>NW_025814833.1:11367500-12710000 GCF_022079265.1 Lynx rufus | reverse complement strand
TGAAGGCTTGTTCAAACCCAGCTCTCTGGGCCCCACTTCTGGGAATCGCCACGCATTAGGTCTCCGGTGGGTCCCTACAGCGTACCTTTCTAACCAGTGCTCAGGGAATGTTATTAATGCTGCTTTTCAGTGGACCATACCTGGAGAAGTACTTCCCTTGGTTGATTTCTCAAAGAACCCCACCCCACCCCAACCCCCGCCCCGTCCCAGAATCAGTCAGACGAAGCTGATTTGAGGGACAAGCGAGTTTGTACTTTGCCGGGGATGTCCTACGTGTGGTACATCGGGGTTAGAAAGAGGGAGACCACGTCCTGCATTCTTACAGAAAGCAGTCCAGTAAAATGGAAAGAATACACGCCTTTGGAGCCAGGCTCTCTGAATTCGTAAGGAAGTCACTGAACATCTCTGAACTTCGGTGTCTTTTTTTTTTTTAATTTTTTTTTTTTTTACGTTTTATTTATCTTTGAGATAGGGAGAGACAGAGCATGAACAGGGGAGGGTCAGAGAGAGGGAGACACAGAATCCGAAACGGGCTCCAGGCTCTGAGCTGTGGGCACAGAGCCCGACACGGGGCTCAAACTCGCAGACCGTGAGATCGTGAGCTGAGCGGAAATCAAGAGTCTGATGCTTATCCGACTGAGCCACCCAGGTGCCCCCTGCCCCCTTTAAGAATATACTGAAGGAGAAAGAGGTTCCTGTGAGTCTTTAAAGGCCTGAAGTCTTGAGGTACAAGATCAAGTTTTTTCCAAGCGTTCAAGGGCGAGCGTCTTAGACAAAGAGTGTCCCTGTTGAACGGTCCAGGCTATCAACTACCATAGGTGTTGGTTTTCACTCGTCATCCCTACAGTACGACCTTGGGTCTTGGTGTCTGAATGGATTCGTGTGATCTTTGATCTGCCTTTGGGTTATAATTGTCTGTTGGAGGGAGTGAAAAAGTAACGACTGACACAAGAAAGATAAATTGAAGTTACTCCTTCCACACCTCCTGCCTATTTTACTTTATTTTATTTTATTTTTATTTAGAGAGAGAGGGCACACGTGAGTGAGGGCAGAGAGAGAGGGAGAGAATCCCACGAGGGGCAGAGAGAGGGAGAGAGAAGCGAGGCTCACCCGAAGCAGGGCTCGAACTCACCTGAAGTGGGACTCGAACTCAAGAACCATGAGATCATGACTTGAGCCGAAGTCAGATGTTTAACCGACTGAGCCACCCGGGTTCAGCAATCGGTTGTACACCTTTTAATCCAGATCCACTGAAATGCAGCCTCTGGGGAAAGGTAGGGAACAACCTAGGCATAAATAAAAAATAATTCAAGGGGCACCTGGTTGGCTCAGTCGGTAAAGTGTCCAACTTTGGCTCAGGTGATGATCTCGTGGTTCATGAGTTCAAGCCCCGCCTCGGGCTCTGCGCTGACAGCTCGGAGCCTGGAGCCTGCTTCAGATTCTGTGCCTCCCTCTCTCTGCCCCTCCCCTGCTTATGCTCTGTCTCTCTGTGTCTCACAAAATAAATATGTTAAAAATTCAAAAAAATGATTAAAAAAATAATTCACAAGGTAAATTTGGTTTGCATTTCCTTTCTTAATTGAGGTATAATTGATGTCTAAAATCAGCTTCAGATGTACAACATAATGACTTGACATTTGTATATATTGCAAAATGAGCATCACAGTACATCTAGTTAAGATTTGTCATTGTACATAGGCAGACTTTTCTTTTGTTGAGAGCTTAAGATTTCCCCCGTGAGCATCGCCATTTATTCCTGACGTTGCCACAGTCACACCAAGGATTCACCGAGGGGGGGCCCAGGGACCAGGAGGCTCCAACACATGTTGAGGGGCCAGTCAGGAGTTGCAAGGGACCCTCAGCCGTGTCTCCCCTTTCTAATGGCCCAGGAGAGAAGCCCTTTTCTGGACAGCACCCCTCCCCATTCCCCTTGTCCAATTTCCCTCCCAGGAGGTTGGGGGAGGGGGGTCATGGAAGGAGGGTGTAGTGTGAGTGGGCCCCATGATGGGGAGTGTGCTGGGGTGGGGCATGGGTCTTCCCGCTTCACACGCACTTACAAGACTGGTGTCCCAGAAAGCAGAAATGGAAAAATGGGGACCGCTTCCCGACCTTGCGCATCGTTCTTGCCAATTTCTGTATCGTTCCAATTCAGGATATGTGCTGCTGACGCCAGCGTGTGTTGCGAACATTTGCGATCGACTGTCTTTGCGACTTTCTCATACGTGATACAGTATTAGCGAGAGTCGGCATTCGGCACCTCTCGTGACTTTGTTATTTTATAACTGGAAATGTGAACCTTTGTCTCCCTTCGGTTATTTTGCCGGGATCCCAGCCTTTGCCCCTGGCAACGGCCAATGTGTTCGCCATCTCTGAGTCAGTTTTGTGGTTGTGGTTGTTATTTGTGTTTCAGATTCCACATAGAAGGAAGATCATACGGTATTCTTTTCTTTGTGACTTTGCGTAATGCATTCAAGGTCTGTCGTGTTGTCCCAGATGGCAAGATTTCCTACCTTTTTATGCCTGATTAATATTCCATGGTGTGTGTGTGTGTGTGTGTGTGTGTGTGTGTGTATGTGTGTAATCAAATTTTCCTTATCCATTCTTTCACTGATGGCCAGGTAGGTTGTTTCCATATCTTGGTTATTGCAAACGATGCTGCAGTGACCATTGGCATGCAGGTATCTTTCTGAATTAGTGTTTTTGTTTCTTCAGATGAATACCCAGAAGTGGAATTGCTGGGTCATGTGGTAGTCCCTAGTTTTCGTTTTTGAGAAACCTTCACACTGTTCTCCATTGTGGCTATATCATTGATATGCATTTCTCTCTCCTCTCCTCTCCTCTCCTCTCCTCTCCTCTCCTCTCCTCTCCTCTCTTCTCTTCTCTTCTCTTCTCTTCTCTTCTCTTCTCTTCTCTATGTTGGTTTGAGAGAGAGAGAAAGAGCATGAGTGGGAAGGGGGCAGAGAGAGAGGGAGGCACGGAATCCGAAACAGGCTCCAGGCTCTGAGCTGTCAGCACAGAGCCCGACGCGGGGCTCGAACTCACAGACCACAAGACCATGACCTGAGCCAAAGTTGGACACTTAACCAACTGAGCCACCCAGGTGCCCTGATATGCATTTCTGATGAAGAACCAACATGAGGAAAAAAATCACCTCTCTGTGGGGCCAAGACTCTTTTTTCCAACATTTTTGTGTGTGTGTGTTTTAAATTGTTTAGTGTTTATTTTTGAGAGAGCTCGAGTGGTGGAGGGGCGGAGAGAGAGATGGGGAACAGAGGATCCAATGCAGGCCCTGCACTGACAACAGCAAGCCTGATATGGGGCTCAAACCCGCGAAATGCGAGCTCCTGATCTGAGCCGGAGTCAACAGTTGGACACTCAACCACGTGAGCCACCCAGGTGTCCCTCCAGTCTTTTGTCTGAACAAATATTTATTGAATGAGCGGACAGAGGGATTGCTTGTTTGCTTTTTACAACAGATTGAACTCTTCCTTGGCAGGTCCTTGTTTTTATATCTGGGCTTTTTAGAAGGTCTGGGAAATGCTAGATGTTCAACAACGTGAATTCCTCTAACCAGACCCTTTCTGCCGGCTTGTAGCTCTTTGACTGTTGCAAACCAGAGAGGAGACCAGTGTGACTGGAGCTCAGTGAGTAGGAAGGATTTAATGCGAAGTCGTGTTGGCGTTAATGGTAGGGAAACACGAACGCCTCAGAGTTGCTTTGGCCTAATCGTCCTCCCACGTGAGAAACAATGTACCTAATTATTTTCAGTTGGGGTGATGCCTCATGATCTATAAGTCGTTCCAAGGAAAGCTGGTTTGAAGGTCGATGTAGCCAACAGAGGGCCTCTCCCGCTCAGCAAACTGAAATCTATTTGTGGGATCTCGTGGCCGCTTGGCCAGCCATGACGAGGAAATTCGAGATGGTTTTCCATGTGAGGAAGGCAGCATCGCTCAATATGACCGCGTTTCGAGAGGATCTTGGCTAGCGCATCAGTGTCAAGGAGTGTCTGAACGCGCGTGTGACCTTTTCATGCATTGTTACCCCACCGACAAGACAAGCCCGTCACATAGCAACTACTTTCGAGGTCCGGGGTGCCGAGAAGGGCCGTGGAAGGACAGAGTTAGGGGGAAAGCCAAAACCTTCTTCCCCATACTTCACTTAACCTGTTTGAACTTCGGCTTCCATACTTCTAGGATAGGGAGGCCTACGGCCACTCTATAAAACAACTCAAATAAGATAACACATCTATGGCCATTCCTAGGGCCTGTCACCAGATCACCTGTTCTTTCTCCTAGATGACTAGGGTTGGATACAAAGTGAAAACACTTGGCAAAATCACCGTGCGCAAGATACCGTATGAAGGCGGTCAGTCTGCCTTTCCACCCCCGCCAGCTGGTACCGGCCGTGCTCGGTAGCCAGGCAGTCTGAGAGCTAAGATACGTTCGCAAAACGATCTCGACTGAAAAGTGAGAAGGGAGTACCATTCACGGTCCCCGCGCTGCGGTGGATTTTTATCCGAAAAACGGAACGGAGGGCAAGGGCGGCTTTCCTTTGTCTTTCCACCCGCCCGAAGCCCTGACGGGCAGCCTGTGGCTTCGCAATTTGACCCCGGGGACAGGGCGAACGGGCGCACCGGTCGTGATGTATATCCCTAAGTACAAGGCCCCAAGGAAGAATCTAGAGGTGCAGTGAAAGAAGCACATCACTCAGGGAAAAGCATTTACAGAAACTTACGCTGAATTCGGCGGAAAATGAGAAATAGGCTGTGTGTGTGTGTGTGTGTGTGTGTGTGTGTGTGTGTGAGGGGCGTGTGGGTGTGAGAATATGTAGGGGGTTGTGAGAGCATGGAGAGTGTGTGAGAAGATGTGGGGTATGTGTGAGGGAGATAGTGTATGTGGTGTTTTGGGGGGAGGTGTGTGTGAGATAGTATGCGCTCTGTGTGTGTGTGTGTGTGTGTGTGTGTGTGCGCGCATAAACGAGAAGACAGATCAAGGATCTCAAGCATCTTTTTTCTTCCAATTGGCCTCTTTGTTGCGTGACAGCCATTCCTTTTGCCAAGGAGAAGTCATTTTTGGTAAACTCTAAATGGGGTCATTCATCGGTATGGAAATAAGGTTTCTCAGGACCAAGCACGGCTTACGGACAAATACTCCTGTCGCTCTGGCTCCGAACAAAGACACGCTTGTTGTTCAGAGGCGGTCCGACTTCCCGCCAGCGTATGCCAGAGCGGTCGATGGTCTGTCCTCACCAGACCGTGCCCGCTGGTGCACGTGGCCTTGAGGAGAAGGGCCTTCCCCGCTGGTCCTCACAAAAGACACGCGGAGAAGATACGTACGGGCTGGGTGGAGGGCTGGTGGCAATATGGCCTTCTTGCCCCCGTGCGCTTGTGCCTTTCTTGTCTGCAGGTGAAGCGGGAACCCGCGTTGACAGGGACAAGCAGCAAAGAATTGAGGTTAGCTCTGATTTTGGACATTGAACAGACATATCGGGGACTGTAATTGTAATTCTGGTGGGGTTCTGGTTGGTTTGTTTTGTTTGGCCACCTCTTATTTTTTTTATTAGTATTATTAAAAAAATTATTTTAGAGAGAGAGAGCGCGCGCGAGTAGGGGAGGGGCGGGGGGGGCAGGAGAGCTGGCAGCACAGAGCCTGCTTGGGGTTCTCTCTCTGTCTCCGTCTCTCTGTCTCTCTCTGCCCCTCCTCAGCTCACATGCGCACGCTCTCTCTCTCAAACAAGCTTAAAAAACCATTAAGTTTCCCTGGAGTTCTTTCAAATGGGAGCCCCGAAGAGATCATTCGGAACCACCGTAGGCTAAGAACCGGCCTCTGGTGCAACTGAGCTGCTATTGCGACTAAGAGCGTATCGTGTAAATCCAAGCCTTGCTGGTATGACTAAGGGAGCTGGAGAAAGAAAACGAACGGGCTGGGTTATCTGTTCCTGTATCAAGCGGTGATTCTGCCCATGCCATCAAGCCACCTATCTGACCCGTCCCTGTAATCACCCGGTCAAGAAGGTCCTCTTAGACGTGCCGCTTGAGTAAGAGGAGATGTCACCATCCTGCTTTGCAACTGAAAGCCAATCGGTGGGTTTTGTCGGCACATCCAGACATCCAGTTGTGTGGTCTGAAATTATCTGCGTAGTAATTCTGGAAGATCTCATCCAAAATGTGGTGGGTTTTTTTTTTTTTTTTGGCCCCCCATGTGAATATTTAATTACCAACGCGTCCTTACATATGATGGCGAGACACTGTGTTAATTAACAATTGTGTTCAGGCGTCCTGAAACGACTCCGGGGAACGAGTCACCTGGAGAAAGAGAACTACGATCTTGAGCGTGCTTTCAGGAACAAAGTTCATTTGTTTAAAAAAAAGTTTTTTAACGTGCGCTTATTTTTTGAGAGGGTGAGAGACCGGGCAGGAGCGAAGGAGGGGCAGGGAGAGAGGGAGACACGGGATCCGATGCAGGCCCCGGGCTCCGAGCCGTCGGCACAGAGCCTGACGCGGGGCTCGAACCCACGAACGGCGAGATTCGTGACCTGGGCTGACGTTGGGTGCTTAACCCACTTCCGGGTCTTATAAACAAAGAGAGGAAAGGGGCGCCTGGGTGGCGCAGTCGGTTAAGCGTCGGACTTCAGCCAGGTCACGATCTCGCGGTCCGTGAGTTCGAGCCCCGCGTCGGGCTCTGGGCTGATGGCTCGGAGCCTGGAGCCTGCTTCCGATTCTGTGTCTCCCTCTCTCTCTGCCCCTCCCCCGTTCATGCTCTGTCTCTCTCTGTCCCAAAAATAAATAAACGTTGGAAAAAAAAAATTAAAAAAAAAAAAAAAACAAAGAGAGGAAAGAAATGAGATGATAGCAGAACGTTAAGCTCGTCATCGCTACTTATTTTCAACGACACAGGCAGCGTGATCGAGGCATGTATGTGTGTGTGACCCAGAACATCGGCATCCGATCAGTTCCTAAATTCACACGGTTTCCTGTGAAAAGCCAGCCCCCTGCTTAGAACGTGGCAGGGGGGCCGGCCGGTGCCAGTCCCGTTGTGCGTGTGCGCTTGACTGCACCTGCCCCGAAGGTGGTGGATAGGGGTGACTTTTGAGACTTTCCGGAATTCTCCGCTCCTGGTGTCACGCACACTTTGGGACCAGCGTGCCCCGTGCTGTGTGCCAGAGGCACGTCGTCCCAAGCCGGTATTTTGTGTAGACACAACCCCCTGTGTTGTAAAGTGGGAGGGGGCATCCGGTTGAGTAAGAGTGGTTTCCCCAGTTTTGTGTAGTCCCTGAGGAGGCACGCACTTGAACGGGGTCACCTTACTGTTTCCTTGGAGGAAGGTAGGTAACGTGTGGGGAGGGAGCCCCCCTAGACACCAGGGCGCAAAGGATCAGTCAGCAGGTGAGTGAGGAGGGCAGGAGCCTATAGGAGTAACTGCTAATACCGACCTTGAAGGAGGCTGAGCCTGAGCCGGGTAGGAAGGGACCCGCCCAGGTTTATATTCTAGCCTCAGCATTTTCTAATTTGTGTGACCTTAAGCAAGTCCTTTCTTTCTCTAGGGGCGTCCGATTCTCTTTTTGTACGTACACCCCTTCCTCAAAGTTCTTTTTTTCTATTTGCTGGAAAATTATTACATAAATATATGGTATCTGTTACGCTAATAATGCCACGTCGAATTGTACAGTGCGCAGCCTGCACAACTGTACATGGTGGTGCACTGTTTCAACAATATTTATCCCTACTTCATTTCACTAACCTGGGGTTACTACTGCACCTCGAAAGGATTTCACTCCAGTATCTTACTCTTAGGCTGCAACCTCCTATGGTTGTCTTTCTTTTTACCAGTCTTAGTACAGCTGCTCATACCCATGACACTTTGCTGTTCATCCTTTTCTCCTGATGTCTTATATTAATATTCTATTACCTGGATTCTGTGTTTTGGGTGTCGCAAGGTTGAAATCAGGTGTTGGCTGGGTCAGGGCCTTATCTGGATATTGTGGGAAAGAATCTACATTCTCATTCTTTTCAGATCCTTGGTAGAATTCAGTTCCTTAGCTGTCACGCTAAGATCTCATCTCCTTGTTTGCTGTCACCAGCGGCTGTTCTCGAGCCTGAAGCCTGTCTGTATTCCTCAGCTTGTGACCTTCTCCATCTTCAAAATCAGCAACAGATCCCCCCCTGTGTTCCAGCTTTTCTGACCTCCCTTCCTGGCCCTAGGTTGACAAAAGTCTGCGTTTCTTTTTTTTTTTTTTAAGTTTATTTATTTTGAGAGACAGAGCAGAGGAGGGGCAGAGAGAGAGAGAGAGAGGGAGAGGGAGAGAATCCCAGGCAGGCTCCAACCTGTCAGAGTGGAGCCCGATGTGGGGCTCGAACTCACGAACCGTGAGATCATGACCTGAGCCGAAACCAAGAGTCGGACACTTAACTGACTGAGCCACCCAGGCGCCCCAGACAAAAGTCTGCATTTAAAGGGCACGTATGAGGAGATTCTTCAAATCCGGGTAACTCCCTTTGGACAAGTAAGGTCATGGGAGTAGCTCGCAATCTTGGGAATAACACTGTGCGGGGTGGAGATGATGGGGACCAAAATTTGGCCAGTGACCTCTGGCCATGAGGCATATGATCCCTCATATTGCTTAACTTAATTTTTTTTACGTTTACTTATTTTTGAGAGAGAGAGAGAGTGCGTGTGCTCAGGGTTGGGGCGGGGGAGGGGGCTAGAGAGAGAATCTCAAGCAGGCTCCATGCTGTCTGTGCAGAGCCCCACACAGGGTTCGATCTTGAGAATCGGGCGATCGTGACCTGAGCCGAAATCAAGAGTGGGACGCTTAACTTGACTGAGCCACCCAGGTGCCCCTGCTTAACTTCATTTCATAACCAGCCTTAACCCCCTAGTTCACGACTTCGACCACATTTTGCTATTGGCCTTTATTTCCTCGTTCCATTATTGTTCTACTAAGCCATCCTGGTAACTTACCTGTGGGTCGATATGCCAGCGTTTGTCATTCCAATGTCTAGGCTGCTGAGAAAACTGACCGTTCTCGGTAACATACAGTTGCGGCTTTCAGTGGTGTGTCTTTCTGGAATGTTTTTCAAAAAAATGTTTTTAATGGCTTTTTTCCTTATTGAGAGACAGGTACAGAGTGCTAACCCTGGAGGGGCAAGAGAGAGAGAGGGAGACACAGCATCCACAGCAGGTTCCAGGCTCTGAGCTGTCAGAGGGGTTTTTTTTTGTTTTGTTTTGTTTCGTTTTATTCGTAAAATGTAATGCTGATCATGTATGTAGGTCTGTATTCAAAGTTATGTAATGGCTTCCCACAAGGCATAGTTCAAATATCTCCTTAGGAAGACTTTTCTGTACCATTCCCCCCCCCCTTTTTTTTTTTTTGGCCTTGGGCATATTTATTCGTTACTGCCGCTGAAAACCTGTATCTTTCTTATTTTACTGTAAAGAGAGAGAGAGAACCCAAGCGGGAGAGTGGGTCAGAGGGGGAGAGAGAGAAAGGGAATCTTAAGTAGGCTCCACTCTCAGCGTGGAACCCAACGTGGGGCTTGATCCTATGACCCTGGGATCATGACCTGAACCGAACCTGAGAGTTGGAGGTGCAACTGACTGAGCCACCCAGGTGCCCCCAGAACCTGTATCATGTACCAAATCACTTTGGTTTTATGGCTACTCTCAGGAAGGGAACCAAGCCTTACCCATTCTCTTCCTGCGTCCCTTTCTCCTGACCCAGACAAGGAGGTTAGCACCCACAGGACCTCTCAGTACGTGTTGGAATCATTGGGAGTCATCGTAAATGAGAAGTAACGGTGAAAATTTGCAGGGCTATTACGTTGGACTCTCGAAGAACATGGGTGTCCTGGGCGTGAATCTCCCACGTAGTGGAAAAATCGAAGTCCCGACCTTTGGCTCCCGAGAAACTTAACTACTACTAGCCTGGAAGCTAATTGACTGGAAGCCTTACCTATAACATAAAATGATCAATTAACACATTTTGTATGTTATCTGTATTATATACCACATTCCTACATTAAAGTAAGCCGGAGAAAAGAACGTATTTTTCAAACGATAAGGAAGAGAAAATACACTTACGGTGCTTAGCCGAATTGTTTTCGGTTGAAAACAAATCCACCGATAAGTGGACCCTTACAGTTGAATCCCATGCTGTTCAAGGGTCGGCTGGCCTGAGCTGAACTAAAATTTCAGACCTGACTTTCGTTAAAGGTCTGATTCTAATTAAGAACTAAGGTGACTGAATTTTCACCCTATGGAGTTCAAGCTTGTTTGTTTGTTGCTTCTTTGTTTGTTTTTTAATGCATGTTTTGCTGTGGAGAGAGTGTGAGTAGGGGAGAGGGGCAGAGGGAAAGAGAGAGGCAGGCTCCGTGAACCATTGAGGACCCCTATATGGGGCTCGATCCCAGGACCTGGGGATTATGACCTGACCCTAAATCAAGAGTCAGTCACTAGCTGACTGAGACACCCAGGCGCCCCTGGATGGAGTTCATGCTTTTCTCTGTGATTGTATTCCTCCCTTTTTCTAGAGTAAATAGAGTAAATGGAATGTTCATAACAGAGAGATGGAAACAAAGGAATGAGCCTATGTCATATTCTTTGGTCTTTAGTCATAGTTGAACCTTTTTTTTTTTTTCAACGTTTATTTATTTTTGGGGGGACAGAGAGAGACAGAGCATGAACGGGGGAGGGGCAGAGAGAGAGGGAGACACAGAATCGGAAACAGGCTCCAGGCTCTGAGCCATCAGCCCAGAGCCCGACGCGGGGCTCGAACTCACGGACCGCGAGATCGTGACCTGGCTGAAGTCGGACGCTTAACCGACTGCGCCACCCAGGCGCCCCAATAGTTGAACCTTTTAACTAGCTAATCATTTTGCCATCCGGTGATGGCAAGTTGTACTGACGAATGAGGTGGGAGACCTTCTGTGGGAAAAGTGCGTAAAAAATTGGCTGTTGATTCTCTTTGGCTTTCTAGAATCCTTACGCTGTTGCTGCCTACTAATATATTTTGTTTCTCTGATACGCTTTGCCAATTTCCTTCGACGTGCCAGGATTGTATGTTTTTGTTTGTTTCCTATCTAACAAACAATTGAATGCATAAAGGAGTTGAACTTGAAGGATCTCTGTTCCCTGTAGGTGCCAAGGGTCGTGTATAACATTGATAGAAACCAGGAAGCAGACCGCAGGCTGTAAATATGATGTCCCAGGGAATTTTACCACCATCGTTCAGTATATTAATTTGTGTTTCTTTGGGATCCTATCGTTTTCTTAATGCAGGTTGATAAAAAGTGTGCTACCCAAATAGGACATTTAACTTGTTTATTTCACTTCTACCAAGCGCTTATATATCCTGAATACGGTCCTCTATTTAACAAGCATATAGCTCTGGCTTGTGTTATACTTTAAAGATAAAAAGACATTGAGGAGTGCCTGCGTGGCTCAGTCGGTTAAACATCCGGCTCCGGATTTTGGCTCAAGTCAAGTCACGATCTCATGGTTTGTGGGTTTGAGCCCCAATCGGACTTTAAGCTGACATTGCTAAGCCTGCTTGGGATTCTCTCTCTCTCTCTCTCTCTCTCTCTCTCTCTCTCTCTCTCTCTGTTCCTGCCCTGCTTACTCTTGCTCTCTCTCTCAAAGTACATAAATAAACTTAAAAAAATTTTTTTACAAAGATAAAAAGACATTTAAACATCTCTTGGTTTGAGAAGGAATGTCATTTTATTACACAACAATGAAATTCAGTCTCAAGTATCAAGTTATAAAGCCAACGCAATTACTTACGTTTTAGAAAAGAACGGTGGGCTTTCTCTTGCTCTGTTAACTCCCAAAGTTGTTCTTAGCGTGCTTTTTTTCCTGTGGATTGATTTCTTCTTTGTATATATGCACAAGAAGCTTCTCCTGTTAACTTCTCAGTGGTGCCTGGTGAGGACAGGTGGTCCTACAGCTTTTAATAGCCCACAGTAGCCTTTATGAACGCCTTATAACCTAGTGTTTCCGGGCGGATTTACCTATAGCTAGGAAATATGCTGTTGACCTTGCGGAGGGGTTTGTTACTTGATAACCAATGTGATGAACGATTCCTCTCCAAAAGTCAAGGACTGCTCCCTGGTACTGTCTATTTTTTTTATTTTTATTTTTTACATTTTATTATTTTATTTTTTACATCTTATTATGTATTTTTGAGAGACAGAGACAGAGCAGAGCGCGAGCAGGGGAGGGGCAGAGAGACAGGGAGACCCAGAATCCAAAGCAAGCTCCAGGCTCCGAGCTGTCAGCACGGAGCCCGACGCGGGGCTCGAACCCATGAACCAGGAGATCATGACCTGAGCCAAAGTCAGATGCTTAACCGACTGAGCCACCCAGGCGCCCCTCCCGGGTACTGGTTGGAAGGGGCTCAATGGGTTGAGCATCTGACTCTTGATTCCGGCTCAGGTCATGATCCCAGGGTTAGAGCCCTGCATCAGGTTCCGTTGCTGAATGTGGAGACTGCTTAAGATTCTCTCTCCCAGGGGCGCCTGGCTGGCTCAGTTGGTTGAACGTCCAACTCTTTTTTTTTTTTTTTAATTTTTTTTTAACGTTTATTTATTTTTGAGACAGAGAGAGACACAGCATGAACGGGGGAGGGGTAGAGAGAGAGGGAGACACAGAGTCAGAAGCAAGCTCCAGGCTCTGAGCCATCAGCCCCGAGCCCGACGCGGGGCTCGAACTCGTGGAACGCGAGATCGTGACCTGAGCCGAAGCCGGACGCCTAACCGACTGAGCCACCCAGGCGCCCCAAGCGTCCAACTCTTGATTCCAGCTCTTGTCCTGATCTCGCAGTTCATGGTGCGGAGCCTGCCTGGGATTCTGTTTCTCTCCCTCTGTTTCTGCTCCTCCCCTTCTCGCTCTTGCTCTCTCTCTCTCTCTCTCTCTCAAAATAAATAAACTCAAAAAAAGAAAAAGAAACAACAGATTTTCTCTCCCTCTCCCTCTGCCCCCTCCCCTACTCATGCGTGCACGCTCTCTCTCTAATAATAATAATAATAAAAACCTGGTTGGAAAACGAATTCAGATAATGCTTCACTGGCAGATCATGCACTGTTTGGGCAAGTTTTACAACAACCCCAAAAAAGATGCAAAGGAGGGAATGAACGGAGAAACTCGAGGTCTTTTTGTTTTTCCCATGGCGTCATCTGCTATTAAAACCCGACGGGTAAATTTGAGAGTGAACCCAGAAATTATTTGGTTTAGCCTACTCCAAACTTTGTACTAAGAGCAGAACCTCTCTGAGCTGAGAAGCCCCATTCTTGCAAAAACCACGGGTAGTCATTCATTCTCCCTGGGTGTAGCCCATGCTCGGCAGCTGAGGGGATTGGCTGCGAATCTGCGTGTTGTGACGCTCACTCACCAAGTTACTGGGTCCCCGAGAGGGGCAGCGAATTGCCTCCCTTCGTCTCCCTCGTTGGTGGCGGAACGAGGACCCGGCTGCTGTCGTGTGTCCCTGTGTGCTTTTTCCTGTGCTTCGCTGAGGTGCTGCATTTGTTTTCCAGCCCCAGACCCCGTAACAACACTTGGCCTCTCTGAGTGACATGAAAAGTTACTCTGTTCCAAAAAACTCAGTGACAAGTTTCCATCCTCCTTGGGTGTGCCCCGTCTGTAACAGCTGAGGGGGTCAGCTGGGCACATGCGTGCTTCTTAGGATGGTCTCGCTGCTTTTCAAAAGGAATGATGCCAGAAATGTTTTTTACACGCTTAGTAGAGTGCGCGACTCTGGCATGCGAGAGAAAACCTCTTTTGTGCTGTGTGAGAGTTCCTTTGTTGCTTTCCACTGTAGACCTTTTGCATTTATAATTCAGAATTAGGTCGTCGGTGGTGCTGAAAGAAATTTCACGATGGGATATTAGGAAGCGTGAGGCCTATTCAGGCAATTATCGATTAGTCTATTTCAAGCTTTTCCATGGTAAAAGAAGACAAAAAAGCGATCGAATAAAAAAAAAAATGAAATTGTGTACAGTGAGTTTGATGAAATCTTGTAAGTACTTTCGGTTGCCGGGGCAACGCTTCCCTTTGTCTCTGCTAAAATGTGACGTCTCTCTCTGCAGCTTGACTTCTTGCAAGGAGATCTTTATTTTTAAAAGGAAACTAAAATTCCGGGCTTATGGCAAAAGAAGACGCCCCCTCACTCCAACTTATTTTCCTTGGGTAAAATTTAGAGGACCGAAAGACAGCGTGTTTGTTCTCTTCGCACCAAAAAGACGAGGCAAAATGGTTAGGCTTGAGTCGTCCCTGTTGGACCTGTTTGGTGCCTTTTGCTATCTCAGCCCCACCTCTCAGTTCTACCTTCTGGATGCCTTTCATGATGTATGTCCCCCCCCCCCAGCCCCTGTCACCCCAGCCCCCGCCCCCCCCCCCCCCAGCTAGAAGGTCAGGATACACGTCAGTACCGCCTGTATTCTCTACCCTAATCATAATTTGGTCATCCCATATGCCCATTCTCTCAGACGCTGTCCACTGTTTTCCAGTGGGAATCCTAGCTAAAATGTTTGGTTTTAACAAATGTTGATGTATTTGCATATTCGATTCTCGATCATTACACCTACATTGATTTTCCTGTAGCAATATGTTATCCGTGTGTGTGTGTGTGTGTGTGTGTGTGTGTTTTATTAAGTCTGCACTATTATCGGTTTAAGACAGGCAATTCTTTTTTTGTCCTGTGGACTTGTCCCATGCACTGTCGGATATTTAGCAGCTTCGTACGTCTACTGACCAAATGCGAGCAGCAATCCTGAAGTTGCGAGCATGGAAAGGCCTTCCTCGAGTTGCTCAAGGCCCCTGGGATCCACATCGGCCCCCAGTTAAAAACCGTGGCTTTATCTGAAGGGGACCCATTGATTTTGGCGATTTCATTGGCTGGAGTTTGGGCACTGAGAAGATAAATAAGTAGGGATGAGAAGATAGTTGCATTTTTAAAAGATAGACATTTTGGGACTCAGTGTTGAACTTTGTTGGCTCCCTGTTTTACATGCATAGGATTGGCGTGTTTTTATAATCCATTTCCCCAGTGGATTTGGTTCAACATTTTATTGAGGTATAATTTAAATGTATAGCTCAGTGAGTCATCTCATTTAACTACCGTCCAGATCAAGATAGTTTACAATGGCATTATCTCATAATGTCCCCTTTCCGGGCAATCCCTGAGCCCAAGGGGTGACCACGCATTTGCTTCTCTTACTATAGACGGATTTTGTCTTTTCTTGAATTTCCTACGAATAAAATCATACAGTGTGTCGCTGTGTCTGCTTTCCTTCACTCGGCGTAATATTTTCCAGATTTATCCAGTTTGCTGAATGTATAGGTATTTTATTTTTACTGTTAGGTACCATTCCGTTGTATATATATTTACTAGGAACAATCCCGTAGAAATCTTTTTTGTGGATGCATACGCTCATTGTTCTTGTGTTATATACCTAGGAGTTGAAACCTTGTGTCATAGCATGTCATAAGAATATATTAAGTGATTAGAAATATATATTCTAGTCCACAGAGAAAGTCTGTGAAGTTTCAGCCATAAAATATACCTGTATTATGGATATAATGAGTGTCTGAGAAATTGAATGGAAAAGAGAAATCTGTACAGTGTGGAAGAACGTGGGTTTTGGGGTCCACAGACTGGAAGTCTTGGCTCTGCTTACTTGACAGCTGGGTGGCCTTGGGCAAGTTACTGAATGTCTCTGAGCCTCCATTTCATCAGCTATAAACTGGAGATAATAGTAATTAGCTGATGAAATTGTCGTGAGAAGTAACAGTGATAAGGCAGGTGAAGCACCTTGCAGAGAAACTGGCATATGTTGCTATTATTATTGCATCGTAAATGTTGCAAACAGTATCGTGTTAACGGTATCGTGTTACGGGAAGTTTATCCAATTCCAGAGTGTCGTTTAGAAATGGCAGAACACTAAATGGAATGGGAAGTTGGCAGACCTGGATGTGAGTGTAGGGACCAGGGCTATTAAATGCCTCGGAGCTGTGGAAACAGGAAGAAAAGATCACTTAATAAGAATCAAAGACAAACTGATTCAGATGAGTTGTCCAGGGCGGTTAGTCTATGGGAACAACGTAAAAGCATTCAGAGTTGAGTAAGATCGTGAGGCATCACACCACAAAGATCGTGACTAAACTATGTGTTCAGAACAACGGAGGAGGGTGGAGAACTTTTCAGGTTAAAACTTAGGACTTGGGATTCTCCATCAGTGTTGGGTCCCAGACTCCTGTTTGAATCCTCTGACAGTCTAAAACGCTTTCCCTAGAAATTTACACGTGTGCCTGCCTGCAAAATTTTGCCTACAGTGTTAGAGCATTTGAAGATCCCCTGCAGCTCAGACATCGACTCTACTAGGAATCAACAAACCTTGGTCAGAAGGGACACCTCTTACCTGGGGGTTTAAGGACTTGAAAGGAGAGGATCTGGAACACAGACATTTCCTTAGCAGTAAAAAGGGCTGGAAGAAATTGTTCAAAAGACAAGTGGGCGTAGAAAGGCATAGGTGAAGGAGGTAGGCAAGACATCGAATAACCCAAACATTAGGTTCTCAGAGGAGCTAGCCTTCGTGTGGCCTTCAGGAAGTGGGCAAAGTGTGTAGATGACACGGATCCTTGCTGTGTATGTGCTGAGCTAACCTCATTGAGTAACACGAAGCTATTTCCTTGGACGTTACCAGCTATGAGAATTATTAACGTGGATTAGAATGCAAAAAGGTCTGGAAAGACCTTTAACGGTGCGTAAAGTACCCCACTATCATTTTACTCATGAGGGAGCTGATTTGGAAGGAGTTTGCCTGAAAGCACGTGGCTACTGAAAGCCGAGAGAAAGTAGAACCTTGGTCTTTTGAGGTCTGATCCACGTGCTGTCCAATATACTGCATTGCTTTGTGTCTTTCCTGTGTTTAGAAAGTAGCTAGGACAATTAGAAAATATTTTAGAGTATCCCTGTCCCTGGAGCTTCAAGCCTTTGAAGGATTTTAACAAGAGTGAAACTGATTAGGCTTATAGTCTAGTACGATGATTGAAGGTTGATGGTTTAGCTGCCTGTTTTCCCTATGTACCCCTTCATCGTGAGTTTTAGGGTTAGAGAATAGGATTAATATTCTTTTTCTTTTTAAATTTTTATTTATTTTTGAGACAGAGAGAGACGGAGCATGAATGGGGGAAGGTCAGAGAGAGAGAGAGAGAGAGAGAGAGGGAGACACAGAATCTAAAACAGCCTCCAGGCTCTGAGCTGTCAGCATAGAGCCCGACGCGGGGCTCGAACTCACGGACCACGAGATCATGACCTGAGCCGAAGTCGGACGCTCAACCTACTGAGCCACCCAGGTGCCCCTAGGATTAATATTCTTTTTCTAATGTAATATATATGCACAGTTTATAGCCTGAAGCATATTTATTGGCATCATCGCGTATCTGAATATGTGAGAGGAGGTCATGTTGATATTGATAGAGGAAGCAGGCATCTTGGTAAACAGAAATCTCCCAGTTAGGTATCTCTGTGCTTCTATATGTTTTTAAGACCACACCGGAGGTGTAGAAGGATTTGGGCCATTAGCACAACTTAGCTTGCAGGGTTGGGATTAGTGGGGGAGAAGGTATATGCGAGAATAGCTTTTGCTGTCTGAAAAATGTATCAAATGGAAAGAGAACATAAATCTAAGAGTGCTCGTTCGGTTCTGCGTGGAAGGAGCTTGGAAGTCACCATTCCTTCCGAGCAATAAGTAAAACGGTGAACAGGGTGAAAAAATCAACAAGTCTTGTTGAATAGCTTTTCTCTGCCTCTGTAGACGGGAGGACCCATAAAGGTACCCGGCCATTTGGACTTATTCATTGCCATATATTGAGTATCTAGCACAAGGTCAGAGAAACGGGCAAATACAGGGGGTTGTGGCTTATTGGAGCAGAGACCAACAAGCAGAAATGGCCTTGAGCGGGGTGCCTGGGTGGCTCAGTCAGTTAAGCGTCCAACTTCGGCTCAGGTCATGATCTCGTGGTTTGTGGGTTTGAGCTCCGTGTTGGGCTTTGCACTGACGGTGCGGAGCCTGCTTGAGATTCTCTTTCCTTCTCTCTCTGCCCTTGTCCTGCTCTCTCGCTCTCTCATTCTCTCTCAAAATAAAGAAAGAAACTTAAAAGAAAAAGAAAGAAAGAAATGGCCTTTAGAACCAGTGTCAGGGTAGGAAAACCGGGAGTATAATTGTCAAATTTCTGGGAGTGCAGAAAACTCTAGATGTCTTCTTTGGAGGAATGTCTCTTCAGGTCCTCTGCCCATTTTTAATCGAATTATTTGTTTTTTTGTGTGTGTCGAGTTGTATGAATTCTCTACATATTTTGGGAAGTAACCCTTTAATGGCATATATCACTGGCAAATATCTCTTCCCGTGCAGTAGGTTGCCTTGTCATTTTGTTGATGGTTTCCTTTGCTATGCAAAAGCTTATTATGGTGTGGTCCCAATAGTTTATTTTTGCATTCTCAAAAATGATTGATTGACTGTTTACTTGAGCGCTTGAGGAGACCTAGCTAAAGAAATGTTGCCATGGCCAATGTCCTAGAAATTACTGCCTGTGTTTTCTTCTGGGAGTTTCATGGTTTCTGGTCTCCCATTTCTTGTCATCGGCAGACAGCAAAAGGAGAATTACATAATGCTTTCAATAGATGTAGAGAAAGCATTTGTCAGAATCCAACATCGATTTATGATATAAACTCTCAATAGCTAGGAATAGAGGGAAATTTTCTCAACTTGATAACGACTACGTACAAAGAGAGTACAGGTAGCATCATCCTTGATGAGAAGCTAGAACGTTTCACACCAAGGTCGGGTAAAAGGCAAGCATGTTCCTTTTTCACTAACCCCTTTTCAACATCATACTGGAGGTCCTTGCTAATACAATTAGGCAGGACAAGTAAATAACAGGGATATAGGTTTGGAAGGAAGAGACAAAACTTTTTGTTTACCATTGACAGGATTGTTTCATATGATACACATAGACAATCAACCAAACATAGAACCTCTCGGGATAAACATTTGTACAGCAAGCTTGCAAAGCAAAAGAATAGTATGCAAAAGGGAGTTGTTCTCCTACACACCAACAATGAGCAGATGGAATTTGTAATTAAATGCACAAAGTATTTGTATTAGCACCCCCAAACTAAAATACGTGGTCTAAACCCAACAAAATACACTCAAGATCTAATTCACTCAATATTCTAAACATAATCAGTTCTTCCTAATTTGATCTCTAGATTCAATACAATATGAATCAGAATCCCAGGAGACTATTTTATGGATATTGGCAAATGGTTCTAACGACGATACGGTCAGGCAAAAGACCCCAAATAGCTAATGCCATTCAGAACAGAGAAAAACATCTTGGAAGATTGGCCCTATTTGACTTCAACTCAAGAGAAAGCTACAGTAATCGAAGTGTGGTATTGGTAAAAGAATAAACATAGCTGTGGAAAAGCGCAGAGAGGAGCATAGAGAAATAGACCTGCGCATACACAGGGGACCAATCTTCGACAAGAGGCGATAGAATGGAATAATGATAGTATCTTCAAGAAATGGTGCAGGAACTGGACATCTGTATGCAAAGAAAAATCTAGACACCAACTGTACATTCTTCACAAAAATATAACGCCAAATGGATCACAGACCTAAATATAAAATGCAAAAGTATGAAACTGCTAGAAGAGAACAGAGGAAAACCTAGAAAGCCTCTGATATGGTGATGTCTGTGTAGGGCGAACACCAAAGATGATCTATGAAAGAAATAGTTGAAAAGCTGGACTTCAATATGTTTTCACTCCTATGTGGATCTTGAGAGACTTAACAGAGAACCACGGGGGAGGGGGAGAGGGGAAAAAGGGTTACGGAGAGGGAGGGAGGCAAACCATAAGAGACTTCAATACTGAGAACACACTGAGGGTGGGTGGGGGGTGGGGGAGAGGGGAAAGTGGGCGATGGGCAGTAAGGAGGGCACCTGTTGGGATTAGCACTGGGTGTTGTATGGAAACCAAGTTGACAATAAATTATATGTAATACAAAAAAAAAAAAAAGAAAAGCTGGACTTGATTAAAATTAAAAACTAATGTCCTGTGAAAGACAATATCAACAGAAGAGAAGCTATGGGCTGGGAGAACATGTTTGCAGACCTCTCATCTGACAGTTTGCTATCCAATGCATACAAAGAATTGTTAAAACTCGGACATTGGAAAACAACCCACTTTAAAACTTGTCCAAGGACCTTAACGGACACCTGAACAGAGAATGCCTACAGGTGGCGAACAAGTATATGAAAAGATGCTCCGCATTTTACGTCCCTGGGGAAATGCAAATGAAAACAATAATGAGATTCCACTACTTTAAATCTCAAACATCCACCGATGAAGGAATAGTTCAAAAAATTATCATATAGCCATATGATGAATTCTATAGAGCTATTAAAAAATTAGATATATATGTATTGTGTGTGTATATATATATATATTCATATGAAAATATATCCATGATGTGCTTTAAATGAAACTGTAAACCGCATTTGAATAAGTATCAGTTACCAGAACACTGATAACGTCAAATGCTGGTGAGAGTAACTCGAGAGAGTTACTCGAGAGAGTTGCTTGAGTTATTTGAGAGTATTTAACCAAAAGGGTTGAAAGCATGTCCACACAACAGCCTGCATGTAGACATTTATAGCAGATTCATTCATTCATTCATTCATTCAGTTGCCCGGACTTGGAAGGCACCAAGGTTTCCTTCAGTAGGTGAATGGAGAAAGAAAGTGTGGTTCAGTCAAACCAGTGAATGTCATGTAGCGCTAAAATGAAGCAAGCTGTTAACCATAGAAAGACTTGGAGGAAACTTACATGCATATTACTAAGGGAAAGGACATTTATAGCAGATTCATTCATTCATTCATTCATTCATTCGCCCGAACTTGGAAGGCACCAAGGTTTCCTTCAGTAGGTGTATGGAGAAAGAAAGTGTGGTTCAGTCCAACCAGTGAATGTCACGTAGCGCTAAAATGAAGCGAGCTGTTAACCATAGAAAGACTTGGAGGAAACTTACATGCATATTACTAAGGGAAAGGAGCCAATCTGAGAAGGTACGTATTGGATGATTCAACAATATGACCATGTGGTAAAGGCAAAAGTATGGAGAGAAGAATCGGGGTTAGGGTTGGGGGTGAATGAATAGGTAGAACACAGGATTTTTCAGGCAGTGAAAATAGTCCGTATGATGTAATGGATACATGTCATTATACATTTGTCTAAACCCCTTGTACATATCATGCCAAGAACGAACCCTTACGTAAACTATAGACTTGCGTGATTATGACGTGTCTGTGTAGGTTCATGCTTGGTAACAAATACAGCATAGGATAAGTGATGTTGATAAAGCGGAAGCTATTCAGGTGCGTGGGCAGAACATACATACTGGAAATCTCTGTACCTTCCTCTCAACTTTATTGCAGACTAAAGTCCGCTCTAACAAGCTGGCCGTGTAAAAGGGGGCCCCAATAAACGTTCGTTGCTTTGAACTTAAGAAAAGGTCTAAGCGGTGCTTTAATAGGATTCCGTTCTCTTCTTCATCCACGAAGTCTACCGAGCGCTTCCTCTCGGGGCCGGAGGACATCTAAAAAGACCTGATACATGGTTGCACGCCTTTAAGTTTGCAGTCTGGTTGAAGAGTTCGGATATATGCGGCAAACGACCACATTAGAGAACGTTTAAGTGTTAAGTGAGATTGAGACGTATGTGCCATTAGACTTCAGGGGAGGACGCGATGATCCGGAGAGCACTTACCTTTTGAAAAGCTGTACTCTGAAAAGTAAAAAGGGTCAGGTTTGCTTTTAGTTATAAAGTGCATTTTAAAAATGGATAGCCTGGTCTTGTATCCTCACATACCTACAAGATATATACATAATATCGTGCGTATATATTATTTTTATAGATTTACTCATGATGTTTTACAGTTTCATTTAAAGCACATCACCATGGATATATTTTAGCTCTCTCTCTACATGTAGCTAAATACACACACACACACACACACACACACACACACACACACACACACATATAGCTAAATATATCATGGATATCTTTAATAGCTCTATAGAATTCCATCATATGGCTATATGATAATTTATTGAACTATTCCTTCATTGGTTGATGTTTTAGATTTTGAAGGCATTTTATTACCGTTGCAAACAGTGCTGCTTAAACATTTGTGTGGGTTTTTCTGTAGGAACGAATTCTTTGACGTGTCATTTCCAGGTATAAAAATATGTGTGGTTTGACTTTTGTTAGGTAGGGTCGGATTTATCTGCAGATAGCTTATAACCGTTTATGTCACCACCAGCAGTTTTTTGCATATACGATTATTTTTATCCACATCCTTCCTAGCACCTCGTACTCAAAGGTTTACTTTTTGCCGGTCTTATATGTAAAATATAATATTGTCCTAATTGGTATTTATGTGTGAATGAGGTACCGACTGGCCGTCTCTTTGTTTTTCAGTGAATTTTGCCTTCTTACCATTTTTTCTTTGCCAGCTCTTGATTTGGGCTCCGGTCCTGATCTTAGGGTTCGTGAGCTCCAGCCCCGCGTCGGGCTCTGTGCTGACGGAATGGAGCCTGCTTGGGATTGTCTCTCTCCCTCCCTCTCTGTCTGCCCCTCTCCTGCTCCTGCTCGCTGTCTGTTAAAAGAAAGAAATAAACATGTAAAAAGTTTGTTTTTAAGTGTTTTAAGTAACCCCCACACCCAACATGGGGCTTGAACTGACAGTTCCCAGAGCAAGGGTCACACGCTCCACTGACTGAGCCAACCAGGTGCCCCCTCCTGTTAACCATTTTCTATTTAGTTGCTGATTTTATGAATTCCTTGTATGTTACGGGAATTACCATTCCGTGTGTTAAAAAACATTTTCCAGTTTTTTTTTTTTTAATCTGACTCTGGTATTTTTCACCAGATACGTATTTTAAAGCTATATATGGGCAATCGTTCAATGCTCTATCGACTGTTTCTCTCTTTGAGGCAAGGCTTTGAATGGAGGGTTCTTATCAAGTAGTTATGAGTAAGGAGCTGTTGGCTAGAGCTTTAAAACCTGGCTGAGGACTTTACCATGTTGCTGCTGTACAACCCCTGGGGATAAAGGGGGATTATAGGGTTTCAAGTAGACACTTTGGCCATAGGGGAGGTGGGGGTGGTTGACGGAGGGGAAGAAGTAAGATCAGGTAGAAGGTTGATGAAGGTCTCACTCAGCGGAGCCTGGGTGGGCTTGGGAAGGCTTTAGAAGACATTCCAGGGGCGCCTGGGTGGCGCAGTCGGTTAAGCATCCGACTTCAGCCAGGTCACGATCTCGCGGTCCGTGGGTTCGAGCCCCGCGTCGGGCTCTGGGCTGATGGCTCGGAGCCTGGAGCCTGCTTCCGATTCTGTGTCTCCCTCTCTCTCTGCCCCTCCCCCGTTCATGCTCTGTCTCTCTCTGTCCCAAAAATAAAATAAAATGTTGAAAAAAAAAAAAAAAAAAAAAGAAAACATTCCAGATGAAGCATTGATAGACTTTGGGGACTTGCCTGGGTGACAGTAGAGTTACTGATTATTGTGAACTGATTTCATTAAATTACATGGCGGCCGGGGAGGCGGGGTGGGGGGGGTGGATTCTCTTGATTTGAAAGATAAGCGCATTTCTTTCCTGCTTCATTCAACTCACCAATCACGATGAGCGGCTATATGCCAACACGTTTGCCGATAGCTGGAGATGCGACGATATACGTATATACAGTTTGCCAATTGAAAAGAGGGGAAAGAATATTTCAAGAAGTGTTAATAGCCTTCCAAAGGCATGGAGGTGTGGAGCACAGTGGAATGTTTAAGGAGACTTGTGTATATTAATAGCTGAATATCACAACTTAATTTTTTTTAAGTTTATTTATTTTGAGAGAGCGTGTAAGAGCGCACCCAAGCACGAGCAGGGGAGGGGCAGAGAGAGAGAGAGAGAGAGAGAGGGAGAGAGAGAATCCCAGGTAGGCTCCACGCGTTCAGTGCGGAGCCTGATACGGGGCTCGATCTTACGAACCCTGAGGTCGTGAGCTGAGCTGAAATCAAGAGGCAGTTGCTTAACTGACTGAACCACCCAGGCTCCCCCGAATATCACAAATCGAAGCCAAAAGGAGGAATAGCGAGGTGTGGCTGCAGGGACAAAGAAACACTAGGTTATAGAGGGCTTTGTAAGCCCTGCCAAGAATCTTGGCAATTCAAACCTTTGAAGGGTTTTGAACAGAGTAACTGATGAGGCTTTTTGTTCAGCAAGGTAACCCTCCTTCCGGAAGGCTGATGAGACTAAGGTCCGTGAGAACAGTTAGAAGGCAACTGTAAGACACGATGAAGGCCTGTCTTTGGGCAGGCCAAGAGAGTAGAGTCCGTTGGTGACAGGTTCCGGAAAGCCTGAACGATAATGTAATTTAGAGAAGATATGAATTTCAACTAATTGTTTTCTCGGGAGGCAGGTTTTAATCGGGTGGCTCATGCAGTTTCCACTGGGATTCCTCGTGGAACGGATGTGCCAAACCGGCAGGACAGGAGTGAAAAGCCTTTGGTGGTTAGTCTTGAGCTTCATTTAGTGGTTCTCAACTTGTTTTCTGCCTGCGCACTGTGAAATGGACTTCCATCTGTAACACCCCTCATTGCCACGCCAGGATTTTAACCTTGGAGCAGCGGGGTTGGGACGAGGGGAGTGACCGAATCTCCCAAGGAGCATGCATGGTTTGAGACAGCCCCTGGGAATTCCCTGTACCAGCCCTCTACACTCCCTCAGAACACACATACATTTGAGAGAGTACTGGCATTCTGTCAGCATTGGTGGGCGGACACACACACACACACACACACACACACACTTGGCACATGAATTCACATTCACACGGAGCGTGGATAGGCATTTACTAAAATGGCCCCTGGTTACAGATGAATAGAAAGTAGCATCATTACATTCTAGCTCTCTGCTCTGTGATGCTGTGATTTGATTTGATTTTAATTTTTTTTGAGAGAGAGTACAAGTGGGGGAGAGGGGCACAGGGAAGCAGAGAGAGAGAGAGAGAGAGAGAGAGAGAGAGAGAGAGAGAGAGACTGCCACGAAGGTCCCCCGCTCAGTGCGGAGCCCGAATCGGGGCTCAATCCCCTGACCCTGGGATCACGTCCTGAGCTGAAATCAAGAGTCCAGCGCTCAACCCACTGAGCCACCGAGGCACCCCTGTGATGTGATTTGTAATACATTTCTGATACATATAAATCAACTCACTGGGAGGAAGAGAACCCATGGGGATTGAGTTAAGGGAAAAAGCACGGAATAAACTCCCAGTCTAGAGACAGGGGAACATGAGACGACTAGTTACTTTCACACAGTCGTGATTTTTGAGCTGAGTGCTGTTGTATGGTTTCCGGAGTGTGGCAAGTGGCAACATGTGGTCAGGGGGCAGGGCAAGCCCTCTCTTTAGGTGAAGACCGGGTCATTCACTGAGCTAACACTGATTGTCTGGAAGGATGTTTTTGAGCCACGCCAAAGTAACTTCTGGGCTTCCTAACTGACCCGCCTCGATCTGGTTCCAATTTGCCTCCATACAACCCATGTCCTTCTCAATAGAAATGTGTTCACACTAGGGGCACCTGCGTGGCTCAGTCGGTTAAGCGTCCGACTTCGGCTCAGGTCATGATCTTGTGGTTTGTGGGTTCGAGCCCCGCGTCGGGCTGTGTGCGGACAGCTCTGAGCCTGGAGCCTGCTTCGGATTCTGTGTCTCCCTCTCTCTCTGCCTCTCCCCTGCTTGTGCTCTGTCTCTCAAAAATGAATAAATGTAAAAAAAAAATTTTTTTTTTTTTTTTTTTGTTTAAAAATGTGTTCACACTGCAGTGGGAATCATTGACAGAACTGTAGGTTGCATCAGTCCTTTGGTTGTGTAAGTAATAAATAGTAGGGAAGTATTTGATTTTTACTACTGCCTTAAGTTCAGAGATGAGGAGGACTTGGCCCACGAGCTCTGGTCTCCATCCTTATCACGTTTGTAGTGTACCAAGGGAGGTGGACAGTGAACAAGTAATTATCTCGTGATGTCTCTTAGAGGAGGGGCAGCACGGGCACTGATTCGGGAAGGATGGCGTGTTTAGGAAAGAGCAAACACTGTACATGTTTTGGATGTTGTGGTGGGTTTTTTTTTTTTTTATGTCCCTGGGAACCATACCCTAATATCATCAGTATGTGTGTGTGTGCGTGTTAACGTATATAAAGTTATTTAATTATTTATTTGGAGAGCACACACGAGCCGGGGAGGGGCAAACAGAGGGAGAGGGAGAATCCCAAGCAAGCTCCGGGCAGTCAGCACAGAGCCTGAAGCGGGACTCGAACTCATGAACCATGAGATCATGACCTGAGCTGAAATCAAGAGTTGGATGCTTAGTTGACTATATATACACATATGTACATATAGATACATACATGTATATAGTATATATACATGTAAATGTTTATTTTTGAGAGAGAGAGACAGAGCAAGCTTGGGGTGGAGGGGCAGACAGGAAGTGAAGCAGGCTCCCGGCTGACAGCACGGAGCCCGACGTGGGGCTCAAACTCACAAACTCGTTCGTGACCAGAACCAAAGTGGGACACTCAACCGGCCGCGCCACCCAGGCGCCCCCTACCCGGTGTTTATGATCCTCCTATCTCTCAGGCTGAGTCCATTTGGAGACCGAATCTCTGGCACGTTGCAGGGGGATATTGGCTTTCTGTTCCCTGCTTGGGTTTTCTCATTGAACTCTTCCCTTGACTCGTGTTTGAGATAGCACCAGCTCGGGGAGGGAAAACAGGATGTACAAAATACGTTTCATATTCAGTAGTATCAAATTATATTTTTAACGTAGCACTTTGTCACCGATTCTTTTTCAATATTAGCTATTCTGGGAGAAACTCCCATCACAGACAAAAATGCAGACATGCCCCAAACTCGCTACAGTTAGGCCTGTCCCGTCCGTCTGCAGGGAGTGGTTGCTTCCCCTGTATCCTGTCACTTTTTGGGTTTTTTTGCAGCAAAGGGTCTGTTATACACCTTCGTCTTTACTCACTTAAGTAACCGTGCTTGTAAAACTCCCATTCACCAGAAACTGGGCAGAAACCCAAGCACCTCAGGAGGTAATGTGCCTGAGAGTGGAGGTCATTTTCAGTTCCATTTCCCAGTCATTTCATGAAAATGTCGGGTGCAGCCTTTTTAAATGTTAATTTTTTCTCAGGTTGTCAATTTTGGCCTCAGAGGTGTTTTTTTGCAGTGTTTTTGCTTTTGGTTTTTGCTTGTTTTTCGTTTTCATCAACTGTCACGGGGTCATGCGACTTCCCGACACTACCCAAATTCATTAATTAATTTCATTGATTTATTACTGTTTCCTTTTTTTTTTATTAAAATGTTTCATTGATTTTTAAGAGAGAGCACGGGAGCGAGGGAGGGGGCAGAGAGAGATGGGGATAGAGGACTGAAGCGGGCTCTGTGCTGACAGCATTGAGCCCGCTGTGGGGCTCGAGCTCAAGAACCGTGAGATCATGACCTGAGCCGACGTCAAACGCTCCACCGACTGAGCCACCCAGGCTCCCCAGATTTATTACTATTTCTTTTTTTTAAATTTTTTTTAATGTTTATTTATTTTTGAGACAGAGAGAGACAGAGCATGAACGGGGGAGGGGCAGAAAGAGAGGGAGACACAGAATCGGAAGCAGGCTCCAGGCTCTGAGCCATCAGCCCAGAGCCCAACACGGGGCTCGAACTCCTGGACCGCAAGATCGTGACCTGAGCTGAAGTCGGACGCTCAACCGACTGAGCCACCCAGGCGCCCCAACTATTTCTTATTCAAACATTTAGGTTTAGTCTGTGCTTATATTTAGCGTTGCTTTGCATATCTGAGACTATCACTTCCAACTTTGGAAATCTTCTAGCATGGTATTTAGCTTAAAGTGTGTTTTTGTGGTAGAATCATGTACCGCCCTTTTTACTGGTAAGAGATGGGTTTTGAACACGGAGCGTTGTAGAGTTACACAACCAAGCGAGACAAGGCTTCCTAGGCACGGGAGTATGGTGCAGATGATCTGATTGGCCACTGGAAATAGGAATGCGATTCTGGATTAGCAATCAGAACATTTCTTATATTAGTGATTTCCAGAAAGCTCACATGAGTCAAGACTTGGAAACCAAGACGCCATGGCAAGGAGGAGTCTAGCTAGATTGGTCCCTGGTCAGAAGTACGGTAAAAGTCTGTAACCCAGGGACGTCTGGGTGGCGGTCGGTAAGTGTCTGACTCTTGATTTCGGCTCACGGTTTGTGAGTTCGCGCCCCACCTCGGACTCTGTGCTGATGGTGTGGAGCCTGCTTGGGATTCTCTCTCTCTCCCCCCGTCTCTCTGCCCCTCCCCTGAGCGTGCTCTCTCCCTTTCAAAATAAAAATTAACTTCAAGAATGTTCAGTCCAGGGAACATGGGTTAAAGGATAATCCTGATAACGATGATAATAATAGCAGCAAATATTGATTCAGTCTTTAATAAATGCCGACGTGCTTCTTCTCCTTTCATCCTTATAACGGCTGGTGTGTTGGTACTGTTAATATACCCATCTTTACCAATGGGAAAACACAGCCTCCGAAAATCTTATTGATTTTCCCAAGATCATTAAGCTGATAAACTGCAAAGACAAGTTGCATACACTGCGTCTCTTGGGATGTAACTCCACAGGCTGACATTTACCCCCATAGCGCCCACCTACCCATGCAAGCAATGAAGAGCCCCCTGAACAAAGGAGTAGGGTAATAAATATGATAAACACTTCTGACCCTCCTTGCTGCTCTGTTCTTTTTTTTTTAATGTTTGTTCATTTATTTTGATACAACCCCAGCAGAGTAGGGGCAGAGAGGGAGAGGGAGAGAGAGAGAATCCCGAGGAGGCTCCATGCTGTCAGCGCAGAACCCGACGCCGGGGCTCAGTCTCACGAACCGTTGAGATCGTGACCCGAGTTGCGATCAAGCGTCGGACGCTTCTCCGACTGAGCCACCCAGACGCCTTTGCGCCTTTCTTTCGATACCTGCCTGATACAGTCTTTCAGTTGATTCTGTCGGTCAGAACAGGCATCTTCTGGGGGCCTACTTCTAGGCCAGTCCTGTTCTGTGCTGAGATTGGCTTTGTCACATATTCTCATTAACATGAAAATAGTTCTGAATAGTAATATTTAACTTCAGTCGATTACACCTAACCCTGTGGTGTGATTGCTTTACGTAATTAATTCTTCTATCGTCGTACCGTTATTTTTTGACTCTTTGTCCTTGGCTGATTACAGGCATGATTAAAAACATTACCCCAGTGATGTTACCTCCTGAGGCCTAGTTCTTCTCTATTCTAGACCGAATCTTTGTGGCACTTGTTTCAAATAATCCTTCCTTGCCCAACTGCTGGTTGGTAGGTAGCCTAACATGTTGCCGCCATAGCGGCATAGAGTTACTGCAAATTTTTCCCTGTTCCTGGGCCCATGCGCGTGTCTGGTTTTGAGACCACTGGTCTTTTCTGATATTAGACTGGGCAGCGCATACGGGACTCATGAGCAGTTTTGACTGATTGTGTCTCCCCACATTGGCTCCAGAGTCACAAATCTCTCCGGATCCCTCGTTTCCTAACCTTTTCCTTCTATCCTACTTTCAGGAAGTCTTCCAGCTCTGCCTCCAACCTTTCTCATGCTGTAAAACCCGGGATAATCACTCTTGTGCCTTCCTTGCCTGCAGGGGTAGCAGCAGGATGGATGTGTTTTGCTGGTGGCGTCCTTTGGGCCCTTGGGGGAAAATGACACTCTTATTAATTCAAAGCAGTAACGTTGAGAAAGGATGCGTGTCGGGAACACATAAATTATTTAGGGTTTGATCATCTCAATTTACGTTTACCCAGGCATTTTTTTTATAGTGTTTGTAGAGATTTCGGAGGCTGCGACAGATCTCTCCAAAGCCATTAAGGGGCTTTTCAGGCATCCACTGATATTAATTTTTGTGAAATATGGGACCGCCACGTAAGCAGGGTCATTAAAATAATTGATGATTGGCGCGGTTTGCTTAAGAAAAGTAATCCACAGGGAGACACCCCCTATCTCTCAGGATAAAAAAGCAAAACGAGACCCCCCCCCCAAGAACATACAGTCTGTGATTGCAAGGCACAAGTGACTTTAGGAAGATGCCACAAGGGAAAATAGTCTGGAGTCTGGTAGAAGGAGCATGCGTGTTGGCTTACTTTTATTCTCAATAGACACCGGGCTCGTGGAGGTGACAGGTGGGGCCCTTTGGGAACACCATGGGCAGTCTGCGTGTGTCCTGCCCCCAAAGGTAGCAGTCAAGGCCCTGGGGCCAGATCTCATGAGATCCGGGTCAAATTTCATGGGAACGCACCGGGGCAAAATTCCTTAGCCTGTCCACAGGATATAAAACTCCAGTCTTCTGTTTGTTTGTTTGTTTGTTTGTTTGTTTTTTTAAATAAAAACACCAAGAGGTAAAGAACTAGTAACTAGGTCCTATAACTGAACAAACCTTGACATTGGAGGGTAAAATGGAGCCTTAAAGGACTTCATATTCTCAGGCAGATTTCTGTCATCCCCGTGGAATCGTCAGGGCAACAGACCAAGCCAGAGTTGAGGGCTTCTGCATGGATGGAGAGGCTCTTCCTGGCCTCTTTTGGGGCGTGAGAAATTCTTCTTTGTCCAGGTTCTTTAGCCGTGCTAAGAATGAAATTTTCATGAATCAGATTAATAGGAGAAAACCAAATTTCATTTCCTACTTACGGGGAATCCACACAGACTTCAGATTCCACAGACAGGCAAAATGAGGTTTCAGTCATCCCCAACGAAGGGGAGAGTAGGGAAGGGTCCCGGGACGTCAAAGGACAAGAAAGCCATGCTCAGGAAGATGAAAACGAGTAAATGTTTTGTAAACAGGTGTTGGTGGGGCCACACAGGAACACTGGGACATGGAAATTTCCACCAACAGGCCTTGCGTGGCACCTTCCTGTCTATTGTACCCGGTTTATATTATAATGTGGTTGTCTAGGAGCAAGAAATGTCTTGTCCGCTGGTTGGGGAGCTTGAACTCTTGTCCCTTTAAAGGTCTTTCTAGCTGGACTAAGTTAAATTGGCATGAGACAGATTAACAGGAGAAAATCAAATTTAATAGGCGTGCCTATTGGGGATCCACAGAGACCGGGATAGTCCAAAGACCGTCAGACAAAACGAAGCATGTATATCCTCCTGAACCACGGAGAAGGGGGGTAGGGGCCTGGGACTTTGAAGGAAAGGAATGCACTTCACAGGGTAATAAGAAAAGCAGATGTTTGGTAATTACCTGTTTACCCTGCCATATAGATGGGTCACTCAGAGCAAATTCATCCCCTCTAATAACTCTTATTCTGGAAAGACCCTCCAATTTAGATTCTTCTGTGGAGTTAAGGGAGGGGAAAAACGTCTCTGGAGCTCACAGGGTGTCATTTGCCTTCAGCTCGAAATAATCCTCGTGCGAAAGTGGCACATCAGAGGTTGGGCCGGAGGGCAGCTGTCCCAGACCCCTCCATAGTTATCTGTGGCGATCGCTCTCTTCTGGAGGGAGTCCTCTCTCTCTATTCTTTTCAGGCAGTTGTGGGGAACGTCTAAAATTCTTCCTGAGTCCTTTGGTCTCGTTTTTTTCAGCTCAAAATAATCTTCTGTGCCCTCGTAGCCTGCCTTGCAGAGGCCGCTCCTGGGCCTCTGCACCGCAGGGATAAGACTTTTTAAGAAGTTCATTTTTCCGAAAGATAATAACACGGAGGCGAACTGTAACTCTTTTTCTTTATTAACATATGAGTAATAGTTTTTTTAAGTTTTCTCATTTATTTTGAGTGAGAGCAAACAGGCACGTGTAGGGGAGAGAAGATACACGAGAGAGGGGAAGATGCAGAATTCCAAGCAGGCTCTACCTTGTCAACGCAGAGCCTGATGTGGGGATTGACCTCGCGAACCATGAGATCATGGCCTGAGCCGAGGTGAAGAGTTAGAAGCTCAACCCACTGAGCCACCCAGGTGCCCTGAGACTCTTAAATACCGAGAACGAATTGAGGATTGCAGGCGGGAAGGTGGGTGGGGGGTGGGCTACATGGCTGATGTGCATTAAGGCAGAAACTTGTTGGGATGAGCACTGCGGGTTTTATGTAAGTGATGGCTCACTGAATTCTACTCCTGAAACCGTTATTATACTATATGTTACGTAACTTGGATTTAACTTAAAAACAGAAGCTCATTTTTCCTCTGCTACCTCCTGTCACAAAAGGGTTGGGGGAATGGAGGTGGCTGGGGGACCGTGGTGGGGGGTGACCTTGTATGGCTGGGCTCCCTTTACTGGGCGAGCATGAGTATGACACTTGACCCTGCCCTGTGGTTGCTCTGTTTTCAAATTTAATTTAATGTTTAATTTTTTTAGTGTTTAGTTTTGAGAGAGAGAGAAAGAGAGAGAGAGACAGAGTGCAAGTGGGGGAAAGGTAGAGAGAGAGGGAGACACAGAATAGAGAGCAGGCTCCAGGCTCCGGGCTGTCGGCGCAGAGCCCGATGCGGGGCTCGAACTCACGGACCGCGAGATCATGACCCGAGCTGACGTCCGACGCTTAACTGACTGAGCCACCCAGACGCCCCTGTGCTTGCTCTTCAATGGAGTACGGTAAAGCCTTGGATTGCGAGCAACTTGTTCTGCGAGTGTTCCGCAAGGCGAGCAAACATTTCTAATAAATTTTAACTCGATAAACGAGCGATGTCTTGCGATACGAGTAGTACGTGATGCCGAAGCTCACATGATCACAACTGAGCCAATGGTTCGTTCTCTGTCTCTCTCTGTGGGGTTGTGGGTGATTTTCTCCCCTCCTCAGTCTCAGGCCGCAGTGTGTGACAGAAATCAGTGATCTTTCAGAACGCTGGAAGGTGCCCCCAACCCACACTAGTGTATTTTTTGTCACTTCACAGCACCTCTGGACAGTCTTTTGCTTCTCCAGACAAGGGGAAGCTCAGGAATGCTTTGCTTCGTTCTAGGTCAGGCTGCCGGCAGATATAGCCCTTTCCTTTGCTGCCTTATTGCCAGTTACATTAAATGGACTGTATGACAAGAGTTTATTAATGCTGTCCTGTAGTGAACACCCATCAGTGATAGTGAAAGTCGTCCTACACAATACCCCTCCTCTCTCTTGTCTCCCTCACACCAGCCATGAAAGTGTTCAATGGTAAGTCCAGGTTCGTTTGTTTATATTCTTTATATTTTGTATTTTCTTTATTTTGTATTATATTACAGTGTTAAAGATCATTTTTATAGGAGAATTTTGGGTTGTGGAATGAGTCATCGGAGTTTCCATGATTTCCTTTTTGTTTTCATTTTTTTTTTTAATGTTTATTCGTTTTTGAGAGACTGAGCATGAGCGCGGGAGGGGCAGAGAGAGAGGGGGACAGAGAATCCGAAGCGGGCTCCAGGCTCCGAGCTGTCGGCACAGAGCCCCACGCGGGGCTCGAACCCACGAACCGTGAGATCATGACCTGAGCTGAAGTCGGACGCTTAACCACGTGAGCCACCCAGGTGCCTCTCCATTATTTCTTATGGGGAAATTCGCTTTGATATACAACTGCTTTGGATTACAAGCATGTTTCTGGAACAAATTATGCTCACAAACCAAGGTTTTACTGTACTTGAGTGAGCGCTTAGAATCCAGCAAAGTGTCCACAACCCCTGTATAGCCTGAAGGCAATCATTGCAGTTAAAAATCCCAGGGCGCCCGGGTGGCTCATGGATTAAGTGTCAGATTCTTGATTTCGGCTCAGGTCACGGTCTCACAGTTTGTGAGTTCAAGCCCTGCATCTGGTTCCAGGCTGTCAGTCCACAGCCTGCTTGGGACTCTCTGTCTCTCTCTCTCTCTCTCTCTCTCTCTCTCTCTGTCCCTCCCCCGTGTATGTGTTCTCTCTCTCTCTCTCTCTCTCTCTCTCTCTCTCTCTGAAAGTAAATAAACTTGAAAAAAAAAGTCTCGGTCCCATTTCCTCTCTTGACTTCCCCTTGAACTTTTTGTGCCTTCCTCCATTCACTTTCACTTTGTGGATGTAAATTTCTTGTTCTTCCCATTTGGAGGTTTTTATTGAAATCAATGTCCCTTCAAAACGATGAAAGGAAGCGATGAATTTTAACTATACAAGTAAATAGCCAATCACTGATACATCAGACAACATCCCATCATCCACTCAGGAACCCCTGAAAGGGAAGATTACTTCTGTTGCACATGATGGCTGACTTGATTAAAATATTTAATGTTTTTTTTATTCAAATACAGTGCCCTCATCAAATGTTATCATGAATATTTACATCCTCATCAAGATAAAGAGGGGCTTTTCAGATTTTTCTGTTGGGTTTTAGTGGAGTCCTTTGATAACTGAGACTGAGCTGTTGACTGTTGTTCTTTCCAGCACATTCACAGAACTGTGGTAGCAGACGTAGGGTGAAAACCTTGTGCAGAATGGAAGGCACCTGTACTATGGGTCCTACGGCATTTGTAAATCCTGAAGAGTGTAGGAGAGGAAAAATAGTTTGCCCTCTACCCTCTAGATACATACATGGCTCAGATCCGCTTCTAATAAGATTCGGGGCGCCTGGGTAGCTCAGTTGGTTAAGCGTCTGACTCTTGACCTCCACTCAGGTCATGATCTCGAGGTTCGTGAGATTGAGCCCTGCATGGGGCTCCATGGTGTCGGAGCCTGCTTGAGATTCTCTCTCCCTCTCTCTCTCTCTCTCTCTGTCGCTTGCTCTCTCTTTCTCTTTTTCTGCCCCTCCTGAGCTTGCACTCTCTCTCTCTCAGAAGAAGTTAATAAATAAACTTAAAAAATATATTGCTAGGAAAACAAAGTTTGATTAACATGTATACCTCCTGTATTCATGGGGCATACCCAGGAAAACTGAGTAACTCCGTGAAATGGCCCAAGCCATCACCCTGTATACCATAGGCAGCCAAACTGAAGACAAGTCCTGGGCAGGGGTCGGGTGGGCAGTGCAGAGGCCAGTTATTGGAGGTTTTTAGGAAAACCACATTAAAGGAGGGTGGGGTGATTATGCAGATTTAAGTCAGTGCCTTCTCCACTGATTAGAGTTTCTAGTCATTTGGTCATCCCCCCTCTAGCTGATATTGAGGTCTAGCCTCTAAGGCAAACACCCTTACAAATGGAGACTTTTCCTTATGAACGTAAATGTCTCTTACCAAAGGGTAGCTTTTGGGTTTTCCCAACATCTCTTCCACTCTTCTATTGTTTGTTGAAAATAACCAGCCCCTGGGCTCCTGGATGGCTCAGTCTGTTGAGCCTCCCACTCTTGACTTTGCCATGAGTCATGATCCAGGGTCCTGAGATCCGGCCGTGCTTTGGGCTCTTTTGAGCATGGAGCCTACTTGGATTCTCTCTCTCTCTCTCTCTCTCTCTCTCTCTCTCTCTCAATCAGTGTGCCAAAGAAGGATGTTCTGAGGTGGCACATTCTTCCCTGCGATTTTAAAGCTTCTAACAGTATCAGGGCTTCGCAGAACACGATTCAATTCTCAGCCTCCGAGTGGGCATTTGTATAATTATTTAAAGGTATGTCCTGTGCCATAGTGGGAAAAGTATGGAAAATAAAGCCATCTCGCAGGTCCAGTGTATATTAATTAGGGACTGTGCCCGATGCCACAAAGCAACTAAGTGACAAGACTGAAACTCAAACTTAGGTTTGTCTGACTGGATGGCCAAAGCTTCTAAACTCTGGCTATGAGAGGTACGGTAACTTATCGTATGACGATTGCCATACTTTATTGAGCATTGACCTGCTAGACGCTGCACTTTATGTGCATTGTTGTTACAGTAGGCAGTTAGTTAGTTCCTAACAGCATCCCTGGAGGCCGGCAAAGACCAAGTCATGGCCAGGCCCAAGATGGCGGGTGCCATGACAGGAAACGTCTGACCAAATAAGAGAGAAAAGGCTTGAAACCCTGCTTCCCAGCAATCCCCGCCTCAGGTAATGAATATTCCACCCCCTTCTTAACAACTGTCACCAAAGATGGCCACCCAAACCCCCGCCCTGGGCGTCCTTACGTGTCTGTCTGTGTCGCTGTCTCTTTTCTCGCGGCTAGTTTGCTGTGCTGTGCCTGCCCTCGAAGTCATTCGCCTGCTGCAACCGGGAACGTTGGGCGACATCTGGACATCTTTGGGACAGGCTGGTGGTGGTGGTGGTGGGGGGGGGCTGGGCTCTCCTCGGTTCACCTGGCAGCATTACCACCTTTAACATGCTGCCGGGGAGTAATGTGAACCTTCAGGACATCTCTGTATGGTGCTGAACGTGTCATTTCACCTCCCGGCACCGGAATTGCCTCCTCCTTTGCCGGGCTTTCATCGGGTGGTACATAGGACCAGGATGTTGAGTTCCTGCCATCAGAACCGTAGGTGCCCAAGCCCATCCTCCCTCGCCCACTTCCTTTCTGCCTTTCGAGACTCCGTTTTGTGACATGGCTAGCTTCTCCAGGTTTCTGTTCCCCACGCTCTCCTCTGGCTGCCTTCTTAGCAACCTCTGCTCCGTCCTTAGCCCTCTTCTGTGCCCTGCCTCTTCTCTTTGCTGGCAGTATTTATTTTTCAAGTTCATGTAATTTTGGGGGAGGGCGTGCAGGAAGAACAGAGAGAGAGAGAGAGAGAGTGAGAGAGAGAAGCCCAAGGCGGCTCCACGCTCAGCGGGGAGCTTGACTCGAAGGCTCCGCCTCCTGAACCGTGAGATGAGAACCTGGGCGGAAACCAAGAGTTGGACGCTCAACCAGCATGCGAATAGGCTCACACGTTCCCTTTTAAAAACGATCGCAAAACTCCGGCCTCAAACCTGTGCTCATCCTGTTAATGCTCTCTTTCCACTTACCAAGAAAATCAGTTGAAAGCATCATCTTTGGTCGTCTCTGGTTTCTCTGCTCTTCGTGTCTCTGTTTGGCGTATTTCTCGTCGTCTCTGTTTTCTCACCTCAAAGTTGCCGCTCACCTCACAGTGACGTGCCTTCTGTGCCGACTACTGTCCCCTCGCTCCAAACTAGTTTCCTTTGTGTGCTGTGACTGATACACCAGAAATGTGGTGAGTTATTTATTTTTTTTTTTAATTTTTTTTTTCAACGTTTATTTATTTTTGGGACAGAGAGAGACAGAGCATGAACGGGCGAGGGGCAGAGAGAGAGGGAGACACAGAATCGGAAACAGGCTCCAGGCTCTGAGCCATCAGCCCAGAGCCTGACGCGGGGCTCGAACTCACGGACCGCGAGATCGTGACCTGGCTGAAGTCGGACGCTTAACCGACTGCGCCACCCAGGCGCCCCTATTTATTTTTTTTTTAAGTGCATTTGCTCACTTTGAGGGAGAGTGAGAGGCAGAAAGAGGGCGAGAAAGAGAATCCCGAGCAGGCTCCGCTCTGTCAGCCCGGAGCCCCTCGTGGAGCAACGTGAGGCTGGAACTCGGGAACCTTGAGATCTTGACCTGAAATCAAGAGTGGGACGCTTAACCAACTGGGCCACCCAGGCGCCCCGGACACGCAGGGGGTTAAACGCCCATTTATTTTCTCACAGTTCTTTGGAAATCTGACACGGGCCCCCTGGGTTAAAATTAAGGAGCGGGCAGGGATACATCCTTTTCTGGAAGATCTTGGGGAGAATTCATTTCCTTCCCTTTTCTGGCTTCTAGCGTTTGCCCACATTCCTTGGTTCCTAGCTCCCCTTCCTCCATCTACAAAGGTTTTGGCGTTGGTTGTATTTCTTTGGCTATTTCTTCCACAGTCACATATCCTGACCGGAGCCGGGAATGATTGTTCCGTCTTAAGGACCATGTGATGAGCATGGGCTCACCTAGGTAATCTCCCCATCACAATTTAGTCACATCTGCAACGTGCCCTTTCTCGTGTAATCTACCATACCCTTAGAATCCGGGGATTAGGAAATGAGGGATATTCTGTCAACCATGCCTCCCTCCCCACCCCCAGTGTTCTTACTGAAACTACCAAAGATTTCATTGATGAGGACGCTGCTGTGTATTAATCCTTGTTTTGCTGTACTTTTCTCTCCATATGACAGTGGTGAGAAACTCTTTCTCGAATCCCTTAATGTATCTTTTTGTTGTTATTGTTGAGAGAGAGAGAGAGAGAGAGAGAGCGAAAGCAAGTGGGGTTGCGACAGAGTGAGAGGGGGAGAGAGAATCCCAAGGAGGCTCTGTCAGTGCGGAGCCTGACTTGGTGCTTGAACTCACAAACCCTGAGATCATAACCTGGGCCAGAGCCAAGAGTCAGACACTTAACCAACTGAGCCACCCAGGTGCCCCTGTTTATCTCCTTTTAAGACTAGTCCTTTTCTTTCTTTCTGGTGTTCCTCCACTTTCTCTTTTAAATATTGGCATTCTCCAGAATTCCGTCTTTAACTCAGTTCCCTTCTTTAATCTGTACAAACTCTTTCTGCTATTTCATCCATTTCCATGACTGCAACCGAGCTTCTATATGCTGATGGTCACATTTCGTAGTCTCCTCTTGAGGCCAGACCTTTATGTCTGACAGTCACATCTTTTAAAATTGTTATATCTCCAGGCCCTATTTTTTCAGTTTTCTTGAGATATAATTGACGACTGGGAATGTATGTATTGAAGGTGTACATTGTGAAATGATCACCACACTCGAGCTAAATAACCTATCCATCACCTCACGCCATTACCATTTATTTTAAGAACTACCTTCGTAGCTGATTTCAAGTATATTACAGCATTATTAATAATACTCACCATGCTGTATATTAGATCTCCAGAACTCATTCATCTTGCATAAAAGGAAGTTTGTATCCATTGATCAAGATTTCATTTTCCTCTCCCTCCTGCCCCTGGCAATCAGCATTCTACTGTTTGCTCCTATGAGTTTGACTATTTTAAATTCCACATCAGTGAGAGTATGTAGTGTGTGTTTTTATGTGTCTGCTTTATTTCACTTAGCAGAACAGCAATTAAGACAGTGTGATACTGGCATAAAAATGGATATAGACCAGTGGAATAGAATAGAGAGGCCAGAAATAAATCCACACATTTACTGAGCTCATAAGGGTACCAGCAATGCATAATGGGAAGAGGAGAGTCTCTTCAATAAATGTTGATGGAAGGGGCACCTGGTTGGCTCAGTTGATTACGCGTCTGATTTTGGCTCAGGTCATGATCTCATGGTTCGTGAGTTGGAGCCCCGCAATGGGCTCTGCACTGACCGCGTGAAGCCTGCTTGGGATTGTCCCTCTCCCTCTCTCTTTGCCCCTTCCCACTGGCTCTCGCTCTCCCAAAATAAATAATCAACTTAAAAAAAAAATAAATGGTGATGGGAAATCTGGATATCCACGTGCAGAATATGAAATTGGACTTTTATCTCCTATCAAATGAAAAAAAATCAACTCAAATTGAGGAAAGACTTAAATATAACACCTGAAATGATAAAACCACTGGAAGAAAACTGGTAAAAAGCTTCTTTGTATTGGTTATTACAGTGATTTGTTTTTTTGATCATGACACCAAAATTATAGCAAAAATTGCCCAATGACTTCTGCCCAGCAAAGGAAACCATCAAAACAGTGAAAAGGCTACGTATGAAATGCAGGGAAATATCTGCAAACCATATATCTGGTAAGAAATGAATATTCGAATATCTTAAAGGACTCCAACAACTCAATAGAAAACAAAATTTTAAAAAACAACCCAACCTGGGGCGTCTGGCTGGCTCTTTCAATTCTTGATCTTGTAGTTGTGAGTTCGAGCCCCATGCTGGGTGTAGAGATTTTTTTTTTTAAGTTTATTTATTTCTGAGAGAGAGAGTGGGGGAGGGGCAGAGACACAGGGACAGAAGGATCCAAAGCCGGCTCTGTGCGGACAACAGCGAACCTGATGCAGGGCTCGAAGTCACGAACCGTGAGATCATGACCTGAGGTGACATCTGACGCTTAAGCAACTGCGCCATCCAGGTGCCCCTAAAATTAAATTCTTAAAAACAAAACAAAAGAAACCTGATTAATAAATGGGCAAAGGAACTGAACGAACAATTCTCAAAAACATACAAGTAACTAACAGGCGCATGAAAAGTTTCTCAGTGTTACGAATCGTTGGCGAAAGTCAAATCAAAACCACAATGAGCTATCACTTTACAACCGCTAGAATGGCTATCATCCAAAAGAAAAGTGTTGGTGAGGATGAGGAGAAAAGGAAACTCGGGTGCGCTGTTGGTGGGAATGTACAGTGGCAAAGTAATTGTGGCGAACAACATGGAACCTTCTCAAAATGTTAAAAGTAGAATTACCGTATGATCCAGAAATATCACTTCTGGGTATATATCCAAAGTAAATGAAAACAGGATCACTAAAAAAAACATCTGTAGTATTTATGTTAATTGCAGTATTATTCACAAAATCCCAGATAGGAAACATCTACGTGTCCTTTGATGGACAAATAATAAACACCTCGTGTGTGTGTGTGTGTGTGTGTGTGTGTGTGTGTGTGTGTTGTGTAAGTATCTGTTGGCTTATACTTTGTATAACACATTGTATATATTTGTATTTTATACACTTGGGCACACGTGTGCCAAGGAATATTATTCATCCTTTAAAAAGAAGTGAGTTCTGACATTTGTGATAAGCAAGGATAAACCTGCATCCCATTTATAGTGGATTTCTCCCAGGGACCTCAAACTCAGCATGTTTGAAAGGGAACTCTTCACTCTCTACCCCTATCGCTCTAAATCAGTTACTGCTGATTTCGTATTCCCTCAATGGTACCTAACTGCCCCAGACATAAAGTTTTACAATATTCTTGGCAATGTTCTCTTCCAGGCCAGCACCAGCCACTTCTTTTTTATGAATTTTTTTTTAGTGCTTATTTTCAAGAGACAGAGGGAGACAGAGTGCGAGCAGGGGAGGGGCAGAGCGAGAGGGAGACACAGAATCCGAAACGGGCTTCAGGCTCCGAGCCGTCCGCACAGAGCCCGACGCGGGGCTCGAACCCACGAACCGTGAGATCATGACCTGAGCTGAAGTCGGACGCTTAGCCGACTGAGCCACCCAGGCGCCCTGGCACCAACGACTTCTGATCAGCAACGCTACGCGTCCTCCTTTTTCTCAGGGCTCTTGTCTGTTTCCATTTCTACTGCTGCTGACTGTTGCCTTTACCTCAGTGTTTGATCTCAACACTTCTCAAGATTCCTACAAAGGCAGTAATGCCTCTCTGTCCTCAATCTTTTCTCCATGCCTTAGCCGGGAGGATCTGTTTAAAACTTATCTTCTTGACGTCCGTCCACTGGTTTTTGCAGCACCTTCAGTATAAAATCCAAGCTCCTTAAATACAAAACATACTAGGAAGGGAAAATGGTATATAGAGAATAAGACTTTCTGCCATCTCTGGATTTGAAAATTATTTTAAAATATTCACTGCCTGAGTAGCTAGTCTTCTTATTAAACATTGTTTAAACATACATTATTTATGTATTTAAAGATTGTATTTTTAAGCCTGCTCTACATCCCACACGGGGCTCGAACTCACTACCCCGAGATTAAGAGTTGCATATCCTTCCCGCTGAGCCAGCCAGGGGCCCCCTGAAAATGGTTTGACTTTAAATCCTTGGACATGTCAAGTTTTCTGTAATTACCCATTCCCATCTCTGTGTTGGAGACCTGTCTATGTCAGCACATTAAGAGATATGTGATTGTCTTTCATTATTGCTATTACACACTATGTTCGTGCTATCAGTATGTAGACATCCTGACATAGAAAGACATTTAGGGTCACCTGGGTGGCTCAGTCGGTTAAGGGTCTGGCTCTTGGTTTTGGCTGAGGTCATGATTTCACAGTGTGTGGGATTGAGTCCCATGTCGAGCTCCACGCTGGCAGCATGGAGCCTGCTTGGGATTCTCTCTCTCTCTCTCTCTCTCTCTCTCTCTCTCTCTGCTCCTCCCCCGCTTGTGTGCGCTCTCTCTCAACATAAATAAACATGAAGAAACAAAAGAATCACGGACGGGAAAGAATCATCATCAAAAAAGACATTTAGGTGTTATTCTCGTACAAACGCCATGTTGTGAACACGTGCGAACGGTTCTCTGTGGTCGTTGACGGTGGGTAGTATTCCAATGACATCGAGTGTTGTCGCCCATAATGGACATTGTCCATTTACTTGTTTGTCTCTCTCAGTGGATGAGAAGTTCCTGATGAGGAAGAAATGTATCTTACGGTTTGTGTATACTGAGAGTAAAGCGGAGAGTAGGTACTACATATTGAAAAGCGACCTGCCAAATGAATGAGTCTGGAGGCTTTCACTAAACAAGGACTATGTCCTCACTGTCCCAAAGGCTTCTGTACCTTTCTTAACTGTGGTCATGATCCATCACGTGAGTCCTTATACAGAGGCCCCCTGAATCTTGAGACTGGGGCCATATTTCTCTACCTGTCGCTTAAGAGACCCTTTGTTAAAGGGGTCTGAGCGTGCTTTGGAAGGTGCCACCACTTAAAGTCATCATTTCTTCCCCATTCTTTACCGACCCGTCCATTTCCATTTCCTGCACCCTGCCTCTTGGGATCCACCCATCCTTGAACCGCGTTGCTGTGGCCTCGTCCGTGCAGGTAAGGTAATATAAGACCTAGATGTCTGCTAATTTTCTAACTATAATTACTTGTTCCTTGTCTGTAAGACGAAGACGCTATCTATCGCTTATCTCCCCCGCTGTGCACGTAGGGAGAAATAATTAGAATATCCTCGGAGGCTTTCAGACACTGGCGCTGCGTGTATCGCATGAGTCACCCGTGAAAAGGGGCTGTCTTCATAAATCCCTAGGGGCGCGGGCACGTGTGCCCCACCAACCCCTTATTCTCGGACCCTCCAGGTCTGAGACTGGATCTCATTCTCTTGGTACGGCCCGTGCTTGGTTCTCACGTCCAACTATAGGTGCGTTACATCAGTTCCGTGGATCTCCTACTTAAATAGGTAGGACCGATCGATGTTTGTTGCGCATGATTGGGTATGCCAAGTTCTGCAGCATTGTTTCTTTCCGTCGGTGACGCACTTCACTCCGTGAGTGCCTCGTGGGTGTCGGTCATCGCGATGCATGCTCTTGATACAGTTGTGAGCGAGACCAGAGTACCCCTGCTATTGTGGGATTTCGGTCTAGGGATCTCACAGCCGGGAAATTTGCAAGGGGCTGTGAGGGTCTGACTCTTCCGCCTGCTCTACTCGAACACAAGGAACTTTCGGTCCCTTTGTCCCTAGGACAGACTTGGTGGTTAGGCCTCACCAAACAACGTCCCACCTGACGAAAGGGCGTTGGTGAACACTTCCCACGCAGAGCTTGGCAAAGGCAAAGGAAAGCCATTCTCTTGTACTGTACGTCACGGTTCGTACTGGTACAGAATATGTTCCTCGAGAACCATTCCTCTCCGTTAGTCCTCACAAGGCCCTACTGTTTATTGATGCAACTTAATTTTCGTCTTTCAGCGCCTCTTATCCATTTCCATGCTTTACCCTGAAACCTTCAATGACCCTCTGTTTCCCATCAAAATTAACTTGTCGCTGCCTAACCGCTCGCTACATTTTTTCCCATTTCGCGGCCTTGTTTCCTTGAGCTTGGCCTTCAGCCTCTTATCCTTATCCTTTGTTAACTATCGCCAAACTAATTTTTGTTTCCTCTCGTCCATATTTTCCCAGTAAGATTGGAAACACTTGGAGGGCCCGTTCCACATTTTTTATCCTTCTCGCTATTAAGTACACAACCGGAGATCAATAGAGAACTTTGCTACTTCAGGGCTGTATCATTGAACTGCCACTGGTAAATACACGAATGGGTGGGAGATGCTGAAGTCAAACAAATGAGGTCGAGCCTGTGTTTTTGTTAACGGGTTATTGTTTGGAACATTCCAAGATGGCGTCCATGTGCCCGGTACTGTCCTAGATTCTGGTGACTCACGGATGTTTAAAAATGGCTTATTGCCCTCAAGAGTCTCATGATCTCGTTAGACAGCGTAGAGGCTAACAAACAAATACAGTATCTTGTGGTGCCTGCCATAATGGAGGTATGCTGGGGGTGCCATGACAGTTCAGGGAGGCTGGCCTTCATCTCCCTCAGCACGGGCAGGGAAGGCTTCACAGAGGAAGTCAGGCCGGAGCTGACTTTTGCAGGAGGTATATCACGTAAGTCATACTCATATCGGAGACATTGAATCCCAAGGGCTTCTGAGATCTCTGACCAAACCGAGCATCGATAACTTCTATCAGGTCCAACCCGAGGGGGAGGAATATAGTGTCCCCGTGGGAGTATTTAGATGCCTCCTCACCCTTGTCCTAACTTCAGCGCAGTTCGGCACTGAGTAACCAGAAAGAGTTTTTTTTTGCATTTCCAGAATCTGAGCGACCTGTCACTTCTCAGCTGCCAGGCCCTTTGGATTAGGTGCCAGTTTAACGTGATGGGGGTTTGAAGCCTTCAGAGTGCACGTATTCGGCATCTCAGGTTCTTATTGCTTGGCTAAACTTCTTTTTTTTTTTTTATAAGAATATCTTTTTTTTTGTTAACATTTATTTATTTTTGAGACAGAGAGCATGAACAGGGGAGGGTCAGAGAGAGAGGGAGACACAGAATCTGAAACAGGCTCCAGGCTCCGAGCTGTCAGCACAGAGCCCGGCGCGGGGCTCGAACCCACGGACCGTGAGATCATGACCTGAGCCGAAGTCGGACGCTTGACCGACTGAGCCACCCAGGCGCCCCATGCTTGGCTAAACTTTGCCAGCAACAAACCTCTCTAACGCTAAAGAGTCATGATCACTCCTTCCTCTAGGAAGAAATGCAAGTATGGACTGTACAAGGCAAGGGAAATTACCTTGGCGTAGCTCCCTTCTCAAAGAACAAAACCGTATACAATTCTTGCCTTATTTCACTCCTCCGTGTGGGTTAATATGCGGGGAAACTGTTCCGCTGATTACAAATGCATACTTTGAGGCATTGCTAAGAAAGCAACCTTTTGAAGTTCAGCTGCATTGGGCAGGGGGCCCGAGTTCACGCTTCCAGACCTTTGGGGACTGCTACCCTACCTACTCGGGAGGCAGTTCATCTCTGGTTGATGCCTGAAATTGGCTATTGGCCTCCCAGAAGCAGCAGGACGATCGAGAGAATCCAAGGAGCATCTTCACTTTTGGCTGGACTTGTGGGAGAGCAGGTGGTTGGGACTAATTAAGGTCTGATTCCTGGTGGCCTCTCACCAACGTAATCAGGTGCCTTCCGCCACTAATGAATCTCATACTCGTGTTGGGCTCTTTAAATCATTGAAGAAAGCCTTGGCCACGGCGATGTGTCTTGTATCATGCTCAGTAGTGACCTGCTGGGCCCTCTGGTCCCAGAACTCGACTTTTCACGACTGAGGACATTTTTAATCACCTGCACATTCAGCCTCGCTCCGGACTCTGGGGCCGGCTCTGAGGTAGTGAGATTTTTGAGGTGCCCTAGGGCAGTGGCTTAGCATGGGAGGCATTATATTTGTTCGCGGTTTGATCTCGTCTATCAGTCTAATAATGGAGATTCTCCTTTGCTTCTGTGACAAACACCTGTTCCTATACCCTAGTCCTTGTATATGGGTTTCTGTATTAGACACTTAGCCTTGAATCTTTTGGCCCCAGGTTCCAACCTTGTCCTTCCTCTAGCCCTCGTCCAAATTTGAGCTGTGTCCCAGGCTTTAGCCCGGTGGGTTGCTCTCTGTTAATTGCTGCCAGGCAGATAATTCCTGGACGTGTAATGATGTGTCCCATCTATAGGTCAGACTAACCAGTATCTTCTGACTTCTAGATGGTCCTCATGCTGACATTCAGCTTACGTCCATCAGCTGTCCCATTCTCTCAGCTCTGTGTCAGAATAATTCCTCGGAAGACCACTTCCAAGTGTTGAGTCCTTGTGCTTTTCCATCCCTGTCTCTTTTTTAATTTTATTTCAGTTTTCAGTTTTCATTGTTTTATTTTAGAGAGCATGCATGGGGAGAGGGGCAGAGAGAGAGAGAGAGAGAGAGAGAGAGAGAGAGAATGAATCTTAAGCAGGAGCGTGGAGCCTGAAGCGTGGCTCGATCCCAAGACCTTGGGATCATGACCTGAGCCAAAATCAAGAGCTGGACGCTCAACCAACCGAGCCACCCAGGCGCCCACTCTCTCTCTTTTTCAAAGTCTGTCAGCACGCAAGCACGTTATTTGTTTTCTTTGCGTCTTAGTAGCTCTCGTCACCAGGGTTATTCTCCAAAATTCTCTCAGAGACTGGCTAGGAGATAACACGGTCTTACCTGCCCACATATTGCTTGCTGACCTCAAAGTCAAAGCCATAGACCCAGTCTGTTTAAAGCTTTTACTCCTAACAACATAGGAACCTTGAAACGTGGGCGTTCAAAGAGAAAAGTTCTTATAGCCTTTCTCTGTAATTCCTAACAACCTTGTTGGTATGCTGCATTGATTTATGTTCCTCTATTTGTCCCCCAATTTTTCACCATATTTCCAATTCCTTCTTTCCTGTTTTTTTTTTTTTTTTTAAAGCTTGTTTCTTTTGAGAGAGCGAGTGAGCAAGGGAGAGGCAGAGAGAGGCAGGGACAGAGAGGATCGGAAGCAGGCTCTGTGCCGACAGCAGCGAGCCCGATGCAGGGCTCAGACTCATGAACGGTGAGATCATGACCTCAGCTGAAGTCAGACGCTTCACGCAATGAGCCACCCAGGCACCCCCTTCCTTGTTTTGTTTGATAAAACCTTGCTTCAGCGAACATCCATTGCCCTAGAAAATGTATATGGTCATTCAACAAGGGGAGAGGAGCAGGGGGAGAGTGAGAGAGAGAGAGCATCTTAAGCAGGGTCCGTGCTGAGCATAGACTCGGGGGCTCGATCCCACGACCCTGGGATTAGGAGCTGAGCTGAAAGCAAGAGTCAGACACTCCACTGACCGAGCCACCCAGGCGCTCCAGAGGCAGCTTTTTTTAGGAGGTGGTTTTGATGCTTCGAAGTGAATACCACGATGGAGTCAGGAATGTCAGTGTCCGAAGGAAGAGCATTCCAGAAAAGGTGTGAGGGTTCTAAGACAGTTACAAGTTGGCAGTTTTGAAGGCAGAAGGGCACCTCGACGAAGCCTAGTGGATAGGAGTGGTATAAATGAGGTCAGAGAAGTAGAATTAACTGGACGTGTCCACGGGCTAGGTACTGGGGTGCAATGGAGGATATACGATGGATATACGATGACTCCTAGAGTTTTGCTTGGCCGTTGTGTACATTTGGCAACGCTGCTTTCGGAAACGGGGAAGAGCGGTGACGCATTTGGAAAGGGAGAGGGAGGGATGGAGAGAAATTGGTAACTCTCTATGGACATTTCGTTTAAAGCGCCGGCATTCTACACACATGTAAGGCAGTGGTTTTGGAGTAGAGATACAGATTTGACGATGCTCAGTAAATAGAGTGTATTTGAGTCCTTGGGGTGGCATCAGATTACCTAGAGGGCGTTACAGTTCTGTTAGAGAGTGGTGCCTAGGTCTGAGCCGTCGGACAGTGTCACTTCAAGAAATCCAGCCGAGGGGTATCCAGCAGTGTGGATTGAGTAGACGCATCCGTTAGGAGGACATGGTATTAAGGAAGGCACATGAAAAAGTGTTTTAAGGGGAACAGCGTGGCAAACTCTGCCAAACGCTATTGACGAATCGAGGACTTTGCTACGTGAATGTCGTTGCTGACCTTGACCTTAGCCGGTGACTTTGACCATAGCCGCTTCAGTGATAAAATGTTGTCATAAGCCTGAGCGGACCAGGTTGAACAGAGAATGGGATGCGAAGGAGCAGGATACCCAACTCTTTGAAGAAATCGTACTGGGAAATTGATGAGGGCGATAGAACCTAATACAGAAGGGTTTGGAAGGTTAAGGCTTGCTTTTTTTTTTTTTTAATGTTTATTTATTTTTGACAGAGAAAGAGCGAGAGAGAGAGAGACAGAGCATGAGCAGGGGAGGGGCAGAGAGAGAGGGAGACCCACAGAATCCGAAGCAGGCTCCAGGCTCCGAGCTGTCAGCACAGAGCCCGACGCGGGGCTCGAACCCACAGCCCGCGAGATCGTGACCTGAGCCGAAGTCGGACGCTCAACCGACTGAGCCACCCAGGCGCCCCGAGGCTTGCTTCTTTTGAAAGACAGGAGAGACACTGTCCTGTTTGTCTGCAGACAAGTATAATCCAGTCGGGTTGCAGGAGAAGACATAATGATAGGCTTGAAATTCCTTTTTTAATTTTTGTTGTTATTAGAAAGAGACGGAGTGTGTGAGCAGGGGAAGGGGGGGCAGGCACCCCAAGGGCTGAAATTCTTGAGCAGGGCAGAGAGACTGGGGTCTAGGGTGCGAGGACACTGGTTAGATGAGAGCAAGTCTGAAGATGCAATCAAGGCAAGATAAAAGGCGACCTCTTGTCTTCAGCCTGTGGGCATTTGCTTCTGACCCCTTTCCAACATCCTTCGACTGTCGTAGCTTACTAGGGCTTCAAGGGCGCGGGAAGGAGTTTGGCAGGTGTATTGAACTAGAATTAACAGGTAACAGTGTGTCGATTGAACGTGGACAACGTGATGATTTGCTACACGTACATGATTTGATACATGTATGTATGGATTTGCATGTATTTTTTGTGTCTGATGAGAATAGTTAGATCTTACTCTCTTTTTTTTGTAGTTTATTTATTTATTTTGACAGAGCGTGAGAGAAGGTGGAGGGGCAGGGAGAGAGACAGAGAGAGACAGAGGGAGAAAGGGAATCCCAAGCAGGCTCCGTGCTGTCCGCACAGAGCCCGATGTGGGGCTTGAACTCCCGAACCGTGAGATCACGACCTGAGCCGAAATCAAGCGTCAGACGCTCAACCGACGGAGCCACCCAGGCAGGCGCCCCTTAAGATCTACTCTTGCAGCAACTTTTCGAGGATACAAAAAACGGAGCGGGAAGACCCCAGGCGGGTTTTTAGTAGGAGATGAAGTGACGTGGTTTACCTTGGAAGGTGATGATTCTTGCTGTTGTGTATTGAGTAGATGGAATATTTTAGGGGGAGGGTGGTCACTTGTGACTGTCGGTGTGATGGCAGTGGGGATAAAGAGAAGTTGATGGACGTGAGAGTCAGGCCAAATCCGTTCCATGATCTGACGCGACGTTACTACTGCTCCAATGACAGGAAAATGGGTTTAATGACAAGAAATAAGCACGTATTTAAAATGTGAGTTGCTAATCCATAACGGTGAGACAATTGCGCGCTAAGGAAATGACTTATATAAAAGCACGTGGCACACAGTGGGTGCTCGATTAAAAAGTGTTAAGACTGTCTTAAAACGGGGCGCCTGGGTGGCTCAGTCGGTTGAGCGTCCGACTTCGGCTCAGGTCACGATCTCGCGGTCCGTGGGTTCGAGCCCCGCGTCGGGCTCTGTGCTGACAGCTCAGAGCCTGGAGCCTGTTTCAGATTCTGTGTCTCCCTCTGTCTCTGACCCTCCCCTGTTCATGCTCTCTTTCTGTCTCAAAAATAAATAAATGTTAAAAAAAAATTAAAAAAAAAAACTGTCTTAAAACTTAACTCACAGGGTAAATGGTTTGCTTTGTATGGGGGGGGGTACTTTGAGAGTCCACAAATATAACCTGAAGCCACTGTGTGGAGTATTTCAAATTAAGGGATGGTTTCCAAATCATGAAAACAACTGCAAACTTATTTGCCGCTCAGGCGTCTTTCTGCATGGTTGTCTTCCAAGGGATAAGTGCACACACACGCGTGATCATTAAAATTGATGCTGCTCATGCATGCATGCTGTAGCACGCGTACTGAAGGCTCTGCCCGTTCGTAATTCTGTCCTTTGGAATTTTTTTTTTTTTTTAATTTTTTTTTTCTTGTCCTTTGGAATTTAAAGAGCAAGGCAGGCTTTTCCTCCGGCCTTGAGACATGACCCATTCGTCGGGACTGGGCAAAGCAAGTTATTTATATTAGAACGGGTCCAAGTGTTGGCTTAGTCCCGAAGCCTAACCATTACCACACTAGATACTGTGATTCTCCGGATTTTAAAAGACCACTGTCATAATTGGTGATCGTAGGAAACTGCACAGCGTTACTCGGAGAAAAACCCAGACTGTTGAGATTACAGAGCACGTCTATGGTCAGACTAGGGTTGACGTTCCTCCAGTGTGTGCTTGGGGGACCGTGGGGTTATAATAGAGGGTTTGTGTTCGAGAATATTGGGAAAGCGTGCAGGCAACGTTGGCTGGGGGCTAGATCGTGGAAAGCTTTTTATTTATTTTTTCAAATGATTCTTTTAAGTTTATTTATTTTGAGAGAGAGAGAGAGAGAGAGAGCGAGCGAGAGGGCCAGAGCAGGGGAGGGGCAGAGAGTGAAGGAGGGGAAGAGGAAGAGAGAACCTCAGGCTGGCTTTGCACCACCAGCATATGGAGCCTGATACGGGGCTCAAACTGCCGAACGGTGAGATCATGACCTGAGCCGAAATCAAGAGTCAGATGTTTAACAGCCTGAGCCACCCAGGCCTCCCACCGAGAGCTTTTTAGACTTAACTAATGAATTTGGACTTAATCCTAATTGCAGCAGGGATCCCCTTGAGAATTTTAAGCAGGGGATTTTGATCATGATTTTCTTTCAACTTCCTGAGTATAGGACTTCGCTTTGCTTACCGTAAGCACCGGAGAGATAAAGCCCCTTAGTGGGCCTTTTTTAACGCTCAGCCCTGGTGGCCGCTTAATATATTTTCTTGCTTCTCAAACCTCATCTCTTATTCTATTGAATTTGGTGATGATGTACTGAATGCCTCTCATGAGAAAGGCTCTGTGCTAGGCACTTTGTTGTTTCGTAGCGATCTCACGTCTAAATCGTCCGGCAGTCGGAGTTCTGAAAAAGTTATCTTGAATAGGATATTCTATCTTTAAATGCTCAGATTTCGTTTTCTGGCAGGGGGTTATTTTGTGGCTCACATGATTAACCCAGGGCCGCTAGATCCTTCCCATGACTCTTCGCAGTCACCCCTGCCAGTTCAATATTGCTTCTAGGAACGAGTCCAAATGCTTTGCATTGACTTACCGGGTCTTCACAAATCTGGCCTCAACCCGCCTTTCGGGCTTGTTTTTTTCTACTCGCGAACTCTCACCCCCATGTGTTCTACATTCAACTTCTCCTAACCAGATTACATAGAGAACTTGACCGTGTGATCTTGACTTCCCCTTCGGAGATCACGGTATTTCGTATCTCTGTACTTTCGTATGCCGTTGCAATTGATGAGGACGTCATACTCATTTTCTTGGGACCGAAGATAAATCCAATATTTCAAGCTCATGTTCTTCAAAAATTATAAATTATTTCCAAACAGGAACTATGGAAGGTTTGCTTCTATTTCTCTTCTTTTCTTTTTTTTTGATTTTTTAATTAAAAAAAGTTTTTTTTTTAATTTTTTTTTTTCAACGTTTATTTATTTTATTGTTTGGGACAGAGAGAGACAGAGCATGAACGGGGGAGGGGCAGAGAGAGAGGGAGACACTGAATCGGAAACAGGCTCCAGGCTCTGAGCCATCAGCCCAGAGCCTGACGCGGGGCTCGAACTCCCGGACCGCGAGATCGTGACCTGGCTGAAGTCGGACGCTTAACCGACTGCGCCACCCAGGCGCCCCAAAAAAGTTTTTTTTTGAGAGAGAGAGTGCAAGTGCGTCAAGGGCAGAGAGAGAGAATACCATGAGGGGCAGAGAGTGAGCTAGAGAGAGGGAGAGAGAAGCAGGGCTCACCCATCGTGGGGCTCATGCTCACCCGACGCGGGTCTCGAACCCACGGACCGTGAGATCATGACCTGAGCCGAAGTCAGATGCTTAACAATTGAGCCACCCAGGCATCCTAATTTAAACATTTTTAAACGTGGATTTTTATGTCACATTTTATAATAAAACCTAAACATGTCTGAGCTTAATATATTTTGTTCTTTTTTTTTTTTAATTTTTTTTTTCAATGTTTATTTTTGGGACAGAGAGAGACAGAGTATGAACGGGGAGGGGCAGAGAGAGAGGGAGACACAGAATCGGAAACAGGCTCCAGGCTCTGAGCCATCAGCCCAGAGCCCGACGCGGGGCTCAAACTCACAGACCGCGAGATCGTGACCTGGCTGAAGTCGGACGCTCAACCGACTACGCCACCCAGGTGCCCCTATTTTGTTCTTAATAAAATAAAAATAAAGGCGCCTGGCTAGCTCAGTCCATAGAGCATGTAACACTCGATCACGGGGTTGTGAGTTCGAGCCCCACGTCGGGTGTGGAGATTACTTTTTTTTTTCCTTTTTAATGTTTATGTTTTTGAGAGGGACAGAGAGAGAGAGAGAGAGAGAGAGAGAGGCAGAGGGAGAAGGTGACAGAGGAACCAAAGTGGGCTCATGCTGACAGCAGCAAGCCCGATGCGGGGCTCGAACCCACGAACCGTGAGATCTTTGCCTGAGCCCAAGTCGGACACTTAACCAACCACACCAGCCAGGCGCTCCTGTCTCTCTTCTTCCATCCAGGGCCTTGCTGGGCAGCTGGCAGATAGGAAGTGGCTAAGCCGCGTCAGGTAAATGAATGTACGTGCAGAAAATGTAAACTAATTTTGTGCATAGCCTAACCCAAGCAGAATCAGGATAATGAGTTTGCCGGGGGGGGGGGGGTTGCTGCAGTAGGCATGGAAAGGGGGAGGATGTGTGGGGAGAGCCCGCAAGCCAGTGGGTAGAATTTTTGATTATCTACTGTTTTAGATCGTCTGCCTCACCTCTTCACTCCATTGGCGTGTATAATTGAGAGCAAGGATCTTCTGCTTAATTGGCTTTTCTGGTTAACCAGTAGTGGACTGGAAAGCTTGCTGCTTTTTGGCGGAAAACAAACCAAAACAAAACCAAAAAACCAAAAAAGCCCAAAACACCCCGTCTACCATATGGTCAATATTATTTTTCATCAGTGCCGTACGTAAGCCAAAAAAATCAACCTCTTTATGATTTCAGGAGCCATCAGTGTTGTAAATACTAATCTATTTTCGAATCCGGGATGATTTAGGAAATAGATATTATGAGCTTGTACTTCATGCCAAGCCTTGCAGAGGATACAGGCTGAGGGAGACCTGCTGAGGGGATGGGCACCTTCTGGGTGCGTTGGGAGAAATTCGTGACGGACGTCGCTCCCATGCTGGCACTTGAAGGAGGCTTCAGGCTTAGGTCATGGAGAATGGAAGGGTCAGAGATCCAGGGCGACTTGTGAAAGTATGAAGCAGCAAGGCTTAAGGAACAGGTTGCAATCCGGGATTCGCTGTGGCCACGGAATGGGGATTAATACGGCGGTGAGGGCTTCAGAGCTACTGCAACAGGAGACAAAGCTGGAACGTTTAGGGGGTCAGTTTCACGAATGTGGACTTTATCTTGTAGGCAGCTGAATCTGGGAAGACTGCATTAGATCCTTGGTTTAAGCAGATCTCTCCCGCAGATGTATAAAGGATGTGTTTGAAGGGAGAGACAGTGAGGTGGCTGCTTTTATAGCCGATTCATCCAGCCACTCGTTGATTCACTCCTTCATTCACCAAGCGTTAAATGGGCACCAGTTTGGACAGGCACTGTTCTGGCCTGGAGAAGTGGCAGGACGAAAGGAGTGGGAAAGAGTGGTGACCACAGAAAAGAGAAATCAGGGATCCAGAGGGAGGCGTGGGTCAGCGGCCGGTCACTGGTTTGGGGATAACGGGCAGAACATCCGATGGGACCCTATATCCTCAGATTGCGTGGCAGTCCTGAAAGGATTCATCCTTAAGTGTGGGGCACAGGAGGTGCGTTTCAAATGCCGCCAGGACTGCGGGAAGGACTGGACTTAGGTCCGATGTGACATTCCAGTTGCCTTCTGTTGGCTGTCGGAAAGGGCAGCGTATCTCAAAAATCTGCATGTGTCCGAGCAACATCGGGTGGAGGTCTAGAGGGAGGTTGAGAGGATTTTTCTGGATTTGGTTATTGGTTTCAGGGGTGATCTAAAGGCATGAGTAACTGTGAGGCCGTTAATACCATTGACTGCAAATGTCTTTCCACGCGAAGTGGTTGAAAATAGATATAGATAAACTCTGGTCAGGAGAATAATGGTGCCCTAAAGCTGTCTGTGGCCCCTGTTCGGCACTTGTCAATATGTTATTTTATGTAGCAAGGGGCAGCTGTGTAAGGCTGCAGAGGGAATTAAGGTTGCTGATCGGATGGCCTTGAAGAGATTATTTTCGATTGCCGACGTAGACTCCACCTTGAACGGGGAAGAGGGAAGCAGAAGAAACAGAGTCAGAGAGGGCGTCACGGGAAACGCTTGAGCAACCCTTTCCAGCTCTGGACATGGAAGTCGGCCACAGGCAAAGGAAGGCAGGCAGCCTGTATCAGCCGGCAAGGGCCAGGAAAGTCATTCTCCCAGAGAACCTCCAGGAAGCAATGCCGCCTTGTCCACAACTTGATTTTGTTTGTTTGTTTGTTTGTTTATTCCATGTTTATTTTTATTTTTTGAGAGTAAGAGAGCGCGGGTAGGGATAGACAGAGAGAGAGGGGGACAGAGGGTCCGAAGCCAGCCCTGTGCTGACAGCAGAGAGCCCGACGCGGGGCTCGAACTCACGAACAGCGAGATCATGACCTGAGCCGAGGCCGGACCCTTAACTGACTGAGCCACCCAGGCGCCCCGCATCTTGACTTTAGACCAGCGAGACCTATTTCAGACTCCTGACCTGCGGAACTAGAACATGATAAATCTGTGTTGTTTGTGAGTCCCGAAGCTTAATGTCATTTTTCTTTTCCAGCTGCGGTAGGGGACGTGTACGAGTTTAGTGACCGAATTTCTTTTTTTTTTTTTTTATTTTTTTTTTCAATGTTTTTTATTTATTTTTGGGACAGAGAGAGACAGAGCATGAACAGGGGAGGGGCAGAGAGAGAGGGAGACACAGAATCGGAAACAGGCTCCAGGCTCTGAGCCATCAGCCCAGAGCCCGACGCGGGGCTCGAACTCCCGGACCGCGAGATCGTGACCTGGCTGAAGTCGGACGCTTAACCGACTGCGCCACCCAGGCGCCCCAAGTGACCGAATTTCTTCAACTCTCTCTTCATCTAAAACTTTATGGGGATGCCCATCATAGTCCTGTATTGCTGTTCGATAAACATAGCTGCTCTCCATTCCCAGAAAGTTGGAGTCTGTAGAGCCCAGGTCGGGGCCCTGCTATCTAATTGCTTAGCAACTTCCACAAGTGATTCTAATATATTCCTACTTTTGAAAAGTCCTGTTATCTCTCTCTCTGAATGTCTGTCCAGAGGAGATGGGAGAGCCAAACACATGATGGCTGACTGTGGAAATCGAGGCGACGGATGGGTGGGAGAGGTGGTCTGGGAAGCCTTAAAGCGGTAACCCAGTGTTTGGTGGCCACGTTTTAGAAACCTGAAAAAAGAATGTGTTGGGTAATAGCTGTTCACCTGCTGTGCTTATGCAGCAACCAAGTTATTGCTGCAGAAAATTTTTGGTGGCATGTAATTATTAAAAAAAAAAAAACACAACAAAAAACCTTTTTCGAGGCGCCTCGGTGGCTTGGCTGGTTAAGTGTCCAACTCTTGATTTTGGATCAGGTCGTGATCCCAGGGTCATGAGATCGAGCCCCGCGTGGGGTCTGCGCCGAGGGTGGAGGCTGCTTAAGACGGTCTCCTTCTCCGTCTGCCCCTCCCCCTTTGTGTGCTCTCTCTCAAAAAATTAAAAGAGAAAGAAAACCTTTTTTGTCTTGTCGTTGCATAACGCAAATTATACTGTCTGACTTTCTGGCTTTTTTTTTTTTTTTTTTGAGGTCAGGGCAGGTGTACAAATAATCTGTAGATGAGTCATTTCTACATGTTCTCAGTCTTCGAACACCTGTAAACTCCCTCAAAGATCATTTTTCAGGGGCGCCTGGGTGGCTCAGTCAGTCAAGCGTCCGACTTCGGCTCAGGTCATGATCTCGCGGTTTGTGAGTTCGAGCCCCGCATCGGGCTCTGTGCTGACGGCTCAGAGCCTGGAGCCTGTTTCAGATTCTGTGTCTCCTCCTCTCTCTGCCCCTCCCATGTTCATGCTCTGTCTCTGTCTCTCAATAATAAATAAACGTGTAAAAAAAAATCATTTTTCAAAGAACCATAACCCGCATAGAGCTCCGTGAAGTCCCTTTCTTCAGCATCTTGGGTAGTTTATTAACATTAAATGCTTCTTAAGACAACCCCCCCCCCCAATGCGTTTTTTCTCTCGTGATATCCCATTTAAGAAGCTGGTTTTGTCAGTCATTTCCTACTTCCTCTTAAAGAAGTTTTTTTTTTTTTTTTTTAACGTAGATTTTGCTGGCAGCTGGACATTTTCAGGATACCACAAAGACGTTTAAGTCTTTTTATTGCATAATCTCTTTTAAGTGAAAGAAATAGGCAGGCAGGGCAGGAAGGATGAAAAAAAAATTAAGTCACGGGTAGGTTCGGAAGTCATCCTGTCCGCCTTCGTATTGGTTCTGCTTCCAGAAGCACGAGTCTCGGGTCAGCCAGATAGGGGCGGGGCAGAAACCAGTCAGGTGGTCAGCCTGGGGCCTTGTCCAGATCCTCGGTGGGACAGCTGGCCGAGCCTTGGGGACAGGGAGATGAGGAAGGGGTCGTTCGGGTTCAGGGAGTTAAATAGGATTCCTTGTGAAGGCAGAAGACATGCCGAGCACACAGGGGCTTTGCTCAAAATGAGGGATGGCTGCGGGTGACTGAGCACCTGTTTTAGCTTGTTACCACGGGGGGGAGCGACAGCCCCAGCAGCAGCGTAGAAAGCAGCGGAAGTGGACCAAGTTAGAGTAACGGGAAATCGGTTGTTCTGTGTGCTCGCGCCCAAGGGGCCGCTCATCACAATCTGCCTGTGACACGTGAGTGAGGTCACTTCGCATGAATAATGCACGATGGCTAAGAGGGAGGGGGAAAGCAAGGTCTCCCATCCAGCTGGGGCCTGAAATGTGGCGTTATGTTAAAATCTATTATGAGCGGAGGGCCCTCCCCTACCCTTCTAAGGGATCTCTGCCAGAGTGGCCCTCCCCATGTCTCCTTTGTCCTCTTTCGTGTTTAATAGGCCGAGGCCTTCCTCACGCAGCCAAGATAGACCCATCCTGGTTTTAGAGGTCAGGAGTTAACTGTAGGACCTGGGGACACAATCCTGGACAAGACTCTGAAGGAGCTGAGTGCCAACCATTGGTCTAGCTAATGATGTCATGAAGCAGATCACGTGACCTTTCTGTGACTGGGTCTGATGATGCCTAATCTTCAGGGCCTTGCAGTCCCATCAAGGATCAGATAAGATTGGATGAGTATGGACACTTTTAAAAATATATACACTGGGGGCGCGTGGGTGGCTCGGTCGGTTAAGCGGCCGACTTCGGCTCAGGTCATGATCTCACAGATCGTGAGTTCGAGCCCCGCGTCGGGTTCTGTGCTGACAGCTCGGAGCCTGGAGCCTGCTTCGGATTCTGTGTCTCCCTCTCTCTCTGACCCTCCCCCATTCATGCTCTCTCTCTGTCTCAAAAATAAATAAACATTAAAAAATTAAAAAAAAAATATACACACTGGGGGCGCGTGGGTGGCTCGGTCGGTTGAGCGTCCAACTTCAGCTCAGGTCATGATCTCACGGTTCGTGGGTTCGAGCCCCGCGTCGGGCTCTGTGCTGACAGCTCCGAGCCTGGAGCCGGCTTCCGATTCTGTGGCTCCCTCTCTCTCACTGCCCCTCCCCTGCTCGCACTCTGTCTCTGACTCTCAAAAATAAACCAACATTTAAAAAATTAATACAGTTTTATCTGTATAAATACATTAACCTGTATACTTGCAGGGTGTGAATGGTTATCATTGATCAGACCTCTCCATCTAGACGAGGTCTGTTTTAGGCCCAGGACAAAAAGGACCTTCCAAAGAAGTGAATAATAGCATGCCTAAATGACCCACATACAGAAGCCCAGAGGCAGTGAGATGTTGTTAGCACCTATAAATTACCACCATATCAAGCAGTGAGGGCTACCTCCTTGTATTGTATTTGCAGGCTCGTTCTGGTGCCCAGTGTGGGTTGAATGAGAGTGTCGGGTCTTAAACGATGACTAAGTAATTGTAGCTCTTCTTAGTGAGCACCCTTTACCCCGGAATAGTGTGTTCCTAACATTTCCACATGGGACCAAACACTTAACGGTTCTGGACAAGACTGACGAACGGGCCGGATTGGCCCCCCTCCCGCCTGAAATCCACCATGGGCACGGTAAGTGCAAGGATGGTTTTCAAGACACTAGGCATTAGGACACAGAGTCGGTGAGCCCGAGGACAACTTCAGCAACCCTTCTAACGGCCCTAGATTCCTCCTTCGCAACACCTTCCAAGTCACATGACCAGGGGGCACGAGCCAGGCAGTGCCCGGTGAACTCTGGGCTCACCGCGTTCAGCTGGAGATGAGAGTCCCGGGAGAAGAAGGGAGCTCGAATTCACAGGGCACCGTCATGGGGGAGGAAAAGCGTTGCATATAGAGAGAACTCTAGAGATGTGTAGATAGTCTCCTTTGAGCATTCCGATTAATTCAGAACACCACTTGGGGATGAAGAGACGACCCAAGGCTGGTGAAAGGAAACCACTAACCGACCTAAAGTTAACAGGGCTTGGCACTCACCCAATGTTGGGAATAATGCCTGTTTGGATCAGCTAGGCGGGAAAACCTCCAGATTTATAAGGTACTGGGTAGCATAAACATGGGAATTTCGACTGAGTCGTGGAAAGAATAATCCAGAGGCTGAAAACTGCTCGGTTCCGCCTAACAGATTTTAACATCAAGACCCACAAGGATCAAACTATTTTCAAATAACTTCTCTGCCTCCCAGAATAGTGCTCAAGAAAATTTATACAACGATAAAAATATCAGGCCCTCCAAAAGGAAAAAATCACAATGCCTGACATCCGATCAGGATTTACCAGTCATATAAGGAAATAGGAAAGTCCAATTTAACATGATAAAATCCATCAAAACTGAACCAGAACTAGCACAGATATTCGAATCAGCAGACAGGAAGTCGAAACAGTTCTTATAAATATATTTCTTGTGTTCAAAAACGTAGAGTCATGAAAGATGAAAACGTGGAACAGCGTTGAACTTTTTGAGATGAAACCTACCATATCAGCGATTTAAAATACACTGGGTGGGATTAATGGCAGACTAGACCTTGCCAGAAGGAAATATTTGGGAAGTTGAAGATAGAGCAATACCAGTTAATCCACAATGAAACACAGAAGAATACAGAACAAAATAAAGAACAGCATTAATGTTTAGATGACTTGAAGAAGTCCAATAAACACCTACTTAGAGGGCCTGAGAACGGGCAGAGAGACGGAGACGCTGAAGAAATAATGGCTAAAAATGTTTCAAGTTTGATGAAAACTTTAAGCCCCCAGATCCAAGAGACTCCGTGAATCCCAAGCATGAGTAACTTGAACTACCCCAACACAAACCAGAGTCAAACTGCTTAAATCATTGTTAAAATAATTGGAGGGGTGCCTGGCTCGCTCAGTCGCAAGAGCACGCGACACTTGATCTTGGGGTTGCGAGGACGAGCCCCACGTTGTGTGTAGAGATTACTTAAAAAGAGAAAAGAATCGGAAGGCAGAGGGAAGAAGTCACATTATGTACAGAAGAGCAGAGATTACGGAGGGCAGCGGATTTTTCATCAGGAACCATTAAACCAAGAAGATGGCAGAGAAACATCTTTAATTACCCAAAATCGTGGGGGAAGGGTGGGCAACAAGCTATATTTCTACATTCAGTAAAAATATCTTTCAAAAAGGAAGGTGCGGGGCACCTGAGTGGCTCAGTTGGTTAAGTGTCCCACTCTTGATTTTGGCTCAGGTCATGATCTCACGGTTCCTGGGTTCGAGCCCCGCGTCGGGCTCCGTGCTGACAGCTCAGAGCCTGGAGCCTGCTTCGGATTCTGCGTGTCTCTCTCTGTCCCTCCCCTGCTTGTACTCTGTCTCTCGAAAATAAATAAAGGTTAAAAAAAAAAAAAAGAGATCCACTGAGGCAAAAGAAAAAAAAAAAAGGTAAGAAAATGGAATCATTCAAAATTATTCAGTGAATCCAGAAGAAGCCAAAAATACAGGAAAAAGGACAAAGAACAGACCGACAAATAGTGAACAAATAGTGAGATAATAGACTCAAACCTGATGCTATCACGTCATCACATTAAATGCACATATTTGAGACGCTCCAATTAAAATATGGATATTGTCAGATTGGATGAAAAAACACAAGGTAAAAAAACGCAACCATTTTCTGCATATAAGGAACAGGCTATTGATGTATTTAGTCTTAGAGTGAGCACGCGTGCATGCATTAGCAAGGGAGAGGGACAGGGGGAGAGAGAGAGGAAATCTTTAGCAGCCTGCATGTTCAGCCCCGAGCCCCTTGTGGGGCTCAGTCGCACAACCCTGGGATCATGACCTGAGCCGAAACACGAATCAGACGCATAACCAGCTGAGCCACCCAGGTGCCCCCGTGAAGCGCACTTTAAATATAAAGACATAAATAGGTTATGATTAAAGATGCATAAAATGCAATTGGGTTGTTAACGGAATTACCTTGCATATGGCATGCTAATCCCTGGCTGAGTAAATATAGTAATCCACAAAGTAGATTTCAGAGCAAAGAATAGTACGAGGAATACGGAAGCTTATTTCGTGACCACGGTGGGTCAATTCGTGGAGAGACCATAAAAATCCTAAATGTTTATGTACCTGATAATAGGGCTTCAAAGTAAGCGAGTCAAAGCTGATGGGACTGCAAATAGAAATAGAAAAGTCCGCAACTATCAGTATCCCTCACCAATTATTAAAAGAAGTAAACGGGGCACGTGGGTGGCTCAGTCGGTTAAGCATCTGACTTCTGCTCAGGTCATGATCTTGTGAATCATGAGTTCGAGCCCCGTGTCGGGCTGTGTGCTGACAGCTCGGAGCCTGGAGCCTGCTTCGGATTCTGTGTCTCCCTCCCTCTCTCTGCCCCTCCCCCACTCATGCTCTGTCTCTCTGTCTCAGAAATAAATAAACATTAAGAAAATATAAGAAAATAAAAATAAAAGAAGTAAATGGAAAAGCAATAGAGAAATGGCACACTGTCAACTAACTCGACCTAGTTGACATTTACAGAATATGCCACCGGTAACAACAGAAATCACATCCTTTTTTAGTTGTTTTTTTAATGTTTATTTATTTTTGAGAGAGAGAGAGAATGAGTGCGAGTGGGGGAGGGACAGAACGGGAGGCAGACACGGAATCCGAAGCAGGCTCCAGGCTCCGAGCTGGCAGCACAGAGCCCGACGTGGGGCTCGAACCCATGAACCATGAGATCATGAGCAGAGCCGAAGTTGGATGCTTAACCAACTGACCCACCCAGGTGTCCCTTTTTTCAAGTGCCTAAAGAACATTTACCAAGAGGGACCACACTCCCGGCTATAAAAGTAGTTTCAACTAATTTATAAGAATTCATGTCGTTCAAAGTATATTTATGGACCACAACGGAATGCAGTAACAGTAGAAGTCAATAACAGAAAGATCTCTGGAATATTCGTGAATATTTGGAAACTAACACACTTCCAAATAATCCATGGATGAAGGAAGAAATTAAAAAGGAAATTAGAAAGTGTTTTGAACTAGATGAAAAATTTTAAAACATTTGTGGTCTCACGCCAGTCAGAGTGGCTAAAATGAACAAATCAGGAGACTATAGATGCTGGCGAGGATGTGGAGAAATGGGAACCCTCTTGCACTGTTGGTGGGAATGCAAACTGGTGTGGCCGCTCTGGAAAACAGTGTGGAGGTTCCTCAAAAAATTAAAAATAGACCTACCCTATGACCCAGCAATAGCACTGCTAGGAATTGACCCAAGGGATACAGGAGTGCTGACGCAAGGGGCACTTGTACCCCAATGTTTATAGCAGCACTTTCAACAATAGCCAAATTATGGAAAGAGCCTAAATGTCCATCAATTGATGAATGAAATTGTGGTTTATATACACAATGGAGTACTACGTGGCAATGAGAAAGAATGAAATATGGCCCTTTGTAGCAACGTGGATGGAACTGGAGAGTGTGATGCTAAGTGAAATAAGCCATACAGAGAAAGACAGATCCCATATGTGTTCACTCTTATGTGGATCCTGAGAAACTTAACAGAAACCCATGGGAGAGGGGAAGGAAAAAAAAAAAGAGGTTAGAGTGGGAGAGAGCCAAAGCATAAGAGACTCTTAAAAACTGAGAACATACTGAGGGTTGATGGGGGTGGAAGGGAGGGGAGAGTGGGTGATGGGCATTGAGGAGGGCACTTTTTGGGATGAGCACTGGGTGTTGTATGGAAACCAATTTGACAATAAATTTCATATTAAAAAAGATAAAATAAACACACACACACACACACACAAAGAATGTTACTGGAACTTTCCCTTATATATCTTCTAAGTCAATTCTGACAAAATCGAAAAACTCATCCATACTGTATTTAAACAACAGGATTTCAAATAATAACAGTAGCTAGTAATAAATCCGATCTAAAATCTGAAAAATGGATACTTTAATAATGTCTTAAAAAAAACATTTGTGGTGTAATGCTAAAGAAGTAATTGGAGGGAAATTCTTTTAACAATCGAATTTGCATTTACAAACCTTAGCCGATCCAAATGGCGTCACCGTGGAATTTTGCCAGATATTTGAGGAAGAAATAACATCAAGTATATAAAAACCCTTCTAGACTATTGATGGAGAGGGAATAATTTCCAAATTGTTCCATGAGTCCTACATTGTCATGATAATAAAAAGGTAGAGGTAACACATTACGAGAAAACTGAAGCCCTCTCTCTCTCCTATACACGGGTGTAAACTTTCTACACGAAATGTTAGCAAATGATAGTCTCACTGTGTGAAAATGATTAAAACATCATGAACAGGTGGGGTTTATCCCAAGAATGCAAAGTTAGTTTAGTACTGAGGAATCAGTCAATGTAGTTCATCACATTAACCGATTAAAAAAGAAAAACCCTATGATCACATCGATGCGTACATATAAAGCATTGGATAGAATCTGACGCCCATTGCTTACAAAAAATCCCAACAAACCAGGGATAGCTGGGAAACTCTTCAACCCAACAAGGGGCATCTACCCAGGCAGTGTCATACTTAAGCTGAGAGAGTGAGTTCATTTCCTCTAAGATTGCCAGAGAGAGCAACAGTCATTCCCAATAGAGTGAAGTGATGACGTTTTGGGGTGATAGGGGGTTTATAGGGTCTGGAGCCTGACAGCCAAGAAAGAATTCTTGAAGCTGCCTTTGGCACAAAAAAGAAAAAAAAAGTGATTTTATTAAAGCACGGGGACAGGACCCGTGGGCAGAAAGAGCTGCACTGGGGTTGTGAGGGGTAACTCATTACATACCCTCGGGTTGGGAGGGGGTCAGGGATAGAGTAAGTCTCTAAGGTATTTTGGAAGCCAGGGGTCCAGGACCTTGAGACGTTAGCTGTTGCTAGGGAAACCCCATTTATTACTGTTTCATAAAACCTCAGTCATGAAACCCTTCAGATGTATATGGAGGCGGGGGGAACCAAGCTTGGAGTACCATGGCCGCCATATATCTTGGGGGAGTTGAGATAAAGGAAATAGACTTACAGGATCCTCGAGGTTGGGTTAATGTTAAGCTAAGGTTCTCTTTTGCCCCCAGCGAAGTGTCATCCTTGAGGCAGTGGAGATCCTAGAGGGAGGTCTCAAGGACTTGTCAGTAGGCTATATAGATGCAGTAAGGGAATTTAATTTTTCATGTGCCTTCGTTTCTTTGCTTGCGTACCATGGCAAGCACTTCAACCCCTTTCCTTTGTTCTTGGGTAGGCAGGAGTGTCCGCGGAATATCACATATTCCACCTGGCGTGTGTGTGTGTGTGGGGGGGGCATGCACACATGTGCCAGCCTGCATTTTGCCCTCAGCTTGCCCCCCGCTCCCCCATCAGAAGGACGCTTACTGTTTGCATTCGTCCGTATGTTCCCTACCACATTTTCCAACAATATCTTGCGCGTAGTTAATACTTGAGAAAAAAACCCATTTTTCCTGTTACGAGAACCTTAAGATTACACGATTTACTCCCTTAGTCACTTCCAAATATGCAATGCCCAAGTATTAACTACAGAACTACGGTCGCCATGATGAACGCTACGTCCCTGTGACTTATTTATTTTACACTGGAAATTTGTACCTTTTGCCCCCTTTCGCTCATCCTCAAGCACCGACCTGTTGGCCATGAGTGGGGCTTTTCGTTTGTTTGCTTTGTTTTTAGATCCCACATAGAAGTGATATTCTATGATACATAGTTTTTTCTGTGTCACTGCATCTGGCATGATGCACTCGAGGTCTGTCGGTGTTCTACGAGAAGCCGTGACAGACCTCATGGCTTCTTGTTAAGAGCTTCTTCCTCTGCCCAAATTATTTTTTTGTATTTACTGTATAGCTTCTTGCTTACATGGTAGCGCCGTTGGGTCTGGTGTCACAGGGCAAGTTTCTTTTTCACTTGCCGGATTCCTGGTGTTACTACAAGGCTGAATCGGACTGGGCGTGCGTTGAGGTGGGTGGTGTTTCTACCCTCCTTTCTGTTCACTCTGTCTTTGTTCTGTCTCCTCTCCTGGAAGGCACTGCCTGTATTGGGAGTAGGTACTTTCCTTTGTCCTGCTTTGAAAACCACGGGTTCTTTCTTTTCTGCCTCTAGGTATCTGGGATTTCCTTTTGCTGTTCGTTCTGGTCCGATCGCCTCTTTTTCTCCATTGATTGAGTGTTTTAGTTTTTTCACGTTTGTTTATGTATTGAGAGAGAGAGAAAGTGGAAGCGTGAGGACGAGTAGAGGAAGGGGCAGAGAGAAAATTCAGAATTCAGAATTCGTGCCGGCACAGCAAAGCCCAGGGCGGGGCTTGAACCTGTGACCTGAGCTGAAATCAAGAGTAGGTCCCTTACCCAGCTGAGCCACCCAGGCTCCGGGTCCATTGATTCATTGTTATGTGTATTTTATCTAAAGGATCAATTCATTTCGTCTGTGTTGTTTAGTACAGCTTTTTGGTATACATGCCCCCACCCCCACATCAACAAATAAATGTATTCAAGAATAAATTGGGTGCCTCTGGCAGACACTTTTAAAAATTTTCGTTTTACTGGGACGGCTGGGTGGCTCAGTCGGTTGAGCGTCCGACTTCAGCTCAGGTCACGATCTCCCAGCTCGTGAGTTCGAGCCCCGCGTCAGGCTCTGGGCTGACAGCTCAGAGCCTGGAGCCTGCTTCGGATTCTGTGTCTCCCTCTCTCTCTGCCCCTAACCCACTCGCATTCGGTCTCTGTCTCTCTCAAAAATAAAGAAACATTAAAAAAATATATTTTTTAAATTTTTTTGCACGTTACTTAGTATCTTTTCTTCCTTGAGATCTTTCATACATTTAATGTTGCCGACTCCACTTGTGTTTACGGAGCGCGACGTCATAGTGGCGTGCAAGGCAGACATCGTCTTTGTATCTGTGACCCTAACTTCTTAATTTCCTTTCCTTCTTCTCATCCAATGCCATTTTCGAAAAACAAAACAAAACCTTCAGTAACAGTACTATAGACTGTATTGTTTTATATAGGGTCTACTCCTTCCTGTAGACACAACCAAGCTCCCATTATCCTAGTCAATGGGGTATAACCAGTGACATTTGCCCATGTTGTCAGGTCAATTGAATTCTTGCATTTTCAAACACCCTTACCATTTACACAGGTTGGCTCTGATTCACAGGGTATAATAGCCAAGGGAGTGGTTACTTCCATCTGAATTTTTAAAATGCAAATGTAAGGCTCAGAAAGCAGCAGGAGGCCTGAAAAGCTTTCCAAGTGCTAGAAGGTGCCTACTGCAAGAGTGGGGCCCACATACGCTTCTGATGGCCCTAAACACTCCCTTTGTAGAAACGAAAATGGGAGAGTCCTGAGGGTTTTACTGCCTCCCGGAATTCAAATGGAAAATCTGGGTCTAATGACTTGTCACTCACAGTGCAGTTCAGCTGGAGGAGGGAGAAAAAAAAAAATCTTATGTAAGAGGATTTCACTGTAAATAAAATGAATCACTGACGAATTTTTTAAAAGGAAGCAGACCAAAAAGAGCTCGCTATAAGCAAAGACAAAAAATGGCTGTAAAGATGCCCTAGTTTGTTTTTTGAAAGCGTTTGGGGCAGAGATAGAGAACATATGTCTATCGACAGCCTATGCCAGCATCCTCGGTGAACCGGGAATAAGCATTTCTGTATTTCACATTAAAACGTTACCTGATTTGGGGCGCCTGGGTGGCTCAGTCGGTTGGGCGTCCGACTTCGGCTCCGGTCACGATCTCGCGGCTCGTGAGTTCGAGTCCCGCGTCGGGCTCCCTGCCGACGGCTCGGAGCCTGGAGCCTGCTTCGGATTCTGTCTCCATTCTCTCTGCCCCTCCCCTGCTCGCGCCCTGTCTCTGTCTGTCTCACAGATACGAAAAATAAAACTTAAGAAAAACAGATGAAAAAAATTGTGACCTGATTTGCATTAAGGTGTTACCAAAAATCCCCACTTCAAAGGAAAAATGAAATATAATGTGCTTATTTTATGTATGACAAATAATTAAGGCAATTTTAAGATCTGTGCTGTCCGTGTTAGAGATCATGTCCAGGCTGCTTCATGAAACTACGAAGTGTTAGAGAGAGCCGGTCAAAACGGACCTCAGAGAGTTTCTGTCCCTCGTACATGGGAAGACCTTGGTAGCTTAACCTCTCTGAATTTAATATTCTTTTTTAAAAGTGAATATTCTTGATCTGTGTAGCCCTGGTGTCTTCAGTCAATTCTGGTGGTCTTACTCCTCCCTAAGGGCGGCAGAAAGAGTATAGTCAACTTTACAAACACTTTCATGGCTGGTCCTGAATACCTTCCCTTCTCTGTGTGCTGAGATGGTGAGTGGTGACCAGGTATAGACCAGGGTCGACCAAGCACGAAGCCTTCTCCTAGACACTCTTGTCACTTCCCCTCTCCTCTGTAGGGTCGGCGTAAGCATGCAGCTTGGAGTTTATTCGTTTTTTCTGTAAGGAACGCAGGTGCATTTCGTAGTCTAGCCAGCCCTGCTAATCCTTTACCGGCCTAGCTAACTTCACAGAGTTTATTCGCTCTCTTCTCGGGTCTGTGTGCTTTTCTGTTCTCTCTCATTTAAATACGTGGCTGTGTATATGGGATCCGTCAGGTTATGAAAAATAGAAATGCCTTTGTGTGCTGAAATGGACTCAGGAAAACCACGTCCTGGGTGCAGGTCTGCTGTATATTTTTATTTCTGTCCCTGATCTTACACTCGCGTGTCTCTTGTCTTTACCGTTTGTGGACACGTCTGAATCCTCCGCTAGATTTAAGGTTCTCTGGAGGCTATGTTGGTGTCTTAATTTGGTTTTGTGACCTTCAGAGTTGAACACAACACCTGACGCAAAGTGGATATTGCCAGTGTTTGTTGATTGGGAATTTATAAAGACTCTTCTCTTTAAGAGATCGATGGTGTTTTTGCCTGTCAAATTAACAGACCTCAAGAAGAAGGATAATTCCACCTATTGGGGAGACAGCAGAGGAACTGGGTAGCTACATTAGTATTTACACTGTCCTTATTTTTAATGGCAGTCGAGGATAAATAAGGCGATGTTCACAGAATTCATTTTGACAGTGCGTTTTAAAGTCTTAAATATTTTCATGCCTCCTGACCCTTCGCCTCTAGCACTTTTTCTTTGGGAAATGAATGATTGCTACAATTTACCTGCAACGATCACCAGAGCCGGGTTGACTATTATAGGACAACTTAAATTTCTCATAATATGAAGGTGGTTACGTAGACTGTGTAATACACATACATCATGCAACTACTACTTAAAACCCACATTGATTATGATTGAAAGTGTTCCCTACAGATTTGAGTAGGGAAAACAGTTTACCCTTCCCATTTCGTTTGATTTGAAAACAATTTTTTTAATGTTTATTTATTTTTGAGAGAGAGAGAGCGGGAGAGTAGGGGAGCGGCAGAGAGAGAGAGAGAGAGAGAGAGAGAGAGAGAGAGAGACACAGAATCCGAAGCAGGCTCCAGGCTCCGAGCCGTCAGCACAGAGCCCAACTTGGGGCCTGAACTCACGAACTGCGAGATCATGACCTGAGCCAAAGTTGGATGCTCAACGGACTGAGCCACCCAGGCGCCCCTACCCTTCCCTTTTCCATATACATCTGTATATCTTTATATATCTGTCTATACTTATCTATATGTAAGCATTGAATAGCCATATGCCAAAATGTTAATAATGCTTACTTTGGGGTGGCATAATTACATATGTTTTAAATTTTCTTTTATTCTCCTGATTAGTGTCTTCTTTTCTGAAGAGAATGTTTAACCCTCACGTTAAATTTGTTTCTATGTGAATACAAGGAAGATAGAGGAAATGATTGAAAAAATGAATAATTAAAAAAATACTTATTCACAATTTCACGCTGATTCCATTCCTGAGGGCTTAGCCCCAAGTCAGTAAAGTGCAAATGAGAATATGAATTCTAAAGAGGGTAATAGAGGTCATCCCATTTTTCCATTTTAAAGAGAACGGGCTTGGAAATAGGACCCTGTTTTTCATTTTGGATAAAGAGCACTTGGCGAGAACATGAGTAAATACGTGGCAAAAATGTTATCGCACGTATTTTTATGTCATTAAAAGAATTATTACCCTGTTACTTGAAAAGACACAGTGATTTTAAAAGAAAAACGTCTTCAGGTAACCAGATTGTCTAATATTTTTATGCTTTGAACGCCTTTTTCCCCGTAAGCTATGAAAATCTGGTTTTAATATCGGGATATGCAGGAAGAATCAGCATGATAATTTGACTACGGCCTACTCCACACACATACACAGATTCTTTGCTGAACGATTTCGTCTGCTGATGTCTTTTTAAAGATTGGAAGACTGTGGCTAAGCCCATAACAGTGCCTCGTTTCTTTATGAAAAGAGAAAACAGCACTGTGTCGTTTTCCAGAAATCCCACAGAAAAACAGTGGCGAGCCCTTTGTCATCAGCTTTAAAGCAGATCTGCGTTACTTCTTAAGAAGGGAGAGTTTCAGCGAAACATAATTTCTCCTGCCTGAAGGGAGATGGTTTGTGATAAGAAATGTACATAAAGAAGAATGATACTCTTGAAATCGCGCCCCAGTATGTATCTCTTCTGTAGAAGCCAGTATAAGATAGATCCATCTGGGATGTAACGGAAGTTGGACCCTTAACCAACTGAGCCACCAAGGCACCCCCAGGGGATTTTATAATAAGGGTGATTTGTCTTTGTAGTAGCCCCATGATGGGGAATTCAAGGGCAATATTCGTGTTTGGATAAATGCAGATTTAGAGCACTAAATCCCCCTTTTTTCATTTTGTTTCCTTCCACTTTTTCTTTCTCATTGTTCTTTCGTTCCCTACCCTCCCGCCCCCTCCCCGCCCCCCCCCAGGGGTTGATAATGTTGACATTAGCATTAATGGTTCTGTAGATTGTATCACCCATTGATAATGCTAAGGAAATCAATTTGTATTTCCACAGGTGCTAAATAACCTGCAGAATCCAAAACCTACACAGTAGCCCTAAAGAAACACTTAGGCTCCTAACTGTCACATAACCAAAGCAAATATATTTTTTCCTTGAATTATTGAAATTACCAGAATTCTATTCTGCTTTATTATTTTCCGTGGTACCTAAGTACCTCTTGGCAGACTCCATGTTTTCAAAAATTTGTGGGGCGCCTGGGTGGTGCAGTCGGTTAAGCACGCAAGTCTGGATTTCAGCTCGGGTCGTGATCTCTCAGTTCGTGGGATCAAGCCCCACGTTGGGATCTGCGCTGACAGTGTGGAGCGTGCTTGGTATTCTCTCTCCCTTGGTATTCTCTCTCTGCCCCTCCCCATCTCCCGCGCTCCTCCTCTCTCAAAATAAACAAAGTTAAAAAAATTATATTTATTGTTGTTTTTCTCTCTAAAATGTAAGTTACGTGAATGAAGGGAATTTGTCTTGTCCTCTGTTGTAGCACCAGCTACTTAAGGGTCCTGGCTCATAGTAGGTGCTCAATAAATACCTGTTGAATTATGTTGATTTCCTATTTTTTTTTCTTATATGGATAATAGTAGGACTATATTTATGTTTGTGATTGGACCATCCTTTTTTTTTTTTTAATGTTTATTTATTTTTAAGAGCACGTGAGGGAGGGAGGAGTAGAGAGAAGGGGACAGGGGATCCAAAGTGGGCTCTGTGCTGACAGCAGGAAGCCTGCTGTGGGCTTGAACCCACGTATCATGAGATCATGACGTGAGCCGAAGTCGGACGCCCCACTGACTGAGCCACCCAGGCGCCGGGACCATCCTTTCAACGTTTGATCAGAATGTTCACACTGTAATCACTTTTAAATTCTGAATGATTCATCTTTCCTATTTGATGGTAGCTCAAGTCGTTCGAAAATGGCGTAAATGGCAGTAAGGTTTGTGATCTGCTTCATTTTGCCAAATATTTACGAAACCCTTGCTCTGTTTCTGTTCATGTGCAAATTGCTGGGGAGTCCTGGATCTAAATGAGCTCGCTTAGAGACAGATTTGTAAAGAAATGATTTTGATATCGTAGACTATGTGTGAAAATAGAGAGCCACGGCAGGGCAAAGGAGGATGTGATTAACTCTGATTCTAGTGTTTGGGAATCAAAATTTGAGACACGGTCCTTTGCCTTCGAGGCATTTACCATCAGGTAAGGAAAATAGGCACATAAGTGGTATGAGGTACTGTGTATCGTATTAGAGATACGAATCAGCTGCTAAGACCACATCAAGAAAATAACAGATCTGCCTAAGGCAGTAGAATAAGGTTTTATGGAACAGTTGATACTTGCATTGGGCCTTGGATTCACTAGACACAATGGGAGTAGAAGGTGGGATGGGGTTGGGGCATGAGCACATGCGTAGAAGTTAGGGTCAGGGAAATGTAGTAGAATGGAAGGAAGGTACAGAAATTAAAGCCAGAAGGATAGAGTGCAGATTAGAAACTATATGGAATCCTATGCTTAGGGGCTTGTACAGTATAACATAAATAATGGTGATATAGATTGAAGGTTCAGGTGTACCTGTTTCTTTTTTTTTCTTTAATGTTTATTTCTTTTTGAGAGAGAGAGAGACAGAGAGAGACAGAGTGAGGGCAGGGGAGGAGCAGAGAGAGAGGGGGAGACACAGAATCCGAAGCAGGCTCCAGGCTCCGAGCCGTCAGCCCAGAGCCCGACGCGGGGCTCGAACTCACGAACCGCGAGATCATGACCTGAGCCGAAGTCGGACGCTTAACTGACTGAGCCACCCAGGCACCCCTAGGTGTACCTGCTTCTGTCTGGTTTTGGTTCTGTGAATTAACTTTTAGCGTGGTGTTCATCCCAGGTTGATATAGCTCCAGGAAATAAAATGTATACAACCAAAGCCCAGAGACATGTTGAAAAGTCCATGTATTAATTGACAACGATGAATTATTTCCATCAAAAGGATTGGAATCCTTGTTTTCATCTCTTATTTGAAAAATCCCAGTTGCGGCACAATTAGATGAATTAAAAGGTAAAGCGCGTTGCTGTCATTAAGACAAATCTGGGGGCGCCTGGGCGGCTCAGTCGGTTAAGCTTCTGACTCTTGGTTTTGGCTCAGGTCACGACCTCACAGTTTGTGAGTTCGAGCCCCACGTTGGGTGTAGGGATTACTTAAATAACAACAAATAAATAAATAAAGTCAGTAAGTCAGATCTATGATGATCAAGTGAAATGAGTGCTCTTTTTAAAAGTTGTGCCCGGCACACGAACCCAGCCAGACGTGGGAGGGAGGCTTGTTTTGACGTTGAACTGTGTTAAGTGACTTACCTGAGTCACAGTCTCCTGATTCCTCTCTAGCACTCAGTTCTAGAATGTACGTTGTATTGCTCTGTAATTCGGAAAGCCTTGCGAATATCACATGCTCTTACTGCTTTGTAAGAACAGTACATTTTAATTCCCACAAGGGCTATGACGGGACCCGGGGTATTCATCCATCCATCGATCATTTTGGCTTACTCACAATGTTGTGCTTTAAAGTAATAAAAATGAAATATCAAGTGAATAATGACAATGTACACCATAGCCAAAGCATCTATCTTTGAATTGAAGTGTAAAAATATGAATTTACCTATTAATTTCATGGAATTAAGGCCCGAAAACTGAAATCAATACATGTGAAGATTTTAAAATGGTAACAAAATGACTTGAATAATTCTAAATGCAGCCACATTACAAAATATGTAAGGACGTGGAAAAATATTAACTCTAGGAGTAACTATGAGAGAGGGGAGTGGAGGAGGGAAGGAGAGGGAAAAGAGAGAAAGAGTAAGTTGGAAGAAGAATCATGCTCAAAAAGGGAGATTGAACCTGCAACTTTCTCATAGGCTCAATGAGAGAAGGTAGCTCAAAAGGACCATTTGTGGGGCACCCAGGTGGCTCAGGTCATGATCTCAAGGTCTGTGAGTTGGAGCCCTGCCTCGGGTTCTTTGCTGTCAGTGCAGAGCCTGGTTAGGATCCTCTGTCTCCCTCTCTCTGTCCCTTCCCTGCTCTGTCTCTCAAAAATAAACAAACGTTTGAAAAATAAAAGGAAAAAAAAAGACCATTTGCAGCAATAACTTTGTGGCTGTTCCTGATAGATTTTTTTTTCTTCCTTCATTCTTTCTTGCTGCCTGTTTTGTTAAGGATAAAGCAAAGTGTAACATCACAGGTAGGAGGAGTTAGGTGTTGGTGGAAGGGTTGGAGGAGGAACAAGGAAAATGCTCTCTCTCCTCCTGAGAAAGTGCAACATTGCCTCAGGTCAATAAATGTTTGAAAGCCACATTTATGTGGGAAGTTTTGATAGCCTTTCCCACGCTGTGTAAGAAATGTCCTCTTAACTAGATATTTTTCAGCTCCTCTGACATTTATGACTTAGTCTGACATTATTTCAAATACCCAGAAGAAAAGGCGAATGTGGGATGTAATTCACAAAGAGCTCGTGGAGGAAAGAAAGTCATCGTGACCCTTTTCTAGACCGTTCTGGTCTTGGTTTTGTCTTCTTCCTTTCCCCTTCGCCCCCGGTTATCGCACTCATTCTGCACTCAGTAGGATGATTTATGTTGAGTTTCGTGTCAGAAAGCGACCGACGACGAAAAACAACATCTCTGACGGTTGGTGGCTTCTGTATGTCAGAGCTGCTGGAAGGGAGGCTTGAGACCTGGAGAAAGCGCATTGGGAAGTTTAATGTGGGACCGTGTGAAGCAAATGTTTGGTAATTTATATCCATGGCTTCCAATGACTGGATCATCCTCATTATGCTGTATAAGCCAACATATATATTAATAAGTGCTTACTCTTTATTAGTTAACTGGAAATATACAAATAAGTAAGGGGTGACACCCTCTCTCAAGGAGCTGATGGCATAAGTAATCTTAATTCGGTAACAGAAGAGCTTTGATCGGCACATGTAGGCGTTGGATTCTATGAAGATGTATAGGAAGGCACTTGACAAATTGTCATTGGAGGCTTAAGACAGAAGATGAAACTTGAGTTTGTAGCGCAGGAAAAATTTTCCTTTTGCCCTTCAAGATTCTTGAATGATACCCCCCCCCATAATAAAAGATTAACAAGGAACAAACAAGTTGAATGACATACCCAGAAAAACTGATTTAACTCCCCCCCAAATGGCCCAAAACATCACCTTAAATAGTATCTCCATCAGAAAAGATAAATAAGATGTTGTGGCCGGGGGTAGCCAGTTACGGGAGGGTATCAGGCAAAGCACCCTAAGCGAGGATTCAATTTTACGCCGATTGAAGTCCCTGCCTTCTCCATTGGTAGGAGTTTCCAGCGATTTACTCATTCTCCTCCTCTTAGCGCAGGGAAGGAGACATCCTTACTCATAGAGATTTTCCTTATATCTACTGGGATTTCAGAGCTTTTCCTCTGTCTGCTGTTTCCTAAACATAACCAGCTTCAGGAAACGCAAACTGTAGTTTTTACAATGAGATCCCACCTTGCACCGGTGAGAACAGATAACATCAAAAAGACAGGAGATCACAAGTACTAGGGAGGATGAGGAGAAAAGGGAACGCCCATGCACTGTTGGTGGGAGTGTAAATTGGTACAACCACTATGGAAAACAGTATGGTGGTTCTTCAAAAATTGAAAATCGCAATAGCGTGCGATCCAGTAATTCCACTTGTGGGTGTTTACCCAAAGAAAATGAAGACACAAATTTGGGGGGCTTCTGGGTGGCTGAGTCGGTGAAGCATCCGACTCTTGATTTCGGCTCAGGTCATGATCTCGTGGTTCTTGGGATCGAGCCCCTTGTTGGGCTCTGTGCTGACAGCACAGAGCCTGCTGGCGATTCCGTCCCCCCCCCCCCCGCTCATACGCTCTCTCTCTCTCTCTCTCACTCTCTCACTCTCTTTCTCTCTCAAGATGAATAAGCTTAAAACAAATTTGGAAAGACCTATGCATCCTCTTCATCGCAGCATTATTTACAATCATCTAGAAAAGTAACTTAAGTTTCCGTCAACAGATAAATGGATAAGGAAATGGTCGCGCACACACGCACAGTGGAATATAACTCAGCCATAAAAAAGAATCAGATCTTGCTATTTGCAACACCGTGGATGGACCTAGAGGTTATTATACTAAGTGAAATAATATAGACAGAAAAAGACAAATGCCGTGTGATTTCATTTATATATAGAACCTACGAAACTACACGAAGGAAAAAAAAACAAGAACAGATTCATAAATCTAGAGAACGAACTGGTCTCCAGAATGAGGGATGGGCAAGTGAGTTTAAGGGGATTGAGGGGTACCCACTTCCGTTTATTAAAAAAATAAGTCACGTGGACAAAAACTACAGCGTAGGGAATATAGTGAATAGCAATGGAAGAACTCTGTATGGTGGCACATTGTATTACACTTATCATGGTAAGGATTTCAAAATGAATATAATTGCCAGCTCACAGTGTTGTACATGTGAAACTAATACAGCATTGTATGCCAACGAGAGTTCAATTAAAAAATAGAAATTAAAAAAAGGAGAGGGGCGCCTGGGTGGCTCAGTTGGTTAAGTGTCTGACTCTTGATTTCAGCCCAGGTCATGATCTGATGGTTCATGAGATCGATCTCCGCTTTCGGATCCGTGCTGACAGGGCAAAGCCTGCTTGGGATTTCACTCTCTCCCTCTGCCCCTCCCCTGCGCTCTCTCTCTCTCTCTCTCTCTCTCTCTCTCTCAATAAATAAACTTGAGAAAACAATTTAAAAATAAAGACATAAAAAATAATTTAAAAAAAGGAGAAAGAGAAGATTTTGCATCTTCCCAAAAGTTCGTTAAGAGAAAATGGGTTGTAGAATCAAAGATAGATTTGAGTGAACAAATATGTAAAGGTCTCTCCACAAGAAAATAAATACAAAGCTCAAAATAATCCTATGTCAAAGAGACATGTTTTGGGATAGTATATTCTGCTCCCCTTCAAGCTGAAGTGAAAAATTCAGAGTGAAAAGGATCGTCCAGGTTCAAGAAATGACCTATGTCAAAGCATGGAACGTACACTGGGAACTTTTTTTTTTTTAAGTTATTTACTTTGAGAGAGAACAAGTGAGGTAGGTAGGTGCAGAGCTTTCTTGGGATTGTTCTCAGCGCAGAGCCCGATGCAGGGTTTGAACTCACAAACCCCAAGTTCGCGAACTGAGCTGAAAGCCAGAGTCCGACGCTCAACCCCCTGAGACCCAGGCGCCTGGCCGGGAACTGTTAATATAACATATGACTGGAGGGTAGTAGGACGTGTTATGAGAGGGTCTTGGGAAATGAGGTCAAAGATGTAGACAGGAACTAGTTATGTCATGCAATGTCACATGTGCTATTTTGGGGAGTTTAAAGTCAAGTCCCAGATCTATTTATTTCCCACGGTATGTCTTTGTAGGTTTTCAGGGATATACAAACCATATTTTTATCAGCTTCCCCTTAGTCGTTGCCTTTTATACAGTGCGTATTAAAGCTTTATTGACTTTGAACCTCCAGCCAGGCTAGTTGACTGACCGTGGGGCCCTGAAAAGAGCAAAAGCGATGGGGTTAATGAGTCTAGATTGGAAAATGTTCTTTGTGTCAAGAGTGCTAGGCCCCACGAAATAGACAATCTGCGGCACTGACATTTCTGTTAATGACAGTATCGAAGTCCTGACCATTTCAGGCTGGGCGGTGGAATGCCTTTCTTGGTGAGGTAACTCGAGATCCCGGTTTCGCCTCTGAGCTTTACCAAGTGAAATCTCATTAGATCCCGTCACCCGTGCTCATCGAAACCTGACAAATCAGATATTCCAAAGATACGCTTTGTTCATTTGTGATAGAGAGTGTGTCCAGCAGTATATATTTCATTCCGGAAACCGAATGGCATGTCAGCCCCTTGTTGTGGCGTTGCTGGTCACAGCCTGGCTTACGTTAACCGTACTTTGGTCTGCGTGGACACTGAGCGGACGCCGGACCCTCAGCAGCAGCAACGTTGCAAAGCGTTGCTTCGGATGAAAAGGACTGCAGTTTCTAGTTGGAGAATTACGGAGACTAGTCCCCTTCTCCCTCATCAGCCACTCACGCAACAGGAACAAAATCACCAAAGTTTCACCGCAGTGCTGCGTGAACAGTCATATGGCCCTGGCATTCTTTTTGACCGATGAAATTGTGTCCACGTCACGCGCAGGGCTCTGAGGGGGATGCTAATCTGTTTTCATCCGCTCGTTTTACAGCTGGGCAAACGGATGCTCGTAGAGGGTGAGCGATTTTTCCCGGGATAGCTCAGCTCGTCGGTGTCAGAGAGGGGACCAGGTATGGAAAAGCAAACTGGTACCTGCATCGAATGATCTCTGTCTGCAAGGTACTCTTTGACACTTGTGACTAGAAAATCCCCATTGGAATCTTCAAAGACTCTTTTGATGGAGGAAAAAGAAAAAAAAAAGCAACGGGAGAGGTCATTTTTGCTGTTGGAAATTTCCACCCGTTCTCCTGTACCTCAGTCCATTTTCTGACCATTTTTCTTGTTCAAACAGCCTGTTTTAGTGCCGTCTATTTGAAAACACAGCCATGCTTTTAGAAGTTGAATGCAAAATATGATATACATAACCATAGGACATTTATAGAATAGAGTTAATGTGAATATAGGATACCTTCTGCCACAAATCTTGGGAAATGCCATATAGCATGAATGGAATCGATTGTGCAGGGCCTGGTTGACCCTTGTTGGGGGTTTGTGTATTGTTGCATGAGAACAGTTGGAGCTGTGTGCGTTTCGAGTGCTCTTCCTGTATAAGAGAGATTTGATTCCCGTTTAGGTTTTATAACTTGCCCCGGCCTTGATAACTAGGTAGGGCTGACCCCAGAGGATAGCCAGGTAGAAGATTCTCAGGGACAGTTTGGACTTCCCTTTGAGGGCAGTGGTCATCCTTCCTGGCCGACGGTTCAATCATAAAGAGAACTGTTAGATGATGGAGGGAGGGGATGTTGGGTTTGGGTGAATGGTAAGTCCCGGCTCCTGTCTGGGTCTCAAATGGCCATCACTGGAAAATGAGAAGGAGAAGATTTTCTCTCCTAGGTCCCCAGTAGCTCTGACTTCATCTAATTATCTGATTCCTTCATTTTTCTGTTAATATTCAGTGCCTGATCATTTCAGAGTCTGTGAATGATCTAGCAGCGAAGCCGCGGTACCCTGGGTGTTGACCGTGCTAGTGTGGCTAGCTCTTTCTTTTCCGCCGAGCCACGTACCCTTCTCCCAGGCCCCGCCACTCTGGTCCATGAAGACAAACAACCTGTGTTGTTTTCCATTGCATCCATAGCTCTTGGCTCGCTTTTAATTAATTTTTAAATCTTAATTCCGGTATGCTTAACATTCAGGGTTTAGGTTAGTTTTGGGCATACAGTATAGTGACTCAACAATGCTATACATGACTCAGTGCTCACCTGATAAGTGGACTCTTGAACCTCCATCACCTATTTCCCCCCGTCCTCCCATCCACCTCCCCTCTCACCCCTAGGAGTGGAATCATAGGGTACTTGCCTTTCTCTGACTTGTTTCCCTTAGGATTATACTCTCTAGCTGCACCCATGTTATTGCAAATATCAAGACTTCATTCTTTCTGGGGCTGAATAATATTCATGTGTGTGTGTGTGTGTGTGTGTGTGTGTGTGTGTGTGTACCACATCTTCTTTATCCATTCATCTATTGATGGACACTTGGGCCGCTTCCATAATTTGTCTAAGTAATGCTGCGATAAACTAGAGGTGCATGTATCCCTTTGCATTAGTGTCTTTGTAGTGTTTTGGATACATACCTAATAGGACAATTACTGGATCGTAGTGTAGTTCTATTTTTAACTTGCTGAGGAACCTCCACGCTGGTTTCCGCAGTTTTCATCAGTTTGCACTCCCACCAACAGTGCACGAGGGCTCCTTTCCCTCCACATCCTCGCCAACACTTGTTGCTTCTTGTGTTTTTGACTTTCGCCATTCTGACCGGTGTGAGGTGACGTGTCATTGTAGTTTGATTTACATTTCCCTGATGATGAGTGACGTTGAGCATCTTTTCATGCGTCTGTCGGCCATCTGGATGTCGTCTTTGGAGAAATGTCCGCTCATGTCTTCTGCCCGTTTTTATTCAGATTATTCGTGGGTTTTTTTTGATGTTGAGCTGTGTAAGGGTTTATATATATATATATATATATATATATATGTGTGTGTGTGTGTGTGTGTGTGTGTGTGTGTATATATATATATATAGGATATTAACCCATTTTTGGACATGTCATTTGCAAATATCTCTTCCCATTTGGTAGGTTACCTTTTAGTTTTGTTGATTGTTTCCTTCATTGTGCAGAAGCCTTTTATTTTGATGTAGTCCCAGTAGTTTATTTTCGCTTTTTCCCTTGACTCCGCAAACGTTTCTCGAACAATGGTGCTTTAGCCGATGTCAGAGACGTTACTGCCTGGGCTCTCGCCTAGGATTTTTATTGTTTCAGGTCTCACTTTTAGGTCTCTAATCCATTTTCAAGTTTTTTTTGTATGGTATAATAAAGTGGCCTGGTTTCATTCCTTTGCATGTAGCTGTTCAGTTTTCCCAACACCATTTGTTGAAGAGACTTTTTTCAATTATATATTCTTGCCTCCTTTGTTGAAGATTAATTGACCATCGAATCATGGGTTTATTTGTGGGTGATCTGTTCCATTGATCTCCATGCATATTTTAGTGCCGTTACTATACTGTTTTGATTACTATAGCTTTGAAATATATCTTGAAATCCGGAATTATGATAACTCTAGTTTTCTTCTTTTTCAGGACTGCTTTGGCTATTCAGGGTCTTTTGTGGTTCCATACAAATTTTGGGACTTTTTGTTCTAGTTCTGTGAAGAATGCTGTTGGTATTTTGATAGGGGTTGCATTAAGTGTGTAGATTGCTTTGGGTAGTATAGACATTTTAACAATATTTGTTCTTCTAACCCATGAGCATGGAATATCTTTCCCTTTCTTTGTGTCATCTTTAATTTCTTTCCTTGGTTTCTTACAGTTTTCAGAGTACAGGCCTTTCAATTCTTTGGTTAAATTTATTTTTAGTTATCTTTGGTTAAATTTATTTTTACGTATCTTACAATTTTTGATGCAATTATAAATGGGATTGTTTTTCCGGTACCTCTGCTGTTTCGTTATTGGTGTATAGAAATGCAACAGATTTCTGCACATTGATTTTATAGCCTGCGACATTGCTGAATTCATGTATTAGTTCTACCAATTTTTTGGTGGAGTCTTTCCACATAGAGTATCATGTCATCTGCAAACAGTGAAAGTTGTACTTCTTCCTTACTGGTTTGGATGCCTTTTTCTTTTGGATGTCTGATTGCTGTGCCTAGGACTTGTTGAAAACAAGGGGAGACGGTGGACATCCCTGTCTTGTTCCTGACCTTAATGGAAAAAAACTCAGTTTCCCCCATCGAGTATGATATTTGCTGTGGGTTTTTCATAGAAGGGCTTCATTATGTTGACGTATGTTCCATCTTAAACCAACTTTGTTGAGGGTTTTTATAATGAATGGATGTTGTACTTTGTCAAATGCTCTTCCTGCATCTCCTGAAATAATTACATGGTTTCTATCCTTTCGCTTATTGCTGTGATGTGTTGATTGACTTCCAAATATTGAACTGCCCTTGCATCCCGTAAATAAATCCCACTTGATAGTGGTGAATGATTTTTTTTTTAATGTATTGTTGGATTCAGTTTGTTAGTATTTTGTTGAGGATTTTTATCATGTGTCCATCAGAAATATTGACCTGTAGTTCTCCCTTTTCTTCTTTTTATTTTTTTAAAGCGTATGATCAACGTGGGGCTCGGACTCACAACCCCGAGGTCAGGAGTCACATGTACTCCTGACTGAGCCAGCCCTATGTAGTTCTCTTTTGTTGTAGTGTTTTTATTTGATTTGGTATCAGGGTAATGCTGACCTCATAGGATGAATTAGGAGGTTTCCTTCCTCTTCGATTTCTTGGAATAGTTTGAGAAGAGTAGGTATTACTTCTTCAGTAAATGTTTGGGAGAATTCACCATGAAGCCATCTGGTCCTGGAATTTTGTTTGTTGGGAGTTGTTTTGATTACTGATTCAGTTCCATTGCTGTTCATCAGTCTGCTCAAATTTTCTCTTTCTTCCTGCTTCGGTTTTAGAAGGTTATATGTTTGTAGTAATTATCTGTTTCTTCTAGGTCGTCCAATTTGTGGACATCTAATTTTTCATAATCTTCCCCTACAATCCCTTGTATGCCAGTGGTGTTGGTTATTTCTCTCCTTCCATTTGTCGGTTTGTTTCAGTTTTCTCTCTCTGTTTTTTAAAAATTTTTATTTATTTTTTATTTTTCTAATGAGTCTGGCTATAGGTTTGTCAATTTTGATCTCATCAAAGAACCAGCTGATCTGCTCTATTGTTTTGTAAATTTCGATGTCATTTATTTTTGGTCTAATCTTTATAATGTCCTTACTTCTGCTTGTTTTGGGTTTTCTTTGTTCTTCTTGTTCTATTTACTTTAGTTGTAAGGTTAGGTTGCTTATTTGACATTTTTCTTCCTTCTGGAGGTAGGCCTGTATTGATATGATCTTCCCTCTTAGAACTACTTGCGCTGCATACCAAGGTTTTGGACCATTGTGTTTTCATTTTCATTTGTTTCCCTATAAATTTTTATTTCTTCTTTGATTTCTTGGTTGACTCATTCATTGTTTAGTGGCATGTTATTATCCTGCATGTATTTGTGCTCCTTCCAGATTTTTCCTTGTGGCTGATTTCTTGTTTTTCTTTTCTTTTCTTTTCTTTTCTTTTCTTTTCTTTTCTTTTCTTTTCTCTTTTTTTCTTTTCTATTTGAGGGAGAGAGAGAATATCTTAAGCAGACTCCATGCGCGGCACAGAGCCCAATCCTGGACTCGATCTTACAACCCTGGTATCATGACCCAAGCCAAAATCAGGGGTCAGACGCTCAACCGACTGAGCCACCCAGGCACCCCCCCCCCCCCCGCCGCCACCCCATGAGTGATTTCTAGTTCCGTATTGTTGTTGTCAGAAAAGATGCGTGATAGGACTTTGATCTTTTTGAATTTGTTGAGGCTTGTTTTGTGGCCTAACATAATCTATTCTGGAGAATGTTCCATGTGCACTTGAATATAATGTGTATTCTGGTGTTTTAAGATGGAATTTTCTGAATATATCTGTTAAATCCATCTGGTCTATTGTGTCATTCAAAGTCACTGTTTCCTTGTTGATTTTCTGTTTGGATGATGGATGATCTTTCCATTTATGTATGTGGGCTGTTAATGTCACCTACTATTATTGTATTGCTATCAATTATTTCCTTTATGTTTTATGTATTTGGGTGCCTCCATGTTGGGTACATAAATATTTACAGTTGTTATATGCTTGTTGATTGCCCCCATTATTATTATATCGTGTCCTTCTTTGTCTTTTGTTACAGTCTTTGTTTCAAAGCCTCTTTTATCGAATATAAGTATTGGTACCCTGGCTTTCTTTTGACAACCTTTTGCATGACAAATGCTTCTCTGTCCCCCCAGTTTCAATCTGCAGGTGCCTGTGGGTTTTAAATGAGTGTCTTTTAGGCAACATGTATTTGAGTCTTGTTTGTTTTGTTTTCCCACTTTACCACCCTATCTTTTGATTGGAGCATTTAGAACATTTATCTTGAAAGTAATTTTTGGTAAGTATGCATTTATTGCTAATTTGTTATTCGTTTTGTTGTTTTTGTAGTAACTCTCTGATCCTTTCTTTTCTTGCTCTGTTTCACAGTTTGCTGCCTTTAGTATTATACTTAGATTCCCTGCTCTTTATTTTTTCACAACTATAACATAGATATAACAGCAGTCTATATTAAGTTGATCCTCTCTTGTCTTGAAGCAATGCTTTACTCCTCTCTCCTCATGTTTTAGAAATATTTTGTCCAATTTGAACTTCCCTTTATTTTGTGAATCCCTTGAACGATTTTTAGGTATACTTATTTTTACTGCTTTTGTGTTTCCTATGTTTTATACTCTCACTTAAGGTTTTTCCTTTCCAGTCAAGTTGTCCTCTTTAATCTTTCTTGTTGGGGTGGTTGCGGTCACGAAGTGTTTTAGTTTTTGTTTGTCTGAGAAACTATTTGTCTCTCCCTCTGTTCTGAATGATAGCCTTGCTGGATAGAGGATTCTTGGCTGTAGGTTTTTCCCATTCAGCACTTGGAATATATCATGCCACTCCCTATTGGCCTGAACGGTTTCTTCTGAGAGATCTGACGATAGCCTTATAGGGTTTCCCTTGTATGTAACTGTCTTTTCTTTCTTTCTTTTTAAGTAGGCTCCATGCCCAACGTGGGGCTTAAATTCACAATCCTGAGATCAAGACTTGTGTGCTCTACTGACTGAGCCAGCTGGGTGCCCCTGTCTTTTCTCTTTCTGCTTTTAAAATCTTTATGACTACTTTTTACTATTTTAATTACTATGTGTCATCTTTTTTTACAACATATTTTTAAATGTTCATTCATTTGAGGGGGGGGCGGGGGGAGGGGAACAGAGAGAGGGAGACACAGAATCCGAAGCAGGCTCCAGGCTCCAAGCTGTCGGCACAGAGCCCGACACGGGGCTCGAACTCGTGAACTGCGAGATCATGACCTGAGCTGAAGTCCGATGCTTAAGCGACTGAGCCCCGCCGGTGCCCCATTAATTACTATGTGTCTTCTGGTACACCGCCTTCAGTTGATTTTTTGGGGTGATCTCCGTGCATCCTTGATCTGAATATCTGTTTCCCTCCCCAGATTTGGGAGATTTTCTGGTATTATTTCTTAAAATAAATACTCTGTCCCCATTTCTCTCTCTCCTTCTTCTGGGTTCCCTATTGTGTGAATGTGGTTGCATTCGAGGGAATCTCTGCGGTCCCTAAGCCTATTCTCATTTGCGTAATTTTTCCTCTCACTTGCTCACCTTGATTATTTGCATTACTCTGTCTTCTAGATCGTTAATTCATTCATCCCCTTCTAATCTGCTATTTATTCCAGGAAGTGTGTTTTTAATGTGAATTATTGTGTTATTCATCTTTGTTTGGTTCTTTTTTATCTCCATTAAGGGTCTCACTGATGGCCTCCCATCGTTTCTCAAGTCCGGTGAATGTCTTTATGATCATTACTTGAAATACTCTATTAGGCATATATATCCCTTTTCTCCATTTCGCTTAGGTTTGTGAATGCGATTTTGTATTTTTCTTGCCTTTGAGCCATATTCCTCTGTCTCCTCACTTTGCCTGACTCTCTATGTCTGTTTCTATGTGGTAGTAGAGTGAATTACATTTCTTGCTCTTGAAATTAGTGACAGGGGTGTGCTCTCTTAACAAGGTGGCGCCTGTCCTCTTCCGCAGGGGTCACACCACAACTGTGGCCATTGGGCCACCCAGGGCCTCTGCACAAAGCCTGTGTGGTTGGGGGCTGCCTTTTTAACAAGGTTACATGTGATCGCCACAGGAAGTCAGGAAACGCAGTGTTGGCAAGGTTTGCACCAGAGTTCTTGGGAAAGAGACTCTCGGGGTCAGGACTGAGGCAGGCTTGATGGGACGGGGCAGCTGCAGTGTTTGGTAAGTTACATAGTAAACACTGGCACCAGACTTGTTCCTGCGGGTGACCATCTGTTTCTGCTGGGTGGCATGGGAGGGAAATGGTGCCTGCTTGCTCCTCTGTTCCTAGAGAAGTCCTTTAGGGAACCCTGAGACTAGTAACTAACTCTCCCTCTTGTCTGCTCCAGTCATCTTTCAAAATGATGCTTCCAAGATGTGTCTCAGTGGGGCTGTTTGCTAGGCCGTCTCTTTCAGGGCTGGGTGTTAGCTTCCTCTGGCCCTCTGGCCTCTTCCAGATCCCATCTGCTGATTTTTAAAGCTCCAGACTTTATGTCCCACTGGCTGTAAGAACTCAGGAAATTTGGTCCGTCTGATTTTCAAAGCCAAATGCGGTGCAGTTTCGTCTTCCCTGTGCAGGCTTCCTGACACCGTAGTCTGTTTCTCATCCCTCTGGGCACTCCTGGCTCCTTCCTTCTGGTGGCTAGACTCGCGGAGGTTAGCTCCCTTTTGCATCTCTGCCCTTCCTACCCTCTTTGATGTGGCCTCTTCTCTCCATATAGCCATGGAGTTTGTTCTGCCTGCCTTCGGGTCATTTCCTGTGGTGTTTGCATTGATGGTGAGCGTTCTCTTGTTGTAGTCCTGGGACAAGGTGAGTGTCGGGTCCTTTTACCCTGCCGTCTTGTCTGGAAGTCAGTAGCTCTTGGCTTTTCATTTATTAAATTCCCTTTGACTGCTGGGGGTCAGATACCATCCTACACACGACAGAAACAAAATAAAAGTCCCTATCCTTAGGTGAAAGAGGGAAATAAGCCAGTAGGGAAGTACGTAGTGGTAATGCATTGTCAGAAGTGTTCTGGAAGTGATAGGAATGTGGGCCCTCTAGGGACAGAGGTGACTATCAAGGACAGATATATCTATAAATGATTTTTTTTTAATTATCCAGTTTTTGTAAGTAGTCAGCAGTTCAGAGTACCTAGCTTTAAGGTTGACCTTAGGTAGATTAGAAAAGAAGTACAGGGGCGCCTGGGTGGCGCAGTCGGTTAAGCGTCCGACTTCAGCCAGGTCACGATCTCGCGGTCCGTGAGTTCGAGCCCCGCGTCGGGCTCTGGGCTGATGGCTCGGAGCCTGGAGCCTGTTTCCGGTTCTGTGTCTCCCTCTCTCTCGGCCCCTCCCCCGTTCGTGCTCTGTCTCTCTCTGTCCCAAAAATAAATAAAATTTGAAAAAAAAAATTTTTAAAAAAATAAAAAAGAAAAAAAAAAAGAAAAGAAGTACAGAAGGGGCCCCTGGGTGGCTCAGTCGGTTGTGCGCCCGACTTCGGCTCAGGTCATGATCTCACGGTTCGTGGGTTCGAGCCCCCTGTCGGGCTCTGTGCTGACAGCTCAGAGCCTGGAGCCTGCTTCCGATTCTGTGTCTCCCCTCCCTCTCCTTTTGCTCCTCCCCCCTCTCATGCTCTGTCTCTCTCTCTCTCCCCTTCAAAAATAAATAAATAAATAAATAACCATTAAAAAAAAAAAAAGAAAAGTACAGAAAGTTTGGGACTCAAGTGTGGCTTGTGTTTCCAATATTGTGTTTGTGAGTCAGCTCCTTGGAATGTGGGATGCATTTTTTCCCACAGAAAACAATGGTATCCATGGTAATTAGGTTCCCAGGACAGCCCATGAAAGCCTATGTAATGCATAATCCGAAGGATCATGCTATGTTAATAATGCCATACATGCTGATGACCGTGCAAAGCGATGCTTCTGTGGGAAAACCCATTCCACGTTTCACCCATGGGTCCCAGAAACACAGCGTTTCCCACTGAAGCTTCAGGAGCGTGGGAAGAATCTCTTGCTTTGCCAGCCGCCTAGATGGTAAATTCATGCGCTCGAGCACTTGAGCCTAAGATTATTATGAATATTACATGGAAATGGGGACAACACATACCAGGAAGAGAGGTGGAGGTGAGCAATTCAGCAGGAAAGCAAGGAAGGTATGAGAAGGAAAGAGAAACGAGGAAGCCACCACTGAATTCAGAGGAGAATGAGTTCCCAAGGTCAGCCCAGGCAGGAATGAAAGTATAGCTAGGAAAGTGCCTCTGTACCCAGGGTGGTTTGGGGAATAAGGGAAGGAGTTACACTTTATCGAGTTCCAAATGAGTTCTAGGGTGCCTCAGACATTTCACACGCGTCTTTTGTAATCTTCAAAACAATTTCTTACGAGTCCTGTTTTCAGAGGACATAACTGAGAAGCAAAGAAAAGCCATTCCGAGGGTCACACAGCTAGTAAGTGTCATGGCTGGGATTCATAATCGAATTCCACGAAATTTCTGTGATCAACAAGTTCCTTAGTGAGGAATATTTACAAGCTGGGGATATCCCCTCCTTTTTATGGTGCAAAAAACGAAGCAGAAGCTTTAAGAGTCATCCTCTCAAAATATTACTGCTATATGAAGGTAGTCCCGGGGCGCCTGGGTGGCTCAGTGGGTCGAGCGTCTGACTTCGGCTCAGGTCACGATCTCGCGGCTCGTGAGCCCCACGTCGGGCTCTGTGCTGACGCTTGGAGCCTGGAGCCTGCTTCAGATTCTGTGTCTCCCTCTCTCTCTGGCCCTCCCCCGTTCATGCTCTGTCTCTCTCTTTCTCTCAAAAATAAATAAGCATTAAAAACAATTAAAAGGGGCGCCTGGGTGGCGCAGTCGGTTAAGCGTCCGACTTCAGCCAGGTCACGATCTCGCGGTCCGTGAGTTCGAGCCCCGCGTCAGGCTCTGGGCTGATGGCTCAGAGCCTGGAGCCTGTTTCTGATTCTGTGTCTCCCTCTCTCTCTGCCCCTCCCCTGTTCATGCTCTGTCTCTCTCTGTCCCAAAAATAAATAAACGTTGAAAAAAAAAATTAAAAAAAAAACAATTTAAAAAAAAAAAGGCAGTACCACCGGAATTAAAACCATGGGATATCCTGACTCGTAGTCCGGTGTTGTTCACGCTATGGAGTACCTTCGTTCGACAAGGAAATGCATGTTCCATCAAGTCTTCAGCGTGCTATTCGGTGCTTTTCTCTTTAGAGATCTCATCCTAGTAGACTGAGGCAGCCTAGAATAAGAGCAGGACCGAAGATATAAGCACAGTACATTAGAGGAAAACGGAGACTATAATTCTGATTCAAGGGATCCGAGGTTTGTGCAAGATACGGTGGTGGTATCCAGATAGCAAGCGATAGATAAGCAGACCTGGAGTGCAGATATTCTAGAAGTAGCCAGAATCACGGCGCTCATTTGTGGCGCGCTTAACTTTGTGGTGGTGCACTGGGCAACACTGGGGGTGTGTTTTGTGGTAATTACCTTATTTATTCCTCAGGGCCATGCCACGAAGTGCGCACCATCAGTAACTCCATTTTACAGATGACGAAAGTGAGACCCCGAATGCCCTCTTTGTCCGAATGTACACAGCTATCGAGTGGTGAAATCTAGAACCTGCAAAGTCAGTCTACGCATTTACCCGTTTAGTTGACCGATGTTATGGGCTTTCGTCGGAGTTTGCTGTGGCCCGAGTTGTTTCCCCTCTAAATTCAAACACTGACGCACCGAGTCCCCATGCGATGTTATTTGGACCTGGAGGCTTAGGAGATGATTAGATTTAGATGAGGTCATGAGGGTAGAGCCCTAGTGGTAGGATTAGGGCCCTTATAATAAGACATAGCAGAGATCTTGAACAACACCCCTCTGCCCCACTTGAATGCATAGGAGAAGGCAGCCATCTGTAGACTAAGAAAAGAGCTGTTACCAGCAGCTGAGCATGCTGGTGCCTTGATCTCAGACTTTTAGCCTCCAGAACTGTGAGAAAATAAAGTTCTGTTACTTAAGGGCTCCAGTTTGTGGTATTTTAGAACGGCAGCCTGAGGTGACCACGAGAGAGAGCTCTAGGGTTTGGCCAGAACCCGGCAACATTGGCCAACGCAGGGCTTTGAACGTTACAGGCGGGGCGTTGGCCTTCTCTCACCGGCTTCCCCCGACCAGTGAAGAATGTTTAGGACGACATATGTGATCTGATCCGATGCTAGTATTCTGTGCGCTCTGCAATGGAACCAATGGAGAACATTGGAAAGATATTCGGGTGTAAAGAAAATCAAGTAACAAAATCGTTGGTAGGTGATACATTCAGTAGGTAGTTGGGGAAGAGAAAATCCTTGGCCAGATTTAGTAGGGAGGGCTTCCCAGGGCACAGACGTGGGGCTGGATAGGAGTTGCACGGGGCGGGCACGGGGGGAGCAGGGAGCAACGGTATACAGGCAGACCTCATTCTATGGCACATTCCTCTAGCGATCTTCGCAGATACTGTGTTTCTTGTAAATCGAGAGTCTGTGGCAACCCTGTGTCGAACGAATCCTGTGAGTAGTATTTTCTCAATAGCATTTGCTCACTTTGTGTCTCTGTCACATTTGAATTCTTGAGATTATTTACTTATTTACGTATTTTGAACTGCTTATTTATTTTTGAGAGAGAGAGAGAGAGAGAGAGAGAGAGAGAGAGAGAGAGAGAGACAGACAGCAAGCAAAGGGCTGAGAGAGAATCCCAAGCAGGCTCCCCGCTGTCAGCGCAGAGCCCGATGACGGGGCTCGAACTCCCAAATTGTGAGATCACAGACCCGGTGAAGATGTTGTGAAGGTTGCTGCAATGATAGCAAAAGATTAAGAATATGACCTCAACTCAAGGCGGCAGCAGGGTTTGAGAGGACGGGCTCCAATTCTGGAAGGAGTTGGTAAGATAACTGCGCTTGGCTACAAAGAAATCCTCTGTGAAAGAAAGAGTCCGTCGAGGTGGCAAACTTTGTTGTGGTTTTATTTTGAGGAATTGCCCTGGGCATCCAAAACTTCCCCAACCACCATCGTGATCAGTCAGCGGCCAACCAATATCATGGCAGGACCCTTCACGACCCAGCAAAAAGATTATGACTCCTTGAAGGTGAAGATGATGGTTAGCAGTTTTTAGTAATAAAGTATTTTGATTTAGTTTTTATTTTCTTTTTCTTTTTTAATGTTGCACATTTATTTATTTTTGAGAGACGGAGAAACACCATGAGCGGGGGAGGGGCAGAGAGAGAGAGAGAGAGAGGGAGACACGGAACCCAAAGCAGGCTGCAGGCTCTGGGCTGTCAGCACAGAGCCTGATGCGGGGCTCGAACTGACGAACCGCCGAGATCATGACCTGAGCCGAAGTCAGACGCCCGACTGACGTAGCCACCCAGGCGCCCCAATAAAGTACTTTTGAATTAAAGTATGGTCTTTTTGTTTTAGACCTAATGCGACTGCACACTTAATAGCTTCCCATATAGAGGAGACGTAATGTTTGCATGCAAAGGGAACCCCAAAAAATCATCTGGCTCATCTCATTGTGATGGTCTGGAACCAAACCCACAGCATCCGTGGTACGCCTGTATTCCTGGAGAAAGGAACGAGCTGTAGAAAGGAGAAGGGAAATATATGTGGAAAAGCACATAAGGCGGAGTGAGTCGGGTGTAGATTGCGGGACACAGTCCTGTTCAGCTGGATTGGAGTGAATTGTGGAGGAAGATAGCAAACTATAGGTCGCAGTTACCACATAAAGAATTGCCTGAGGGACTCAGATGAGGTCTGGGGCCACATGGTTATGTCCCCTTTCCTGAAGGTAAAGGACATTAGACAGTAGCCATGCTTGAGCTTTGTAGATCTTTGTACATTTCTGGCGGTGCTGACCAATGATTGCTTTACACTTGGTACTCTCTTGGTTGTGTGCAGAGGTCCTGCCCTTAAAGGGTTGCTAATCTAGTGAGACCAAGTGCTCATATTTAAAATCTCCTAAGAATATATGACAATAAGAAATATGAGTGACATAGTTGATGCTGATACACAAGCTGAGAGCCAAAGAGCAAAGGCATTCACTAGTTGATCTGAAACGCAGTTGGGCAAAGAGAGAGGAGGTCTGAGCATCCCACAAGCCCAAGTGGCGGTGTTCCCTGAGCATGAAGAGACACCGTTCTTCCTGTGATCGCGGAGGGTAAAAGGTAAGGATGGGAGGGGGGACAGGTCAGCCGGGGGAGGCAAGTCCTAAGGTTGGGTTTTAAGGCAGAGAGGAGGTTCCTTTTGAGAAGTATAAACACTTTAGTTACGTGCTTTGTGACATTTAAAGCTTCAGTGAGAGGCGCCTGGGTGGCTCAGTCGGTTAAATGTCTGACTCTTGGTTTCAGCTCAGGTCGTGATCTCACGGTTCGTGGGTTCGAGCCCCGCATCGGGCTCTGTGCTGACAGTGCAGAGCCTGCTTGGGATTCTCTGTCTCCCTTTCTCCCTGCCCCTCCCCCACTTGTGCTGTCTTTCTCTCTCTCAAAATAAATAAACTGAAAGAAAAATAAAGCTTTGGTGACATTTCTCCTATTTAATGAGAGGCAAAAGTGGGCTATAGATGATAGGCTGCATTTAGAATGTACGTCATTGGCACATTTTAGAGGCAGGTCCACTGAGGGTTTGTAGTTCGCGTTGAGTTTATATGCTTTTATTGAACCATTATTGAAACAAGTCCCTTCACTTCCTCGTTGCTTTGTTTTTCTTTAGCTCTTGAAATACCACAGAGGCTCTCTGATGATTTTCTAGACTCGGAGCTTTATTATTATTAAAATAAAGGCTGCTTTTCAAGTCCGCCAAGCATTGATCAACACAATATCTTTCGAGACCAACTGGATTCATTAAGCGGAAATCACAGGACAGAGGATCTTGTCATCGTGAGTGATTTGAGCTCTGTTGCAAGTGTTGGTGTTGATGCATTTTTGTTGTCGTTCGCAAAGAATATTTACATCGTAGGGGGCAAAAAATCATGGGGGGCGCCTAACGGAAAGAAAACATCAGGAATGATGGGTTTACCTGTCGGTATTTTCGTGGTGTTCTCTACACCCATCGATCTGTTCCTTAACTTGTAAGCGATTTCTTCAGTTCAGCTCTGGGCAGCACACTTAAGAGCTGTAGGAGGCTAAAAAGCGAGCACATCATTTTCCCCCCGGCCATTAAGAGGTTTATAATTGGAGATATAAATATTGCTCAAAGATGACTGTAGACAGGAAATCTGTGCTGAGGCTTGCGGAGCGGGTCCCCGTTGGAAAGCGTGAGGATTCAAACAAGGAGCCCCGCGGAAGTCAACGGGCAGGGGGACAACTCATCACGGCCGCTTCAGCCGGAGACGAAAGATTAATTGTATCTTTATATATACGTGGCACATCACAGACCCCCAGAGGCTGCTCCTTATCCCTGCGTTAGCCGTTAAGTAAGATCTTGAATCAAAAAGCACAGGGGGTAGATGGTACGATGGGAGAACAGGAATGGGGGGGGGGAAGAAAAGCATCATTAATATTCCTACCCCGTCACAGTCAGAGTTGCACCTCATTTCTTTGTTCTATTCTTTTTTTTTTTTTTTCAACGTTTATTTATTTTTGGGACAGAGAGAGAGAGAGCATGAACGGGGGAGGGGCAGAGAGAGAGGGAGACACAGAATCAGAAACAGGCTCCAGGCTCTGAGCCATCAGCCCAGAGCCCGACGCGGGGCTCGAACTCACGGACCGCGAGATCGTGACCTGGCTGAAGTCGGACGTTTAACCGACTGCGCCACCCAGGCGCCCCTCTTTGTTCTATTCTTAACGTGCTTTAAATATTTTCAGCGCTAACGACACTATATAAAGAATTCTAACGCAACGTTAGGGCCATGGTGCGCTCGGTATCACATTTTCTGACAAGAGATGAATCCTCTTTAAATGCATCGGTTGAGAGGGGATGGCGCCTTTAAATCGTTATAACAGGATGTCTAGGACCAAATTGAGGGCAAATTAGGTGAATCGCTACTATAAAACATCCAGTCTATCCACACTGTAGGCCGCAATTTCTCTGCAAGATCAGTGAGGCGTTAGGGACTCGGGCAGAAATGCCTGGTTGTTTTGATTGGGAGGCTGCTCAGTGATTTGGCCTTCCAATAAATAGAGGAAGGGTGTGTCTACACAAGGTTGATTTCTTTGTTTTATGTTGGGGGGGGGGAACAGAACTTTGGCCCATGGTCCGGGTATTTCTGCCTACTTCCAAACGTTTAATAGCAAGTAGGCAACATTTTTGGCTGACTGTTTTTATGGGTTTCGGATGGGCGCTTGGCAGTGTGTGGACAGAATTCTCTTCGTGATGAGAAGGCTTTCTGTTCACGTTTCTTGTGGAAGTGTGTGTGTGTGTGTGTGTGTGTGTGTGTGAACTTAGAATCATGGTAGAAATATGCCATTGTTAAGACACTGCTGAAAATTCACGTTTGTTCTCGATCCTTCCTGTTCTCCTTAAAATGCAGCTGTCTATGAGGCAGGCACTGACATGTTATTCAAAGGGAAAGGCGCACAGGCGTACCCCCCCCAGACCCCCCCCCTTTTTTTTTTTTTTTTTTGGCTGGCTCAGTAAGAGATTTATACCACCCTAGGAAACGGCCTAATCTCTCCCTGTCTGATTTGTCAACCACAGCATTTGGGGCCGTATTCCCAAAGTTGACAGACTGTTCACATTATATTCAGAAGAATTTTTTCCCTATTAGAAAAACGGACCCAGGGAAAGCCCTAGATGGAGGTTCTTAGAAATTTCTAATTCTGTGACTCTTATCACCTTGAGCCTTGTGCTTCCATGTTCCAAAATCTTTCTCTTGGCCTAGAATAAATCCCACTTACCATGTAATGTCCGGCTTGGATGCCCCCTTCTTCAGGAAGCTTCCTCTGAATTGGCACCTTGTTGAGAGTCCTGGGGCACTTATCCCACATAGCCTTGTACCGGAGTAATCTGGCTAGATTTTGTCTGTCGTACGGGATCAATTTCCCGAGGACAGAGACTACTTCTCGTGTATGTTTATATCCCCCCCCCCCACCGAACCTCTACACATAGCATGCCCTCAGAAAATATTCATTGAATTAATTCTTGCATGGTACGTATTTAACTCTAGACTGTCAGGGAGAGGAAGGACCTCTTTAAAGCGTTCGGCAAAGGCAATGCTTTGAGAGACGATTGAGTGAATCAGTTCCGTTTTTCTGTCCTGAGTCCTACCGTGAATGAGTTCCTGAACATAGAGGCAAATCTGATGTGGGTGTAGACAAAATTGGTACAGTCCCGTGAACGCTGAGTCCCACTCTAATGCCAGGTACTGTGCTGGTATTAGCACAGATGAATATGACATAATTCCTGGCTTTAAGATGCTCCTTGTCTGTGAATGTGATGTTCAGGGGGTGGGGGGGGTGGTGAGACATGTCAAGAAGCAGGAAGGAAAGCCATTCTAGGTTACTGATGCCAATTAGACATTGGAGACCGCTCAAATGAGAGCGTATTTTTTTTAATGTTTATTTTTGAGAGAGAGAGAGAGAGAGAGAGAGAGAGAGAGCACAAGTGGGGGAGGGGCAGAGAGAGAGAGGGAGACCCAGAATCGGAAACAGGCTCCAGGCTCCAGGCTCAGAGCTGTCAGCGTAGAGCCCGACGTGGGGTTCGAACTCACGAACTGCGAGATCATGACCTGAGCCCCCGTGGGACGCTTTAGCTGACTGAGCCGCCCAGGCGCCCCAATGAGAGTGTTTTCTTGAACTCCTAGCTGCCTGCCTTCCTGTTTCATGTTCTCGGCTGCTGTTGATCATTCCAAAGGCATATTAGAGCGGAACAGGAAATGTCAACCAGGCATCCCAAGGTGATAGGCACATCGGCCTTCTTGTCGGTCGAGGCACGGTTTTGTTTTGTTTTGTTGTTCCCACCTGCTCTGCCTTGGTACCTCTGCGTACCAGGTGTAATGTCAAGAATATGGCTCATACTCTAAAAAACTAGGACAGTCTCATGACAGTAAAAGGTCAAAGAGCACGGGGTCTAGGGCCTTGGCAGCTTCCGCTGTCCTATACCTGCACACAACCTGGACCACAGGGCTTCATGGGCACACACACACCCAACCTGTATTCATACGTACCCTGACACACACACTCTTGTGCAGACATATACACCGACACGAGTGTGCACACGCATCTATATATTCACGTTTGCAGCCTCAACAGCGTTGAACGCAGCCCCTGGCTCCCGATGCTTTCTGTCATCCGTGAAGTTTGGTGATAAAGTTATTGTATGACGTTGAGTGTAAGGTCTCACTTATGATTCCTCCACGCCCCCCCCCCCCAGCCCCCACGTCCACCCACTGGAACCTTGTTTCTAGATTCTGAAGTGTCACTTCTCTACCCCCCCCCCCCCGGGGATCTGCTTCCTGGTGACTCCACATTCATCCCGTGGAGGGCCAGATAGAACAAGCAATTCCCTTCACCTCTTTCACACCGAGCTCCCTTTCATGGACGGTATTTTTTTTTTCTTAGGTTTATTTATGTATTTTGAGAGAGAGAGTAGCAGGGGCAGAGAGAGAGGGAAAGAGAGAGAATCCCAAGCAGGCTCCACACTGTCAGCACCGAGCCCTACGCGGGGCTCGAACTCACCAAGCGTGAGATCGTGACCGGAGCCAAAGTCAAGAGTCAGACACTCAAGTGACTGAGCCACCCAGGCACCCCCAGTATTTTTTTTTAATTCCGGGGATATGTGTAAAAGAACTAGAAGAACCAAATGCATGTACTGACACCAGATTCTCAACATGCCAATCTCTCCTTATGCTCCTGGGCTTCTGGTCTCCACTCGGTTCGGATATTGACTTTTTGCTTTATGGTTTTAGTCACGTGGCCATGATGGCATATCAAACTGAGTGACCACCCGAAAGCCATTACAACAGGGAGCTGTCGGCATGAGTATCAGGGGACCATTCATCTAGGATCCAATTCTCTGGTTAGGACGACTTTAACTAACCATGGGAGTCACCAAACCCCTTTTAAAGGCCCAGAATTTACTGCTGTGGGACTGGTGAACTTGACATGTTTTACACGGGATCAATAATACAATTTAGATGCTTGCTGTATTTCCAAGTAAATGGAACAGTCTTTTTTTTTTTTTTTTTTTTAAATTTTTTTTTTTCAACGTTTATTTATTTGTGGGACAGAGAGAGACAGAGCATGAACGGGGGAGGGGCAGAGAGAGAGGGAGACACAGAATCGGAAACAGGCTCCAGGCTCTGAGCCATCAGCCCAGAGCCCGACGCGGGGCTCGAACTCCCGGACCGCGAGATCGTGACCTGGCTGAAGTCGGACGCTTAACCGACTGCGCCACCCAGGCGCCCCGGAACAGTCTTAATTCAAACTATAAACAGCGCTACAGAAACTCCAATGTCAAAGTTTCTGAAATGAGACGTGGAAATTGAACAGATTCCCCCCTCCTCACATACCAAGCAGCGTCTTGGCTATTTTTAATTAGAACTAGCTAAATATAGCGCTTATCTTTATAGACTAGGGATGTGGGTGACATTTGGCTAAACCTTTTTAAAATACAAGGCTGGTAAGTTACGCTGGTTGCTGGAAAAGCAGAAATTAAATGCTCAGACGTTGAGCTGACCTAGTGTGGGGGTTCAAGTCAAAGAGAACGTGAACGGGAGGCGACCAGAATTGGAAAAACCCAGGATTTGTTGCTGCCTTGGTAGTAGCCTGAGATGAGATCGAGAGAATGGAGGCGTCACCATGACAGATTTTTGAGAAGTAATTATAGAACTAAAATAGCAATAAAGAGTCTCGGGAAGGAAAATCAATCATAGTTATATGGAGATCACCAAATATGTCACACAGGAAACACTGGGTTTTAGTCCACCGCAGATGGGTCACCACCGTCGGGCACCCGCCACTGGCAGCTCGGCTCAGATGGGGGTTCAGAACGGAAATAGGTTGTGCGACCACCTCTTTGATTGGCCTGTCTGCCTGGCCTCCGTGTTCACCTGCTGTGAATCCAAATGCTGGCCATGAACTCCCAGCTTGGCCCGATCACGGAGGAAATGAAGATTATGGCTGACCTGAGCAGTCAAGCCACAGGATGTTTATAGTGTTGGCAGTGAGTGAAAGGCAGGAGATTGCTTAGGTGTCACTTGAGGTGGCAGGCGGGTTCCGTGACAAGGAAGAGTAATGATTTTCTAAAAGCGTCTCCCCAACGTTTTATGAAACGCTGATCGCCCTTCAAAATGGGAGGCCGGGCCTCATGATCCACTTTTTGTCTCTTTAACATTTTTCTCTTCTTCTTCAGGACGGTGCTTAGGAACCGTCGTTTGGGCTGACATGTATTTCTTCACTTTGATCCTCTGAGGACCAGAGAGCATGCGTGGAGTGTAACAATCGCTCCACGGTACCGGGTAGAAGGTTCATTTCGTTGACAAAACGGAGCACGATGCAACGGTTACCTCTGCGTTCGCGCTATGGGTGGCCATTATTTTACTCTTCTGTTTGCTGATTCGCATGATCTGATTTTTCTACGATCCTCAAGTACTCAAGGATATTTTTCAACACTAGCCCACATTGGGGATAAAAAGGATAGTGTTGAAAAATATCCTTGAGTACTTGAGGATCGTAGAAAAATCAGATCATGCGAATCAGCAAACAGAAGAGTAAAATAATGGCCACCCATAGCGCGAACGCAGAGGTAACCGTTGTATTATGCTCCATTTTTTTATGCATTTATACATTTGTGGGTGCATGCATATGAAAAAGAGAGTTTGAAATACGATATATTGATATGTCCTATGGATCAAAATTTAGACTGTAGTGCAATAGACATAACGTGTGCGTGCGTGTATAATGTCTTACATTTTTAGAGACTATGCTATTTTATATTCTACTGTTTTGTTTCATAACATTGATTTACTGTAATAATTAGGCTCACATAACCAAATTGTGGAGTTTGTACGTTTCCCATGTCCGCAGGCTCTTTTCTCCTTCCTACACAGCCCGGCCAGATCATCAGAAGTCTATCCCCCGTATAGGCTAGTAGGTTTTTACAGCCCGGGTCTATAAAAAGCCGGGGTCTTTTTGTGGCTGGGATGCATTCTGACTGCTTGGCGCCCCTGCCATACCGATTGCTGAATATTTGAATATTACCCCTGGACGTTACTGGACGTCTTTACATGCTAAAGAATATTATACAGCTGTTAGAATTAGGCTACAGACAGCGAAGCAAAAGCCATAGGAAATGTGGATGTCTGCGTCCCCTTCATAGATGCAATGGAGCTGCTAAGCAGTATTGACTGGGTTCATTACCAAGTGGATAGTAGAGCCCGCGGAGATCATTCAATTCATCAGGCCAGGATAGTTAGAGAAGACTTCACAGGGGAGATCCGATTTGAGATGGCAGGGTGCAATTCAAGTGAAGTGAGTCAGAAAAAGGTATCCTGTATTTGGGAACCTGGGAGAAGACTGGATTTGCTTTTGGATTCATTCTCTTTCCTTTCCTTGCTCTCTGAGTGTTTTGACCCTTGCGAGCTACACTTCTTGGTCTTCGTGGCCCAATGGCTTCTGGTTTGATTTGACCAGTAGATGACTCTAGTCAGCGATTGGAGGACAAGAGAAGACTGGAAACCATGGCATGCCCTCTGCTACACTGTGGGTTTCAGGCAGTTGGCAATGTCTCCTCTTGTTGGTTCTTGTTCCTACTGGGAAAATGGAGGGTCCTAGCTTTTGTTGAGTCTTTTCTTCCTCTGACGTTCCAGATCTGTTCTTGTAGGCCTGACCCCTGTTTCCCAGACTCGTAATATTATCTCTTGCATTTGTCCCTCGCCCCTATGGGTGGTAGCAGCTTTTTGGGTTACTAAGCTCTAGGTGGCCTCATCTTTTCCCCATTTGTTCTATCTGTTCTTCTAACGTGGTTGTAATGTGTATTAAATTCCCTCTTGAGCTAGCTGGTTTGGCTTCTTTTCCTGGCTGGATTCTGATTGATGTCCTCTGTATCAGGAGGGGAAAAAAACAAGGCTGTTAAGACAGGGCCAGGGACGCCTGGCTGCCTCCGTTGGTAAAGCACCCGACTCTTGATCTCAGCGTTGTTAAGTCTGAGCCCCATGTTGGGTGTAGAGATTACTTGGGTGTAGAATGGTTAGGGCCAGATTGGCGAATTATGCTATTTCTGGCACAGGTGGGCAAGATTGCCGGACTGTGAGAACCTCCAGAAAGGTATTCCCATAAAAACATTCAGCTGCTGAAAGGCCAGTATGTGTGTCCCATAAATTTCAGGTTATTTTCCAGGATGTCACTTGTAGCAAAGCTGGAAGTGGGCTGAACCTCTCTTCCTCTTGACTCCATAAGCAATAGCTGCCCAGAAGAGAGGAGGAGAAGGATCAAAATGGAGTGCAATGCAGCTTGTTGGTGACGAATCCTGTCATCGAGATAGAAATGTACACCGAGCCCTGGGAACACTGACACCTGGGTCTGCCTTGGGAGCTATCAAGGCCTTTCAGGAGGAGGTATATCACCGTACTGAGTCCCGGAGCAGGCATATTAGTTTTGCATTGCCGCTGTAAGAAATTACCGCAAACGTAGTACCTTTTAATTTTTTTTTAATGTTTATTTACTTTTGAGAGAGACAGAGACAGAATGCGTGTGGGTCAGGGGCAGAGAGAGAGTGAGACAGAATCTGAAGCAGGCTCCAGGCTCCGAGCCGTCAGCACAGAGCCCGACGCGGGGCTCGAACTCACGGACCGCGAGATCATGACCCGAGCCAAAGTCGGACGCTCAACCGACTGAGCCACCCAGGCGCCCCAACAAACGTAGGACCTTAAGACGACACAAATTTATTATATGACGGTTCTGGAGGACAGAAGACTCGCACCGGTCTCGCTGGGCCAAGATCAACGTGTTGACCTGACTTCCTTTCGGAGGCTCTAAGCGATCATTGTTCCCTTGCCTTTCCCAGCTTCTAGAACTGCCAGCATTTCTCGGCTGGTGGTCCTTTCCCTGCATCTTACAAATCAGCAGCATAGCTTTCTCCAGTCTCTCTCCGACTCCGATTCTCCTGTCTCTCTTATAATGACCCCTATGATGGCACTGTGCTCAACGGGAGAATCCAGGACAATATTGAGAATCAAATCTAAAAGGTGCCTTTTGCTACGTCAGGTAACACTCAAAGATCCTGGGAATAAGGATGTCCGTGGGGGATGGTCTAGTCTTCTGCCTACCATGGTACATTAGGCATTTGTAAGGCATAAGGCAGAAGGGAAAATGTATTTTCTTTAGAAGGAGCAGAGCATGCTGGACAGAAGCACAGAAGAATGTAGCACATTCTAGCCCATCAGCAGATCGTCATTATCACTGTCATTTTTCACCACCCCCCCCCCACAAAAGGCATATTCACTACGACCTCAGGAATATACACTGTGCCTCACATCCCTACGCTGCAAGAAGAAATAAGCTATTGAACCCAAAACACAGGCCGTCCTAAAGCTGTATGCTAGGTAGTTTTAATCAGACAGAATGTATTTCTCACAGTTTGGGAGGCTGGGAATTTCGAGATCAAGGTGCTGGCAGATTTACTGTCTGGTGAAAACCGGCTTTCTGGTTTATAGCTGGGTGTTTTCTTGCTGTGTCATTATGTGGAGGAAGGGAAGAGGGAGCTCTCTGGGTTCTCTCTTACAAGGGTACTTACTAGTCCTGGCCACTCATGACCTAATCATCTCCCAAAAGTTGCACCTCCAAATATCATCACGTGGGCATTAGGTTTCAGCCTCTGATTTCAGGCCGGTGGGGGGGGGGGGGCGGCGGGCCGGCCGGAACATTCAAACCATTATATCACCAAATAGCTATGTGCTTTTGAGAGAGAAAACTATCTTATCTTAGCCATAGTTTCCTTCTCTTAAAACAGGGATAGAGGGGCGCCTGGATGGCTCAGTTAGTTAAGCATCCGACTTTGGCTCAGGTCATGATCTTGTGGTTCATGAGTTCGAGCCCCGCATTGGGCTCCGCATTGACAGCCCAGAGCATGGAGCCTGCTTTGGATTCTGTCTCTCTCTCTCTCTCTCTCTCTCTGCCAATACCCCACCCTTCTCTCAAAAATAAATGAACAATAAAAATGAAATAAAAATAAAATGGGGGTAGAGCTCTTAACCTTGTGGGGCCTTTGCTAACATTCAGGGAGATAAATCCTCTAGAAGCTCTGAGCATACTTCCTAGCATATAGCTTCTCCTTTACTCAAGAAGACAAGGACCAGTTCACCAATTTTAGAGGCTACAGAGCGTGTGGTCTGGTAGTCAGTGGGCATATGGACCAAAGGTGAGACAAAACCAATATTGGAAACCCAGAACTAGCCAACGATACTGGAAAATCCATGACAAAGGACAAGGTAACTGGAAGAAGACCAATAAATTGGTATTTTAGAAAAGAACACACGTGACAACCTTATTCGCTGCTACTGTAGCAGGAAGCTATATTTTAGGGAGCTGTTATTCCGAATGCTAAGCTAGGAAGGGGCTCTTGTGACTCCCACAGATGCCAGCGCCTGAAGGGTGTAGGCTACCTGCAATCTTAGGCCATCTTTCAAATGCCTCGTCAATTTACAGTCATGCTTGAGAGAGTTAGCCATTACTCAAAAACACGATCAAGGTAATGCAGTCATCAGTCAAAATCACAACGCTCAAGCATTTCAGCAATTAAGTGGAAAAGGCCTTTAAGAATTATGTTTCCTGTCTCTGGGGCCCAATACCGTGTGCAAAGCAGGCACCAGGCCAGGATTGAGGGGTAGGTGGATGTAATGAAACTAGGTGTTTCGTGTCCCCTGTTTCGCCGCTAACAATGGCAACAGTTGCCAGCATGTAACGAGCACACGCTACGGACGAGGTGATCTTCCCAGCTGCATTCAGAGGAACACACTATTACGATACCTACTTCCAAAGTTTGGAAACTGAGGTTTTGAGAGTCGATGTGACTTACCTAAAGTCACAGAGCTAGTAAGCGGTCACGTTAGAAACTGAACCTGGTTGAGCGGTGTTCTGAATGACTACGTCATGCTACTAATATCCCATACCTCAAACAAACTCCACCTGTCCTTAAAGATGTAAATCTTAGTGTTTCCTTGTTTTTGTTCTTTGTCTGACTTATAGCCTGCTCTTCTCAGTCTAGGCTTTTCTTTTTAAGTTAGCGAGAGAGAGCATGAGCGGGGGAGAGGGGCAGAGGGAGAGAGAGAGAGAATGAAAGAGCATCTTAAGCAGGCTCCACCCTCCGCACAGAGCCCGACACGGGGCTCGATCTCACAACCTTGGGATCACGACCCGAGCTGAGGTCAAGAGTCAGACGCTCAAGCGAACGAGCCACCCAGGCGCCCCGAGCACTTTCGAAAACACCTGGTCCTGTGTTTGGTGCTAGAGATGTCGTGGTGAGTGCTATTAAAAAAAAAAAAAAGAAGAAGAGAGAGAGAAACACAGGGTGGTCAGGTGGGTAATCCTCTGAGAACCTTGCATCAATATGACGTAATAAGTTGATGAAGAGACGAAGGACCGGTTTGACAGATCCCTGCCTTGACCATTCGTGCTGGGTGCCACGTTTGAAGCTTCAGACGGCAGATCCTCAAAAGGCTGGAGGGTGTGGACTTCAATTTGTCATTGACAATTAACCGTTGACAATTAACCAAAGTCAGCAGCGAGACAAATAGAGGTGAAGTGCTTTCTTTGCGAAAGTCTGAGGGTGCGTTAGGCTGTTTAATTTTTTGTCCCCTCTGGTGGACAGACCGGTCCAAACGTTCACGTTTTTTAAACTTCATAAAGCTGGCTATTGCCCTTTATTATTATTTTTTTAGTGTTTATTTATTTCTTTGGAGAGGCAGTGTGCCCGAGCAGGGGAGGGGCAGGGAGGGAGGGAGGGAGGGAGGGAGAGAGAGAGAGAGAGAGAGAGAGAGAATCTCAAGCAGTCTCCGCACCATCGGCGCCAAGGCTGACGTGGGACTCGAACCCACGAACTGGGAGATCGTGACCTGAGCCGAAATAGATACTCAAAATGGAAGCTAGACTTGCATTTGATGGCCTCTTGGGGGGATTTTACAGGTTGCAAGTGCTGGCAATTAGGGGACAGTGACAATGGGGATAGATGCAGTGGAAACAACTTAATTGGATGACTCTTGAACGTCAAGCTTAACTACCCTTCAGATAACGAACTTCGAGGGCTAAGGTGTCACCAGCATGCCTTGCAACCTGCTCCTGTCTCAGGTATTTAGAAATTCCCACAGAAAACTCCAGCATTTCGATAGAACAAGAAAGAATAGTGACATTGACTTTGACATTTTAGAAAATTAAGTAGCAGGGACACATTGACAGATGAACAGAACAGCATAAGATTCCATAGGAGGTGATATTGGGACAGACTTGCGGGCAGCTAGACAATGAAATTTTATCTGGTTAGATAACTGGGCCTCAGCTCTTAGGCGAGATTAAGAATTAGGCTCCAACTTTTAGGACAGGACCTAGAAATACTTCCGTTTTAAGCAACGAGATATGCCAGGTTTACTGAAAGCCCGTGCTATGGCAGACATTGGGCTGGACTCTTAGAACACACTAGCCTTGTGCTGTAGAAGTTCTCGAACCACAGAGAGAGGCAGAGAGGCAATTTAATATATGAAGTCACATGATGGAAGAAGAGAGCACCGTGGGAACACGGAAGAGGGGAGCTAAAGCAGAACTGGAGAAGGAATGGCCAAGCCGATACCTGATGAGCACGGATTAGTGAAGGAAAGCGCGGGAGGGACCCAAAATCCTGGAGCCCGTGGCTTAATATCTAACCCCTTCCATGGTGATGGTTACAAGGTGAATTCATTCTGAGTTAGTCGTCACTTGTATCTGTACTCAAAGCTTTCCCTGTACTTAGATGTTATGCCAACCACTTATCTTTCTGTGAACGATCAACCCATTGTTCCCTTACGCTGAAACTTTGCTGAATTTCCTGCCCATGCCTTTAATTAAAACCAAATCCATCTCTCTCTGTTCACATGTATGTAATTCACCCCCCGCCTTTCTTGCCATGGTTTTGATGGGAATAGCGTGCTCTAGAATAAGTTCTATTTTGGCATGCACGAGTGGCTCAGTCAGGTAAGCGTCCGACTCGATTTCGGCTCAGGTCATGATCTCACATTCCGTGAGACCGAGCCCCACGTCAGGCTCTGCGCTGACAGTATGGAGCCTGCTTGGGATTCTCCCTTTCTTCCTCTCTCTCTGCCTCTCCCCTGTTTGCTCTCTCTCTCTCTCTCTCACAAGAAGTAAACTAAACTAAACTAACTAAATAAATAAATAAATAAAAAAGAAGAAGTTATATTTTGGTGTCCCCTGCTTTTCCTCGTGGTGTTAGTGAGCATGTTCCTCTATTCCTTATGTTTCCCAAAACTAGAATTTAGAACTGAAGTTTACTGGATTTGGGCTACATGGTTTTCATAGGATGATGTTGCCTCATAGATGAGGCTGTGTGCTGTATATTGTGCCATATTCAGAGACATGATGTGTGTTTGATTCTGTATTAGTGAAAAGATCCCTGGCTTAATGGGATGACTGCTAGCTTCGTCTACTGAAAATGACCCTCTCCTACCTTCTCAGCCAGCAAGCAAGCCAGGGGGTGATGCTCTGACGCTATGTCAATACGGTGTTCCCCATCAACCTGTCACCTAATAGTTTTCATTGTCCATGATGCTCCTTGCCCAAATGCGTTGCCCTCAACGGGTATTTCATTGTTGCCTGTTCTTACTATTCTGAAGGGAGACAGGGGTTTTGTGGAGACTTTTGTTAGAGGCTCATGATCTTGCTCTGTCGGGTTAGACATGAATACAGTTACGTAGGTTTGCTCTACAGCCATATTTCCTCATCGCTATTGATTGCCCTGAATCCAGTGTCCGTTAGAAAAGTTACCGTCATTCAGAGAGTTTAAATAGAGCCTGAGCCAACGCTTTGTGGCTATAGGTTTTAATGAGAAATATCGGAGAGATGGGGCAGGAGCACGCAGTCACTAGTCAGGAAATGCCAGTGTTCGAAGGATTACTGAAACAAGAAATGTGGCGCCCAGTCGGTTGAGCGTCCGACTCCGGCTCAGGTCATGATCTCGCTGTCCGTGACTTCGAGCCCCGCGTCGGGCTCCGTGCTGACAGCTCGGAGCCTGGAGCCTGCTTCAGTTTCTGTGTCTCCCTCTCTCTCTGCCCCTCCCCTACTCACTCTCCCTCTCTGTCAAAAATAAACAAACATTAAAAAAAATTACAACAAAAAAGAGAAATGTGGCGAGAGAAACAAGGTGAAAATTTATTATTTTTTTTAAGTGTATTTATTTTGAGAGAGAGGGGGTGAGTGCTCATGAGTGGGGGAGGGGCAGAGAGAGAGAGAGAGAGAGAGAGAGAGAGAGGGTCTCAAGCAGGCTCCCTGCTATCAGTGTGCAGCCTGAGGCGGGGCTCGAGCCCACAAGCCATGAGATCATGACCTGAGCCAAAACCAAGTCAGATGCCCCACCGACTGAGTCACCCAGGCGCCCCAACAAGATAGAAATTTAAGTCAGAACAAGACCACAGCGAGATTTCATGCTGAGTACGGATGTGAGGTTAGATCATGGGTCAAACTGAAGTGCCGATAGAGAGGGAGAGGTGACAAAGTGAGGCAAGCCAGGTATAAAAGGAGCAAAAAGGAGGTGGCGAGGCCCAGGACAGAAATAGAGCTCCCAGGCCCTGTCTCGAGGGCTTCTACTGGGGACAGCCAACTGTTGGGGAAAACGGAAAGTGGAAAATGGTGGACGTCTGAATTACAAGGCTAAACAAAACCATCTGAAAATGGGCACAACTAATTGAAAGAGTAAACTGAAGATATGCATAGTGTGACAAATCTCTTCCTGGGGCCTCATGGGGCTGGTGGGAATCATTTTGCAAGATTTTGCTGGAAAAGCCTTACGTGTGTATGTACTGAAGTCAGAAACTAAGCAGATAGGTTGGGGGACGGGGGTAGTCACTTGATGCAGAGAAGAGAGTCCAAGCTCAGGAATTAGTTGCGGGATAACAAGGAATAGTTACCGATTAACTCAGATCTCGATACGGTGCTTTCATATTTGTCTACACTGCCCGTTTCCCAATTTATTTTTAAATTCTTCGAAGGTAGGCACCTTGTCTTCATATGTGTAGCTGTTTGCACATTCCCGCCCATATACGAGGCCCTCAGTAAAGAGATGACGATGATGATTTCTACCCAATAAAATTCAAGGTACGTTATTTCATGCTCTTCTCATCATAGATAAGAATGATGGATTTCGCGCCTAGCAGACAACACCGCGGAGTTAATTTGGGATCTGATTTTGCCATTTCATGTTGTTTTCAACGAAGCATCCATAAAATTCATAGCTGCAGCTGTTACGCATTACCATGTTCTCCCTTGCAAAATTTCTTAACTAAAAGCCATTCCTCATTTTTATGTTGTAATGCTTGAGAAAGTAATGAATGATTAAGGTAATCAGAAATACATGAAGTTGGGGGAAGACACGCACATATATATTTTTTGGTCGTATTTGAAGAGTAGTACTTAAATTATAATGCACTAACCCTATCGTAACATCAGGGAAATTTATACCGTCTGCCTGGTCCAGCTCTGTTTTCTGGAAAAATAAGTTCTTAAATATGTCACATCTATCACCCAACTTCTGAAGTCACAAATCTAAACTAGAATTGGCAATTTTTCTTTGTTGCGTTTTCTGCCACGCTTTCTCTGATCTCTCCTTTTCTTCCTCTCACAAAACACCAATTTAAGGACAGAAGGGCATAAAGATGAAAAATCTAAATGCAGGTGCTAAGGGGACATTAGGTCTTTTACAATGCTGGCCAGCAATGATTCTGTTTAAGTGAGTAGCTCATTAACCCAAAGGAGTGAATTTTTAATGGCGGCGCTTTGGCCGAACGATTTTTCATTAATAATTCCATTTACTAAATGTCTTCCATGCGCCCGCTACGGTAATAGGTGGTTTTAGTACTAAGCGTCAGATGATTGTCTCTATTTTTCACTACAACCTGGTGAGGGAAGTGGCATTAAGTCCACTCCCAGGTGAGGAAACTGAGGCCGGTAGAGTTTAAGTACCTTGTCTAACGGCGCACATCTGCTAAGTACTACAGCTAGGATTAGTACCTGGTCTGCTGCAAAGCTTATTATATTCTTGCCTTATAGCTGTCGTCCTATCAATCCTGAAAGAAATAGGGACCCTATATTCGTGTTCCCTAGTAATGTAGTCCTTAACTTCCAGTCAAAATTCATGTGTTTTGCCCCGGGGGTACGTAATTACAATGCACTCAGATCCCAGTAGCTTGAAAAAGGAAAAGCAGGGGCGCCTGGGTGGTTCAGTCGGTTAAGCATCCGACTCTTGAGTTTTAGCTCAGGTCATGATCTTGTGCTACATGAATTCGAGCCCCACATGGGGATCTGCCCTGGCGGTGCAGGGCCTGCTTGAGATCCTCTCTCTCTCTCCCTCTCTCTCTCTCTCTCTCTCTGCCCCTCCCCTGCTTGCTTGCTTTCTCTCTCGCACAAGAGGGTGAGGTGCTGGTGTTTGTTGAGAGTCTGGAAGATACATTAAGGGGAAGGACCGCTAACCCGACCCTCCTGTGTGGTTAACAGACTCTGCTTGCTAAGGTCAAGAATGGGCAAAAGGGTACCATGCCTCGAGTTTCCTCTCTTCTCTGAGATCTCTAGAGACTATTTCTCCTTTCTGTTACATCCCTCACGTAAAGTAAGGACTATAGGACAACCTTGCTGTTTGAAGGATATGGGATTGTCTGGGGGTTCTGAGGGATGAGCAGAAAGGAACTAAGGTTAGCGTTTGAAAATACGACCCTGCCACCTATCTGTATTCTTACCTATCGTGTGAGATCCACCCATCGAACATTCTTACCTATCACGTGAGATAGGAAGGCCTATCTTTCCTTGATTACCAGAACGTGCGTCCGGTGGTGGGTTCATTGTTTTTTTTTTTTTTTAAGCCAATCAATTCTGTTTTGCCCCCTCCAGACTGTTAGTAGGACGGCAAAATGATTCATCCGCTATGAAGGCAATATAGAGGATCCTCAAAAAATTCAAACCACCATGGGATCCCACAGTCCCCCTCATAGGTATTTACCCAATCGAATCGAAATCAGGATCTCGGAAGCTGAACATTATCAAGAGGATGAGGTGTATACATATAAGGGATGCATATACTGCAATATGGAACGATGTGAGTGAACCTTGAGAACGTGATGCTAAGTGAAGTAAGGTCGTCACAGAAGGGCAAATGCTGCGTGCGGTTTCTAAGGTAGTCAGGCTCCTAGACGCAGAGAGTAGAATGGTGGTTGCCAGGGGCCAGTGGAGAGGTAGAAACAGGGAGTTGCTGTTTAAGAAGTATAAAGTTTCAGTTACACAAGATGGATAAGGGCTCGAGATCTCCTGAACAACATTGTGCCCATGGTTATCTTGTGCACTTAAAAAAGAGGGTGCATCTTGGGACGCCTGGGTGGCGCAGTCGATTGAGTGTCTGACTCTTGATTTGGGCTCAGGTCACGATCTCATAGTTCATGGACTCGAGCTCCACGTTGGGCTCTGCACTGACAGCACAGAGCCTGCTTGGGATTCTCTCTCTGCCCCTCTCCTGCTCATTCTCTCTCTCAAAATAAATACATAAACATTTTTAAAAAGCATAGAAAAGAGGGTACATGTTAAGTTTTCTTGTCACAATAAAATATTATAAAAATAGGGGCGCCTGGGTGGCTCAGTCGGTTGGGCGTCTGACTTCGGCTCAGGTCATGATCTCGCGGTCCATGAGTTCGAGCCCCGCATCGGGCTCTGGGCTGACACCTTGGAGCCTGGAGCCTGCTTCGGATCCTTTGTCTCCCTCTTTCTCTCTCCTCCCCTGCTCATGCTCTGTCTCTCTCTTCTCAAAAATAAATAAATGTTAAAAAGAAGTTTAAAGAAAATATTATAAAAATAAAAAATAACATTATGCTGAAAAATGCCGGGCAAAGAAGAGAACATTCTTTTTTTAAATTTTTTTTTAATGTTTATTTATATTTGAGAGAGAGAGAGAGAGAGAGAGCACAAGCAGGGGAGGGGCAGAGAGAGACTGAGACAGAATCTGAGTGAGTCTCCAGGCTCTGAGCTGTCAGCCCACAGCCCGACACGGGGCTCGAACCCACAGACCGTGAGATCATGACCTGAGCTGATGTCGGTTGGTCGCCCAACCTACTGAGCCACCCAGACACCCCATAGAAACCAAGGAAAGCTAATCTGTGGTAATAACAGATTAGTGGTCGTTCTGTGGGAGAAGGGTGACTGGAATGGGGCACCATGGAACTTTCTGGTGTTCTGGCGATGTTCTATATTTTTCATCGGGGTGCCAGTTACACAGTTGTATGCATTTGGCAACGCTGATTGGACTATAATTAAGATCGATACATTTCACCCCCTGTAAATTATGCCTTAATAAAATGTCAAAAACAATCACTCAGAGGGCAACATTTATAGCTTAGTGTGAATTAGTTTAGTCATATACGTCAACGAAGGCTACGGCAACTTCTTGTCCTTAGAAAAACCTCTTTTATAGCAAATCTGACAGTTGATTTGTAGAGTCATCTGGGATAGTTCGAGAATTTGAGGGCTGCCTGGGTGGCCCAGTTGGTTAAGTGTCCAGCTCTCGATTTCGGCTCAGGTCACGGTCTCACGGTTCTTGAGTTCTGGCCCCATGTTGGGCTCTGTGCTGACACTGTGGAGCTTGCTTGGGATTCTCACTCTCCCTGTCTCTCTCTGTCTCTGCCCCTCCCCTGCTCACGCATGTGTATGTGCTCGCGCTCTCTCTCTCTCTCAAAATAATAAATAAATTAAAAAAAAAAGAATTTGAGTGGCACCTGGGTGGCTCCGTCAGTTGAGCGTCCGACTTGCGCTCAGGTCGTGATCTTGCCGTTCACAAGTTCGAGCCCCGCGTCGGGCTCTGTGCTGACAGCTCAGAGCCTGGAGCCTGCTACGGATTCTGGTCTCCCTCTTTCTGCCCCTCCCCTGCTCTCATGCTCTCTCTCTCTCAAAAATAAATAAAACATCACAAAACAAAGAATTTGAGAAGGCGTTAGGATAAGGTGTATGTATACTATAGCATTGCATAACTCTCATGCATCCCGTTTCAAATATTTACGCCAAATAAAAAGAAACAATGTTCACCAAGTGTTTTGCACATACCAGACGCTGCTCTAACAGCATAGATGAGTTTTGTCCTTTTTATAAAATATAAAATCACATCAGAAAGGTAAAGTTGTCTTTTAGGAAACCCTAAAGAATCTACCAAAAAAGTCCTAGAATAATTGAGTTCAGTAAGTTCACAGGCTTCAAGCTCAGTACACAAAAATCAATACACAACACTCATCCCTGCTGTTAGAACAGCCCCTGACCCTTACCACAATATATGCCTTTTAATTTCTTATTTCATTTGCTAACACATCAGCTAGAATGCGGTTTAGTTTTTAGCCGTTGTCTGTTAGATACGATGTTAGCCGTGGGTTTTTGTAGATGCCCCTTTTAAGGAGCATTTTTATAATGACTGCTTGAATTCCTTACAAGTGCTTTTCCTGCATCCGTTGAGATGATCCTATGGTTTTTCTTCTTTCGTTGGTTCCTATGGTGATTTATGTTGCTCGGTTTACAGACGTGGAGGGCAGCCTTGAAATCTTGGGGATGAGGCTTAGTTGGTCATGATGTATACTTTTACCTGTTGCTTGGCTCAGTATTTCGAGTACTTTCTATTTTCCCGGATGAGAGTGAACACATTTCTTTTTTGTAGTATCCTAGTCTAGTTTTGGTACAGGGACAGGGCAGGCTTCAGAGAACGAGCTCGAGGGGTTTCGTTTGTATTTGTTGCTAGTACTTATTTCTGAAATGTTTCCTAGGACTCACCAAAGAAGCCATATGGGCTTGAAGTTTTCTTTGTGTGTAGGTTTTCAATTATGTCTTCGATTTCTTTGATAGTTGTGGGCTTATTCAGATTTTCTTTATATTCCTGTGCCGTTGTTTATCATTGGTGTCACTCACGGAATCTGCCCGTTTCATACGATGGGAGGATTTATCGGCATAATGTTGGCGATACTCTAGTTTCCTTATTAATATCTGTAGGATTTTGGTGATATTCTCTCTTTTACTCTTATAACTGTTTCCTTATTCCTGATTCATTTCTGTTTGTGTTTAGGCTGTGTTAGTCTGAGTCAAAAGAATATACTTTGTTCTCTATGTAACTTGAATGCTGTTACGAAGGTGTTAACTTCTTGCGGTCTCTACCGAATACTCTGGGGGCTCAAAGGGGTGTCTACAGTCTAGCTCAAAATCCAGCAAATGGTAACCTGTGGATCACATCCTGCCTATTGGCTGATTGTGAACGGCTTGAGAGGTGAGAATTATTTTTCCTTTTTTAAAGGGTAGTTTAAACAGAAAAACAACATGAAGAAGATTATGTGACAGACACCATGTGTGACCCACAACGCTGAAAATATTTATCATATGAATGTGTTCGCTGGCCCCTGCCGGCTGATGAGAAAGGGAACGTTTTCCAGTCCGGTGTGAGTTCTGCGAATTGTTTGCCTTGCAGCCCACCTAGCGTTTTTTGGCTATCTTCACAGAGCGTCCCCCCTTGTGCAAGAACAACTTCCGGTTCAGCCAAAGACTTCAGGAGAGCTATATGCATATTTCTCGAGCTTCTTATCTTCATTTTAAGGATTTCCAATCTGCACTATTGTCTCGTGTATAAAAACAGATGTTTCGCATCCTTTGTCTTTTTGTGGTGTTTGTTTTTGTTTTTGTTTTGTTTTGCTTTTTAATAGCAGGAGGAGAGGTCCAGTACTGGTTACTCTTGTCATAAACAGAAGTAAAAGACGTCACCACCGTAAATAAAGGTTTGGTGTATTTCATCAATTATTTCTTTAGGGTTGCAGTGGATGAGCAGCTCTACAATTTGGCTCCCTTTAGAAAATTGCTACACAATGTCTACCTCTGGAAGATACTTTTCTGGTTGAGGGAAACAACGTAAACTTCTCCAGAATCGTGATATGGCAGATACTCTGTTGTGTGATTTAATTTTTTTTAATGTGTCTTTATTTTTGAGAGAGGCGGAGACAGAATGCTAGTGGGGAAGGGGCAGAGAGAGAGAGGGAGACACAGAATCCGAAGCGGGCTCCAGGCTCCGAGCTGTCGGCACAGCTGACGTGGGGCTCGAACTCACGGGCCATGAGATCATGACCTGAGCCGAAGTCAGACGCTCAACCGACTGAGCTACCCAGGTGCCCCTGCATGATTTAATTTTTACGGCAGCACTTTGAGGTTCGCAGAAATGAACTTTCCCATAGACTCATGGATTTTTTTTTTCCAAAGATTTATTTCTAAGTTCATTTTTGTATTTGGAGAGAGAGAGAGAGAGAGTTGGGGAGGGACAGAGAGAGAAGGAGAGAGAGAATCCCAAGCAGGCTGTGTGCTGTCAGCTCCGAGCCAGATGCGGGGCTCGAACTCATGAACCGGAGACCGTGACCTGGGCCGAAATCAAGAATTGGATGCTTAATCTACTGAGCCACGCAGACACCCCAACTCATGGATTTTTGAATGTCAGAACTGGAATTTTAATCTATGTTTATTTGACTCCAAAGCCTGAGTCCTTATCCAGTTTTTAACCACTACCGTAAACTGCTTTCAGGAACTACAGTGCAAAACAGCTTTGGGGGCTGGGGGTGGGGGAGGACGGTAATAATAAGAAAATTCGTTAAAGTATGCTACCTATGTCATAATTTGTTCCAAATTCCTCCTGAAGTAATGCCTAATGTTTCTTTTCAGCCTCCACTCTAAACCAACATATCCTTCTAGAAAAATCTGAATTCTGTAATCACAAAATTGATGAAGGTCCCATCAACCTTCCATACACACTGATTTTATCCACTTTTATTGACCACTAAGTTATCTCCTCACAGGAAAGCCAGTTAACATTCTTCTTTAGCGATATTAGGTGTCCATTGGCTCAGGCACTGAGCCTCCTTCTGGGTCCAAGAGTTTTTGAGAAATAACCATTGCCTTTCAGGTTTTAGGATGAAGCAGAAACTTTCTTTCATTTCTAGGATATTCATTCAAGAATTTTCTAAACAGAATCATTCCTGTGAGCCGCCATCTTTGTTCTCAGATTCCTTGTTTTATGTCATGAAATTCTTAGATTCATCACTGCTTTGCCTTATGGGTGATGAAATGCAAACCAGTAGTATTGAGCATCGCAAAGCTTATCATATTAACGAAGATCATCGAGAAGGGGCAGTGTTGAGGCAGGAGACTGTACGGCTGGAGTCCTATAGTTGATTTGGCCATTGTGCGTGGGCACAAGGATCGAACGATTCTCTATCGGTGGTCGATTCTGACCTTACTTGGGATTTTCTGAGTGAGAGACAATATACGATAGTGTGCAAGAGAGGAGCTTTGGAATCGGCGCAGACCTGATTTGAGTTCTAGCTTCTTCATTTGCTAGGTACAGCTGCTGGGAACACGGACCATGTTCGCAAGCTATCTTGAGACTGCTGTATGAATTATAATGTATTTAACGTGCCATGTTAAACTCTTTCTGATTCTCTGACCTAGGGAAAAATAGTGGCGCCAGGTCAACAACGAGTGGAAAGTGGGAACAAATGGGTTTAGGGCACAGGCAGGGCTGGAATGGGACATGAAGTCCGAATCCGTATACAGCGGGAAGAGGCTATGTTTATACTGGCTGAGCGTGCTTCCTGGATATCGACAAAGCATGTTGTGGAGAGGGGCATTTTATGTTGGCAGATCCTTAAATCAGAACTTGGGTCACGATCAGGGTCAAGGAGCAGGGCAGTATTGTTAGGAGGCAGGCTTTGAATGGAGCTAATCGTTCCAATCCGGGCCCAAGGGGAATGAGGCCCTACCTTCTAATGGTGACCTAGATGGTCCTCATCAGCTCAGACACAGAAGCAGATCTTGTTCTGAAAGGTCAGAGGGGCGCCTGGGTGGCTCGGCTGGTTACGTGTCCGACTTCAGCTCAGGTCATGAAGTCACCCCTCGGTGAGTTCGAGCCCCGCATTGGGCTCTGTGCTGACAGCTCAGAGCCTGGAGCCTCCTTCAGATTCTGTGTCTCCGACTCTCTCTGCCTCTCTCTCTCTCTCTCTCTCAAAAAATAAATAAACATAGAAAGGTCAGAGGCTACGTCCTCATCTATCAGGCCTCCCTCTACCTTGCTAAGGGTGGTGCTTTGTTCTCTGGTGGACCATGGTTTCCTGTTGGTTTAGGATGTGAGTTCTTACCTGTGAAGTTGTTACTCTGCTCTTAAATTCGTGCTATTGGGTGAATCAGGGAAGAAAAATGATTAAATCATGCTTTGTGTTCTACATCAAAGGAATGAGCTGGGTTTTTTGGTCTTTAATTACACTTTGACGGAAGTCTTAATGGACACGTTAATGAATAAGAATGGTATTTTTCACTGCAAAATTGTCTGAATGTCACATCCTTGCATTTATTGCCGGGGACTAAACTGCGAGCATAAGCAAGCCCTGATCGAAGGAAATGAAAGTATAAACAGAAAAGTAAATAGCACCATATTTGTTTCCCATTGGCACTATATAACAAATTCCCACATGCTGAAGTGGCTTAAAACAACACAGATTTATTATCTTACATTTCTGGAGGTCAGGCAAGTGACGTGTCTCACTCGACTACAGTTGAGATGTCAGCAGGGCTGTGATTCTTCTGAAGCATCTAGGTACGAATCCGTGCTTTGCTTTTTCCAGCTTCTAGAGTCTTCTGACATCCCTTGGCTCATTGCCCTCTTCCAAGAATCGCATCAGTCCCGTTCTGCTTGTGTTGTCATGCCTCCTGCTCTGACTCTCCAGCCTGCCTTATTCTCTTGTAAGGACTCTCGCGGTTACGTTGGACCTGCCCAGATCATTCAGGATAATCTCGCCATCACAAGACCCTGAGGTGAATCACATCGTCAACGTCCCTTTTGCTACACATGGCAACCTATTCACACATCCTGGTTATGGGAACATGGGTGTCTTACAGAAGGTCATTACTCTGCGTAATAAATGTTCTAGTTGTATTTTCCCGTCACCACAGGGACATTCTAAAAAGTTCTTCATCAAGCAGATATTTGAAGACTGAACTATATATTGCTATTTATTTTCTTTGTGAATTCAGAACCATGCTCTCATAGAAAATGTATTATGGACACGGTAGAAAGAACTCTTAGGAATCCTAGTATTTCCTCCACACACATCCTTCCCTTATCACTGTGGCATATATGCATTTGAGTTTTCCATTTCAGTGTTACAGGCCATTGGTCAAACAAATAGTCTAGCCATGATCTCTCACCCACCTTTCCACGAAGCACATACATATTGTGGTCTATCACCCAGTTATATCTCATTGAAACCTGTTATGCTAGCATTTTAGGTGTTTAGAGGAACCCTAAATTGCAGGATGCTTTTAATGACCGGGTAAATAGACCCTGATTTGTCCCAGAGAGCAAAGATGTTATCCCCTCTTCAAGTATCCTCGACTGGCTACCAATTAAAATTTCCGGATCCTAGTGAGTAACTGATTTCCAAAAGGTTCCATCAGAGAATAAAAAATTCTTCGTGAAGAAGGGGGTCTGCAGTGCCACTGAACAAAAGGTGATGTGCCAAAGGGGTCTAGAGTATGTCACAGTGGCGTAGGGGTTATTTTGAGCTGAAGACAGTGAAGAAACCGCAGGTGCAGGAAGAAACTTTTTCTTAACTCCCTTTATCTTCCTAAAAGCAAAGCCTCCAAAAAAGAATTCACCGGCCACAAATCTCCCTCCTGGGGAGTTTCACATCTGCAGAAGACTGACTCTTGTCACTGACTAGAAGTCCTCACCAATCGGGCGCCTGGGTGGTTCAGTTGGTTAAGTGCCCACTTCTTGATTTCGGCTCAGGTAATGCTCTCATGGTTTGTGGGATCGGGCCCCGCGTCGGGCTCTGCACTGACAGCACGGAGCCTGCTTGGGATTCTCTCTCTCTCCCTCTCTCTCTGCCCTTCCCCTGATTTATCTCGCACTCACTCTCTCTCTTTCTCTCTCAAGATAAACACACTTGAAAAACAAGAAAGTATTTCATCCAAAATTAAAAAAAAAAAAAATCGCCACAAATCAATGGGATAAGAAGTTCCCTAAATAGACATGTGCTACAACTGTCCTATTTCCCATCTCTTCTCCTTAAGGCCCCTTTATTTTTCCTGAAAGTCATGTGTTCTCCCACAAGGCCTTAGGATACAATTTGTTTTTTTTTTTTTTTTGGAATACAACCTGACCTCTTTGTGTCCCTAACTTCGTATCTGACAAAAGCCCTACTCTAGTCCATTAAACATCATCCAATGCGGGAGGTCTCCATTGGGCAGAGTTTCAAACAAGCCACAGGTATCGTTGCCCGTGACCTGGGGACCAGTCACTTAAGGACTAGGGTGACAGGGCGTCTCCCTTATGTGAGCCTCGGCAACTTTACGCAGAAGATATTGTCTCCATGTGCTTTGTTCCAAATGGGGCATAGTCTTGGCAAAGAGTTAAAGCTTCATGGACTGCTTTTTCATTACACCACGTATCCTCCAAACGAGTTTGGATCCGTTCAGTAAATACTTACTGAACATACACAATGGGGCCAGGCCAGGCCCTCGGTTGCAGTTTTCTCAAGGACTCCGGTGTTGTGTGGCTCAGATGAGGACATCTGTGTTTTCACACACTTCCAAATGCCAGGTGAAAACTACATATTCTGATACTCAGTAGCTTTGTGATGTTTGGCAAATCAATTTACTTCTCTGATCCTTAATCCCTCCTAGCTTAACCGGGGACCCAGTGTGTGAAAAGGCTCATGAGTGGTAAAATAGCACGCAGATATATGCTGTTCGTAACCTCCCGGACTCTCTTAAAGTTAACGCCATGTCTAAATGATGCAGACAATTCGACCATACTGTAGCCGGTAAGGGATATTTGACCGTTCTTATGACTCACGGTAATAAATTTCATTTTATGCTTGCCACTTTATTTTGTGTGAATGGCGTCAGCCGTGGAGGAAATAGACACAAACCTAGACTGAATGTTCAGTTTATGTGAAAATCATGGCAATGAATAGTCTTCACGTGTTTTGAGGCACATACTTTGAAATTCTTTATGGATAGTTCCCGTAAAAAACTGGATTGTGTCCAAAGGGAATAGACTTGAATGAGTGAATTAGAAACACAGTAAAATTGGGAGAGACAAAAGTGGAAGAAGGAAAGGCCTGTGGACTCTTTATTTTTTTTTTAATTATTTTTTTTTAACGTTTATTCATTTTTGAGAGAGAGAGAGAGAGGACAAGTGAGGGAGGGACGGAGAGAGAGGGAGACACAGAATCTGAAGCAGGCTCCAGGCTCCGAGCTGTCAGCACAGAGCCTGACGCGGGGCTCGAACTCACGGATCGCGAGATCCTGACCTGAGCCGAAGTTGGACGCTTCACCAACTGAGCCACCCAGGTGCCCCAGGAAAGTCTTGTGTACTCTTTAAATGGTGGTTCAGAGCTGCTGGAGAAAGATGTGACAGGCAAGTCTTAGAAGTTTGGAATCCCAGAGGGGGGCGGAAAAACCCACAAAACCGTGTGGGCTAAGAAAATACTACTCTGTCCGGGTCTTTTATGCTCAAGGTAGCTAAAAAAGATTTAAAGCAGGTAATTAATACCTGTCCTGCTTTAACTCCTTTTAAGAACAATGTGGGGGTGTAAATAAATGAATGTAAAATTAATACTTGCACTCAAAATAATATCTCAGAACAAAATGGTAACCTGGAGCCTGAGACAATGTGTAGGTGAGAAAGAAAAAGCCAACATTTGAAGAGCTAGGAATTATATTAGGTTAGTAATGCCCAGTCGGGCGGGGGGTGGGGGGGTAGCGGGGGGCACGGGTGTGGTGGAATTTTCCTTTAAGGTTCTTTCAGACTCACCACAAATTAAATTGACATGAGGGGCGCCTGGGTGGCTCAGTAGGTTAAGCATGAACTCTTCATTTGGACTCAGGTCATGAGCTGGTGGTGGGTTCGAGCCCCTTGTTGGGCTCTTTGCTGACAGTGTGGAGCCTTCTAGGGATAGTCTCTCTCTTTCTCTCTCTCTCTGTCTCTCTCTCGCCTTCTCTTTGCTCCTCCCCTACTCATGCTGTCTTCCTCTCAGCATAAATAAATAACCTTTAAAAAAAATTGACATGAGACGGATTACCAGGAGAAAATAAAATTTAATTCTCTACGTACAGGAAATCCACACACACCCGAGATTCCAGAAACAGGCCGAAGGAGATATATGTCGCCCTGAACTAAAGGAGGAGAGGGAAGGGGTCCGGGGCTTCCAGGGGTAGGAACGCAAGTGAAACAGGGAAAATGTTTGGGAGAGAAATGTTTGCTGGGCTACTCACACAACGGGACCTAGGGAGGAATTTTTTTTTACCAGTCTTTTTTTTTTGTTTTAAAATTTTTTTTTTTTTAACATTTTATTTATTTTTGAGACAGGGAGAGACAGAGCATGAACAGGGGAGGGTCAGAGAGAGGGAGACACAGAATCTGAAACAGGCTCCAGGCTCCGAGCTGTCAGCACAGAGCCCGATGCGGGGCTCGAACTCATGGATCGCGAGATCATGACCTGAGCTGAAGTCAGCCGCTTAACCCACTGAGCCACCCAGGGCCCCTAGGGAGGAATTTTAAAGAGCTGACTTTACTCAATCCCTCCCTGTCTCCCTCCCTCCCCCCCTTCAAATTATAATGTAATTATCTATGGTGATCGCTCTCTGCCTGGAGCGGGTCCTCTATTCTAAAGGCTTTTTTTAGGCAATTGCCTGGTAGGGGCAGTAGGGTGATCAAAGTTTCTTCCTGAGTCTCTGAGGTCTAGATTGTTTTCAGCTCCAAAGAATCTCCATGGCACTGTGGCCTCTCTTGGGGTGGCCCGCCATGGGCTCCTAAGGTACTAAGTACTTAATGGGAATCTTCCTTGCCTTTTCAGCTTCTGCATTAATATGCATATGCTTTGCAATTTATTAGTAGAAATCAGTTAACCAGTATATATGCCACTGTCTGAATAAACGAGACCCTGTTTTTATATAAAAGCCTGGGGACGAGACTTGTCAGCTTCTCTCTCTCTCTCTCTTTTTATTACTTTTAAATTTTTTTAACATTTCTTTATTTTTGAGGGCGAGGCAGAGAGAGGGGGAGACACAGAATCCGAAGCAGGCTCCAGGCGCCGAGCCGTCAGCACAGAGCCGGACGCGGGGCTCGAACTCACAAATCGCAAGATCGTGACCCGGGCGCAAGTCGGACGCTTAACAGACTGCGCCACCCAGGCGCCGCCCTCTCTGTCTTTTGTTTGTTTATTTGTTTCTTTTGAGAGAGAGAGAGAGAGAGCGCGCTCCAGCAAGCATGAGCAGGGGGAGGCGCAGAGAGCAAGGGAGAGAGAGAGAATCCCAAGCGGGCTCTGCCGTATTAGCATGGAACCCTATACGGGGCTCCATCCCAAGAACGGTGAGATCATGACCTGGGCCGAAACCAAGAGTCTGATCCTTAATTGAGCCACTCAGGCGCCCCCCCCCCCCGGCCCCCGCCCCCCGCCCCCAGCATATCTTTTTGTCTCCAATCCTTCTGTCCCCAGTAACTTGAATTTTCTCCGCCTGTATCACGCTAGAAAGGCTTCACCCTGAAGCAAATCTGTGGGCTTGCGTTAAGACTCAGGGCCACCCTAATGCTTGCCCCCAAACTTCATATCGTTCAAATGCTTGCGCTATCCTAATTATTTCCCTAGGATATCTCATTGCGAGGAAACATTTGCTGCCCAGGAGGTTTGAAATGCTTGTTGTCCTCCCGGTCGGAGAGTTTCTTTCACCAAACGGAGGGTGGGAGCCTGGGCTGGGAAGAGCCTGCGCATCTTGGCCCTAATAAGCTTCATTCTGAGAATTCGAATATTTCGCCTGGAATACGTCGTGTGGCAGGCTTTCGATCTGGATTGAAAGAGAGTGTCACTAATGGCATCCGTTTTTAAGGCCTTTAGGCATCGATGACGAGGGCTTTAAAGCAGCCTGTCCCCTGGGGAGTGCATTAAGGCATTGAGGCCACAGGGTCAATTAGTAAATGACTCCTGAGATGCACTTACTCACTAACCAGGGCCTCACAGAATTACTGAACCTCTCAAAGCCCCGGAGAGTAATTTATATACTGCAAGGATTTGACTGAATAAGTACAATCCGCCGCGTTTTAATGGGCTTTGACGAGCGCGAGACCCACTTGGAGAAGCGCATTTGTACTTCGTAGAGGTGGGATTGAGGGCTTCACGGCCGCCATCGCGTCTTTTGAAATAGAACAGACCTCGTGTGACTTTGACCTTTTCAGGGAGTGATTTGTTTTGCAGGCTGACGCTAGTTTCCTCCTCTAAATGGCTCTATGACAATCGAGGAAGAGGCAGGCTGGGCCGTCCGGCAAGATGCAAAATGTTGCAAATGGCAAGTGTTCAGACCGAGGAAATTAGGAGACGCTTCCCAGACTAAGATGGGCCAAATGGAGTTTCACAAAACACACGACATGGCCCCGGTCGTGCCAGAACCCTTTTACGACGCTCTTCTCCGTACACGCGACGCAAATGGGAGTCAGTTGCGATGGTGGTTGGCCTGTGCTTTACATTAGAAAATATCTTCTAGGGGCGACCGCGTGGCTCAGTCGGTTAAGTGTCCGACCCGTGATTTCAGCTCAGGTCATGATCCCACAGTTCGTGGGTTCGAGACCCGGGGCGGCCTCTGCGCCCACCGTGCGGAACCTGCTGGGGATTCTCTGTCTCCCTCTCTCTGCCCCTCCCCGACGCTCGCTCGCGCTCTCTCTCTCTCTCTCAAAAATAAACATTAAAAAAAGAGAAAAAACAAAAGGGGCGCCTGGGGGGCTCAGTCGGTTAAGCGGCTGCCTTCGGCTCAGGGCACGATCTCACCATTCGTGAGTTCGAGCCTCGCGTCGGGCTCTGTGCTGACAGCTCGGAGCCTGGCCCCTGCTTTGGCTTCTGTGTCTCCCTCTCTCTCTGCCCCTCCCCTCCCCTTCTCTCTCTCTCTCTCCTTCAAAAATAATAAATAAACGTTAAAAACATTACAAAAAGAAAATATCTTTTAGACCTATCTATATCATTCATCCTGCATTTATTCCACCTAGTAGCCTCCCAAGCATCATGTATTTCTAAAGTGATATTTTACCCCATTAAGCCTTGTATTCCAAGAAAAAGTGTCTCGGTGACATTTACGAGGATGATGTTATGATGATACTTAATGTCTAGAGGCAGGATTCACAATGAAATAATTTGGATACCTTGTGTAATGAGTACATGTGAACGAACACTAAGGGAAGGAAAGCATTATGAACAGACATTTTAGGCTCTCACAAAGATTGCAGTATTTCCGTCATTAATATGAGGGGTACAAAGTCAGCTTCATCAAAGTTAATAAACTCGCCCTACAGTGGTGCTTCTCAAAGTCTGGTCCATGGACCACATTCAGCATCATTTAGAGTGCTTATTTGAAATGTATATGTTTGAGAACTGCTTCTAACTTAGAATTTCTGAGCACACAGGTCAGAGCCTTCATTGTTTTAAAACATTTTTTTCTTATGTTTTATATTTGAGAGAGAGGCACAGAGCGAGTAGGGGAGGGGCAGAGAGACAGAAACAGAATCCGAAGCAGGCTCCAGGCTCCGAGCTGTCAGCACGGAGCCCGACGTGGGGCTCAAGCTCACAAACCGTGAGATCGTGACCTGAGCCGAAGTCAGACACTTAACGGACTGAGCCACCCAGGTGCCCCGGGCCTTCATTTTTTTAACTAGCTCTTTGGTGATTCTTTTGCACACGAATGTTTGAGAGCCCCTGTTCCCTGGAACAGGATATGTGGGTAGGAAATCATGTCAAAGCTTCGGGCTCAGAGCCGTTAGGCAAACGCATTTTTATTCAAGGACTGTAGACTTGTCAAACCACTACTAAAGTTACCACAACTGGACGCTCGATTGGTCACAACAAGGAATGCCAACCATGTGTGTATAGCAACCATATTTAGGAAATGATTTTCCAGCTATGAGACTGGGAGGAAAAGTAAGAGTCAGGAGAGGGAGAGGTGTAGGGAGTAGAAGAGAGGTGACAGTATTCCCCTGGGAGCGATTTTACAGTCAGGGACAGAGACCTATCTAGGTGAGCATGTAGCTTTGGTTTAACCCATTGGTTTAATCCATCAGAGGATGGTAGTGGTGAAGACGAGAGGACTTCCAAGGAGAGAGGAAGCAAGGGTGTTTGAGAGAAGTGGGGGCCATGTATGCCGCTAAGGTTGGGCCAAGGTTTCTTTGAAGTCCATGTGCATTGATAGCATCAGTCTCTCGAAAAAAATGTAGTCCTTATATTCCCTTCATTATCACCTGCAGAGACTTGTCAGGGATGCGGCTTTCTGAGCCTCAACCCAGAAGGCCAATTCAGTCCGACCTCCTGGGATCGGGAGTTCAGGGATCTGCATTGGTATCTATCTCTGGGGCGCCTACTTGGCTCGGTCGGTAGAGCTTGCAACTTTTTTTATTTATTTATTTATTTTTTTTTCAATGTTTATTTATTTTTGGGTCAGAGAGAGACAGAGCATGAACGGGGGAGGGGCAGAGAGAGAGGGAGACACAGAATCGGAAACAGGCTCCAGGCTCTGAGCCATCAGCCCAGAGCCCGACGCGGGGCTCGAACTCATGGACCGCGAGATCGTGACCTGGCTGAAGTCGGACGCTTAACCGACTGCGCCACCCAGGCGCCCCGAGCTTGCAACTTTTGATCTCGGTGTTGTGAGTTGGAGCCCCACGTTGGGGGTGGAGCCTACTAAAAAAGTTTATCATAGTTCGAGCCTTTAGAATTGTGTCACAGGTGTCACTAGGTTGAAATCAAGTTATCAGTAGGGCTCTGTTCAGTTTAGAGGCTCTAGGTGAGAATTTTTTTGTTTGTGTTTTTTGGGGTTGTTTTTTGTTTTTTGTTTTTTGTTTTTGTTTTGTTTTTGTTTTGGTTTTGGTTTTGGTTTTTGTTTTTGCTTTTTTCTGCCTTGAGAGGCCAGCCACTTTCTCATGCTGTGATCACTTTGGCCCTTTCTTCTTTAGCTACATTTCCCTCTGACTCTGGCCTCTCCTTCCACCTCCCTCATCTACTTATACTTTTTTTCTTTTTTAAGTAGCCTCCATGCCCAGCGTGGAGCCCAATGCGGGGCTTGAGCTCAGGACCCTGCGATGAAGACCTGAGCTGAGATCAAGAGTTGGATGTTTAACCAACGGAGCCACCCAGGTGCCCCCTCCCTCATCTACTTGTAAGGACTTTTTGTGATAACAGAAGGTTCACCAGAATAATCCCGGATAATAATCTTCTTTTAAAGTCCTCTGGTTAGCAGCTTTCATGCCACGTGCAAACTAAATTCCCCTCTTGCCCTGTGATGTGACACCCTCCTAGCTTCTAGGAATTCGGAAATGGACATTTTTGTTGAAGTAATTATTTTGCCTACCACAGGCAAACAGAATGTATTCCTTCATAGAGCCCCTAACACATGCCAATCGCCGTGCTAAATGCTGGGGTTAAAAAGACGAAGGCAGTCTTTGCCAATAATGGCTTCGTACTCTAGTGGGGAAGAGAAACGTGTCATTAGGTAGTGCGGTAAGTACTGTGCGAAAGGCATACAGAAGGTACAGTGGCAACTTCAAAGGGAAAATTGTTCATTTTTCTTAGGGATGTGGGAGATTTCACAGTGACTATTAGCTATTTTTTTTAATGTTTATTTATTTTTGAGAGAGACAGAGTGTGAGAAGGGTAGGGGCAGAGGGAGAGGGAGACACAGAATTTGAAACAGGCTCCATGTTCTGAGCTGTCAGCACAGAGCCCGATGCGGGGCTCGAACTCACAAACCATGAGATCATGACCTGAGCCCAATTCGGACGCTCAACCGACTGAGCCACCCAGGGGCCCCAGTGAATATTAACTCTGAAACGGGGTTTCCAAAGAGGATTAGAATTTTCACAGCGAATTGGAAAGGCAGAGCATCACAATCCAAGAGAAAAACACGTGTAAAGTCCCGACGCTATGAATGATCATGGGTTGCCCACCAGCAGCCAAGTAGCTACGTAACCAAACTGATGTGAGGTCACTCCTTGGTGAGCCACAGAAACTACACCAGGTGAGTTTTCACACAAGGGAAACTTTATTTGCAGCAAATAAGGAGATCATAGTGAATCACTTCCAACACTGTGACTGGAAGAGCAAAGGGGGAATTCGTTGCTTTTATTTAGGGTTAAGATGAATCTTTAGCAAGGGGAGCCTTGTCGTCAGACGTAGAGGGTGGGCATAAGGTTGCGGTGACTCATTCCGCTGAGCATCCGATTCTTGGTCGGACTCGGGTCATGATCTCACAGCTCATGGGATCAAGCCCTGCGTCGGGCTCTGTGCTGACAATGCAGAGCCAGCTTGGGTCTGGGTCGGTCTCTCTTTCTTTCTCTCTCTCATAGTGAATAAATAAACTTAGAGAAAAAAGCAAGAAAAAAGAAGTTTCTTAAAAAAAAATAATCAAAGGCTGTGCTTGTGCCTTAGGAAACATGTCTTTACTTCCGTTGTATGTTATGTAAATGAGCCTTGTGCGCTCCTCCTTGGGTGGAGTATTATGTATGGATGTATGGATGTATTTATTGAAAGTAAACTCTACACCCAATGTGGGGCTTGAACTCAGGACCCCGAGAACAAAAGTCACATGCTCTACTAACTGAGCCCACCCGGTGCCCCTTTGGGCGGAGACTCTACTGTTATGATGACGTCAAGGTAACTGTTGGTCGCTCCATGAAGCCACTCCATCGTCCATCTGCACGGACATGAGTCAGAGGTGAAGCTCAAACTGGTCTGGGTGGTCTGGGCCATTGGAGCTCTTAGTCTGGGCAGTTATTGCTTGAGGGGTATCTTCGGTTTCCCTTACCTGTCAGGTGTTTTGCCTGAGTTAAAAGATAAGCTGGAAAGAAGTACAGGGCTGCAGAAAGGCGTTAGATTCGCCAGTGGTTGGACTTTCCCTCGATCACTTTAAAGTATTCATTCATTCATTCATTTAGAGTGAGCGAGCGAGCGTTCAGGGGAGAGGCAGAGAGGGAGGGAGAGAGAATCCCACGCAGGCTCTGCACCAACAGCACAAAACCCGATGCAGGGCTGGATCCCATGAACTGTGAGATCATGACCTGGGCCGAAATCAAGAGTCGGACACTTAACCCACTGAGCCCCCCAGGTGTCCTCTTAGAGTATTCTAATTCTGGACTCCTTAATTCAGCTGCTACGTGGTCAACTTTAGTAGGAGAGTTCAATTAAGTACCATCAAAATGATGAGACGTTAGCAGTGTAGGAGGTACAGAAACATGGAAACATTGGGAGAGAGAAAGTCTCAGCCAAGGATATACGAAGGCTTACATAACGATTCTCTCTCACAGTGCCCTCCTACCCTTGGAATTGGGTACGTGAGTGGGGACGCTTAGAAATTCTCCCTTCATGGATTTCCTTCAGTCCCTGCCATCGTGTCTAGGATTTTGTCATCAATACTCATCCGTTTCATTTTTATTTTTAGACTTGACTTTTGCCAATTCCCCAGGATAGCGCCGATTCTTAAGGTGGTATCTCATACGCTGATAATCAGGGATTGGTTTGCCAGGTCCCCCGCAACTTAGCGAAGCGCTAGTCTTTTTTTTTTTTTTTTCTTTTAATTTTAATTCCCGTAAACTTAATATAAAGTGTTATGTTGGTTCCAGGTGTATAATAGAGTGATTCAACACTTCTCCGCAAGACTCCATACTCACCATGATACTCTTAATCCCTTTTACCTGTTTCACTCATCCCCCCGGTCCCCCCTCACTCCCCTCTGGTAACCATCAGTTCTCTATTGTGAAGAGTCTGTTTTCTTGGTTTGCCTCCCATTTTCCCTTTGTTTGGTTTCTTAAATTCCCCATATGAGTGAAATCATATGGTATTTGTCTTTTCCTGACTGACTTGTTTCGCTTGGCATTATACCCTCTAGATCTGGTCATGTTGTTGGAAATGGCAATATTTTCCTTTTTTACGGCTGAGTAATATTTCATTGCATACATATGCCACCATTTCTTTATCCATTCATCTGTCAGCGGCTACTTGGGCAGCTTCCATAACTTGGCTATTGTAAATAATGCTGCAATAAACATAGGGGTCGGAGTAGTAGTTTTGTAGGCTTTGGGTAAGTATCCGGTAATGTAATTAATGGATCATATAGTAATTCTACTTCTAACTTTCTGAAGAACCTCCACGCTGTTTTTCACAGTGGCTACACCAGTCTGCATTCCAACCAACGGTGCACCAGGGTTCCTTTCTTTCCACATCCTTGCCAACATCTCTTTTCTTATGCTTTTGACTTTAGCCATTCTGACGGGTGTCGGGTGACCTCTCATTGTGGTTTCGCATTGCATTTCCCTAATGATGGGTGATGTTGAGCATCTCTTCATGTGTCTGTGGGCCATCCATATATCTTCGTTGGAGAACTGTTCCTGTCTTCTGCCCATTTTTTAACTGGATTATTTGTTTTCTGGGTGTTGAGTTTTACAAGTTCTTTTTTTTTTAATTTTTTTAACGTTTATTTATTTTTGAGACAGAGAGAGACAGAGCATGAATGGGGGAGGGTCAGAGAGAGAGGGAGACACAGAATCCGAAACAGGCTCCAGGCTCTGAGCGGTCAGCACAGAGCCCGACGCGGGGCTCGAACTCACGGACCGCGAGATCATGACCTGAGCTGAAGTCGGACGCTTAACCGACTGAGCCACCCAGGCGCCCCTACAAGTTCTTTATATATTTTGAATACAAATCCTTTACGGGAGATGTCATTTGCAAATATCTTCCATTCAGTAGGTTGTCTTTCAGTGTTGCTGACGGTTTCCTTTGCTGTGCGAGAGCTTTTTATTCTGATGTCCCAACAGTTTATTTTTTGCTTTTATTTCTCTTGCCTCGGGAGATATATCTAGAAAGATGTTGCTGTAGCCAGCTTCAGAGAAATTACTGCCTGTGCTCTCTCCTAGGACTTCTATGGTTTCGGTTCTCACATTTCGGTGTCTAATCCATTTTGAACTTGTTTTTGTGGCGTAAGAAAGCGGTCCGGTGTCATTCTTTTGCCTGTGGCTGTCCACTTTGCCCAACACCGTTTGTTGAAGAGACTTGGCGTCTCTCCATTGCATATTCTTAGCTAGGAACTAGTCTTAATGGTGAGGCAGGTTAGTACAAGTCTGCAAACTTGGACAAGCCCCTTCTGTGTACCTATAAAATGGGGGAAAATAACACCAGTGGTGACTTGTTGTGAAGATTTAATATGTTCACATCTATAAAGCTCTTGGAACCAACTTATTTTGTAGACCCCTCATTCTGGCTTTCCAGCTATACCAGCCTCTTCCAGATTCGGGACATCAGTTTTCTGCTTTGTTCTGCTGAAATTGAAACCCGTACTTCTTCTGATTACAATAGCTGGTAACCACACCCTCCTTGGAAATCACAGGTAGCTCTAAATTGCCCAGTTGCCTCTGATGGAGAGTTTTTCTATTTCTATTCCCATTGTCTGAGGCAAGTCTCTTGGGTTCGTGAGCTAGAAAACGAATCTTAAATCAGCGTCGACCCCACAGTCCCCCTGTTATTAGGTCAGAGTTCTGAGAGAGAAATGTCATTGGCTGCTGGTCATCCAGTGGGATGACTATTGTTGAGTTTGGACTAAGTCTGTTGAGTCTAAGTCTGTAGGTAGATCGTGGTGCTGTTTATATAGACAAGGTGTGTGGCCTGAAAAGGCAACCCCAAAGGTGTCGACGACTAACACTTTTGCCCATATCTAGACCATGCACTCCTCTATAGGTCATATTTCTCATCTCATGTGAGGCCACTGGTCTACCTCCTCAAGGACAACCTTCTTCTATTTGGGTTTTATGATGCCCAAAGCTGTAAAGCCTTGTTACTTCCATGTAAATGTTCCTTTTGATCCTGGAACTTCCCTAACTCTAGCTCATGTCTTTAGGTTTATTAATTATTTAAAAACTAAATAACCTCGTATGGAAACCAATTTGTCAATAAACTTCATATAAAAAAAAAAAAACAAAAAAAAAAAACTAAATAACCTCATGAATGAATCCACAGGTCAACAACCCACAAGGAATATGATCCTCACCTAATGCCCCCCCCCCCCCGCCCCACCAACCCCACAGCCTGAGTTGCTGAGGTTTATAAGGGCATGTTTAGAAAGCTGAGGAAATTTTCATCTCACCATTCTTGCTGCTTGAGAGCGCCATCTTGGGTCAAGAGAAAATAGCAGTTGACAGACCCTTCCATGCTCCCTTCCTGCTTAGCAAGAAGGAGCTAGGGGGCGCCTGGCTGGCTCAGTGGGTGGAGCATGTGACTCTTGCTCTCGGGGTTGTGAGTTTGAGCCCCACGTTGGGTGTAGAGATTACTTAAAAATAAAGTCTTTAAAATGAAAGAATGAAAGAAAGAAGTAGCTCGTGACGCCAGCATTCCTTACCATTTCAGAATATAGATCTTCGGAATAAAACACATATTAGGTTACCAATTTATGAAACAGTGGGTGGCATACTAGAAAACTCCTTAGAAAGTGTGTCAAGACACCTGGGTTATAACCCCACATTGGACCGCACCACGCGTATGACTTTTGGCTCGTATGCTGAGAGCCTGGTGCCTTCCATAAGGCTACAGTGATGTTTCGTTATTTCTCAAGACCAGCTGGGTTGCTATGGAAACTTCCAAGTTGCCTATGCAACATAAATATTTGCAAAAATTACAGTCCTCAGCCAGCATTTGCTAAAACACTGGAGAAACTGCTTGCAGCTGAGCAGTACTAGGAATCCCAGGAACAGTGCTTTAACACTGAAGTTTGCGTAGCATTGGTTGGGCTAAAGGCATTCCAGAGGCTGACTTGGGGGTTGGTTTCACTCTCCCTTTGCTTGAATGTGCCTGTTGGCACTCTATCCATCTTGGAGAATGACATCTGGCAATTTGACCCCCGCCCCGCCCCGCCCCGCCACCTTTTTTCCTGTTTATTCTGCAATTGCCAAGAGAGCTATCGAGGAAGAGAGAATTCAAAATTAGATCCTCGAATTGATGGATGAAGAGCCTGGAGTGGTGGTTACCCGTCCAAGACATCGGTTTTCCTGCTTCTTTGCCCAGGTCTTTGGTGAGGGCGTTCTAAATTCCAGCGGCCAGGGTGACTGTTTTGGCTGACCTCCGTCTAGGGCCCTAGGGTGAACCTGAGTTACTCTTCACGGGAAACCGAAGGCTGTGAGCCTCATGGTTAACCACCAACCTGTTTAGCAGGAGGTAGCAGAGTTAGTGTTTTACTGTGATATGTGCCCCTACCAGCCTTGTTCAGCTTGTTACATTTGTTGATCTTTCTGTTGGACTCTGAATTTCATTGAAAGCCATTCCACCCGGGGAATAAAGGGGTAGATGTAAGTAGGACCAGATATACTTGGTTTGTGTTTAGCTTCACTATACAAGCTTCTAATCGCAGTTGATGCTCCTATAGATGCTGGATTTCTGGCAGATTTCTGCCTAGTCCAAGGGAAAGCTCGAACTGGAAAGAAACCAAAAGTTTGAATTCCAAAGAATCCGGTTATCTTCTTTTGCCCTTCATCTCTCCTTTAATAGCAATACTAAAAGTTCTGTGTATCCAGTATTTTTTTAAGTTTATTTATTCATTTTGAGGCGGGGGAGGAGCAGAGAGAGAAGGAGAGAGCCGATCCCAAGCAGGCTTCACGCCCTCAGCTGTCAGCCCAGCACAGGGCTCAAACCCACGAACCGTGAGATCCTGATCTGAGCCGAAATCAAGAGTCAGCTGCTTAACCGACTAAGCCATTCAGATGCCCCTGTATCAAGGATTTTTTCTTTTTTTTTTTTTTTGGCAGTCACTGTGTAAGTACATAGCCTGTACTATCCCTTTAAATCCCCCAAATAACACTCTAAGGTCGGGGTGGGGGGTACTGTCTTTCATTGCATTTTATAAACGAGGGTACTGAGACTTGGGGAAATCAAGTCAACTTTTTGGGATTGGACGACTAAGTTGTGGAACTGTCAGTGCCAATCTAGATCTGTCTCACTCCAGTACGCTTATTATTAATGACTATACTAGTTCCCATTACGTTATGTCGCCTGAATATTTAGAGCTTATAGTAACAGCATATGAAAGTATAGCAAAGAAACATAGTATTGGCAGTATGTGGACAGGACCGGCAAAATGGTGGTCAGTATCAGGGCGATCGTGGGAAATTTGGAAGCATCATTAAAACATGTAGTAAGATTTTTTTTAAAAACATTTTGAGGTGCCACGTTTTGTTATCTTTTAATAATGCGGGGTTATCCCTGATAATCTGTACAAATTTACTCACTGGGGCCTTTCATAGTCTTTTATTCTGATAGGGCAGAATCAGGAGAAAGTCATCTTTGTGTCACAGGGGGAAGGAGGGTCTGGTATTTTTTTTTTTTTTAAGTTTTTAATGTTTATTTTTGAGAGAGAGCGTGAGTGGGGGAGGGGCAGAGAGAGAGAGGGAGACCGAGAATCTGAAGTAGGCTCCAGGCTCTAAGCTGTCAGCACAGAGCCCAATGTGGGGCTTGAACTCACGGACAGTGAGATCATGACCCGAGACAAAGTTGGACGCCCAATCCACTGAGCCACCCAGGTGCCCCTGGGTCTGGTATGTTCTGACTCTGAAGCTTGAAGCTCGGTCTTTATTAGCATCGCTGTTTCTTTTTGTTTTTTGTTTTTTCTGTAAACAGCTTTCTTGAGGTGTAGTTTACGTACCAAAGGTTCATGCATCTTAAATTTACAATTGATTTTTTTTTTTTTTTTTTAGTAAACTTAGTGGGTTGTACAATTCCTGCAATCCAATTTTAGGTTTTCATCTCTGCCTCCAAAAGAAACCCTGTATCCATTAGCAGGAATTCCCAATTCTCCCATCTTGCCAACTAGTGATTCACTTTTCGTCTCTGGGTTTGTCCATTCTGGACTTTTCATATCAACGGGATCCTATCACAAGTGGTCTTCTGTGACTGGCTTCTTTGGCTTAGCATAAGGCTTTCGATGTTCACCCATGTGGTAGCCTGAATCAGTACCTCCTTCCATAGAGTATCTTTGTAGCATTGAAAGACAACAGCGCAAATGACTGATGAGACCCTTTGCCCCGGCTCAAAACGGAAAACGTTTTCAAGGACTAAAAGTGATTGTGGCAAAGGACACTAAAGACAGGATTGGGGACAAGTACGAAAGGAAAGGGTTCGAAGAAAATAAATCAACCTTTGCTTGTGAAACAGGAGCTGATGAACTCAGTAAAGAGAACAATTGAAATATCTTTAAGAGGCTGCAGGAACTCGAAGGCCCAGACAAAAGTATATATGCATTGCAGAATATAATAAACTACTTCTTAAAAGGAACGCAGGGTTGCCAAGGAGACACCACACCGGCTCACGGGAAGGTTAAGAGGCGGAGAAAGAGAGATCTGAGCTCTTCATCTTGGGAAATATCGCCCTGAAAATCTTTCTGAGTTAGGTGGCTTATTCAGGATATTAGCAAATATGCCAAAAATTCCATCACGTCCTATTCAGTAAAAAGCAGAAAAGAGGAAAGTTGTAGGGTCATAATTTGGGAGATGAAAACTCCGTGGGGTGGGGGGGGGGAGGGGGAGGGCGTGGTGGTGAGACGGGTGAAGGTGATCAAAGGGTATAAACTTCCAGGGATAAAATAAGTAAGTTCCTGGGAATGGGATGCACAGAATGGTGACTGTAGTTCATGCCGTGTTGTATATTTCAACGTGGTTAAGAGAGTAGATCTTAAAAGTTCTCAGTACGAGAAAAAAATGGTAACTCTGTGGAGTGTTGGGTGCTAAGTGGACTTGTGATCTTTGTGAGATGTATAGAAATATTAAATTGGGTGCCCCCGGGTGGCTCAGCCGATTGAGCGTCTTGATTTTGGCTTCAGGTCATGATCCCAGAGTCATGAGATCGAGCCCCGCGTTGGGCTCTGCACTGATCATGAAACCTCTTCAGATTCTCTCTCTCCCTCTCCCCCACTCATGCCCTCTCTCTCAAATAAACAAAATAAAATCCTTTAGAAAAAGGAAATATTGAATCATGCTGTACCACAGAAAGTAGCATCATGTTATATTTAAATTATATCCTAATAAATAGCAGACATACTGTAGATAAACCAGAGACGCCCGAGGAATACTGGCTTCTAGAACAAAGTAGGTTAGATCAAAGCGAGGGCTGAACTATGTGTACGAAGGGAAAATAAGGAATATTTGAGAGTGTTGCGCTAATAAGAGATGAATCATAAACGTCTCTGGAAATGTTATTGCTTTATTTGGTGGTGGGAAAAGATGATAAATATGTATAATATGTAAATAACTTTGCTAATTAAAAACCTACCAGGACCAAACAAGATAATGGCTTTGAAAGCAGTCTGAAAAGGAGAAAGCGCGATGCAAATGTAGTTGCTGTTGTCATCAAGTGTTCTGCTTTGGACTTCACATTATTCTCTCCGCAGCACCAACTTTTCAAGGACGCTGCCTTCTGGTCTGGCCTTCCTTCCTTGGAAAAAATGCATTGTGTTTTGTGGCCTGTGGAACTGGGATCATTTTCCTCCGGTCACTGGCTTCCCTGTTGTGATTTCAGTTGCGTGTCCCATTTGTCTCGGCCTTCCCGGTTGACTTGATTCCTGTCCGGATGTAGTAAGATGAGGCTCAGTCTGGGCTCTGATTTGTCCTCCGTATAAAGGTCGGTGCCACGGAGTGTGGAATGGAATGCGGGATGGGTCACGATCGTCATGGCATTTCATGCCCTGTCTGCCTAACTCTGCCGTCCATCTCTCCTCTCCTCGTCTTTATTGGTGGCGTCGTCATTACCGCACTCATCCAGGCTTGGAAGTTTTTCCTCCCCATCCCTTGAAATATTTCTGGAGCAGCTACAGAGTGCAAAGACCAGCTGTGCTAAAGATTGGAAGGATACGGTTCTTGCCACCATGGCGGTCACAGTCCCACGTGAAAGAAGGACGCCTACATACATAATAATGATAGAAAGGTTGCCACCTGTTACAATGAAGTTGTAAGACAACGTCAAACAGAATTTTGGCACTGAAAATAAGAAGGGAACTTCCCCCCTTGTTTAAGGTGCAAATTTCATAGAGGAAGAGTCCCCCTCTTGAGGGTACAATTCAATTCCTGCATAAATCCCCCCTGATCCTTCATAACCAAACCTTCCCCCAGACCACTAGCCCGGCAACCACTCCTCTGTTAGCTGTCTGTGGTTTCGCCTTTTCCAGAATGTCATAAGAAAGGAACCACGCATTACAAAGCATTTGTACATTGGCTTCTTTTATATACTGTGATGTGTTTGAGATTCATGCATGTTGTTGACTATATCAGTTCATTTCTTTTTATTGCCATGTAATATTCCATGTTATGGACTTATCACAGTGCATATATCTATCCACTAGTTCAAGACATTTGGGTTGTTTCCACTTCAACGTAGAGAGGTTTTTGTGAGAACACAATTTTTGAAAAAAAATATTTATTTTGAGAGAGAAGGAGAGAGAGAGAGAGAGAGAATAATCCCAAGCAAACTCCACACTGTCAGTGCAGAGCCCGTCACGGGGCTCTGTTCCACGAACTGTGAGATCGTGACCTGAGCCGAAATCAAGAGTCGGATGCTCAACTGACTGAGCCACCCAGGTGCCCCAAGAACAGAATTTTTTTTTTAATTTTTTTAACGTTTATTTATTTTTGAGATAGAGAGAGACAGAGCATGAACGAGGGAGGGTCAGAGAGAGAGGGAGACACAGAACCTGAAACAGGCTCCAGGCTCCGAGCAGTCAGCACAGAGCACGATGCGGGGCTCGAACCCACGGACAGTGAGATCGTGACCTGAGCCGAAGTCGGACGCTTAACCGACTGAGCCACCCAGGCGCCCCAAGAACAGAATTTTTAATTCCACTTTGGTAAATATCTAGGTATGGGATCGCTGGGGTGTATGGTAAGCTTTATGTTTCAGTTTATGAGGAACTACCAAAGTGTTTTCCAAAGTGGCTGTACTTAACCTTAGGGTACGAATGTTCTGGTTGTTTTGCATCCCTGGTGATACTTGGTAATATCAGTTCTTGTTTATTTTTCCTTTACAGTATTCTCAATAGTATGTGGTGGTATCTAAATGTGAATTTAGATGTGAATTTCCCCATGGTTAAGTAGGAAGATCGTTCCATATCCTTCTTTCCCTTCTGTATATTTTGCATGACATTTCTATTAAAATATTTTGCCCACTTTTTTTTTTTTTTGAGAGAGAGGGCGCAAGTGAGCGAGGCACAGAGAGAGGGAGAGAGAATCCCATGAGGGACAGAGAGAGAGAAGGGGAGCTCGCCTGAAGCGGGGCTTGTGTTTTAACCTGAAGTGGGGCTTGTGCTCACCTGATGTGGGACTTGAACTCACAACCCGTGAGATCATGACCTGGGCCGAAGTCAGATGCTTAAGGACTGAGCCATCCAGGTGCCTTTGACCATTTTTTTTTTATTTTTAGAGTTTATTATTTTTTTTATTTTGAGAGAGAGAAAGAGAGAGTAAGCAGTGGAGGGGCAGAGAGAGAGGGAGACAGAATCCCAAGAAGGCTCCACATTTGTTATCATTGAAGAGTTTTTCTTCTTATATATTTTTAATTGAGATATAATTCATATCCCATGAAATGCACTCTTTGAAAGTAAACAAATTGCTGGGGTTTTTTAGGCAACCATCACCACCAACTACTTTTGTTCCCCCAAAAGGAAACCCGATAGTCATTAATAGTCACTCCATTTCCCGTTGTCCCAGCCCCTGGAAACTACTAGTCAACTTTCTATCTATATGGATTTGCATACTCTGGATATTTTACATAAATCGAACTGTATAATGGATTGCCTTTTGTGTCTGGCTTTTTTCACTCCGCATATATTTACTCAAGGATTATCCATTTTGTAGCACGTGCCTCACTTCTTTTCTTGCCGAATAATATTCCACTGTATGGATATACCAAATTTATTGATCCTTTCATCAGTTGATGGGCGTTTGGGTTGTTTCTGTCTCTTGGTTTTTATGAATAACGCTGCTATCAAATTTTATGTAAAGTTTAGTGATTACATAGGTTTTCGGTTATTTTAGAACTGGAACTGGTGGTGCATATATGCTGGATACGACTTATTTATGATTCTCATGTTTTTTCCGAGTCTTAGGGCTTCTCTTTTTGTTATCTTAATAGTGGTTTTTGGAGTTCTTAATTTGACATTAAAAAATGTTTTTAATGTTTTATTGATTTCTGAGAGAGAGAGAGAGAGAGGGGGAGGGAGGGAGGGAGACAGAGTGTGAGTGGGGAAGGGGCAGAGAAACAGGGAGACATAGAATCCAAAGCAGCCTCCAGGCTCCCAGCTGTCAGCACAGAGCCCGACGTGGGGCTCGAACTCACGAACCGTGAGATCGTGACCTGAGCCGAAGCCGGACGCGTCACCAACTGAACCCCCAGGTGCCCCAACATTTTTTTCATGGATCACATTTTGTCATGTTATGTAAGAAGTCTATGCCTAATCCAAGGTTACAAAGATTTTGTTCTATGTTTCCATCTAGATTTTTTTTTTTTATAGTTTTAGGTTTTACATTTAGGTCTGTGATCCATTTTTTGTTAATTTTCGCATACACTAGATGGATCAGGTTCATTTTTTTGCCTATGGATATCCAATTATACATGCACCATTGCCTTTATTCTTTGCCATAATCAGATGGCCATATTTATGGGGGTCTATTTCTGGACTCTGTTTTGTTTCATCAATCTATAGGTCTATCCTTTTGCTAATAACATATGTTGTGATTACTGTGGCTATATAGTAAGCCTTAAAATCAAGTAGTCTCATTCCATATTTATTCTTTTTCAAAATTGTTTTGAGTATATTAGTTCCTTTCCCTTCCCGTATGAATGTTTTCATAGCAACTTGTCTGCTTGTACAAAAAAAAAACTCGTGCTAGGATTTTGATTGTAATTGCATTGAACTTGTAGATCGGTTTGGAGAGATTTGACCTTCAAACAGTATTGAGTTTTCCAATCTGTCAGTGTTCTATGTTTCTCCACGTATTTAGGTCGTCTTTGACATTTTCCAACAATGTTTTGCAGGCTTCTTTTTCCCCACATACGTATCTTACACATATTTTCCTAGATTAATTTAGACCAGTATTTTATGTTTCTTGATGGTACTGTAAATGGCACGTTTCATTTCAATTTCCATTCATTCATTGCTAGTATAGAGAAGTACAATTTATTTTTACACGCGAACCTTGTATCCTGAGATCATGCTAAATTCACTTATTTGTTTTATTAGCTGTTTAGTGTTTTCCTTGAGGCTTTCTACATAGATAATCATGCCATCTGCAAATACAGTTTTATGTCTTACTTTTGATTGTGTGCTTTTTAGTTCTTGGTGGGTTTTTGTTGTTGTTGTTGTTGTTGTTGTTGTTTTTCTGTTTTTGTTTCTTTATTTGTTTGGTCTTTTGCAATGGCTAGTGCCTCCAGAAAAAAAAGGTTGAATAGGAGTGGTAAGAGTGAACCTCCTTGCTGTGTTCCTGCTCATTGCAGGAATTTAATCTCTTACCATTAAATGTGAAAGCGACAGTTCTGTAGTTTCCTCAGGTTGAGGAAGTTCCCTGATAATTCAGCAATGGATGTTGGACTTTGCCCAGTGCTTTTTCGGCATTTATTGAGGTCTAAAGTGTATATATGAGTCACCAAGTCTTCCTTCTTTCTTTTTTTTCTTTCTTTCTTTCCATCCATCCATCGATCCATCCATCCATGTATCTATCTATCTATCTATGCATCCAGGGGAAGGGCAGAGAGAGTGGGAGAGAGAGAGAACCCCAAGCAGGCTCTGCACTGTCAGCACAGAGCCCCACACGGGGCTCCATCTCATGAACCGTGAGATCATGACCTGAGCCGAAACCAAGAGTCGGACGCCTAACCGACGGAGCCAGATTGTGATCGGTGGTTTGGGATAGGGCTTGACACGACTCCTTCCGAATATGCTCTGAGATGATGTTGCTGTTGTTGGTCATGGACCACATTTTGCATAACATGGGCCCGGGGTACACCTCCATGGCTTGAAGGGGAGACAGTACTGAGGGGTGCTGAGAAAGTAAGATGTGCAAGGAGAAATGTAGAGGACAAATTTTCTTGTGAAGGGCAGCAAAGGAGAGAATCAAGAATGAGAGTGGCCAAGAGTTTTAAACTCTTCAGGAGCAGGCTCGTTAAACATAAAATTAGTCTCGGTTGTATAGCAGAAGTTACACCTATTTTCTTGTACCGATTTGTGGTATTTGAAATATCACATCTTATTATAAAAACAAACATCCATACTGTCCAAGTCTGTTTGGGTTCCAAGTTTGGATTGTGATGGTTCCGATAAGGGAAAGAACATCACGTGCTCTGAATCTATTTAGTTTTGGAGTTTTGAGCAGTGAGTGGTAGTAAGAGTGCAAATAACGGTGGATAACTGCCCTAACTCAAAAAATGTATCCTAACGTGTTTGGTTCATGAGTTTGTATCACTAGAGTTCCAATAGTGGGAAACTTGTATTTTTTTTATTTTTCTAATCCTTATTTTTTTTTTGAGAGAGACAGCGTGTGAGCAAGGGAGGAGCAGAGAGAGAGGGAGACACAGAATCCGAAGCAGGCTCCAGGCTCGCAGCCATCAGCACAGAGCCCGATGCGGGGCTCGAACTCACAGACTGCGAGATCATGACCTGAGCCGAAGTCAGACGCTCAACCGACTGAGCCACCAAGTCGCCCCTCACTTATATTTTTTTATATGTATTTTTCCCTACCAGTTGCATAGTGCTTGAGAGTTAGGATCACGTATTTATTTGTGTTTGTGTTCTCAGCCCCTTGTGTACCACTTACTACATCATAGGTGCTCATTAAATATTCATTAAATTGTTGAAAGGAGCTGATGGCGCCTGGGTGGCTCGGCTGGTTGAACGTCTGACTCTTGATTTTGGCTGAGGTCATGATCTCACAGTTCCTGGGATCAAGCCCCATGACCGGCTCTGTGTTGACACCCCAGAGCCTGCTTGGGATTCAATCTTCCTCTCTTGCACATGCTCTCGCTCTCTCTCTGTCTCAAAATAAATAAAATAAATTTTAAAAATGTTTGAAAGAAGCTGAAGGGAGGAAAACAGACATAGACTACTTTATCAAGGGGTTTACTTGCAGACAGAAGGGGAGTGATAGTTTGACAGATGAGGAGAATTCTGGGCGGAAGGAAGTTTTTATTTTGTTTTCTTCTTTTTCATTATTTTCAAGCCATATAGATTTGTAGTTAACTTTAGGCAGAGAAGAAAGACCCAATAATGAAGAAGTGACTGAAGATATAAGAGAAAACAAATAATTTAATAGAGCAGGGTTCTGTAGTAAAGACCACAAGTAGCTGGTTTATAATCACGAGGGGAGGAAGCCCATTACATTAACCCATTGTTCATTCAGTCGTGTAGAATCTTCATCCCAAAACCATTCAGCCATAGCCATCGACATAGTCCACCCTAATCCGGGACCTCATTGCTTTTTACCCGAGTAACTGTTAATTCGTCTCCTTCTCTATAAGCCTGTTTGTTCGGAATCTTTTTTGCACGTGGCTGGTGGAACTCTCTCCCGGAATCTTGTCCAGAAACGATCCTCCTCCTAGAGAACCCATTATGAGGCTCAAACCCTTGAGATGCATGAGGATGTTGAGGTCTTACTGTTTTCTTCCGCCTTAGGTTTCTTTATAGGTTCCATTATCAAAGGTTACCAGGTGCCTCTTGATTCTCTTGGTATGTTGGCATTTGACACACGGGAATTTGTTCCTGTAACTCAAATGATGATAATACCGTCTATTTTCTAATCAGGGGACAAGGATTTCTGCCAAGGAGACTTGTTCTAAAAAATGATTTCAAAGGAATGCCTTCTAGTGTGTAGCTCCATACACGTGTGCACAACCGCAAGGATGTGTTTTTATGTCACAGGCGTAATTTCTCTTTGCTGGAAGTTTATTCTCATGTGTGGGCTAATTGATAGCTTACAGGGTATTTGTGTTTTCCAGTCTGCTGTTTTTGCTCTGAGCAAAAATTTACTCAGCTGATGAGAATATTTTGACAACTCTGCCTGTGTGTCCAAGAACTGCAATTTGGTGTGAATTTTCTGGCTGCAATGACCCAATTTTAAGATGTAAAATAGAATGCTGGAAATTTATATGGAAATAATGTAGCCAGCCTAATTCCCCCACAAGGAGTGACAAACATTAAGACCTTATACAGCAACTAATGTATAAAATCGTAGGATGGAAACATGATTATAGTCTCCTTAACTCATTTGCAAATATTACAAATGTTGTTTACTGAAACTGAGTTCTAGCAAAAGTCACAAAGAACTATGGTTTCTGGCTTGAACAAACAGTTAAATTTAATTCTTAGGAATGTTTCAGTCAACATTTTGTGACTTATTAGTACCTTTAACCCATACTTTTTCAAAATTTCTTTCCCAGTGCCCCGAAATATGAATATGCCCAAATAATTATTTTTCAACCAAGTGTTTTGTTTTTCTTTGGGGTTCAGTCGTTTAATAACTGCCTCTGTGTAATTCAGTGTGATTCCTATCTCCTCATTCATTTCCTGGCTGTTTCATTTTTAATATTCTGGTCACATAGAGGAATGCACACTGAATTTTATGGATGACCAAAGAAAACCAATGACTAATTAATATATATATTTCTAAATACTGGCCTAACATTTGCATAGGTGTTTTGTGAACTTTAATATTTAAAATCCTGAAACTCAACCAACATAAGTACTGAGCTGTCATTATTTATTAAAGATGCCTTGATCATAGAAGCCCTAGAATTTCCTCCTGCACTGGCTGTAACAGAGAAAGCAAAGCAGTCTGGATTCCCGGGAAGTGTGGGATTTTAGCAGCTTTGAGGCTAGCTTGACAAAATGGATTATATTGATCATTTTATGGGTCGATTGCCAAGAGATTGAATGGTTAATTTGATTTGGTCTTCCTAATGGCCAAAAGGACCAGACGGCTTGGTTGGAATGGTGACTGAACCAACAGAATCAACTGTGAAAACATTTGAATCAATGGTCATATGCGAACACTGTCCAGCATCTCAGAGACAGCCAACGGAGAAACTTTAAAGTCTGAATTTCAGATTCAACCGAAGCCCTCCGCCTTGATGGCTAGCTCAGAATTAGTATTGCAGTAGACAGTTGGCTCTTTACCCAATGGGGGGCTCAAACTCATGACCCCGAGATCAAGAGTTGCATGCTCTACCGACTGAGCCAGACCAGTCGCCCGTTTGTAGACAACTTTAATTGGGGTATTTTCAAAGTTTCCGTAATGCACATCACGGTCTAAAGAATAGGATGTTGATGATGGACCATGATATGAGAATATGTAATGAATTTACAGCACAGACATCATGACTCATAAGCTGGTCACACAAGAGCAGTTTAAAAGGGAGTCTTGGCAAAATTGATACCTGTGTTCCTTGCCCCCTTGTATTCTGAAGGGAGATGTGGTTTTTTGGGTTTTTTTTTTTTGTCTGTTTGTTTTAACAAGTATTAGGAAACTATGAAAATGAACATTAAGAGCTAAGAAAAGAAATGGGCAGTTTTATGAAGCAAAGGTTTGTATACATCAAGCCTGAGATATCCACTTAGTTCTAACACGTTGGGCTTCATTTCAGACTAGGATGGCGATGTTTACACATCCTAAGGGGAACAGAGGTTTGAAGCAATTACCACGATGACTGTTACAGTGTCTCTTACCAGGGAAAACATTGGCCAGATGAAATCCTCGACCTTCAGCCGAACAAAATTTTCTTACAACTTGCTTTCCTCTCAAACTTCCTGTGTTGTTGGTCTTGGTGAATGGTGAATGTTTGATTGTCTCATTCCTTTTACTGATTTTTTCCTTGCTTGTACATATCGGAAATGTTACCATCCTGGGGCGCCTGGCTGGCTCCGGTCGGAAGGGTGTGCAACTCTTGACGTCGTGGTTGTGAGTTCGAGCCCCGCGTTGGGCAGAGAGATTAGTTAAAAAAATATATAATTAAATTAAACAAAAGAAGTGTTGCCATCATGAAGACACCGTACGGAAGTAGTTTACCTGTGGTTGAAACATGGCTTTTTTTTTTACTTAAAAGTTTTTACTTAAAAGTAAACTCTTCACCCGACGTGGAGCTCCAACTCACGACCCTGAGATTAAGAGTCGTGGGCTCTACTGAATGAGCCAGCCAGACACCCCTAAACCTGGCTCTTTCTGATTGGCTGTCTGTAGCACTATCCTTTTATCTGGGAGTCTGGGTCCTCGATATACAAAGCCAAGGTACAGACAGTCAAGGGCAACCCTGGGTCTCGAGTCTTCTACCAAGACCCTAAGGGATGGCTCTGAGATTTCTGTGCTTTAAATGTGAGGCCTAGAGGAGAGTTTGTGAATTTGCAGCAGGTTGTATCAGAGATCCTTTGTCTCCGAACATGAATTTACCCATTCATTCAACGAATATTTACTCAGTACCTATTACCTGCTAGACGGTGTGCTACGTGCCCTGTATACAGTAGGCAACAATACAGGCTTAGTCGCTGACAGACATTAATATGATAGGAAAAGACAGGATTCAGTAGGCAGAGAGGGAAACATTAGGACCTGAGGTCCCTGGGTGGGACTTTGCTTAAGTTTCCCCTCTTCATTCTCCAAAGCTGAGAGACAACGAGCCTCGGGTTTTCAGGTTTAAAAAAAAAAAAAAAAATCCCGCAACCTTAACAGACGCCTCTCCGCAATCTATTTGTAATTCAGGCATTTCACATGTGCTGTTCCAGAAAAGCTCGGTGTGATGTGCATGAATGATGCAGGGTGATGGCACCTTTGGACTGCCGATCAGGGAAATTCTCTGATATTTAAGCTGACGCCTGAAGGGTGAGTAGGTGTGGACCAGATAAAAAGGAGGGAGAGAAACGTACCGCACTGCAGGCCAAGGCTTGGAAGAGGTAGGCTGTGTGGCTGGAGGGCAGAGAGAAAAGGAGACCATAGCTCCAGATAAACCTTCGCCACGGCTGCTGTATTAAAGTACCAGCAACTAGAATGGCTTACACCACAGACACTCACCGTCTCAAAGTTCTAGAGGCGAAAAGTCCAGCATCAAGTTGTTGGCGGCCTTGGCTCCTTTGGAGGGCAGGGACGGAAGGAGGTTTTCCGGGGCGCCCCCCCTTGGCTTCTAGTTCGCCATCCTCTCCCTCTGTGTCTCCGCCTTGTGTGCTCTGTGTGGTCTCTCTGTGCGAATTTGCCCTTTTTATGAGCACAGCTGTCCTATTACCTTGGTGCCCACCCTAACGACCTCACTTGAACGTGACTACCTCGGTAAAGACCCTATGTCCAGGTAAGGTCACATTCTGAGGTATTGGTGGGGTTAGGACTTCCCCATACGGATTTTGGAGGGACACAACTTAACCCATAAAACAGAGCCTTGGAGGACACATTACTATTTCAGACTCTAAGTGCATAGGGCTGCCATCTTTAAAAAGATTCTTCTGCTACGTTACGAATCTATCGTAGGGGGCCGTATTAGTTTCCTCTTGCTGCTGTAACAAATTCACACAAGCTTAGTGGTTTCAAAAATGCACAGATTTACTATCTCACAGTCCTGGAGGTCAGAAGCCCGAAATCCGCTTACTGGGCAGAAGGCTCCCTTGTGGAAGCTTTAGGACAGAATCTATTTCCTTGACTTCTCCAGCTTCTAGAGGCTGTCTGCATTCCTTGCCTTGTGGCTCCTCCCTCCATTTTTAAAAAAAATGTTTATCTATTTATGTTAGAGAGAGAGAGAGAGAGTGAGCGAGCAGGGGAGGGGCAGAGAGAGAGGGAGACAGAATCCCAAGCAGGCTCTGCACTGTCAACATGGAGCCCGATGCGGTGCTCGAACCCACCGAACCCCTGAGCCGAAAACCAAGAGTCGGACGCTCAACTGACCGAGTCACCCAGGCGCCCTCCTTCCTCCATTTGCAAAAGGAGCAACTTAGCGTCCTCTCTTCTCTCTGACATCAACTCCATTCATTGCCTTTCCTGTCTCTGACTCTGCCTCCCTCTTTCTTCAAAGGACCCTTAAGACGACATTGGACCACACTGTGTGGTCCAGGGTAATCTCATCTCAAGACACTTACATGTAAAATCCCTGTTACCACGTTAGGTAACATGTGCATGGGTTCCACGGATTAAGACGTGGGCTCCTTCATACGTGTGTGGTGTTTGGAGGAAGGGGCATTACTCAGTCTACCACAGGATGAAAGCAAAAAGCCAGTGACAAAGCTTTAGTAGGAATCTAGACAGGAGATCATGAATGATAACTCGGACTAGGTAGCACCAGAGATGGAGAAGTATTCAAGTTGGAGAATTACTTAGGACCCCAAATCAGGACTTGCTCACCAACCGGCACAGGAAAGTGAGAGAGATGGGGTCGGTGGTTCAGTTTATAGCTAACGTGCCTCGTAGTTATTCTGAATGTCTTCTTTATATCATGGACTAGAAAATTAAGACTTGCATTTTCAAAAGGCTCCTGTATATTTCTAAAAGTAGCCCTTTCTGCATGCAAAAAGAAGCTTTGTTTCTATGTTTATTTTGGCATAGGTAGACGTTTTATTTTTAACTTTTTGGAAGAGTTGTGTAAAACGGTTTGCTCAGATTTTGAAACCTTATGAATAAATCATTTCAAATGGCCTACTAAATTTGCTATTTATCCCATTAAGTTTGAAAATGAAAGAGAAAAAGAAGCTAAAGAATTGGAAAATAAAGTCAAGTAGCAAATGGAACTCGGTTGAATGTTCAAAACTGCGCCCAGAGTGGGCGGCCGTCGAAATTCTGCAAAGACAAAGAATTGTCTTGAGCAGATGACTGAAGCTTGCACGCGTCTCGAATGGCATTACAAGAAAGGAGGATGGATTCTAGTTGGAGGTCTCCAGAAAGTTCTGATGGAGAAGCCGGACCAAGATAGATCTGTTGAGAATTTTCCTTGACTAATTCCCACAGCCAGGAGCTGTGAGGAATATTTAGAGATGAGAAAAGGGAGATCTTAAAACTATATGGGCGGTCTTTGGCTAGACAAATAGCACATTACAGGTTCACTCTGAGGCAAATTTAACATATTACAATAACGGTTTTATGATGTTGGATATAGCTTTAGAACACATACCAGAATCCCATTCATTTAAAAATCCCCTTAGAAAGCAATAAGGTCAGCTTAAAGGAGGACTCTCCCCCAGCAGCACTATCTGAAAAAAAGCTGTGTCAGAAGTTGATTCATTGTTGACTTCTTCCTTTTTTTGCAAGTTACCAGTGGAATTAAACGCAGCCATTGCGTGAGGCACTGTCCATGTTGAACTGTTTCTAGAGCATCCTATAGTTTGATGTCTTCTTAACTTTAGTTTATCCTAAACGTGCTCTGTTTGTTTTGTTTAAGGAGAACTAAAGTATCCTCTAAGTCTGTAGATATGTTTCCTTGTACCAATCAAGCTATCTAGGTCATTCTATAACTCCGGGCCATCGCATCGCTGGAATAGACCGAGACGTACCGAGGCAATACGGCGGGGTCAACACTTTATCCTATGCCTTTTGCCTTCCTTAGCTCCAGCTCACCCCAGAGGGGGACCCTGCTCCGTTCACCATTTGAAATCTCAGTCCGAGCCTCCTTTCTCATGGATAAACACTTCTTATAGCATTTGGCGTTTCATTTCCTGATTTTGCTCTGTAACGGCAGCCTTACCAATGTACTAAACACATCTTTATAGCTTTGTCAGATGCACACCTTGGTAGCAGCCACCTGATACAGAAGCCTACCTCTTAGAAACCTGACTTCTAAGCCTTCTCAGTGTCTGAGATTAGGCCACCTAAGTGAGGCAGTTGATCCAATAGATAGCATTTGTGGTTCTCCCCGCAGAGAAGCAGGAAGAATAAATGCATGAATGAGACATGATCTGCAATTAGTATGACACCGTTTCCACCTGTAAAAAGAGGAGGCTCTATTGAATCTCTAAGGTGTCCCTTCCAGCTCCTGTGAAAGATGTTTGGAGAAAAATAGCTCCCTCTCTCATCCACACAACCCCACACTGCAGTAGTGTTCCCTCTCCCTGTCGACAAAAGGTTGGAAGCGTTTTATAGCTGACCATAAAAACCACACCGCCCGTGGGTAAGTGAAGATCACATTTCTGAACTGCCTGTCAACCCACGGGGCATTCATGATCTCAGTGGCTTCCGAGTGGGTGTGCCGTGGTGATTCTCCTTCACAGGTAGGGGAGAAGGGGTAGCGAGGGTATGCCCACTGGGCGCCAAAATGGCTGACTCCATTTGAAGCATGGCAGAGGACATCCTGAGGTCTAGGGAAAGGCCTCGGGCTCTGGTGGAAAGAGCTTGGGTTTTAGAGGCTTGTATATATGGGTTTGGTTGTCAGTGTGTTCTTAGAGAAGTTACGTGATTTCTAGTAGCCCCAGGTTCCTCATCTGTTAAATAGGAATGATGATTCGATTGCCTAGCAAACTAGCTATTCAGCAACTATCTCTCTGTCGCTGTAGGAGAAACAAAGGTTGGGTCCCAAAGAGAGAGAGGCCGCCTATACAATTTTCAGTAGTTCCGTCCATCGTGGTCCCTAGAATCATCTTGCTGCCACCAATCCCTTGACCAATTCTTGACCTTAGGATAGAGCTGTCAATGTCAGGAACATAAGGTGTTTGGATCTCCTTACTCTTCTGATATATGCCCTTCTGTGGTGTGTTTTTTTTTCAGACAAGTAACCTAATACAGCTCCCCTCTCCCCCCGACTGACTGTGGCCTGCCTACACGGTAAAATGGAAAATACAGTGAACGCGGGTAAACGTTCGACTCCCAGATGGATAATTTCTGTGACCGTTAATTTCCTGTGATGACTCCAGTGAGCTAAGGGATGCCCAGCTAGCTGTTCAGACAGTATTTGAGAATGTCGGTGAGGGTGCTTCTGAAAGAGATTAGCATTTGAATCAGTAGGCTGAGTAAAGAGATCTGCCCTCCCCAGTGTGGGTGGGCATATCATTCAAGCTGTTGAGGGCTGAAATAGAACAAAAAGGCAAAAGAAGGGTGAATTCCCACTCTCTTTTTTTGAGCTGAGATTTCCATTCTTCCCCCTCCTCGCCATCAGAGCTTCTGATTCTTAGGCCTTTGGACTGATTATGTCACCGGCTTCCTCCTTCTCCGGCTTGCAGACTGTTGGACTCCTTGGCCTCCATAACCGCGTGAGCCAAGTCCTATAATAAATCCCCTTTTATGGGTGTTTCTCTAGGTATCGTATTGCATTTGTTTCTCTGGAGAACCTAATACACTGTCGAAGTTAATATTAGTAACAAGAATTATCACAAGGACAGCGAACAGTTAGCTTTTGCAAGTGTCCGGGCTTTGTGCACCATACGTGACAGTTACTGTTATGATTTTCACGTTAAGTCATATTATTCTCATGTTAAGTGAAACACATTAAGGCTCAGAGAGGTGAAGTAGATTGCCCAAAGTCGGGCAGCTAGTAAACGTATGAACGGGGATTTCGGCCCAAATGTGTTGGACTCTGTAGCCCGAGGCTCCCCCACTAAGCTCTTTTAAACGACCCCCAATTGCCGTGCGACTCAAATGCGGTTGTAATTGTGGTAGTGTTTTTAAAACCTTGAAGTGCCATCAAAATGGAAGGGCTTATTATTACACAAGTGACTAACGGAGGCTGTCACGGTTTATCCAGATGCTTGGCGGCCCGTAGACAAACCCTAAGGCCACGCTGGACCTTTTCCAAGTGGCAAAAGCTTAAAGGTAATAGAAGCTCATTGGTGACGCATACCTTTAGAACGTTGGTGATTGTTCTCCAGCATGCCTTTCCTTTTAACAAATATTTACTGAGCACCTTTACGCTGTCTACATGTTTCTGGAGCATCGCCAGCGTTCAGAGTCTTCTTTCTCTGGGGAGAGCTTTGTGGCTTATGTTTGGGAACACTAGTGGAAAACTGCCTTTATCAAAGTGACGGTAGTTACTGACCTGGGGTTCAGAGGTTTGCAGAAGAGGTTTTTAATTTTTTTTTTCAACGTTTATTTATTTTTGGGACAGAGAGAGACAGAGCATGAACGGGGGAGGGGTAGAGAGAGGGAGACACAGAATCGGAAACAGGCTCCAGGCTCCGAGCCATCAGCCCAGAGCCTGACGCGGGGCTCGAACTCACAGACCGCGAGATCATGACCTGGCTGAAGTCGGACGCTTAACCGACTGCGCCACCCAGGCGCCCCCAGAAGAGGTTTTCATACCACCCATATCACGGTCCCGCACAGAGCTTGCCTGGGTTTCGCCACTAAGCTTCTGATTTCCCTGGTTTGGCCTGGTGGTTATTTTATTTTATTTTATTTTGCATTTATTTATTTTTGATAGAGACAGAGCACGAGTGGGGGAGGGGCATAGAGAGAAGGAGACACAGAATCCGAAGCTGGCTCCAGGCTCTGAGCTGTCAACACAGAGCCCGATGCGGGGCTCCAAGTCACAAGCTGTGAGACCATGAACTTGACCTGAAGTCCGACGCTCAACCGACTGAGCCACCCAGGCGCCCCTGGCCTGGTGGTTTTAATAGCTCTCCTGCTGATTCGCATTGTCCAGCCAGGCTTGTATAGCCACTGGTCTGTTGTATCTCATTCCATCCGAGCTCCCCCAATGAAGGAACGCGATAAAAAAGGAAGACCACGAGAGACCAGCTGGCTCAGTCGGTAGAGCATGGCAATGCTTGATCTCTGGGTTGTGAGTTCGAGCCCCAGGTTGGGTGTGGCAATTACTTAGAAGTAAAAGCTTAAAAAGAAGATGACGACTGGGGCGCCTGGGTGGCTCAGTCGGTTAAGCTTCTGACTTCGGCTCAGGTCACGATCTCATGGCTCATGGGTTCAAGCCCTGCATCAGGCTCTGTGCTGACAGCTCGGAGCCTGGAGCCTGTTTCAGATTCTGTGTCTCCCTCTCTCTCTCTCCCCCTCCCCCACTCGTGCTCTGTCTCCTTCTGTCTCAAAAATAAATAAACATCAAAAAAAATTACAAAAAAAAAAAAAAAAGATGACGACTATAAGGAATTTGGCTTTAGGTCCAAACTACCTACTCCCTTTTCTCATTTCCCTGTATACTTACGGTCGTCCTCATCCTTTTTAAATGTTGGAGTTTATACGGTAAATATCCGTACTCGAGGGAGTGAAGATTTGGGAAATCAAGTAGGCAAAAATCTCAAACGGTGATACAGGTCTGGCTGATAATTTGAATGAGTGAAGCCCACCAGAAGGAGACTGTGGACCCTGTATAAAGTTAAGGGTGGAGGCTGGGGAGGGAGGAGTGTAATCCAGCCAATTGTTCTCTTAGGGTAGAATGAGAACTTGGGGAAAAGCGTCCCCCTGGGTCTAGGCGCAGCACGTGAAAACCTGTTCAAAATGCAAATCTTCAAGCCCCGCCCCCCCACTTCCCGCCCCCTCCACCACTGCTGAAACTGAATAATGGGGACCACTGCGGCCAGATTCTCTGACTTGTTTACAAGAAAAACCAGGAATCCGGCATTCTTTTACTGAGTAACTTTAAATTCTGCTATGCGTGTTTGTGAAGCATCTCCTCTGCTCAGATTATTCTGAACAACTGTTGGGTTGAAAAGGTGGGCAGTTGATCAAGGGTGTGTGTGTGTGTGTGTGTGTGTGTGTTTTAATGTACCCTATGTTCTAATGAAAATGCATCCTTGGGCTAATCATGCCATTGTCTCTATCCTACAAGGTCGAGTGGGGATGTGAGATTTACTTGGACTGTGCTCATGGAAGGGTGGCTTTTGAAGGCTACTGTATAGCCCAGAAACACTAGAGTTTAAAATATATCACCTCAGTGATCTATGGAACAACCACCTCAGTGTTCCCAGGACTGAGGAAGTTCATTAAAAGAGGAACTTAAAGTCTCAAAACCAGGCCAGTCTAAGAAAACCAGGACAAGTCGGTCCGGTTTTTAATGCCGACGTTTCTCTTATATCACTTTCCTTTGGATGTGGAACAGAATAAAGGTAGGAGTCAGAAAGAAAAGTCACATTTCTGTTGTTAAAAGCCATTTTGTAACTGGCTGAAATCAAAAGGCAAATGTTGCAAGGCAAATTTTAGCCAGAAATAAGAAAACACTTGCAGGGGCGCCCGAGTGGCTCAGTCGGTTGAGGATCCAACTCTTGATTTCCGCTCAGGTCGTGATCCCAGGGTCATGGGATTGATGGAGCCCTGCATCCGGCTCCGTACTGAGCCTGGAGCCTGCCTGAGATCCTCTCTCGCCCTCTGTCCCTTTCCCCACTGGCTTGCTCGCATGCACGCTCTCTCTCTCTAAAAAGGAAAGGAGGGCGGGAGGAAGGAAGGAAAAAACACTTTCAGATTGAGGTGCCACTCAAAAGTGCCTCATATGAAATACAGCGTTCTGGACATCAACCCAACACAGCACGAAGCCCAAAAGAGCGTTTAAAACACAGTCAAGTATAGATGCAAAGGGATAAAGCTACTGAAACATCGGGTGTGAAGGGCCAACACACGTTACTGAATTACAAGGTAATCAGGTCGGGGTGATCCAGACCAGGGTAGGAGGATAGAATGGAAGGTGGATCTGGGTGAGTAGTAGGAGTGAGTGATAAGCAACAGTGTGTTTGCTGCCCTTTTTTGGGTGGTCGTAGGTATCTCTATGGCACGGGAGCAGACCTTACAGGTGAAAGCCACTGGGGATGAGGAACTTGCTAGAATGTCTGCACTTGATGAAAGTTTGCATGAAATGACCTCATTTTTCCCTTCAATGTTTACAACCTTTTGGAAATGTAGATTGTTACAAAGTAGACGCTCCACTTGCGTATATGACTGTTTTGACTCCATTTCTTCATTTCTAAACTAGGGAAAATAAACTTTATGGGATTTGCACAAGGATTAAAGGAAATATAATATTAAAGTATCATGAATCATTTAGTACAGTGCTTGGCACATAAAACATTTTCAGTAAATGATAGCTCTTAGTATGAAAGTGCTTTTAAAATGTTTATTTGAGAGAGAGCGAGAGAGCGCAAGCAAGTCGGGGGTGGGGGGGGTGGCAGAGAGAGGGAGGGAGAGAGAATCCCAAGCAGGCTCTACCCTGACAGGGCAGAGCCCAAAGCAGGGCTCCATCTGATGAACTGTGAGATCATGACCTGAGCTGAAATCAAGAATCAGACCCTCAACCAACTGAACCCCCCATTATGAAAATTCTTAAAATATATTTTCGTTAATCTAATCTTTCTTGACAAAATTTTTTTGGTAACTTGCAAACTGTGGAACTATTTTTTTTTTTTTAAATGGTTACATGTCTCATAGCAAGCATATTGTCAAATTATTGATGCTTGGCCCAAATATTTCTATTGTCGTTATAATTGTGTTTTGACATGACCTTAAGAGTAATAACTTTTTCTCTTATCCATAATTTAAATTTTCACTAAACAAAGTTTGCACTGCATTTCTAATTGCTTTGCATGACATTCTCCCTTATATTCGGATTTATTACAGCAAATCTCATTGAGTCATTTGGGATATAACACTAAATCATATTAATGAAATAAACCCAAGTCATTGAACTTGAATCAGATGCTATACAACTATAAATCATGACCTATAACAATCCCTAGGTTTTATTATTTGCAATTTAGAGTAACTCCCATTTGGAATTTATTTTACTAATTTAAAAGACCATAATATTTCATAGCAAAGTAGAATGTACTAGAAGGCAATGAAATAGAATAGCGATTAAGTGCATGGGTTTTTGTCATCAAGCAGATTATTTTAAATCTTGGTTCCAATCGTGGAAACTTTTGGCAAGTTACGTTGTAGATTGTGATTTATATCAATCTCAGTTTTCTCGTCTCTAAATAGGGAAAATAATGTCTACCTTAGAGTATTGTCAATGAGGCTTAAATGAAATGAAGTGAGTCATGTATTTAGCACAGTCCAGTAGGACTGGTGCTTAATAAATGTAAGTCCTTTCCACCCCCACGACTACTACTGGGAGGCCTTTCAGCCTCATAAAACAATCTTTTAACATCGTTTTGGTTGTGTGCTCCTTGATAGACCTATAGCTTGACGCAATGTTACGTTAGCTTCAGATGGATGACGTAGTGATTCAACAAGTGTGGCTACCGTCTGTCCCCATCCAACACTATTATAATATCACTGACTATATTCCCTATGCTGTACCTGTCATCCTTGTGGCTTGTATATTCCATAACTGGAAGCCTGTGCCCCCTGTCCCCCCCAACCAACCCCTTCCCCTCTGGCAACCACCAGTTTGTTCTCTGTGTTTATGAGAAGATCCTCTTTTTGATGAAAGTTATATTCTTACTCTTTGAGTCTGTTCTTTTTGTCCAATTGATATATACATTTTTTTTTGATATTAACCATTATGCCTTGTCCACTCTAGTATGTTGGTCATTTAGGCAGGGATAATATTCAAAAGACTTAATACTACATGAACACTAAAAGTTAAGAACATACAACTTGCCAGTCGGAATGGGCACTGGCTTTAACAGCCAATTGATGCCTTATCAGTACACACTGGCTGTGAACTTGCTTTTGGCAGATGGCTGAAGGTTTGGCAAAAATTCATAGGTATTTGAAAGTATACGAATGTCTAAGCCTGGTCTGACAATTCATGGTAACTTCAGATATTTTGGGATAGTGGTGTTGGATCGTAACCTTCCCGGGAGCTTCCCAGGTGTGATCTGAAATCGCCACACCCCCACCCCCGTACACAGGGTAGGGAAAGACCAAAGAAAGAGGCAGGACATTTCGTGTGGGTAGGTGGCAGTTTTAATAGCAGTGGGAACTAACATACAAGGCTTGTCTTTGGTGACAGTAGGACAGCTGGATACCTATACCTGCCTTCCAAATCTTAAGAGTTTACAGAGAGGCTCTAACTGGGCTCAATCCCCTGTACCATGATGGTGTTCTCAATACCACATCACCATCTCCGGGATATGACTTCGGAGCAGCCTCAGGGAGGGGGAAAGGTGAGTAGAACCCATATTGCAAGGGGGAAGAGGGAGTGAGGAGCCTCTGGGTGCCTGGTTCCAGCCCTTGGGTCAACCAATCATATCATTTTGATAACTTTGTCAAAGAATTAGGTTCTCCAATACAAATTAATTTTAACTATGAAAACACCTATAATATACAGCACATTTGCCTAGATCTGTCCAAGGCCACCACATGAAAAAGGACCTTTTGAAAGAGAAACATGTATAAAGGAATGAGCAGAAGGGAGTGAGAGAGACCAACAAAATGGCACCATTTTTAAAAAATGTATTTGAGAGAGAGAGAGTGCAAAGAGGGGAAAGGGGCAGAGGGAGCAAGAGAGAGGCTGCTTACGATTCATGGTATAGGGGATTGAGCCCGTGGAGCCCGATGTGGGGCCCAACCGATCCCACAGCCTGAGTCAAAAATCAAGCCGAAATCAAGAGTCGAACATTCAACCGGCTGAGCCATGCAGGCACACCAAAATGGCACCACGTAAATTCCTATGGATCTTGCCCAGCAGAAAACTACATACATCCCTAGACTTTAAGTTATATAAGCTTCTAAATGACATTTTTTAAGGTTTTTGCCTAAGCTAGGTTGAGTTGGGTTTCTGTCACCTATGACCTATCTATCGAGTCCCAGATGATACTCCTCCTGTGATGTCTGAAGCACCTCTGAGACCCTAGAAATCACACTGGAAATAAGTGTTCTTGAGTATATTCTTCAAAATCTTATTTTTAGGAAATGAAGCAAGCTTGAAATATTTTTAGAAGACTTAGAACCATAGGAAAAGAGAGAGTTCATTAATGGAAAATGTAAGAGGAAACATGCTGAAAAACATAGTTGAACAATTTCCCAGCCTTAGAACCATATTGAACCAACCCTGTTTACACTCCTGTCCCAGAAACCACCATGGTGGCTAGAGACGGAAAATGTTCTGGGTGGGGGTGACTAGAACCGCTTTGAATATGGTAGGAGTGGCTTCTCGTAGGGAACAGAAAAAATACAAAAGGTTTGAAAATTAACGCCATAGACCATAAGAAAGTTTTCTTGGCACTCACATTCCTTCAGCAGAAACTTAGAAACCTCCCAAGGTCAGAAAAAGGAACAGTTATTAAAACATTCCTTCTCAACCTTAGTTTTTAGATATACAATGACTTCTTATTCTATCTTCAGTAAATGTCCATCAACCGAGAAGGTTCGTAGAGCTATGTTCCCTGACAGTTGATACATTCACCACCGGGATTTCATGAGATGATTTTAGGTGGCACAAGAGTAAACACTGAAAATTTTTGATAGCTGTACTAACACTTCATATTATAGCGTTAAGTAAAGGAAAGTGGGTTGACTCAAAGAAAACAAAATGAGGGGCACCTGGGTGGCTCAGTGGGTTAAGCTTCTGAGTCTTGATTTTGGCTCAGGTCATAATCTCGCCGTCCATGAATTCAAGCCCCTCGTCGGGTTCTGCGTGGAGCGTGCTTGGGATTCTCTTTCTCTCTCTCTCTCTCAAAAATAAGTAAACTTGTGGAGCACCTGGGTGGCTTAGTCAGTTAAGTGTGCAACTTCAGCTCAGGTCACGATCTCACAGTTCGTGGGTTTGAGCCCCATGTCGGGCTCTGTGCCGACGGCTCAGAGCCCGGAACCTGCTTTGGATTCTGTGTCTCCCTCTCTCTCTCTGCCCCTCTGCAGCTTGTGCTGTCTCTCTCTCTCTCAAAAATATTAAAAAAATAAACTTTAAAGAAAAACTAAAGCAAAATAAGAAAACAGAAGGACACATAAATGATAGAAATGTGAAACGCTAAAGAACATTCCTCTGAAGTGTTCGTACTACAGGACCTATATAGATCTTTTGGAGACGCTTTTTCAAATTATACCTCCTTTCTGGTGTACTCCTTCATGCCTCACCTTCTCCACAACCAAGAGATTTCCTTTTGTTGATGAATACGGTGTAGTATTGTAATCTGTCTTCTCTTATCATTTTGTTCATAGTTTCTTTCCTTTAGCTTCCTTTACCATTAGAATAGAGTACATATGTATAGCATTACAAAATATGTGTTCATCAACTGTTTATGTTTTCAGTCCAGCTTCTGGTCAACAGTAGGCTGTATTAGTAGTTAAGTGTTGGAGGAGTCAAAGTTATATGTCGGTTTTTTTATCTCTGTTTCTTTAAAGACTGGGGCGCCTGGGTGGCGCAGTCGGTTAAGCGTCCGACTTCAGCCAGGTCACGATCTCGCGGTCCGTGGGTTCGAGCCCCGCGTCAGGCTCTGGGCTGATGGCTCAGAGCCTGGAGCCTGTTTCCGATTCTGTGTCTCCCTCTCTCTCTGCCCCTTCCCCGTTCATGCTCTGTCTCTCTCTGTCCCAAAAATAAATAAACGTTGAAAAAAAAAATTTTTAAAGATTTATTAGCTTTTTTTTTTTTTTTTTTTTAAGAGGGAGCACGTGAGCAAGAGAGAGGGGCGGAGAGAGAGAATTCCAAGCAGGCTCCACGCTCAGCATAGAGCCTGATGCGGGGCTCAATCCCGCAACCCTGGGATCATGACCTGAGCCGAAATCCAGAGTCGGATGCCCAACTAACGGGGGCACCCAGACGCCCCATACACAGGTTTTTTACTACATGGGCAGCAGTGCTCCTAACCTGTGTTGTTCAAGGGTCATCTGTAGTTATCTCAGGCATGTCTATCACCCAGTGACTCTTGGTTCTATTCCCTGTGATGGAACATTTGTTCAGTAACTTTTTGTGGGGTAGATGTCAGGAGGGATGGCCACTTACTGATCCCCTATCCCCTGGTCTCTTCATCTAAAGACTCCTAGACACTTCTACATTTATTTATTTTTGAGAGACAGAGAAGGAGACAGAGAATCCAAAGCAGGCTCCAGGCTCCGAGCTGTCAGCACAGAGCCCAACACGGGGCTCAAACTCACAAACCGTAAGATCGTGATCAGAGCTGAAGGCGGATGGACACTCAATCGACTGAACCACCCAGGCACCCCAAGAATCCTATACATTTCTTGATTAATCTCCCTACAGGGGTGCTTGGGTGGCTCAGTCGGTTGAGGATCTGACTCTGGATTTCAGCTCAGGTCATGATCCCGGGGTTGTTGGATCGAGTCCCACAGCAGGCTCTACAGTGAGTGTTGAACCTGCTTAAGATTCTCTCGTTCTCTCTCTCTCCGTCTGCCCCTCTCCCCGACTCGCTCTAAGAAATTAAAAAAATCTTCCTAAAGTACAAATCTAACCTGTCATCCTCAACAGATCTACATTACCTATTAAATAATCTCTACGTTCATAAACACAGCATTCAAGATCTTTGGTATTCTTTTACCTAATTACATGTCCTCATATTCTACTTTGTATTTCCTGTGCTTTGGTGTACCCAAGTGGCCTGCAATTTCATTATACTTTTTCCCTAACAAGTCTTTCTACCTCTTTCAGCTCAAATCCGATCAATTTTGAACGATTAAATAAACGATGCTGGAGCCACATACTGGAACACACGTGGTGGCTGTTAACGTGATGGTTTACAAAAGAGTGTAAATTTCCCTTCTTCATTTATGTAACTAATCATACAGAATGTTTCATACACGCTAGAAACTCTGTTAGGTGCTAAGAGAGACACATCTGATGCCATCATGAAGCTTCTGGTAGACTGAAACTTTCAGACATCGGGGAACTCAGCAGGGGGGTGCTGAGTCATTGAACAGTAATTGTGGGGTGATCTAGACATTTAATCTAGTCTAAAGGTAAAAGGAAGCTGCTTGGCGGTAGCCATGTTGAAGTCATGGCCTGACCCCTGGAAAAACAGTGACTCTCAAACATTTTGGTCTCAGGACCCCTTTACGTTCCTAAAAATAATCAAGGGCTTTTGCTTATGTGGGTTTTGTGTGTGTGTGTGTGTGTGTGTATATATATATATATATATATATATATATGTGTGTATATCAATACTACTGTATTAAATGATAATTTAAAATGACATAGAAATTAAAATTGAAATTTAAAAATAGAAATGAAATTTGAAAAACTAAAAATACTTACTAATTAAAAGTAAGAAATTTGTTAAAATAGGGGCGCCTGGGAGGCTCATTCAGTTAAGCCTCCGACTTTAGCTTAGGTCATGATCTCATGGTTCGAGAGTTCGAGCCCCACATCAGGAGAGCACGGGCCCCTCATGGGGTGAGCTCGGGCCTCGCTTTGGGTGAGCCCCACTTCTCCCTCTCCCTCTCGCTCACTCGCGCCCCCTCTCTCTCAAAAAAAAACTTGTTAACATACACATTTTTGTGAAAAATCTATTTTCCACACCATAAAAACATTCAGGGAGGTGAGTGGCAGCATATTACATTTTTGCTAATTTCTTTACTAGCCAGCTTAATAGAAGATTGCTACATTTTCCTATCTCTCAGTTTAATCTTTTGTGATGGGTTATTTTGGTTGAAGAATATACAGAGAACCCAGCCTCATACAGATATATAGTTGTAAAGGGGAGGAATAATTTAATAGCCCTGTCAGATAACTGTAGATAGTCCTCTGTGACACTACATCAGAACTCCACAAGTGGTAATTTCTCACAGTTTAGTTCCAGTATAGAATGTGAAACTATCGGGGCGCGTGGGTGGCTCAGTCGGTTAAGTGTCCGACTTCGGCTCAGGTCATGATCTCGAGGTCCGTGAGTTCGAGCTCCGCGTCGGGCTCTGTGCTGACAGCTCGGAGCCTGGGGCCTGTTTCGGATTCTGTGTCTCCCTCTCTCTCTCTCCCTGTCCCTGTTTGCACTCTGTGTTTCAAAAGTGAATAAATGTTAAAAAAAATTATATATATATATATATATATATATATATATATATATATTAATGTGAAATTATCAATGAACTTCTCAGACTCTTGCATTAAAATTATTTGGTCTACTGTTCGCTTTGAATGTATCCTTCGTGCATGGTGGATCCCCTGAAAGGGGCTCGAGAATCCGCAGGGACCCTGTAATCCCTCTTCAACAGCTACTAGGATGAGAGTTACTCCGGTATTTCAGAGAGGGCAAAGATCAAAGAAATCTTTCAGTGGTGAAAAAAGCAAAGGAAAATGCTTAGGTTCTGATGTTCCTGAATAAACAAGGTAGGAGAGCCACAGTAGGATATCAACTTTTTAAAGGGCGACGATTGACAAAGAATACAGACTGTACAGAAATTCTCCAGAATGCGAACAGAGGTTCTTTACGAGTCATTCCCTGCCCTTTGTACATTTCCCTCAACTTTCAGATCTTCAACAATGTGCTGGCTATCACTTTGAAAATTGCTGAAAAATCTAATCCTAAGTATCTTTTAAAATTCTGCGTGTAAGTTACAGCTCTGCCCTAGGTAGAACTTAGTACTTTCTTGACCTTTCTTTTGCACGTTCCTAGCGGAAGTCCTTTGGTAGTGGTTTATAGGGATGTTCACAGGAATCGTACCTGTTGTATTCCCTGGAGGGCGGGAACTGGTTTGTTTTCCCAGGGAAGCGTGCATTTCCTTCTATTGACGAAAAGGCTCCAGGTGCCTTGGTGTCTCAGTTGCAAGAGCCTGTGACTCTCGGTCTCGGGGTTGTGATTTCCAGCCCCTCATTGGTTGTAGAGATTACCTAAATAAATAAGCCTTAGAAAAAAAAATTTAAAAAAAAGGTTCAACCAAATGTTTTGGAAATTTAAATGTTGTTACTAAATAACCCACAACGACCCCCAGAAAATTCAGGGGAACTGTGAAAAGCCTAGGTGAGACGACATAGCCACATGGTTAACAGCAAAGGCTTTGCAATTTCTTTTGGCTTAGCTCTCAAATCCTGGATCTGCTAGGTACTTATTACTGTCCCCATGTGGTCCTAACCAAATCTTCTAAACGTTAATGATTCTCCGTTTCCCCATCTATGAAACAGAGCTTATAATCGTACCTCCCAGTGTTGTGTGGAAATGATGCAGTAAATGTACACAAAAGTCCTGGTATATGGTAATACTTGATGAATGTCAGCTACTTAGGATCATCTGTAGCCATTCTTCCAGAAATTCACAGCAACGAATACATTCTCTAGTAGATTTAGAGTCACTGGGTACTCTGAAAGAGTGTACCAATGACTGAGTTAGTTTGAGTCTATTCAACCTCTGGGCTGTAACGTTAGAAGCAATCTGGAGTGATGGCAAAGGCACGCACAGAAACAAGTGAAGAGTCTAATTACCAGCATTGCTTTCATTAGAAAGCTATCGCTCACATTGTGATTTTTTCGTACACTTGTTAATGACATTGCTGAATGACACTCTGTATTTCGCTTGGGGAGCATGTCCTGGGGCTGCTTCGGCAGAATTGAATATCTGGCTACCTACGAGCCAAACGAACACATTTGTTCCCTGCCTTTTGTCATACTAAAGTGAAATAAAATATGCTCAACATCTGAAAATGATACCATTGACCCGCTTAAAGGACCAGGGAGCTTCCCGGCTAATTATGGGCTGTTAGCACTGTATAGCACTGTGTCCGCAGAATGTGCTAGGAACTGGCGGAAGATTCTTATTGAAGGGTTAGGTTATTAACGGTCATCAGTGCCCTGTTCTCCTTGCTTGGATGTTCACAACAGCACTGACACTTTTCAGAGCTTAACTAGCCATTCTAGAGCAAGAGGAGAATGGGTTTTCACTGCTTCCTCTTATGGGGCACTAGGTCTGCTTCTGAGCCACGAACTACTTTCCTGGCTATGGTCCCTTGAATCTTTGTGCTCCCAGGGACTAAATTGGATGTGAGCATATGCATGGAGCAGAGTTCCCAGCCCTTGACCGTTCCCTCTGTGTCTGGTTAGTGCCTCTCATTGTGGCACTTCGTCTAAGCTTTCTGGAAGATAGTAAATGTCCTATGTCCTAAAAGTACCTACTTATGAATCCGTGTGCCAATCAAAATGTGTATTTCCTTGACACAGCTTATCTGAGTTACGAATCAAGAGAAAGGTATCATTTTGAATTCATTCACCCTGATAGGTCAGTGACTGAGTATTCCGTATCCTCGCAGATTGCTTTGCTGACTTAAGGCAAACTCATCTCTTCATTCCGTGATTTTCTTATGTGCAGACCCTTTGCTACGGGTCGGTTAAATTCCAATTTTTGAGGAGCCTACACTCTTGAGGGTGAGAAAGACAAACCTAAAATCGTTCATACAGTGTGGTACTTGCAACAAAAGAGATACGGTATGTTATAGAAGGGCACTTACATCTGAAGGAGTCCAGGCAAATGACTTGAAAGAAAAGACGTGAACTCAAGGATCTTAAGGAGTCAAAGGGAGGACTTGAAAGAAAAGATTCGAACTGCATTTGAGTAGAGGGGGTCAACTATGTAAAATGGATAGCATCCGGCGACAGAACTAAGAAAGACCACTCTGTAGGACAAAGATTACAAAGCGATTCGGAGATAAATGTCAAAGAATGAAACGCAAGACAGGAAGATAGAAGGCAGCTGACGGAAGGCTTCCTTATGTCAGAAAATGGGAGCTTTGGTCGGAGGGTGATGAGAAAGCATATTTATAAGGGTGAAGAAAAGAATCTGGCAGAGAGGGGGGAGTGAGCCACAGAACGTGCCGATGCAGACGGAAACGGGTGGGAACCAAGAGCAAAGATGGAAGGGTTGCCCTTGCAAGAAGCACTCAGATTTTCACAGGAGCACCAAGTCCCGACGACTATTAAAAATCCATTTTCATGTCCTGCTTGACTCCAAGGCGTGCTTTCATCATTCTCTTTTTGTTTCTTGCCTTTGCCTCAGCCCTTTGCCTTATTAGCTCCGTCCCCAGACTGTATCCTTGCCTAATGTACAATACGCTAGATCCTGTGACGAGTGGGCCAGAACTGTCCCCTGTATAAGGTATGTCCTATGTACTGGTAGCAGTCGAGTGGCAGATGGCAATTTCCAAAGCCTGTCCACGTCCATTATCTCACAGCAGCCCTGGAAGGCAGGCAGAAAAGTTGTGGCCATGTAATTCACTTACCCGGTATCAAGTCACTGTAAACGAGTAACTGTCAGAGCTTCAACTGGAACTCAGGTCTTCTGATTCTAGGTTCAATACGCCGTCAGGCTCTACTCAGATGCTCATTCCAAGCCTCGCGTACGAGTGAATGGGCCGTACGTGTGAATAACAAGCGCAGGACCTAAACCTTTCGAGCACAATTCTATAGGCCACCAATGCCATGTGCCTTTTTAGCATAGAGTCGTCATAAATCAGCAAACCCAGCATTTTCCATATGAAACGGGAAACAGAACTTCATTTCATCCCGGGGTATCCTTGTGGACAATGCATATGGAAACCTCCGTTCGTTCGTTCATTCATTCATTCATTCATTTTATTTATTTATTTATGCCTTCTGTGTTCTTGAATGATTTTGTAGGTAACCCAGACCATCTGTTTTTCTCTTTTCTCCATACTGACCCTTGGGCCATCATCTCACAGAGAGTCCACATGGAGAAATTGACTAGAGTCAACGAGAGATAGCATCTATCAGTAGCTTTGTGAAGGCTGAGCATTTGAAAGGGTTCAAGTGCAGAGCTCAAATCCACAATGGCTCTGTCCAACTGCTCTTAGACGTTTCCTCATTGGGCTAATTAAGTCCTTACTGTATGTATTCAGCCTGGGGCTCTAATAAAATAGATGAAGTGTGTGAATAGGAGCAAAGTGAGCTATTTTATGAAAGGGTCTAGCATCTGGGTGATACATTGCAAACTTTCTATCATTTATTTAGCTGTCTGCCGTGGGAAATGCCACGTGAGATGGCATTAAAGACAAAATTAGGATCATTAAATTATTCAAGCCCCTCCTCGATATATCATGCCCTCCTAGACTTCCTTTCATCCTTGTGCGTTTGTAGTCACAAAGGTAATCTATTTCTGTGTTTGCTGATTGGTACTCAATCTGGCCATGTAAATGCTACATTTTAACTACTCTTCCCTCTCAGTCACTAACCCTGATCTCGTGGAATAATCCGCATCTCTTTTCCACTTACAGCTGACACTCTCCCTGTGGTTTTGCACTCCCCTGACATTTTTCCACTTTCTACGGCACCTGCTCTGTGACCTTCTGCAATTTTCTTGGTCTCTTTTGCCACTTGTAGTGAAAGGCACTGCCATTGTCCTCACTCCCTGGACTCATCGTGGCGTGCATGGTTCAGCCAGCTCGCTCACCCCGGCTGCCAGATGATGACAGAACTCAAGATTACGGGCAGTTGTGTCAGACGGAGGCTGTCACTGCCTTTTCGTGAGCGTGGGGACTGGTCAAAGTGTTCGCCGGGCATAACTGAGCCCAATTATGATGTGACGAATAAAATGCTGCGTACTTAAAGTTTCTTCTCACAGAGACTGAGAAAGATGATCCAACTATTTCTCCTTATACTTGCATTTGGAAGAATCTATTGACCTTTGGGAGAGAAAGTTTATTGTACGAATGTGGGTGATTGACAGGATCCTGGGCCTGGCGAATGTTTTCAGCCATTTTCCCACCTCGTCAATGGTTTCTTCTTGCCCTCTACATATACTGCTCTTTGAGCAGTATCCATGTGCCCAGTTGGGAGCCATATTCATGAGGTATTTGACTTTCCCCAAAATACACCCTTCGATGGGCAAAGACGCGATCATGCCTCATTTATTCATGGTCATGTCTTCACTCGACAACGGTCCCGTACCCCATCGATTCCAGCCATTATACTCTAGGCTGGTGCTTTAATAGTCCACAGGTTTATATCGTACTTGCCCTCCTCGAGGTAAGTCAAAGAAGGTATTATGCCAGAGGATGTGAGGAGAAATCCACTTGAGCTACAGTAGTCAGGTAAGATCTCTCTAAAAAAGGGACATTTGAGGTGACACTTGAAGCATGAATGCAAACCAGTTATAAGAGGCTTCCAGGGAAGGTGGTAGAATAGGACTCCAAGATTACCTCATTCAATGGACACAACTAGATGATATTCACATCAGCGTAAATAACCCAGAGAATGACCCAAAGACGGACAGAACAGACTCTATGCTAACTATAGAAAAGAGGTCGCAATGAAGAGGGTAGGTAGGACGCGGGTACCGTCAGGAGTTAAACGGACCTGCACGATTGTCCACAGGTGTGACACTGGGTGAGGAGAGGGGAGAAACAGAGTCTCACACAGGGGATCCCACAGGGGAAAGATGAATCTTCATAACACTGGTGTGGAGCCTGCCTGGGATTCGCACTGTGTCCTCGCTCTCAAAATAAATAAACTTTAAAAAAAAAAAATGCTGCAATCCCTATCAAAATGATACCAGCACTCTTCACAGAGCTAGCACAAACAATCCTAAAATATGTATGGAACCAGAAAAGACCCTGAATAGCCAAAGCAATCCTGAAAAAGAAAACCAAAGCGGGAGGCATCACAATCCCGGACTTCAAGCTGTATTACAAAGCCGTAATCATCAAGGAAGTATGGTACTGGCACAAGAACAGACACTCAGATCAATGGAACAGAATAGAGAACCCAGAAATGGACCCACAAACATATGGCCAACTAATCTTTGACAAAGCAGGAAAGAATATCCAATGGAATAAAGACAGTCTCTTCAGCAAGTGGTGCTGGGAAAACTGGACGGCGACATGCAGAACAATGAACCTGGACCACTTTCTTACCCCATACACAAAAATAAACTCAAAATGGATGAAAGACCTAAAGGTAGGACAGGAAGCCATCAAAATCCTTGAGGAGAAAGCAGGCAAAAACCTCTTTGATCTTGGCCGCAGCAACTTCTTACTCAACAGTCTCCAGAGCCAAGGGAAACAAAAGCAAAAATGAACTTTTGGGACCTCATCAAAATAAAAAGCTTCTGCACAGCGAAGGAAACAATCAGCAAAATTAAAAGTCAACCGACGGAATGGGAGAAGATATTTGCAAATGACATATCAGATAAAGGGTTAGTATCCAAAATCTATAAAGAACTTATCAAACTCAACACCCAAAAAAACAATCCAGTGAAGAAATGGACAAAAGATATGAATAGACACTCCTCCAAAGAAGACATCCAGATGGCCAACCGACACATGAAAAAATGCTCCACATCACCCATCATCAGAGAAATACAAATGAAAACCACCATGAGATACCACCTGACACCTGTCAGAATGGCTCACATGAGCAACTCAGGCAACGACAGATGTTGGCGAGGGTGCGGAGAAAGAGGAACCTTTTGCGTTGCTGGTGGGAATGCAAACTGGTGCAGCCACTCTGGAAAACAGTATGGAGGGTCCTCAAAAAATTAAAACTAGAACTACCCTCCGACCCAGCAATTTCGTTGCTAGGTATTTATCCAAGGGATACAGGAGTGCTGTTTCAAAGGGACACGTGCTCCCCAATGTTTATAGCAGCACTATCGACAATCGCCAAAGTATGGAAAGAGCCCAAACGTCCATCGATGGATGAATGGATAAAGAAGATGTGGTATCTAGATACAATGGAGTATTACTCGGCAACCAAAAAGAATGAAATCTTGCCATTTGCAACCACGTGGATGGAACTAGAGGGTATTATGATAAGCGAAATTAGAGAAAGACAAATATTATATGACTTCACTTATAGGAGGACTTTAAGATGAAAAACAGATGAACATAAGGGAAGCAAAAGTAATATAAAAACAGGACAAAACATAAGCGACCTTCTGTTTTTTTAATTTATTTTTTCCTATTTATTTATTTATTTATTTTTAATTTTTTTTTTCCACGTTTATTTATTTTTGGGACAGAGAGAGACAGAGCATGAACGGGGGAGGGGCAGAGAGAGAGGGAGACACAGAATCGGAAACAGGCTCCAGGCTCTGAGCCATCAGCCCAGAGCCTGATGCGGGGCTCGAACTCACGGACCGCGAGATCGTGACCTGGCTGAAGTCGGACGCTTAACCGACTGCGCCACCCAGGCGCCCCGCTATTTATTTATTTTTGACAGCAAGAGAGACAGAGGGCAAGTGGGGGCAGACTGAGAGGAGACAGAGAATCCGAAGCAGGTTCCAGGCTCTGAGCTATCAGCACAGAGCCTGATGTGGGGCCTGAACTCACAAACTGTGAGATCATGACCTGAGCTGACATCACTTAACCAACTGCGTCACCCAGGCGCCCCTAAAACATAAAGGACTCTTAAATGTAGAGAACAAACAGGGTTGCTGGAGGGGTTGTGGGAGAGAGGATGGGTTAAATGGGTAAGGGCCACCAAGGAATCTACTCTTGAAATCATTATTGCACCATATGCTAACTAACTTGGATGTAAATTTAAAAAATTGATTTAAAAAAAGAAAACTATATACAGGAGATGTTACTTACACACTGAATGGTAGCCACAAATTAAAAAAAACAGTAATAGATGTGCAAGAAATAAAGAGAAAGGAATCCAGGTATATCACTAAAGAAAGCCAGCAAAGCATGAGAGGAGAGAGAAAGAAGAATGACAAAACAACCATAGACATGTAACAAAATGACCATAAGTGCATACCTGTCAACAATTATTTTGAGTAAATGGACTAAACGCTCTAATCAAAAGACATGGTTATTGCATTTTTAGTTATTCTGTCACCTTATCTATATGTGGCCTACAAGAGACTCATTTCCGACCTAAAAACACATGCAAATTAAAAGTGAATCAATGGTGGGGGCGCCTGGGTGGCGCAGTCGGTTGAGCGTCCGACTTCAGCCAGGTCACGATCTCACGGTCCGTGAGTTCGAGCCCCGCGTCGGGCTCTGGGCTGATGGCTCAGAGCCTGGAGCCTGTTTCCGATTCTGTGTCTCCCTCTCTCTGCCCCTCCCCCGTTCATACTCTGTCTCTCTCTGTCCCAAAAATAAATAAACGTGGAAAAAAAAAAAAAAGTGAATCAATGGCAAAGTATTTAACATACAAATGGATGTGAGAAGAAAGCTAGCACAGCAGTATTTATCTTGGATAAAAAAGACTTTAAGACAAAGACCGTAACAAGAGACTAAGAGGACAGTATATAATCATGAAGGGAACAATCTGACAAGAAGTTATAGTAACTGTAAATCTTTATGTACATACTATTGGAACACCCAAATACGAAAAGCAGTTAATAGGAGACATAAAGGAAGTAATCAATAGTACATAATCATAATACAACAATGGTGGGGAGTGTTCATACCCTCCTCACATGTGTGGATAGATTATCCAAATGGAAAATCAACAAGGAAACGGTGGCTCTGAATGACACATTGGACCAGATGGATCTACCAGATAAACTCAGAATATTCCAGTCTAAAACAGCAGAATACACATTCTTTTCAAGTGCACATGGAACATTCTCCAGAACAGATCACCTGTTAGGTCACAAAACAAGGCTCAACAAAGTCAAAAAGACTGAAGTCATGCCATGCATCTTTTCCAACCACGACGTTATGACACTAGACATCAACCACAAGAAAAAATTCAGAAATCCCACAAATCCATGTAGTATAAATAGCACACTTACTAAGCAATGAAAGGGTCAACAAAGAAGTCAAAGAGGAAATGAAGAAGTACATGTAGAAAAAGGAAAACATAATGGTCCAAAACCTTTGGGTTATAGCAATACAGGCTTACCGCAAGAAGCAAGAAAAATCCCAAACAAATTTACAACTAAAGGAGGATCAAACAATAAACAAGACCCCCAACCAGTAAAAAATTTTAGACAGTCATAATATAAGGGAGGAAGCGGTGAGGAGTTAAATAAACAAAATCACAAATAAAAGAGGAGAAATAACAAATGTGACCACAGAAACACAAAGAATTATAAGAGAATATTGTGAAAAATTACATACCAACAAACTGGACAACCTAGAAGAAAGTGGTTGAATTCCTAGAAAAATATAAGTTCCTAAAACTGAATCAGGAAGAAATAGAAAATTTGAGCAGACCAATTACTAGTAATGAAATTGAATTAGTCACCAAAAAACTCCCAACAAACAAAAGTCCGGACTAGATGGCTTCACAGATGAATTCTACCGAACATTTAAATTAAAAAAATTTTTTTCTAACGTTTATTTATTTTTGAGAGAGAGAGAGAGAGACAGAGCATGAACAGGGGATGAGCAGAGAGATAGGGAGACACAGAATCAGAACCAGGCCCCAGGCTCTGAGCTGTCAACACAGAGCCTGATGCACGACTCAAACTCACAAACATGCGAGATCACAACCTGAGCTGAAGTCGGACGCTCAACTGACTGAGCCATCCAGGCATTTACATTTTTTTAATGTTTATTTATTTTTGAGAGGGAGAGAGAGAGAGAGCATGCGCAAGGGAGGGCAGAGAGAGAAGGAGACACAATCTGAAGCAGGCACCAGGCTCTGAGCTGTCTACACAGAACCCGACATGGAGCTCAAACCCATGAACCATGAGATCATGACCTGAGCTGAAGTCGGACGCTTAACTGACAGAGCCACCCAGGCGGCCCTACCAAGCATTTAAAGGAGAGTTAATATCTATTCTCAAACTATTCCAAAAAAATAGAAGAGGAAAGAAAGCCTCTGAAAAAAAGAGACCTATAGTCCAATATCTCTGATGAACATAGATGAAAAAATCCTCAAAAAAATATTAGCAAAACAAATTCAATTATACATTAAAAAAAAATCATTTGCCTCAATCAAGTGGGATTTATTCCTGGCATGATAGGGTATTTCATTATTCACAAATCAGTGTCATATATCATGTCAGTAAGAGAAAGGATAAAAACCCTATGATCAGGGGCGCCTGGGTGGCTCAGTCGGTTGAACGTCCGACTTCAGCTCAGGTCATGATCTCGCGGTCCGTGAGTTCGAGCCCCGCGTCGGGCTCTGTGCTGACAGCTCAGAGCCTGGAGCCTGCTTCCGATTCTGTGTCCCCCTCTCTCTCCGCCCCACCCCTGCTTGTGCTCTGTCTCTCTCTGTCTTTCAAAAATGAATAAACATAAAAAAAGAAATTAAAGTACAACATCAATTCATGAGGAAAAAGCCTCAACAAAGCAGGTTTTGCGGGAACACACCTCAACATAATAAAGGCCATGTATGAGAAACCCACAGTGAACATCATACTCGATGGGGAAAAACTGAAAGCTTTTCCGCTAAGGTTAGTAACAAGAGAAGGATGTCTACCCTCACCACTTGTATTCAGCATAGTACAGAAGTCCTAGCCACAGCTATCAGACAACAAAAAGAATTAAGAGGCATCCAGAGTGGTAAAGAAGAAGTCACACTGTCATTACGTGCAGATGATATGACAGTATATAGAGAAGGTCGAATAAGACTCCATGAAAAATCGACTAGAAAGGATAAATTCAGTACGTTCTCAGAATACAAAACATACACCCTCAAAACCAAGAGCACACTGCACAGACTCTATGTTAGCCACCTTAACAATAAATTATATTAAAGAGACACTTCAAATAATTTGAAAAAAAATACAAAATATACAGAAATCTGTTGGAGTTCTATACTGCGGTAATGAAGCAGAAGGAGAAATTAAGAAAACAATCCTATTTACAGTTGCATCAAAAATAATAACATTCCTAGGAATAAACTCAACCAAGGAGGTGAAAAGCCCGTACTGGGAAAACTATAAAACATTGATAAAAGGAATTGAAGGCAACACAAATAGAAAGATGAACTATTCAGAAGAATAAATATTGTTACAATGTCCACACAATCTAAAGCAATCTACAGATTTAATGCAATCCCTGTCAAAATACCAACAGCCTTTTTCACCGAAGTAGAACAAACAATCCTACAATTTGTATGGAACCACGAAAGACCCTGAAGAGCCAAAGCAATCTTGAAAAAGAACAAAACTGGAGACACCGCAATCTTCAGGTTATATTACAAATCAATAGTAATCAAAACAGTTTGGTATTCGCACCAAAAGCTATACATAGCTCAGTGAAGCAGAATGGAGAGCCCAGAAATAAACCCAAAATTAAATGGTCAATTAATCTTAAATAAAGGAGGCAAGAATGTTTAGTGGGAAAAAGACAGTCTCTTCAACAAATAGTATTTGGAATATTGGACAGCTACGTGCAAAACAATGAACCTGGGCCACTTTCTTGCACCATACAAACAATTAAACTTAAAATGCATTAAGGAGCTAAACCTGTGACCTGAAACCATAAAAATCCTAGAAGAGAGCACAGACAGTAGTAATGCCTCTGACGATCTGCCCTATCAACATTTTTCTAGATATTTCTCCTGAGGTGAAGGAAACAAAAGCAAAAATAAACTATTGGGACTGCATCAGAATAAAAACCTTCTGCACAGGAAAAGGAGCTATCAAGAAAAGTAAAAGACAGCGTACTAAATGGGAGAAGATATTTGCAAGTGACCTATCTCATAAAGGGTTAGTATCCAAAATCTAGAAAGAAATTACACAACTCAACAGCAAAAAAAAAAAAAAAAAAAAATCAATTAAAAAATGGGAAGACATGTGCAGATATTTCTGCAAAGAAGATATACAGATGGCCAACCGCCACCTGTAAAGATTCTCAACATCACTCATCATCAGGGAAATGTAAATCAAAATCCCCATGAGCTATCACCTCACACCTGTCAGAATGCCCGAAATCAAAGCGCGAGAAAATACAAGTGTGGGCGCGGCTGTGGAAGGAAAAGGAACCCTCGTGCGCTGTTGGTGGGAAGGCCAACTGGAGCAGCCACTGTAGAAAACAGCATGGAGGTTCCTCAAAAAATTAAAAATAGAACTACACTATGATCCCGTACTTCCCCTAGTGGGTTTTTACCCAAGGAATTCTAATACTCTAATTCAAAAAGATATATGCATCCCTATGTGTATTTCAGCACTATTTACAGCAGGTAAGATATGGAAATAGCCCACGAGTCCACTGACAAATGAATGGATGAGAAAATGGTGGCGCGCACGTGCGCGCACACACGCTGGATTATTAGTCATAAAAAAGACTGAAATCCTGCCATGTGCAAAAACATAGATGGATCTAGAGAGTCTTAACAGATCGTTACCGGAGGGGAGGTTCATGGGGGTGGAGGGAGGGGAATGGGTGAAATAAGTGATGGGGATTAAGAATACACTTATCACGATAAGTACTAATGTCCACAATTTTTGAAACACTAAACTTACGGTATTCTATTGCTTTCAGGTGCATAGTAAACTATGCCGGATTTAAAGTAATATTAAAGGAAAGAAACAAGGGGCGTCTGGGTGGCTCAGTTGGTTAAGCATCTGCCTTCGGCTCAGGTCATGATCTCGCGGTTCGTGAGTTCGAGCCCCGCGTCGGGCTCTGGGCGGACAGCTCGGAGCCCGGAGCCCGCTTCGGATTCTGTGTCTCCCTCTGTCTGCCCCTCCGCTGCTTTCACTCTGTCTCTCGCACGGTCTCAAAAGTAACCATTTAAAAAAAAAAATTTTTTTTTCAGTTATCTCTACACCCACCATCAGCTGAAACGCATGATCCCCCAATCAAGAGTTGCGTACTCTTCCCACTGAGCCAGCCAGCTCTTAGTAACTCTTTAGCGTCCTCCTCTGTTAAGAGGTACTTGGTTTATCTACATCATTGGTTTATTTGGGGAATTGACATGAAATAATGCCGATTCAGTGCTTACGCATTTGTACACTTATTTCAGGCCGGTTTCTTACTTTCCATCTGTTTGAAAGCTTTGTTCAGTTCTTTTCAAATGTGTTTGAAAATGCTGTGTTGTGTTACAGCTGAGGCTATTTGCCAGTGTTGTGTGATGCTGTAAGCTAGTTTGTGTCTCATTTGGTATGTGTCATGGTGTATACAAGTGTTAACACCGGCTTTCAGTGACAATGAGCCATGGTTAAGGTAGAATGAAAGTAGCACCTAACTCCTGTGTTGCTCATAGAAAATCGCAGAGTCTACCCAAGACCCCGTTTCCTGCATATTGGTAACATGCCCTAATCACAAGCAAAGGACTTCTCAAAAAACGATTGCTCTCCTATACCTGTAAGTTTAAATACATAAAATGAACGTAGTATATACAGAGCAAAGGTGGTTATCACCACTTTCATGGAGCCGACTTAGGGGAAAACTTCTCTTCTTTCACGTAAGAGGGAATGAACAATGGTTTATGCTTCGAGGCATAAGGATGGCGTCTTTGTGGTTCAATGATCCAATTCCAGTATCAGAAGTAATGTCGGAGACTTCAAAATGAGCAAAAGAGATTACTGAGTGTCATTTCCGTTGAGCAACTGGGAGTTAAACCTAGTAGGTCCTGTGGGGTTTATCTGATTCCATGGATAGAGGCACCTTCAATTAACTTGCAAATTTATGGCATTGGGGGTAGCTGTTAGTCGTTGAAAACTGATGGCCACGAAAATTATTCCAGATCATGGATATGCAAATACATCTTGTCTGGTAGAAATTCTGCCTTGGAGGAAGGAAAACTCAAACACTGCATATTATTGCCTTGTAGGATATTGACCAGTATTGCAATTACAAGTAAATTTGTTTAAGGATTCTTGATTTTCTCTATACCTATATAGAAAATTCTTATTTGAATCAGTCTCGAAATCTTATTTCTTCCTTCCTTCCTTAACGAATTGCATAAAATCTTAGATACGTCTTCATTTTTTATTTACATGAGGTCATGTCTCACACATCTTTAAACGTTACACTTTCACACAAGGTTGGGTAGTGTTTTTCTAGAAATACTGAAGATGAAGAAAATAAGAGCTAGAAAAGGCCTGAACACTTTTAATCACATAGAATTACTAGCACACGGTGCAAAATACACAAGAATGTTCGCTGTATCATTGCTTGCAGTAGGGGAAAACTGGAGATAATATGTGAGTACATCAAGAGGAGATTAAGTAAATCAGGTGCATACATATTAACGGAATGCTGGGCCGGCATTAAAACGAGGGAGGTAAGCATATATGAAGGCACTGACATGTTGTGATCGCTAAGACAATGTTATGAAAAAAGAAAGTTGCATGCCATTATGTGAAGCACAGTTCAATGTAAAGTGAACAATAGTCTATATACAGTATATCCAAAATTATACATTTATAGAGAAAAGTCTAAAGTACTTGCATTCACTGAAATTAATGGTTCTCTCTGGAGAATAAAGTGGAAAAAGCGTAAAGAGACAACGTTTGCAGTACGTATTTTCATCCTGAGCATTTTTTAAAACCATTAGTGGTATGGGATCTTGGAAAATTAAAGAGCAAAAATAAAGGAAAGAAACCATCAGATGATCAGCAGGATGAAAAATAACAACCGTGGTTTGGATCGTAACTCAAGCGGAAAATAAATATGTATCAGTCAATGTTGACAGAAACAAACATCTTCATATTTTCCTCGTAGACGAATTCCAAGTTATGTGTGCGCGTGCCCTTGCCTTCCCCCAATCCACACACACACACGTGGTAGGTGGAGCTTCATTTCCATCCCCTTTCTTGAAGGTGGACTTAATGATTCACTTTTTTTTTTAAGTTTATTTATTTTGAGACAGAGAGAGAGAGCACATGCGCAGGGGAGGGGCAGAGAGAGAGAGAGAGGGAGACAGAGAATCCCAAGCAGGCTCTACACTCAGCACAGAGCCTGACATGTGGCTCGATTTCACGACCCTGGGACCCTGACCAGAGCCAAAACTAAGAGTTTGATGTTCAACCTACTGAGCCACCCAGGCACTCCATGATTCACTTCTAAATCAGAGTGTGAAGGGGCGCCTGGGTGGCTCAGTCGGTTAAGCGTCTGACTTCGGCTCGGGTCATGTTCTCGCGGTTTGTGAGTTCGAGCCCCGCGTCGGGCCCTGTGCTGACAGCTCAGAGCCTGGAGCCCGCTTTGGATTCTGGGTCTCCCTCTCTCTCTGCTCCTCCCCTGCTCATGCTCTGTCTCTCTCTCTCTCCTTCAAAAATAAATAAAAACATTAAAAAAATGTTTTTTAAATGAGAGTGTGAAAAGGTGAAACTGAGAGCTTTATAGTGGAGAAAATTGGCAACTGCTACCCATGGTAGGCCTACTAATGCCCCCTCCCTCACCATGTTTACGTCCTGAACCCTAGAATCTGTGAATATATTTGGAATGGATATACAGTATATTTTGGTACATGATAAAGGAGACTTAAGGTTGAAAATGGCATGAAATTTGCTGATCAGCGGACCATAAGACAGGAAGAATATCCTGGATTGACTGGGCTGCATCCAATAGAATCACCAGAGTCCTTAAATAGGGAAGAGGAAATCCAACTGAAGAGACACTGTCACACGGAGATATGACGGTAAGAGTTTCAGGGTTCTTGAAGACAGAAGGAGGAGGCAGTGAACCAAGGGCCACACGTGGTCTCTAGAAGCTGAAAAACGCAAGGAAATGTATTGTCCCGTAGACTCTTTAGAAAGAGATGCAGCTTTGCCAAGACCTTCACTTTCAGCCCTTGTGACATCTACGTCACACTTTCTGAACGCCAGACTCTGAGTTAATTATGGTTGCATTGTTATAAGCCAATGCGTGTTGACAATTCGTTACATCAACCATAGAAAACGAGTACCGATCTACTTTCCCCAGAGGGGTCAAAATAATACCACCGCCAGTGATCAGTCATGTGCATGTCACATACTCCCTGATGTGACGCGATGAGAAGGGCGCTCACCTCTGTGTTGTCCTTACCAAAAATCCCATCACCTCAGGCTAATGGTGAGAAAAGTATTTTAGGACCCCAGCTGAGTTACATTCTATAAAATATCTGACTGTGCTACTCCAAACAATGAAAGGTCATGAAAAGTAAAGGCAAGCTGAAAAATTGTCACGTAGCAGAGAACATCGACGGGACCAAAAGCGATGTGGATTGGATCCTGGAACTGAAGGATAGTAGCAAAAAAACATGGGACATTGAAATATAATCTAGGCTTGAGTTTATAGTAATTTACCAATGTTGGTTTCTTAGTTTAGACAAATCTACCATGGTGTTTTTTGTTTTTTGGTTTTTTTTTTTTACGTTTGTTTATCTACCTTGAGAGAAAGAGAGAGAGAGAGACAATGAGCTGGGGAGGGGCAGAGCGAGAGAAGAACAGAGGATCTGATACGGGCCTGATGTGGGGTTTAACCTCACAGACCATGAGATCATGACCTGAGCCAAAGTCGGACGCTCAACCAACTAAACCACCCAGGCGCCCTACCTTGGTGTTCTAAGATGTTAACAATAACAGAAACTGGGTGAGAAGCCTTATTGGAATTCTCTGTGATTTCTTGCTAACTACAGAATTATTCCAAAATAATTCCATATAAGGACAATGTAGTCTAGCCGCTTAACGTATTATATGAGGAAACTGACGTTGAGAGAGGAAAAATGGGTTAATTATATTACTTTGAATAACTAATGAAAATGTTCATTTTTGTCATTCCAAATTTAGTTTGTGGGTTTTTTTGCCCCGAAACTTAAAAAAATCTGTTCACCAAAAGTCAAATGTACTGATTGATGCCTACTTTAACATGTTACTTAATGCTCATCTTGGAATTATTTCCTTTGACCTTCTCCCATACCACTGAACTAAAAGAATACAAAGAATACACCATAATCGCTCAAATTACCCTTTTTTAAGAACGAGTACTGGGGCACCTGGGTGGCTCAGTTGGTTGACCATCTGACTTCAGCTCAGGTCATGGTCTCGTGGCTCATGGGTTTGAGCCCCACGTCGGGCTCTGCGGACAGCTCAGAGCCTGGAGCCTGCTTCCGATTCTGTGTCTCCTCTCTCTGCTTCTCCACTGCTCATGCTCTGTCTCTCTCTCTCTTTCCTTAAAAATAAATAAACATTGAAAAAAATTAAAAAAAAAAAAAGAACCAGTACTTAACACCAACTAAACAAACACTGACTGCATGAAAAAGTAGGGCAATTTGACTAACAGTGTTGCCTAATTTTCCTACTTTGCCCTGATTTTGTATTGGCCGTATGTTGTGATGCGTTTTAGTTTTTTGAAGTTAAAGTATAATTGAAATAGAATGTCACATTAACTGCAGGTGTACAACATGATTCAAAATGTGTATAAATTGTATAATCGCAGTAACCCTCTCTCGCCCTCCCTCCACCTGTACAACTACGAATCTACTCTCCGCATATATAAGCTCAGTGTTTCAGTTTTACATTTCGTGTTTTCAGGTTCCACAGATAAATACGATCCTACGGTGTCTGTCTTCTTCTGACTCCTCTGGCTAAGCGTAATGCTCTCAACTCCATTGGTGGTGTTGTCGTTGGCAAAATTTACTTCTTTTGTATGGCTGAATGTTACCCCCATTACCTATTCACCCGTAAAGGACGCTTAAGTTCTTTCCGTATCTCGCCTATCATAAATAGTGCTTCGATGGATATACGGGTGCAGATAACTTACTGTGTTGGTGCTTTTGTCTTCTTTGAATAAATGCCCAGCAGTGAAATGCTGGATTATATGGCAGTTGCACGTTTAATTTTTTCGAGGAACCTGCATAGTGTCTTACAAAATGAATACGCCCATTACCATTCCCAGCCCCAGTGCTCAAGGGTTCCCTTTTCTCCACATCCTCACTGACTCTTGTTCTCTCTCCTCTTTTGGATACTCACCATTCTAAAGGATGTGAGGTGATATCATGGTTTTGATTTGCATTTCCCTGATTAATGATGTTGATCTTCCTGTGTACCTGTCTGTATGTCTTTAGAGTAATTTCTATTCATATCCTCTGCCCATTTTAATTATGTTATCGTTCATTTTCCTATTGAGTTGTGTGAAATGAGATCTTTAGAAACTTTGGATATCAACCCGTCATCATACATACCATTTTTGCAAATATTTTCTCCCATTCAGTAGGTTGCCGTGTCATTTTGTTGATGGTTTCCTTTGTTGGACGGGAGCTTTTTAATCTGATGATGTCCGACCTTGTTTATTTTTATTCCTGTTGCTTTTCTTTTTGGTGTCAAATCTGAAACCTCATGGCCTTGACAGATGCCAAGGAGTTTACCCCTTCGGTTTTCTTGAAAGAGTTTTATGGGTTCAGGGCTTACGTTCACCTCTTTAATCCATTCGACTAAATTTTGGGGTGTGGCATAAATAGCAGTCCCATGTCATTCTTTTGCATGTGGCTGTACAGTTTTTCCAACACCATTTATTGAAGGGACTGTCCCTTTCTCCATTGTATAGTCTTGGCTCCTTGATCATAAAATATTTGGCTGCATATGTGTGTGATGATTTCTGGGCCCTCTATTCTGTCCCATTGATCTATGTGGTGTTTTTTTTTTTCTTCTAATGTTTATTTATTCCTCCTGAGAGTGAGAGAGCGAAAGATAGAGCATGGATGGGGGGGGCAAGGAGAGAGGAGAGAATCCCAAGCAGGCTTTGCACTGTCAGGGCGGAGCCTGACACAGGGTTCAATCCTGTGAACCGTGAGATCGTGACCTGAGCCAAAATCAAGAGTCGATGCGTAACTGACTGAGCCACGCAGGCGCCCCCCTTGATCTATGTGTTGTGATTACTAGAGCTTGTGAGTATACTTAAAAAAAATTTTTTTTAAACATTTATTTATTTTTGAGAGACTGAGACAGAGCATGAGCTGGGGAGGGGCAGAGAGAGAGAGAGAGGGAGACCCAGAATCCGAAGCAGGCTCCAGGCTCTGAGCTGTCCGCACAGAGCCCAACACCGGGGCTGGAACTCAAGAACCATGAGATCGTGACCTGAGCCGAAGTCGGACGCTTAACCGACTGAGCCACCCAGGCGCCCCATATCTTGTCAGTATATTTAAAATCAGGGAATAGGCTGCCTCCAGGTTATTGTTCTTTCTCAATACTGCTTCGGGTATTCAGGGTCTTTTTGTGGTTCCCTACAAATTTTAGGTTTGTTTGTTCCATTTCTGTGAAACACGCCATTGGAATTTTGAGTAGGATTCTGCTGATTCTGTAGATTGCTTTCCAAGTATGTACTTGGCGAAAATTTTCTTCCGTGAGGACAAAGCAGTTTTCCCTTCCCTTCCCTTCAGTTCTTCCTTCACTTTCCCTTCAATTTCTTTTATACATATCTTAATATTTTTCAGCATAAAAGTAGCTCACCTCCTTGATCAAACATGTTCAGTATATTCGTTGCGATAGAATCATAACTGGAGTCATCTTAATTTCTTAAAGTTTAATATTAGTGCTCAGAGTGTATTTTCACGTATTGATTTTGTATCCTGCAACTGTACTGAATTCATTTATTAGCTCTCACAGGTTTGGGGTTTTTTGTTTTTTTTTTTTTTTTAAGTTTATTTGAGAGAGACAGTGAGCGCGAGTGGGGGAGGGATAGAGAGAGAGAGCGAGAGAGAGAATCTCAAGCAGGCTCCATGCTGCCAGCGCAGAGCCTGACGTGGGGCTCAAACCCACGAACCGTGAAATCAAGACCTGAGGTGAAACCAGGAGTTGCACACTTAACCGACTGAGCCACCCAGGCGCCCCAATTCTAACAGGTTTTTGAGGGAGCCTTTAGGGTTTTCTGTAGAGAATACGTCACCTACAAATAGTGACAGTTTTACGCTGTTTCAACGTAGATGTGTTTTCTTTCTTCCTCTTGCCTCTTTGCTACAGTTAGGACCTGGAATGCCACGTTGGTTGAAAGCGGACAGAGTGGGCGTTCTTGCATTGTTCCTGATTTTAGTGGAAAACCTTTCAACTTTCAACTGCTGCGTATCATCGTAGCTGTGCGTTTCTTACATGATGGCCTTTTTTATGTTCAGGTCCGTTTCCTCTACAGACACTTTGTTGAGAGCTATTACCAACAAGGGGCGTGCAATTTTGTTTAATGCTTTTTCTGCATCTTTGACCATCATCCTATGGTTTTTGTCATTGATTTTGTTAATGTGCTGTATCATATTGATTGATTTGTGGATGGGACACGGACCATGCTTTCCTCCCTGGAATTTCTCTCACGTGATCATGGTGCTTGATCCTTTCAATGTAGTTTTAAATTTGGCTTTTAATACTTTATGGAGGAGTTTTCATCTATACTCATCAGGGATACGGTCCTATTATGTTCTTCTCTTGCGGTATCCTTGTCTGGTTTCCATACCTGGGTAGAGCTGGCTACATATAATAAATTAATGTTTCCTCCTCTTTTGTTTTTTGGAAGACTCTGGGAAGGATGGTTATTAATTCTTTACAAAAACTTTTTAATGTTTATTTTTGAGAGCGAGAGCGAGAGAGCACGCGTGCAGGCGGGGGAGGGGCAGATAGAAAATCCCAAGCAGGTTCTACACTGTCGGCAACAGAACCCGACTGCGGGGCTCAAATCCCCCACAAACGCGACATCATGACCTGAGCCAAATTCAGACGCTTAACCCACTGAGCCACCCAGGTGCCCCTAATTCTTTTTTAAATGTTTGGTTGAATTCATCAATAAAATCTTCTGGTCCTAGCCTTTTAATTTTGGGGAGGTGTTTGATACTGATGAAATCTACTTACCGTTAATCGCTCTGTTCAGGGGTTTCTGTAGGGTTTATTACAGTGTATGTTTCCTGGAATTTATCCATTTCTTCTAGCTTGTCCGTTTTGTTGGTGTATGAGTGTTTCTAGCAGTCTCTTAAGATCCTTTGTATTTGTGTGATATCCGTCGTACCTCGCATCTTACACTAATGTTTTCGCGTTCTCGGGGCGGGGGGCGGGGTTGGTGCTTCTAAACGCCTGTCAAATTTAACTTTTCAAACAACAAGCTCTTAGTTTCATTTTCTTTCCGTTCGAATCTTCATTTCTTCTACTAACTTCGGGCTTCCCATGTTTTTGTTTTTCTAGTTCCTTGAGGTTTAATGTTAGGGTGTTTATTTTAAAATGTTTTTCATTTCTTGCTGTAGGCAGTTAATGCTATGAAGTTCCCTTTCCCTCTTAGAACTGGGTTTACTTCATCTTACAGGCTTTGATCTATTTTCATGTACTTCAGGGTAATTTTTTATTTCCTCTTTGATTTCTTCATCGACCCATGTCGTTTGGCACGCATGGGTCTGTGGCGTTCGCATTTTTTCTTTCTTGTAATTGATTTCTAGTTTCATACTATTGTGGTCAGAAAAGATGTGTATTATGATTTCCATCTTCCTAAAAATATTGAGACTATTTAGTGGCCTCACGATCTGTGCTGGAGAATGCACCATGGATACTTGTTAAAAATGTGTTTTTTGGGGGCACCGGGGTGGCTCTGTCAGTTACGTGTCTAACTCTTGGTGTTGGCTCAGGTCATGATCTCAAGGGTCCTGAGTTCGAGCCCCAAGTCAGGCTCCGCGCTGACAAAGAGAAGCCTGCTTGGGATTTTCTCTCTCTGCCCCTCCCCTACTCGTGCTTTCACTCTCTGTCTCTCAACATGAATAAATAAACTTTAAAAAATATGTGTAGTTTGTTGCTCTTGGATGAAATGTTATATAGCTATAAATCTGGTAATTCTACCTCGTCGAATTTGTCATTTAAGGCTACTGTTTTGTTCCCGATTTTCTACCTGGATGATCTCTCCTTTGCTGTAAGTGCGGTGTTAACGTTCCTACTATTAATATGTTGATGTCAAATTTTGCTTTTTGGTCCCTCAAGATTTGCCTTATACGTATTTATTAATGATACATCTATCCTCTTCTTGGATTTCCTGTTTATTGCATAATGCCGTTGTCTGTGGTTAACAGTCTTTGTCCTTTTGGGTTTTGTTGTTGACTTTTAGTAATCTCTACACCCATCGTGGGGCTCGCACTCACTACCCCGAGATCAAGAGTCGCACGTCTCTCTGTCTGAGCCAGCCAGGCACCCCGGCAGTCTTTGTTTGAAAGTCTTACTTTGTCTGATAGAAGTGTGGCTTCCCCAGCTTTGTTTTGCTTTGCGTTTACCCTGTCTTTTTTCTGTCCCATCGCTTCCAGTGGATATGGGCCCTTACATCACAAGTGACTTTCCCGTAGATGGCATCTGGAGGTAGATGCCGCTGTTTAATGTTTGATGTTTAATCCATTCGGCCACTCCGTGTCTTTTCATGGGAAACCTGAAGCAGTTTGCAACTGATTATGGATAGTTACTTCCGCCATTGAACTGGTTTCTGGTCTGTTTCGCAGGTATTCTGTTCTTTTTTCTTCTGTTGTGGTTTCACCACGTTTTGTTACTTTCTTCTGTGGTATGCTTAGATTCCTATCTGTGTGTCTTTTATTTATGCACCGTACGTTTTTGCCTGGCGGTTACCATGACACTTACGTACAACAACTTACCAGTTTAAAATAGATTGTTAGAAATATAACAAGTTTGAATGCCGCTTAAAGCTCTACATTTTGACTCTATCCCGCCCCCCGCAGGTTGTTTTTTGAGGTAACCTCTTGCCTCTTTTTATCTCCTGTTCCATTAACTAATTATTGTCGTCATTCTCACTTTGTCTTGTAACCTTTATAAGAGCTTTATGAACAATTCATCACCCCACTCCTCTCAATTTATCTTTACAAGTGAGATTTCTACTTTCGTATATATTCTGCTTTCTAATTAATGCCTTTTCTTCTGTGCCCAAAGAAATGCCTTCAACATGCGGCCTCTTCCTTCTCGCAGCAGTGCCCTCATGTAGGAGAGGATCATTATCATTCGACCTACCCTCGCTCTTGGTGGTCTAGGAAATCTTTGCCATTGTCCCAGCAGCAGCGAGCACAACTGGGGGAAGGGCAGAGAGAAAGGGGGAGAGAGAATCTCAAGCAGGCTCAAAGCCCAATGCAGGGTTCGAACTCACGACCTGCGAGATCATGACCTGCGCCGAAATCAAGAGTCAGACACTTAACCGACCGAGCCACCCAGGCGCCCCAAGCTGCCTATTTTTAAGAGCCCCCAGCTGTTTAAGATGTGTTAGGACCTTTCAGGATCCCAAAGGGGGAGGATCTCTTTGCACCGAGATTGAGGCCGATCCTCAAACCGCCATAACGGAAGTATACAACTACAGTTTTCGGGACCCCAAGATAAGCCCCGCTGGCTTCCCCACATGCAGGCAATCCGTGTGTACCCCCTGGTGAACAGTTACAAAAACGAGCTCCAAATGGGTTCACAAACTCCTTCCCGTAGCAAAAGGCGAGAATACAAAAGTACGAGTAATTCTGTAGGGGCGCATGGCTGGCTCAGTTGGTAGAGCATGCGCCTCCTGATCTCGCGATCAGGAGTTCAAGCCCCACGTTGGGTTCAGAGCTTACGTAAAAATAAAAAGTTAAATACAAATTAAAAAGCAAACAACAACAAAAAAAGAGTAATCCTGCAGCCTTCAAACCGTGTGCCAGGCTTGAAACCCCAAGAGAAGCAAATAAGCCTCTTTCACAGAAAGACGGCTGGTGTGTTTCAATCCGCTGCCCGTGCGATGTCCCGGGGGTAGTAGCCTGCAGGGACTTGGGTAACAGAGTCAGGTGACTGAGGGGGTGATCAGCAGCCACAATGACGGGGGCACCATATGAGCATAAATGCTCTCTTCTAAGAAATACTGGTGGTCGTGGCCCCTGGGTGACCCAGTCGGTTAAGCGTCCGACTCTTTGGTTTCGGCTCAAGTCATGATCTCGCAGGTCGTGAGTTCGAACCCTGCATTGGGCTTTGAGCCTGCTTGGGATTCTCTCTCTCTGCCCCTCCCCCACTCGTGTGCCTGTGTGCGTGCTCGCTCTCTCTCTTCTCTCAAAATAAATAAAAGGTCTCTTGGTCATGTCTTTTTTTTAAGTTTACTTAACGTAAAATCTCTAGCTTCTTCACTGGGTCTTCAGGCAGGTGAGTTCAAGTGCACCAGTCCTTCCTTAGCCATTTCTTAGTTTGCTACAGCCTTGTGGTTTTGGGGGACACAAGCCCCACTGGTTGTGACAGCTTAATGTTTTGTGGCTCTCTCAGGTGCAGGTCTGAAAAGTTGGGGCGTCCAGTGTGGGCTTCAGAACCTTTGCTCTTTACAGAGCAGCTCGTTTTGAGGTCCTTCCGGATTGTGGGTCGCCATGCTGGGAATAGGGTTTATGTTGAGATTGTGTCTCAACCTCTCCTCTTCACTTTTATGAGTTTTTCCCCTCCTTTTTTTTTTTCTAGTGTTTTTATTTATTTTTGAGACAACGCAAGAGACAGAGTGCAAGCTGTGGAGGGGCAGACAGAGGGAGACACAGAATCCGAAGCAGGCTCCGGGCTCCGAGCTGTCAGCACAGAGCCCGATGCGGGGGCTCGAACCCACGAACCGTGAGGTCATAACCTGAGCAGAAGTCCGATGCCCAACCGACTGAGCCACTCAGGCGCCCCTCCCCTCAATTATGTAGAGCTCATTATCTGTAATGTTTAAGAGTTAGCCAGTATTTTAGGTTGTTGTTTTTGTTTTTGAGAAAGATGTTCCGTAGGTAGTTGTAGATTCAGAGTGCCTGTTGAAGGAGATGCTGCCATCTTGAACTGGAATCCTTTAGTCTTCTTGATGTTAGCTATTCTAACAGGTGTGAGACGATTATCTAATTTTTGTCATGATTTGTATTTCCGTGATGGGTAGTGATGATATGATCATCTTTTTGTGTACCTGTTGGACATTTGGATGCCTTCTTTGGACAAATGTCTAAAAGATGGGCAGAGGGACTAAATACCTAGATTCTTTGGTTTTTATTGAGTTGTATGAGTTCTTCATATATTTTGGATAGTCATCCCTTCTCTGACAATATGGCTTATAAAAATTTTCTCCCAGTCCGTGGGCTGCTTTTTCGTTTTCTTTTTCTCGGCAGAAGTTCTTAAGGTTGACGTAGTCTTAGTTGGTGGTATGTGCTTGTTTGTGCTTTTGGTGCTGTATTCCAAAAAAACAAAGTCATTGCCAATATCAACGTTGAGTACCTTCTCCCTTCTGTTTTCAAAGGAGTTTTGGTGTATCAAATCTCAAGTTTAAGTCTGCATGTGTAATGGTGTTTTCCATTGTAATACTGTTCTCGAACGCTGGTCTCGAGGTTGCATTTGTGTCATGAGCACCCTGTTTTGCTCTTAACTGTATCGTTGTCACCTGTGATCAACAACGTGTACTGAGGGGCCGGTAAAGATCGTGGAGGGCGTAATCCTTCTTGCCACTCCCACTAGTTAAGCTGCGCCGTGTCTAACTGACAAAGGAAGAGAATCCTAAGACCAGTTTAATTTGCCAGATTTCCTCATCGTTTCCCAAGTTTCAGTGCAAAGTCCCTCTTTCCTTACTCTTTCATTCCATTTTCATACCCAATCCACGGTTCCCCCTCTTTGAAATGATCCTCATCACGTAGGAGGTTACGTTCGGATAAATACTTGATCCGAAAAACTGTATGGCTGTGAGAGAGGTCAACAGAAGTGAGCCCATGTGCACCGGGATTTCACACATGGTGAATTAATTAGGTGGGGATCATTATCTGTAAGTCTCCGATGAAAGTCCAGCCACTTGCCTAGGATCTTACAGTCGGTGGAGCTCAAAGTTGTCGATTTCTAAAGTCCGTGTGTTTGGGCCCCACACAGTAGGAGCATTGTGGGAAAAACCAGGCCAGATTTGACACAGTTCTTTGAGACAAAAAGACCAGTCAGAAGAAAGAGAAGTGATTGAAATCACGGGTTATTTTTCATTGTCTTTTTATAATGTCTTTTTTGTGCGCCTCGCATGAAGGGGAAGGCCCGGAAAGCCCTTTTGTCTGTTCATTAAATTATTAGCATCAATAGAAATGTTTTTGACCATGACTAGCCACTCTGTCTCCCACTCCTCTATTTGCTGTGTTAAAAGCAGCGTGATACTGGAAGCAAGGGGAAGGGAGAAGCTGAATAGGAGACATTTCTTATAGAAATGATCGTCTTATGTCTTTTTTTTTTTTGTCACTATAAAAGAAACTAATCAATTCCCCCCTCAGCCCCCAACACGCCACATGTACAGACACATCCCCATGTATCCCACTGTGTCTTACACGGCGTCCTTTCCAAAACCAGAACACGTCAGTAACTGCTTATCGGCATGGTTTGAATTCTGCGGAGCCTCCGTTCCTCAGGTCAGACCCTCTTGCAAATTACTAACTCATCATTTTCATATCGATTAACAAATCATCAAACACGTCCCCAAATCACGCTCAACGATCGGAGTAGGGTCAAATAGGTTATGCGCGGTTTTTATTCCCCCCGAAAAGATTTTCAAAGTGCCCTTCCAGTTAGGCTCATTGAATAACATAGGTCCCTGAAAATGAAGCCACAATGTTTTTTTTTTTGTTTGTTTTCGAATTACTCTTTCGTCTGATCACTGCGTTTGGTTATCTGCACCTAGAATCTCTCTTAAGAGTGAGACGTGCCTGTGTTTCCACGTGTTAAAAAACCAAAAAAGCGTACACACGATGCGGGTTTTACTCAAAGACCTGTTTTTCCTAGCCTTCACTTGGTTAGTAAATCAAGCATTTGCAAAAAGAAAGCTAGCATCTTATATTCCCTCTTACCTCAAGTCTCATTGCATTAGCCTTTGAGCTTTGATAAGGAGTGAAACTCCCCCATGAATTGGAACAGTTACATACTCACGCAACTAAATAGGAGATGACGTGGTGGTGGGAAACTTTTCCCATCACCTACTTTTAAAACAAATGTAGAGAGTAAGTTTTACACTTTCCTAAGTGTTTCTTTCCTGAAAGCTGCTACCATGTGTTGTGTTGGTCTGGAAATAGGCAAAATAGACACTACCCTGGCCAGAAACCTAGCCGATATTAGCACATCCGCCTGGCAGCGCCAGATCATATCCATGATTTTAAAGCCAAACAAAGTTTTCAGTTAACACGCAGATTCGGTCGTGGATATTTTTAGAAAGTCTGTTTCGCCGGAAGGAGAATAAGCAACCTTTGTTTATTTGCTGTTTTATTTGCCGAACGTAATTATATATTAATATATACAGTATCCTCTCCTATTATGAGTAATCAGGGCATGCAAATATGCAGGTGCCGTCCTTACATTTAAACGTATTTCCTGGGAAAACAAGCAATGTGTTTTTTTTTTCTCACATACCTGCCTGAGGGAAAACATTTGCGCCTTGACAATTAAGGTCCTGAGGACTTATTCACTCTATCATTAGATAAGGACAGTTCTTATTGACGTAGCCCAAATATCGAGGAAAAGAATGAGATTATACCAGTTTATTTTGTAAAGCAATCTAGAATTTGTATATTTCATCTACATCATTAGCTAATGCTTCCCCCCGCCCCCCCCCCCACACACACACATAGTGTGAATCTCTAAACCGCTATTGACTCAAAAACCCACTCTAAATCCTAAATGAACCTTTCCTAGTATTTGAAACTCCCAACAAAAGCAGATTCTCTTTAGCCTCTGTACCTTTCTGTAATAGACAGAGTGCGAGCGGGGGCGGGGCACAGAGAGAGAGGGAGACACAGAATCCGAAACAGGCTCCAGGCTCTGAGCTGTCAGCACAGAGCCCGACGCGGGGCCCGAACCCATGAACCGCGAGATCGTGACCTGAGCCGAAGTTGAATGCTTAACCGACTGAGCATATACAACGTGGCCTCTGCTATGTCTGTCTACATAGGACAGAAATCATTATTTTCTTCCCTAGTATTAATTACTTACGCAAGAAAGAATTTAAAAGGAGAAACAGTAGGAGGAAAGATAATGCAATAGATCCATGGAACAAAGCATGAAGAAGGGTAACTTTAGATACTGTTTGAGGTCGCCGAGGTCCAAAAAGGATAGTGAAAACAGCTGTGTGGGTAGGAATGGATGTGACCAGGAAAATGTGGGAGAAAACCTTGGGAAGAGAAAACAGAGTTGCTCGCGATGAACTTCCCCATGGCATCTCTGATCAGTGCTTGCTGACTCATCTGGTTAGGAGAGAGAGAATTTTCGGAGCGCCTGGTTGGCTCACTGGGTTAGGCGTACGACTCTGGGTTTCAGCTCAGGTCGTGATCTTATGGCTTCGTGAGTTTGAGCCCCCGCATTGGGCTCTGTGCTGACAATGTGGAGCCACCTTGGGATTCTCATTCTATCTCTCGCTCTCTCTCGCTCTCACTCTCAAAAATAAACAAACAGGGGCGCCTGGGTGGCGCAGTCGGTTAAGCGTCCGACTTCAGCCAGGTCACGATCTCGCGGTCCGTGAGTTCGAGCCCCGTGTCGGGCTCTGGGCTGATGGCTCGGAGCCTGGAGCCTGTTTCCGATTCTGTGTCTCCCTCTCTCTCTGCCCCTCCCCCGTTCATGCTCTGTCTCTCTCTGTCCCAAAAATAAACAAACGTTGGAAAAAAAAAAAAAAAGAAACCCCCATCTCCTAGATCATTCCCTTCTTACCACCCTACTTAAATTACTGGTCTTTAAAAAAATAAAAATAAAAATAAATAAATAAACAGAAAAATTAAAAGAATTTTCAAAATGATGATGGCACCTTTCCCATAGAGCACATAGTCTTGTGGCAAGATGATGGACTTCTCGGTCCTACATTCTAGAGCATTAACCTTTCCTCTACGACCTGCAGTAGTGTCAACTTTAAGTTACTTGAATTTCCTCATCGGTTAAAGAGTTGTTAATGCCTCCTCAGGACTGTGTGAGGACTCTTTGAAATAGCACATGTTTACTTATTTTTGAGAGAGAGAGAGACAGAGACAGAGCATGAGTGGGAGAGAGAAGCAGACACAGAATCCGAAGCAGGCTCCAGGCTCCGAGCTGTCAGCACAGAGCCCGACGCGGGGCTTGAACCCACGAACCGCGAGATCATGACTTGAGCCGAAGTCAGACGCTTAACTGATTGAGCCGCCCAGGCGCGCCCCCCCCCCCATTTGGGGTCCACTTTTCATTGTAGGGTCTCTGCACAATTTTCAAATACCATGATGGCTAGGCATGATTACAGCTTTCTTACTTTACAGGTGATTAAACTAAGATACAAAAAAGTGAAAGGGAACCAAGCTAAAACAGAGCATAGTTATTCTGATGCCCCAAATTCCATTTTCCCACCCTGCATCGCCCACCATCATGACCTGATCCCAGACTCCCGCAGAACTAATGTGCTTTTGATAAGCTGAGACGTGTCATTTTCTCTAAGTGCCGCTTCGGTCTTTGCAGGGGAAAGGCTATCTCTCGTTCAAATTCAGCCAAAATAACACCGTCTCGACTGAGATCACTTCCATCCACGCAACATGTATGCCGCTTTGCTTTCTGGTTGATGGTTTGGCACTTGGTGAACGAATTGATCTTTCACAGGCACTTAGTACCGTTTTTCAGAATCCAACAGCAGTACTTTGCTAAATGGCATCCAGCTCATCTGGATGTGTTGAGTTTCCAGATCATAAACTCCTAAAGGGCAGAGTCTCTGATTATTTGGCTAACTTCCTACCGCTTGTGACTGTGGATGCCTAATAAATACTATTTCATGGTAATGATGATGATGACAAGTTAATGCTCTTCCAAGTGTCAACCAATCCGTCAATTTGGTGAAAGTCAAACCGGTCATTTGATGTCATAAAAAAAAAAAAAAAACCCAGTTACGTGATTGAATGAATTATTCAAATTGTAGCCGTTGCTTTTACGCTTTTATAGACATGGCATCACAGTTGCTTCCGTACTGGAAAGTGTTCCGAGAGTTGCAACATGTATATTCATTGGTAGCCAAGTTTACCGCATCACTCAGAAACTACAGAAACGCTGAGTAAAGGTGCTGTTGAAATTAATAAACTGTCATCACATGGTGGCACCGACTCTCAGGAATTTCCTCTAGGTAGCGCTTCTAAGCCATTCATTTGGGGCATAATATTCTCGGCCGATGAACTCCTCGGCTCAACTTCATTAATGATGGCCCGGTGCAATTAGAATGGACTCCCCAAGCCACGAGGCTTCCGGGTCTAACTTCTCTAACTTTCACCTCCCTGCTGACCTTAGAAAAGTCAAGTGGAAAAGTCGGTCCGATGAAGGACAATAAACAGTGGGACGATAAACAATGGGTATTTCCACCTGTGCTCAAATATTTATAGACACGTTGAAAAAAGAGAATAAAGGTGGACGATTTGCTCCCCGGTTTCATGACTTAGTTCTCACCACAAAAAAGACGTGGTAATTATGTGATCTAATGGAGGTGTTGGCTAACTCTATGGTGGTAATTGTTATACGATATACGTGTATCAAATCAACATGTCGTACAACCTTAAGCTCATGCAGTGTTATCTGTCAATCATATATCAGTATGGCTGGGAAAAATACGATATTCGGCACTGAAGAGTTTATGGAAGTATAGAAACAGATCAAGGGAATCGGAGAGACTTCATAAGTAGATGAACCCATATATATAGTCACAGGATTTTTGAGAAATTTGCCAAGGTAACACATGGGGAAAGGATGATCTTTCAAGCAAATGGTGCTAGAAAACTTACATAGACAATATGGAAAACTCGAAAAAATTGAACCTCAACCTTACTTCACACAATATATAAAAACTAACAGAAAATGTATCACAGACCCAAATTTAGGAATGAAAAGTATAAAACTAAGAATAAAACAGATCATCTTAGCAACCTTGGATTTCACAAAAACGTATTAAATAGCACAAACTGATAATGAGAATAATAAGTTGTACTTCTTCAAAATTATAAGCCTTTGCTCTTTAAAAAAAAAAGATATATGTTTATTTTTGAGGGAGAGAGAGAAAGAGTGAGCAGGGGAGGGGCAGAGAGAGAGAGACTGAATCCCAAGCAGGCTCTGCGCTGTCAGCATGGGGCCCGATGCGGGGCTCAATCTCACAAACTGTGACATCATTTCCTGAGCCGAAATCAAGAGCCTGACCCTTAACCAACTGCCCCACCCAGGTGTCCCAAACCTTTGCTCTTAAAATGGCAATAACACAGTGATGGAAAGGTGAGCCATAGATGGGGAAAAAATACAGTGAAAATGACTGACAAAGAATTTATACGTACGATATCTGCAAAAAACTTGTACAACTTAATTGTTAGAATACCAACCTCTGAATTAAAATGGAGCAACATATTTGACAAGTTAACAGAAGAAGGAACTCAGCAACTACTATTTGCACATTAAATTAGGCCCAATATCGTTAGCAGTTAAGAACATGTCAACTGGGACACCTGGGTGGCTCAGTCGGTTAAGCGTCGGACTCTTTCTTGGTTTTGGCTCAGGTCATGATCTCATGGTTCGTGTATTGGGCTCTGTGCTGAGAGCCCAGAACCTGCTTATTAGCATTCTCTCTCTCTCTCTCTCTCTCTCTCTCTCTCTCTCTCTCTCTCTCTCTCTGTGTCCCTCCCCCACTCACACTCATTCTCTCTCTCAAAATAAACTTTAAATATAAAAAAAAAAAGTCAACTAAAACCATAATCCTACACCACTTACGGCCAAAAGTGAAACGACTGAAACTATCAAGCATTGGTAAATTCAGAGAGATGTATTGCTAGGAGATATTCAAAATTCTATTATCGCTTTGAAAATAGTTAGCAGTTCCTCATACTGTTGAAAATACACCAGTCAGTCCACTCCTAGGCATTTACTCAACAGAAAGGAAAGCATATGTCTACGCAAAGATGTCTACATGAATGTTTATAGCAGCTGTATTTGTAATAATCTCAGACTAGAAAGAACCCATATGTCTTCTTAATATAAGTAAACAAATGAAACAATGTCCGTGTATTTATACAATGCAGTGTTACTCAGTGATAAGTTATTGATACAGCCCAAAGCATTCATGTACCTTAAAACAATTATGCTGGGGCACCTGGATGGCTCAGTCAGTGGAGCGTCCGACTTTGGCTCTGGTCATGATCTCGCAGTTTTTGAGTTCAAGCCCTGCTGTCAGCACAGAACCCGCTCCAGAACTTAGGTCTCCCTGTCTCTCTGCCCCTCCCCCGCTCGGGCGCACCGTCTCTCAAAAATATTAAAAAAAACCAAAACACGTATACGTTAAATATTTGGGACGTATATTTACCAATCTCAGCATATGTGCAAATTAGAGGCATGGGAGAGATCACAGAGTTGCAAGCTACTGAGATCTAAGAATAATTTTCATGAACTGCAACACGTAACCGGTAGAGATGGTGTGCTTCCAAAGGAAAAGAGATGGACGGAGAGCTAGAAAGTAAAACAGGTAAGTATGGTAATGTGGAACCTAAGGGGAAGTGTGTTTCCCGATGGAATGAGTAACTTGTCAACGGTAAACAATGCTATTACTGCCAAACAATTATCCGTACGGCTAAGAGGTAAATTAAAATGGGAACGGTAAAGACTATTTAATGTTTTTTTTTTAATTTTATCAAATTTTATTTAAGTAATCTGTACACCCAACGTAGTGCTCGCACTCACGACCCCGACATCAGGAGTCACGTGATCTTCGAGCTGACCAGCCAGGTGCCCCCAGTAAAGTCTATTGCACTTAAATTTTTTTTTTAATGTTTATTTATTTTTGAGACAGAGGGAGACAGAGTGGGGGAGGGACAGAGAGAGAGGGAGGCACAGAATCCGAAGCGGGCTCCAGGCTCTGAGCTGTCGGCACAGAGCCCGATGCGGGGCTCGAACCCACGAACCGTGAGATAGTGACCCGAGCCGAAGACGGACGCTTAACCGACTGATCCACCCGGGCGCCGCGAGTCTGTTGCATTTAGAGACACTGGTGACCTCAGCCACATCGGTTTTTATGAAGGATAGTGACAGACAGCCAAATAGTAGGGGTCAAAGGAATAAAGACAGAGAGACCAGACTATTAATAAAAGAAAGTTTTAAAGATTTCTGACTGAGAAAAACAAAAAATAGGTATGGATGGAAGTTGCCAGAGGGAGAAGAGAAGTTATGTTGTTTTTTTTAAATTTTTTAAATGTTTATTTTTGGGGGGGGGGTTGAGGTGCAGAGAGAGAGGGAGACACAGAATCTGAAACAGGCTCCAGCTGTCAGCACAGAGCCCGACACAGGGCTCGAACTCACAAACTGTGAGAGCATGACCTGAGCGGAAGTTGGACGCTTAACGGACGGAGCCACCCAGGCGCCCCTGGAAGTTTGTTTTTTTTTTTTAATTGAGGAAAATATTATTACATTTGTAACACTGTTGAGCTTGACCTTGCTCATGATAGTTTAACTGTAAGTTTCAAGCCATTGTTAAACATAGCCATTTATAACAACTGTTATATAAACTTAGAATTAAGTAAATTATATTAAGGTCAAAGACATAGAAACTCGAGCATCGTTACTTCTTATTTAACTATATTATATATCCACTTGAGGTTATCTTCATGGTATCTGTATGGTGGGAATACTGAACAATGTTTTACCACCGTCTATCCCTTCTCAACTATGTGTTCAGTAACACCATGGTGGTAGGTTGACATCGGCCAAGGAAGGAGTTTTACTCCACAGATATTGGTAAATACTACTGATAAGGGCTTTTTTCATTTTCGTTGTTGTTGTTGTCTGTCCAGAAAGAACATGATAGAGACCATTTTAGTCCTTATTACACAAAGCATTGTGTTTGTTACCATTACACCGTGAACTGAACAAAAAAAAAAAAGAGAGAGAGAGAGAAAATATTACTCCGGTATCTGAAAAGCGTTATGTGATTCACCAAGGAAAATCACATCACTGTCAAAACGTGCTGTATTTTTATGTACTTTGTCATTTTTTTCACTTCTGTTCATTAATGTAAAGAAAAACAGGTCATCGTTCAGGTCAAAACCACACTCATTTGTCAGTTACAGTCACAGATGGGCTAGGACTACACAAGTTTACCAGAAACAACGATAGCATTTATTGAGAATCAATTAATTCCACGTAATTTACAATAAAGCATATAATATTTGTAAATTGTGTGCTATACATGCTTAGTAAAACATATAATAATTTAAGCACATATATACATTTTTCCAGGCTGCTGGTTATTAAACATTTACCATCACACATATACCTCAGTAGAGCCATAATAAAATGGAGGAGCAAAAACTAAATCCATCTGTAGGTGTTGAATTACTACGTTTTGAGAGTGTGAAATGATCATCAACCATAGACGAGACAATGAGGACCTGGGGCAAGGGTCAGAATATAGATAGGAACGTATTTGTGAAAGGCATCCAGTGTCATAAGGGATGTAGCTGGGGTAAGGCTCTGAACGCATTCAATTTCCAAACTTAGATCGATAAAGTAGACTCCTGATCAGGCTATGATAAAAAATCCAAGCAGTTCATTTCATTTGCCATTCAGTTATGGCCCTAGGAGAAAAGTAATAACCACGTAATGTTTCACCAGACACTGTGCTCAATATTTTAAGTACATTCTTTTAAATATTTTCAAAATCCTCGTGCAACTGGTGTCGTTATTCCTACCACCATTACTGAAGCAGAGAAAAGGGAGTCCTATGGAGATTTATTCCCTCAAAAATTTAGAGCGTTAGTAGAGGAGAAGGCATGTGCACAATGAAGTCCGTCATAAAGGGGTTGATGTTCCTAACCACGACTCCCCCCCGCCTCTCTTCTAGCTTTATCGATTTACAATAAATAAATAACAATTACGTATTTAAAGTGTAGAAGGTGATATTTTAACATGCATATACACTGTGAAATAAGCATGCTAGTTAACATCCATCACTTTACATAATTACCATTTTTCTTATTTTGTGGTGAGAACACAAGAACTATCTTACCAGATTTCAGGTATAAAATACAGTATTGTTAACTACAGTCACAAGGCTATACACTAGATCTCCAGAACTTATCTTCTGTCAACTTTTTACCCATTGACCAACATCTACCTGCTTCCCCTCTTCCCCCAACCCCAGGCAACCTACAGTCTCCTCTTTTTCTATGAATTTGACTACTTTTGAGTCTCCATTTCCGTACGATCATATATTTTTGTGTGTGTATGTATGTGGATATATAATGTGTATATATTTTATATATCTATGTACATTCACACGCAGAAGATACATGTGCCCTATATATCTCACATTTTCTTTTCAAAATGTTTTAACATTCATCCATTTTTGAGAGAGAGAACACACGCGCAAGCTGGGGGCGGGGCAAAGAGAGAGGGAGGCACAGAATCCGAAGCAGGCTCCAGGCTCCGAGCCGTCAGCACAGAGCCCGACGCGGGGCTCGAACTCACCGACTGTGAGATCACGACCTGAGCCAAAGTCGGACGCTTCACTCGCTGAGCCCCCCAGGCGCCCCGTATCTTACATTTTCTTTGTCCATTCATCCATTAATGGGCACTTAGGTATTTCCGTGTCTTGGCTTTTGTGAATAATGCTGCAATGAACACGAGGGTGCAGGTAAATCCTTTGGCTACATGCCCAGAAAAAGGAACTACCAGATCATATCGTGCTTCCGTTGTTTATGTTTTCAGGAATCTCCACTGTGTTTCCATAACGGAGGTACCAGTTTACATCCCCACCAAAAATGCACAACAGTGCCCTTTCCTCCACATTCTCACCAGCGCTTGTTATTTTTTGACTTTTTTACAAAAGCCGTTGTAACAGGTGCGAGGCGGTATCGCGCTGTGGGTTTGCTTTGCGTTTTCCTCACGATGAGTGATGTCGAGCACCTTCTCATATACCTCTTGTCCATTTCTAAGTCTTCGGAGCAATGCCCGTGTCCTTTGCTCATTTTCATTTAAGTAGCGTTATGTGCTGACGAGTTGGAGAAGTTCCTTATATATTTCGGATAAAAATCACCTACATATGGTGAGCAAATATTGTCTACTAGTCCACTGGTTTTCGATTCACTTTGTTAATTGTTTCCTTTCCTGAACAGAAACTTATTTTTTTCAATTGAGCCTTGTTTGGCTGGTTTTTTTTTTTTTTTAATGTTTATTCATTTATTGAGAGAGAGAGAGAGAATGAATGGAGGAGGAGAGGAGAGAGAATCACAAGTAGGCTCTGTGCTGGCAGCACGGAGCCCGACATGGGGCTTGAACCCATGAATCTTGAGATCATGACCTGAGCTGAGATCCAGAGTCAGATGCTTAACCAACTGAGCCACCCAGGTGCTACCTGAACAGAAACTTTTCTTTTCTTTTCTTTTTTTTAATTTGAAAGAGAGAATCCCAGTCAGGCTGCACACCCAGCATGGAGTGCAATGTGGGACTCGATCCCAGGACCCTGGGACCATGACCTGAGCCAAAAACCAGGAGTTTGATGCTCAACCGACTGAGCCACCCTGGTGCCCCAGAAACATTTTTGTAAGTTTGTTTATTTTGAGAGAGAGCATAAGCAGGGTATAGGCAGAGAGAGAAGGAGAGAGAGAATCCCAAGCAGGCTCCACACTGTCAGTGCAGAGCCCGACATGGGGCTCAAACTCGTGAACTGGGAGATCATGACCTGAGCCAAAATCAAGAGTGGGATGTTTAACTAACTGAGCCACCCAGCTGCTCCCCCTCCTGGAAACTTCTGAATCACATACAGTTCTACTTTACCATTGTGGCTTTCCCAGTTGGCTCTTTGTCCTTGAATTTTACTGTATTATTGTAGTGCAAATGGGTATGGTCTTCTTTGTATTGTCTCTCTTCATGGTTCTTTTTTTTTTTTTTTTTTTTTTAAATTTTTTTTTTCAACGTTTATTTATTTTTGGGACAGAGAGAGACAGAGCATGAACGGGGGAGGGGCAGAGAGAGAGGGAGACGCAGAATTGGAAACAGGCTCCAGGCTCCGAGCCATCAGCCCAGAGCCCGACGCGGGGCTCGAACTCACGGACCGCGAGATCGTGACCTGGCTGAAGTCGGACGCTTAACCGACTGCGCCACCCAGGCGCCCCTCTCTTCATGGTTCTTAGAGCTTCATGAATCTGGGTATCCATTTCCCTTCTACGTTTTGGGAAGTTTTGGGCTATTACTTCATTAAATAAGCTTTCTGACTATATCTCTCTTCTGCTGAGATTCTAATAATGCATTTTTTAAAGTGTTCCAAAAATCCTGTTGTCTTTTTCACTTTTTCATTCTTTTTTTTTCCTTTTTCTTCTTCCAAGTGCATAATTTCAAATTCTTCTCTTCAAAGCTTAGTAATTTAGGATTTATTTTTGTAAAGACAGGTCGACCGATATTAAAACGTTATAACTGTTGAGCCTCTTTTCATGTGTATGTCTTCTTTAGAGAAATGTCTGTTCATGTCTGCTGCCCATTTTTTAATTGGGTTACTTGTTTTTTGGGTATTGAGTTGTATCAGTTCTTTATATTTGGTTGCTACCCCTGTGTCAGATATGTCACTTGCAAATATCTTCTCTCATTCAGTAAGTTGCCTTTTAGTTTTGTTGATTGTTTCCTTCACTGTGCAGAAACTTTTGATTTTGCTGTCGTCCCAGGAGTTTATTTTTGCTTTTATTTTCCTAGTCTCAACATCACTTACCATTAGGGAAATGCAAATCAAAACTACAGTGAGATCACACCTCACACCTATCAGAATGGATAAAATTAAAACACACACACACACACACACACACACACACACACACAAGAAACAAGTGTTGATGAGGATGTGGAGAAAAAGGAACTTTCATGTATTCTTGACTGGAATGCAAACTAGTGTACCCACTGTGAAAAACAGTATGGAGGCTCCTCAAAAAAACTAAAAACAGAACTAATCTATAATCCAAGAATCACACTGCTGGCTATTTACCCCCAAAATACAAAAGCACTAATTCAAAGGGATACGTGCACCTCTATGTTTGCTGCAGCATTATTACATACACATATACATACAACAGTGGGATATTATTCCACCATAAAAAAAAAGGGAATGAAATCTTGCCATTTGCAACATCATAGATGGAGCTAGAGAGTACAATTCTAAATAAACTGAATCAGAGAAAGACATACTATCTGACCTCACTCGTGTGCGGAATTTAGGAAACAAAACAAATGAAGAAAGGAAGGAAAGAGAGACAAACCAAGAAACAGACTTGACTATAGAAAACAAACTGTTGGTTACCAGGGGGGAGGTTGGTTGTGGGATGGGTGGAGAGGGCATGGGGATTAAAGAGGACCCTTACCACGATGGGGGAAAAAAGAGTGGTCGGAGGGAATCTTTGCGTTAAATTTGAAAATGACTTGTTTGCTCAAAATTTGCAGCCATCGACAACAACCAGAAAGAAATGATTCAATAAAACACCCATTTTCCGAAATTCATTAAACTCCTATCTACTCCAGACTAGCTCCTTTTTCCATATCTTTATACTGCCTGACACTCCAGCCAGTTTCCTGAGCCATAAATCTGCTTATCCATACCACCACATCCAAAAAGAAATACAAATAAAAATGTTATCATTACATTTAGAAAATTATAAGCATGTTAAACACCAATCTCCCATGGTTGGCTTGGATTTAGATAGTATTTTATGTTTCATAGAAAGGAACTAAGTGTTATCATCTTCATGAAATCTAGACGGCTAGTATTAAAAGTTATTACTTTTTTTTTTTTTCAAGTATTCTAAAACATGCCAGTTTGGATTGGCTTTCAGATTTTCAGGGCACGAAAGATATACAGAGGACCCAAGATTGTGTTTTAACACATTTGGAATGTTTGTTCACAGTTACAACAAAAATACCTTCAACGTTCAGATACTGAAAGAAAATACCCTAAAACACACATTGAAGGTTTTTTTAGGACGCGTTACTTCTTTGTAAAAATAGTATATCACGTTATATCTTCTTGTGGGATTGTCCACTTTATTCTTATATAATGTCCTTCTTTGTGTCTATTTAGTCTTCGTTTTAAAGTCTGTTTTGTCCCAGGGGCACCTGGATGGCTCAGTTGGTTAAGCGTCTGACTTTTGGTTTCGGCTCAGGGCGTGATCTCATGGTTCGTGGGTTCGAGCCTTGCATTGGGCGCTGAGCTAACAGTGCGGAGCCTGCTTGCGATTCTCCCTCTCTCAAAATAAAGAAAAATAAACATTAAAAATAAATAAATAAAGTCTATTTTATCCAATATAAGTATTGCTATCCTGGTTTTCTTTTGACATCCATTTGCACGAAAAATGTTTTTCCATCCCCTCGCTTTCAACCTGCAGGTGTCTTTAGGTCTGAAACGCATCTCTTGTGTGCAGCATATAGGTGGGTCTTGTTTTTTTTTTTTTTTTTAAATTTTTTTTTTCAACGTTTATTTATTTTTGGGACAGAGAGAGACAGAGCATGAACGGGGGAGGGGCAGAGAGAGAGGGAGACACAGAATCGGAAACAGGCTCCAGGCTCCGAGCCATCAGCCCAGAGCCTGACGCGGGGCTCGAACTCACGGACCGCGAGATCGTGACCTGGCTGAAGTCGGACGCTTAACCGACTGCGCCATCCAGGCGCCCCGGGTCTTGTTTTTTTATCCATTCCATCACTCTGTGTCTTTTGATTAGAGTGTTTAGTACATTTCCAAAGTAATGAGTGATTGGTATGTATTTATTACTATTTTGTTACTTATTTTGTAGTTGTCTTTATGGTTCCTCTTTAATCCTTTCTTCCCTTCTTGTCTTGCATGGGTTGCTGGCTTCCTTTAGTGATATAAATGGATTCCTTTTCTGTCTTTATTTTTTGCATATCCATTCCTGATTTTTGATTTGTGTTTACCGTTAGATTGGTATACATCATCTTGTGTGTATCGCGATCTATATTAAGTCGATAGTTGATTATGTTTGAACCCATTCTTTATTCCTCCTTCCTCCCACATTTTAGGTATAGGGTGTCATACTTCATTTATTTGGTGAGTCCCTTGACTGATTTTTACAGATCTACTTGTTTTTACTGCTTTTGTTCTTCCTGTTTTTCTTACTCTTACTTAGGGTCTTTCCTGTCTGCTCAAAGAGTCCCCTTTAATATTTCTTGGAGGGCTGGTTTAGTGGTGATGAATTCCTTTAATTTTTGTTTGTGAAACTTCTCTCTCTCTTATTCGGAATGACAGCCTTTCTGGATATTCTTGACTGCAGATTTTTTTCCTTTCAGCACCTCAAATCTACCCTGTCAGTCCCTTCTGGCCTGCAAAGTTTCTGCTGAAATAGCACCTGAGAGCTTTATGGGGTTTCCCATGTTTGTAACTATTTCCTTTTCTCTTGCTGCTGTTCATGTTCTCTCTGTATCACCACTTTTTGCTGTTTTTATCACTATGTGTCTTACTGTGTGGACCTCCGTAGGTTGATTTTGTTGAGAGATCTCTGTGCCCCCTGGGTCTCAATATCTCCTTCTTCTCAAGATTAAGGAAGTTTTCACCGATTAGTTTTTTCAAAGAAACTTTTGTCTCCTTTCTCTCTTCTTCTTCTGAGAGCCCAATAATGTGAATGTTATTATGCTTGACGGTGTTGCTGAGTTCCCCAAATGTATTCTCAGTTTGCATAATTTTTTGCACTCACCTGCTCAGCTTGATTACTTTCCATTATTCTGCCCTATAGTTGGCTTCTTCTTCTGCATTCCCTAGCCTGGTATTCTATCTATTGTATTTTTAATTACATTTATTGTGTTCTTCATCTCTGATTGGTTCTTTTTTATATCTTTGTTAGGGGGCTCACTGATGTCCTCCACTCTTTTCTCAAGTTCAGTGAGTGGCTTTATGATCATTACTTTAAATTCTCTATCAAGCATATTAGTTCTGTCCATTTTGCCCAGTCTCCTACTGTGGTCTGTCCTATTCTTTCATTTGGAACATATTCCTGTGTCTCCTCATTGTGTCCAACGCTTCCTGTTTTGTGTGTTAGGAAAGTCAGCTATATCTCCTGCACTTGAAAGTAATGGCCTTTCAGAAAAAAACTCCTGTAGTGCACCCAATACGGTGCATAACACAAAAGAACTAATCCCTAATAATACAGTAATAGTGGTGACTTTATCACCCCACTTACATCAACGGGCAGATCATCTGTACAAAGTTAAGGAAACAATGTCATTGACACTGGACTAGATGATCAGGACATTCCATCCTAACACAGCAGAATACGTATTCTTTTCAAGTGCATATGGAACGTTCTCCAGAATAGAGCACATATTAAGCCACAAAACAAATCTCAAGATATGTGAAAAGATCAAAGTCATACCATGCATGTTTTCTGACTACAACACTATGAAAGTTGAAATCAACCACAAGAAGAAACCTGGAGAGACCACAAAGAGATGGAGGTTGAATAACACGCTACTAAACAATGAATGTGTCCACCAAGAGATCAGAGATTACATGAAGAAAAATAAAAATGACAACGTAAGAGTCCAAAGTCTTTGGGATGCAGCCAAGTGGTTCTAAGAGGGAGGTTTATAGCAATCCAGGCCTACTTGTAAAAGCAAAAATTCTCAAAAACAATAACCTAACCTCATACTGAAAGGAGCTGAAAGATGAAGAGCGAAACCCAAAACTAGCAGAAAGAGGGAAGGAATAAAGATCAGAGCAGAGGGGCGCCTGGGTGGCTCAGTCGGTTAAGCGTCCGACTTCGGCTCAGGTCACGATCTCGCGGTCCGTGAGTCCGAGCCCCGCGTCGGGCTCTGGACTGATGGCTCAGGGCCTGGAGCCTGCTTCCGATTCTGTGTCTCCCTGTCTCAAAAATACATAAACGTTAAAAAAAAAAAAAAGATCAGGGCAGAAATAAATGACATAGAAATGAAAAAAACCATAGGTATCTGGCTGGCTGAGTCATTAGAACAAGCCACTCTATCGTTCTGTGAAAAGATCAAGACGATTGATAAACCTCTAGCAGACTCATCAAAAAAAAAAAAAAAAGAAGACTCACTCAAAATCACAAATGAAAGGCAAGAAATGACAACCAACACCACAGAAATACAAATGATGGTAAAAGAATATTACAGAAAATTATATGCCAACAAGTTCAGACAGCTTCGCAGGTGAATTTTAGTAAAGATTTAAAGAGGAGTTCATACCGACTCTTCTCAAACCTTCCTAAGAAATAGAGGACGGAAAATTTCCAAATTAATTTAACGAGGGCAGCATTACCCTGATGCCAAAACCAGATCAAGACACCACAAAAAATGAACTACGGGCCAATCTCTGTGATGGACATAGATGTAAAAATCCTCAGAAAAATACTAACAGAAGGAATTAGCAATACATGAAAAATCTACACCATGAATAAGTGGGATTTAGTCCAGGCACGCAAGGGTGGTTCTCTATTCGGAAATCAATCGGTATGCTATATCACATCGATAAGAGAATGGACAAAAACCTTCAACAAAGTAGGTTTAGAGGAAACATGCCTTAACGTAATAAAGGTCTTTATGAAAGACCCACAGCCAACATGATACCGATTGGGAGAAACTGAGTGCTTTTTCTTGCTAGGGTCAGGAACAAACAAGTATGTCCACTCTCACTCATATATTCAACATAGTACTGGAAGTCCTAGCCTCAGTAATCAGACAACACAAAGAAATAAAAGGGATCTAAACTTGTAAGGGAGAAGTAAAGCTTTCACTATCTGCATATAGATACCCCCAAAGAGTCCACCAAAAAAACTACTAGAACTGATAAGTGAATTCATTCAAGTTGCAAGATAGAAAATCAATGCACAGCAAGTCATTGCATTTCTATACAGTAATAATGTAGCAGCAGAAAATGAAATTAAGAAAAGTGTTCCATTTCAACTGCACCAAATAAGATATCCAGCAATAAACTTCACCAAAGGGGTAAAGGACCTATAAAACCCATTCCGTGCTCACGTATTACAACAATATTGTCAAAATGTTACACTACCCAATGCAATTAATATAATCCCTATCAAAATATCAACAGCATTTTTGACAGAGCTAGAATAAATCCTAAAATTTGTATGAAATCGCAAAGGACCCCGAAAAGCCAAAGCGATCCTAATAAACACAAGACCATAGGTGTTACAATTCCAGACTTCAAATGATATTACAAAGCTCTAGTAATCAACACAGTATGGTACTTGCAATAAAATAGACACATAGATTAATGGCAGAATAGATAGCCCAGAAAGAAACCCATGATTATATGGTCAATTAAGCTTCAACAAAGGAGGCAAGAATATGCAATGAAAAAAAAAAGTCTCTTCAACAAATGGTGTTGGGAAATCTGGACAGCAACATGTAAAAGAATAACACTGGACCACTTTTTTTTTAATCTTTTTTTTTTGGAACATTTATTCATTTTTTGAGAGAGCATGAGCGGGGGAGCGGCAGAGAGAGAAGGAGAGAGAGAGAGAGAGAGAGAAAGAGACGGAGTTCCAAGCAGGCTCCAGGCTCTGAGCTGTCAGAACCCACAAAGCGCGAAAGCACGACCTGAGCTGAAGTTGGACCCTTAACTGACTGAACCACCCAGGCACCCCGAAACTGGGCCACTTTCTTCTACCCTACACAAAAATAAACTCAAAATGGATTAAGGGGTGGTAGGTGTCTCAGTTGGTTAAACGTCTGACTCTTGATTTTGGCTCAGATCGTGATCTCACAGCCGTGAGATTGAGCCCTGCATCAGGCTCTGAGCTGGGGACAGAGCCTGAAGATTATTTCTTTTCTTTCTTTTCTCCCTCCCTCTCTCTCTCTCATAAAAAAATGGATCATGGACCTAAATGTGAGACCCGAAACCATAAAAATTCTAGGAGAGCGCTCAAAGTAATTTCTCTGACATCTGCCATAGCAACATTTTTCTAGATCATTCTTCTGAGGCAAAGCAGACCAAAAGTAAACTATTGGGATTGTATCAAACTAAAAAGCTTCTGCAATGCAAAGGAAACAACCAAGAAAACCAGAGTAATTGAAGATGACTCAAAAGACAAAGTAATGAATAAAAGACATTTACAAATAACACATCTGATAAAAGGTTTGTATCCAAAATATACAAAGAATGAATACACTCCAAAGCACACAAATGCGTAGCCCAATTCAAAAATGAGAAGAAATGCACACACGCTTTTCCAAAGAGGACATCCAGATGGCCAACAGACACATGAAAAGATGCCCAACATCACTCATCATTAGGGAAACAGAAGTCAAAACCACAGTGAGAGGTCACCTCACATCTGTCAGAATGGCTAAAATCCAAACCTCAAGAAACAACGAGCGTTGAGGATGTGGAGAAAAGGGAATCCTGGTGCGCAGTTGGTGGGAACGCAAACCGGAACGGCCACTGGAAGACAATATATTAACCAAAAGAATACAGAAACACTAATTTAAAAGATATACATGCACACATGTATGTTTATTGCAGCAGTATGTACAAGAGTCAACATATGGAAGCAGCCCAAGTATCCGCCAATAGATGAATGGATAAAGTAGTGTGATGTACGCATACGACGGAATATCATGCAGCCATAAAAAAGAACGAAATCTTACCGTTTGCAATGACTTGGATGGATCTAGAAAGTATAAGGCTAAGCCAAATAAGGCAGTTAGAGAAAGACATACCATATGATTTCACTTCGTATGTAGAACTCAACAAAAGGAAAAAATGAGCAAAGGGAAAAATAAGACAAGCAAGCAACAGACTCATAACTGTAGAGAACAGAGGGCTACTAGAGGGTCGGTCAGTGGGGCAATGGGCGAAACAGGTGAAGAGGAATAAGTATATACTTTTTAAAAAATTTTTTAACGTTTATTTATTTTTGAGAGAGAGAGAGAGAGCAAATAGGGAAGAGGCAGAGAGAGAGGGAGACACAGAATCCGAAGCAGGTTCCAGGCTCTGAGCTGCCAGCACACAGCCCGACCCGGGGCTCGAACCCACGAACCGTGAGATCATGACCTGAGCCGAAGTCGGACACTTAACCTACTGAGCCACTCAGGCGCCCCAGGATTAAGTATATACTTAACGTGATGAGCTCTGAATAATATACGGAATTGTTAAATCACTATATTGTACACCTGAAACTAATATTTTATTTCCAGTATAGTTAACCTACAGTATTATATTAGTATTATATTAGTTTTAGGGGTAAATAAAGATATTAATTAAAACAAAAAAAAACCTGTTTCCATTAAGAAAAATAAATGATAATGTCCCATGCCATTTCATCCACAAGAGTTGTTAAATAATGATGATGATCTGGGCACCTGGCTGGCTCAGCAGGTGAAACATGTAACTATTGATCTTGTGAGGTTGTGAGGTTGACCCCATGTTGGGGGTAGAGATTAATTAAAAAAAAAATAGTAACGATGATGATAACCATAAAATTATGTAAATCCTGAATTATGAAAAAATACATCACGTTGATCAATTTTTCAACCAAATTCTTTGTATCGTATGATTGTCAAAAATGCATTCACATTGTATACCAAGATACAAGAAAGCATACAGAGATAATGAACCTCAGACTATTCCAGCTCCTGAAAAAGTTTCAAATTAATGACTTATCGTTGTTGCTTGGAAAATGCTTTATTTTTGAGCTCAAATTTAATTTAAAGCTTGGCATGTAACGTAACACTTGTTTACACGAGCGAAATTATTCGATCGCATTTATATAGCGTGATACTTCTTCGCGTAAATATGTTTTACACAATAGTTTTCAATTCATATTGAAAATAAATCACTTGATCGCTTTAATCACAATTAAATAATGAGTATACGTACGATTTATTCAGCATTTCAGATTGCATCAAGTCCCATGCAGGGAATAATCTGATAACTGCTTAATGGGCATTTCTACCTGTTAGTAACACGACACCAAGAATTTGACTGTTATTCCATTCAGTTGGATCGCATACTTCCATGTGTGTGATTTGGTCTATAGAAAATGATTTGGGGGGGGGGTATATACACGATACATATCCAACCTCATGCGAGGCTTTCCATAAGTAACGCTATGTTTTAAAAGCCTGGCATCTGAATATCTGTGGTGAATTTGTCTTTCGACTTCGTGGAACAAGAAAAGAACATTGATCTCGGGAGGGTTATACCAATAATAAAGTTCTTAAGTTCCAAAATGTCGTCTTCTCCCTTTGTACAGGCCGTGCAGTCTCCTGAGAGTCAATAATGTCAATCACAGCTTTCGTACCTTTGGAAGAAACTAATGAGAAAAGAAAGCACATGGGAAGGTGAGACTTCATGTTTGCCTTGAAATAACTGGTCTTAACTTTTCTTCTTGTGGAAAACGTTTAAATCGGTTTATCATAAATCCATCCGAACCCTGAGTTTTTGCAGCTTTCAAGTTTTGTTGATAAAAAGTGTATGGGAAGAGGACAGTAGAGTTCATCTAATTTTCAGTGATAAAATGATCCATCCTAGTCCTTGGCGGGACCCCCACCCCTTGCAATACGAGCTCAGCATCGCCAGGGGGCGCCTGGGTGGTTCGGTCAGTGAACTGTCTGACTCTCGGTTTCAGCTCAGGTCATGATCTCACGGTTTTGGGGGATCGAGCCCCGCATCACACACACACTCTCTCTCTCTCCCCTTCTCAAGATGTGTTGCTACAGCGATGGCTGATGGCCAGCCTCCTAGGAACCAGAGGGAGGTCAAGGCCCAGGCTTCCCTGCCTCCTGCAAAGCCCTGATGTCTTCTCCATGACACTTGCTTAGCTCACAGATCTCGCCATTAATGTTATCTGCCAGGAGGCTTGCGGTCCATCATCCTCCCTGAGCTTAAACGAATCGTCTTCGTAATCAGTGATTCTTTTTTCTGATGGATCAAATCTGTTGAAGTTCTGTAGTCGTTTTTGTATTGTATCCATTTTGTTTTTCACCCTCAGCAGTGGTTTGGTTCTTTCGTACCTTTTCTGTCTCATCGTCGAATTTGCTTTGCTCATGTGTTTTTGTCGATATCTTTATCCTTGTCCTCTGGTAGTTCAAGGAGTGGCTTTAAAAGCATTAGTTTGTATTTGTCAGGCAATTCGTGGATGTCTCTTTCTTCGGGTTAGAACTGGACGTTTCTTGTGTTCCCCTGGAGGCACGACGTTGCCTTGATTTTTTTTTTTTTTTTCCTTGCAGCCTTGAATTGGTGTCTCCGTACAATCCTCTTTTACTGCCTCAGACTTTCACTGGCCGATGAGCAGAAGGGTGCCGCCCGGGTTGGGTGCCTGGTGGCATGGGGTCCACGTGGGGATGCCAGTTTAGCGGGGGGGAGGGGTCCATCAGTATCAGCACTGGCCGAGACTCGGAGGCTCATCGGCGCTTAAAGGTTGTGAGTTTCTCTGGTGGTGACTTCAACTGCTGGGCTCCTTCATGGTGAAGGCAGTTGTCCTTTGCCCCACAGCGGGAAGCCACAGCCAACGGGATTCCTTTTGCCACCAAGCTGTACTGGCCCCGGGGAGACCGGGTAACACGGCGAAGATGCTTCCTACGCTTTTCTGTGCTGCCCTTCTTGGGTTTTGTGATCCAAGCTGGTGGTGCAGCTACTCAGTTGTACTTTGGGCCTCTCCCAGCCCTGTTTTCATTCAGGGGCAGTTGTGAAATAGTTGTTTCTGTCCCGGATGAGGTATGGGACCCCCTAGTCTATATCATCTTGCCTGTGTCCCTTATTAATCTTACGTCGTTAACGTTCTCTAAGGCTAAGTCTGCTTTCTCTAATAGAACATTAAATCTTACGAAGACAGGTATCCTTATCACCAAGTATACAATTTAAGGGTTTCATTTGCACGTAACAACTCCGAGTGAGATAAAGTTTCCTAATTGAAAGAACAAAATTTGCCCGCTGGAAAGCAGCATAGGATCGGAACCGATGTGAAAGTACCGAAACTTGGGGCAAAATTCAAAGGCAGAATGAGGCCAAGCAAGGTGAGCGATACGTACCCCTTCTTAGGATTAGTCGGCTACGTTACCGTTTCCGGATCAGAAATGTTTGTTTTTCCTTTATATAGCTCAGTAAGTCGTTTCCATAACTCTGAAAATTCTCCCACACTAATTCACATCTTTATAAGTCAGTACAAACATTTTGGAGGACAACCTGGCCGTCTGTGCAGATTTATAACTCCCATATCGTTTGACTCAATGGAATTTGTCATACAAAATCTCACAGGCAGGTAAAGATAGAACTCTCAGGGGGCGCCTGGGTGGCGCAGTCGGTTAAGCGTCCGACTTCAGCCAGGTCACGATCTCGCGGTCCGGGAGTTCGAGCCCCGCGTCAGGCTCTGGGCTGACGGCTCAGAGCCTGGAGCCTGTTTCGGATTCTGTGTCTCCCTCTCTCTCTGCCCCTCCCCCATTCATGCTCTGTCTCTCTCTGTCCCAAAAATAAATAAACGTTGAAAAAAAAAAATTTAAAAAAAAGATAGAACTCTCAGGAGCATTGCTTTAGAAGGGAAACGTTGGCAACACTATAAACGCTCATCAGTATTAGACTGGTTAACTTGACCATGGTTCAATTATACAATAGAAGACCATACAGCGATTAAACTGGATTATAACGTTCTATCTATGCTGCCACGAAAAGTTACCGGAGACATGTTAAGTAAATGTTAATGCAGCAATGCATGTCATAATACCAACTGGGTGTGCACACAACATCTGTAAGACCCACTGGGTTAGACAGGCGGATGTACATAGTTGCTTGTAGATCCACAGATCGGTCCTGAAAACATAACGATATGCTAGAGCGAGAACTTCTAGAAAAAGAGCAGCCTGAGAAATGGGACCACACTTACTTTTTTACTTTGTTGTCTGTGGGATACATTAAGATACAATGGGCCTGAATTTATCTTGACATAAACCCGAGGGCTACCTGGGTGGCTCAGTTGGTTGGGCATCCAACTCTTGATTTCAGCTCAGGTCACCATCCCAGGGTCGTGGCATCAGGCTCCGCGTCAGGCTCCGTGCTGAGCGTAGAGTCTACTTCAGTTTCTTTTCTCTGTCTCTCTCCCTCTGCCCCACTCATACTCTCTCAAAATAAAAAAAATAAAAATGAAATAAAATAAACCTGGACCTCCACGTTATATTTCTATCATGGCAACATCAATTAATAGAAGGTCAATGATCCAAGATTTCAGTTGGGTTGATACGTATGAGAAGAATCAGGTAAACCCTGGTTTCATTATTTTTCTTTTTCAGTTTATTTATTTTGAGAGGGGGGAGGGGCAGAGAGAGAGGGAGAGAATCTCAAGCAGGCTCCGCACTGTCAGCACAGAGCCCCATGTGGGGCTCAAACTCATGAACCATGAGAGAGTCGGATGCTCAAGTGACTGAGCCCCAACCCTGGGTTTATTCTTTTTTTTTTTTTTTTTTTTTTATTTTATTTTTGGGACAGAGAGAGACAGAGCATGAACGGGGGAGGGGCAGAGAGAGAGGGAGACACAGCATCGGAAACAGGCTCCAGGCTCTGAGCCATCAGCCCAGAGCCCGACGCGGGGCTCGAACTCACGGACCGCGAGATCGTGACCTGGCTGAAGTCGGTCGCTTAACCGACTGCGCCACCCAGGCGCCCCAACCCTGGATTTATTCTTAACTTTGTGGAGCTGGAGTCAGCCACAAAGTCAGGTTAGTTAAATACATATATAACAGTCCGCAGAATGTTCTTGACATTCCCAAAGGCCACTAATGAGAGCTCTACTTGAAGACTGAAATAGAGATGTACAAAATACAGCATATCATGAGGCCATTAAATCTTCCCATGTTCATAATAGAACAGCAGTTATTTGCCACAGAGCCGTGTGGAAAGATGAACAAAATCATGGGGCGCCTGGGGGGCTCAGTCGGTTGGGCATCCGACTTCGGCTCAGATCATGGTCTCGCGGTTCGTGAGTTCAAGCCCCACATCGGGCTCTGTGCCCACGGCTCCGAGCCTGGAGCCTGCTTCGGATTCTGGGTCTCCCTCTCTCTCTGCCCCTCCCTTGCTCCTGCTCTGTCTCTCAATAATAAATAAACGTTAAAAAAATTTTTTTTAAATATCTAAAGAAAAGATGAGCAAAATCATAACTTCTTAAACTCACAGAAGTATATGTCAATGTTCAGACTCTCCCAGCCGCTAACTTTACTACTGTCAGTGTTCAAAAACGAAAGGAAGTATATAAATGTTTCTGGCACGTTTTAACGATTTTTTCAATGCACGTAAGCAGGTGAAAAATAGTTTTCTAGGGGATCTTCAGGTGTCATGGAGGATACTCAGCTGACATCCAAAGACACTTCTGGGTGCGACTTCTCTGGTTCTAATCTACAGTCTCCTAGTATTGTTAAAACTGGACTCCGATCTTAATACTGATTTCATGATCTTTTATTTAAACCTACTTCACAGACAGGACTCCGTTCCTCAGACATATGTTGATTGCTGCACATGCGATACATAATTTTTTCCTTTTTTTTTAAATTAAAAAAAAATTTTTTTTAATGTTTATTTACTCTGGAGAGAGAGAGAGACAGAGTGTGAGCGGGGAGGAGCAGAGAGAGAGGGAGACACGGAATCCGAAGCGGGCTCCGGGCTCCAGGCTCCGAGCCGACGGCACAGAGCCCGACGCGGGGCCCGAACTCACGAACCGCGAGATCGTGACCCGAGCCGAAGTCGGACGCTTAGCCGACTGGGCCGCCCAGGCTCCCCAACGTAATTTTGTTCTTGATTTAATACAGTCTGTCTTTTTCCTGAACATTTCTGGTGGAAAACCAACATAAAGGACGGAAAATGTGGCTATCCAGGGGAAGTAATACTAAACTATTGGGAGGAAAATGAATTTAAAGGAGGCATAGTAATGAAAGTTATACTTAAGCATGGAGAGGGAAATGCTATTAGGAAGGGATGTCTCATCAGTAACATTTTCAAAAGTGACCCTTCACGAAAAATTTGGAGTTGACAAAGGAGCGATAGGTATCTTTTTGCTTCATTCCCTTTCAGTTATGGCAGACAGTCTCCACGATGGCCCCAAAGGTCCCTGCCTTCTGAGGCGAGTGTCCTCGTGTAATCGTTTCTCCTTGAGCCTGGCGTGGGACCAGCGACTCCCTCCTGACAAAGAAAATACAGTTCGAGCGGTAAGCTCAGTAGAACGTCCCTTCTCCAGGTTGACGAAACCCCTCTTGATCTGTCTTGGAGCCATTGCTCCGGGGAAACCAGCTACCATATTATAAGGAGCTCGGTGGAGAGGTCCAAGTGGCAAGGAAGTGAGACCTCTGGCGAGTGTCGTAAGAGGAACTTAGGCCCACCGAACACCATGTAAGTGAGCTTCGTGGCTCATCTTTCGGGGTTGGCCAGATGTCAAGGGAGTGAGCTTGAAAGCAAAGCCTGCCTCTTCTGAGCTATGTTAGAGACCCTCAAGCAGAGGTACCCAGGTAAGCCAGGACCAGATTATTGACCCATAGAAACTATGAGATAAAAAAAAATGTTTGTTTTCAACCACTAAGTTTCGCGGGGGGCACCCGGCTGGCTCAGTTGGTAGAGCGTGTGCCCCTTCAGCTCGGGGTCTTGAGCTCAAGCCCCGTGTTCGGCGTAGAGCTTACATTAAAAAAATAAATAAACCACTAAATTTTGGGGTTACTTGCTGTGCAGCGATAAATAAGTAATATATCAGTAAACTTTTTCCTGGGGGGCCTGTGTGGCTCAGTCAGTTAAGCATCCAACTTCGGCTCAGGTCATGATCCCACCGCTCATGAGTTCAAGCCCCGCATCGGGCTCCGTGCTGACGGCTCAGAGCCTGGAGTCTGCTTAGAATTCTGTGTCTCCCTCTCTTTCTGTTCCTCCTCCGGTCGTACTATGTCTCTCTCTCTCTCTCTCTCAAAAATAAAGTTTAAAAAAAATTTCTTTTTAAATAATAAACTTTTTCCTGAAAAAGTGTTTAGCTTGAAGTTTTTGGTTTTTTTCTTTTTTTAAGATTTTATTTCTAAGTAATCTCTATACCCGACGTGGGGCTCAAACTCACAACCCTGAGATCTGGAGTCCCATGCTCTAGCGACTAAGCCAGGTGCCCCTCGTTTGACGTTTTAGAGATCATTTCCTCTAACATGTATGGTAAGAGTGCGTTACCTTTTAAATAATACCTCTGAGTATTTTTCGTTGTAAGAGTGCATTACCTGTTAAATAACACCTCTGAGTATTTTTCATTGTCTGAAAATAAAAGGTAATTTACTACAGTGTAATCACCCCAATTGTTTTGTTGTATTCACTTTTCTTATAACAAGAATTCCTAAGATAGGACCTACTGTAGGGTACATGCTATAACCTGAAATACAGTAGCTAAGTAATTTTTTAATTCCCACTTCACATATGAAGAAACTGAGGCATCGAGGGTGACAGAGATTAAACAACCTGCCCAGCGTAACACAGCAAGAGCGAGACGATTCAAACTCGGGCACTCAGAATCCAGACCCCACCTTCTCAGCCTCAACAGGCTGCTACCTCTCCTACGAAACCACGATCAATTCAGGGACGGCATTCTCTGTATATAGCGTTACGTTCTCTGACGACAAAGCAGAGAAATTAGATGACAGTTGTAAATGTAAACCTTAACTTGTGATAGACCAGAGATGCCCTGTGAGATAGTATAATTTGAGTAGGTAAGAAGGAGGGGCGCCTGGGTGGCTCAGTTCTGTTAAGCGTCCGACTTCGGCTCAGGTCAGGATCTCACGGTTCGTGGGTTCGAGCCCCGGGTCGGGCTGTGTGCTGACATCTCCGAGCCCGGAGCCTGCTTCGGACTCTGTGTCTCCCTCTCTCTCTGCCCCTCCCCTGCTTGTACTCTGTCTCTTTCCCTCAGAAATAAACCATTAAAAAAAAAAAGAAGAAGAAAAGAATGAAGACTCTCAAGTCAGAGTGCCTGATTCTGAAGGGCGATTTCAGCTCAGCCCATGGTTTTTGCGCAACTCAGGTTAAGTTTATTATCCTCAGATGTATTTCATCTAGGATAAGCCGGTGACTGTAGCAGTCCCCACCTCATAAAGCTGTCACAAGCACGGAGCGAATTCATGGAAAGGTTTGGCATAGGACCTAGACACAACAAGCACTTAATCAATGTAAACTCTTACAATGATGGTAATTATTACCTGAGGAAGGGAACACAATTTAACAGCATTTTAGGCGCTATAGTCCCGGAGGAAAACAGCCAACCGAATAAGTGGGGACAGTAATGTATGGGTACTCTGCCATGCCAAATACTCCCTTAGACGCACTGCACACATACTTGGCTTTAACCTTCCCCGCGCACTAAGTACAAAGCATTCCTATTTCACAAATGAGGAAGCTTTAATTGAGGAACTTGCCTGAGGCTTAAAAGCTGCTGGGTCACAGAAGGAACACAGCTAGGGGGTACCTGTGGGTATTCAAACAAATCAAGGTGCATTCGCCCCGTTGCTCTGTCACCAAGAGAGACTTCTGCGCCGAAATGACCATACGTTGGGAAGGCGGAGCCCGCACTTTCGTTCAACGTAGGTGTTCTTTTGATTCCATTTGGACACATTACCTACCGCGTGTCACGTGCGAACTTCTGTGCAAGATGCACAGGGTTGCCAGGCAGGCTCGTCCGGTTTGTGTCCCGTACCTGCCGCCCCGGTCAAGGGCACAAAGCAGGAGGTGCGATCCGCTCCACGAGCCATCCCCTGGCCCAGCCTTGAGCCTGAGCTCGTAAATTTGCCGCAGAAGGGGTCCTTTTTCTACGAAAAAGTGACATATGAGCTCACGGAGGCCTTAGGCACATGTAGTAACTGAACTGCGACGCGGAAATTGATCTAACTTTGCTTCCTCGCCCCGTGAGGTGAATTTCTGGCACTCTTAACTAGAGCTGTTCACTTAGTACCGATGAGGGGATCGTGTGGACAAGACCTTACTTAGAGGAGACCCCGGGCTCATTGCTACCCTGGGGTGGCAGAAATTCACACGGGGGGCGGGGCGAGGGGCTCTGCTGTTTCACTACAACTTATTTCTTACCCTGTAACTGAATAGTTTGGGACGTTGTTTTCTTTCTTTCTTTTTTAATGTGTTTATTTTTAAGAGAGAGAGAGTGCGTGAGAGCAGGAGTAGGAGAGGGGAAGAGAGAGAGGGAGCTGAGCCACCCAGGAGCCCCTGGGACGTTGTTTTCTTTAATTTTACAATTCAATTTCCTAAGGGAAGTTAGAACAATACAAGGCAGTTCTAGGGCGGTACTTAGTTTTTCAGCTCCTGAAACCACAGTGACACAAAACCCTGCTGAGGAGTGTTTCACGTAAAACAACCAAGGGGGAAAGATGCATTTTTTTTCTTTATTACTTTTGATATAGAATGTCAAGATTACAAGAAGCGACTTTCAGACTTTTATTGGAATGAAGTATAGTCTTCTTTACTCCAAGGCATCTCCCAGCTGTTATTATAGCATTATTCCACATAAGCAGAAGCCACCCGGGTGCCCCCGACCGTCAGGTGTCCAGCTGGTGGTTTCCGCTCAGGTCACAATCTCATGGGTTCGAGCCCCGTGTAGGGCTCTGCGCTGACAGTGCGGAGCCTGCTTGGGATTCTCTCTCTCTCTATCTCTCTGCCCCTCCCCTGTTCTCTCTCTCTCTCTCCCCCTCATTCTCAGAATGGATGAATAAACTTTAAAGAAAATTTATTAGAAATACCTGGGTGGCTCAGTTGCTTAAGTGTCTGACTTCGGCTCAGGTCATGATCTCACAGATTGTGGGATCAAGCCCCGCATCGGCCTCTCTGTTGTCAGCACGGAGCCTGCTTAAGATCCTCTGTCCTCACCCCCTCCCTTTCCCCTCCCCCACGTGCAAGCATGCACATTCTCTCTCAAAAATTAAAAAAAAAATGAAAAAAATTATTTAAAAACACTAAGCAGAAGCCATAGGCGTTTCAGAAGGTGTGGGACAGAAATTTAGGGAGAAAAAGAAGAATTAAATACTGAGGGGTGGTCAGTTGCTACGCAATGGAAACTCACTAGCATAAGCAAATGTGGGATTTTATTATAAAGCACATGCTTCGTTTTCCCAGACCCCAGGGGCAGAAATACAGTCAGGCCTCCCAGGGTAGTGGAAACATGAAAAGCCATTTGAAAACTATTCATCCCGTGTGTTCGTCTTTCTCCTTTCTTTTGGACTCATGGTTTTTCATTGTTGCTCTTATATGACCTTTTCATTTCTTCTTCTACAGACTGGCTTTTATAGTTTATCTGTACGCATGAGGGATATCCCCACAACTCTCAAATCTTCCTTATGCTCTTTTTTTTAATGTTTGTTTTTAAAAAAAATTTTTAATGTTTTTTTAAATTTATTTTTGAGAGACAAAGCAGGAGTGGGGAGGGACAGAGAGAGAAGGAGACACAGAATCCCAAGCAGGCTCCAGGCTCCGAGCTGTCCGCACAGAGCCAGACGTGGGGCTCGAACTCGTGAACCGCGAGATCGTGACCTGAGCTGAAGTCGGCCACTTCATGGACTGAGCCACCCAGGCACCCCTAATGTTTATTTATTTTGAGAGAGAGAGGGAGGGAGGGAGAGAGAGAGAGAACACGAGCAGGGGAGGGGCAGAGAGAGAGGGAGACAGAGGATTCCAAACGGGCTCCTCGCTGACAGCAGTGAGCTGAATGCGGGGCTCAAACCCATGACCTGAGCTGAAGTCGGATGCTTAACTGACTGAGCCACCCAGGCGCCCCTTCCTTATGCTCTTGTAGAAGACTCGAGTCACATTAAACCAAATAGATTTGCTATTGAGCCATAATAACCAATTATAGAAAGAAGATACTGATCTTTGGTATCTAGTTTCTCATGTCCTGGGACCAAATATATACTTTCCACCTCTTATAGGTTCCTCCATTCCAGAGGCATAAAATGAGTCCCTGTAGATATTAGTAAAGGCTTTTTAAAAAAATCTACTTCGACATAAATGGCAATGTAATCCAGAAGTAGGTATTCGAGTATTTCGTGGACAATGGCATTTGAAGAAAAGACAGCGTCCTACTGAAAAAGAAGAAAGATTGCTCTGTAATAATTTCCACTATCCCAGCGACTCTGAAAATTAAGCATAACCCGGAGGAACTGTTAAAACAGAGATTCCTGGGCTCTACTCCCAGAGCGTCTGGTTTAAGAAGTAAAGGGTGGGGCATGAGAATTAGTATTTTCCAGAAGTTCCCTGGGACCATACTCTATTTATTTTTTTAATCTGTATGTACGTATGTAGGTAAACTCTGCACCCCACGTGGAGCTCAAACTCACGACCCCAAGATCAACGGTTACACGCTCTACGAGCGGAGCCAGCCAGGTGCACCTCCCAGGGCCACACTTTAAAAACCACTGTATCAGCATATTTGTCATTATTATGTTTGGCTGAGTGCAAATTGACTTTTAATTTTTTTCTCGTACATAGCTTAGTCAAAGACGCTCTGCTGTGCTGGAATCAGGCAGGCTGGCACTAACACAGGAAGGCAGAAGGCAGGAAGGAAAAGGAAATTAACCAGAGCTTGACTGGTTTTGTAAAATACTTTCAATCCATTCAGTAGCTGCTGACATTAGGCTCTCTTGTGGTTCCTTCCCGAACTTCCTAGTATGTATTTCTATTGCTGTCAAAAGAAAATGAAAACAAGGACAAAGCACACCAAACCTGGCTTGGTGCGATATCGCACATAGGGATATTAAAACGCAAAGACCAAACGCTGAGGAGATTAAAAAGATAAAATGTTTAGTCTCCTCAGGCACCATTTTATTAAAAGTTGAAGAATTAAATAATTCCCCTTCCGTTCAGGAGAAAAATCTCTGCCGAGAGATACTAAAGGATTTGAAATAATGAGAAACTAAAGTCTACCAAAAATGTTTGAAAGTCATGCGTGATGCTGAAAGCATCACTTTTAAAGAATCTCTTTCACAAACAAGATATTCTTGTCTCATTTGTGTTACTATGATCAAGTTCAAAGAGCTGTATCCAATCACGTACTGCTCGTATGGCAAGACATCGCTCGTTCATCAAGTTAAAATCTATCAGAACTGTTTGCTCGTCTTACGGAATATTCGCAGAATAAGTTCCTCGCAATCCAAGGTTTTACTGTATACTGGAATTGAGCGGTTGAGTCAACCGGTGGCAAATGGAGAGAGCCAGAAGTCTTGCTTTTGGAGCAGGAGGTTTCAGACAAGCAATGGCGAGAAGGCTATGGTGATTATGTGTCAATGGAGGAGCTCCTGTTTGAACTCCTGTTTACATGATAATCATGATAGATGCATATCCTATATATTCTAGATGTAATAGATTACCTATGGATATGGCAGAAATATTAATAGCCATACACAGGTTACTATACCTCCATACGTGTCTTTGCTCTATCAGCTGCCAAAGCCTAGAAGCAATGCTACCCCAGTAGCAATGAGAATAACCTGCACCTGGAATTTGGTTTATAATATTCTTCTCCAATGAAAGGAACCAAGGCTACTCACGAGAGAGGCTGATTCAAGGACTGGAACAGGCCGTAGGCAAGATGAGCCAGTAGCTGTGGTTCAATATCAAGTCCAAGATGCTGCCGTTCACGCTGACTTGCCTCCTAGTTTAAGTACAAGGATACCACCTCTATCCCTTAAGTTGAAGTCCTTATCTCAACTCTTATTTATAAGGTACTATCTTAGCAATAGGTCCATTCAGCTTACAAAGAAATCAAGAGTCCGACAAAGCAGAGGAAAGCAAGTTCCAGAGACACGTTTTTTTCTCTGAGTTCTTTTTCCACCTGGTTTCAAGGCCAGGATATACCTTATTATATGGTATAACCTTGGTTTGCAAGCATAATTCATTCCTGAAACATGCTTGTCGTTCAAAGCACTCGTATGTCAAAGCAAATTTCAGGAACCATTGGCTCAGCTGTGATCACGTGACGTTCGGCATCGCGTACTTACTACTCGTATGGTAAGACATCGCTTGTTTTTCAAGTTAAAATTTATTAGAACTGTTTGCTCATCTTGCGGAACACTCGCAGAACACGCTACTCGCGTCCAAGGTTTTGCCGTAGGACATAGTGTGCTTTGGTGGATCAGATATTCACATCAACGAATAATGAACTAGCTGTCAGTAGACCCATGTTCCACTTACGGCTCATCACATATTAACGCTGACATTTCACTTTCCTAGGCTCGTTTTTCACATCTGTTTAAGAGAGATGACCACAAGGTTGTCCCCAACTGTTTAATGAGGACAGTCATGAGCTTATTGTACACATGAAATAAAAATAGGTCTTTAAAGCACTAAGCATCATTCCTGGCCCTAAAACTCAACAAATCTGTTGGGGGATGAGAAGGCAGAGGAAAAGAAAACAGGAGGACGTATGTAGAAGCCGTAGGAAGTGCTCAATGATGCTTTTGGTGGTGGTGGAATGGTGATGAAGAACGTGGTTTCTGCCTCGGTGCCTGTGTTACGCCTCAAAGTTAGTTCCTCGGTCTGAGCCAGCCTGCATCTCCTAACGTGTAGAATCCACAATCTGATTCTGACAATTGCTATGCATACTTGCGGGACTGTTGTAAGAATTAAGTGAGATCGGGAATGTGAGTGAACGTTGGCCCCTACCGAATTCAATAGAAGCCCGAAAAGATTACCACCTCAAAAAGCAGCCCGTGAAGCCTGTGTTAGGCAAATGTTGGATAAAGGTAAGTGTTGGGGCGCCTTGGGTGGCTCAGACAGTTGAGCCCCCGACTCTCGATTTTGGCTCAGGTCATGATCTCCACTCCTTAGAAGGTTTGTCTACAGATAAAATAGAATACTGTACTTGAAATTGACTTCCGTGTGAAAAATGTTGCAGGGTAGAATTGGTTCTTGTGGTGTTATATCAACACCCTTATTTGTATACAGGACTGACCTCTTCCAAAACCGTTTCAGTGTTTTGAAGGATGACACAGTTTGGATCCGAGTCTAAGAAACTAGATCAAATGCTATGGGAATCAAGTCAGTTAATAACCAAATATATCAAAATTGCCTGCCATATTAGCAATGAAAGATACAGCACGGGAATGGATTGAACCAATTGCCTTTAAATACTCAATCTTAGAAGAAACCATTTTTTAACAAGTTGTCTAGACCCTTTTCTGCTTAGGATGAAAGGGTGTGGTGGCACGACCCATTCCCCACCCCGCCTCGTTGGCCCTGTCCCTAACACTTCTAGTTCTTTTTTTTTTTTTTTTTTTAAAGCATAAAGTCAGATTTTCTTTTCTATGCTCAAACCACCTAGATTCTAAGATCCTGTTTTCAGGCTGACCTGAGCCGCAGAATTCCACCCACACTCCTTTGGTCAGTCAATGACTCGAAATTCGAAATAGGTAGGTTGATGACAGACAGACGGACTTTCAGGAAGTTCCAAGGAGAGCGAGTCTATATAAAATCACTTTAATCGTGAAGAATCATGTATCTTTTTTTTTTCTTATGACGAAGTAGCCTTGAATGATTTATGAGAAGACACTTTGATGCACAGCAATGTCTCGGTGATGACATAGATTCTCTAGGTCTTTGTGCATTTGAAACTTGCTATGTTCATAATGTTTTTGTAACAGCATTGTCAAAAAAGAAAGCCTTCAGTAGAGCCGAAATTGATCGTTTACACCAAAGGTAGAAACTCAAGACGTCCTAGAAATCCTAGGGGTGGCACAGCATTGTAGAAGGTCATCCCACCTCTCTGAAATTTCATTTCCTCATTACAGTTCACCGGAGAAAATACACAACTCTCCATTGTATTTGAATTTTCAATGAACAACGAATATTTTTAGTATCATTATGTTCCAAGTGGTGCACAGGACATGTCTAGGCTAAAAAAAACCAAAACACAAAAAAACAACAACAACAAACCCAACTTCTTATCGTGTGTCTGAGATTCAAATTTAATTAGAGGCCCTCTATTTTTGTTTTCTAAATCTAGCAACCCTACGGTAAAACGTTAAGTTCAGGAGTGCCTGACATGGGTAAATTCTTAGGGCCCTTCCAAAGGAAACATCCCTACTTCTGTCGTGGGAGCACCTGGCAGGCTATGTGCATATAACACAATAGGACACACAGAAGTATAATACTTGTAAGCCACTGGTTTTCAAACTTCACTCCCCTCTGGTCTCCTGGGTGGCTCAGTTGGTTAAGCACCTGACTTCAGCTCAGGTCACGATCTCACGGTTCATGGGTTCGAGCCCTGCGTTGGGCTCTCTGGTGACAGCTCGGAGCCTGGAGCCTGCTTCAGATTCTGTGTCTCCCTCTCTCTCTCTGCCCTCCCCCCATTTGTGCTCTCTCTCAAAAAAAAAAAAAATTAAAAAAATAATAACAGTAAAAAAACTTCACTCCCCTCACTTGCTGAACTTTTTAAAATGCTGAGTCCCAGGCTACAGCCTATGAAATTTTAACTCACCAGTTTTGGGGTGAGGCCAGGGAGTCTGCACCTTTAACAGATATCCGAGATAATTCTGATATAGGTGTTTGGAGACCATACTTATAAAATCACCGTGGCTTTCTCCCATGAATCAGAAATCCCGTCTACCTGGAAGCCAGGATTTCCTCACCCATCGTTCATTTAGGACCATACTAAACACTGAACACTGATGGGGAGCCTGGGTGGCTCCGTCGGTTAAGCGTCCAACTTCGGCTTAGGTCATGATCTCACCATCTGTGAGTTCAAGACCCCCATCCGGCTCTGTGCTGACAGCGCGGACCCTGGAGTCTGCTTCGGACTCTGTGTCTCCCTCTCTCTGTCCCCCCCCTGCTCGTGCGCTCTGTCTCTCAAAGATAAATAAAAATTTAAAAAATATCAAACACTGCTCTTCTGACCACACAAAAGAACCACATGGCCTGCTCTCATACTTCTCTAACACATGCTAAATAGGCTTTCATTAATTTTGGTGGATGTGAGGAAAATTCAAGTTAATCCTATGGAAATATGAATGAAAGCATTCTGGGAAAAAAAAATACAGTTTCCATTTAAGAAAGAGAAATGACTTGTTGAATATTAGACATGGCAATAATAGAACAAACTAGAATGGAGAAGAAGCCGCGTGGAGCAGCGTTCTGACCAGAGAAAGCTAATTGTTTTAATCCAATTCAATCTGCTACTCAGCTGCAACTCTGAAAGGTCACACAACACTGCATAAAACCCCAGCACAATGGTCATCCCCAATGAGGATTTAACATTATGTAATACTCCTTTTTTTCCCAATTTAATATTTCTATATGGCCCCTTTAGAGTGCGTCTAAAGTTAACATTTAACACCTTCACAGGAATTCGTTACCCTAAGCACAGCTGGTTCAACGTTCGTTGGTCACGAGACAAAATACTAGTCCAATTTGGTGATTAGACCAAAGAGTGACTGCTTTGGGGGGACCAGAACTAGGTTTAGAGTGACCTGACCATAAAGGGTTTGATCTCTTGGGTGCGCAAATATCAAGAAACAACACATGCACTCACGTAGATGGCTGGGGGGTGGAGGGGGGAAGAGTACCTTTTCTCGTTTATTTACTTCAGAGAGCAAGCTAGAGCGACCCAGTACGGGAGGGGCAGAGAGAGAGGGAGACACAGAATCCGAAGCAGGCTCCAGGCTCTGAGCTATCAGCACAGAGGCCTACGCGGGACTCGAACTCATGAACCGCGAGATCGTGACCCCAGCCGAAATCAAGAGTCGGACGCTTAACCGACTGAGCTACCCAGGTGCCCCGGAAAACGAGTACCTTAATCTTTGATTGTTTACCTAAAAAACCTGTCTTGGGGCAGGTAAGAGGGCCGCATTTCCACCTTGGCAGAAAGAATTCCTATGAATCTCTTACAAAACGGTGTGGCAGCATTTCTTGGGGGATTTCTGTTTTCACCATGTGGGAATGAAAGCAGTGAATTTACCATAGTAGTTAGAAGTTTGATTCTGGAGCCAGAATTTCAAAACTTGCAACCTATTAGCCTAGTATGACCCCAAAGACATAGCTACAGCTTCTCTTGGCCTCAATTTATATCTCTCTAAAATGGGGCTAGAACCTTCCTCCTGTGTTCCGAGGACTCAATGAGGTAATGGGGGGTAATGTTCTTAGAAGAGGGCCTGGTGCCTAAGGACCGTAGAAGTGTGTGTGTGGTGGGTATGTTTTTGTCCTTACACTTCTGATTCACGGCCTTTTCCAACAGTCTCCTGACGGGTGGCGACCCTCGCCTGCCATTTTGTTCACGGTAGATTCGAGCGGACCAAATAAGCCCTGTTGCAGCCGGTTGCGCTGTCCGAGTCCCAACTATGTGAGATGCAACTACAAAGTGGTCAGATCACTTTTTCCCATCGATGATGTGATTCGTTTCCTGGCTTTGTCCGTTACATCGTGGGTTCCAGGTAACGGAGAAGCACAGGATCTTGCAGTCCCCGAGGTGACAGAGCTTCTGCTTTGCTTTAGTTCTCAAGTTGAAGTCCAAGTAGGTGCTCGCCTAGCCCCTCTTCCCAGCTTGCTCCCCCATCGGTTGTGACGCACGGTGACTTACACGCTGAAAGAACCCCCACCAGGCCTTTTCTCCGGGTTCTGTGTACAGAACCACTTCCTGCCACTTTCTCTAGTCCGAGTATGGAAGTTTCCTGAGCCTATCTACTCCTACAATGCTCCCCTCGCCCCCCCGCCAAGACTAATGATACTGCCTCGCACAACCCGGACAATAAAAGATTGGCTTAGTGAATGAACAGAAATCCATAATTTACCTCCAGCTGCATAACATAGTGGCTTTTGTTTAGGTCTTTTCCTTTTTGCCTGACTTTGTGCCTAATTTTATTTCTTTTTATTATTTTAATGACCTCCTCACCAGTCGCTCCATTAATCCGGATTTGCCCCATGTCTTTGCATCGCTACGATGCGTTCTTAGCAAAACTGTTTCCGCCCAGAGGTCCTGTTTTCATCCAAGGCGATCCCATCCACATCTCCGAAGCTCGGTTTGCCATGCGAACGATTATGCCACGAGAGAAACTCTGAATCAAGGCTCTACACTGTAACTGCAGGCCAAGTTCCGTATTTGGAACCAGGCTCAAATCCATCGTGACTCTCAGGGAATAAGGTATTTATCATAGAGGGCAACCCTTTGATAAACGATTCCTACCTTCGTCTCGAGTCCATATTTGCCTGTCAACCCACAACGCACAAAAGGTTCTTAGATGAATACTCAGTGATTGACATCCCAGGTTACAGTGGGAAATGCCAATACAATCGTCTAAAAAATAAAGGCATATTTGAGGCACATGCAGTGATATTTAATTAAAAGAAAAACATCACTGGAAACCGGGGAGTGCTGACTTGCGTGTTTCATATGAAAGTTTGGTGGAGAGCTTCCGTTTGTGGCGTGGGGCACAAGGGTACCTACCGAACGTCACTTGGTGTCTGACAAGAGATTCATTCCATCCGATAACGAACCTCTGAAATCTTGCAGGAGATGCCCTTCCACGGATTAGCATAGTCCCGACTTGCTCTGCCAGAATACCCTGCAGGGGGCTTTGGAAACAGGGTACTTCGCTTAAAAGGCAGGCTTGGCACAAGGGGAGAGCTTTCCACTGACTACTCATAAAGCCGAGTGGACCAGATTTCTTATGCGTCAAACGTTTCCATATGGGTTACCTATACTGCCAAATCTTTTTCTTCTCCTTTCAAAAAGTTCTTGCTTTTTCGTAAGCTAGATGGTTTAAAAGATCTTCTGTAACTTTGAAGAAGCATTACATTCCATTTTTAGAAAGTGAAAATTGCTGCTCTCAAATGGAAACAAATTTTGCATCAAAGAGCTTGAATTCAATACAGAGGGTGGAAAAAAGCCAAATATGTAAAGCATTCTAGCAGCTGGCACTGATACTGGCCAAGGCTGTCTCTACACATGCAAACCAAAGAGATATGAGGTGGTTTTTAAATAATTCCAGAAGTTCCGCACCTTGACTGTAATTATCTGAACTAAAAGTGCATCTTAGCCCAATTGACGCAACGATCTAACTCAATCCCTCCCTCAACGTTCCATAGAGAAAGGCAGGTGCTATGATTACGGCACACCTAGGTGTTGAGAATGAGCTAGAATCATTCACTGCAGCTTTCATTCTTCTGCTCCGTGACTGCTTGGCAACGTGGACCCAAAGCTAAGAGATGCAGGGAAGATCCACTGTGATCTGTCAGTCTGTCAGCAACCTGTCAGCCAAAATTACTTCGGTCGGAAGGCCACATTTTGTCAAAAAGATGATGAGAAAAAAAGAAAGAGGTATGAATAATGTCTCTTGAAGTCTCGACTCCATTCTCACTATAAAGCAGCCAGAAAGAAGGAAGCTATATAGCTATTCAGCAGCAAATTCTGATAAACGAAAGAAAACCCACCACCAGACCCCGTGGCCGTGTTGATTCAGTCGGCAATGGGATTCTCGAAACCATTCAATGTCCACATTCCCCATGACTAATTCTACTGGTATTGTGCCTGCGGTAAGCGATTGCTTAGGGGAACGAGAAAGGAGGCGGAGAGGCAGGAGACGGGGGAAGGAGATGTGAGGGGAAAGACAGGACAGTCAGGGCTCATTTCAACGGGAGGGCAGTATTGAAATAAGGGGACAGTTGGAGACAACCAACTTCGTTATGTGCGTGTAGCTCAGGTTTCTGTTAAGACTGTCTGCTTGTGGTTTGCATCTAATGGATAGATCTGTCTGGCTCCCAGGCCCAGCCCAACAGGGTTGGTGTGGAAAGGGAGGCCTGGAAGGATCCACCCTTTTCCACATATGGGTTGGCTAGCCAGCCCCTTTCAGCAAATTGATGACAGTCTTCGGGGTTCCAGTCAACTAAATCAACCATTGTGCAAACAGGGCCACCCACCAGAGCACTAATTCCACCCAAAAGTGGTGTTTTTTTTTTTTCTGGGGGGGGGGGAGGGGGGTTGCCAAGCAAATGGGTGCCACAAATTAACTTGATTCCTTCATAAGGACAAAATTCTCATAGATGAGCAGGAATCAGGGACAGAGTGTACGTCTTCATTTTTTCATAGGAAAAGAATGAGATCTCGTCGGTAAGAATAAGAGAAAACACTTTGTCAAAGATGTAACAGCCAATGTGGTTGAGAAAGGATATCTGATAATAGAGAAGAAAAGAAATCAAGAAAATGAAGCTACCAGCACAAAATCTGAGTAAGAGTTCAAATGAGTGTTGGCAGAAAGGAAGAAATAGCAGAAACCTGTGTGACAAACCATATCTGTAACAGATTCTCAATAGTCTTTTATGTGAAAATATTTGGGTGCATAATTTCCCTGCCAAGACAGCTATTCAAAACTCTAAACCAAGATTTTTCTATTGCATGAATACAGTTTTCTGTTTCCTTTGTAACACGATATATTTGACGGACGGATTAACTCCATAAGACATTTTATTTGGGCGTTTTTTTTATCCAGTTTTTTTTCCCCCTTTACTAACAGCATACAGATTAAGGAAGCATGAATAATTGTTACCTCAGTCCCCATTATTTAAAAATATGATCCATGTGATTTCTTTCTGGTTCCATAGGGTAGTGGAACAGAAACAAACTGTCTTTTTCACGTGGTTGTTCGTTTGAGGAGATATCTATCTTCCGTAGAATTACGGCTCATAGAACAGCACTTAATCTGTGAACTCTCCAGTCCAGAAACATTGGGCTAGATTATTGCTATGCCAAGCACAGAAGCTTGTTGAATTTGGTTCCTTTGATCTGCCCATCTGAAAGTCTATCTTACTTAGAAGTGTCCAAAGTGAAGTTTCTTTGATCTCCTATGACCGTGAGAACTCAGGTTCTCTTTATCTCTAGAAATCTCTTGCAAACAAACTTTTCTAAGGCTCTGCCTACAGGACGCTTTCAGAAAAAAAAAAAGTAAAAAAGAGAACAAAGGAGCTGATTAGGTCACACTGAGATACTCCACAGCTATCTAGTCGATTGCACTTGCTCAAACAAACAAGCTATATGAAATGATAAATGCTAATAAGTTTGGCCTCACACTTCCCCCACAGTGCATCTAGAATAAGCAATGAATTGATAACGAGCTACAGGATGATTGATTTGCTTGTGTACAGAATGATCAAGCCTCGGAAATAATAATTCATCGCCACAAAGCATGCAGGTGTTGAACAGTGAGGACCTTCTTTAAGGAGGAATACAGGGAGGAAATGCCTATTCATGGATCTTTGATAGAGAAACGTGTTTCATGCGTTGGCTTGAGGATACCAGTTCGTTTAAATTCCAGGGAGTTGACGGTCTTAAATAGAATTGCACCATTCCTAGAAATGTGAGGACTTTAGGACTGTCCGCTGGGGAAAAGCCAATATTGCTCTCTTTGAAATCATAGAAATCGTGCCTCCATTTGAGAATGTGAAATAGCTTCGAAATTGATGTGTTTGGTCATTACGCACGAGTGCTTGACAAAGCTGCTTTGATTTCAGAGATTGTAAATCCCTGCAACGCTGCAAGAACCCATTTATGAAATTGAGGTATTGATTGTGCTAATCTATACAGTGATTACAAGAAGCGGCCTAATGAGTAGGTGCTGTCTGAACAATGTGCCTAAGAGGCACCATACGGGGCTGCAGTCGAAAAGTTTGTTCCTTTGGCCCCGAGGATTCTGGTCTGCCTGAGTTTCTTATTAAAATAGGAATATATATATATATATATATATATATATATATATATATATAGGAATATATATATTAGTGTTTTATTTTTAGTCCTGGTCCTGGACTTTTATTTATATATATAAAATATATATTATATATATATAAATATATAAATTTATAAATATATTTATACATATATGTATAAATATATACATATATGTATAAATATATACATATGCTTATAAATAAATATTTATATAATATATTTATTAATTTATAAACTTATATAAATTTATATAATATATTATATATATTGAATATTTATATAAATATATAAATATTTATATATTTATAAATATATGTATATATGTGTATATATTTATAAATATATATTATTTATATATTTATATATTATATTTATATTATATTTATATATTTATAAATATATAAATTTTTATATATAATATATATAAATATATAAATATATATATATATATATTTATTTAGTGTTTGTTTTTGAGAGAGAGAGAGAGAGAGAGCATACACACACAAGCCAGGTTGGGGCAGAGCGATAGGGAGAGAAAAATCCCAAGAAGGCTCTGAGCTGACAGCGCTGAGGCCGACATGGGGCTCAAACTCACGAACTGGGAGATCGTGACCTGAGCTGAAACAAAGAGTCAGACGCTTAACTGACTGCGCCGCCCAGGAGCCCCTAAAATAGCAATCTTCTTGTGTAGGGACACACCCTAAAACAGTTTTTGTTCATTAATATGTTTGCTCTTTTAATAACTATATTGAGATTCTACTATACACGATGTACTTTGAGAAGGTTCCAAAACGAATACGATCTAACGCCCAAATTGAGTGTAATCCTCAAAGTTGGGGGGTAGTAAGGTACAAGATGCATGTGTGGTAGGCAGGGATCTGAAATGGAATTAGACAATAAACTGAAATAGACAGAAAACAGGCACTCGAGGCATATGTGCTGGAAAAACGACTGATTCAGAGTATGAAGGAATGTTACTGGATAATGTATAGACAAATGATATACTAGAGACCTAACGTGTTTTAGTTAACGTACTCCTCATGCATTCGTACTGACTCAGGTCTTAGAAAAATCATTATTTTCTGTCAAAGATGCATTAGGATCTGGAGTTTTCTGAAATAACTGGAAAACTCTAGAGGTTTGGGGGATACACTTGGAGAATAAACGATGATGTAATATCACTCAAAAAATTTTTTTACATGATGATCTGATTCCTACTTCCAAGAATCTTATCACCTTAGAAGTGATACGAGGGGCGCCTGGGTGGCGCAGTCGGTTAAGCGTCCGACTTCAGCCAGGTCACGATCTCACGGTCCGTGAGTTCGAGCCCCGCGTCGGGCTCTGGGCTGATGGCTCGGAGCCTGGAGCCTGTTTCCGATTCTGTGTCTCCCTCTCTCTCTGCCCCTCCCCCGTTCATGCTCTGTCTCTCTCTGTCCCAAAAATAAATAAACGTTGAAAAAAAAATTTTAAAAAAAGAAGTGATACGATGTGTATACGCATAGGTATGAGTTCAATAGAATGGGAAGGGATTCGTTGGCAATTAAAGAGGATGAATGAAAACCAGAATAGACACCTGGAAGGAAGACAGGAGGAGAAAGAGGCCTCTCCGAAAAGGTGTTAGAGGAGAAAACTAAACACATCTTAATTTTGCACATCATGATTATGCTCTTGAATGCTTCCTTCCTTGCGTCAGCCAAAATGATGTGAGAAGGGAAACACACAGCTAGACGTTGAGCATAGTCAGCTACTCCTAAGAGAAGATGTGCAGATAGTGATAGGACTAACCGGCCAGTTCAGCTGAGAAAAAAAAAAAAAAAAACCCATCAACCGCAGGGGATTGAATTGCAGACAAACAAATGAGCAGCTCAGGATTACAACTCTTCTTCTTTTTTTTTTTTTAAATTTTTTTTTCAACGTTTATTTATTTTTGGGACAGAGAGAGACAGAGCATGAACGGGGGAGGGGCAGAGAGAGAGGGAGACACAGAATCGGAAACAGGCTCCAGGCTCTGAGCCATCAGCCCAGAGCCCGACGCGGGGCTCGAACTCACGGACCGCGAGATCGTGACCTGGCTGAAGTCGGACGCTTAACCGACTGCGCCACCCAGGCGCCCCTACAACTCTTCTTCTAACCAGTGTTTATTTCCTAACAGGCTAAAAGGGGGAAACAGAACATAAACTGATGAGACAAACGCACGGAACCTGCAAGAACTGTAAATGAGATCTAGGTGCCAAAGAGGAATATGGAATTCAGTTTGCAATTAAAAACATGTTGGGAATTTACTGGGTTCTATTTCTCTCTTGACAAAACTTTCTTTCTTTTTTTTTAATATTATTTTTGGAGACAGCACGAGTGGGGGAGGGGCAGGGAGAGAGGGAGAATCTTTTTTTTTTTTTTAGTTTTTTTAACGTTTATGTATTATTGAGAGACAGAGCGAGACAGAGCATGAGCATGGGAGGGGCAGAGAGAGGAGGAGACACAGAATTTGAAGCAGGCTCCAGGCTCCGAGCCGTCAGCACAGAGCCCGACGTGGGGCTCGAACCCACCAACTGCGGAGAGAGGGAGAATCTTAAGCAGGCTCCACGCTCAGCCAAGAGCCTGATGCGGGGCTCGAATCCAGGAACCGTGAGATCATGACCTGAGCCCGAAATCAAGAGTCTTAACCGACCTGAGCCACCCAGGCACCCCGACAGAACTTTTAATATGGGGAAGGTTATTCAAAGTTCTCTTATAGAATTCTAACATCCACAGAATTTGGCTCAAGGAAGAAGTTTAGGAACCCCTACAAACATTGATAGTACAACGCAATTAACAATGCAGAGGAAACTATTATGATCATACCAGGAAAATAAGCCATCAACATCCTTATGAAGATTGATTATGATGATGATGATTCATAATTCCAGAAAAGGCTTCTAGGCAAACATCGGCTGGTAAGTAAAGTGAATGATACTCAAACTTATGTATTTCAGTTATAAGATGTACATCATTCTTGGGGCGCCCGGGTGGCTCGGTCAGTTGAGTTGTCTGACTTCAGCTCAGGTCATGATCTCACAGTTCGGTTCATGGGATCGAGCTTCTCGTCGGGCTCTGTCCCGATAGCTTGGAGACCGCTTGGGATTCTCTCTCTCTCCCTTTCTCTCTCTGCCCCTCCTGAGCGCGTGCGTACTCTCTCTCCCTCTCAAGATAAATAAATAAACTTAAAAAAACAACACACATGCCAAAGTGACAGTTTTTGGGGTGGCATATTCCACTCTGCCTATGACACAGTCCCAAACCTGCAGTCTTAAATTTTTTTTTCAACGTTTATTTATTTTTGGGACAGAGAGAGACAGAGCATGAATGGGGGAGGGGCAGAGAGAGAGGGAGACACAGAATCGGAAACAGGCTCCAGGCTCTGAGCCATCAGCCCAGAGCCCGACGCGGGGCTTGAACTCCCGGACCGCGAGATCGTGACCTGGCTGAAGTCGGACGCTTAACCGACTGCGCCACCCAGGCGCCCCCCAAACCTGCAGTCTTAATATGCACTTTATAGCCAACGTATTGAACTAGCTCCTTCTATTAGGAGAAAAAAAAAAAAGAAATATTAGATAATAATCGAGCTCGATGTTATTCCAGGAAACTTTCCATTCATTTCTTTGAGGAATTAAAGATGTTCTCAAGGTTTTTGACCTCTTGCCTTCTAATGCACAACGACCACGCGCTGGTCTCAGTCACGTGTGCTGTTGTGGATAGTTTTTTCATGCGCAGCAAATTACCAAACAGTGGGGGAAAAGAAGCATTATTTAACTGGAGTTTTTAAAACGTGATTATTATTATTTTTTGTCTTTAAAAAATATATTAAAAATAAACCTCAGGAGGTTGGGAAGGCAGTCCCGTCCGTCCCCCCCCGCCCCACCGCGAGAAGTTTTCTTCCACCTAGAAAGCATGCATGCACGTACACATATAATATAGATATGATTAGGAATACAAGAAACTGCCTAATCTCTACCTAGGTCTGTTCCATCTAAGCCACCTAAGTGCTGCCTGTACCCTCCTCACTGCTCCTGTATCATTGTCTAGTCAGGAGCCATTTTGTTTCCTTCACACACTCCCATAAGACGTCTGCCAGCTCTCCCCCTCAGACATCAAACCTACAAGGTTGGATTTCACCGCGCCAATCGCTCAGCGGCAGTAATTGTTACGTGTTGATCCCGGTTCCGATCCCTTGTAACAACCCCAACTCCATTGCACAATGTAAGGTACCAAATCTCAGAATAACATACCCCGGATCCATCTAAGGTGTTCCATTTCTCGATATCCAATATCCTGTGTACCCCTGAAAACCCCACTCCTACCCTGTCACCTCCCCCCGCCCTCTGGCCCATATTCTCTTCCATCATGCTAGAGATCACAGCTTTGTGCCTGGGAACTGGATTCACGGAAGGGCTCCCTAGGGGAAGCTACACTTCAGCTGAGTCCTCAATGAGTAAGCAACAACCGGAGAACAACGAACGGATAGTTCTACGGTGAAAATTCCACGGCGAGGTGTGTTATGGGTAGCATCTCAGTGCTTCTCAAATGTAGTGGTTTTTAAATATGAACATTTCTGAGGTCAACCCTAGCGCTAATGAAAAAGCATCCCCTAGGAGTGGAATCCAGGAATCTGCAACTTAAGGGCCTATATGAGGGGATTCTTTTGATTCCTTTTATTTTTTTTTTAAAGTTTTTTTTTAAATTTTGATTTATTTTTGAGACAGAGAGAGACAGAGCATGAACGGGGGAGGGTCAGAGAGAGAGGGAGACACAGAATCTGTAGCAGGCTCCAGGCTCTGAGCTGTCAGCACAGAGCCCGACGCGGGGCTCGAACTCACGGACCGTGAGATCGTGACCTGAGCCGAAGCCGGACGCTTAACCGACTGAGCCACCCAGGCACCCCTTGATTCTTTCTATTTTTAGAGAGAGCAAGCACGATCAGAAGAAAGGCCTGGGGAGGGGTGGGGGTGGGGGAAAGAGAGAGAGGAGAGAGAGAGAGAATTGTAAGCAAGCTCCGTGCCCAGGGCGGATCCCAAAGCGGGGCTCGATCTCACGACCATGACATCATGACTTGAGCTGAGATCAAGAGTCAGACGCTCAACTCAACGATCCAGGAGCCCCAGACCTACGTGAGGTGATTCTGATGTACCTCAGGAGTCTATATTGTAGACGCCATAAAGTTAGCCTTGCAAAATCAAAGTCATAACAGTTTGCATGCTCTTGGACATAGGGACTCATGATTTTGTGTTACGGTCATGTCTAATAAAAAGATGCCTGCTCTAATATTTTCCCTGTTTCTTCAAGACATTTTCGAGACAGGCAACCTTTTTATTTATTTATTTATTTATTTATTTATTTTGAGTTCATTTGTTTTGAGAGAGAGACAGAGAGAAAGAGGGAAGGGAGAGGGGCAGAGAGAGAGAGAATCCCAAGCAGGCTCCACGTGGTCAGCACGGAGCCCGACACAGGGCTCGAACTCAACAAACTTCGGGATCACGACCTGAGCCGAAGCCAAGAGTCTTGACGCTTAACCGACCAAGTCACCCAGGTGCCCCGAGACGGGCAACTTTCTATGCAGTTGGGAACTAGAGGCCTTTAGAAGGCCACATTGCGAAAGGAGGTTACGTGAGTAGTCTTTGAAAGCCGCCTAATCGGTGAAAACATTTGAAAGACTAGTTCTGGATAGAGAATTCGGTGTAACTTGACGCTCAGCCTTTAATCGGAGTATGAGCATTTACATTGCAGATTCTCAATTAATTTTGGAGGAACCTCTGGCAAAATGACATTAAATAGAAAATCACTGTATTTACATAGAATGTGAGATAAATGAAAATTAATTGCCCTTTCAGCTAATTCATGGTGGACTCATAAAAATGCTTTTTTATTCTGTAAGGCCCTTCAATATTCAAACTCCTTGAGCACACCATCTGTTCCGTCTTTCAGCGCATCTGCAAGTTTTATCTCTGTGACAGAGATCAGAGAGTTGTACCGCTTCAGAATATTTTTAAAAGATTGAAATATGTGAGAAGTATACTACTACCGATGCCTTACGATGTTTATTCCCTAAATTGTGGGGATTTTTGTCAACAAAATATTTATGCAGCCGGTGCAGGCTTTGTCGATGTTTTTTGCAAGATTCAGAAATCATGGGTGTTCCTTTCCTTCATCGGACGTTCGTGTTGAAATTGATACACCGTACAGACAGCCCTGTGAATCTCATCAAAATTTATAACCTATTAATCAGGAAACCTTCAATATGGGTTGATGTCATGCTTCTATTTGGGGTAGATTTCCTTTTCCATTTTCGAGGCCAGTAGAATTGATTTGTATGAATTTCATCGTCACGTATGATAGCTCATTAGGTATTTAGGAAGTAGTTATAGTTTGAGTTTTAAATGTTCATTTAAAGCATTTGGAATTCCTTGTCTTTCCCCCAGAAAAAGGAGAGCACATTTTTTTTCAGGAGGTAACAGTTCTCTCCGCCAAAGGTTCAAAATTAATCTGAATCAGAAAAGCCTCGATTTTAAAGAAAACCCATTCTCACAAGCTGCCTATCTTATGACATTAAGAGCTGCACGTTGTAAAAGTCCCGTGACATTTTCCATATGAGGACAACTACAAAATAATTCAATGACTAACTCATTAAAACATATTTTACTGTTAAATGTTTAATACTGCCAAATTGACTTCTCCCTTTATTTACTGATCCTCGATACTGAAACAAAGAGAGAATCAAGACCGAATCGCAAACGCCTGACTTTTCCCCTTGGTGATCCCAAAGGAAGGCATGCAAATATAATATTCTGGGATCTAAAAGGGGACTTGAGACACTGCTTAACACAATAGAAAAGGGTAGACTTAGAAACTTCACTTCTGCTTGTACTAATTGTTGACCTAATTTATCAGGTGGCGAAATGAGCGGACGTCAATCTTCCTGATCCGTGTGATGAGTAGAACCTGGGTGTTTCAGACGACACTCTCTTACAGGAAGGTCAGCAAATTCTTAAGGGAAAATGTTTGATAGATGCTATTAAACGTACAAGGCCTGGGTGTATTGCTTATTGACATGTTCTTGAATTCAATGATTTTCACTCATGCTTGAAGGTCAAACCATCCACCCTTTGATAAAGCACCAGCGACAAGATCATTCTTGATGAAACGCTGAGCTCTCGGTCAGAAAATTAAGGGTTGTTTTTTTTTTTGGTTTTTTTTTTTTTTTTTTTATAAGCTTAACATAGGTCTGAGGGCAAGGAGGGAGAGGAAACAAAAGGGTTGTTGGGGAACTAAAGAGAGCAGCAGTTTCTGTATACAGTTGTTTTTTCTTCTGGACAATAAAGCAGGAAATGCCCCTCATGGCCACCTAATGAGGGCACGATAGACTCCAGCCTTCCTAATTCGCATATTCAGACAACATGGCTTTGTTACAGAGCATCATGGCGCTCAGACATCTCCCTGGTAGCTGAATGCTGGTTTGCAAAGTGCCCTTGGATCCCGAACAGCGAAAAAGGCATTTGTGAGCAGATGGCAATTGTGTGATGAAAAGTCTAATTGTATTTGCCTTCTCTAATGGAGAGAGAGCCAGGACAGTCAGGCAGGTCAAGGCATGTGGGCAGGACTAACATATTGTGTGTGAAGAGAAAACTTGGAAAGCTCAGATGGAGAGCTAATGAGACAACTCGCCGGCCCCAACGCTGACTCTGTGTCTGCCGAATGATTGAGGAAAGGCAAAAATTGAAGCAGTAACCTAGAAAATGTAGGCCCACACGCCTTGTGAACACTTCACAGAACACGGAGGCATTGAAACCAGACAGAACTGTGCTCCCGAATCCCAACTATGCCATCTAAACACTGCGTGACACCAGACAAACGAATTCATTTCTCTAAGCCTTAGACCTCTCGTATATAAAAGGGAATAATCAACGTACCATAGGTTGCTGTGAGAATTACGTGAAACGATATAAATACAAATCGCACCCCAGCTTGGTGTTTGCTTCACAATAGGAGCTTGGTAAATGTCATCAATTCGTTTTCGCAATGATCTAAATGATCAAGGCAGTGTTGGGGGCTTTCTCATGTTGGGTCGTCCGGAAGCAGAGCCTGAGACAGGGATTATTTGGAAGTAAATACCAGTTTCGGGCCCACCTACCACCATGTTTTGGCAGAATCAACAGTGTTCTGAAAATCTGATTGTGCACCTCTTCTCCTAACTCTGTTCAAGGAGGTTATGCTCCCGGCTTACATGTAGCCAGCACGGAAGTATTTAGACCCTAGAAATCAGTGAATTCTATAATTAGCCTCCCTCACTCCGCCCCACCCCCAGCCAGTTGTTAAACATTTCCCGGCACGCCACAGTTTATAAAGTAAATCGGTGAAATTGATTTTGAAATGTGATCCCCGCGTATGATTCCTAAGGTGGGATAAAGCCTGAACTGGCAAAGGTCCCAAACGTCTAGAAACAGCCGAGGGGCTCCCACATAATGGCCTCCTTTGTACACGCAAATATTCTATGTACTTAATTTCATCAACGTTCTCACTTTCCGCCATTTTTGTTCTCTTTACTCACTCTTCCTCAGTCCTCTGCCGATACATAACCTGGCTCCAGCGAAGGACTAAAACTGCTACTGTAACACGACTTTAACAATAGACGGAAAATTCTGCAGGCCAGGAGCACCGAACCAAGTCGCTCAGCAACCCGAAGTCACTCAGAGAAGTAACGGAATCATTTACACCTTCGTTGAGTTCTCACAAAGGAGGCTGTATCCTAAGCCAAATGGACAGCTCAAAGTTTGTGGTATTACTTCCCAGACCAAGCAATCAAATTCACCAAAGATGTTTGCAAGGCCACGCCTAGGACTCTCGCAAATCCGTCCAACTCCCTGCCGTGAACAGCAACTGCACAGGAACAACCGCAAACTTGACCGGCCTGAGAACTGAAGCAAAAAACATTCCCAAGGATCCCTTTCCGCGTGGAGACACCATAATTTAAAGTACGAAGTTCTGTCTCCCAAATCCTCGATCGTCCCCTCGCCCTTTGCGGAGAACACAAACAAAGCAAAATAAAAACCACAGGAACTCGTTCTCCAAATTCACATGGGTCTCCTTAGGGAGGGAAGAGGCATTTAGACAAAAAGGTTTGATTATACCCCTGAAGATACAACGCCACCCCAACTACAAGCCAGGCATTCAAAGAATAAGTTGTTCGGCTTCATTAAAGGCTACATGCTCTCAGTGTATTGCACTGACAGGTAGCCTAATCTAATATAAAACACCGTAAGAAGCAACTTTTCTGAGTTCCCTTGAAATGCTAGGGGCAACACATTCTGAGCCCATAAGCCGCCTGACATTCGGAAAATGGCATCATTATTATATCTTAGAATAAGAAATTCTGAATACAATACAACAAGTACGGTGGGGCTCTGTCTTAACAACTCAAGTCCTAGAAAAAAATTGTAATGTTCTTTTGTTAAGTTTATTTTGAGAGAGAGCATGCGCCTGTGAGCGCGTGAGGGAGGGAGGGGCAGAGAGAGAATCCCAAGCAGGCTCCACGCCGTGCGGAGACTGACTCGGGGGCCGTGAGATCATGGCCTGAGCGGAAATCAAGAGTCAGACTCCTAACCGACGGAGCCACAGAGGCGCCCCAAAAGTTGCACTGTTCTTTTTTTTTTTTTTTTAATTTTTTTCAACGTTTTTTATTTATTTTTGGGACAGAGAGAGACAGAGCATGAACGGGGGAGGGGCAGAGAGAGAGGGAGACACAGAATCGGAAACAGGCTCCAGGCTCTGAGCCATCAGCCCAGAGCCCGACGCGGGGCTCGAACTCACAGATCTCGAGATCGTGACCTGGCTGAAGTCGGACGCTTAACCGACTGCGCCACCCAGGCGCCCCAAAAGTTGCACTGTTCTTGAGTTATTCTCGTGGTTGGTCCTTTCCTATTCTTTACGACTCAGCTTCAGTGTGACCCCTCCCCCCCCCAGAGAGGTTTTCCTGTTTCTATTGTACATTCTATTGGTTCACTGTTGTTTTTTCTTTTTGCCTTTTTTAAACATTGAAAGTTTAGGGGCGCAGTGGGTTAAGTGTCTGACTTCGACCCAGGTCGTCATCTTGGGGTTCGGGAGTTCGAGCCCTGCATTGGGCTCTCTGCTCTCAGCACAGAGCCTGCCTTGGATCCTCTGTCCCCTTCTCTCTCTCTTAAAAGTAAATAAACATTTAAGAAATAAGACAAAAATTGAAGCTCAGCTGACACACAACGTGACATTAATTTGGGGGGTACAGCGTAGCGATTCAACCTCTGAATACATTTTGCTCTGCTCGGTGCGAACGTAGCCACCGTCCGTCACCAATACGGCACTGTTACAGCACCGTTGACCAAATTCCCTGTGCCGTTCCAACGCCCTCCGTAGAGCGTAAACCTCATGGGGCCGGCGACCATGTCGGATTCTCAGTTCCTAGCGTGAAGCCAAGCTCAGTAAGTATTTTTATTTTATTTGGGAGAGAAAGAGAACACATGCATGGTGGAGGGGCAGAGAGAGGAGGGGAGACAGAATCCCAAGCAGGCTCTGCCTGATCCCACAAACCACGAGATCATGACCTGAGCCCAAACCAAGAATCGGACGTTTGGCCGACTGAGCCGCCCAGGTGCCCCCTCGTGCGCTGGCTCTGAAGATGGGATTTCTAACTTGTTTTTCGTGGACAAAGTGGCCACCTTTCGTTCCAGTACTTGCTGCCTGTTTCTATTTTTTCCCTGCACCTGAATACAGTTTCCTGTCTTGTAATCAGCCTAGGACCATAATTCTAGGACCGAAGCTCTGTTTGCCTTTGCCGGTTTCCTTCCCACGAAGACCTTCAAAACCATAGCTCAAAATTGGAATTCCGCTTACCTATTCACAACTTTAGTAAACATTAATAATAAGAGAGAAGTCCCATTTAAATGCCACAGTCCAGCTCCTTTAATCCTCAGTACAATTTGGAAGTATTGATTATGTATATTACTTCTATTTTCTTTAAAAAAATTTTTTTAACGTGTATTCATTTTTGAGAGAGAGAGAGAGAGAGAGAGAGAGAACATGAGCAGGGGAGGGGCAGAGAGAGAGGGAGACACAGAATCCGAAACAGGCTCCAGGCTCTGAGCGGTCAGCACAGAGCCCGACGCGGGGCCCGAACCCATGAACCGCGAGATCGTGACCTGAGCCGAAGTTGAATGCTTAACCGACTGAGCCCCCCGGGCGCCCTGTTATCACTTCTATTTTAGAGATAAGGAAATCAAAACTCAGAGAGATTATATAATGCATCTAACGTCACCTAACAAATAAGGGACAGACATGGTGTTTTAACCAGATTCATCTGGCTTCAGCATCTATATCTCTTCTTCTATTCTGTGTGCTCAAAATCAGGGACTAGTGCCAGATAGTGTATTCTGAGTTGGTGACTGGGATGGTATAATCAGACACGGTCTGTTACATCAGACACCCCTTCTTCCAATGCTCTGCCTCGACTGTTGACTTTCTGTTGACCCAAGAGTGCTTACTGCTGCCCTTGGCCCACCTACTTGATTGCTTCCCTGATGGATTCTCTGATGTTGACCGTGGTACTGAACTATTTGCCTGTAGTCTCCCGATTATCATGTTTCGTGTGTTGGACCGGACCTCTTTTTAGAACCTGTTTGTGTTTGCCCCGCCAGCATCGACTCCAATCCAAGGGAGACAGCTAGTCTCCTGGTCCCGACCCTTTCAGTCTTTTCCATCTTAACGCCATTAAACAAATCAAGCCTGGCCTCACACGACACCCCTCAGCGCAGAGGCAGGCACATAGCAGGGAATAAATACATATTTGCTGTGATTAAACAAATAGCAATTCTTTTTTTTTTTTTTTTTTTAATTTTTTTTTAATTTTTTTTTTTTTTTAACGTTTATTTATTTTTGGGACAGAGAGAGACAGAGCATGAACGGGGGAGGGGCAGAGAGAGAGGGAGACACAGAATCGGAAACAGGCTCCAGGCTCTGAGCCATCAGCCCAGAGCCTGACGCGGGGCTCGAACTCCCGGACCGCGAGATCGTGACCTGGCTGAAGTCGGACGCATAACCGACTGCGCCACCCAGGCGCCCCAGCAATTCTTTTTTTTTTTATGTTATTTATTTATTTATGAGAGCGAGCGTGCGCACGCGAAGGAGGGGCAGCGAGAGAGGGAGACAGAGGGTCTGAAGCAGGCTCTGTACTGACCGCAGAGGGCCCGATGCGGGGCTGAAACTCACAAACCATGAGATCATGACCTGAGCCGAAGTCGGACGCTTAACCCACTGAGCCACCCAGGCGCCCCCCAAGCACATAGTGATTCTTAATATGAAGCATTACAAAATGTACATGCAGTAAGTCTTAATTGCTCAGTTTCAGTACTGGATGTCTCCTATGCGGTATAAAATACCATCAGAACCAAAAAAGAAAAAAAAAAAAATTCAAGAAGTAACATAAGGCCAGGAGGCAGGCAATCCTTTGAGTCAAGCTAAGCACAACCAATAATAAAAACAAATTGTATTGTTGTTATGAAAATATTAGTGCTATTCATTTTAGGTATTTTTTTAATGTTTATTTTTGAGAGAGACACAGAGTGTGAACAGGAGAGGGGCAGAGAGAGAGGGAGACACAGAATCCAAAGCCGGCTGCAGGCTCCGAGCTCTCAGCATAGAGCCCAACGCGGGGCTTGAACTCATGAACTGCGAGATCATGACCTGAACCGAAGTCGGACGCTTAACCGACTAAGCTACCCAGGCGCCCCAGTGCCATTCATTTTGAAAGGTGATAACAAGCTGCCTTTAGTGAATGGTGAATAAAGTTCAAAAATTATGGTAAGTTCTTTACATATAGTATTTGATTTAATCTCCCTACGTTGAAACTTAGGTTGGTCAGTCATTACCTTTTTCAGAATGAAAGTTTAAGTACCTTGACCAAGGTCTCACAAGAACTCCAGCATTTCTGTAAAAGGGGTTTAGAGGTACACAACAGGAAGAGGAAAGGGACCGGTCTTGACCTTTTGTTGGCAAGGTAAACCATTATCTTAGATTATTGAAGGGGCTTCCATTAGTAGTTGATGGTCATTACGGGCAGGGGAAAGCCGTGATAAGGGCACTGCCACTGCTAAACTAGTAAATTGTTGGGGCGCCTGGGTGGCTCAGTCGGTTAAGCGTCCAACTTCGGCTCAGGTCATGATATCACAGCTCGTGAGTTCGAGCCCCGCGTCGGGCTCTGTGCTGACAGCTCGGAGCCTGGAGCCTGCTTCGGGTTCTGTGCCTCCCTCTCTCTCTGCGCCTCTCCTGCTCACTCTCTCTCTCTCTCTCTCTCAGAAAAACAACAACAAAAAACATCAAAAAAAAACTAGCAAATTGTTTGCTGGGATTTGAATATAGACCATCTGAATCTAAACTCAGAAATAAAGCACGGCTATATCACACACAAACCTGCATTCCATACAGGGACTCTATCGCTCTATTCTAGAAAGTGGACACTGGGATCTGATCAGGAAATTATCTTTAAGGAACAGATTACTTCAGGAAAAATTTCATCTGGAGTTTTTGTGTTTGAATAGAGTAGTGTGGGTTTTTTCTTTTTTTTTTTTTCTTTGGTTTTTTTCTTGGTTGGAAAAACAGTTGACAATTGAAGGTCCTTCAAATTTATGTTACAGTGTTTAGGTCGCTGTACGCAGTGGTTTTTCTTGGCTGCCCGCAGGCAGTGAGTGATCGTTGTGGAGGTCTTTCCTGACTCATCCATCAGCGTGACTCCTTTTTTTTCTGTCCCATAAGAACATCCAGCTGACTGATAACCTTCACAGTGCACTTGATTTCTGAATCCATCAAGAGGGCCCTGCAAAGGGGAGATGGGGGCTGAGCTTCTTCCTGGATAAACTGACCAAAGTACCCATCAATAGTGTTACTTCTCCCGGCCACTGTCAAACACGACAACGTGTGAGGATTTGGAAAACGGAAAGCGTGCCCAGGAAGAGCGATACCTGAAGTCCCCAGCTCTTGTGGTTGTCTCATTTTTGTCTTTCATCGCGCAGAGCCTGGTGTTCCGTGCAACGTGCGAATGTCCTTAGCGAGCAAGTTATTGTGCAAGGTCTGCCCATTAGCTGATTGCTGAACAAGTGACAGCACAGGACTCCTGCGGGGTTTGGAACTGTGATTTCAGCCTGCCTTTGTGCTACAGCACGCAACCTAAAAAAGGCTCGTGTTGACTCCAGTCCTACATTAATGTTTATTTTTATACCCACCGCTCATCCAAACATAGAAAAGGCAAATGTGCGGACTCATGCCCCTGGCTTGTTTACCGGTGGTGGAAAGTCCCATCAGTATCTACAAAGAGGTGCTAATGCTTAAGGCGGAAGCGCAGACGGTTCCGAGTTAGATCGACGCCAGTCGGTGCGCTGATACGTAATTCACAATCTCTTCTGGAAATGTCTGTGGCCTTCGGCAATTCACGGTAAGGGAAAGCCACGGCTGCCTTTTCAGCCGCTGCTCCTGTTGGGTGGGAGCTAGACGACCACAAATCTACCTTACAGGCGTGCTTGCACTGAGACAGATTGGGGCATCCCTGGAGGCTTCTGAGTGATATTCACTGTTTTGTTTTTTGGTTTTTGCCAGTAAGCTCTATGCCTAACATGGGGCTCGAACTCACGACCCGGGACATCAGGAGTCATGTGCTCTACTGACCCAGCCAGCCAGGTGCCCCTGAGTGGTATTCATTTCCAGAATGAATGTTGAGCCTTTCGGCTCTTTGGGGGTCCCGTTGAACAAATTCTAAGATGCTTATACGAGGTGCCCTGACGGCCTGAGAGATCTAGTCATTCTCCAGCACGACTGTCCAGACCCAAAGGAAGACAATGTAACGTGAATGACAAATACAGCCCAACCCAACTTCCAGATAAAAGAAAATGCAGCCAACCCTTTCCGTATAGAAAAGAAAACAGGAGACAAAACAGAACAACAACTTGCAACAGATTGGGAAACGAGGCTTTTTACTCCATGATTTTGCCTCTCCTTCCCCTCTGTTCCTTAAAGCTGAATTTTATTGCTGCTTTGATTAGGCCCAGATATGCCCCACCTCCTCCCTGAGACAATCTATCTGTAATATCAACCCCAACAGCCAGGGGGACTTAGGAGTAAACGACCGGCCTCAAATTGAGTTCCAGTCCCAAGTTAGGGGCCTCGGAATTGTTTCCTAGTTCTCCATGGCTTCCAGATACGCCCATGACTTTGTGCCTTCCAGACACTAGGTGCCGGTTTGCCTCCAGATTGTACTTTTCACCAGTCACTGCCATCCCAGTACTGAGTCCCAAGTGTTGGCTTTGGTCCTTATAGTTGTGGAGCTTGGGGTCTAGAATCCTCTTTCCTGGTTCCTATCATAACGATTGCTGACTGGCTTTGAGCCTTTGTACACATAACTCAATTATTGGGCACCTCAATTTGCAAAGCTGTAAAATTAAAGTAATAATCCAACATGCCTCGTTGGGTCATTAGGAAGACTAAATAAGATTTTAAAAATTAAAAGTATTTATTTATTTTGAGAGAGAGAGAAAAAAAGCATGAGTGGGTGAGGGGCAGAGAGAGAGGGAGACAGAATCCCAAGCAGGTTCCCCACTGTCAGCACGAAGCCTGACGCAGGGCTCGAACTCACGAACGCTGAGACGGTGACCTGAGCCGAAGTCGGACGTTCAACTGAGCCACCCAGGCGCCCCAAGACGGTACATTTAATGCACTTAACAGAATGTCTTCACATAGCAAGGACGTGCTAGTTGTCACGTATTGTTGTTATTACCCACAATCCCTCAACTAACCTGCTTCACGCCTTGCTCAGGAGCTTTCTCTGAGCTGCACACCCAGCCTTGTGGCTGCGTGAGGAGTTGTGAAGAAGAGAATAATGGGTGCTACGGTCTCTCCTAATGCACAGATCTCCCAGATGATGGCTTCTACCCACCTACCTTCCATATTCTATGCATCCTGTTCAGTTTTTGTTCCTCTCTACCTGATTAAGACATTGAAACCAGGGCGCCTGGGTGGCTCAGTCGGTTGAGCGTCCGACTTCGGCTCAGGTCATGACCTCGCGGTTTGTGAGTTTGAGCCCCGCGTCGGGCTCTGTGCAGACAGCTCGGAGCCTGGAGCCTGCTTCCGATTCTGTGTCTCCCTCCCTTTCTGCCCTTCCCCTGCTCACACTCTCTCGCTCTGTCTCTCTCAAAAATAAACATTACAAAATTTTAAATAAACATTAAAAAAATTAAAAAGTGAATAAAAGCATGAGTTCTAATCACTGCGAACAAATACCACGGGCAGTGCAACAATCTAGCCCAATATAACGTCCCTATTTCTAGATAGATACGTCCGTGGGGTTATAGTTAAAAGGGTTCCTTATAAAAAATTACAGTGATCACATAACTCTTTCTGAAACATTTTTTTTTAGATTTTTTAAAATGTATTTATTTCGAGAGAGAGAGAGAGAGAGAAAGCACGAGTGGAGGTGTGATAGAGAAAGAGGGAGAGAGAATCCCAGGCAGGCTCCTCACTGTCAAGGCAGAGCCCATTGTGAGGCTAAAACTCATGAACCGTGAGATCACCACCTGAGCCAAAATCAAGAGTCAGATGCTTAATCGACGGAGCCACCCAGGTGCTCCTCTGAAACATTTTTTTTTTTTAACGTTTATTCATCTTTGGAGACAGACAGACACAGAGCATGAGCGGGGAGGGGGCAGGGAGAGAGGGAGCCACAGAATTCGAAGCCGGCTCCAGGCTCCCAGCTGTCAGCACAGAGCCCGACGCGGGGCTCGAACTCACGATCCGTGAGATCGTGACCTGAGCCGAAGTCGGACGCTCAACCGACTGAGCCACCCAGGCGCCCCTGAAACATTTTTGAAAACGCGCACTCACAGGATGCAAAACTTAAATACAAATACTTGTTCTTTGAAGGGCCTCCTGCTCATTCCTTTTTTGTCTTTTCTCAATTTCCAAACCCACTGTCAAAGAGGTGAATGCTCTTTTTTAGTTCCCTGTGTAGCTGTCTGGTGGTGTTTTAGGCACATACAAGCATCGATGATTATTTCTATTGGTCTTTTTTTTTATAAAAACGGCAGCATGCTAAACACACTTCTCTGCTTCCTTTTTCTCCCTCATTTAGCTCTTTATCTTGGCCACCCGGCCTTATCCGTAATACAGAGCTTCCTGATTCTTTCTTTTTACAACTGTATCATAGTCCATTGTATGGATGTTCCGCAGTGTATTCAGCCAGCACGTAACGGTAGACATTTGCATTGCTTTTGGCGTTATAAACAATGCTGCAACCAGTAAACAGCTACATCTATCCATACGCATTTCCTTCCGCACATTGCGAGAATACATTTTTAGGTGTGTTCCTTAAGTGAATGCATTTGAATGTCGGGAGAGATCACCAGATTGGACCACACACAGATTGCGCCCAACTCCCCATGCCACAACCTCACTAGCCTTGGGATTGATTTCCTTCTGAAAGGTGATAAATGACATGTTGATATAACTTTAATTAGAGTCTTTCCTTATGAGTAAAGAAGATGAAACACAAACCAAAGCCCTACGTACCTGTTTTTACGCAAACTCTCTGTTCGTATCTTCCGTCCGCTTTTCTACTAGCTTCCCTTTTCTTGTTCGTTTGGGGATGCTCTTTATACCTCGGGGTGATTAACCCGTTGTTCTTGAGTCGTCTCGTGCAATCTGGTGTGTACTGAGTGGCCTATCCATGTCTTACTTCAAGGCTTCTATGATCAGCTTTTGCTTTTGTGTATACACGTGTTCAAACTACAGATGTGTCGTATGGAGTGTGTTATCTACCTATTTTTAAGGGCATATGGTTCAATGAGGTGCTACAGTTGGGTCTCAGACCCACATGGATCATGTCTTATCTCTCTAGACTGGATACTAGTCTCTCAATGTGGTGATGGTGATGCATTATAAACCACTTTTAATGAGGCAAGTCACTTTCCCTTAGAATATAAGCTGAAGATGGAACCCCTTATTTACATAGAAACATGAAAGTTCTAACATTTCTTGTGACACAACATTAAAAACTCACCCCGTATATCGTCGTCAACGAGAGCAGTCGAATACCTGGTACGTGACACAACAGATAAACATAGTAAACCCTTATTTGTTTGTATCTGAAATGCAAATTTAACTAAGCAGCCTATGTTTTTCTTTGCTAAATCTGAGAACCCAGATGGTATTTTGATATTTTTTTCTGAGACCAAGATTTCACATCTGTGGTTTTTTTGATTTTGAAGCTTGTGCCCAATTGATAATGCATGGGATCTTGAAGCATAATCATTAAAATCTCCCGGATATTAATTTTTTTTTAAGATCACCAAATTCTGTCACACAGTTGATGTGTAAATGCTATGGAACATGTCCTCCACAAGCAGGTCATTTATCTTGTAACTGGACACTAAGTAGCAGGAAATAGGCACCACCTAAAAGACCACTCGTTTGACTTGACGTTTGCGTTAAATCGCTCGCTAAACCATTTCTCACAATAAGCAAATTCTCTTTTCCTGACACTTTCTTATGTTCAGTCTACTATTAGAGGCCAATGAAAACAAGTTCGGTCCCTCTTCCACATCCCTCAATACCTGAGGACAGGTGAGCACTCTTGAGATGATCTTTTTTCTCTTTCATAAATATTTTCACTTCCTTCAGCCGTCTTTTTACAGACCAGCATTCCCTGTCCTTGCACACACTAGCAAATATTGATTTTGCACCTCCTACGTGTTAGGCACCGTGCTAGGTGAAAAGACATTGTAATCAACGGTGGAAAATTCCCACTGCTCAGGACACAATTAGTCTAACGGGGGGAAACATTCTTAAGACGTCAGCAAGAAACGTAAGAGACTGGTATTTGAACCAAGATCACCCCATCTCTCCCCATCCTAGCTCAGCAAGGCAGAGATTCCTCTACACCCTGCTTCAGTCAAGAACCCAAGACTCCCTCTCCTCCCAATATTCGGATGTCTGTTTTCCTAGAAGGAGCAGATATCAGTGTTTTTCATCCTGCCCCCAACCGCCTGATGACAAGTCCAAAGAAAGTGTGGTGGGGAGGTTGGGGCTCCCTTCTGCCTAACAGGGACCCACGAAAGAGACACTTCACTTAGGGTACAGCACACTGAGATATTAGGGCCCCGACCATTCCTGTCCTGGCTTGGGATGTGGTAGTTTCACGCCAGGAGAGGTAAGTTGAGGGTACCTAAGGCTGCTGTCCATCCCGCCACTGACTAGAGGTGTCATTCAGAAAGAGGCTGAGTGAAAATATCGAAAGCCAAAGACTAAATGTAAGTCTTTAAGGCAGCAAGAGAAAAATGACTCGTTACTTACAAGGGAGTCCCAGGAACACTGACAGCTAAGTTATCGGCAGACACAATCAAGTTTAGAAGAGAGCGGGATAACTTACGCAAATGGCTCAAAGGGAAAACATTATCAACCAAGAATCCTGTATCCAACAAAGCAGCCTTTAAAATATGAAAGCAGGGGTGCCTGGCTGGCTCGGTTGGCAGAGCATGCAACCCTCGATCTCAGGGTCATGACTTCAAGCCCCATGTTGGGTGGAAAGCTTAAAGAAAAGAAATTTAAAAAAAAAAAGAAAGAAAGAAAATGAAATAAAATAAAATATGAAAGCAAAATAAAGACATTCCCTGATAAGCAGAAACTGGGAGAATTTGTTGCTGGAATAAACTTAAAGAAAATTCTGTAGGCTAAAAGCGAGTGAGTCCAGGAAGTAATCTGAATCTACATTAAAGAAGCGGGGGGGGGGGGTACTATCAACAATAGCCAAATTATGGAAACAGCCCAAATGTCCATTGACTGATGAATGGATAAAGATGTGTGTGTGTGTGTGTGTGTGTGTATGTGTGTGTATATATATACACACACACACACACACACAGATGTATATATATGTATACATATTATATACATATGTATGTATTACATATATGTGTATGTATTACATTATACACATATGCATGACGTATTACATACATACACGTATATATATACATATATATACACACACACACCAGAATATTACTCGGCAATCAAAAAGAATGAAGTCTTGCCATTTGCAACAACATGGATGGAATTAGAATGCATTCTGCTAAGCAAAATAAGTCAGAGAAAGACAAATACCATATGATTTCACTCATATGTGGAATTTAAGAAATACAACAGACGAACATAGGGGAAGGGATGGGCAGAAAAATAAGATAAAAACAGAGAGGGAGGGAGTGCCTGGGTGGCTCAGTCCGTTAAGCATCCGACCTCGGCTCAGGTCACGATCTCCCGGTTCGTGAGTTCGAGCCCCACATCGGGCTGTGTGCTGACAGCTGGGAGCCCGGAGCCTGCTTCGGATTCTGTGTCTCCCTCTCTGCCCCTCCCCCGCTCACACTCTGTCTCCCTCTGTCTCAAAAATAAATAAACATTCAAAAAAAATTAAAAAAACAGAGAGGGAGGCAAACCAGAAGAGAGTTAAATATAGAGAATGAACTGAGGGTTGCTAGAGGGGAGGTGGGTGGGGGTGGCCTAAATGGGTGATGGGCATTAAGGAGGGCACTTCTGATGAGCACTGGGTGTTCTACGTAAGTGATGAATCACTGAGTTCTCCTCCTGAAACCATTATTACACTATGCTAACTAACTTGGATTTAAAGAAAATTAAAAAAAAATTTTTTTTAAAGGTGGGAGGGGGAAAATGTAACTAATGGTAAAGATAATTATGTAATTATAGAAGACAATACAAGTGCATATTTTCTCCTTTTTTTAAAAAAACAATTGTATAAATTGTGTATAATGTATCATTGGACTTACAACATAGAGTGACATATGTAATATATTTGCTAACAACAGCACAAAGGAGGTGAATAGGAACAAAGCTTTATTGGACTAAAGAAATGACTACAGATGGCAAAGAAGTAATTTTAACAATGCATTGCTGTTTGTCATATAATTAGACATACTACATATAGCAAGAGTACCACAAAAAAGAGGGAACTAGGAATAGACCTATATAGGAGTAACATTTATATATATTACTGGAACTAAGCTAGTATCATAAATTGGAAGTTGATTTGGACAAATTATGATGTATGTGGTACATCCTAGAGCAGTCGCTAGCAAAATAACTGAAAAGAGTGCAATTTCTTTAAAAAATTAAAATAGTATATCATACTAGATTAAAATACTAGATCCCACGACCATGGGATCGTGACGTTAAGTCAAAATCAAGAGTTGGTCGCTCTCGCTCAACTGACTAAGCCAGCCGGATGCCTTGTAGTATTTTAGATTAAAAAAAATTTTTTTAATGTTTTTATTTACTTTTGAGACACAGAGAGAGAGACAGAGCATGAGCAGGGGTGGGGCAGAGAGAGAGGGAGACCTGTGAGCTGTCAGCACAGAGCCCGACGCGGGGCTCGAGCTCACGGACTGTGAGATCATGACCTGAGCTGAAGTCGGATGCTTAACCGACTGAGCTACCCAGGCGCCCCTGCATTGTAGATTTTAAATGGGTGAATTATATAACATATGAATAATATAGCAATAAGGCTGTTAAAAATAGCTAATGCTTAAGTATGAAACATTGCTATTAAAAACCACTAAAATTACCAATACTGTTGAGATCTTACTTTTTTCCTAATTAAATCACTTTATGGCTCACTGCTGCTTGTAAAATAATGCCCCAAGTTATCATGTCAATATCAGCAGGAGCCTCCCTAACTATTCAGACTCATCTACGGTCAGCTTTCTCTCGGGAGCTGTACCATATATCAATACCAGACATTTTGAGTTTTCCCACATACACCTATCCGTTCCTTACCTTCATACTGCTCGGGTTCTATACCCCCCACCAGGAATTCCAAAATAGCTCATTCCTATTCCCTCTGAGTTCAGGTCTCATCTCTTCCAAGAAAACTCCCCACCCAGCCTGGACTGAAGGTCAGTTTCTCCTGTGCACCTCCATGAGACCTCTTTACACTTGACTTGCTATATTATAATAACTTACATGGCTTTTTCTTCCCCTAAACCGTGAGCACACCGATGGCAAATACGTGTTTTTTTCTCCCTTGGACATAGCCCAAGAGACTCAATACGTGTATTTACGGTAACTGTAAATACGGGAAATGGCAAAAGCACAGAGTTATTAGGGAGATTTGGGGTTCGTGGAATTGGAGCTAATCTGAGAAACAACGATCCAAAGCCTGAAATTTAGGTAGTGACAAGTAGCGATAGCAAAAGTAGAGGGATTGAAGAGATCCTGTGAGATTATAAATGATAGCAAATGGCAAGTGTATGGGTGTATGGGGGAGAATTAAAAGAAATCAAGGATGGTTCCCAGGTTTCAGGTTAAAGCAGACAGGTGCCATTATCAGAGGTTAAAAACACTCATGGGAAGGGGCACCTGGGTGGCTCAGCTGGTTAAGCGTCTGACTGCGGCTCAGGTCACGATCTCACAGTTCGTGAGTTCAAGCCCTGCATCGGGCTCTGTGCTGATAGCTCCGAGCCTGGAGCCTGCTTCAGATTCTGTGTCTCCCTCTCTCTCTGCCCCTTTCCCGCTTGTGCTCCTCTCTCTCTCCCTTTCTCTCAAATAAATAAGCAAACATTAAAAAAATAAAAACACTCACGGGAAAACAGGTTTTATCACGCGAGCAGTGGCGTGGTAGTACATGGTGACATATGAGGTGAGAATGAGGACTTTGATTGTTGAGGTCTCAAATTTGAGATGCCAAGAACACAAGCAACTAGAGGCACCTGGTAAGCTGTTGGAGAAGCGCAGTTGTGGGAACCGAAGAGAGTTTCTGGCCGGAGATGTAGATTTGGAAATTACTGATTTGGGTTGGAATTGAAAATGTTGCCTGGAGGTGTAGAATGAGAAGGAAAGATTCACTTAAAGGGTAGGGCCCAGAATTGAACACAGTACTTCAGATTTGTCCTGTTAAGCACAAAAGAATATGAGATATGGACCTCTTTTTCTTTTCTTTTTATTTTTTTTAACGTTTATTTATTTTTGAGACAGAGAGAGACAGACCATGAACGGGGGAGGGTCGGAGAGAGGGAGACCCAGAATCCGAAGCAGGCTCCAGGCTCCGAGCTGTCAGCACAGAGCCCGACGCGGGGCTCGAACTCACGGACCGCGAGACCGTGACCCCAGCCGAAGTCGGACGCTTAACCGACTGAGCCACCCAGGCGCCCCTGGACCTCTTTTTTTTTTTTTTTAAGTTTATTTATTTATTCTGAGAGATACAGAGAGAGCAAGTGAGCAGGGGAGGGGCAGAGAGAGGGAGAGAGACAATCCCAAGGAGGCTCTGCACTGTCAGCACAGAGTCCGATGTGGGGCTCGAACTCACGAACCGTGAGATCATGACCTGGGCTATAATCAAGAGCTGGATGCTCAACTGACTGAGCCACCCACGCGCCCTGGCTATACCTTAGGGCTATGGTATGGCTATATTCCATGGCTATACCTTAGGGTTGCATTAGCTCTCTTAGCAATACTGATACTGATCAGAGCAAACATTCTCTGATCTTATTCTCAGAGGCTGCAGTCTTTCCCCAAATGAATACACACTCAGTTGGCTTTCTGAATGTAAGTATACAACCTGCTATTTATCAGCGTTAAACTGGATCTTGTTACAAGTGGCCATTGACCCAGTATATTCACAGCACATACCTGGATTCTATCACTTGATGTATTTACGAAACGTCCTAATGATCTCGCATGCACAGATTTTCTAAGTGTGCCCTTCTATACAACGTGCAGGCCTTTCATAAGTTGTTGGAAAGATCAGGGTGAGGTCAGATTCTTCATTGGAAATCTCTGTTTGGAATAGCAGTTTATTAATCAGTCCCTTCGGGTATGGGCATTAAAGAAGCTAATAATTCCCCTGATTGTACTAACAAGTAGACACAGTTCTCCATCCCCCCCCCCACATATATCTCACTCCATACCTAGTCAAATATCGAAACACATCTCACTGAGGTTCAGATTCACTTGCTTCGTGAATTTGCCTGATATCAAAGGGTTTTAGGTTATACTGGTATAACTTATTTTTAGTAAGCCTAGATTGGATCTAGGCTTCCTAGCGATCATTGCATTTAATTACATATAGTTACTAACTTTGCTTTAAAAAAAAAAATTATTCTAAGGGGCACCTGGGTGGCTCAGTCGGTTAAGCGTCCGACCCTTGCTTTCACCCCCGTTCATGATCTCACGGTTTCATGAGTTCGAGCCCCGCAATGGGCTCTCTGTCTCTCTCTCCCTCCCTCCCTGCCCCTGCCCCACTTGCGCTGTCTCTGTGTGTCTCAAAAACAAATAAACTGAAACAAAATTATTCTAAGATTTGGCAAAAGGTCGCATCAATCTCGCTGTTGTCTCTTACAATTTGAGATGCTTTTGGTTTATGTCTCATTTCCACCACCCAATCTGTGATGAGGAAGATAGTGCAACCTCTAATTCTGACATGTTCATCAAAACCTGCCGACGGCAGGCACAGGAACTTAAGCCTTCGATAGAGCGATGCTAACGAAAAGTACACGGTTTTGGTGGCCATCACAGCCGTTCAGTGATGAAGTATCTGCCGTCGCCCTGAAGATTTCATTCATTTGAGCCCTGGAGACTGGCATGAGGTCACGGGAGGGGCTTCTTGGAGCCTTCCCGTGTGGCCAAGCAGTCCCCGGGTGAGCAAATTCTCATCGCTTCAAAGGATCAGCCCCAAGGACTAGGCAGTCCTCACCGGACTCCCCTAGAGATTATAAATCCTACCGCTTCTCTCGGGAGGAAGTCCTTAAGAGCACGTACAAGATAAAACACAAGTGAGCAGAGACCATCACCCTACCTTTTGGCAACCCACACCCTGATTCCCACCGAGTACATAACCCTACAACTGGCGAACACCACATGCATTGGAGACCGAACCCGTAATTACAATTTTAATCATAGCAGTTATAATGAGTATACTTAACAAAGTATGCAAGAACACAGAGGTATGAAATAATACGAGTGATCAGAGTGAACTCGATCAAGAAAACCTCGTTCTTGGAGGAAGGGGCGTTTGCCTTTTTTTAAAAAAAAAATGTTTTTATTTACTTATTTTTGAGAGAGAGGGGGAGGGAGCTGGGGAGGGGCAGAGAATCCAGAGCAGGCTCTGTGCTTTCAGTGCAGAGCCCCAGTCGCGGCTTGAACTCCCGAACCATGAGATCATGACCCAAGCCGAAATCGGATGCTTAACTGAGCCACCCAGTTGTCCCAGAATTTGCCTTTTTTTAAAAAAATAAAAATTGTACTTAAGGTATACAACATAGCGAAAGGATTACTACAGGCGAGCTAATTAACATAACCATCCCTGCACACGGTTACATCCCTGTGTAAGTGGGAACAGCACCTGAAATCTACGCTTCGTCAATGTCTCCTTTACAAAAGTAGGTGAGAGGCGCCTGGGTGGCTCAGTCTGGTTGAGTGGCCCACTTTGGCTAAGGTCATGATCGCGTGGTTTGTGAGTTTGAGACCCTGCTTGCTGCTGTTAGCACAGAGCCCCCTTTGGGTCCTCCGTCTCCCTCGCTCTCTGCCCCTGCCCCTCTCTCTCTCTCTCTCTCTCTCTCTCTCTCTCTTTCTCTCTCTCTCTCTCTCTCTCTGTCTCTCAAAAATACATAAAACATTAAAAAAAAAATTTCAAAAGTAGGTGAGTTTTCAGCAGGTGTTAAAGGAAGTGGGTGACTCAGATTCAAAGACCACAGTGCAGGTTGGGGTTCTGAACCGGAGTGAAACCTACCCGAGGGAGAAGCTTCTTGCATTGGAAAGGGGCGGAGACAGGAACTAATGGGGCCGCTTGCAGACCTGCGAATCCTTCCTGACAGTCATGAATCCCGGGAGGACAGAAGCACTACAGAAAAGCAGGGCTGCAGAGGTTCTGCGGGCAGGTTTGGGAGGGGAGAGGCACAGACCATGCCAGCGACAGGTTTTAGACTCTTCCATCGAAGGTGCCAAGTTCACTCTGTATCCCCGGGACTTAAAAATAGCGCCTGGTGCATTAAATGCTGAAGGAATATAAGGTGAACCAATTTGATGCCGTTCTGTGCTCTCAGTCTTTCCGCCAAGTTCAAATTGCTCGCAGCCATTTTTGTTCCCTCCTTTTCCCTGTGAAAATAATTTTCACTGACCGAGAACACAGGCGTCAGGGAAGAGGTGACGAATTGGGATTTCTCTCGTCATCTATTAACATTACTTAATATAGCTCAAGCAGCAGAAAATCTCTTCCTTGACCATTTTATTGCTCGGTACACAGCTTTAATAGGGTGACCAACTCGTCCTGGTTTGATTGGGACTGTCCTAGGTTTAGCACTGACAGTCTCATGTCCTAAAAGGCCCCTCAGTCCCAGGAAAACTGGAATGGACGATCATCCTAGCTTTAAAAAATCTTTTACGTCTGTTCCTACCATTTGTTACAGGCCGCAGATAAGTTGGGATACTAACCTCCCAGAACCTTCGTATTGGTTTGCACTTCTCTCTCCTGTGTGCTCTTATCACCCCCTCCATGCAGCACCTCGGGGAACATATTTCTCTATTTATGCCTTCCACTCATCATTATTGAGATCAAAGTTTCAAACAACTTTTCCTTGCAGGAACTCCATTGTACAAAGCTGAATTAATTTTCTAGAACTTTTTTTAAAGTTCCTTTTTTTGTTTGTTTTTTGTTTTTTGTTTTTTTACTAATCTCTGCACACAACGTGGGGCTTGAATTTACGACACCAAGATCAAGAGTCGCATGCTCTTCTGAGGGAGCCAGCCAGGCAGGCACCCTTGTTCTAGAACTTTAATAGACATTATGACATTGCATCCAGAATCCAGGAACGTAACTCTCTTCCTTCCCTAGGGCTGCCATAACAAGGTAACACAAACTGGGTGGCGTAAGACAGAAATCGATTCCCTCACGTTTCTGGAAGCTAGAAACCGGAAATAAAGGCGTGAACATGGCCACGCTCCCACCCAAGTTTCTAGGAAAGAATATTCCCTTGCTTCTTCTGGCTTATAGTGGTTGCTGGCAATGCTTGGCATTCGTTGGCTTATGGGAGCACATTTCAAATCTCTGCCTCCGTCATCACATGATGGTCTTCCTTCTGTGTGTGTCTGTACCCAAATTTCCCTCGTCTTAAAAGGGTCCTGGCCATGGGATTACGGACCACCCAAGTCCAGCACGACCTCATCTTAACTTGATTACATCTGCAAAGACTACTTCCAAATAAGGTCATGTTCACAGGTTACAAGTGTTCAACCCAATAACCTACAGCAATTCATACAAGAACTCTAACATGATCAATAGGATGTCACATTCTTTCTCCATGGCTGCCATTCAATAGGTCTACATTCATCCTTAACTATACCACTTAATCACGGTCCCGATTACATTTCCCAGTTATCTTTCCATTACCATGGCAGATCTAGCCTTTGGTTTCTAGTATTTAAGTTCTGTGATCACCCATAGAGCAGTGTGTTTTCTTGAAGGGTTTCTCAAGATTTTATGTAAATTCAACCACTGTGATTTAGTACCTGGCATTCTTAACATATGTCATTTGAGTTAGCTGGATACTTAAGGCTGTTGACCAATTCCACTGGACCCTGAAACATAAATACCTTCATTATACATAGCACAAATGACAAAAAAGCAAAAACAAAACAAAAACACCTTACTGGGTTCTCCAGCCCTATCCTCTGCCAATCCATTTTCAAAATTACATTCCATTTTTACATGGATGTGTTGTGAAAACATCAGAAATGCCTTCTTTCCCAAGTCCGAGGGAGCATTTCTGTGGTGTCCCCAGTCATGTCCTCAAATCCAGAATAGAAGACAATCTGTGCTTTATCTGATTTCTCAATCCACGTATTTTTATAGGTCTTTTATACCAGTAGCAGGCAGACAAAATAACAGTCCAGGTTAAAACACTGATTTGAAGTACGCGTCTTCATATCAGGAAGCTCTTTCTACTGGTTAAATTTAATTTTGACTCTTACAGTTTCCAAAAGATATTTCAAGATGCCCCAAATTGACTGTTTCCTTTATTTTCATTTTGTTGTGAAACTATATATGAATTTGACTTTTCAGCCAGGGTCCTCAACCCTTTTATTCTTCCTTTCCGTTAATTTTTATCCTGATGAGCTGACTCGGACACAACATAAGTCACAATCTGGCTTCACAAAGCAATGCTCCATACAAAGCAATGTGTTTGGGCTATTCAGGCTTAATGTTTTAAAAACTGCATCTTCAAGGTTTTATAACTGAAAAAAAATTTTTTTTACTGTTTATTTTTGAACAGAAACAGAGACAGAGGGTGAGCAGGCAAGGGGTAGAGAGAGAAGGAGACACAGAATCCGAAGCAGGCTCCAGGCTCTGAGCTGTCAGCACAGAACCCGACGCGGGGCTCGAACTCACGAACCGCAAGATCACGACCTGAGCTGAAGTCGGACGCTCAACTGGCTGAGCCACCCAGGCTCCCCATACAACTTTTTTAAACTCTTCATTTTTTAATTTTTTTTTTCAACGTTTATTTATTTTTGGGACAGAGAGAGACAGAGCATGAACGGGGGAGGGGCAGAGAGAGAGGGAGACACAGAATCGGAAACAGGCTCCAGGCTCCGAGCCATCAGCCCAGAGCCTGACGCGGGGCTCGAACTCACGGACCGCGAGATCGTGACCTGGCTGAAGTCGGACGCTTAACCGACTGCGCCACCCAGGCACCCCTAAACTCTTCATTTTTTAACTGTTTTTGATGTTTATGTATTTTGAGCGGGGGGGGGGGGGTGGGGGGGTGGGGGGGGTGGGGGAGCGGGAAGGGCAGAGAGAGGGAGAGAGAAAGAATCCCGAGCAGACTCCGAGTTGTCAGCACAGAACCTGATGCTGGGCTCGATCTCCTGACTGTGAGATCACGACCTGAGCCAAAATCGAGGGGCGGACGCATCACCGACCAAGCCACCCAGGTGCCCCGTAACTCTTTATCTTGAAAGGCTAAATAGAATTAATAGCTCAAGATTGATGACAGGAAGTTAATCGCTATTGCGACGTAATTTCTGTTGTGAATTATCTGTGTCTTCTGAGTGACTACATAGAAAACACTCCCACAGCTGGGGACTTAGAGTTCCTCCAGTAAGAGCTTACACTTCTTCGATTCTCTGCTAAACTCTGACAAAGTCTGACAACGGAATACTGGAGGCCTGTCTCCAAGTCTGGTCTCAGTTGTGGCTCTGCCTAGACTATCCTTAGCTGAATCTCTCCCAGCCTGTTTCAAAAATACGAAAACGTTAAAAAAAAAAAAAAAAAGACACCAAAAAACAACAGCAGAAAACCTGCACCGTTTTCCTTCCCAAGAAAAAGTAGCCAAGAAAGTCACAAATCAACAAGGAAATCAATGATCTGAAATTGCTGACCTCCTGCGGGCTACGGACCAAAGATATCAGATACGCTGAATAGTCCCTGAAAGGCTATCTACATGGGCCCGGCGTTACTTAGAGGAGAAAGAAAAGATTGCCTTCTTGATGAAAGACTACATCAAGCGAAATCCAGGCGTCCTGCTTGGATTCTAAAGCTAACCTAACTACTTTACTAGCTACATGAACGGGACAAGGGATTTAATGCCGCTATACGCCAGCCTCCTCATCTGAAAAAACAATAGTCATAACCCGAACACCTAACTCACACTGTTGTAGGATTAAATGTCGTACTATAGGTACACGACCCCGGAGGGTGCCTGGGTGGCAGTAATGAAAAAAAAAAAAAAAGGAGGATGGAAAAGAAGAAATAAAGCCTCAGGGGTGCCCTACAGATAGTGGTGGGTCTGTATTTTGCCTAAGCTGTGGCCCAACAGGGGAAGGGCCAAATACTTTTCAAAAGAGGCATAAAATAGCTAAACAGACCCAACAGTAACGGAGACAGTAAACGGGGTGCCTCGCCTCCGCGGCAGAGGGATTCTCCCCACAATGCTGTGACTCCCCTGGATATGAGAACAGAACATGCTACTGCCTTTTCCCCTGGGATTTTTCTCCCCACCCTCCCCCAAATCTGTAGTGAAGAACTCTGCAAAATGTATCATTTTTATTGCTCTGTTGACTCCCATGGAAGGCAATCACCTCCCCCAAAGTTCTAGACTGGCATTCGCTGTAGGCTGACTACACGGCTGAAGCCTTCAGTGCTTCTCAGACTTCAGTGCAGGACGGCCCTACCTGGGCATGTTCTGGAAAATATAGAACCCTGGGTTTTACCTACAGAGTTGCTGTCACAGCAGTGGGTTTGGAGTGGGAGGGTGTTAGGAACCTGCGTTGTTTTTTTTCAACCAGTTTCTTAGGCAAATCTGACGAGACTGGTCCACAGACACCTTGTGAGAAACAATGACATAGCCAACGATCCCAGGGCAACCTCAAAATTCCCGGTCTCAAAATATTTAAACCACCTCAGGGCCACAATGTCTCAAAATTGTACCGTGAAAGCGATGATTCCGCCCCCCCCCCCCCCCCCCCGTGGCAGCAAATTTCCTTTGGGGAACATTTTAGAATTTTCTAGGGACTTTTTTGTTTTAATATGTAATTTCTTGTCAAATTGGTTTCCATACAACACCCAGGGCTCATCCCAACAGGTGCCCTCCTCGATGCCCATCGCCCACTTTCCCCTCCCTCCCACCCCCCCCCCCTCAGCCCTCAGTTTATTCTCAGTTTTTAAGAGTCTCTTATGGCTTACCTCCTTCCCTCTCTTTTTTTTTTCCTTCCCCTCCCCCATGGGTTTCTGTCAAGTTTCTCAGGATCCACATAAGAGCGAAACCATATGGTATCTGTCTTCCTCTGTATGACTTATTTCACTTAGCATCACACTCGCCAGTTCTGTCCAGGTTGCTACACATGGCCAGATTTCATTCTTTCTCACTGCCAAGTACTATTCCCTTGTATATATAAACCACATCTTCTTTATCCATGCGTCAGTTGATGGACATTTAGGCTCTTTCCATCATTTGGCTACTGTTGAAAGTGCTGCTACGAACATTGGGGTACAAGTGCCTTCTAGGGACTTCTCAAATTGCCAAAGGGGCAATGAGACCTTGTCTCATTTCCCTTGAGAATCACGGCCACTCACTGAGCCACAGTTACTTAGGAATGGATGCTGCCATCCTTAATCGGAATGGAGAGGCAAAATTGTATTTACAGCACTAACACCTATGAATGTTTAGTCCCTACTGCTTTCCAGATACGATGAGTATCACTTTTACATCACATGAGATACAACACATCATTATCCCCATTTGACAGGTAAGGAGACTGAGGAATTCAGGACTGAGACAAGGTCTGCACTTGTTGGTTGATCTAGCAGAGATGAGAATACACATCTCTAGGATTGCAAAATTCTTTCTCCTTAACCGCCCTGCCAGCGTGCTTTGGAGATGCGTTTCAGCGGGACAAGCAATTCCTCGCCAAGAGCCTCCTATAAAGGGCAGCGAACCCTGAGAAGATGAGGACCACGCATCACTGACACCTCAGGGACCCGGGATAAGCCAGTGAGTTGGCCCTGCCAGCTTATTATCTTTTGTAAATAGTGAGTCTTTTCTGCTTGTCTGGGCAGGGTGAACAAGTGAGGGGCAAGACTTGATAGAGAGGAAATAAATGTGCTAATTCAACTTGTCTGAAGTTTACATCAAAATTAAAGTTTCAACTTCAATGCAATGGATGTGGGTGCCTGACAAACGACCGGACCCACTCATGTCCTGAACAGCAGGGAGAAGAGCAAAATGCACGTTTGGGCGAATGTCCCTTTCTGGGCCCCGTATGGGGAGCAGACATGGGCCGGGAGGTGCCCCCTGCACGGACTCGTGTGGCAGTTGACTAATAGAAATCTTTGGGTCAGCCACTGAAGGATAGGGGTTTCCAGGCACCCCAGCTGTATGTCGCTGATGTCCCTCTGGCTCCACAATTTTCAAGAGGTATTATAAAATAAAACTTCCTTTAGGGGCGCCCGTGTGCCTCAGTTGGTTAAGTATCCGACTTGATTTCGGCTCAGGTCATGATCTCATGGTTTGTGGGTTTAAGCCCCACGTCAGGCTCTGTGCTGACCTCACAGAGCCTGCTTGGGGTGCTCTCTCTGCCTCTCTCTCTCTCTCAATTAAAAAAAAAAAAACCTCATTTGGGGCTCCTGGGTGGCTCAGTCAGTTGAGCGTCTGATGTCGGCTCAGGTCACCATCTCACGGGTCGTGGGTTCGGGCCCCGCATCGGGCTCTGTGCTGACGGCTCAGAGCCTGGAGCCTGCTTCGGATTCTGTGTCTCCCCCTCTCTCTGCCCTTCCCCAGCTCATGCTCTGTCTCTCTCTGCCTCTCAAAAATGAATAAACGTTAAAAAAAAATTTTTTTTAAACTTCATTTGAATCAAATGAAATTGTTCTCTTCAATGGAGGCTCCCCCCACCCCAGCAATTAGAGGCTGAAAATGCGTTTGGCTTCAGTCCTCATTGTAGAACTGATTCTATAATATGCCTCGCACTTATAAGCTTGCTAAGGATGATATAGTAGATATGACAATGTTTCTGTTCTGGAAAAGGATATTACAGGGCGCCCATGTGATTATAATAAACACTGATCATCACTCTTTGTAGCAGGTCCCCTGAAACGGTGCCCAGTCAATAAAGAGACTGGGCTGATGCCCAGAGAACGCCAGCTAGCCTGCCACACAGGTCATCGTGAAGGGGTATTACTCATGCTGAGTTCATCGCCATCCAAGGTTTAGTCTCACCACGCCAGGCTCGAAAAATTGATTTTGTTAAATTGCAAACCTAAGTATAATTCTCAAGGTTGGAATAGGAAGCCGATGTCATAGATAATTGCCTTATATAATCAAAATATCAAGGTATCAGTTGTTACTGAACGGCGAGGAATATGCCACCTCAAAATATGCCGTTATTCTAAGGATTATCTTGAGCTGAATATTTTGGGAAACAGTAGACGCAGAAGAACTTCTGAAAACAGAGCAGAAATGACCGTCGTAGAAGAGAAATTTACATTTCTAAAGAAAATCTCCATTGGTACGGGGGTCTCTTACTCTTCAAGAAGTTCAGAAGGATGGGGGCGCCTGAGGGGTTCTGTTGGTTAAGCTTCCAACCTGGTCTCAGGTCATGATCTCGTGGTTTGCGAGCTCGAGCCCCGCGACGGGCTCTGTGCTGACAGCTCGGAGCCTGGAGCCCGCTTCGGACTCCGTGTCTCCCTCTCTCTCTGCCCCTCCCCCACTCACACTCTGTCTTTCTTCGCTCAAAAATAAACGTTAAAAAAAATTTTTTTTTTTTAAAGTTCAGAAGGATGACTACCTCATGAAAAGAAATTATCAAGGGATGGGCCTGGATGGCTCAGTCGGTTAAGCATCCAACTCTTGATTTTGGCTCAGGTCACCGTCTCACAGTTCGTGAGTTCGAGCCCCGCATCGGGCTCGGTGCGGACAGCGTGGAGCCTCCTTGGGGTTCTGTCTCCTTCTGTCTTTGTCCCTCTCCCACTTGCTCTTTGTATCTTTCTCAAAAATAAATAAAAAAGAAAACTTTAAAAAAATCATAAAGTAAAAAGATTATCAGTAGATAAGGTATTGACTTAAATCTGCATGGCAAATCTTACCCTTGTTTACCATGCTTTTTCTGGTTATCTTTGCATAACTGGCCTACATGCGTGCGCACACACACACACACACACACCCCTTTCTTTTTTTGTCGTTAGCCGCCGGTGGTATTTAAGGCAACATCATAAGCCACTTCTTTAAGGTACTCATTTTTCTCTAGGTATTACTCATGTATATATGAGGTTATTCGTGTTAATAAACCTGTGCTTGTTTTGCTCTTGTTAATTTGTCCTTCATTACGGGGGCTTCAGCCAAAAGCTTAGAAGGGATAAAGGAACAGTTTTCCTCCCCTACGTTATTTAAAAAATAAAATGTTATGAAAATGTTTAAAATGTATTTAATAAGATAGAAACAATTAACAAATTAGCAAGCAATTAACAAAGTAACCACAAAAATTAAAAGAAACAAAGACCCGGAGTTTTGCCCTGATGCAGTCACTGCTACGAAGCTTGATTGACTAGACGTGTGCCTTCCGGCAAATCGCAGAGCCTCACTAAAACCTCGATTTCCTTATGTTTGAAGTGGGGACCACAGAAGTAAATCCCTCTCACAAGGTTGGGAGTACTAAAGGGGAGCGTGCGTGCAAGTCTCTCAACACAATGCCTGGCATGCAGTAGGTCCTCAATAAGTCCTGTCTGTCATTATTACCATAATAAAATCATCGACGGCAAAGGATTCTCGTTCGAGGTAAAGTTTGACGCTCTGACCCTAGCTCGGCTCAGCTCTTCATGAAGATTCAGCAAAATGAAAGCTGGTAGATGCTCTGGAAACCTATATCGACATCCTACCTACTCTTACATCCCTGGAGGTATTTTCGCTAACTATAAAATCTATTTTTTATTTTATTTTTTTAACGTGTATTCATTTTTGAGAGACAGAGAAGGACAGTGCAGGTGGGGGAGGGGCAGAGAGAGAGGGAGAGAGAATCCGAAGCAGGCTCCAGGCTCCGAGCTGTCGGCACAGAGCCCAATGCCGGGTGCTCGAACTGACCAACTGTGCGATCACGACCTGAGCCGAAGTTGGACGCTTAGCTGACTGAGCCACCCAGGCGTCCCTCTTTTTTAAAAACAACGTCAACCCTAACCAGGCCACGGCTGAGGACAAAGCAGCACTGATTTAGCCAGTCAAGATACGAAAAGCCACCTTTAGATTCAGACGTTTTATTACCTACGTAGGGAACAGAAGGAAGGGTACCCCAAGGTGCCAGCTCCCCATAATCTTTGGCTCGCGCACCAAGAAGGAAAGGGTGTCTGTGACGACGGTGTTGTGGAGGAGACAATTCCAGACGGCAGTTAACGACTTTGAGAGTCTGTAGCCCTATTTTGCAAGGCACGGGTCTGAGAGTCCCATACTTCCTCAGGATGTGGGAGGTGAGGAGGAATTGTTTTATGACAGTCTCTCACAGGAAGGGCCGTAGACGACTGGGAGACGGCAGTCACTCACAGACCTCCCATCCTCCAGCACCCCAGAAGGAACCCAAGACGCTCACCGAGTTCCAACTCCGGTATAAGCCTTTGCTGGCGTGGCCTACCTAGATGCCTGCGAGATTGCCAGGGCACCATGGTGTGGCCATTCCCCGCCAGAAGGCAGACAATTAAGTCTCAGTTGGATGGAGGAACACAACGACGAAACAAGGATGGGATTTTAGAATGGAAGCTTTGTGTAACACTCTATTCTCAAGAACAAATCTGAGAAGAGGATCTATGGACATCCATAGCTAAGGCCTAACTATAGCTGGTTTTTTGTTGTTGCTTTTTGTTTTGTTTTTTTGTATTTTTTTTTTTTACACCAACGAGAGACTGGAATTTCAGTTTTCCTTTTCTACAAATAAGGAAGCACTCCGAAGGGATATGTGCACAACCATTTTCCACACCTATAGGGTTTCACCATGTGATACTTTGCCAATTTGTTAAGTGGTTAAAAGGGGTGTGACCCTGTGGTATTTTTTTTTTTAACGGTTTGGCAGAGTTACCTACATGGAAATTGAGAAGGGGAAAGTAATTTCAGCAGAGCTAACCCAAGTAAAAAACTACCCCAATCTAATAAAGGGACTATAAAAAAAAAAACCCTTCTAGTACCTGAAAAAGTGAACCCTATGGTTAGTTTAAAAAGAAACACACCTCAGGGACACCTGGGTGGCTCAGTCGGTTAAGCGTCCGACTCTTGATCTCAGCTCAGGTCATGATCTCATGGTTCTTGAGTTCGAGCCCCACAGCAGACTCTGTGCTGACAGCTTGGAGCCTGGAGCCTGCTTCGGATTCTCTCTCTCTCTCTCTCTCTCTCTCTCTCTCCTTCTCTCTGCCCATCCCTCTCTCTCTCTCTCTCTCTCAAAATAAACCTAAAAAAAAAATGAGAAACACACTTCTACTTCTAAAAGTTACTTAATAGAGAAAACAGTTCATTTCTTTTACTTATTATTCTCATTAGGATATAAAAACATATTTTTATGAAGCAGAAGTCAAAGAAGAAAGATGAAATAAACATGCCTCTTTCAGATCTTGACCAAGGACAGAATGCATGCACGCAAGCAGAACTAATCCTAACTTCTAGTTAGGAGAGAAATAAGTCTGGAATGGAACGGGCAGCATGGTGACAGTACCTAAGACCATGTTACCTATTTGAAAGCTGCTATCAAAGTAGATCTTAAAAATTCTCATCCCAAGAAGAAAAATTGTAACTATGCACAGTGATGAATGTGAACGAAACTTACTATGGTAATCGTTTTGCAATATATAAACATACCAAATCATTATGCTGTACACTTAAAACTAATACAATGTCATATGCAAATTATACCTCAATAAAAAGAAGAAAAATTATCTCATTTACAATGGCATCAAAAACAATACAATCCTTAAGAATAGATTTCGCCAAGGAGCTGAAAGCTTTGTACACACGGAGACCTCTAAGACATTGATTTAAAAAGCTGAAGACGGAAAATATTTGGAAACATATCTTATGTTTCTAGACCGGGATACTTAATAATGTCAACATGTCCATACGACTCAAAGTCACCTACAGATCCAGCGCGATCCTTTCAAAATTCCAAGATTTTTCACGGTGATGGAAAACACAATCCCAAAATCTGTGTGGATCCACCAAAGACCCCAGTCAAAGTAATCTGAACCCTTGTGCCTGTTAGTGGAAATGTAAATCATTAGAACTAAACAGTATGGAGGTGCCTCAAAAAATTTGAAAACAAAACAGCCATACGATCCAGGAATCTCATGTCTGCATATATATCCAAAGGAAATATAATCGATTATTTCAAAGGGATATCTGAGCCCTCATACTCACTGCACCAAGACATAAAACAACCTAAATGTCTATCAGTGGATGACTGGGTAAAGAAGATGTGAGATATGTGTGTGTGTGTGTGTATATAAATATATATACATATATATATGTGTGTGTGTATGTATGTGTGTGTGTGTGTGTATATATATATATATTTATATGGTGACTACAGTTAACGATACTGTATTGTATACTTGAAAATTTCTAAGAGGGTGTGTCTTAAATGTTCTCCAACCCCCCCAAGTGGTAATTGTAGGAGGTGTCTGATGTAACATTGTAAAAATCATTTCACGATACATACATGTATCTATATGTGATGCCATGTACATTAAACTTACGTGGCTATGTGTTAATTATATCTCAGTAAAGCAGAGAGAACAAAACCTTAACAGCCACCTCACCAAAGAAACACACAGGCGGCAAATAAACCTATGAAAAAAATGCTTCAAGGACGCCTGGGTGGCTCAGTCAGTTGGGTGTCCGACTTGGGCTCAGGTCACGATCTCACGGTCTGTGAGTTCGAGCCCCGCGTCAGGCTCTGTGCTGATGGCTCGGAGCCTGGAGCCTGCTGCAGATTCTGTGTCTCCTTCTCTCTCTGCCCCTCCCCAACTCGTGTTCTGTCTATGTCTCTCAAAAAATAAATAAATGTAAAAAAAATTTTTCTTTAAAGAAAAAATGCTTAAGTCATATGTCGTCAGGGAATTAAGCAGTGAGGTACCACTCCACACTTACTAAAATGGCCAAAATCCAAAATTCTGAGAACAACAGATGCTGGAGGAAGGTCTCATTCATTGCTGCTGGGAATAAAAAATGGTATGACCATTTTGGAAGACTGCTGGCAATGTCCTTCAAAACTAAACCTACTCTTACCATACAACCCAGCAATCCACTCCTTCGTATCTACCAAAGGCATTGAAAATTTGCAGCCACCCAAAAACCTACACATGGATGTTTTTAACAGTTTTATTCAACAATTGCCAAAACTTGTAGCAATCAAGATGTCCTTCGGGAACTGGATGGAGAAACTGGTACATCTAGACAATGGAATATTATTTAGTGCTAAAAAGAAATGAGCTACCAAGGCATAAAAAATATATAGGAAACTTCAATGCATCTTACTAGGAGAAAGAAGGTAAACTGAAAAGGCTACCTACTATAGGATTCCAAATACGTGACATTCTGGAATAGGCAGAACTACACGAGCAATAAAATGATCAGTGCGTGCTAGGGGGCAAGGCGTAACGAATAGAGGGAGCGCTGACAATTTTTACGACAGTGAACATACTACGGATGACATTACAATAGTGGATACATGTCATTATACGTTTGTCCAAACCCATATGTACACCACCAAGAGTGAGCCTTAACACTGACTATAGACTTTGGGTGATTAAGATGTGCCAATGTAGATTCATCAGTGGTAACAAATACACCACCATGTTGGGGGTTGTTGATCCTGGGGGAGGCTATACATGTGTGGGGACAGGGCATATAGGAGAAATCCCTGTACCTTCCCCTCCATTTTGCTGTGAACCCAAAACTTCTCAATAATAATAATAGTAAAGCCTTTAAGAAAAATTTCAAAGCAGACATGTGAGAAACCCAATTCAGTGCATAATTTTCTTCAAAGAAATGGATCAGCATGGTTAATTAGAAGACCAAAATACCTGACAAGATCAATAACCATGGGGAGAAGCGATGGGGATGTGAAACAATAAGCAGCAAAGACATTTCCATGCCCACATGGATAGTTCTGGAACTTTGAAGCAGCATATAATTTCCACAGCATAGAAATTATTTTAGACCATAGATAAAAAAGGAAGTTTTGCAATTGACCTCATGAAATTTAGATACCTCGGTACCGAAACCTAACGAGTACAGAAGAAAATACAAATTAGAAAATAATCACACTTATGAATAGATATGAAAAATGTTCCTTAGGACTAAGCAAGTAATATCTGACTTGTATTTATCCAGTGAATGTAGATGTGGTTTATTATTAGGTATATACTGATATGAACCATAACGTCGCTAAGATATAGCAGAAAAAGCAACATTTTATAGTTGCCCAAAAGGCATGTGATAAATTTCAACATCCATCTCAAACTTTAAAAAAGTTCTGTAATTGCATATGCATAATTTTTATTTCACTTTGTACCAGTGTGATGTGACTAAAATGCTAAATAATCCAAAAAATGTTCTGAAAGTTTTGAGTAATAGAATACTATGCAAAAAAAGGAAACACAAAAATTTTGAAATAGAAATAAATTATCATTATTTATAGATAATGATTAGTTAGGAAACTAGAGAATCAACTGAATAAATATGAGATGTTCCAAGAGCTACCCTAGATGCTAGAAATAGAAGATACAGGAAAATTCCATTTCTTGTAATATGAATGTTAATGGTTCATGTATATAAAGTCTCACTACATATATATAATGCGTTATATATGTATATATACACACATACATACACAAATGTATGTATATTTTTAAAAATCAATGCATAAAACAAGAAAAGAAGAAAAGTACAAAGCCTACAAGAGAATTTCTTTAAAATTTTCCTAAAGCAAATACAAGTTTAATAAATGTTTCTTGATGGGAAGAATAAAGGTTGGAAGGATAGCAAATTTTCTGAGATGTAACATACAAATTCAATCCACCACAATAAAAATGATGGCTATGTTGTTGTTGTTGTTGTTGTCTTGAAGAAGCCATAATTCACTTGTAAGGATAAATTACAAAACCTAAAAAAAGCTTTGGACGAAAAGTATACTTAAATGTTATTATAAAAGAAACAATTCTTAAAATGTATTGACGCATTATTCACACCATGAATACAAAATAACTGAGTTTCCCACATTTGGATACCTTTGGACGTGTATATGAGTGTAATCTTGAGGAGATACAGGAAAGTTCCAGTGAACATCGGTAATCCATCCCTGAAAAATCAGATTATTTTGTGTAAAAACACTAATCGAGAACTATTTCCTCCTGTTTAAATGGGAACAAAATTCTAGTGCTGTATTCTTTACCTAAAACCCTCAACCAATTTACTAAAAAAAACTGCAACATAGTAAAACTATCTTATTATGAAGTAAAAGTCTTAAAACACTGCTTCTTAATCACCAAAAAAGTTTTTATCTGATTGATAAACCATTGCAATTTCTTTAGTAATATAGACTCGTCTGAATCGTCTTTGAATTAACATTTAACTCCAGCAGGGGGCTAGGGGGGAGGCTTGGAAATAAAAATTAAAACTCAGTTTTTTATAGTTAAAAGGTCTTTGCACATATGTGTGTACATATACAAACACACGTACGCACCCCAGATATATTAAAATTTAATAAATGAAATCATACAAAGAAGAGATAAAAATGTATTTGATTCAGTGTCAGAAATTTTTTTAAAATTTTTTTTTAAGTTTAGTTTTGAGAGAGAGACAGAGAGTGAGCGGGGAGGGGCAGAGAGAGAAGGAGACACAGAATCGGAAGCCGGCTCCAGGCTGTGAGCTGTCAGCACAGAGCCCAACACGGGGCTTGAACCCACGGACTAAGAGACATCATGACCTGAGCTGAAGTCGGATGCTTAACCGACTGACCCACCCAGACGCCCCAAGAAATGTGTTTAAATAACAAAACACTGAAAGAAGCCATAAAGACAATGATTCATATACTTAACTATATTTAAAATGATAAGCCTTTGTGCATTACAACCCCATAAATTAAGAGGCAAATGAGACCCAGGAGAAATAGAATTGTTACCAAGAGGAAGAAAGGGTTATCGTTCTTTACATATAAAAGGATTTCCGGCAGACAATAAGCCAAATAGGAACACCTCCAAAGAAATTTAGACAAAAGATGCGGATAGAACGTTCACAAAACAAATACAAAGGTAAAGCAGCATGTCACAACGTCCAACTTTACCTAGAACGTAAATTAATTCAAGACACCAATTTTTAAACCCATGAAACTTGCCAACATGTAAAAGAATATTAGTATCCTGTGTTTATGTGAGAACAAAACAGACTTCACACGGTGCTTGGGAGTATATAAGCCGTTACAATCTTTCTGGAAGGAAATCTGTAACTATTAATCAAATGCCTTAAAAATTTCATAATCTCTAATCTAAAGCCTCTACTCCCAGGGCGCCTAGGTGGCACAGTTGGTTAAGCGTCCACCTGCAGCTCAGGTCACGATCTCACGGTATGTGAGTTCGAGCCCCACACTGGGCTCTCTGCTGTCAGTGCAGAGGCCTCGTCAGAACCTCTGTCTCCCTCTCTCTCTGCCTGCCCCCTACTCATGGGTACGCACCTGCATGCACTCTCTCTCTCTCTCTCTCTCTCTCTCTCTCTCTCTCTCTCTGTCCCTCTCAAAAATAAGCTTTAAAATAAAATCTCTACTTCTGAAAATTTATCGTTTAAGGCCGTCTGGCAATATTTAATCAAAAGCCCTCACAAGTAGTAAACGTTGACCTAAAAATTCTCCTTCTATAAATATACACTGAGATTTACAGACAAAGGTGTTAATCAAAAATTTATAAATGTGAAAGACTGAAAGGCAATTTTGTAACAATAAGAAACTGATTAAATAAATTGCATTCCCCAAAATGAGTGCTCCTAAAGAAACTTTCAAAATACGTTCTCAAAAGATTTAAGGATTTTTGGGAAAAGGTCTTTATAAGATGTTGAGTGCCGCAATGTAGATTTACATGTTCTTCTAATATTGTAATACGTATGATTAGATATATTCCTGTATATCTTGGCAGAGATAGCTCCATATCAAGTTATAGAACTCAAAGCATAAAATGAGAAAGGATTACACCAAAAATATTACCAATATTCGTTTCTAGGTGGTAGCTGATTTTCAGTTTAATTAAAAACCTTTTATTTAATGTTTATGTATTTTTGAGGGCGGGGGGGGGGGGAGAGAGAGGGAGACACAGAATCCGAAACGGGCTCCAGGCTCCGAGCTGTCAGCACAGAGCCCGACGTGGGGCTCGAACTCACGGACCGCGAGATCGTGACCTGGGCCAAAGTCAGAGGCTTAACCGACTGAGCCACCCAGGCGCCCCCGATATTTAATTTTAAGCTTTTTGAAGGTGATCTTCGTCCCGTACAGACAACTGAACAATAGATATTCGCCAGATAAGTTCGCATACTAAGCACGGACTTTAAACAAGGGGAGTTATTCATGGGATTCGTATTTAGTGGCTTTCCTTCCATTTCCCTCTGTGACTGTTTTGTTTCTATGCCGACATGGCCGATCACTCCCCTACATGACTGACATTTCCCCCCCTTGGTCTTTACTAAAGCATCGAATTTCTCCTCCTTCCTTTCTGGTCTTGGCAAACTTCCCTGTAAAGGTGCTAGAGAGCCGCAAGCAAAATTCCCTCAACGTAACCAGTGTGTTCCATAAACATCCTGACGTTGTCCGGGGCCAGAGATAGAAAAGTACAGGGGATTTTGCGGCCTCTGTCTAGACCCTAACTGTAGTCTGTCTGGTATAAAAGCCGATAGTAATAACTTCATTTTTACCTGATACCTTCTTAGAACAGGAGAGTCTAAAAAAAGCTCACTGATGTGTGTGATGTGCTCCCGTTAAATGAGATTTTTTTTTTTTTCCCCCAGCTTTGCCATTTTCTCTGGCTCTTTTCTATTTAGTCGCTCTATTTGATTTTGAAGCCCCGGCATTGGTCTTGCTGTAATTTCACTCGGACTTAATGACCCGGTCCTGTTCCTTCTTTGAGTTCTGCGAGCTTGGTTTTATAGATTATTGCTTTCTGTCTGCTAAGGACTCCTGTCATCTTTCCTACCTGCCTCTGAGCCCCGGATTCCGACACCTTTGTTTGTAAAAAGCAGAAAGAGAAAGCCCCAAGCGTCTATGCCCTACATTTGTGCATGTGAAACCATGATTGTGTTTTTCCCAACCAAAAGGCCTCTCTTCACCAAACAGCCTCGCTGAGGTTTCTTTCTTTCTTTTTTTTTTTTTTTTCCCCTTCTCCTCGAGTGAAATGGTTTGAAGCTCTCTCGCTCCCACCTGATCAATAGCTTAGCTGGGTGTTCTAGAAAATAAAGTTTGCATTCGATGGTTTCCATAGCAACAAGCACACAACAGGATTCGATGCAAAACTGCCTTCTGATAGGACTGCTTTCTGATAAAGGGCTTAGAGTTGGCCAAGCTAAGCCTGCTAGGACAAAACTTTTCAAAACACAGTTGCAACGGAATGTAGTGAGGTTGTGGATACGTACAGGAAGAGGTCCCCCCATGCTGGCAAGATGCAAATAACCCCAAAGGTATATTTAGTTTAATACCTTAAGCCTTTTAATCTAAGAAAGAGTCCACAGCTTAGCAGACGGAGTTGCCCCCTACCTTACAGAGCAGACTGAGGCCATCTAGCACGAACTGCTAAAAATTGCCTTGCTTCCATTTTAGGTTTTCGCTCTCTACCTAGCCTTCCCCTCTTTTTATTTATTTATTTTTTTAATTTTTTTTAACGTTTATTCATTTTTGAGACAGACAGAGACAGAGCACGAACAGGGGAGGGGCAGAGAGAGAGGGAGACACAGAATCGGAAACAGGCTCCAGGCTCTGAGCGGTCAGCACAGAGCCCGACGCGGGGCTCGAACTCACGGACTGTGAGATCATGACCCGAGCTGAAGTCAGACACTCAACCGACCAAGCCACCCAGGCGCCCCTAGCCTTCCCCTCTCGAGTCATATCTGGAAAGACGTGTACTTTGTACGTCGCAAGACTGACCATTTTGCCGTGCTCTTGTCCCTCTCTGGTCTCTGGGCACCTCAGCTCACAGGTCGTCACCATCTTCGATATCGCCGTTGATCCCTTCCCTTTAGTCGACAGGCAAGTCAACATTCCCCTACCCTAGAAAACGGTTTCTGGTCTCTGGTTCTGTCTCAAGGTACAGTCCCACCTTTCTAGTGCCTTTGACGTTTCATTTTAATCTGCACCTGCTGTCTCCGCTTTCTTGCCTCACACGTTTTTGTTTTGAGAGAGAGTGCGCGTGCGCACGCGCGAGCGCGTTCAGGTGGGGGAGGGGCAGACAGCGAGGCGGGAGAGAGAATCCCAAGCAGGCTCCGTGCCGTCAGCACGGAGGTTTGAGGGGAGGCTCGACCTGTGAGATCATGACGCGAGCCAAAGTCAAGAAGCAGACGCTTAACCGACCGAGCCACCCGGGCACCCCTTAAGCCTTTCTTAAGGTGCTACCTGTTGCTGCCTTCTCTTCTCATTCAACGTCTCAGCTCCTCCCGTGGCTTCAGAATCTTCATCATCCGTCTTCGTATCCCTGGTCTCTGCTGAGTTTATTCAAATGCCCGTAAATAGACAGGTCTATATAGGTATCCCCCAGATTCCTCAAAATCAGCTTCTACGTCTTCAAATTCATCATCTGTCCACCCATGGCACACGCCAATGCTGCTTATCTTTCCTTATTTTCCTTTACTAAGGTAGCGCCACGATCAGGCTCCCACGCGCTCAGGCTGAAGATCCTGGAGTTACCTTCAATGTCCCGCTGCCAATACCCCTCTCCCTTCTATACCCAATCTGGAAACACAATATTAATTCTACCACGGAAGCACGTCTTTCCTCTATCCAGTCCTATCCACTTCCAGTTAGGTAGTTCAGATCGTTACCTCTTGCTCAGACTACTTAACGCTTTGCCTTAACATTTCCTCTTCCCCAATTCCCTCCCCCTGCAATACATCCTATAAACCCCGTTCTGATACACTGCCCTAAGGCCAATTAAGTAACCATTCGTTTATTCAAAATGTGTACTCACTGCCTGTTATGACTGCCTTTTCTCAAACTGGACCACTCCAGGAGACATTATTTGTGTTGCAGTATATGCGAATGCCATCCACTGGAATTATGCAGGCCATAAACCTAATGGCTGTAGATCGAAGCCCTAATCACGTTCGAGGCGGGACTCCGGTCGCTAGGGACACAGTAGTGAACTCAACAGAAAAAAATAAAATAACGTCCCTGCTCGCTCGGCGTTCTCAGTCCGTCAGGGAGAGACACAAATGAGCAAAAAGCACATGAAAAACAGCACACCAACTTTCCTTGTCTAATACTGTAGTTATTCTGACATCCTGGCCGTTTTACCTACCGTCTTTCCATTGGCGGTTTGCCACAACTTAGCCACGCCAAACCACTTGCACCCATGCCCTGTGCTACACTGCGAGGTCACCGTCCTGCCTCCGTAGATATCCTTCTGCTCCAATGTTACTGGTTGAAGTTCTAGCCATTTATTATTTCTTAATGTTTTTATTTATTTTTGAGAGGGAGAGCATAAGTGTGAACGGGGGGGGGGTGGGGGAGGGCGGTGGGCAGACGATCTGAAGCGGGCTCTGAGCTGTCAGCGCAGGGCCCGATGCGGGGCTTGAACTCACGAACCGTGAGGTCGTGGCCTGAGCCAAAATCGGACGCTTAACGGGCTAGCCACCTAGGCACCCTCGAAGTGCTAGCTATTTTAAAAGCCTGTCTCGAATGTATCCTTTCCAAAGGTAGCCCTACAAGATCTTCATAATAAATCTCTCCTGTCCCTCCAATGAGCAGTTAAATGGTAAAGACAAAACAAAAACAAAAACAAAAAAACCCAAAAAACAAAAGAGCAAAAAAAAACCCAGGGCTGCTTGTGTGGCTCAGTCGGTTAAGCCTCCTACTTCGGTTCAGGTCATGATCTCACGTGTGGGTTCAAGCCCCACATCGGGCTCTGCGCCAACAGCTCGGAGCCTGGAGCCTGCTTCAGATTCTGGGTCTCCCTCTTTCTCCACCCCTCCCCCACTCACGCTGTGTGCCTGTCTCTCAAAAAATGCATAAACATTGAAAAAACATTTTTTTAATTGTAAAAAAAAAAAAACAAAACAAAACACAAAAAAACATACTCCTTAGAATCGGATAGACACAGATACGAATCCTAACTGTTCTAATGATAGCCGAGACCTCGGAAAGTGAGTAAGTTTTTCTCAGACTCCGTTTGATCTATAAAGTGATGTTTAGAACACATACGTTGCAGAATTGTTATGAAACATAAACATAACTCATATCAAGTGTCTGAGAGCACTGAGCATGGAGTAGGCACTCAGTCAATGATAGCCATTCGGGCACCCGGGTGGCTCAGTCGGCTAAGCATCCTACTCTTTGTTTCAGCTCAGGTCACGCTCTCACGGTTCAGGAGTTTGAGCCCCACATCAGGCTCTGTGCTGACAGCATGGAGCCTGCTTGGGGAATGCTCTCTCTCCCTTTCTCTGCCCCTCCCCTGCTCACTCTCTCTCTTCCTTTCAAAATAAATAAATAAAACTCAAAAAAAAAAATTTAAAAACCAACGATAACCATTAAAATAGTGTTAATGGTGGGTTGACATTACTCCCTTTGCTACTTACTAACTATATAATCTTGAGCTAGATTCACTTATCGTATTTTTGGGAGAGACAAAGAGAGCGAGCGTGCACATGAGTAGGGGTGGGGCAGAGGGGGGAGGAGAGAAAGAACCTCAAGCAGCCTTAACGCTCAGCGCAGAGCCCTAACATGGGGCTCGATCCCCCGACCCTGGGATCGTGATCTGAGCTGAAGACAAGAGTTGGACGCTCCCCCGACTGAGCCACCCAGGCGCCCCCATCTTGAGCTAGATTCATAATCTTTGCAGGGCTCCGTTTCCTTCCACGTAAAAGAGAGATAATAACAACTAAGGCCCAGGGTGGTTTTGAAAATAGTTCCAGTGTCAAGTACGATGCCCGGGCAACTGGATGAACACGAACAGATGTGAGTTTCTGCTTATCACATGAGGACTTCAGTTACGGCCTGTCTGTGCCGACACATAAGCAGCTGTCCCACTTGGGTCTGCTTCTCCCACTAGTTTATGAACTCCCTGGGCTGCGTACCGTGTTTTCTCTCATCCTTCTGTTTCGGCTACTACTGTTCACAGGGCCTCAAACTTGGCTGATGTTGCACTGCTCTTTGCTACGTTTCCCTTCCTGGTTCCCAATGCTCCCTTCCTTCTCTCCTCTCCTGAAATTACAGAAGACAGCTCTATGAATTTTTCTATGGCAGTAATCATAATCTTGCTCAGTGAGCCCTGGTCTTGTCCTACCTGCCCCAACCACCTCTTTCTCCCCACACGACTGCCAAGTGAGTTATAAGATGCTCGAATGGTACATTCTCCTCTGGATCGCCCCTGAGGGGAGTCTTGGACTAGGACTTTTATATACTAAGAGCTAAACATCCGGGTTAATGTGAGTTAAACACTCAATACCTTGACTCTAAAAACCTCTAAAGAAAGCTTTCAGCTTGGGTTAATCGTGGGAATTACAAGTTTATCACACATTATCCGGAGTGTATAACGAGAGGGAGACCCGAGAGAGAGAACTGATCACAGACGTTTGGGCCCCAAAATGCTGAGCGTCCGCGTGATGTGTGATGGGATTCTTAACTCTCTTACATAGTTCAACGACCAACATGAATGGTCATGGCAATTTTCACCAGCTGATTCTTTTGACTTGGTCTGTTGTCTCTGCATTTTGATCAAGCGATGTGCTCCCTGTCGCGGTTTCGTACAGATATTCGCGAGAACAAACTCACCTTACAAAGATGTCCCCTGCGAGATAAGGAATCAGTTGGAATTTGATTACGCTACAGTTTTCCTCTGCCTTCTCCCCCATGATCTTTGATCCTAGTGTCTCAGAAAGTCACCAAGGTGACAACTTTTCATTTGGGCTTTGGACCTAACGTACGTCACTCTACACAGATCCATCTAAGGCGCTTGGTCCGTACTGAGAGATGTGCTGACTTCTGGTGAAAACAGCTCAATGGATTTTGCTTCACGTTACTTGGTTTCGTGCCGGATGAGGAAGGCGCACCACTAATGATGGCTTTCATCAGCGAGCGAGTTTTTATATCCATTTCACCCTCATATAATACAAATCCACGAATCGCTGTGAGGGAAACAAAAATGGCCAGACCCGGGATTCACAGCACCGTAAAGAGTATTTGAAGGCAAAATGTGGCCCTGGGAGTCCCACACTAAATTTTTTCCACTGGTCTTTATTTTATTGCACCTGTGAAGACCTCCTGACTATATATTAAGTGCAAAGCCCAAACACCAAACAGCTGAATATAAATCCTAACGCGCATAGAACACCAGGAAAACATTCAAAACTACGTAGATCCACATGGAAAATGTTCAAAGCGTTACATTTAAAAGCAGGAAATAAAACTAAATGGATAGATGACACACACCTCAATTTGCTGCATTTTTTTTTCTTTTCATGGCAACATGGATGATCTCATGACGGTCTCTCCCTGGAGATTAGAAAAGCCGCAGGCTCTGTCAAGGAGCTTCGGGAACATAAATTGAGGCTGAAGATAGTCTGTGTTTTGGGCGTCCGGGTGGCTCAGTCGGTTGAGCGCCCCACTCTTGATCTCGGCTCAGGTCATGATCTCCCCCTCCCTTCCTTGAGAAGGGATATAGCACCAGAAACAATCACATTTGTGATCCCAACTTCCTAGCAGATGGGAGCATTTGGCATTTCTAGAAAAAGCCTTAGAGTCGTCTACGGGGGATGACCTAATTTATAGATTATTTGACCTCAAGGATGTAAAATGTGGTAGGCACAGAACCTAGGAGGCTACAAGTCACCTCTCTAAGGCTGAGTTTAAAACTGGGAAACTCAAAATATTCCAGATTCATAGTCAGTGAGCAAAAACTAGCGTAACGTTGTGAAAACAAAACCAAAACCCTCAGTGAGCCATGGCTACAGCCATGGCTCCTGTTTGTTACCAAACACCGAGGAAACCTCATGCCTACTCTATGTGTACTCTGTCCCCAGCTTAGGAATGAAACAGCGAAGTTTCGAGAAGTTAAATAAATTCTCCCCAGGTGCCACCATAACGGAGAGAGCCAGAAGTCAATCACGACTCTTATTCCAAAGCCAGTGCACTCTTTCCGCCACGCTCAGCTGCCGCGTATAAATAACGGACCTATCAGAAAGGGTTTAGAGAAGGGAGCCCTGTTTTCCAGAAGGACCAAAGAAACAGAAGAAGTTAGAGAGTAGAAGAAAGAGAGGAGAGAATATGGAAGGAGGTGCCAGGTAAACTCTCTCATCTATCAACTAATTGTGACCAAATACACCCCGTTCTACACCTGGTTCTTGTACTTTATAAAATTCTTCCAAAGGGTTCACACGGGCAAAGAGACTATCCAACAATAATAGGTTTACATGCAACCCTATGGCAGTTGCTTTTTCAACACTGCCTAAAGTAATCCCACTCATTCAGGGGTTTGGTCAAATTGGTATTTCTTGGAGAACAAATGAGATTTTTTTTTTCCTTCCTCACAGAGGGAGATAAGTAAAGACAAAATCTACACATGAGGTTCTGGACCATTGGCTAGTAAATTAATTTAAAATGTAGGGTGCAGGGGCGCCTGGGTGGCGCAGTCGGTTAAGCGTCCGACTTCAGCCAGGTCACGATCTCGCGGTCCGGGAGTTTGAGCCCCGCGTCAGGCTCTGGGCTGATGGCTCAGAGCCTGGAGCCTGTTTCCGATTCTGTGTCTCCCTCTTTCTCTGCCCCTCCCCCGTTCATGCTCTGTCTCTCTCTGTCCCAAGAATAAATAAAACGTTGGAAAAGAAAAAAAAATTAAAAAAAAAAATAAATAAATAAAAAATAAAATGTAGGGTGCAGGTTTGGTTGTTTTTTGGAATAGTGTTTTGAGCTCAATTTGTGACTTGTTCTAATCCACAAAAACTTGATACAAAAGCAATGTAAAATTTTGTTAAATGTTTATTTTTGAGAGAGACAGAGCGTGAATGGGGGAGGAGCAGAGAGAGAGAGAGAGCGAGAGAGAGATACAGAATCTGAAGCAGCCTCCAAGCTATGAGCTGTCAGCACAGAACCTGACAAGGGGCTCAAACTCACAAACTGTGAGATCGTGACCTGAGATGAAGTCGCTTAACCGACTGAGCCACCCAGCCTTCCCCATACCACATTTGTCAGTCGATGGACATTTGGGCTCTTTCCATAATTTGGCTATTATTGATAATCTACCCAGTTTTTTTTTAATTTGTTTAACATTTATTTATTTTTGAAAGAGACAGAGTATGAATGGGGGAAAGGAGACAGAGAGAGAGAGAGAGAGAGAGAGAGAGAGAGAGAGACAGACACAGAATCCGAAGCGGGCTCCAGTCTCTGAGTTGTCAGCCAAGAGCCCCATGCAGGGCTTGAACCCACAAACCGTGAGATCATGACTTGAGCCAAAGTTGAATGCGTAACCGACTGAGCCTACCCAGGAACCCGATAATCTGCCCAATTTTTAATCAGATTCTTATTTGTGGGGTTTTTGTTTTTGTTTTTTGTTTTTTGGACCAATGTGGAGTTCTAGAAGCTTTTCGTATTTTTTAGATGTTAACCGCTTGTCAGATCACTTGTACATATCTTCTGAATGGGAGAAGATATGTACAAGTGATCTGATAAGCGGTTACATTCAGTAGTTTGCCTTTTGTTTTGTTGATGATTTCCATCACTGTGCAAAAGCTTTTTTGTTTCAGTGTAGTCCCAATGCATCAGTTTTGGTTCTGTTTCCCTTGCCTGTGGAGACAGATCCACAGATATGTTGGGAAGGCTGATGTGAAGAGACGGTCTTTTCCCCCTTGTATATTCTTGCCTTTGTCCTAGGTTGACCTGTAAGCGTGGGTTAATTTCTAGGCTCCCTATAACGTTCTATTGATCCCTGTGTCTTTGTGTGTGTGTCAGTATCCTACTGTTCTGATTACTATAGCTTTGTATTATATCTCGAAATCCGGGACTGTGATGCCTCCAGCTTTGTTCTGCTTTGTCAAGAGTCCTTTGGGCATTCAGAGTCTTCTGTGGTTCCATACAAATTTTAGGATTACTCACTGTAGTTCTGAAACAAATATTATTAATATTTTGAGAGAGACGGCACTGAATCAGTAAAGTGTGTTTGGTAGTACGGACGTGTTTTTTTTTTTTTTCTTTCTCCACATTTTTGTTTAAATTCCAGTTGGTTAACATACAGTGTAATATTAGCTTCGGGCGTAGAATTCAGTGATTCGTCACTTACATACATTGTAAGTGATTCGTCACGTTACATACATACGTTTTGAGTGCCCCTCACAATGTCCGCCTTAAGGCCCATCCCCTATTAAACCCATCTCCCCCACCCCCCTCCCGTCCAGTAGCCCTGTTTGTTCTTTATAGTAAAAGTATGTTCTTTATAGTAAAAGTATGTTTCTTGGTTTGCCTTTTTCCTCATGTTCATTTGTTTTGTTTAAATTCCACATAGGACTGAAATCATGTATTTGTCTGTCTCTGACTTATTTTACGGAGCCTAATACTTTCTACCTCCATCCATATTGTTGCCAACGGCAAGATCTCATTCCTTTTTATGGCCGAGTAATATTCCATTACTCCGTTATATACCCCATCTTCTTTATCCGTTCCTTAGTCAATGGACATTTGAGCTCTTCCCATGATGTAGCTATCATTAATAATGCGGCTATAAACACTGGGATGCACGCAGCCCTTTGAATCGGTATTTTTGTGTCAAGATTAATTCTTCCCATCTACAAGCATGGAATATCTACCCATTTGTGCCATTTTCAATTTCTTCCATTGATGTTTTATCGTTTCCGGAGGACAGATCTTTCACCTCATTGGTAAATTTATTCCTAGGCAACTTATCCTTTTTGGGGGCAATTGGATTGTTTTCTCCATTTCTCTTTCTGCTACTTCATTATTAATGTACAGAAATGCAACCAACTCCTTTGTATTAATTTTGTATCCTGCAACTTTACTGAATTCACTTACTAGTTTTAATAGTTTCTTGGCGGGGTCTTTAGGGTTCCCTATAAACAGTATCATATGGTCTGCAAATATTTTAGTTCTACTCTTTCCTTACCAATTCGGACGTCTTTTATTTCTTTTTCTTGTCCCAGGCTAAGACTGTGTTGAATCAAAGAGGTGAGTGTGGACATCCTTGTCTTGTTCCTTAAAGAAAAAGCTTCAAGTCTGTCACCATTGAGTATGATTGTTAACTGTGGGTTTTTCATACACGCCCGTTGTTATTTTGAGGTATGTTCCCTCAAAACCCACTTGAGAGTGTTTCTAATGAACAGATGCTGTATTTTTTTGTCAAAGGATTTTTCCACAATTATCGAGACCATATCAATTTTTGTCTTTCCTCTTGTTAATATGTTGCATCACGCTGATTGATTTGCAAATGTTGAACTATCCTTGCATCCCTGGAATAAATCTCACTTGATCTTGACCAAGGATGTCTTCAATGCACTGCTGACTTTGGTTTGCTCATATTTTGTTGCAGATTTTTGCGTCTGTGTTTATTAGAGATATTGGCTTTTAAGCTTCTTTTTTTAAGAGCATCTTTGCCCTCAAAGAATGAGGGTGATGCTGGCCTCACAGAATTAATTTGGACGTTTTCCCTCCTTTTCTATTTTTTGGAGTAGTTTGAGAAAAATAGGTATTATCCCTTTTTTAAAAATTGTTTATTTTGAGAGAGAGTGTTGTGTGCATGCTAGCAGGGTAGAGGCAGAGAGAGAGAAAGAGAGAGAAAGAATCCCCAGCAGGCTCTGCACTGCCAGCACAGAGCCCGATGTGGGGCTCTATCCCACTAATCGTGAGATCATGACCTTGGCCAAAATCAAGAGTCGGACGTTTTAACTAAGCTACCCAGGCGCCCCAGTATCATCTCCTTTTTTAAATGTTTGGTGGACTTTTATTGTGAAGCCAGCTGGTCCTGTACTTTTCTTTGTTGGGAGGTTTTTGTTTGTTCTTTTTTTTTTTTTGATTACGAATTAATTTCATAACTACGAAGCCTATTCAAATGTTCTACTTCTTCCTGATTCAGTTTTAGAAGATCGTATATTTTTGGGAATTTACCATTTCTTCTAGGTTGTCCTGTTTGTTTGCATGCAATATTTCCTAGTATTCTCTTATCCTCATCTGTACCTCTGTTCTGGTACTTGTCTTCTTTATTTCCTCTATGTATCTGGCTAAAGTTAATATTTAATTTTTTTTACATTTATTTATTATTGAGAGACAGAGAGAGACAGAGCATGAGCAAGGGAGGGGCTGAGAGATGGGGAGACACAGAATCTGAAACGGGCTCCAGGCTCCGAGCTGTCAGCACAGAGCCCGATGCGGGGCTCGAACTCACAAACCGCGAGATCGTGACCTGACCTGAAGTCAGATGCTTCACCGACGGAGCCACCCAGGCACCCCTGGCTAAAGTTTTATCAATTCTGTTTACCTTTTCAAAGAACCAGCTCTTGGTTTCATTGATCTTTTACATTGCTTTTAGTCTCCACTTTGATTTTTGCTCTCTGTTTGCTTTCTTCTACTAACTTTGAGTTTTGTTCTTTTTCTAGTTTTTTCACATGTAAGGTTATTTGGTTTTAGAGTGTTCTTCTTTCTGGAGATAGGCCTGTACTCCTGTAAACTTCCCTCCTAGCACTGCTTTTGCTGGGTCTCAACGATATGGGATCATTGTGTTTATATCGTCATCTGTCTCCTATGTAATTTTTTATTCCCTCTTTCTTTGTTGACCTGTTGGTTATTTAGTAGCACGTTGTTGCCTCCAGTTGTCTGTGCTCTTTCCAGTTTTTTTTTTTCTTGTGATAGATTTCTAGTTTCAAACCATTGTGGTGAGAAGGGATGCTTGATCTGACTAATACTCTTCAATTCATTGAGACTTGTTTTGTGCTCTAACGCGTGATCTATCCTGCAGAATGTTACACGTGTACGCGAAAAGAATGTGCATTATGCTGGCTTTGGATGGAAACTTCTGTATGTAACTGTTAAGTGTATCTAGTCTAATGTGCCATTCACAGCCACTGTTTCCTTATTGATTTCTTGTCTGAATTATCCATTGCTATAGGTAGGGTGTTAATAGCCCCTATTATTGCTGTCAATTTATCCCTTTATATTCGTCAATATGTTCTTTATATATTTAGGTGCCTCTGTGATGGGTGCACAGATATTTACAAGTATATCTTCTTATTGGATCAACCCCTTTATCATCAAGTAATGCCCTTCTCTGTCTCTTGTTTTAAAGTCAATTTTGTCAATTTCTACCTGGCTTTTCCCCCTTGCTATCTGCATCTTTTTCCATCCCTCACTTTGAGTCTGTACGTGTCTTTAGGTCTGAAATGAGTTTCTTGTAGGCAGCATATAGATGGCTCTTGGGTTTTGGGGGAATTTTTTGGGTTTTTGTCTGTTTGTTTTTTTAACCCAGCCACGCTATGCCATTTGATTGGAGCATTTAGTCCATTTACATTTAAAGCAACTTCCCTCTTAGAACTGCTTTTGCTAGAAAAGATTTTGCTATCGTTTTGTTAATTGCTTTCTGGTTGTTTTTGTAGTTCTGAATTCTTCTCCTGACCTCTTCTCTGGTGGTTTGACGGCTTTCTTTAGCATTACGCTTAGATTCCTTTGTGTTTATTTTTAGCGTATTATGGGTTTTACATTTCTCATTACCATGGAGTTCATAGGTGTTGAAGTTCATACTATGTTTAAGAGTTTTAAGTTGATGGTTTCAGTTTGGACACATTCTAAAAGCACTAAATTTGTACTCCCCTCCCCAAGTTTTGTGTGTGAAATTGTACAGTTTACATCTTTACATATTTTACATCTTTTTCTTTCATGTATCCCATCATTAGCTTTTGGAGATGGGATTCAGTTTACTACTTTTGTGTTTTAGCCTTCACCCTGGCTTTATAAGTGATTAATCTACTACTTTGGCTATGTGCCCGCTTTCGCCAGTGAAATATTTTCCTTTCGTAACGTTCTTGATTCTAGTTATGGTCTTTTCTTTCCACTCAAAGACTTCCCTTTAACATTTCTCGTAAGGCTGGTTCAGTGGTGGGGAACTCAGCTTTAAGTTCTGTCTGGTCAACTCTTCAGCTCTCCTTCAATTCTGATTGATAACCTTGCTGGGAAGAGTATTCACAGTTGTAATTTTTTTTTTCTCCACTTTCAGTATTTTGAATATATCCTGCCACTCCTTTTAGATCTGAAAGGTTTCTGCTAAAAAATTAGGTGCTTTCCTTAAGGGGGGGGGGTGTCCCTCAATCGTTTGCTTTTCTCTTGCTGCTTTTAAGATTCCCTTTTTGCCTTTAGTTTTTTCTACTGTAGTTCTTATGTATCTTGGTGTGGACCTCCTTGGGGTCTTTTTGCTTGGGGCTCTTTTTGATTCCTGGACCTGGATGCCTTTTTTTCCTTCCTTGGTTAGGGAAGTTTTAGTTATTCTTTCTTTAAATAACTTTTCTGCCCCCTCCTCACTCTCTTCTCCTTCTGGGATCTCTTTAATGCTAATGTTATGACACGTAATCATGTTGCACAGGCCCCTTAACCTAGTTTCATTTCTTATCATTTTGGCTGCTCAGCGTGGTTGCTTTCTACTACCCAGTCTCTCAGATTGCTCATCCATTCTTCCGCATCCACTAATCAGTTGATTCCTCCCAGTGTATTTTTCATTTCTGTTTTTGTCTTCCTCACTCTGGTTCTTTTCACATTTTCTAGCTCTTCACTTTTTTTTTTAATGTTTTTTAATTTATTTTTGAAGGAGAGAGAGAGAGACAGAGCATGAGCGGGGGAGGAGCAGAGAGAAGGGGAGACACAGAATCGGAAGCAGGCTCTAGGCTCTGAGCCATCAGCACAGAGCCCGACGCGGGGCTCGAACTCACAGACCGTGAGATCGTGACCTGAGCCGAAGTCGGGCGCTCAATGGACTGAGCCACCCAGGCGCCCCTCACATTTTCTAGTTCTTTGCCAAAGTTCTCACGGAGTTCATCTACTCTTCTCTCAAGTCCAGTGAGTATCTTTATGACCATTAGTTTTAACTCGTTGTGATTTATCTCCATTTAATTTAGCTGTGATTTTGACCTGGTCTATTTGGTATACAGTCCTCCGTATCCTCATTTCGTGCCACACTCTGGGTTTCTTTCTATGGATTAGGTAGGTATGCGAAGTCTACTGGTCTTGACAGTGGTGACCTTGGGTCAAAGAGGTCCTGTGATGCCCTGTAGTATCATCGCCCACCCCTCCCCGGTCGCCAGAATTAGGCTCTCCAAGGGCGACCCCTGTGATGGCTGTATGCACACTCCTGTTGTAGTTCAGCTGTGATTCCTTTGGGCCTGCCGTTAGGTGGGGCTGACCCTGAGCCCAGCTGTCTACAGTTAGCCCCGGTAACACCTGCGGCCGCTCTGAAGCACATGGCTTACTCCCTGCTCAACCAGCTACCAGGTTCAGCTACAGGAACCGTGGGCCTACGGGGTTACTTCCCACCCTCTTCCGCCTGCCACCCATCGGTTCGGAGCGGCGCCGGTCCCGTCCGTGCTGGGGGTGTTGGGGCAGGAGCCACCCTGGAAGGGGGCCTGCTGAGTGGTCTGGCTTGGGTGGGGCAGGAAAGCGGGGGGCGGGGTGCTGGACTCGGGCATGCTCGGCAAGCCAGGCAGCTGGGGAGTGAGAGAGCTGGCTCCCACCCACCTCCAGCTATATGGTCTGGGAGACGGCGAGCACAAGGGTGCCTGCTAGCACTTTTGTTCCCAGAGAAGTCTCCTGCAGATCCCTGCCCCTCCAGCACACATACCTAAAGTTAGTCAATAGATCGCCTTCCTGAGTACCCCAGCTGCTTTGCAAACCGCCGCTTTTGTGCTGGGTATTGGACTGAGTGATACAGGGTGCTGGCTCTTTAAGGGCAGAGTCTTGGTTTCCTGTATCCCTCCACCCAGCTCTCCTGGAGCTAAGCCCCGCTGATGTATAAAGCCAGACATTATGGAAAGTCTTCCGGGGCTGGGTCCTCGGGGCTGGGGATACCCACGTGGGGTCTCATCCCCGGTCTCCTCCATGGTTGGTGGATGTCCCCTCCATCTGTGCTTAGTTGCCCCAGGAATTTGGTACCTGTGTCTTCGCCACGGCCTTCTCTCTAGGAGTAGCTGTGAAAGACCCGTTCTGCCATTCTTTTTTCTTTTTTTTTTTTTTTTTGTAAGTTTATTTTTGAAAGCGAGCGAACACAAATGGGGGAGGGGCAGAGAGAGAGAGGGAGACACAGAATCCGAAGCAGGCTCCAGGCTCGGAGCTGTCAGCACACAGCCCGACGCGGGGCTCGAACCCACAAACCGTGAGATCATGGCCTGAGCTGAAGTCGGTCGCTTAACTGACGGAGCCACCCAGGCGCCCGTGTCTGCCTTTCTTTAGATTGTTTTTACTTAGTTGCAAGACATGGATTTTTGCCTCAGTGTGTCCATGGGATGAGGTGAGCTCAGGCTCCATTTTACTCCACCGTCTTCCCCATGTTTCCCCAAATTTACTCCTTTAAAGTATATAAGCAAGGGGCGCCTGGGTGGCTCAGGCGGTCAAGCGGCCGGCTTCGGCTCAGGTCACGAGCTCACAGTTCGTGGGTCAGAGCCCCGCGTTGGGCTCTGTGCTGACAGCTCGGAGCCTGGAGCCTGCCTCGGATCCTGTGTCTCCCTCTCTCTCTCTCTGCCCCTCCCCTGCTCGTGCTTCGTCTCCGTCTCTCAAAAATAAATATGAAAATAAATAAATAAATAAATACATACATAAAGTATACAATCAATAGCTTTTAGTACATCCATAAACTTGTGTACCCATCACCAAAATCAATTTTAGAAGTTTGTGTGCCCCTAAAAAGAAACCTAGCAGCCCTCAGCCATCACCCTCTCACCCCCGAAAGCCCCCAACCTTCGATAACCATTTATCTACTTTCGGTCTCTATAAAGCAACTTTCTATCGGGTAAAGTCCTAAACGCTTTCTGCTTTTGAAGAGATCGGTCCTATCTTGAACGCTGTCTGGGAAAAAAATGTCTGAAACAGCCAACTTTTGCTAAGGGGGTCGGGTGGCAGGGGGTGCTGGGGCGGTGGGACAAGAAAGCGGAAAAAGGACAGCACCATGTTTCCTCATAGGAAGTCTATCCCCAGTTGGCAACTGTGCTCTCTTCAGATGGGATTTCGTGACTTTAAAAATTTTTTTTTTTTCAACGTTTATTTATTTTTGGGACAGAGAGAGAAAGAGCATGAACGGGGGAGGGGCAGAGAGAGAGGGAGACACAGAATCGGAAACAGGCTCCAGGCTCCGAGCCATCAGCCCAGAGCCTGACGCGGGGCTCCAACTCCCGGACCGCGAGATCGTGACCTGGCTGAAGTCGGACGCTTAACCGACTGCGCCACCCAGGCGCCCCAGGATTTCGTGACTTTAAATGCACTCAAACAGATTTTTCTTTTTCCTCGTCACCAGGCAGTTTCTCAGAACGTTGGCAGCATATTCAGATAACGATCTTCCAGGAAACCCCAGTGAATGGAGCAGGGCCTACTTGGGGAGAGCTGTGTTCTCTACTGGTCACATCTCCACTTACTGGTTTCTTGAAAGCTCTGGGGGAACGCAGGAGTTCCCTCTTTAAGCGGTGGGGGGGGGGCGGGCAGAAGAAAGGGATCTTCAAGACCCTGATATAAAGTGGGTCTTCGGGGGCTATTCTCCTTCCCACTTGGCAGACATGACCATGACCATGTGGTGCAAAGACCAGGTCTGGCACGACTGCTTTGGATCCTAGGTCCACGTACTACATGTAGGACCTCAATCTCTTTGATTCTCCGTTTCTTCACCGGTAAAATAATAATGCTTACCCTCCAATAATGGCAGAGTTATCAGAATCGAACGTAACAACGTGTGTGTAACAGCCAAGCCTACTATAACGATCAATAAATATTAAATTCTCTTTGATATTGTCTTCTCCTAAACTCCAGATCATCGGACCATTGTTCTAATTGTCGCCGGCCCAACATAGGACGTGCTTTGTGTTCCTCAGTGACTGAAGGCGTGGGTTTAAGTGGTTCCATTAGCAATGAACTAGGACATTAATTACTCATCTTGGGGCTACTTTGGTTTCCTCCTAACTCAGAAGGTGATAGAGCACAAAGCTTCAAAATTTAATATGCATATGAATCACGTGGGTATTGTTTTTTTTTAAATGTTTGTTTATTTTTGAGGGAGAGGGAGAGGGAAAGAGAGAAGGAGAGAGAGAGACAGGGCAGGAGTGGGGGAGGGGCAGAGAGAGCAGAAGACACAGAATCCGAAGCAGGTTCCGGGCTCCAAGCTGACAGAAGAGAGTGGGCGCTGGGCTGGAACTCACAAGTCACGAGATCATGACCTGAGCCGAAGTCGATGCTTAACCAACTGAGCCACCCAGGCGCCCCTGGGTATTTTTTTTTTTTAAATGCAGACTTTGATTTAGTAGCTATCATCAACAGAATCCTAAGATTCTAAGCTTTCTGCTCCCTAGTGCCTATGTTCTATACAATCTCCTTAAGTGTGAGTAGTACCTGTGCATATGATGATGTCACTCTCATGATTAGGTTATATGACAAAGACGAAGGGATTGTGCTCATGTAATTAGGGTCCCAAACCAGTTGATTTGAAGTTAATGAAAGAAAGATTATACCGAGTGAGCCGGACCTAATCAAGCCAGCCCATTTACGGAGAGACCAGCAGTCAGAACCTCTCTCTTGCTATCCTTGTGATAGTGAGGATTTGTTTTGTGTGTGTGTTTTTTAATCTCCTGTTGTTGTTTTGAGAGACTGTGTGTGAGCCGGGGTGGGGCGGAGGATCCGAAGCAGGCTCTGCGCGGACAGCACAGAGCCCGACCCGGGGCTCGAACTCGCGAACCGCGAGATCACGCCCTGAGCCCAAGTCGGACGTGCCGTCGACGGAGCCACCCGGGCGCCCCATGATAGCGAGCTTTTCGGAGTTCTACCACTACAAGGAAGCAGATTCTGCCGACAGCCACGTCAGCCCGGAAGGGGGCTCAGTGCCTGCCTCGGATCAGCCCCCCAGCCCCCGCCGATAACCCTGATCGAAAGAAAGCCTTGCGAGATCTTCATCAGAGCGTTCGGCGAAGCTCTGCCCAGATTCCTGAGCCAGGAAAACTATGAGATGATAACGCGTTATTTAAAAAAAAAATTTTTTTTTTCAACGTTTATTTTTATTTTTGGGACAGAGAGAGACAGAGCATGAACGGGGGAGGGGCAGAGAGAGAGGGAGACACAGAATCGGAAACAGGCTCCAGGCTCTGAGCCATCAGCCCAGAGCCCGACGCGGGGCTCGAACCCACGGACCGCGAGATCGTGACCTGGCTGAAGTCGGACGCTTAACCGACTGCGCCACCCAGGCGCCCCATAATGCGTTATTTTAAACAGCTACGTCTGTGGCAATGCAGAACTGTTACAGTAGGTTTGAGTGACGCGTCTCTAAGATCCCAGGTGACTATGGATTACGCCCCAGCAGGTCCACACTGAGAAGACCATGTCACACAGTCATTCCAAGACTCAGAGTGATCGTGGCTACTAGGGAGGGACAGCTGGGAGTGCTTTTATGATGGTTTCCTCAACCTGAAGCATGAAGTTTAAGGATTCAGCATGCTTCATTAGAACCCCAGTTTTCTAAAACTGACTCTCATGTGACTTCTGTGGGAAATGCCCAACAAACTTCCCGACATCTATTTCCAGTTAGGATTCCGTGCCTTTTCTAATTTCCTCGTCTTGCGAGAAAATTAAATACGTTCCGAATCCAATGCAAACGGCACAACACAGAGAGGTAATTATCATTTTATCAATTCAGTCCGATCCTCTCTAACCACACCCGGTTTTCTAAGTAACAGGATCTTAATGATTACACTGGAATATACTACAATGAGATGGAGAAAAAGGAGTTGTTTCTTGGTTTTGCCAAATACGAGCTATTATTCAGAAAATCGGGTTTTCAGCTTACCGTCTTATTCAACCATTTTTTAAAAATGTGTATTTATTTTTGAGAGGGAGAGACAGAGCACGAGCAGGGGACAGGCAGAGAGAGAGGGAGACACAGAATCCGAAGCAGGCTCCAGGCTCTGGGCCGACACGGGGCTCGAACTCACAGACGGCAAGATCATGACCTGAGCCGAAGTTGGGCCGTTATTAAACCAATTTTATTGGTTTTCTTGTTTAGACTGAGACTGTGTGGTTGGATATTACTCGGTGTAAGGGAATATCTGTTCTACATAGTCTGGCTGATTTACCTTGTCAAACGGTCAGGAAGGAGTCTTAGGACTAAAGAATTTATCTGCATGAGACGACAGGTTTCAGAATTCTACCAGCTGACTACTACATCTGTCCCAGCAACTTAGCTCATGTTTATGAAGAAGAGGGTCTTACCCTGGAGATCGGTAAATGTGGAACCCAATAAACTCAATCATTACAGAGCTCTTTTTGGACCGGTTATATGAAAAGAGGAAGTCGTTTTCTCTGGATTCTTTCCTCTACATCTGTTAAATGGACCTCCTGAACTTCCCATCTGTTAAATGGAACTGAGCTTTCAGTTCATTCTAATTCGATTCATTTCAAAACTTTTTACTTGGTGCATTACCGTCATAGGAACTGGAAAAGCCGTACGAATAACACACAGTGCCTACTCTTATGCAGTTTATGATCTAGTGGGGAAAAAAACCAAATAGACAAGCACTTACAATATAGCATGATAACTGCTAACAGAGGTATAGCTTCAGCCCTGGTAAAGAAAAGCCTGGATCAATAATGAATAGGCATAGCAAATTAATTACTGAATAGCTATATACAATAATAGTAATAATAATAATATACCATTAATAAGTAACAGTTTTAGGCACTTACAATAAACCAGGCACTGTGTTAGGGCTTTGTAATTTTAATTTAATTGTAAAACACCTCATGAATAAAGGCAGATTGTGTATTAAATAGATTCCTAGTAACAATTTATGCTAAGATAAATCCTGATAACTAAAGTAACATTTTTCTACCCTAGAAACAAGAGACCTAAATAGTTCACTGCTGAGAATGCTACCTTTCTAAGGGAAGAGACCCCCAATGGTTTACAGTTTGATTGCTGTCTACAAATTCAAGAGTATAGCCTTTGCTAATAATTGGGAGGCAATATAAGAGACTAGTTAAATCTAATCAGACCGTCAGGGTTTGAATCCCAACTCTCCCATTTACTAACTCTATAACATTGAGCAAGGCAGTTAGCCTAGCTATGCGTCAGTTTCTCAAATGGTGGATTTTAGGATTAAATGATACACACATACAAGGCATTAATGACAGAGTAGATCACAGATTAAATCCCAAATATTAAATATCACAGATTAAACGTCCCAAATTATTAGTGATTATAATTAGATTGTACCCAAAGAGCTCTTCCTCCACCGTAATTATTTAGAATATTACTTAACTAGTTTTAAGGGCCTAACTTCTTTCCTATGTAAGCAAAGGTGTACAAACACGTGTCTAAGATCCCTGCCAGCTTTCAGCTTCTGTGTTATCAAGCTGACCTAAAAATCTCCCTCTCCTGTCTACACTGCCACAATGGAGGCTTTGCTAAAATAATCAGTCCAATACTCATCCCAATAGGGACAGTTACAATCAAACCAACCAGATTAGGAGCTGAATTTTTGATAGAATAGACAGTATCTCTTGGCATGTTCTGAATAGGGCCTTACTTTATCAAGCTCACCATAATTTTGTTTTTAAGAACCTAAAGTAGAATTGGGTTTGCTGAAAGGTGAAGCCAATCTAAATGTCAGGTAACCGTAATAACTTACCTAGGACCTCGGAAAAACTTAAGTCCCTGGCACTCATGTCACAATCTTTCTTTTGGGGCGCCTGGGTGGCCCAGTCGGTGGAGCGGCCGACTTCGGCTCAGGTCACGATCTCACAGTTCGTGAGTTCGAGCCCCGCGTCGGGCTCTGTGCCGACAGCTCAGAGCCTGGAGCCTGCTTCGGGTTCTGTGTCTCCCTCTCTCTCTGCCCCTTCCCCGCTCATACTCTGTCTCTCTCTGTCTCTCAAAAATGAATAAACATTAAAAAAATTTTTTAAAAATCTTTTAAGGCACACACATCAACATCAGCACGGTCTCAGAAGTTTCTTTCTTCTACTTGGGAAACACACACCCAAACTCCATTTGCCTATATGGTGTACTTATTCCCTTTTGCTTAGTGAGGGACAAAGTCTGCCATTTTCAGACTGAAGCAGAGTTCTTTTGGCTTTTTGGAAGAGGGTAATAAACTTTTTCTTTATACTGCATTGGCAATTCAATCTCCTTTGAGAGGACTGCTATCTCTGAGGGTTGCTTTCTTAAGACTGGAGACTGACTCGGTAACCAAGCTACTTGAAATCGTTGACATACAAACATTCAAGTTCTGACTCTCCAAGATCCGCTTCAAGCTACAATTTATTTTTAATGAGGCTGAAGTCCGACCTAGAAAGACCATAGAAGAAACCATTCCAGTTTAACATAGAACTGTTTTCATTCTCTCGTTTGTATGGTGGTCAATTGTAGCAGAATCATCTGGAAAGATGCTACAGGACACTGGGGGTACGGGAAACAAAACGATTAAGGCAGAGGAGGGGCTCCTGGGTGGCACAGTCCATTGAGCGTCCGGCTCTTGACTTCGGCTCAGATCACGATCTCACATTTCATGGTTTCAAGCCCCACGTCGGGCTCTGAGCTGCCGGTGTGAAGCCTGCTTGGGATTCTCGCTCTCTCCCTCTCTCTCTGCCTCTCCCCCATGCTCTCTCTCAAAATAAACTTAAAAAAAACTATAAAAAATGATTAAGGCAGAGGATAGGCAACAAGTTTGTGTGGGGCTTACCAGTTTGGTCACTGGGACATATTCTGTTCTCATGTATAAGTAATACCAAGGAGTCATACAAGAAAAATGCATTCTTCATCTCCCAAAATGAGAAGAGGGAGAAGAAATAAATAAAGGAATCCTCCTGCAAATAGGGTCTTCTAGCTGGCACAGATCTTAAGGACCATCCAGCTTAGTTTCTACATAAGGTGACTTCCCAAACGTTGTTTCGATTCACGATGTAGTGTTCCTATTGGTTTACCCTAAGTCCTCCGTAAGTAGAGTTGATACAAAATGTTTGATAATGTACTTATTAAGTCCGTTATTTGTAAAGGAAGTTCTAAATGGTCACAATAAGTGAAAGTCCCAGTATGGTAGGATTGCCTCGGAGAATATCCAATTCAATTTCTGGCAGACAAAATTCACTGACCGGTAAATCTATGGAATGCCAATATAGGAAAAGAAGTGCGGTACCCATCGACATGCATTATGAAACAGTAAAGTTTCCAAGACAACAGAAGCCCAGAGAAGAGGCGATCAGAAACAAACACAGGAAAATTCTGACCAGTCCAGGAACAGGTCATGAAGACTAGAAAATGTCAGCTACGAATGTGGGAGCTGTGTTTCCAGATGCCTTTCCTCCATCCGCTTTGTCTCTCGAGTTCGGTTCTTAGGAGTCCGCAGCTCCTACAACTCTCACTTTATATTTTCCCCAACTTTCCTCTTTTGGCCAACACCACAAAGGATTTGTGCTGATGGTTCAAGGTGTTCATTTAACCATCAAATTCCATTCTCCTTCCTACAGTCTTGGTTATAAACGTAGGGGAAGTGGACAGAAATATATGGGTTAGCATTCTGATGGATATTATCGAAATCGTGACTATCCTATACAAGATAGCCAGTGATATCCGATATATATTGCTTACTCGTATGCATTCCACTACCAGAGATGAAGTCCTATGAATCGTAGAGGCCACAGAGTCTTCTAAAATCTCAATGATCATGAAAAGGACACAGGGAAAATATCATACCCTCAGCTTTTATCAAATAAAACCTTAAGAAAGTCACTTATTCACAGTTTCCGAGAGTAAGATGCTAGAATCAGGATATCTGAGGGGACAGGGACGGGGAAAGGAGAGAGAGGGGCATGAGGTAGAAAAAGAACGAAGAAAGAAGACTAGGAGAATCTAAAAGGCAAACCTCAAAATTCCATTTCCAGCTATGCTGACGTTAAGTGGTACCAGACTTGCCCTCCCAGTGTAAACAGTTATAAAACTGAACAAAGTATAGGAAGCAATCATTTTCAGGCACTGGACAAAGGGCAACACAGAACACAACACCTAAAGAATGGCAACAGGTGCACCCGGGTGGCTCAGTAGGTTAAGCACCTGATTCTGGATTTCAGCTCAGGTCACGATCTCACAGTTTGTGAGATTGAGCCCCGCTTCAGACTCTGCACTGACAGTGTGGAGCCCATTTGGGATGCTCTCTCTCTCTCTCTCTCTCTGCTCCTCCCCGCTCACACGCTTATAAGCGAACGAACGAACGAACAGCAACAGATAAGATGAGCACCACGTTCACCCTAGGCTCTCTCTTAACATACAATTTCAACCTTAACACAGAGAGGTCCAGTCCAAGCAGACCATTACAAAGACAATAAAGAAAATTAAATAGAACACTATAAATTCTTTGATTAACCCCCAAAAAAGCAGGAAAAGGGGAACGGGTGAACCAAAAACACATGAAGCTAAAACACAACCAGCAAATGACAGAATTAAAACAAACTGTATCATTAAATACATTAAATATACATGGAAGGGAGAATCACTTATTCTCAAACGGGATAAAAATGAGGTCGAAATATACACTGTCTGCAGGTGTTGCACTTTAAATATAAAGACGCAAATAGACTGAAGCAAAATACTGCAAAAGAAGTGTTGACATTTATCAGACAAAGCAGATTATGAAGCAAGGATTAGCACGAGAGCGAAACAGGAACGTTGCAAGTGATAAACACTTCAAGGTAAATGTGTAATAATCCTGAATGTGTATGCTGCTAATAACAGATTTACAAAATACATGAAAAACAGGCAGAATTAAAAGGAGAAACTGAGATATCTACAGTAGCGCTTGGAGATTTTGCATGCCTTACTCAGTAACTGGTAAAAGTTGAAAAGAAACTACTACAACACAAAAAATCAGAACAATGGAAGAATGGGACCTAAATGATATTTATAGGACAAGACACTCAGGAACATCAGAAAACAACTTTAACTTCACATAGAATTTTCACCAAGATCGACCAAATGCTAACTGATAGAATGTAGCTCATTAAAATGTTATAAATTAAATTGTTAGAATTATAAAGTGTTACAAATTAAAATCTTATAAAGCATATTATCTGATCCCAGGGGCACCTGGGTGGCTCAGGGGGTAAAGCATATTATCTGATACCAACGGAATTCAGTTAGATGTTAATAAAATGTCTAGAAAATTTCCAAATGTTTGGAAATTAAATATCACATCTAAAATAACCTACAGATCAAAGAAGAAGAAAAAATAAAAAATACTTCGGCTGAAAGATAATGAAAATAATATATTATTAGAGGAAAATGTGTAACATTAAATGCTTATATTAGTAGAAAAGGTTCAAAATCAATTATATATGTTTTTGCCTTAAGGATATAAAAAGTTAATTATCAATGAAATAAATGGGAGGGAAAAACTTTAAGAAGGGAAGGAAATTTTTTAGGAAAAGTGCAAAATTAAATTGAAAGAAGAGTAGGTACCTGGGTGGCTCAGTTGTTAAGCATCTGACATTGGCTCAGGTCATGGTCTCAGAGTTCATGAGTTTGAGCCCCACATTGGGTGGGCTCGAGGCTCACTTCAGGTAAAACATGAGCCCTACTTTGGATGAACCTACCTCTCTCCCCCCGCCCCCCACTCTCTCTCTCTGCCCCTCTGGGATTCTCTCTCTGCCTCTCACCTGTGTGCCCACTTTCTCTCTCTCTCTCAAAAAAAAAAAAAAATGAATAATCAGAGAGAAAAAGTTCTTTGAAGAACTTAAAAAAACCGATAACCCCCTAGTAAGACAACCAGAATACAAGAAACAAATTCTATTACGATTAGAATTAAAAGAGGGAATATCATCACAGATTCTACAGACATTGAAAGGGTATTATTGGGAAAAACTTTAGGCCGGTAACTTCAACATCTGGGATGAATGGTCAAATTGCTTGCAAAGCATTACGGAAACATAAAGGTGGGTATGATGCTAACTGAAATGAGCAGTCAGAAAAAGACAGATGCCATGGGATTTCATTTATGTGTGGAATTTAAGAAACAAAAAAGGAAGAAAAGAGATAAACCACACACACACACACACACACAGTCTTAACTATAGAGAACAGGTGGTTACGAGGGGTTGGGGGTGGGTAAGTGGGTGAAGGGGATTAGAGCCCACTTATCTTTTTTTTAAATTTTTTTTAATGTTTATTTATTTCTGAGACGGAGACAGAGTATAAGTGGGGGAGGGGCAGAGAGAGAGAGGGAGACACAGAATCGGAAGCAGGCTCCGGGCTCCGAGCTGTCGGCACAGAGCCCGACGCAGGGCTCGAACTCACAAACCGTGAGATCATGCCCTGAGGCGAAGTCGTTTGCTCAACGGACTGAGCCACCCAGGTGCCCCTAGAGTACCCTTATCTTGATTGCACTAATATAGGGAAGTGTTGAATTACTATATTGTACACCTGACACTGGAATTAAAATTATAAAAAATTTCTTAACAAGACAGACACACAATAGAAAATTTCACTAAAATTATATGAAGTGACTATAATTAATAAAAACCTTCAAAAATATCTAAACCCAGTTTCCCCGGCGAGTCGTATTCAACAGTTAAGGAACAAATAACATCAATCTGGCATAAAGCTGTTCAGAAAAACAGAGGAAGAGAGAACACATCGCAAAGCACTTTGTGAGGTCAACATTACCCTAATCCTAAAACCTGACAAAAACATTACAAGAAAACTACAGAACAGCGCCTCTCATGAAAATAAATGTAAAAGTTCTTAGCATTAGCAAGTAGAGTCCAGCAAATAAAAATGTTTCGTGCATCAAGACAAGTGCAGTTTATCCCGAGAATGCATCATTTGTTTAATCGTTGATTATCAATTTATGTATATACCACATAAAGTAAAAACATGAAAAGAAAACCTATGATTCTCTCAAGTGCAGAAAAAAGCATTTGACAGAATTTGGCACTCGTTTGTGTTTTTTGCTTTTTTTAAAAAAAAAAATCAGCAAGATGTTAAAACAATGTAAATTCCTTTAAAAAAGTAAGAAGGGAAATTCCTCAAGCGGACAAAGATGGAAGAAAAATTAGCAAACGGCATCCATCGTATTTAATGGTGAAATGTCAAACACTTTTGCCTTTAGATTGCGAGTAAGGTGAGGATATCCACTTTTACCATTCGTATTCAGCACTGTACTGAATATACTAACTAGTGCAATAAGGCAAGATAAATAAAAAAACAAATGGAAAATTTAAGTCTGCCTTTCCTCACGGGTGAGATGCTTGTTTAATTAGAAAATCTTAATATTAATTCCGATATTTGTATTCTAGAAGTGAAATTACTAAGGTTGTAAGATACTAGGCCAGTGTTTTAAAAAAAAAAAAAATCAGCTGTAGGTCTTGATTCTATCAACAAACATTTGGGAAACGAAATGCAAACAAAACCCTATCTATAGAAGAATCAAAGAACATGAAATATTTAGAAATAAATCTGACACACTTTTGGGGTATTTCATAGTAGCACAATATTTCTGAACACAAAATAGAGCTAGCTTTAAGAAAACATCTGTATACTGAAGGCCTGTACATAGCAAATTACAAATATTATGGGAAAAACTTAGGAATTCCCAAATTAATGGAGAAATGTACTATTTATTGGATCAGAAAGTCACCATGGTTAACATGTGCATTCTTCCAAAACTGAGATCTAGTGCAATCTCAATCAGAATCCCAGTGGGCTTTTTAATAAAAATTACCAAGCTTTTAAAATTGACATGAAAATGTAAAACCAACTTGAATAACCACGTCTTTTAAAAGACTACAAAATAACTTTTTTAAAGATGTATTTATGGGGGCGCCTGGGTGGCTCAGTCGGTTAAGCGTCCAACTTCGGCTCAGGTCATGATCTCACAGTCTGCGAGTTCGAGCCCGGAGTCGGGCTCTGTGCTGACAGCTCAGAGCCTGGAGCCTGCTTCAGATTCTGCGTCTCCCTCTCTCTCTGCCCCTCCCCCGTTCAGGCTCTGTCTCAAAAATAAATAAACATTAAAAAAAAATTTTTTTAAAGATGTATTTATTTGGTGGGGGGAGGCAGAAAGAGAGGGAGGGAGAGAAAAGCCCAAGCAGACTCTGCACGGCCAGCGTGAGCCTGGTGCGGGACTCGAACCCACAAACTGTGACACCATGACCTGAGGTGAAGCCCAACACTCAACTGACCGAGCCACCCAGGTGCCCCTCAACTAACTTTCTTTAAAGGCACTAAAGGTACTCACTGGGAAAAGGACAGAATTTTCAAAACAGAGCTAAAATAGCTGAATATACATACGGGGGAAAAAGGTACCTCAATTCTTAGCAGGCAACAAAAACGAAACAAAAGACTCCGAATAGATCATGGTCTTAAATGGGAAAGCTACAATCATAAAACTTCTAGAAGATAACAGAGGAGAAAATCCTTTCCATCTTCTAGGAGGCAGATTTTTTAGATAGCACCAAAAAAGAATGAATCACAAAGAAAGTTGAAAAACCCGGGCTTCATGAAAATTAAAACCTATTGTTCTTTGAATAACATCCTTAGGAAAATAAACAGCGAAGCCTCAGACTGGAAGACGATATTCACATTACTTACACACGACACAAGACTTGCATACAGAATATATAAAAATTCTTCCGCGTAAATAAGACAGCAAACCAATTCAACCTGGGCAAAATGCTTGAAGGCTTTACACAAGACTATATATGAATGGGGGAAAAAATGAAAAAGATGTCCAATACCATTAATCGTAAAAGAAATGCATAGTAAAGACTCAATAAGATATCAATTAGTCTAATTCATAAAATAAAAATAAAACCTGACAACCCAGTTATTGGAGGCTATGTGTAAAACCAGAACTCTCATATACCGGAGACAGGGATGGAAAATTGTATGATACTGTTAACAATCCTTTTTTTAAAAAAATTTTTTTAACATTTATTTATTACTGAGAGACAGAGACAGAGCATGAGCATGTCTGGGGGGTGGGGTGGGGAAGAGAGAGGGGGAGACACAGAATCCGAAGCAGGTTCCAGGCCCTGAGCTGTCAGCACAGAGCCCCACGTGGGGCTCGAACTCACGAACTGTGAGATCACGACCTGAGCCGAAGACGGACGCTTAACTGACTGAGCCACCCAGGCGCCCCAGTTGGCATTTCTTTTCGAACATACATTCCTCATATGACCTAAAATGTTCACACCTAGACATTTTTAACAAACGTTTAATTTGGTATCATGCGAAGCGAAATATGTCAGTCAGAGACAGATACAGGATTTCACTCATATGTGGAATTTGAGAAACACAACAGGTGAACGTAGGGGAAGGGAAGGAAAAATAAGATAAAAACACAGAGGGAGGCCAACCAGAAGAGACTCTTAAATACAGAGAACAAACTGAGGGTTGCTAGTGGGGGTGGGGGTGGGGCGTGGGTTAAACGGGTGACGGGCAGGACACTTGTTGGGATGAGCACTGGGTGTTACATGTAAATGATGAATCACTGGGTTCTACTCTCGAAGCCAAGCCTACACTGTATGTTAACTCACTTGAATTTAGATTAAAAAAAGAAAGAAAGAAAAACATTGATTTCGTGAAGTTTTAGGTTCACAGCAAAACTAAGGGTAACAGAGATCTACATATATCCCCGGCCTCTACACATGCATAGCCTTCCCCAGTATCAACATTCTAAGTGTATTTGTTACAACGGATAAACCTACATTAGCACATCAGAGTTACCCCAAGTCTATGCTTTGCTCTTGGTGTTGCATGTTTTATGGCTTTGGACAAATATATCATGACACGTATCCCCTGCTGTAGTGTTCTACAGGGTATTTTCACTGCCCTCAAAATACTCTGTGCTCCAACTACTCATGCCTCCCCCACACCCCACCCCTGGCAACCGCCCATCATTTTACAGTGTACATAGTTTGACTTTTCCAGATCATATACCTCGAACCATAGAGTATGTGGTCTTTTCAGATTGGCTTCTTTCACTTAGTAATAGGCATTTAAGGTTCCCCTGTGTTTGTTCATGGCTTGAAGGCTCATTTCTTTTTGGAGCTGAATCACAGTCCGTCGTCTGAAGGTAATTTATCCATTCGTCTACTGAAGAACACCTTGGTTGCTTCCAGTTTTTGGTCGTGATACGTAAAGCTGCTATAAACCTCCACGCACAGGGTCTTGCACGTACACACGTTCTCAGCTCTTTTGGGTAAATACCAAGGAGTGTTCTTTTTGGGTCAAATGGTTCAGAGTAGGCTTAGTTTTGTACAAAACTGCCAGTCTTCCCAAGTGGCTCCGTTAAGCCTGGGAGTTTCCTCCTACTTAGGGGTCAACCGCCATGCTGGCAGTTTGGTCCCCAACCAAGTGACCGTCCCTTCTACTCTTCTCAGCGTGGCCTTCTTTATGGCTTTAGCTGCGGAAGATTGGCTTCGCCAGTCTTCAGGTACATCACTCGTCGCCACTCTAACCCCCCGTTAGAATGGCCGTTAGCGAAAAGAGACAAGTGTTGTCGAGGGTGTGGAGGAAGGGACCCTGTGCCTGGTCGGCAGAAATGTAAATTGCTACAATCACTGTGGAAAACAGGATGAAGCATCTTCAGAAAAGTAAAAAGAGGGCTACCACAGGGTCCAGTAATCACACCTCTCGGTACCTATCCAAAAGAAATGAAAACGCTGTCCAGAAGAGTTATCTGCACCTCCACGTTTATTGCAACGTTATTCACAATAGCCAAGGCATGGAAACAACCTAAGTGTCCATCAACAGATGAACTGATAAAGAAAATATGGTGGATATATGCACAACGGAATATTACTCAGCCATAAAAAGAAGGAAATGCTGCCTTTTGCTACAACGCGGATGGACCACAAGAGCATTAGAAGTGGCAGAAAAAGATAATTGTTGTACGTCCTCCTTTACACACAGAATCTACAGCAGCCAAGCTCATAGAAACAGTGTAGAATGATGGTTACCAGGGGCTAGGGGTAGAGAAAACGAGGAGATTATTGCTCAAAGGGGACAGATTTGCACCTCTGAGTTGAGTAAGTTCTTTTTATTTATTTAATATTTTGTTTGAGAGAGTGCGTGAGAGTGAGTGGGGGAGAGGGGCAGAGGGAGAGAGAGAATCTTAAGTAGGCTCCATGCCCGACGTGGACCTCGACTAGGGGCTCGATCCCACGACCCTGAGATCCTGACCTGAGCCACCCAGGTGCCCCGGAGGTGAAGGAGCTCTAGGGCCTGGAATGTAAAGCATGGCGACTGTAATTAACAAGGCTTGAAAGTTGTTAAGAGAATAAATCTGAAATACTATCACCCTCCCCATCCTCACCCCCAACCACAACACACAGAGCGGTAATTGTGACAGGGGATGAAAGCATTAACCAACCTTATTGTGGCAATCACTTTGCTATCTATCCAATTATCACAGTTTATGCCTTAAACTCACATACACGACAATAATATCTCAATAAACCTGGAAGAAGAAGAAAAAAAAAGCAAGTGTTCGACAACATTAGCCATAAGGAAAATGGAAATTAAAACTACGACCTGACTGTACTTCATACCTACTAGAACGGCTCAAACGTAAACTAGGTCTCTAATAGCAAATGCCGGCAAGGTTGTTGGGCGACCAGAACCTCTCATACATCACTGCAGGGAACGGAAAATGATACGATTACACTGAACAACTGTTTGGCGGTTTCTCATAAAGTTAAGCACAGACCCTCCCACGTTTTAGGGATTCACCCAACAGGAATGAAAACGTTCCTCCACCAAAATACTTGTGCAAGACTGTTCATAGCCACTTGAGTGAAAACAGTCAAAAGTGGAAACAACCCGACTGTCTGTGAACAGAAATATGGACAAATTATGGCATATTCCTACAATGGGATAGTACAGAGAAAGGAAAAATGTTTACCTACAAAACATGGATACATTGCAGCAATATTTTGCTGAGGGACCGAGCCTTTCAAAAGAGTACAGCCTGGGGGTACCTGGGTGGCTCCGTCGGTTGAGCGTCCGACTTCGGCTCAGGTCATGATCTCACGCTCCGTGAGTTCGAGCCCCGCGTCGGGCTCTGTGCTGACAGCTAGGAGCCTGGAGCCTGCTTCAGATTCTGTGTCTCCCCCTCTCTCTGCCCCTCCCCTGCTCATGCTCTGTCTCTGTCTCAAAAATAAATTAAAAAAAATTAAAAAAACAAAAACAAAAACAAGAGTACAGACTGTATGATCGCATTTATAGGAGATGTTAAAACAAAAAAAAAGAAAAGCAAATCAAATTTGTGGTGAGGGAAATCAGAGTTTGAGGGAGGGCGATCACACAGGTTATCAAATTTGTCAAAATTAATTGAGGCGCAAACTTAAAAATCAGTGTGCTTTATTGTATGGAAATTATACCTCACTAAACAAAAAAACAGGAAACCTTATGTACTTTACAATTCTGTCAGACACCAGCAGCATACTCTTGGGGTTCAGGGTTTTGTAATTCGATTTGCACATGAGAAGCACCTGGGATTTTGTACACATCCAATCCTCTGACTCATTACCAAATATCGAGAACCCCTGATCCGCTATAGAAACCATTCCTATGTTGACTGGGAAGTTGCTACTGTAGTACTTCGATTATTAAATTATTTTTAGTGTTTTCATGTATTTTTTTTAAATTTTTTTTAATGTTTTATTTATTTTTGAGACAGAGAGAGACAGAGCATGAACGGGGGAGGGGCAGAGAGAGAGGGAGACACAGAATCGGAAGCAGGCTCCAGGCTCCGAGCCATCAGCCCAGAGCCTGACGCGGGGCTCGAACTCACAGACCGCGAGATCGTGACCTGGCTGAAGTCGGGCGCTTAACCGACTGAGCCACCCAGGCGCCCCAGTGTTTTCATTTATTTTGAGAGAGAGAGAAAGAAAGAGAGGAGTGGAGGGGCAGAAAGAGAGGGAAAGAGAGAATCCCAAGCAGGCTCCGAACGTCAGCACAGAGCCCGATTGGGGGGGGGGGTGGTGGTGGTTCGAACTCACGAATGGTGAGGTCATGACCCGAGCCGAAACCAAGAGTCAGACGCTTAACCCACTGAGCCACCCAGGTGCCCCAGTAAGAGCTGAATTTTCACAGCACCTTCTAGTACAGAAATCCATCCCTGTCCCCAGATGAACCAGGCCATGCTTGCTCAGAATTATGAATTGCTCATACATGGGCCACAATATTAACAATTATGCCAGAAATTCTAGAAACAGATTTCACCTACCATGAAAGTGTCGAAAGAGGACTTCCATTTATGACTTTATTTTTCTTCTAATTGCACATGGTGGGTAGGGAACCTACAGAAACCAAAAATCCCTGCTACGGAATTACCAATGGTTCCGTTAATCTAGCCCCCTCCTCAGATCCTGTATACAAGTTTGTAGCACACCTTTCATTAGCAGGCTTGTTCCTCTGAAGACACAATGGAATGTTCTACAAGGATATATGGTCCAGGGCTAGACATTAGCAACAGAATCTTAAATGGAGAGAAATTTTAACAGTTATTTATTTTAATTTTTTAATGTTTATTTTTGATAGGACACAGAGGGGAGGGGAAGACACAGAATCCGAAGCAGGCTCCGGGCTCCGAGCCATCAGCACAAAGCCCGACGCGGGGTTCGAACCTACAGACCGAGAGATCATGACCTGAGCTGACAATAAGAGTCAGACCCTTATTTGACTGAGCCACGCAGGCGCCCCATGGAGAGAAATTTTTAAAAAAATAGAAGGGCGGGGGGGGGGGGGTGGCGCCTGGGTGGCTCAGTCGGTTAAGCGTCCAACTTGGGCTCAGGTCACCGTCTCACAGTTCGTGGGTTCGAGCCCTGCTTCGGCCTCTGTGCTGACAGCCCAGAGCCCGGAGCCTGCTTCGGATTCTGTGTCTCCCTCTCTCTCTGTGCCCCGCCCCCGCTCGCACTCTGTCTTTCTGTCAAAAAATAAACATGCAAAAAATTTTTTTTTACCCAGAACCGGCCCCAGAGAACAGGAAAAAGACCACCACTGGAAGAGGAAATAGAAGCAAAAGGAAATTAGCACGGAAGGCAATAAGAAACCATCAATGCCCTTCTCCACTTTAAGAAGGACAGCCCTAGGGACGATATTCAGAACTCATTTCTAATCCAACTGCGCTGTTAAAAGCCGTACAACGTAAATAAGGAGCAGAGGGGAAGGAATCTCTGAGGAATCCTCTGGTAACCCAAATCCCAGATTAATTCAATCGACTTTTGGAAATTTCCTTTTCCCCTCCAAGCGGTCACACCTTTTACGAAGGGAGGGGCAAGGATTACAGAACTTTGGCTGTCGGGATTCGGCTTCAACTCCAACTGTGTACCACCTGGCAGGTTGTGAATGCACTTGCACGAGAGTGGTCCGTTCCGCGGGTCCCGGGCGCAGAGAGGCAGAACCGTGGGCTTTGCTTGGATAGCACATCCCGGAGGGGTTAAATAGAAGGTGAACGAACCCGACGCTGACTCCGGTTCGATAGACCCGGCCCCCATCATTCTTTGCATCTCGACACCTTAAAACGTCTCGACGCGAACACTGCAGCCCTGTCCTCGGTTCTGGGTTAAAGCAGTGCCCCATGTATACCTTCTGCCTTCACTTCCCCCTTCCAGGAACGATCGGCCGTTTGAAGAGGAGTGACAGCGCATTTTCATGGGAGATCAAGATTTCAGGCAATGCGTTTGGGGGGTGGGTTTAGGGTGGCTGTCTCCTTCTGTGAATTGAATTCTCAGACGTGCACTTAAGCTTGGGATACCGAGCGGTCCGGTGGTGAACGTGTAACTTGAGGGAAGAACCATGTGTGCAGACAAATGACACAGAGCGACTCAAAAAAAACCCCCAAAACCAAAAAACGACATTGTTTGGAAATTCTAGGGGCCCGGGTGCTTACATTTGTAGGTTCTAGTCAGAAGCTTCCCGTGGAAAGACCAGACTTGTTCGTGGTCAGATGACGAACAGCTGTGCCCTTTAAGTCACCTAAAGTGAGTTTTTGCCTGGAGAGGCTAGCAAGCTAATTGGCTTCTCTGCTGGTGGTGTTACTCAAAAGAGAAAACAGGCTGGTCTAGGAGCCTATCTCCCTCGCGCATCTATGTATATATTCTAGATGAAGTCCCACGCAAGTCAACAATATTCCATATCAAGTCAAAAAGCCAACACAGGTCAACAATAACGCAAACGCTCCCGGAAGCTGAGCAAAGGCATCAGAAAAGCCACAAAAGGTTACGTCCCCGTGGCCGATAGGCACACGTGAAAACACCCACGTCATCACGACGCATCGTTACGGTCTCCCACACCCAAAGAAACTCCAGAAGCGTCGCCACGTCTAAAGGGCTCTCGACGAGACAGGCAGAGGGCTAGGGGTAACTCTGAAGGGTGACACTGTGGGGACCCGGGAAGAAATTCCTTGCTAGTGCAGGGGTGGCCGGTGGGGGAGATTCTGGCCAGTGAGCACGCCACGGTTCAGGCAGAGAGCTCTCTCACCTGGCAAGCAGGCTGGGGAGGAAATCGTGGCCTGAAGGGACCCACGCGAACTGGTGTACCCGGTAGGGCCGGAGGAAACGCTCGGCTGGCATTCTGCCGAGGCCAGGGTGGGCCCTCTGTGGATGGGCGCCCAGGAAGCGCTGCGGGGGCCGGGAAACCTTCTAGCACATCACACGGCCGAGGGAAGAAGTTTTCGGACGGGTGTGGCACTCACCCTGTGCTGGTCTACGCGATCCCACCGGGCTGAGATGAACAAGGCCCATCGGGTCAGGAGTGTGGTTATGTACGCAGATCCGACGTGCCACTCGGATCCCACGTCGGTGAAAGGCGTGTTGCCCCAGCTGCTGGGCGTGCTATTTGAAGACAGCCTTTAGCTGCAGCTGGCCTAAAGCTAGCGGCCTCAGCCCAGGCCACACCCCTTCCCAGGTGGCCCAAGTCCAAGGTAGGATTGATTCATGGAGCATATACGAGCCCAGCTGACCTGGCCAAATTTGCCACAATTATTAAGGCTTATTCTTGCTCTCGAGCTGCTCGTAGGATCTTCCTTGGGGGTGCATCATACCTCGACTCCTCCCTGTGCCCAGCCCTGCTTCCTTCCTTCCCCTTCCACAAGTGTTGCTGCTAACAACACTTTCTAGCGAATAGCCTACCCACTAAGCTCAACCGGGTCCTGAGGAACGCTTCCCAAGGGCGCCACGCTAAGGCTTGAATAAGCAAATGGCGAGGATAGAAGCGATCAAAAATATCCTAGACGTGAGCCATCCGTTAGGCCTGAAAATGGTCCTGTTAAGTAAACGATGGAATACGCAAGTATGGAACTCAGAGAAGAGGCACAGAATGCAGACGGAAATTTGGAAATTCAAAATGTGTGGAGTCCCCTCCCCCCGCCAAAGGAATGATGAGTGACCCCTGGGAAGCCGGCAAAGGGGATCTCACCTCAACAAGCACCCAGACAGGAAATGACCTGAAATTTCCCTCCCTACCCAAAGACACCAGGTCAGCACCAGCAAGAAAGATCCAGATCCTGCCACACTAAGCTATGGACCTGAATGCCCCTCTTCGTCTGCCACGGACAGGAAGCATCCCACCACACGGAGCACCTGCTCAAGAAGCTGTCTTTATCCCGGGGGGCCAGACGTAGCTCCCCCAACTAGAGGCACCAGCTGGCTCAGCTTGGAACAGCTCGTTCCGTGCCCGCAAAACACCACCGGCCAAAACCAGTGAGAACTTGGGGCCCCTGGGTGGCTCGGTTAGTTAAACGTGCGACTCTTGGTTGTGGCTCAGGTCAGGATCTCGGGGTTCCGTGAGTTCAAGCCCCGCGTCGGGCTCGGTGGTGACAGCTCGGAGCCCGGAGCCTGCTTCGGCTTCTGTGTCTCCCTCTCGCTCTCTGCCCCTCCCCCACTCGTGCACGTGCGCTCTCTCTGCCTCTCAAAATAAATAAACCTAAAAATTTATTTTATTTTTTTTTTTAAATTTTTTTTTCAATGTTTATTTATTTTTGGGACAGAGAGAGACAGAGCATGAACGGGGGAGGGGCAGAGAGAGAGGGAGTCACAGAGTCGGAAACAGGCTCCAGGCTCTGAGCCATCAGCCCAGAGCCCGACGCGGGGCTCGAACTCCCGGACCGCGAGATCGTGACCTGGCTGAAGTCGGACGCTTAACCGACTGCGCCACCCAGGCGCCCCCTAAAAATTTATTTTAAATAAATAGATCAACGGAACACATAAATAAACATGGAGCTCAGATAGAAAGTGCAAGGTGGAGACAGAGCTGGTGTATAAATGGGGGTTAACACCAGTGACTTGATGAGATCACCTAGAAAAGTAGTATTTGCACAGCTTGTAGGAACAATACCTTTGAAAAAGTAAGAAGACTGGGATCTGGGGGACGTCTGGGTGGCTCAGCCGATTAAGCACCCAACTCTTATCTTCGGCTCAGGTCGTGACCTCATGGTTCTCGAGATCAAGGCCCGCATCGGACACTGTCAGCGCGGAGCCTGCTTGGGATTCTCTCCCCTGTCTCTCTGCCCCTCCCCCCGTTCACGCCCACTCTTTCTCTTTCAAAATAAGTCCATAAACATTACAAAAAAAAAAAAAGAAGAAGAAGAAGAAGGCTGGGATCTAGAACCCTCCTGGAGAAGTTTGTCCTTTATATGGAGGAAGACCATTCTTCATTCTAAAAAATACTGATGTGGATTGGAGGGGAAGCTTTGGCAGTGGGAGAATGAGGGCATGCCATCTGGTAGTTTCTATATTCTAAAGTCCATCAGAGGTGATGACTTTGGCGTCAGAGAGGTCTTTGTTAAATCCCGATTCGCCCACTCCCTCGCTACGTGACTTGCGTGACCTGGACCCTGTGACCTCTGTGACCTTGTCCCCTACCACTCTTGCCTGCCTTCCTCCACTCCAGCCACACTGACCCAAAAGGCAAACTCACCCACGTACTCCTGCCTCAGATCTTCAAACCTTCTGTTCTTTTCTCTTGGGAAGCTCTTTGAACAGATAGACGTACCGCTTGTGTTCTGACAACAAAGGGCTACAGACTTGCTCAGATTAAGACTGCTATTTGATGCCGATATTCTGCATGCAAGAACGGGAGTGGGCAGAATCGCCCAATCTATAGGTGGACAGCAATTACACTTTCAGTTCTTTGGTGCCTCGAAGTTACAAATATGTCCTAAAATGGGGCTCCTGGCTGGCTCAGTCGGTAGAGCGTGCGACCTTTGATCTCAGGGTGGTGAGTTCAAGCCCCGCGTTGGGCAGAGAGCTTACTTCAACAACAACAACGACAACAACAACAAATATGTCATAAAATACAGAACACATCTACAGACCTAGGCTAGTCACTTGAGCAAGCTCTCCGAGGTTTCTCTGCGAAAACCGTCTTCCTCTATGGTGAGCGGTCCTTTATTCCAATAATTGCTTTTTGTCTCTTTCTTGCGACGTGGGTAGCTTGGGACAAAGGGGAACTTTGGGTGGAGGTATCTTGTGGCGCTGAGAGTGACCTGAGATGGTAATTTCTTCTGGCAGATTCATCCCCCATCATCTCCTTAGGGACTCCGCAAAAATGCCACTTTATCGGAGGGCTCCCCTAATTCCCCTTTCTAAAAACAGCTCCTACTCTCTATCCCCCTTACGCGATCTTTTTTTTTTTTGTATTTTTTTTTCCTTAGCACTGATCATCACCTGCAAATATCCATTTCTTTGGTCTTGATCCACATTCCTCCGCTAGAATATAGGCGCCGCAAGAGAAGCCATTTTGTTAAGTTGTTTTCTTCCCCAGCACCTAGAGCAGTGCCTAGCACACGGTCAGTGCTCAGTTCATATTTGCTGAATGTATGAATGTATGAAGGAGTGAAGGAATCCTCTCTAAGTCACAGCTCGCTCTTTCATGAAATGAAGTTAATAGCATCTACCCATATACATGTCTGAAGAACTAAATAAAACTAAATAAAACTAAATAAAAAAAATCCAGGTACAAGGCCTACCGCTGTATCAGGTACACACAAGCATGTATGTATATATATATATAAGTATGTATATGTATATATATACATATGTGTATATATATACATACGTGTATATATGTATATATGTATATACACATATGTATATATGTGTGCGTGTATACACGTATATATATATATGTGTGCATATATATACGTATGTATATATATGTGTGTGTGTATATACGTATGTATATATGTGTGTGTGTGTATATATACGTATGTATATATGTGTGTATATATATACGTATGTATGTATGTGTGTGTATATATATGTATGCATATATACATATGTATATATATGTGTATATATGTATGTATATATGTGTATATATACGTATGTATATATGTGTGTATATACGCGTGTATATACATGCATGTATACACATATGTATATACATGTATGCGTGTACATACATGTATATACACGTATACATATGTATATATACACATACGTGCATATATATACATACGTATATATACATATACATACTTATATATACATATATATATATATATATATATATATATATATATAGCGCGCTCTCTCTCTTAAAAAAAAACAAAAGAATGTCTTTCTCTGGGTCACCAGGCTATGGTGTCCGAACCATCAATCACGCTGCAGAAAGCCCGATCCATCAAAGGAGGCTTTCAAAGCACACCTAGATTGCTGAATAAGGCATAGTCATTTTTGGGCGCATTACTGATTCTGATGGGCCAAGTAATGACTGATGAAGTGCTATCTGTTATTGTTTGAGTGAATGTAGGTCAGCACTTCACGTCCACACTCCGCTCTCCCTGGCACATTTGCTGTTGGGTGCATCGGACTAAAACATGTTTTTGTATGTCCTGAAACCATGTCTGACTTCATAATGGCAAGGCAGTAGGAATCAAGGAGACTTACAGCATTCAGTGGGTCACCGCCTGATTCCTAGACCCCACTCCCCAGCCCCCCCAAAAAGAGTCAAGTATACTAGCGTGCTTTACTTCTTTTTCATAAAGTATTTGTGTTTTTTTTAAGTGTATTTATTTTGAGAGAGAGAGAGAGAGACACACACACAACAAGCGGGGAAGGGGCAGAGAGGGAGGGAGAGATAGAATCGCCAGCAGGTTCCGTGCTGCCAGCTGGGGAGCCTGACATGGGGCTCGAACTCATGAACCATGAGATCATGACCGGAGCTGAAACTAGAGTCCTTCGCTTAACTGACTGAGCTACCCCGATGCCCCTACGTCTTTTTTTTTTTTCATGTGCCCATACTTTAGCTCAAGTTGTCCTTAAGCCTAATTATACTTCATAAATGTGGAGTTTGCTTAAAAGTTGGACTCCAGGGCCCATTCTGTACTTAGTTCAATCTGAGACTGATTTTGAATATTCTCCCCAAATAATTTCTTTTAAGTTTATTTATTTATTTTCAGAGAGAGAGAGAGAGAGAGAGCGCACAGCTGGGCAGGGGGCAGAGAGAGAGAGAGGGAGGAGAGAGAGAATCCCAAGCAGGCGCCACACTGTCCACGCAGAACCAGATGCAGGGCTGGAGGTCGCGAACTATGAGATCATGACCTGAGCCGAAATCAAGAGTCGGACGCTTGACCGACTGGGCCACCCAGGCGCCCCTCTCCCCAAATAAATTTTTACCAAACTCTTCAGGTGATTCGGATGATAACTCAAGTATCAGAAACATTAAACTGTTATAGTGCAATGGTGTCTCTTTCTAGAATATTTTTCCATCTCTGTATTTTGAAGTCTTGCTCAAACCTCAAGGAACAGTTCAAATTCAACATGGTGCCTTTCTTGATGGGAAATCTCCCATGGTGACAGAAACGAGGGGCATCATTCCCAAGGTACAGGAGGGCACTGGTATATGACATCCAGGACAAGGGTGGAGGACGTGCTCATATTTCCCACTAGACTTTGTGCGCTTGGGTCAGAACAAAAGTAACCCACAACAGGCCTGTGATTCCAACCACCTAGCAACCTTATTTTGGGGGGAAGATTGGAAGCCACTTCATAAATTGGAACTCATGTTTAAAAGGAGTAAATAGAGAGGGGCGCCTGGGTGGCTCAGTCGTTTGGGTGTCCGGCTTCGGCTCAGGTCATGATCTCGCGGTCCGTGAGTTCGAGCCCCGCGTCGGGCTCTGGGCTGACAGCTCAGAGCCTGGAGCCTGCTTTGGATTCTGCGTCTCCCTCTCTCTCTGACCCTCCCCCATTCATGCTCTGTCTCTCTCTGTCTGAAAACTAAACATTAAAAGAAAATTTTTTTTAAAAAGGAGTAAATAGTGGCAAATAGACTGCTACATGAGCGCAATAAATGTTGGAGTGGGGGCTAAAACACTGAAGGGGACTTACCTATGGTTGCATAACAGGAGCGCAGAAAGATGTCGGGATGGAGGGGAGATAAAGACTGTCTTCCCATTATCTTAGGCCAGCGCTTTCCAACATGTAGTCCCTGGATCACCTGCATGAGCACCATGGTTAAGTCCCAGATCTACTAAATTAGATCCTTCGGGGGTGAGACCTAAGAACCTGTAGCTTAAGAAATTTCCAGGTGTTGGGGCGCCTGGGTGGCTCAGTCTGTTGAGCGCCCGACTTCGCTCAGGTCACGATCTCACAGCTCATGGGTTCGAGCCCCGCGTCGGGCTCCGGGCTGACAGCTCGGAGCCTGGAACCTGCTTCCGATTCTGTGTCTCCCTCTCTCTCTGCCCCTCCCCCACTCACGCCCTGTCTCTCTCTGTCTCAGAAATAAACATTAAAAAAAAAAATTTAAAGAGTCAGATGCTCAACTGAGTGAGCCACCCAGGCGCCCCTATACAGCATTCTTCAATTCATAAATACCTCTTACCATCCATGCTTGATTATTGCCCGGCCCTACGACCCACCTGTTAGAAGCAAGAGAGACACGTTCCAAATAAGTGACCTCATGCAAAAGACTCCTTTGAATGCATGAAGCATTTGTGGGTGAGTGGGGCTCCAGGAAACAGAACAGCTATATCCACTGATTCTGAAGCCTCACTGACTTCAGCGTGTATCACAAATTATTTTGTTCGCCACGGACAATAATGAAGGACCTGGCACAGAGAAGGAATGAAAGCTATGTGGGAGAGCCACGTCAAATCTAGGGCACCTAGCTAAATTTGAATTTCTGATAAACAGCAAATAGATTTTAGCGTAAGTATGCCCCATGCAATATGTGGGACATACTTACAATTTGTTGTTTATTGGGGCTCCTGGGTGGCTCCGTCAGTTGGGCGTCTGACTCTTGATTTCAGGTAGAGTCGTGGTCTCATGGTTCGTGGGTTCGAGCCCCACGTTGGGGCTCCAAGCTGACAGTGCGGGGCCTGCTTGGAAATCTCTCCTCCCTGTCCCTGCCCCTCCCATGCTCGCTCTCTCTCTCTCTCTCTCTCTAAAGAAACTTAAAAAAAAAAAAAGTTGTTTATTTGCGAAACCTGGAAAACCTAGTTGAATGAGAAAATGAAAGAAGACGTGTCTCCACTTTGTCCCCACACTAACTTCATCTTCAGCAAGAAATAGCATGGATTAAGAGAAAGGTCTAGAGTCCAGAAAGATGAAGAGCTTTACTGAGCGAATGACCTTGGGAGAGTCCTTTCTCTCCCTTGGCCACAGCTTGCCCCTCCCTGAGATGAGAGAATTAAACCAGATGATTTCTCAGCACGCTTCCTTCTCTCAGGGTCTGGTGTTTTATCACCCTTGGGAAGGGGGTCCATTTATACCCTGCTCCCTGGGGACGTCTGCGAGGCGATGTATTTGATAGCTGATCTCGTACAGTATTTGGCAAGACGCATCGTTTTGTCAATAACTCTCATTGCGATGGGTAAGAAACCACTGTAAACACCACCCATCGCCCCTGAAACTACGAGGCCGGAAGACATATTGGGTTCATCAAGATCTCAGGGCATATACGATCCGAGAGAGAACTTAAGAAAGGCTTTTCCCTCCGGCCTCCTTTGTTGGCTTCCGGCCCCTACTCCTGTAAAACAATTGCCTTGAGCTAAATAGTTAGGTTGTGCCTTTCCCCCCAATCCATTCCAGAATGGGTTTTAGCCTAATCCCCCCATTATCATCTGGGCGTGAAGATTACATACTCGCCCCCATCCTAGGAGGAAGTTAAATTAATGAGGAAAGAAGGGTGTCGCCACGCCAGCCTTCATTTTGATACGGTCCCTCCAGAGAAGGATATTAGTGTTATCATCCTTGGTCACGGATTCGTTTGCATTTCCTTCACCAACCACGATTTCATTATCTAATAAACCACACGATTCTCAATTCTAGTCTGTGCTAATTGATTTTTCCCAATTTATATCTTCGGCGGCTGGGAGAGCTTGTCTCCAGATAAGGTAGATTTCATTTTCAAGTCTTCATTATGCTCAGAACTCCGTTTTGTTGGCAAGTTCTCCCATTACAGCTGAAGATCACTGTTCCCGAACCCCCTTCCTATTAATTAATCACCGTCTTTATACGTGTAATCAATAGGATGGCTGCCAGCAAGAAGAAAAGAAGTTTAGTCTAAAAAGACAGGGCTTTTTTTTTTTTTTTTTCCCTCGGGAAACTACCCCATACCGCATAAATACTGGCCTCGGTAAGATGTTCTGCCATATAAATAACCGAAATTGTCTTCTTTGCAAAAACTAGTTGAGACAAGACAGGCCTGCCATCGCAGACTGAAACCTTTCACAGCAAACGGAGGCTGGCCAGCGTCAGCTCAAAAGTGGCACAATCGTAAGCACTTTTGGTAACTAGCATCCTAGCTACACTTGTCATGAACTGGAATCTTTTGTTTCAACGGGAGGGATTTGTATATCTGCGAGTGGGTCGTGTTTAACAATAAGCTGAAATGTGACGAGATGTGAATCACACATCCTGCATTTCCTAAGGAGCATCCATCATGCTTTGTTTGCGTGCAATATCAGGAGCCTCATTCCTGCGTTTTCCATTCGTGATTATTTACAGACACTGGGCGGCGATCTTCAGGCGATCTTCAAGCCAACGGGGACCCCAAGAGATAAAAGACATTCGCGACACTAATGGAAGGGCCTTGAATGTGTGGGTCCACGATACTTCAGCATCTTCAAATTGCTTTAGCCTACAAAAGGTACCTCTGACGGAGGGGGAGTCAAAGCAGGGAAAAGCATACAAGTGAACATCTTAAACGGGAGCTTCCAAGTGAGAGCCTTTGAGTGGGTCGCGAATGTGCCCAGAGATTGTTCTCCAGGAGGGGGCGGGGCACTCCCGCGTGGCTCACTGGGATGGGGGGTGGATCCTTCTCATCGCTTCAGGGTGCCGGAATTTTATTATCTTTTTCTTTTCGTGGTGTGATGTGAAAAGGGTTGGTAGGACTTTTTCCATGCCCTCAGGGTCAGATCAGAATTACGTTCCTGCTCCAACGCTGTCATAATCATTGCCATAGAGAGTCGCCAGGACACTTGGGGGGTTGTTATAGTCCTCAAGTGCACCATGTGCTCGGCTGGATACAAGCTTGAGAGCAACTTCACCATACTCGCGTGTGTGTGCGCGCGCGCGTGTGTAGGGGGCATATAAGAGAAATCCAAGGAAATACACACTGTAACATAAAGAGATTATGAACGTATATTTATTTCTGCCTATAGGGCTCTGCTTTGTCATTTTTCTGCCTCTTCCCTACCTCAGCTCGGATCATGCACCAGGTATGCAGAGAGACCTTATTATTAAATGGTGCGCCTTAAAAATAAGAATTGGGGCATCTGGCTGGCTGGGCCGGTAGGGCACGCAACTCTTGATCTTGGGGTTGTGGGTTTGAGCGGGGCTGGGTGTGGAGATTCCTTAACAAAATGAACTCTTTGACAAAAGAAAAGAACACAAACTCTTTAAAAGTATGAGAACCCAGGAACCCACAAACGGGTATTGTGCGTACAAGCAATTTCAGGGACAAATATGTAGGAGATACTGTTTAGGATGCAGGTGATACGTCCGTGGCCGAAGGTTTTTGTCTGGACAGGCTGACGTTGAGATTTAAATCCATTATTCTCCTCTGTCTTCTCTGTCTCTCTTTTCCTTTCCTCTGTCTCCACTCCTTCATTTCTCTCACTCGCTTCCATCCTGCCCTTTCCTTCTTTTTCCCCTTCCCACCTCCTCTCTTCTTCCATGGAAGGTCCGCATTGGTAGTGATAAAGCAGTAAGTTAAGTTCACGAACTGCGCTCCATCATCCACGGAAAGCCCTTTACCCTGACTTCTCACTGGGGGGAGAGGCAGGTTTGAGTAATCAACGCCTTTTGTGCTATTTATCGATAAACAACGTGAATAAAACTTACGTGTTTGTTCTGCTTCGAATACTCTTCCCCCAGATACCTGCATGGCTCGCCTCTCCCCCACTTTCTTCAAGTCTCTGCTCAACAGAGGAACCTTCCCTTACCAACTTATATTAAAATAACAGGACTTCGCATCTCCCATCACTCTTGGCTAGCTCCTTACTTACCCTGCTGCTTCCTAGGACTCACCACAATCTGAACTACTAAAGGGCCGTTTGTGTATTTCTTTGTCGTCTTTCTTCCTTGACTAGACGTTACATGAGGAGCACAGGCACTTCGTTGCATTATTTTATCCCCAGTGGCTAGCCCGTAGTTGGCATTCAACAAATACCGGATCAACGAACATCAACATTTATAAGCGTAACAATATGTGCACCAAAGCTCTATTTTAAGAAAACCCTCCGAGTCTCTATGAATGTTTTTAGCCGTGCATTTTTTTTTGTTGTTCTTTGCATAAGCATTACTAAGTGAACTGATCTACAATCATGGTAGGAGGAAAAATCAGAGAGTGAATTAAAATACCACTCTGCCAGGGGTACCTGGGTGGTTCAGTCGGTGAAGCATCTGACTCCTGATTTCAGCTCAGGCCATGATCTCACGGTTCGTGAGGCGGAGCCCCACGTCGGGCTCCGCGCTCACGGCGCCGAGCCTGTTTGGGATTCTCTCCCTCCTTTTCTCTCTGCCCCGAGTGTGCTCTCTGTCTCTCAGAATAAATAAACTTAAACAAATAAGATAATAAAATAAAATACCACTCTGCTCAAGAAGTTTCTCTCAATGTAAGACTCTGCAAAACAACTCAAATGTCCTTCAGTGGGTCAATGGATAAGTTGACTGTGACACGTCTATACAGTGGATAGTTACTCACCAATAAAAAGGAATGAACCACGATCCACACAACTTAAATGAATCTCCAAGGCGTTAGGCTGAAAGAAGACAGTCGTAAGAAGTCACAAACGGAAAACCTACAGTGATGGAGAACGAATCGATGGTTATCAGAGTTCCAGAGTTGGAGGATGGGGAGATGGTATGACGGAGTTTTGGGGGATGATTGGACTTTGCTGTATTGTGGTCGTGGCTATATCAATCTATACGTGTGTTAAAATTCAGAGAACTGTTCGCCAAGAAAAACTGATAGATTATAATGTATTGTTTTGTAAGCTACTTTTTTTCACTCAAAACTGTATAAAAGCGTCTTTTGTCTTTGCTAAGTGTAAATCGGTATCATTAAAAAAATGATTGATAACCTTTTAAAAAAAGAATCTCCAAAGAGATCTTTCCAACTTCTTTTTTTAGCTTAATTTTTTTTTTTAACGTTTATTCATCTTTGAGAGAGAGACAGAGAGTGAGCAGGGGAGGGGCAGACACACACACACACACACACACACACACACACAGAATCTGAAGCAGGCTCCAGGCTCTGAGCGGTCAGCACAGAGCCCGACGCGGGGCTCGAACTGGTGAGCCATGAGATCATGACCGAGCCAAAATTGGATGCCTAACCAGCTAAGCCACCCAGGCGCCCCAATCTTTCCTACTTCTTAATTCAGGTAGTGTTTTGTACCACTTACAATAAACTACCTCAAACTACACATTGTTACACAAGCACGTCTGATCCTTTGGCTAGACCATAACCCTTTTGTAAGAGCAGAGGGCATGTCTTGTGCGGTTCTCTTTTCTTTCCCCCTGTGGCACAGTGCCATGAATGCGTTAGACAGTCTCTAAATATGTGATAGGCTCATTACTTATTTACAGTTTATTACCCTAACGTGGGTATCAGGGAATGATGTTGTTACCTCATCCGTCCAAGGGAAGATGGAACCAAGTCATTTCTAGGGTCTTTCTGGCCCTGATTCACCATGTTTCTATACTCAGTATACCTTCAAAACATTTATTTCTTCTGTAAAAGGCTTTCTTCTGCTTCAACTATAAGTTGGAAGCATTGCTCCTTAAGTCTTAACAAAAGACATTTTGTTAAATTGGTTAAAAATTAGCAACTGTCTAAGATGTCAAGCTGACTGTAATAATGAGCTGAGTTAAAAATAATTTAATGAATTCATGTATCCTTTTAACACACAGAATTTAGAATGGGCTAAAAATGACTTCCATGAAAATGGACTGTGCTAAAAAATCTCTTACCACATAACTGTTAATATTTCCACCTTGTCAGATGAGACCTGCACTCCATTCCAATGCCTTTAAAAAATAAGTACTTTTGCTTTTCTAACTTGATCAGACATTTCTGGTCTCAGAGTTTGAGCCTGGCTTTACCCTCACCTTTTCTAGCACCTCCGTCGTTAACATTTCCCTCTCTAGAATCTCCATCGCTAGAACATCCATCGCTAGCATCTCCCTCTCTGGCACCTCGATATTCCATCCAGCACCCCCAAATGGTGCTAACCTATCATTTCATTGAAATCTGTTCTCTTCAGTCATGTCATGTGGGTGTCCTTGCATGTTTTCCCTCTTAACCTCAGTCTCTACTTTTCCTCTGACGCCTGGGCAAACGTCAGAGTCAAAACGAGACGTTCTCGTCCCGATCCCATAATACGGAGCCACCGCGACCACAGAAGTCTACTCCAAGAGCCCCGCTCCTTGGAGGCAGACACTGAACCATCTCTGGGACCAGCTGAGTTCCGTCTCCTCCATCCCTTTGTTAGGACCGGAATTCTCCTCGTCTCTAGGGAAATGGCAGTAATGGACTATATGTCAGGCCACTCATCCCTTTGGTTAGGAGATGGGCATATCCTAGGAGTCTTGTTTCAATATTTATAATAAAAGTTCAATATTCTTTTTATGTGCAAAATCTTATTCCATCCTTATACTAATTCCAAGAGTCATTTCCACTAGAATATTATTAGTACTATTTTACAGATGTGGAAACTGACACTCAGAAATATTTCGTGACTTATATTAACTTTTAAGTAATACGCACGGTATGCAAACCCTGGTCTAACCGAACACCAAAGCTCATATTATCACTAGATTGAATTATCAATTCCGAAGGAGGCCAGCACTGGAATGCGTGCAGAGTGCCCTTGGACAGGTAGTTTTCAAAAGCTCAGTGAACACCTACATTGATTACCTTAAGTACTCATATATCATTATAAATGAAAGACATGACCAAAGATCGCCAAGGGAGAATCTTTACTTTGTGTGCGGAACCTTCCTACTTGACAAAGGATTTTATTTTTTTTTATTTTTTTTTCAACGTTTATTTATTTTTGGGACAGAGAGAGACAGAGCATGAACGGGGGAGGGGCAGCGAGAGAGGGAGACACAGAGTCGGAAACAGTCTCCAGGCTCCAAGCCATCAGCCCAGAGCCTGACGCGGGGCTCGAACTCCCGGACCGCGAGATCGTGACCTGGCTGAAGTCAGACGCTTAACCGACTGAGCCACCCAGGCGCCCCCATGACAAAGGATTTTAGAGGATTGGAAGGCATCTCACGATTCTTGGAAACAACGTTATTTTGGGATACTTAAATGTATATGAATGCACACACACATATGTGTATATATGTGTGTTTGGAATGTGTGTGTGATACGCATGTGTGTGTAGGATATGCATGTGTGTGTATACATACACGCATATCATACACCCACACATATTCACATCTATAAAATGGTACTGATAATATCATAGAGGTACCTTGGTGGCTCAGTCGGTTAAACTTTGGACTCCTGATCTCAGCTCAGGTTGCGATCTCACGGATCGTGAAATTGAGCCCCACCTTGGGCTCCCTGCTTGGGATTCCCTTTCTCCCTCTCTCTCTCTGCCCCTTCCCTCCTATCTCTCTCTCAAAATAAATAAACATTAAAAACATTAAAAAAATAATATTATAGTGGGAATGACTCTGTTTCACTAGATGACAGTCTAATATGTATAATATTTTATCTATTTTTTCATATGTTATCCCATTTGACACTTGTATTCAGGGAAAAATAAATCAGAGGCCCCATAATCCGGTAAGAAAATGGACTCCTTGCAAAAAAAATATGCGACGTCCTTCATAACTCTATGTGCTGTGGAGCTGGCTTCCTGGGGAGGTTTGGGAACAGGCACAGTGCGCCTGCAGTGTGCCACGAGGCCCCTTGATATATGTGTCCACACTGCTGTCATCCCCCCTACAAGCCCAGAGCTTCCATTATGCCCCAGTTCTGCCTGTCACGTGGTAAAGTTCTAATCTCTCAATATGCAAATATTTCCAGGATGTGTAACATACAGAAAAGAACGAAGAAGAGAGTGAAATATGGTCTCAAGCGGCGGGGTTACAGACACAAGAGAGGGAAGATAATCTTTATATAATCGCCCCCCTCTCCCAAACCCCATATTCCAACCAGACCAGCCCATGGCGACTTACGTGTGTGGCCATGCCGGGTCTCCTTGGTCTAGCAAACTGTGTGTGAATATTGATAGCCTGAAACACTGTTTTCCAAAGTTGACCCAGACCATTCCCCCAAGAGATTCTGACTTAGGGCATCTGGAGTGGGATTGGGAGTCCATCTGCAACAGGCATTCTGAGGAAATCTGATGGTAGTAGGCCAGCTTTGGAAACACTGACCCGAAGAGAATCCGGTGGGTGACAACGGTCATTGTAACATACGCACCCAAATTTTTGCCATTGCCGTCTGGGATAAACGCAATCGGGTAGATGAAATAGGTACACTTTCAGAGCAGTCTTAATTCTTTCTGCCCGAGTTGAGCGTGAATCATGCTGCCAGGCTGACTTTAGCTCCTTTTCGTTGGATTGCTGTCCTATATTATCAGATACCTCCACTCGTATTTTCCGGCGAGAAAGCAGTTCGATATTCCTTTGTCAATAACAAGCTGGCATTCCTATTATCATAGCTCACTCAGTATAATAGGAAGCGTCCTATCATTCGTTTGTAATGGAGTTTAATATAATAAAGAATATTTAATGGCAAGCCAGCCGATAGTGCACTTTATAGCTATATCCTGACTTATCTAAAAGTAGTCCAAACTTTAGTTTCACAGGAAAACATTTATTTTATTTTCTATAGTAGGCGCCATTAATGACGTCATCATTTAAAAGCATGCTATTAAGTCTGAACAGATTTTTTTTTATTTTTTAATATGACTTAGTGTCACATTGGCTTCCATACAACACCCAGTGCTCATCCCAACAGGTGCCCTCCTCAGTGCCCATCGCCCCCTTTCCCCTCTCCCCCACCCCCCCTTCCACCCTCAGTTTGTTCTCTGTATTTAAGAGTCTCTTATGGTTTGCTTCCCTCCCTCTCTGTTTGTAACTATTTTTCCCCTTCCCCTCCCCCATGGCCTTCTGTTCAGTTTCTCAAGATCCACATGAGCGAAAACATGTGACATCTGTCCTTCTCTGCCTCACGTATTTCACTCAGCATAATACCTTCCGGTTCCATCCACGTTGCTGCAAATGGCCAGATTTCATTCTTTCTCATTGCCAAGTAGTATTCCATTGTATATATAAACCACATCTTTATCCATTCATCAGTTGATGGACATTTAGGCTCTTTCCACGATTTGGCTATCGTTGAAAGCTCTGCTATAAACATTGGGGTACACGTGCCCCTCTGCATCAGCACTCCTGCATCCCTGGGGTCAATTCCTAGCAGTGCTATTGCTGGGTCATAGGGTAGATCTATTTCTTAATGTTTGGAGGAACCTCCACACTGTTTTCCAGAGTGGCTGCACCAGTTTGCATTCCCACCAACAGCGCAGGAGGGTTCCCGTTTCTCCCCATCCTCGCCAGCATCTAAACAGATTTTTTTTAAAGAGAAGCAAGTTATTAAACCACAGCCATCAGTCATAAGCTTATGCTACATGCTAAGACAGACTCTATGCTGTCCGAGTGTCTCTTTTAGCCCCACCTGCAGAAAAAGAAACACACACACACACACAGAGCACAGAAACTATCTCCAGGAACTTCATTATATTTTTAAGTCATAAATAAAGTAGCTTCTACAGTCTCTGAACAGTTTCAGACAGTGTTGGGGACATAGTAGTTGCTCAATAAATAAGTAGTAATTTAATAAGGGACAGACAACATTTCTATTGTTATTTCTATTTGGTGTATTTTTGTTTGAGGTAACTCTAGCCAAGCTCAGCAAAAGGGACCTTTTGTGCTCTTTTGCCACATGCTTTGGACATGGATAAATGAAGTAAAAGAACCATGAAGGCTTCCTTTTGCACATTGAACTTTAGGTAACAAAAAGCATCCTATGTAAACATAAATAAGTAAATAAATAACCTTAAGAGAACGAGAAAAACACTTTATAATACTCCTCAGTACCTTAATGAGTTAATGCTAGGGTTCACCAAACATTTATTACACAACTTATGTAGAGAAAGCATTGTGCTAGTTGCTTGAGATTCTCCAGAGAGGGGCGCCTGGGTGGCTCAGTCCGTTATGCATCGGACGCTTGGTTTCTGCTCAGGTCATGATCTCACAGTTCATGAGTTCGAGCCCCGCATCAGGCTCTGCCCTGACAGTGCAGAGCCTGCTTGGGATTCCCTCTCTCTCTCTCTCTGCCCCTCCCGCTCTCTCTCGCTCTCTCTCTCAAAATAAATAAATAAGCATTAAAAAAAAAAAAAGAGTTGATATTGTAACTCAGGTCTGAAGGCTGTCTGCAGGCAGAATTCCCTCTTTCTGGGGGACCTCAGACTTTATTTCTGTTAAGGAGTTCACCTGAATGAGGCCCATCCACACTAAGGAGGGTAACCTGCTTTCCTAAAAGTCTGCTGGTTAAAATGTGAATCTCATCTGGGGCGCCCGGGGGGCTCAGTTGGTTAAGCGTCCAACTTCGGCCCAGGTCATGATCGCGCGGTTCATGGGTTCGAGCCCCGCGGCGGGCTCTGTGCTGACCGCTGGGAGCCTGGAACCCGCTTCGGATTCTGTGTCTCCTTCTCTCTCTGCCCCTCCCCCACTCTCTGCCCCTCCCCCACTCACTCTCTGTCTCTCAAAAATAAATAAATGTTCAAAAAAAATTTACATGTGAATCTCATCTAAAAAATACTATCTCAGAGACATCTAGACTGGCGTGTAACCAAATACCTGGGTACCAAGGCCTAGCCAAGTTGACACATAAAACGAACTACCCTAGAGAGTTACAGGTATACAAATATATATGTATTAATAACCTATAAATTATTCATAATTTTGAACCAGTAATTCTATATCTTCGTATCCGTTCTGAGAAATAATCATAGATGTGCACAAAAATTTCAACGCAAAAATTTTTTTTCTTTTAATTCAAATTCAAGTTAGTTAACCTCCAGTGTCATCTTGGCTTCAGGACTAGAACCAGGTGATTCATCTCTTACATGTGACACCCAGTGCTCATCCGGAAATGTGCCCTCCTTAATGTCGGTCACCCGTTTAGCCCATCCCCCCACCCACCTCCCCTCCAGCAACCCTCAGTTTAGTCTCTTTTTTTTTTTTTTAACATTTATTTATTTTTGGGACAGAGAGAGACAGAGCATGAACGGGGGAGGGGCAGAGAGAGAGGGAGACACAGAATCGGAAACAGGCTCCAGGCTCTGAGCCATCAGCCCGGAGCCCGACGCGGGGCTCGAACTCACGGACCGCGAGATCGTGACCTGAGCTGAAGTCGGACGCTTAACCGACTGAGCCACCCAGGCGCCCCGAGTCTCTGTCTTTAAGAGTCTCTTCTGGTTTGCCTCCCTCTCTGTTTTTATCTTATTTTTCCATCCTTTCCTCTATGTTCGTCTGTTGAGTTTCTCAAACTAAACATGAGTGAAATCATATGCTATCTGTCTTTCTCTGGCTTATTTCACTTAGCATAATACCCTCCAGTTCCATCACGTTGTTGCAAATGGCAAGGTTTCATTCTTTCTCATCATCAAGTCGTGTTCCGTTGTGTATATATATATATATATATATACGCACCCCCATGTTTATAGCAGCCCTATCAACAAGAGCCAAATTATGGAAAGAGCCCAGATGTCCATTGGCTGATGAATGGATCAAAACAAAATTATTCTAAGAGCTTTATAGTTTTATATCAACAAATTAGAAACAGCCTAGCTGACCACCAATAATGGAACCACCAAATAGAATATATTATCGCTACACTATAAAAGAATACACCCATATTCTACATGAATGTTTGCAGTGGAACTTAGCCTTAGGAAATCTGTGAAGCAGAATTAGAATCCTAAACTCTAAGCACCCATGACCCCGATTTTTGTTTGTTTTTTAAATTTTACTTTATTATTTTTTTTTTAATTTGAGAGCGAGAGCGAGAGAGAGCATGTGAGTGGGGGAGAGGGAAAGAGAGAGAATCCCAAGCAGGCTTCATGCTCACTGCAGAGCCCAATACGGGGCTCAATCCCATGACCCTGGGATCATGATCCGAGCTGAAATCAAGAGTCGATGCTCAGCTCACTGAGCCACCCAGGTGCCCCCCAATTTTGTTTTATACCGCTACAGAGAGAAAAAGACCGGAGGGAGGGAAACCAAAGCAAACCTAACAGAGGTTATCTCTGGGTTGGAGATTAAGAGTTAGATTTTTTTGCATTCTTTTTCCCCTCGGGCTTTCATAAGAAAATAGTTAACTTTTTCCTTTATTAAAGATAAGATCGTCTCGCTTGGTAGGCAAACTGACTACAGGCATTCATCTCCACCACCCCCAAGGACCCCGTTAAAATGACAAACACTAAAAAACAATGCATACGCACAAAACCAGTTAATAGAACATGAGTGAATGAACGGGTGGCACCCGCAGGTAAGCGCTCTCATCAAGAAGTTCCCGGAAGCAGAGCGGCAATTCAATAAAGCGGGGTGAAATAAGCCAGCCTAAATAAGCCACCGCCTGGAGAAAAGTCCTCACGCTTTGCTGCACGTGGGAATCACGTGGAGAGCTTACGCAAACGCTAACGCCCAGCCCCGACCCCCAGCGACTCTAATTTAATTGGCCCAGGGTGAGGCCTGGGCATTGAGGGTTTTCACCCGATGCTTAGGGAATTCGGTAACTAACAGCTGAGGCTGAGAACCACAGGCCTAGACCCAGCAGTGTTTCTCAAAAGTGGTTTCAAATATGTGAATATGCGGGCGAAACAGCTGGGGAGCTGGTCAAAACGCAGACTGTGATGCAGGAAGTCTGGGGGTGGGGCCCGTGTGAATTTGCACTGCGGACATGCTCCCAGGGTGACGCGGGGTACCCCTGATGCACACGCCACACCTTGATTCTGTAGCCTGGTGGTTTTCAAGCTCTGAAGCTTGAAACAGCCCGTTAGCTGTTACCATTGAAAATCAAGGCAAATACCACGTTTTCACCACGATAATACCCCGACTTGAGACATGGGTGCCTCCGAGTCCCCTGGACGGCTTATTAAAAACACAAATTGTTAGATTCCACCCCCAAAGTTTCTGATCCTGTGGGTCTGGGGGTGAAGCAGGGGCCCCTAACTTTACACTTCTAAGTAATGTCAGGTGATGCCGAGGCTGCGGGTCCAGGGACAATACTTCGCAAAGCGTCACCAAGTCCAGCTTAGGAGGAAGCTACTTTACCCGCCAACACTCTGCAAAGGTCTGACCTCAATCGTGTAATTAAAAGTCTGTATAGGGGCGCCTGGGTGGCGCAGTCGGTTAAGCGTCCGACCTCAGCCAGGTCACGATCTCGCGGTCCGTGAGTTCGAGCCCCGCGTCGGGCTCTGGGCTGACGGCTCGGAGCCTGGAGCCTGTTTCCGATTCTGTGTCTCCCTCTCTCTCTGCCCCTCCCCCGTTCATGCTCTGTCTCTCTCTGTCCCAAAAATAAATAAACGTTGAAAAAAAAATTAAAAAAAAAAAGTCTGTATATAGGGGCGCCTGGGCGGCTCAGTCAGTTAAGCATCTGACTTGGTTTCGGCTCAGGTCCTGATCTCACGCTTCGTGAGTTCAAGCCCCACGTCGGGCTCGGTGCTAATAATGCAGAGCCTGCTTGGGATTCTCTAAAAAAAAAGAAAAAGCTTGTGTATATGTGAGATACTGCTATCCCTGTCTGTGTCAGAACTCCAGACAGCCAGAAGTCCCCTTCTCATGTAAAACTCAAAGACCTACTTCCCTAAAGTAATTGCACAGCCCCAGAGCAGTTGGGGGCGCCTGGGCGGCTCAGTCGGTTCCGTGTCCGACTTCGGCTCAGGTCGTGATCTCACGGCTCGTGAGTTCGAGCCCCGCGTCGGGCTCTGTGCTGACCGCTCCGAGCCCGGAGCCTGCTTTGCATTCTGGGTCTCCCTGTCCCTGTGCCCCTCCCCTGCTTGCGCTCTGTCTCTCCCTCTTCAAAATAAATCAACATTTCAAAAATCAAAAGCAAAACAAAAAATCAATGTGGGTCTTAGGGTTTTAGAACACAATGTTGGAAACCTTGAGAAAGTAAAAATAATGAGAATTTCAAGGCAGACCGAGAATGAGCGTGTTAATTTTCTCACTTTTTATAGCAGATATTTAATACGCTTTAGACCCTTGAGAACTAAAAGGTGAATTCGAAAGGACAATGACTTCCTCAACTTCCTAATTAATTTTTTAAATAATTAAAAAAAAAATCTTTATTCAACTTTTAACCATCACCAATGGGCACCAGGATTTTTTTTAACTAATCTCTACACCCACTGTGGGACTTGAACTCATGACCCCCAAAATCAAGAGTCATGTGCTCCACTGACTGAGCCAGACAGGTGCCCCAATTTTTAAAATAATTTTAAGAATTTGTTTTTTGTATAACTATGGAGAGATCTTTTGGAAATTATTACCTTCTGTGCTAAAGAAATACTTATTTAGGGGAGCCTGGGTGGCTCAGTCAGTTAAGCATCTGACTTCGGCTCAGGTCAAGATCTCGTGGTCCATGAGTTCGAGCCCCGCGTCGGGCTCCGTGCTGACAGCTCAGAGCCTGGAGCCTGCTTCGGATTCTGTGTCTCCCTCTCTCTCTCTCTGCCCCTCCCCTGCTTGTGTTCTCTCTCTCTCTCTCTCTCTCTCTCTCTCTCAAAAAGAAATAAACATTATGGAGCCCCTGGGTGGCTCAGTCGGTTGAGCATCTGACTTCAACTTCAGCTCAGGTCACGATCTCGCGGTCCGTGAGTTCGAGCCCCGCGTCGGGCTCCGTGCTGACAGCTCAGAGCCTGGAGCCTGCTTCGGATTCTGTGTCTCCCTCTCTCTGCCCCTTGTCCGTTCACGCTCTATCTCCCTCTCTCTCTCTCAAACATAAACATTAAAAAAAAATTTTCTAATAAAAAATACTTATTTGAAACTCAGCAATTACATTCGTTTCATTTCAGTTTCTTTTCATGGCTTATTCAAACTATACGCTTATGAGTTTAGCTGTCACACTCTTCAGGGACCAGATCGTTACGGACGGTGCCAAGATGCCTCTGATACATTGGGAAACGGGAAAGATTACAGCACCGACAGCCTCTGAGGGGACCTTGGGAAGGTTATAGACAGCAATGGCTCTTTGCTGCAGGAGGCCCAGCCTGGGACTGAGGCACAAGATGATTTGGAAACTTTGGGCCAAGTCTTACGCTTCTAACGTTCAGGTTAGCCGGGGGCCAGGAAGAAGGGCAGGAGACCACTGTAGAGCAGAGGGGGGGAGGAGGCCCCACAAATGTCACAGAGGCACAGGGCAGCCACAAAAGGCTCTGTCATGAAGAAGCAATGAAAGCCAGAGTCCCTAGAGAATACCGTGGCCTCTGTGGCCCCTGCCCCAGCAGATGGGAATCCGTAGCCTTGCAGGGAAGTGGAACAAGGAGACGGAGACCCTCAATGTGGGAAGAAACGCACAACCCAAGCCGTATCTTTAAGACCCCAACCACCCACAGGGTAAAGGAACCCCTCCCCACCCCCCACCGGAGTCAAAGAGCCAAGGCTGTTTCTGGGTCGAGTCGCCAGAATTCTGAGAGCTACACTGTCGCCCTTCCAGTACACGGGGTCCACGTTTCCTCTCCCCGTCCCTCGACGTACATGTTTGTTCTCACGTTATAAACACCTAATACCTATTTAATACGGCCAAAAAAAAAAAAAAATAGCTACCCAAAACCGTCCCTGTCTTCATTCCCAGCCTCGATTACGTTCCGATCTACTACACGGGTGCCATGAAATCCTTCAAAGGAAGCAGTCCTGGGGCGCCTGGGTGGCTCAGTCGGTTCCGCGTCCGACTCTTGACTTCGGCCCAGGTCATGATCTCAGGGTCACAGGATCGAGCCCCATGTTGGGATCTGCACTGCGTATGGAGCCTGCTTCAGATTCTCTCTCTCTCTCTCTCTCTCTCTCCCTCCCCCTCTCTCTCTCCTCTGCTCACACACACACTCTGTCTCTCTCTCAAAAAATAAAAAGAAAAGAAAGCAGTTTCGTGTCTTACCCTGGACGCGTGATGCTTGCTGGAGCTGAGAAGTATTTAAATATTTACCTTCTCGTTGTATCCGCTTAACCCAACCTCATTTAGCTACAGGTACTGATATCAACACCGATAGGCTTATTCTGCATCTACCTCTTAGGTGATGCTAAGCACCCCACAAATACGTTCCCCTCCTCCCCACCTCCAAAATCCCAGAGTGTCTCACAACTGAGCTCACTTAAGACGCTCCTTTCCTTGGTGCAGCTGCTACCAGAGACTTTAAGGTCTCGGGTTTTTTGCCATTTCTAAGTTGAAAACAAGAATACGTTGTATGCCACGGCATAATTATACCACGAAATCACAGCATCCTTCTTTCCTACTTGGCCTAAGCTTCAAGGTAAAGGGAAGGGAAAAGGTCACAGGGCAGACGATAGCTACTTTCAAGCTGGGTAGGAAAACGAAACGAATTCCTAAGGCGCTATCTTTGCAGCCCCTGCTTAGGTCAGGGTTTGCAAGCTTTGACCTTTAAGGGTCTTTTGTTTCTTCCTGACCTCATTGTTGGAGATTCACCCACGTCCGCAGGTACAGGCCATGTTCCTATGGCCAAACACTGGGGTTCCCTGCGGGCAGGGGAAATGAAACAAAACACGTATAGATGTAATACTTTCCTCCACAAGTAAGTTTTGTAAAGCAAGCGCTGTTTCAGTCATACCCCCTCCTTTAAGAAGTATAAAATTTAAGGGCGCCCGGCTGGCTCAGTCAGTAGAGCATCAGACTCTTGACCCCAGGGTCATGAGTTCAAAGCCACACATCGGGTGTGGAGCCTACTTAAAAAAAAAAAAAGAATTATAAAATTTAGAGACAGGTGGATAGAAATAGGCCTTGAGGCAAAATCAGCTTCCTTATCCAACCTACGGTGTTTGGTCTGTTTCATCTAAACACCCCGTCTTCGCCAGCTCGGGCTGCTATGATAAAATACCATAGATGGGGTGGTTCGAGGGGCTGGGAAGTCCAAGCTCAAGGTGCTGGCGGATTCCATTCCCAGCGCGAGCCCTCTTCCTGGGGTTGTAGAGAGCAGCCTTTTTTGTTTTTTAAGTTTATTTTTATTATTTTTATTTGTTTTAAGTTTATTTTGAGAGCGAGGGTGAGCAAGCACCAGGGAGGGGCAGAGAGAGAGGGAGAGAGAATCCCAAGCGGGCTCCGCACTGTCAGCGCAGAGCCGGACGTGGGGCTCAGACCCACGAACAGCAAGGTCACGACCTGAGCCCAAACGAAGAGTCGGACGCTTAACCGACTGAGCCCCCCCGCCCCGGGCGCCCCGAGAGCAGCCTTCTTGCTATATCCTCACGCGGAGTGGAGGGGGTACTCTGCTCTCTTCTTATCAGGGCACAAATTTCATCATGAGGACCCCACCCTCCTGACATCATCTACACCGAATTATCTCCCAAAGGCCGATCCCCAAATATCATCACATTGAGGGGTAGGGTTTCAACATATGAATTGGAGAGGGGGGGAATTGGGAGGGTGGGCAATGGGTACATTGAGTCCATGGCCCTGAGTTCCACTGTTCTCTTATAAAGAGTCTGAATCATTCACTGACGTGGCTTCAGACACTAAGAGACTGATCCTGAACAAACGTATGTGGGTGCCCGAGCCTCCTGCCCCAGTATTTCAAGTCCAAGGGCTGCTCTGACCCCAAGGGGAAGATCTTTTGTTAACAAATACACTTACTCTGCTCCAGCTTCTTTCTACCCCCGCCCCTACCTCTTGTAAACAAAGAAACGCCAACAGCAAAAGAAACCCCACAAATGAAAATTTTCACCACGATTGCACGCTCCAGTTGTAATTTTCGCTAAAAGACTCACTTTTTCTGTCCTTAGGCCCTGATTTTATTTAAAATTGTTCTTGGGGCACCTGGGTGGCTCAGTCGGTTGAGCGGCCGACTTCGGCTCAGGTCATGATCTCGCGGTCTGTGAGTTCGAGCCCCGCGTCGGGCTCTGTGCTGACGGCTCGGAGCCTGGAGCCTGCTTTGGATTCTGTGTCTCCCTCTCTCTCTCTGTCCCTCTCCCGTTCATGCTGTGTCAAAAATAAATAAACATTTAAAAAAATAAAATAAAATAAAATTGTTCTTTCCATCAAACACTTAAGGTTGTTGATTTACTACTCGAAAAGGGCTCCCGGTTTCTATCTACCAGCCTTCTTTGTGGTTGTTTGTTTAAGTCAAGGCAGTTTCTCCCTAGGCTTAATTTTAAGACCTGCAGGTAACGTAGAAAGGGCGCCTAGTATCTGAATCACCTTGGCGGGGCGCCTGGGTGGCTCAGTCGGTTGAGCGGCCGACTTCGGCTCAGGTCACGATCTCGCGGTCTGTGAGTTCGAGCCCCGCGTCGGGCTCTGCAGCATCCTACTTTGGCTCAGGTCACGATCTCGCGGTTCGTGGGTTCGAGCCTCGTGTCGGGAGCCGTGCTGGGTGGAGCCTGCTTGGGATTCTCTCTCTCTCCCTTTCTCTCTGCCCCTCCCCTGCTCGTGTTCTCTTTCCTCTCTTTCTCTCTCTCTCAAAATAAGCCAACTCAGCTGCCTGTTAGCTGTTACCATTGAAAATCAAGGCAAACACCACGTTTTCACCACGATAATACCCCGATTTGAGCCATCGCTTTTGTCAGCCCCGTGTGCTTCATTGTGCAGCACTGTTGCATTTTATCCTTCTCTATAAATTTCTCCAACTGATTGATTTCATTGTCATCAGAAACTCTTGGCTACTTCTGCCCTCAATACATTGAGAAAAATTTACCTATTACCTGATTTTTTGCCTCACGGCTCCTTCCGGACTCCTCGAGTCTCGGAGAAACGACTCCTTTGTATTTTGAAAAATGGCACATAACAGGCTTGCGGTTAAGGAACAGGCAGAAGTGGGGCAAGCTGCCGGGGTTTTGATAACATGGGAAAAATCCAGAAGAGGTGCGTGGCTTTGGTAATTTTTCCCCTTATACAATAACACTCTACCATGTACTTGTTTGGAGAAAGACATTGTCACCAATTTTAACACATGTGATGGAGCATGCCACAGGATAATTTTGAGACTTGAGAACGCAAGAGACGAGGCAGCGTGCTGGCCACACGCCACAGAGGCGGTAGCAAAATGCAGGTGACCGTCTTACTGCGTAAGCAGCTCATCACGCAGTCGCTTCTAACGAGCTCACAACTTATTTTTTTAATGTGTATTTCTTTATTTGGAGAGAGAGAGAGAGAATGTGTGTGCCTGTGTGGGCGAGCAGGGGAGGGGCAGAGAGAGAGAGAGAGAGAGAGAGAGAGAGAGAGAGAGAGAATCCCAAGCAGGCTCTAGACTATCAGCACAGAGCCCTACACGGGGCTCGAGATCATGACCTGAGCTGGAATCAAGGGTCGGAAGCCCAACCCACGGAGCCACCCAGGCGTCCCACACCTTCTGTTTTATTTCCGGCTTACATGGCTGTCTTCACTTGTCAAAAATCATTTTCCCTCACCAGGGTCATCTAAAAAATAGTAAGTAAAACACAGGAGATCCGTCCCATTTCCCCCAGCTGCGTGTGCTATCTTAGCAAGCAATCGCTTGAGAGATTTCCGTACGCAAAGACTCCAATGAGGAGATTTGGAGCAGAGGCAAGATAGTTTGATGGCATCGGCAATCTCTTGACCCACTGAGGCAGGACGCATGCCTCAAAACCATCAAAACAGTAGAAAACCCAGTCTGAAAACAGTTTTGGGGTCGCGTCAACCCTAAGAGCCCTATCGGTGCCTGACTCGTCCCGTGCCCTGATGGCAGATAGGGTTAGCCTGAGGCATAGGGATCAGGCCAAAGGAGGTATAACGAATCAGCACGCGAGTTAAAAACAGCAACAAACAAAGAGTGCTTTCTGTATTACAATTGTGGGGACCTAGCCATACCTTCCCTTGAGCTTCTCCAAAATTAGTTGGCATTCCGTCGATACAGTTCAAGATTCTGAACTTCAGACACTCCGTTATCTATTCTAGACATACGCTAATCATCTTGGAACCGTGCTCAGTGAGAGAGCAAACCGAGCAGGTCTGGAAACAATCACAGTCTGCCTTCTATCTGAGAACGCCCAGATGTTTGCCAGATGCAGGCTTCTCTGGTAGGTGTTACCATAAGAAGGGGGTTCCAGCCAGGGTGCTGTCAGCACTGAAGAGGCCGGTCACACGCCTTTCACAGCGGTGGAGAAATCAGCCGTTTCCACCAGATTGGAAACAAGGACCATATGGCATTTCTTTTTAAAGGATGTCACTAAGGTATCTTTCAAGGTTACCAAGTGATTCCCCCCCCCCACCTCCCTTTGAATAATAGACAGTTGCTAATTCTGTCATCTGGGATGTTGGGAGGTAAAAGTTTTCTTTCTGAGGTTCATATTTACTGAACTCCACGGTAGAACTGTTGGAGGCTTTGGCCACAACATGGAAGAGAAGGCAAACGATCGTTAAGACCGAGAAAACAGACATGGGAAGATCGCTTCCCTAACATTGGACTTTTCGTTTCAAGTCCCCCGCTCAGTGCTAATAATGTCTTAACGATTCTAAGAGAAGACTGGAGCAGGGCTACATCTCCAAGCGCTAGCAAATCTTCCGGTGTTCCCGTATTACACACAGTCGCGCACGTGCGCACACAGGCAGGCACACGCATACGCGTGCACATAGCCTCAGGGGACCACAAACTCAAACGCTGTGCCTGCAGAAAATGTAAACTAATCAACCCTAGGGACACGAGTAAGCTAAGGAATCTGTGATCAGTCTCAGACAGTGTTTCTCAGTGAAGTCCTTGGACCACTTGCATTAGAAAATCGTGGGGTGGGGGCGCCTGGGTGGCGCAGTCGGTTAAGCGTCCGACTTCAGCCAGGTCACGATCTCGCGCTCCGTGAGTTCGAGCCCCGCGTCGGGCTCTGGGCTGATGGCTCAGAGCCTGGAGCCTGTTTCCGATTCTGTGTCTCCCTCTCTCTCTGCCCCTCCCCCGTTCATGCTCTGCCTCTCTCTGTCCCAAAAATAAATAAACGTTGAAAAAAAAAAAAAAAAAAAGAAAATCGTGGGGTGTTTGTCCAAAGTTATCCACGTTCTGGTATCTACATACTGATATGTACATCACCGATATTCTGGAAAGGTACGATCCAGGTCCTCTGTGGTGAGGCCCGTGGATACTACGTGATTCAAGGTCCACCTGTAGGGCGCCTGGGCGGCTGAGTAGGTGAAGTGTCCGACTTCGGCTCAGGTCACGGTCTCGCAGTTCGTGAGTTCAAGCCCCGCGTCGGGCTCGGCACCGACAGCTTGGATTCTCTCTCTCTCTCTCTCTCTCTCTCTCTCTGCTCCTGTCCCACTTGTGTTCCTCCTCTCTCTCAAAATAAATGAACTTTAAGAAACTGCCCACCTGTCGTATAAGAACCATTGCCCTGGCACAACCCTAAATGCTATTTCATTCGAGTGAACTTGGGACCCCAGTGTGGTCTTGAAATTCACTTCTTGTCTCCTCTATTTTTACCAAAGGAACCCAAGACCTTTGTCATAAATTTACTCGCTCAGGGTACACCAAGAATTCCAAAGTGGCTGTAGTTCAGAAAAAAAGTCTTCCAGACAGAACAGTTTGACAGTGGAACAGAATCCAAAGCTACTCTTGCGGAAATGTGAAAGTGACCCCAGGGACTGATGGGTTTGCAGAAGGTCTGCTTTTTTCATTAATTGTCCCCTAAAGTATAAATTCCTAGTGCTTTTCATTGGGCTTAGCAATTTCTAGCTGGTAGATAAAACTCTTCTCCCAAACCCTGAAGCTGCAAATCTCAAAGACATTTCTTCAAGTCCTTAGCTCCCACGTTCAAGAGCCAGAAAAAGCTTGCTTACTTTATTCTTATTTTTTAGCTTTATTTAATTTTTTTTTTACTGCTTATTTATTTTTTACTGTTTATTTTTGAGAGAAAGAGAGAGAGAGAGAAGGAGACAGAGGATCTGAATGGGGCCCTGCGCTGAGAGCGGAGAGCCTGACGTGAGGTTCGAACCCACGGACCGCAAGATCACCACCTGAGCCCAAGTTGGATGCTTGACCGACTGAGCCACCCAGGCACCTTAGCTTACTTTACTTTTTAAATATTTCGTTCACGTATTTCGTTTCAGCTTTACATCTCGAGACCATAGTTTTGACGTCCATCATTTTATGGGTAGATTGTTACCGATGACCTCCTCACCGCCTCTCCCCTTATTATCTTACCCTTTTCCACCCTTCTTACACACTGCCAACAGACACATTTGCTAAAACACAAACCTGCTCTGAGATTTCTTTAAAAAATTTTTTTAATGTTTTATTTATTTTTGAGGGAGAGAGACAGACTGTGGGTAGAGGAGGGGCCGAGAAAGAGGGAGACATAGAATCTGAAGCAGGCTCCAGGCTCTGGGTTGTCAGCACAGAGCCCGACGTGGGGCTCGAACTTGTGAACCTGAGCGAGCTGATGACCTGAGCCCAAGTTGGTCGCTTAACCGACTGAGCCACCCAGGAGCCCCAAACCTGCTCCAAGATTTCTTTCTTTTTTTTAATTTTTTTTTTTTACATTTATTTATCTTTGAGAGCCAGAGAGAGAGCACAAGTGGGCAGAGAGAGAATGAGACACGGTCCGAAGCAGGCTCCAGGCTCCGAGCGGTCAGCACAGAGCCCGACGCGGGGCTCGAACTCACGAACCGTGCGATCATGCCCTGAGCCGAAGTTGGACGCTCGACTGACTGAGCCACCCAGGTGCCCCCCTCCCCCAAGATTTCTAACGATTCCCTATTTCCTTAAAGAGCACCTTGGCATCTCACAGTCGTGATGTATGTCACCAATTTGCCTTCTCCTTCTGCCAAGGTGACTCCTCCCCATTCTTTCCTTTGGTTCCAGTCTGTCCACGTGAAAAAGCAAATAATCATACCAAGCAATCCCTGTTGTTTGGCCTTCATGAGATTCTAAACTCCTTGAGGGCTGAGAGCAAGTCTTGGCAAGCCTCCCGAGACCAAACATATTGTTCACGTATTTGTGAGGTGCCACAGGGGCAGTCTGTGAATGTCCTAGGTGCAGTGCAGATAGAAATCAGTCCTGTTCGTCACCCCACCACTTACTCCTCAACTGGAAGAAATCGGTCCCAGAAATTTGGGACATTTTCCTCACACGTGCAAAGAAGACCCAAGCACCTGCTGCAGGAAGGATTTAGGTTGGGCAAACGATACAAAACCTACGCCTGACTGCTTCCTCTCAAGAGTTCCAAATGCCGCCGCGTGAAAAACGTTCCAATCTTCACCACATCGGAAAATCTGTGAGGTGAGAACTACTTGAGGAAATTTTCTGTCTCGGGTCAATGACAAAGTAGACCATCCAAAGATTTTTGTGGCCTCAGATGCTACCGGTGCAAGGCATCGTAGTAATTCCTTCAGAGGCCCTACGGCCAACCATGTCAAGCAACCCAACTCAAACGCCAAGTTTGGGTGAGCAGGAGCATTGTACATGTTGCGTAAAGATAATGCTGTATTTGGGGGGTGCCTGGGTGGCTCAGTCGGTTACGCGTCCAACTCTAGATCTCGGTTCAGGTCATGATCGCACGGTTCGTGGGTTCAAGCCTCGCCTTGGGCTCAGCGCTGACGGCACGGACCCTCCTTCGGATTCTCTTTCTCTCCCTCTCTGTCTGCCCTTCCCCCCCCCATGCTTGCTCTCGCTCTCTCTCTCTCTCTCAAAAATAAATTTTTGAAAAAAGATAATACTACCTTTGAAAGGAAAAAATATTGTCAAATAAAATATATTTTCATGGTCAAGCATGTCATTGTACTATCATTATCATCATCATCATACTATAAATTGTCATCAAGAGACCTGAAAAAAAGAGATGCATATAATTGTGTCTGAATATGTATCATTAAAAATCAGACTTTGTCTATTTAGACTTATGAGATCATCTCCAACACACACACACACACACACACACACACACACACACACACACAGAATTTGCTTGGCACTTATTTAAAAATTTTTTTAATTGGGGTGCCTGGGTGGCACAGTCGGTTAAGCGTCCGACTTCAGCCAGGTCACGATTTCGCGGTCCGTGAGTTTGAGCCCCGCGTCGGGCTCTGGGCTGATGGCTCAGAGCCTGGAGCCTGTTTCCGATTCTGTGTCTCCCTCTCTCTCTGCCCCTTGCCTGTTCATGCTCTGTCTCTCTCTGTCCCAAAAATAAATAAACGTTGAAAAAAAAAATAAAAATTTTTTTAATTGAAATCAAAACTAAATTAAATTAGAATTTTTTTTAATTTAAAAATTGGAATTGAAGTATAAATGAGGATAGCCCTGCTATAAATCATATATTACAAATTCAGGGAACAGATTGGGTTTTGAAATGCGATGCTTAGAATGCTAAACTTTAAATAACATTACGTACATTCTGACTCGACTGTCATCCTTCCACATTTATCTTTTGAAAATTTGTCCCCCAGAAAATGATTTCTCCCATGAAGTTTTAAGCAGATTAAAATAGTACTGAAGATAGTTGCACTTATGCTGAAAGTATTTTCAAAACAAAATATGTCGAAATTGCAAAAGTTATCCAAAAGGAATCAGAAAAAAAAATTAGTGTTTTATAATACCTGTTTAAAAAAAAAATCACTAATTTCCTCAATTAAGCCAGCATTTCCTTTAAAGCCATTTGAGTCGCAGTGGTTAGATTTGGCAGCTACACCAAATGAGCATCCGTTTCCTGGATTTAATTTTACACGACAGTTCTGTTGCTAAACACGTATTTAGTGTCTTGTTATCTTCACTTTAATTGGGAAAAGCTCCAGGAGGGAGAAAAGCATCTTTTGGACAGAGATGGTTTCCACTGGATACTTCAGAAGCCTGAGAAAGGTGGTTGCAATTAGGGAAGCAGCATCTTTTGAAATGCTACGTGATGGAATTAAAACAATGAGAAATCTAGAAGAGTCCTGAGGAATCATTAGTGCAACCCTTTTATCTTAAAGGGGAAACCAAGTCCAGAGTAGTGAAGTGAATCATCTGAGGTCAGCCTCCCCAACGCCCCCTCCACTCCGCCCGGGGCAGAATTAATTGCCCTTTCCATTATTACATGTCTACTCTTAAAGGTAAATTTTCGGGGCGCCTGGGTGGCGCAGTCGGTTAAGCGTCCGACTTCAGCCAGGTCACGATCTCGCGGTCCGGGAGTTCGAGCCCCGCGTCGGGCTCTGGGCTGATGGCTCGGAGCCTGGAGCCTGTTTCCGATTCTGTGTCTCCCTCTCTCTCTGCCCTTCCCCCGTTCATGCTCTGTCTCTCTCTGTCCCAAAAATAAATAAAAGTTGAAAAAAAAAATTTAAAGGTAAATTTTGAATTCCAGGTTTGGTTTGCACAGGTGAACCCAGGTAGTGGCTAAGCTAAATTTATAGAATTACACAATATTAGTCTCAGGTACTATAGAAAACCTTATCTCAGGCGTAAATTAGGGAGAACATTTTTAACTCGGTTTGGTGAAAAACATAAAGTTAAAAAGCCAGAGTTGTAGAGCGTAAGTCTAAAATTCCCAATCTTAGAGGTGTCTGGCTGACTCCGTTGGTGGAGCCCGTGACTCTTGATCTCGGGGCTGTGAGTTCAAGTTCCACGTTGGGTGTAGGGATTGCTTAAAAACAAAATCTTTTAAAAAAATGTAAACGTTCCCAATCTGAGCTCTTTGAATTTCTTTAAGTTTTGCACCAACTTCTGTAATGCATCTTTTCCCTATTACAACCGCACCCCCAAACTATTGGTCCCGTTTGTTTTCTATGAATATAACTCACACACACACACACACACACACACACACAAGTAAAAGGGCAGGTTTTGTTTTACCACAGGGTGCAGAACAGAGATTTTTTAAAAAGCTTACAATGAGGGGCGCCTGGGTCGCTCAGTCGGTTAAGCCTCCGGCTTCGGCTCGGGCCATGAACTCACGGTTTGAGGGTTCGAGCCCCCCGTTGGGCTCTGTGCTGACAGCGATCCAGATTCTGTGTCTCCCTCGCTCTCGGCCCCTCCCCCACTTGCTCTCTGTCTCTCACAAATAAACATTAAAAAAATTTAAATTGCTCGCAATGGGTTTAATTTACAGTAATATAATTTATGAGCATGTATACGCGACATGTTCAGTGAACACCTCTAAAGAAAGTACCCGTCATACCCTTGGTGCTTCGGCATCCAAGTATTACCTCCAGGCCTCTGTTAAGGCCAGGTTTGTGGCCCCTGACTCTTCATCAGCTGACCTGCCGAAATAAAGCCGCTGGAGAGTAAGAAGCTACGGCTGTTTGCTATGGCCTCGATCGTTTCAAACCCTTTACACCTGTGTCCCTGGTCAATCTTGAAAGGATGCATTGCTGAGAGCAGGCAAAACAAAATGGCACCCGTCTGAAAGACGACCGGGACGACAAGCCCGAGCCCAACAGCATGGAGGGGAGCAGAATGAGTTTGCCTTTCACCTGTGGTTCAGACCACAAGGATGGTTGCTGTTTCATTACTTTGTGTGAGTGGTAACGTTGACATCACATAAAACGAGTGGCTCTAAAGCCTACATTTCAGCGGCACTTAGACCATTCGAAATGCTGTACGACCGTCACCTCCATCTACCTCCAAAACAATTCGTTACTTCGATGGAAAGCCCCGCACCCGTTAAGCCGTCACAACCCCTGGAAAACATCAGTCCACTTTCTGTCTCTGTGGATCTACCTATCCTGGACATTTTATGGAAATGTAATCATACGATATGCGACCATTTGTGTCTGGCTCCCTTTTTTTAAAAAAGTTTTTTTTTAAAGTTTGTGTGTTTTTGAAAGGGAGAGAGATACACACACACACACACACACAGAGTTCAAGCAGGGGACGGACAGAGAGACGGAGGCAGAATCTAAAGCAGGCTCCAGGCTCTGAGCTGTCAGCACAGAGCCCAGCGCGGGGCTTGAACTCGTGAACCACAAGATCATGACCTGAGCCGAAGTCGGACGCTTAACCAAATGAGCCACCCAGGGTGCCCCAAGATTTTAAAGTAATCTCTACACCCAGTGTGGGGCTCAAACTCACAACCCTGAGATCAAGAGTTGCTCGCTTCATCAACTGTGCCAGCCAGGCACCCCGATCTGGCTCCTTTCCCAGCCTAATGTGTTTTGAGGTCTGTCCATTTCATAGCAGGTATTCATTCCTTTTTGGTGGCTGAATAATATTCCATTGCATGGATATATCACATTTTGTTCATTGATCAGTAGGAGGAAATTTGGGTTGTCCCCAGTTTGGGGCCGTCGTGAATAGGACTGCTATGAACATTCATATGCAAGTATTTGTTTGAATGCCTGTTTCCAATTATTTGGGGTATTTACCTAATAGCGGAATTGCTGGGTCTTATGGTCATTCCATTATGAGCTTTTTTTGAGGAGTCCCTGATCTGTTTTCCATAGTATAGCTGCCTGTTTTCCATTTCCACGAGCAAGGTATGAGTGTTCTAACGTCTCTACATCCTTACCAACACTTGTTACATTCAGTTTTGTTGTTGTTGTTTATCAAAGCCAGCCTACAAGGTGTAAAGTGGTATCTCATAAGCTGTTTTGATTAGCCTTTCCCTAAGGACTAATGATGTTGGGCGTATTTTCAGGTGATTTTTGGTCATTGTAGATCCTCTGTGGAGACCTATCTATTCACGTGGTCTGCTCATTCTCTAGCGGGATTGTTTGTCTTTTTGTTGTTGTAAGAGGTCACTATATTGTGGGTAATAGACCCTGACTAGGAATATGCTTTGCAAATATTTCTCCTATTCTGTAGGTTGCCTTTTACTTTTATGATAATACTCTTATGTACAGAAATTTTTATTTATTTATTTTGAGAGAGACAGAAACAGGGCGGGTGGGGGAGGGGCGGAGAGAGAGGGAGAGGGAGTGAATCTGACCCAGACTCACATTCAGTGCAGGGCCTGATATGCGGCTCGACCCCACAAAGCCGTGAAATCATGACCTGAACGGAAACCAAGAGTTGGACGCCTAACTGACTGCTTCCCTTATGTACAAAAATTTTTCACGATGAAGTGCAAGTTATTTTTTGTTGTTGCATGTGCTTTTGTTGTCATATCTAAGAATCCATTGCCAAACCGAAGGATATAGAGATTTATCCCTATTTAAGGAGACTTCTAGTTTTTGCATTTACATTTAGATCATTGACCCATATTTAGTTATTTTTTATATACGGTGTGAGGTAGGGGCCAACTTCACTCTTTGCATGTGGATATGGAGGCATCCTAGGAGCATGTGTTGAAAAGACTATTTTTCTCCACTCAATGGTTTTGGCACCTTTGCCAAAGGGACTCTGTCTGATGACCTGAGCCAAAATCAAGAGTCAGACCCTTAACTGAGCCACCCAGGTGTCTCTGAATTTTTTTTTCAATTTCCTTTTTGGAATGCTCATTGCTAATGTATATAACTATTGTGTGTGTGTGTGTGTGTGTGTGTGTGTGTGTGTGTGTGTGTGTGTGTTGATCTTGTATCTTGCAAATTTGCTGTATTCCTTTTTTAACCATAAGTAGCTTTTTTGGTGTATGTGGGGGGGGGGTGGAATTTTTAGCATTTCTATATATAAGATCCGGTCATCTGCAAATAGAGATAATTCTAATGTTTCCTCGCCAGTTTGGATGCCTTTCATTTCTTTTTATCGCCTAATTGCTCTAGCAAAGACTTCCAGTACTATGTTGAACATCCAGTGCTATGTTGACTAGAAATGGTGAAAAGGAGATCACTGTCTTGTTCCTGATCTTAGGGTTCAAGTTTTCAGTTTTCACCATTGCATATAATGTGAGCTATGGGTTTTTTCATAAATATCCTTTATCACACTGAAAAAGTTCCCTTCAGTTCCTAACTCGTTGAGTATCTCTCGCATGAAAGACGGTGGGATTTTTCAAACACTTTTTCTTGCATCAATTGAGATCATCATGTGATTCGTTTCTTCCACTTTGTTAATGTGACATATTACATCAATTTATTTTTGGTCATTGTAGATCTTGGTCATTGTCTTGAACCATCCTTAGATTCCTAGGAGAAATCTCATTATTTCATGCTGTAATAATCCACTTCATATGCTGCCGAATTCAGTTTGTTGGTATTTTGTTAAAGATGCGTACATCTATATTCACAGGAAATATTGGGCAATGTTTTCCTTGCGATGTTTTTATCTGGATTTGGTACAGGCTAACCCATAGATCTGCTAAGAAGCTAATATCCAACATACATAACAAACTCATACAACTCAATACCAAAATACAAATAAGCAGATGTTTTTTCAAAGAAGACAAACGGTCAACAAGCACATGAAAAAGTGCTCAGCATCACTAATTACAAGGGAAATGTAAACCAAAAGCACAATGGTATCACCTCACACCTGTTAGGATGGCTAGTATCAGAAAGACAAAAGTGTTGGTGAGAGTATAGTTCTTCTAGTGCATTTCTGCGCTCAGTTATTGCACTTTTCAACTCTGGAATTTCTATCTGGTTTCTTTATTTAATCATTTCTCTTCTCGGGGCGCCTGGGTGGCTCAGTTGGTTGAACGTTCGACTCTGGATGTCTCAGGTCTTGATCCCAGGGTTGTGGGATTGAGCCCGGCATCAGGCTACATGCTGAGCATGGAACCTGCTTAAGATTTTCTCTCTCTTTCTCTCTCTCTCCCCCCTTGCCCCTCTCCCCTGCTCTTGTGTGTGCTCTCACTCTAAGATAAAAAAAATATTATCTCTTTTTATTAATACGATACCCTCATTAAAACATTGTTGCTTTACTTTAATAATTTAGACACGATTTATGTTAGTTCTTTGAATACATTCATAACAGATCATTTAAACTCTTTGTATAGAAAGGCCAGCATCTGGGCCCCCAGAGGGACATTTTCTATTCACCGTATTTTTTTGTTTTCCTGTGTATGGAACCCACTTTCCTGTTTCCACACGCGTCCCATAATTTTTTTGTTGAACACTGGACCTTTCGGATAATGTAGTAACTCTCGAAACCAGACTTCACTCCCTTTTTTTTTGTTATTATTCTTTCCTTGTTTTTGCTACTCTTTGTTTAAATGACATTTTTGAGCTAATTTCATATAGTGCGCGTTCTTTGTTGTCTGTGAGTTTGTGTTCTGTTTATTTTTGATCAGCTAATGATTGAGCTAAGAGTTCCTTAAATGTTTGGATCGGGTAAAGCCTCCTAGTCTTTGCCAAGGGGCTCAGTAGGTCTCGGAGCACACCTTCAGGACTCAGCCAGGTAGTTTACAAGTCTGCACATCCCGCTTGTGCAAGGCGCCAAGGTCAGCGAGGGATGAGACCTTGGCTTCCTCGCAGGTGTTTCCTGAGCGTGCGCACAACTCTGCACATGCAGGTGGCCCTTCCAGATGGCCTCCCGGCAATATTCCAGAGCTTTTCAGATTCCTCCATTAACATCTTTCCCTCCCTTGTTATTGTTGCCTCAAGCGATTGGGATGTTAAACAGTTGCCACTGATTGTTTTCGACCAATGCCCGGAGGGGGGAGCGCTGTTATGCAAGGATGCAAAGTAAGCACTGATTCTTGTCCTAATAATGACAACCTGCTTGGAGTGGGGGTTTCTCCAGGGAGCTATCAGACTGGTCACGGAGTGGCAACGCTCTAGAAATGAGAATGTTCTGAGAAGGGGACTTTCTGAGGAGCTCTACACCCAGTCTGCCTCCTCCCGGGACTACAAAAACCTGATTTTCATAGTGGCCAAGGTTTGTGAGGCTTCTGATACATAGGCCAATATAGAATCGAGAGTCCAGTGCTTTCGTTGTTTTTATGGTGGGGGTACCATTTACAGAGGTCTTTTCTCCACTGATGAGGTTTTGGGGTGATGGGGGATCCGGAGCCGATGACCAAGAAAGAATTCTTGAAGGCGTCTTTGGTGCAAAAAGGTTATTTTATCAAAGCGCGGGGACAGGACCCGTGGGCAGGAAGAGCCGCGCTGGGGTTGTGAGAAGTGGCTGGTCATATACTCTGGAGTTGGGGAGGTAAAGTCAAACCTGAGGCCTCCAGAGGGACTTTGATTTGCTAAAGAGGACTCCTAAGCTGCTTGCGGCCTTGCTCTTGTCAAGCTAAGGTTGTTTTTCCCTCTAGTAAGGCATTGGCATTAGGGCGGCAGGGGGTTCCTGGAGAAATGTTATACTCTGTGTTTGCCTCAAGTATTTGTCAACGGGCTGCGGGTTATAAGGAAATTTAATTTTACCTGCCATTGCCTTTGTGCCTTTGTGCCTCATATGGAGGGGGTGATGTTGGGGCTCCAGGAAACTGAGTCTACAGGTTTCCAGAGATTAGGCTACTGATAAGATCGCCTTCTTCCTGTAATTGACTAAGATATTTGCAAACTGTTGGAGACCCCTGTCCTGTATGACTGTGACCTCTATCAGTTCACCATTTGTTTTCTTTCCTTTCCTTTGTCCTTGGGCAGCCAGGAGGGCCTGAGGAATGTCACACAGATCCCACCTTGGCATTCTGTCCTCAGCCTGCCCCATGCTCCCTGATCACCACCACCCAGAAGTTCTACAATGGTTCACACCTGTGGCAGTTATTATTCCGTGTTCTCGTGTGACTTGACTCTTCCAAACTCTGGTAATGAGCCTTATCTTTTGTCCCCACGCCCGATCAGAAAGAGAAGATATTAATGTCACTGAAGTCTTACATACAGAATGGTAGCATCGTTACTGATAGGACAGTCCCGTGAAAGATGTCTCTCTTTGACGCACACACCTACTAAATACTACCTTCTTTTTTCTTTTAATGTTTATTTTTGAGAGAGAGAGAGAGAGACGGACCACGAGTGGGGGAGAGGCAGAGAGAGAGGGAGACACAGAATCCGACGCAGGCTCCAGGCTCCGAGCTGTCAGCACAGAGCCCGACGCGGGGCTCGAACCCACGGTCCGTGAGATCGTGACCCAAGCCAAAGTCGGACGCTCAACCGACTGAGCCACCCAGGCGCCCCTAAATACTACCTTTCTGTATACTGATAGGATACTACTGATGCAACACCAACAAAGCTTGTTAATATAATAATGGTGATGAATCTACCCCTAATTAATCCATGCTTCGATATTCAGTCTCTTTGTGACAAGCAAAACATAGCTGTCAGGAAAAGGGATAAACTTAATTGACCTAATGAGAAGAGGACTCAAAAGTCTGGCCTCCATCGCAAGGTGGTGGGAGCCCAAAGCTAACTTTGATGAGTAAATTCCGTTACTCCTGCAAAAATGAAGCATGGATAAAAGGGGAAAAAAGCCAATAATCTTCATTTGGACAGGGGTTTCAGCCTCCTCCCCTCACGACCATTTGCCACAACTCTTAGCTTTCTTTCACACGGTTATCTTCTGATAAAAGAGCTAACAGAGAGAGAAGAAAACCCACTTACCAAGTAATTGGCTACTGGAAAACTGAGACCCGATTTTAAGCAGCTCCATGCCTTTCGGAAGCTCACTCACTTGACAGATACCGCGTAATAAGGAATAAATTGGCATATTATTCTAGTTTCTTATAGACAAGCGGGGAAAATTGCTTTTGTAATTAGATATTTACAAGCAGAGTCCCCTGAACTAAATTGCTTTTCAATCATGCAATTTGGAAGGGGGGCGGACGGGGGCAGGAGATGCATCTTCTTTGGCTTAATCATGAAACAGAATTCAAAATCGGTCAGTAAGCCTCATTTGCATTGAGCCCTAGTTTGCAGCAGACTTCTGCTTCTTCCCTCAGGATCGCAGGAGCAGTTACGATATGCTCCACACAAAATGATTCCTTACCTATGCACTTCTGTTATATCTCAGAATAGCTTACGTAATTGGAAATAGAGAAACAGTGGCACCTATGTGCCACGGGGAAATTCGGAGAACACGTCAGGCAACAAACTCTGACACGCTATAAAGCGGTGCGTCTCAAACGTTCATCTGCACGCAAATCACCTGGGGGAAACTGTCAAAACCCAGGTTCTGATATAGGAGTTCCGGGGTAGGGCCTCTCGTGGGCACCGTGAGACACGTTCACACAATTCAAAAACTGAGGAAGTATGTCAAAATATCTAAAAGATAATACGGCCAGCTGACTCACAAGTCACACATGTGTTATCCCAGTTTTGCGTGGTTCCCTACAAAGAGCGCTGGATTCAGTATCGGGAATCCTGAGTCACAGCCTGGGCTGTACCTGCCCTCAACTAACTCTACGGGTGAGACTTTAGGTAGTCCATCGGCCTTCATTTCCATGGGTCCAAAAGAAAGGATTTGGAATAGTTAATCACCAAAAGTTCCTTTTAAAAAAAAAATTTTTTTTTTTTTTACATTTATTTATTTTTGAGAAACAGAGTGAGACAAAGCGTGAGTGGAGGAGGGGCAGAGAGAGAGGGAGACATAGAATCCGAAGCAGGCTCCAGGCTCTGAGCAAGCAGTCAGCACAGAGCCTGATGCGGGGCTCGAAGCCTGGAACTGTGAGATCATGACCTGAGCCGGAGTCGGACGCTCAACCGACTGAGCCACCCAGGTGCCCCTATTTTTTTTTAAACATTTATTTATTTTTCAGAGAGAAAGAGACATGAGCAGGGGTAGGGGCAGAGAGAGAGAGGGGGAGACACAGAATCCGAAGCAGGCTCCAGGCTCCGAGCTGTCAGCACAGAGCCCGACGTGGGGCTCGAACTCACGAACCGCGAGATCATGACCTGAGCCGAAGTCGGACATTCAATCGACTGAGCACCCAGGCGCCCCATCTCCAAAAGTTCTTTTGTAGCACCAACACTTTTTTTCTGTGCTTCTCTTATGGAACACTTGGCCAACGTAGATGCTTTTCTCTTCTCCAGGATCTCTCATGATTTTTTTCAACGTTTGGAAGATACCATAATTCCTTTAGGGGGAAGGCAAAACGAAGGTCTCTGGGGAGACCCAATGGGCACGACTCCCTCTGGAAGAGAATCAGCCCAGCTGGACTTTGCCTAAGGCCACAGATCTAAGTGGAGGGTCCCAAAGGGCGATACCTGAGTTTAGAGGAAAATCGACCTCCTCCACTTCCTTGGCTTCTCAGTCTGGATTGTTCATGACAGATCCAGTTTTCTGCCATTCATGTCCATGACAGGCCCACAGAAAGGCCAACCAAATTGTTCCCAGACTTTCTCGGTTACCGGTACTGTAAGGAGATCACTCGGTGAGTTTAGTGATAATGCATTTGTAGGACCGAATGTTGCAGAAAAGTGTCAAAAACTATCGTACAAGCGTAAAGGCATCCTTTTCCTCCACGTATAATTGAGAAACAGCAGCGCATTCTGGCTATGAGTATGACACCGGGTTCGGATCTTCATTCGTGGCGCCCGCGGACAAGGGGACGGATTGACCTTTCCCTAGGTCAGTTTCATCCTGTGCCCCGCGTGTTTGCTTTGAGGATTCAGTGAGGGCATGTGTGTCCTTGCTTTTCCAAGCGCGGGCCACAGGACAACAGCATCAGCATCGCCGGAGAGTATGTTGGGACAGAATCTCAGGCCCCACCCAGGCTTGGTGAATCCCAGAAGCTTCAGGTGACAAAAAGATTCCTATACGCTAAACGTTCAGCCCAGTGCCTGCTTCCTGGCAAGGATTCATTAATCGGAAGTCACTGTTATTAGGATCTCCTTTCTCACTTTGTCCCCACCACCGTCCGGTGAGGTAAGCAGAAGTTGTTTCTAGCTGGTCTGGCTCCCTGCGTTCATTACCAGAGCTCACCACTGGCCTCCTGGTCACCATAAAGGCCATCTGTCTTTCCTTCTGCTTCCTTGCTTCGACCCGCTCTCATCATTCCTAGTTGCTGAAGGTCTGAGGGTCCATTTTAAGGAACACCACACTGCCCAACATACAGAGATTCCTTCCATATTTTTCACACCGATCCCCTGTTCACTCTCTGGACTCGATCCCGCCGTGTCCTATTTTACGTGTCAGTTATTCTTACATAGTCACGAACGTGGGCTCTGAAGTTAAGATTGCGTCTTTACCACTTACCAGCTTTACCTGGGGCACGTCACTTAACTGCTTTGAGCTTCTTCTGTGAAATGCAAATGTGATCACGTAAGTAAAGCACCAACGGTAAAGGATAGTCCTTCGTAGTATCATTTCTGTGTTATTTTCGTGGTCGCGTCTCTGTCCCCGCATTCTGACACAAGCAAGTAGTATTGCGTCTACTTTCAGATGAAGAAGTGTGAAGCAATAACTCCCCTAAAACCACACAGTTAATTTGTATAAAACCAAGTTTGATTTCGGCCTGCCTGCCCACTGTATCACGTTCCCTCACACCGTAAGTAACACGGAACGTTAGAAACATTCTGGGTCTGGGCATGAGGACAGGATAGAGAAAATCAAATGAGGGTATAACCGCTCGTCAGTCTGGGGAAGTGGCCACGGGTTTCATCCAAGTGTATCAAAATCAGCTAGGCCACGGTCCAAATCATAAGCGCCATTATTCGATGCCAGAGCAGGATTCTAAATCGGCCACGCCCACAAGGTCAACGTCAGGAGTCCAGAGGCTACCGACTAAGCCAACAAAGCTCCCTTTTCCTTTGCCTTCCCAAGAGGTCCACACCCCTACTACTGGACCACCCTTGGAGTGTGGTCAATCCTGGGAGGCAAGGTGAGTTAATGAAGAAAGAATCATTGGCAAGTCCAAAGTGCCTACTCCTTCTGCCCAGAATGGCTGTTAAAAATCCATGTAATGTAGATTAAAAGGGAAGGGCGTCACGAACACACGTGGAGCCAGGCTAAGTTCCGAACAGAAAGGTTACTTGGTTCTTGAGAGACGAAAGGGCAAAAGGGAAGGAGAAGTGTCTGGAAAAGCGCTGGTAGTTGGATTAGTACCTCCTTGGTGGTCTCCTTTGCAATATGGATCAAGAGCCTTAAAATGTCTTTAAAAAAAATGCTTATTTTTGAGAGAGAGAGAGAGAACGAGCAGAGGAGGTACGGGACGGGGGTGGGGGGGGGGCGCTGGGGACAGAGGATCCAAAGCGGGCTCTGTGCTGACAGCAGAGAGCCTGATGTGGGGCTCAAACCTACAAACGGTGAGATCATGACCTGAGCCGAAGTTGGACACTCAGCGGATTCAGCCGCCCCGGGGCCCCTAAAATGTCCTTGACCCTATAATTCTACTTCAGGGAATCTATCTTACAGAGACGCTACTAAATCTAGGGGTGGGGGGGAGCTTTATTCTTAAAAAAAGACCTATGACAAATCTTGACAGCACGATTGACGAAGGTGAAGCTTGAAAACGTTTTTCCTCTCCAGGCTCCAGGGGTCGAATCTGGCAAGGACTTTACCGCTTGTGATTGTTGTCACAGGAACATGAACTTCTGATTTGAACCTTTTACGCGTGTCCTTCACACCAAGAAAGGCTGACACCGCTGCGGGATTAATTACATTATGAAAGACGTGGCTACAGAATTTCTTAAATAACTACCCTGAGTGGGTGGTTTCACGACAAGAATCTCTTACCTTTGTTATCTGAGCATATCCTTGGGTTCTAGGAGAAAATTGATTTTTCGTTGATCATCTGTTTATGTAATTAGTGTAATTATGCTTTATTACATAATTAGTGTAAGTGCATGTACTCAGCTATAACATATAATTACATAATGGAGTCATTGTAAAAAAAAAAAACCCTCGTGAAACTAGATATAATGCTTTGTACATCTGCAGAAGATGAAAAGTTTAATTTTTTTTAATTTCGATTAGTTAAAACACGTTTTCATTTGCCTCTGGAGTGGTTACTTTACTCAAGGGTTAAGAGGTTCCACATCGCATTTCAAAGAAATGATCACACTTTCGGTTCACCATCTTGAAATTTCATCGTAAAAATGAGACTGTCGTCCAATTTTATCGGGTGCACACCGGATCATTTAAATAGCTCTCTATACAAAGTTTGAGGCCCTGAGGAGGCTCAGGTGTGACAATACAGGACACCGAAAAGAGGCGAGTAACGATTCCTTTCCGATCCCTTTACATAGAATTGTGTGCGTCTGCCTACGATAGAAAGTTATTACAACTCAGGACACCAGATTGTAGGTCTTTGGGTGTTTTAGATAACCCAACGACAAAGAAATCGATCGCGTTCTTTGCCTATAAGGAAGGTTTGGGATGGGAATTTTTCAAAAGTACCCTGGCCATCCTTTTTTTTTTTTTTCTTGGTTCCAGTCTATATAAATATGAATTTAATTGATATTTTTTATTTTTATTTATTTATTTATTTTTTAATGTTTATTTATTTTGGGGACAGAGAGAGACAGAGCATGCACGGGGGAGGGGCAGAGAGAGAGGGAGACACAGAATCGGAAGAAAGCTCCAGGCTCCGAGCCATCAGCCCAGAGCCTGACGCGGGGCTCGAACTCCCGGACCGCGAGATCGTGACCTGGCTGAAGTCGGACGCTTAACCGACTGCGCCACCCAGGCGCCCCTAATTGATATTTTTTAAAAATAATGCATCTCGGGGCGCCTGGGTGGCGCAGTCGGTTAAGCGTCCGACTTCAGCCAGGTCACGATCTCGCGGTCCGGGAGTTCGAGCCCCGCGTCAGGCTCTGGGCTGATGGCTCGGAGCCTGGAGCCTGTTTCGGATTCTGTGTCTCCCTCTCTCTCTGCCCCTCCCCCGTGCATGCTCTGTCTCTCTCTGTCCCAAAAATAAATAAAAAACGTTGAAAAAAAAAATAATGCATCTATCCTGGGTCACCTGGGTGGCTCAGCCGGTTGAGCCTCCCACTCTCGATGTCTGCTCAGGTCATGATCTCACAGTTTGTGGGTTCGAGCCCCATGTCAGACTCTAAGCTCACAACACAGAGCCTGCTTGGGATTCTCTCCCTCTCCCCTCCCATGCTTGTTTGCATGCATGTGCACTCTCTCTCAAAATAAGTAAACAAACTTAAAAAAATTAATCTGTCCTTATCCAAAGAAAGCTGGGGTTGTGTGTGTGTGTGTGTGTGTGTGTGTATGCTTTTTGTAAAGGAAGTGTGTTTCCAATCACCCAAATTATTCAAGCAAAGGTGCTTTCTGAGGATGTCTTAAATGGAATCCTTGTATGGAATTATAAATTTTACCAGAGGACCTCTGAAATCCCTTCCCAGTCTTGAATTCCATGATGTCTGTTTTTATAAATCCACGCAAATGAGAAAATCACTTTAGTTATGATGAAGAGGAAAGCATCACATTGCTACGAACGTGTCCGCCGTCAGGGAACAGATCACAGTTCTAAGCCCACCAGGAGGGGCGCCCGGGGGGGCTCAGTCGGTTAAGCGTCCGACTCTTGACTTGGGCTGAGGTCATGATCTCACGGGTTTGTGACAACGCGCTCTGCAGGAGGCTCCGTGCTGACAGTGCTTGGGATACTCTCCCTCCTCTCTCTCTGCCCCCTCCTTCTCACTCGCTCCCTCCCTCCCTCCCAAAATAAACAAACATGAAAAAACAAAAACCCAATAAACTGAGAAAGCCAGTGAGGGGGAGCCCAGTACATGACCCCAAACGCACCACTGGATTATCTTGAGCTGAAGGCAATCAAGGACTAAGAGACACAGGAAGGGTCGTCTTTTGGTTTGTTGTTTGTTGTTTTGAACTTGCCCCTTACCTGTCTAAAAGAATTGAGAGCTAATACCAGAGACAACTTTTTTTTTTAACTTAAAGAAAAAAAATTTTTTTTAATGTTTATTCATTTTTGAGAGACAGAGAGAGACAGAACGTGAGCGGAGAAGGGACCGAGAGAGAGAGAGGGAGACACAGAACCCAAAGCAGGCTCCGGGCTCCGAGCCGTCAGCACAGAGCCCGACGCGGGGCTCGAACTCACGGACCGTGAGATCACGACCTGAGCCGAAGTCGGATGCTCAACCGACGGAGCCACCCTGGCGCCCCGAGACAACTTTTTAACACGAGAAAATACTGGCCTGTACGACCTGGCAAACGTTGGCTTGCCAAACGTTTACTCTTTTTCATCTTCCTGTGACTTGCTTTCCTTCCATTAGACGTCCCGGGCCCCTACCCCTTTCTCCTTAAGCTCAGCATGGCATCTAAGCCTCAACGGCCCTTCTGGGAGCCTCTCTGGTCTGTGTGGGAGTCCCATGTGCACAAAATTAAAATTTGCTACTGTTAATCCACCTTATGTCAACTGAGTTTTAGACCAGCCAAAGAACCTAGAAGGCAGGAGGGAGGAAGTTTTCCTCTGTTATACTGGCGAGAGGCCAACCATTAATAAGGCAAAGATTATCGTTGCCTATTAATATTACTTTCGGGGGCGCCTGGGTGGCTCAGTCGGTTAAGCGGCCGACTTCGGCTCAGGTCACGATCTCGTGGTCTGTGAGTTCGAGCCCCACGTCGCGCTCTGTGCTGACGGCTCGGAGCCTGGAGCCTGTTTCAGATTCTGTGTCTCCCTCTCTCTGACCCTCCCCTGTTCATGCTCTGTCTCTCCCTGTCTCAAAAATAAAGAAAACGTTAAAAAAAAATATTACTTTCAATAAAAATAACTGGGAGCACATATTGATGTTTTATTTGTACCGGGCCCCCTATTAGACGCCTTTACGTGGGGTATCTTATGGAATCTCCCCAAAACCTTGTGAGAAGGGTATTCTAACTCTCTCTAGTTCATGGATGTGTAAACTGACACTTTAAAATGTGAACTAGCGAGAAGCAGCGAAGCTAGGATTTCAGCTTGCGTGTGTCTGAGTCCGTATCGTGGGCTCATAGCCGCTCTATCATACTGTTCCTCTCCTTAGGCATTCGGTCCCCTTCCTCTGTCATCTGACTCCAGGGTCCTGCTACCCTCTGTTGTCAGGCACGAGGAAGCTGATAAACTCACCTACACAGTTGCGTTTAAGCAACGCCTTTGATTTACGTTGGTCTCCACAACGGTTTTTAATCTTGGCTGCGTATTAGGACACCAGAACTTTTTAAAAATGCCAGTCCCGGGGCGCCTGGGTGGCGTAGTCGGTTAAGCATCCAACGCCAGCTCAGGTCATGATCTCGTGGTTCCTGAGTTCGAGCCCCACGACGGGCTCCGTGCTGATGACGCAGAGCCTGCTTGGGATTCTCTCTCTCCCCCTCTCTCTCTGCCCCTCCCGTACTTGTGCGTGTGTTCTCTCTCGCGCGAAACAAATAAATTTTTTTTTTTTTTTTTTTTTAAACAAATGCCGGTGCAAGGGCGCCTGGGTGGCTCAGTCGGTTGAACGTCTGATTTCAGCTCAGGTCGTATCTCGCGGTTCGTGAGTTTGAGCCCCGCGTCGGGCTCTGCGCTGATGGCTCAGAGCCCGGAGCCTGCTTCGGATCCTGTGTCTCCCCCTCTCTCCGCTCTTCCCACGCTCACACTGTCTGTCTCTCTCTCAAAAACAAATAAACATTAAAAAAAAAAATTTTTAAATGCCAGTCCTGAGGCCCACAGTCCGTATCGGAATTTTGGGGGGTGGGACTTGGGCATCAGTATTGTAGAAAACAACTGGCCTATGTAGTGAATGCCAAACACTAACGCCCTTTACGATTTGGACCTTGCCTGTTTTCTGCTCATGACAGCGCCCTGCCCGCCCCCACCTCAGACCTACCCGCCATTCCTTGACAGCCACGCAATTTCATGCCTCAGTCCCTTTAAAACTGCCCATGGAGTTCTCTTTGCCGGAGGTGTCCTTCCGGCTCTCTTCATCTGGTTGTGTCGCTCACTGTCAAGTTCCTTTTTATTTTTTTATTTATTTTTTTTTCAACGTTTATTTATTTTTGGGACAGAGAGAGACAGAGCATGAACGGGGGAGGGGCAGAGAGAGAGGGAGACACAGAATCGGAAACAGGCTCCAGGCTCCGAGCCGTCAGCCCAGAGCCTGACGTGGGGCTCGAACTCACGGACCGCGAGATCGTGACCTGGCTGAAGTCGGACGCTTAACCGACTGCGCCACCCAGGCGCCCCTCAAGTTCCTTTGTAAAAGTTACTTCCCTGGCCTGGGAAACCTTCACATCTCAGGGTGAATTCGCCTCTCCTTGGCTGCCCCTCTCTTCACAGAAACCCACGCATGTAGGTCAACGCTTCTCCTTAGTACCCTTCTGCCTTTGACTAGACCATGTGTTCCTTGAGACCAGATTGGGTAAACCCTACACCCACATGACTAACACAGTGTCGCACACATAGCAAGCTCCTCATCCTGTCCCAGGTTGTAAGGAATGACCCGTGGCGCTGTTAATTCATGGTTTTTTTTTTTTCCCAAAAGGTATTTATGTTTTTGTAGGTTTCCCCACCCAAGAACAGTTTTGTTGACCATGAAGTCTGGGGACGCCCGGGTGGCTCAGTCGGTTAAGTGCGGTTAAGTCGGTTAAGTGGCTCAGGTGACCGTCTCACGGTTCGTGCGTTTGAGCCCTGCCTCCGGCTCTGCGCTGACGGCGCGAGAGGCTGCTTTGGATTCTCTCTCTTCCGCCCCCTCTCCCCTCCCCTGCTTGCTCTCTCTCTCTCTTCCTCTCAAAATACATAAAAGAGAGAGACAAAGAAAATGAAGTCTGCATGGAAGTGACTGCGTTTCAGAGAAATCGATCATCAGGGGTGGGATCCCGGGCCTCAGGAGGGAAGAGTTTCATCCTCAGAGGCTCATCATCTGACACCATTAACATGCATAATCATTCTCCTTAGGTGGACGTGTAAGACCACAGGAGGAAACAGGCTCCTGTGTCAGATTAGAGATTCCTTCTCGGCTCCGGCAGGTGGGATGTGACAAGCACGTATATCTTCTTTCCGCTGCCTCGGTGCCCAGGTCTCCCCGGCGCTTCCTCCTGTGCCTGGGACAGAGTCCGGGGGATCCTGCAAGCCATGCATCCATCCTGTGCCATGGATCTCGAGGGCGTCACAGGTAAAGCGAACGGATGGGGCGACTGGGTGGCTCGGTCCGTTGAGCGTTCGACTCTTTGATTTCGGCTGGGGCGATGACCCCAAGGTCGTGGGATCGAGCCCCGAGTCAGGCTCTGCGCTGAGTGTGGAGCCTGCGTAAGTTTCTCTCTCTCTCTCTCTCTCTCTCTCTCGCTTTTCCTCGGCCCCTCTCTCCTGCTCACGTGTGCTCGCGCTCTCTTAAATTAAAAAAAAAAAAAAGATAAAGATAAATGAGAGGAGGGACGCCGTAGGGACAGTTAAGACCAGGTAGGGAAACCAAATCTGACAGCTGGCGTGTTTCGTGGCAAATCCAAGAGCGTCAAGTACGGGGCCAATTCTCTCCCTACCCCACTTGTCCCCGGGCTCTGTCATCCTCCTTCAGACAGGAAGCAGGCAGGAACTGTAACAGAAAGTAGCACCGCCCTGTAACCTGCGGGAGCCAGAAGAAACCCAGGACGGACTAAGCCACCGCCGGGGGCCTGAGGATCCCAGGAGGAAGGGGTAATTCAAAAATAGAATTCGCCTAAGGCGAGTGTGGAGGTTCACTTTGGAACAGACCTAGCCTGACCGCAGGGTATCCTGGGCCGACGGAAAACTCAAATGCACCTGCTATCTAGGGAGGCTCTAGAGCCATGGCAACGTCTGAGGAAAACAACAATCCTTGGGAATTGCCACATACGTTTTCGGGGCATCAGAAGTGAAGCCGGGCTTCAGAATGAAGGAGATCTAGCTCTCTGAGCCAAGTCCAGAAGGCTGTCGGGAGGAGGGATGCATTCCCGAGGGCCAAAACACAGCAGCACAATGACTTCAAGAGACTAGCAGGTGCCGATAATCGAATTCTCGCAGCTTTCTCCCCTGTTACCTGCAAGAAAAAAATCTCTGCAATCTTGCCCCAACACCAGAGACCCGGCGGGGGCGGAGGGATTTCCTCGGGGCCGGTAGAAAAAGCCACAAAATTAGCCCCGGAGCCTGAAAGCAGCGAGGCAATGAAGACGGACAGAAAAACACACCGTGGCTTTAAGGCTTCTCGGTATAAAGCAGTGAGTACAAATCAGGGAGGAGACAGGGGAGGTCAGGGCTGGAGGCAGCGCAGAGGTGCACCTGCTGTAAGTTACGCATCAAAGACAGTGTAGCGGAGGTTTCATATTAAACCTTCCTGCTTTCGTTCCAAATAAAAGGTACGTTTGCTTTTCTTTTTCTCTACGGAGCAAAATAATAAATCCTACGGTTAAAAACTGAAGCAACGCAGAACGCTTAGAGACACAAAAATGAGCCCTGCCCCCTCCAAAAAAATGAAATCACGCCAACCTTCACTGCCTAGAGATGATCCCTGTGAACATTTCAACGAACGGACTTTCTAGCGTCTCCATAATCGCGTGTCCAAAGCCCTGAGGGGCGCCTGGGTGGCTCAGTCAGTTGAATGTCCCACGTCTGCTCAGGTCGTGATCTCCTGGTCCGTGGATCAGAGCCCCGCGTCGGGCTCTGTGCTGACAGCTCGGAGCCTGGAGCCCGCTTCGGATTCTGTGTCTCCCTCTCTGTCCCTCCCCTGCTCGTGCTCTCTCTCTCAAAAATAAATAAACATTAAAAAAAATTTTTTAAATAGATTACCCTATACATGCCCTTTTGTAACCCGACAGTTCCCTCAATAATACATTATGGATATTTTTTCTGTTTCAGTAAATACGGATCACTTTAAATAGATAATCCTTTCACTGTGAGGATGTGCCATAATGTATTTAACGAATCTCCTCTGAAAGACTATTTAGGATGTTTCCTGTTCCTTACATTAGAGAAAACTTTATGCCCCCACTCTTCTCTAATATAAACAAAGATCCATGAAACGTACTTCGATACACATCTTTGTGGACCTAATCCCCTCTTTGGGAGGAAGTTCAGGAATGGGACTCCCCGATCGCAGTGTGTACACGTTACATTTTTTTCTTATATTGTCAAACCGCTCCCTATTCCCACTAATTTATTCTCCCGCCTTATTTCAATTTGAGGACTTATTCATTCTATCTTGGCTTTTGCTGGCACTCCTTTTATTTCTGTTGAACTGGTCACAGTTCCATGTGTTTCTGGATCATTTGGTATGCACGGCACTGATCGTGACAGCTTAGAAAAGGGGTCAACCCGGGTCATGGGCCCAAACCAGCCAGCGTGCCAAATCTGGCCCACCACCCTTGATCGATCGTGCGGCCTGCAAGCTGAAAATGGTTTTCACGTTTTTTAAATGCTTGGTAAAGGTGTCCAAAGAAGGATAATATTTTATGACGTATGGAAATCGTATGAACTCCCAATTTTCTGTCCATAAGTAAAGTTCGATTAGTATAGCCACATCCGTTCTCTTCCGCGATATGTCTGGCTGCCTTCTCGCTACAGCCCAAGAGTCGAATGGTTTTGACAGAGACTCTGCGGCCGGAAAGGCCTACAGTATTGACTGACTGGTCCTTACAGGACAAGTTTTGGGAACCCATGGTATAGAGTGATGATGAAGTACAGATTTCAGAGCCAAGGCATCCTGGATTCATATACCCGTCCCCTCTGCTGTTTATGTGACAGTAGACAATGTACTTCATTCTCTCCGCCTCTGTTTTCATTCATCTGTATAATGGGGAAAATAACAGTACTCAGCTTGAAATGTTTTGAGGACCGGGTGAATTTAGCGCTTAGAATAGGGCCTACGATAAGCGCTATACAAATATCAGCCATCGCTTATATTCTTTTCGGCATAAAATTATCTTCCGTATTCTTGGCCTATCTTTCCTTTGCTGCCTATTCAATTGAAGAAGCTTTTTCCTAGTGGAGATTTTAGTTCTTATCTGGGATGTGGTGCAATTTCTTTCCAGTTTGCTTGTGAGTGTACAACCTTGAAGTTGACTTCAATTTACCCTAAGAAAGCATACCTTCAGTTTCCTACATTAATTCTAGGTGTAATCCAATCTCTCTTCCTTGTGTAGAGCCTCCAGGCCTGGGGAAACAGCTACCCCTCTCACCGTTACCTTCTTCCACTCATGCCTCCGTCCCTGTCTTCGTTGGGTTTTTTTGTTTTTTTTTTTTTAAGTGTATTTATTTATTTCAAGAGGGAGAGAGAGCCCGAGCAGGGGGGCGTGCAGAGAGGGAGGGAGAGAGAGAGAGAGCATCCCAAGCACTGACAGTGCAGAGCTCTACGCGGGACTCGATCTCACGGACTAGGAGATCGTGCCCTGAGCCGAGCTCAAGAGTCGGACGCTTGGCTGACTGAGCCCCCCAGGCGCCCCCATGACTTCACGTTTGCATGCCAAACTCATCTAAGGCCTTCATGTCGCATGGATTCCCTGACTCCATTCGCCATGACCGTTTTTCCTCTTCGAACAGTCCAATCCATCGTTATACCTTTTGTCTTGTGCCTTATTGTGCAACGTGAAAACATCACGTCGAACACAGTCTCGTGACTAATTCCTAATACCTCATCGCACATAGCGCTCTCTCGGGGCTTCGGGATTTCACAGCTCCAAATTCCAGAAGCCTGTCTCTTTTATGGATCAAAACCATTTATATTCTAAATTGCCTCCTCCTGGGAATTATCCAGACATCAGCATAGCACACGTTGTGTAAAGTGGGATGCAGGGGCTTGGGACAGAATATTAAATAAGTACCTGTGGGACCTTTGGCCTCCATATTGGGTGCTGGGGTAAGAAGCATACTTATCATTCACTCTAACAGTTTGGGGTGCCGGCACCCCTTCTCATGGTCATGCACACACAGCTCAAAGTTTAGAACTGGGCTGGCACGGAATCTTCGTTGCCTATAGGATCATATATAGTAATGAACCTATATAAATAAAACATACTGGAGCTGGGTTTATTTCCTTCCAGCATCTCGACCAATCATAAGTAATACTTAGCTAAATATATTAATAATTTTCCCCTGCCATCCAAATGGCATATGGAGTCACATTTGATTTTCATAAAGCTACAATTTCAGGCGGAGCTAGTCCAACAGTAAACAACTTTGTGAAAAATCAAGTGACTTGGAGGAACAGTTGTTTTTCTCCCCCGATTGCAATAAAAGAAACATTTAACTCCCAAGCAGAAATATATAATTAGATATGCGACATAATGCAAGGTCACCTACGCAGTAAGAAAACAGTCTCAACGGCAAGGAAAATGTCTTTTGCTTTCCTGTTTCGGAAAGTTTGGAAACGTTGGGATTTCGAGCCTTCCTAAATACACACCATCCCTCGTGCTTAACACAAAATAAAACAGGGGGTCTGGAAAATAAAAAATGCTGCCACCGAGTCAGTCCCATGGTTTAGTCTCTTACCAGTATAGGTCCCCACAATCTGCAGCCTTTGCCCCTTAGCGGTTTTATGACACCTTTGTTTTTTTGTTCGCTTAATTTTTTTTTTATGTTTTTATTTTATTTTTGAGCGAGAGAGTGCAAGCAGGGAAGGGGCAGAGAGAGAGGGAGACACAGAATCCGAAGCAGCCTCCAGGCTCGGAGCTGTGAGCACAGAGCCCGACGCGGGGCTCGAACCCACGAACCGCGAGATCGTGACCTGAGCCGAAGTCGGACGCTCAACCGACTGAGCCACCCAGGGGCCCCAACACCTTTGTGAAACCAGACAGCAGTTCCGCTGGCAGGATCAGAAGTGCTTTTGTATGCGTATATAAAGCTGTACGTATTTTTTTTAAATTTATTTATCTTTGAGAGAAAGCATAAGAGGGGGAGGGGCAGAAGGAGAAGGAGAGAGAGAGAGAGAGAGAGAGAGAGAGAGAGAGAGAGAAAATCCCAAGCAGGCTCTGTGTGGACAGCTGGGCTCAAACTCACAAACCGTGAAATCATGACCTGAGCCAAAGTTGGACAAATGACTGAGCCACCCAGGCACCCCAAAGTTGTACATATTTAATGTATGCATCTCAATGAGTTTGGGGATAAGCACACACCTGTGAAACGGCTACCGCCATCAAGGCTGTAAATGCACCCATCATCCCCGACATACCCGAGGTTTCCTCTTACCCCCTTTATTGTTTTCTGATATTGCTTCTGATATTTCTGATATTGCTTCTGATATTTTTCCTGTCTTACCATCAGATTAAGATAGTCCCCTGCCTATAGAGACAGCCTATATATTTTTTAAGTTTTTTAGTATTTATTTTTGAGAGAGAGAGCGCAAGCAGGGGAGGGGCAGAGAGAGAGGGAGACACAGAATCTGAAACAGACTCCAGGCTCTCAGCTGTTAGCACAGAGCCCGACGCGGGGCTCGAACTCACGATCGGCGAGATCATGACCTGAGCCGAAGTCGGCCGCTTAACCGACTGAGCCACCCAGGCGCCCCGTCTACAGCCTATATTTTTTAAACGGCTTACATTAGAGAAAACTTCATGTTCCCATTGTAAAATTGCACAACGGCCTTCCGGGTCAGTGCCTTCCTATTGCCCGAACAAGCAGAGAGGTAATAGGGAGGGTTTATGACCTTCCGTTATGACCTCTATTTGGATGCTCGGTCCTGAGAGGGGCCCTTCTTATCTCCTATAAACTCTAAGCACCTTGTTAACAACCCGAACATCCTACGTGCACCCCTCCCATTTGTCAAGAACCAGTAGATCAGACAAATACTCCCAGATTAAGTAGATCCTACTTATACACTGGGAGAAAAAATAAGCACTTTAACGTGATAGGACAGTACAGTTTATTGACAGCAGCTCAGCTTAATGAAAATAGGAAACTCGAAATGAGCTATAATGTGATCCAATCTTAGGGAACAGTGGGGAAGCTTTACTAAACCCAGCAAGTATATATCTAGACTTGTGCTATCCGATGGGGGTGGGGGGCATACCACCCCTGAGTCCAAACAAAGCCATTCTCTTCACAGTTGTGGGAATGGGGTTCCAGAGCAAGAAAGGATCTTCTAGACAATAAAGGAACATCTGGTCTTGTGCCTCTGAGTTGAGAGGTGCGATGTCTTGTGCCTCTGAGTTGAGAGGTGTGAATTTTGACACGTGTGTGTAGATACACATTAAAAACCCATATGTACATACACTTAAGCCAATTCCATACATTCACCCTCCATCTTAAGAAAAGTACAATATTGGTTTCCTCCTTCTGAAGCAGGTGAAATGAATACTGTAAGAGTTGTGAGGGGGGAAAAAATCTAAAAACAATGTCTTGTACAAGGACAATTTGTAGGGGGGAAAAGTCAACTCTTTCATCCCAAATCTTTACATCTGTAAATATAATAAGCATCAGATAGTTTTAAAGTTCAAGAACAACCTCTACAAAACCGTGTACGGTTGACCCTTGAACAGCACGGGTGTGAACTGTGTGAATCCACTTATACACAATTTTTTAAAATACAGTATTGTATTTTTTTTTTTATTTAAGAGAGAGAGAGGCAGAGGGAGATAGAGAGAGAATCTTAAACATGAGAATGCTAAGCGAGGAGCCTGATGCAGGGCTCCAGGGCTCGATCCCACGACGCAGGGATCATGACCTAAGCCAAGATGAAGAGTGGGATTCTTAACCGACTGAACCACCCAGGCTCCCCTATTGTAAATGTATTTTCTCTTCCTTATGATTTTTATAACATTTTCCTTTCTCTAGCTTACTTTATTGTAAGAAGACAGTATATCAGACACATACAGAATATGTGCTCATCGACGGCTCCCAGTAAGGCATACGGTCGACCGTAGGCTATTAGTTACGTTTTGGGGGAGATAGAAGTCACACCAGCATGCCGGACTGTGTGGGGGTCAGCTCCCTTAACCCTTGAATTGTTCAAGAATCAACTAGTATTTTGTCTCACACCTGAAGAAAGGTACCAAGAAACATTTGCGGTAAAATCTTGTGCAAATTCAACACGGACGCATCTGGTGATTACCTCCTGCCCTCCGCCAGTCTGTTTTCAGGGGAGACGAGGCTAAAATTCTTATTTTCTGGAAGAGATGGGGAGTGGATCGACAGGGAGGGGAGGGATGAGCATGTACCTTCCCTTTTATGTCCCACCGTGATGTGCTCATGGGGAAGAGAGCTCTGAGTGCCTAGCGGTGAAGTTCAAGACTTCCCAAACCTGACTGCCCCCTCACAGAATCACTTAGGAAGTTTGTACCCTATGTTTCGCGCAAGTATACGTTATGAGCCCCACCTCTGCCTGCTGGATTGACCTATTCAATACTTAGGGATTTGTTTATTTGTACTAGGCAATGCGTAAGCGTGGTTCCAAATGCAGAAAGCACAAATGTTAAGTATTGGTATCCAATAAAACGTAATCTCGTTTACTCCTCTCCTCTACTTACCCCATCCTGAGGAAACCACTGTTACCAATGTAGTGAGTATACGGTTACCAGTTTCTTGAGCATTTTATGAAAAAAAGTATATATATATATATTATATATATATTCGAGCAAATATGTACATATATATCTTTCTATCACGAAGAGGAACAAGCTATACATACCACTTTATACCATTCCTTATCCACTTCCCATGTTTTGAAATTGTTTCAGATTATTTCACAAAGAAACTATATATGTATATACGTATGCATATATATATTACAGTTGTATATATATGTGTTACAGTTATATATATATATATACACAGAGTTATATATATATTATATATATAATATATATATCACAGTTTCACAGATTTCATTGTTTGGAGAAGCAACAATATATTTGAACAGCCTCCCCACTGCTGGAAATGGAGATACGCTTTCCCACTTTTTGCTATTACGAAACAATGGGACAGCGAATGTTCTCACATTTATGATATTTGCATATGTGCAAGTGTCCACATAGTACACGTTCTCAGAAATAGAATTTGCTGATCAAGAGATACATGAAATTGGGTACCCTGGGTGGCTCAGTCGGTTAAGCATCTGACTTCGGCTCAGGTCATGATCTCACCTGTTGTGAGTTCCAGCCCCGCGTCGGGCTCGGGGCTGACAGCTCGGAGCCTGGAGCCTGCCTCGGAGTCTGTGTCTCCCTCTCTGTCTGTCCCCTCCCCCGCTCGCGCTCTGTGTGTGTGTCTCTCTCTCTCTTACTCAAAAATAAACATCAAAAAAAAGAGAGATGTGAAATTTTATTCCAATGAATATTGTGAAATACCCCTCCACACACACACACACACAAAGTGCCAACTCTCAGTAGGGATGCATTTTATTGCATGCTCTTTTTTGTGTGTCGTGGGATATGGATACCATCCAGGATTGAGGATATTTCCAATAAGGTGTCTTTATGGTGATCAAATGTTTCCGGTTCTTTGGGGGCATTCAGTCACCTGCGATAGCTGTTTATTGCCTGATGCTTGACAGTGAACAGTATCCATCAAATTGCTCTTTGCTATAGTGCTGTTGCATAATTAGGTTTTCCAGGAAGTCTGTCTTTGGCATCATCATAATTTTCATTAACGTCGTGAGTAATGGTAGCTGCTTCTGCTATCAGACCGATGTGGTTATTTCTCAATAAGCCTGCCCTGTTACCTTCCAAAGGTAAAGACGAGGGTGATGATTCAGGAGCTCAGAGTGCCCGTGGAGGGCAAGGGTGATTTTCCGTTTGGTAAGAGTAGATACCAGTAGGAAGGTCTATAGTCACTGAAGAAAGTCTAGAAGCATGCGCTAGAGTACTGATTCTCTCAATCCCAGCTTCCGTTCCAAAATCCTAAAAATGGGAACCAGGATCCTACTGCATAATTCCTAGGTAGATTATGACCTGCTTTGGCCATGTTGAATATTTTAACATCTTAAAACCTTTCGTAAAAAATGCCTCAAAGCTCACTCCGAGTGTCTGTCAGTTACAAAGTAAAACATGAATACAGTTAACTGGCAAATTCGGGTTCTACACAGTTCAGATCACAGGTGTTATACAAAAAAAAAAAAAATCCAGTTAGAACATCTAGTGGCTGGTCTTACACAAAATATATAGACTCAAGCTGTGTGAGTGAGAAAAAGAGAGATTTAAACCTAGCCATTTGGTATCATTGAGAAATCGCCCAATAATCACTCTTTCCGGTTTCAAACGTGTTATTTTCATTTAGTTTAACCATAGTTAGGGATAGAACCATAAAAAGAAATACTTGGGAAGAGATCAGCAGGACATTTTTATTATAGAACTCGTCCATAAAACACAGAGAGTCATAAATGATACTCTAGTTTAAGAACTGATAAAATAATGAATAGGTGTGAGTATGCCTGTGTTTTCTTTTACTGAGGATAAATCTTCTGGCTTACTAAAGAGTTCACTTTGCAGTGAAATTGGCTCATGTAAGGTTATTTTTTTTATATAGACACAGCAGTGATATATATACATATATATGCGTATATATATGTGTGTGTATATGTGTGTGTATGTGTGTGTGTGTGTGTGTGTGTGTATATATATATATATATATATATATATATATTTGGTGATAGATATTCTCTTACTGATCTTTCTCTTAAGTTTCATATAGTCAATGCTAGAAGTCCCCAGTTAGAAAATAGAATTTGTACTTGAACAATTACGCTTTTTATTGGGTGGTGGGGATTATGTATTCTGCTGCTGAGTGGCAAAACATAGCAGATCCCTGAAAAATAATGTAGTCAGGTATGTGAAATAACTACCACTGGGGGATAATCTGCTTTGTCGTTTAGAATCGGGCGCATAAATAACGCTAAGGTCCTTTTCTAGAGTCATTATGCAAAATAAAAAATTCCCTAATTTGTGAACCAAGCCACAGACACGTAATCAATGCAGGATTTACGAAGCCCGCATAAACCAGAAATCGGGGAGAAGAGAATAGAGATGATTCTACTTCGCCATCATTAACAAACACAAAGAACTGAGGGAAATCTGTTTTTATTTGATAGGATCTAACGGGATTTAAAGAAAATGGCCAGTTTGCACACGACACAGAAAACTAGACTTCAGAACCAGACCTCTAATATGGCCTCCGTGCTTGACTCTCTCTTCAAAAGAACAAGGCTATCCTGCCAACAATTCTCATCAAATATTTCTGTCACCATCAATTTTCTTGAGGTCATGGTCTTTTAGTCAGTATTTTATTGAGCGCTGAGAATGAGCAGATGAATGAAAACAACCACATCAGACATACATAAATGCATATATTACCGTGCATATGGAGAAACTAGCCTGTTTCTAAACAAGGTGGGCTCTCTGTAAATTTCTTATCAGCACCGGCCTAAATGCAAAGAAAGGTCGATTCAGAACTTCCTACAAAAACTGATTTTTTTTTTAATGTTTATTTTCATTTTTGAGAGAGAGACAGAGACAGAGAAAGAGGGGGACACAGAATCCCAAGCAGGCTCCGGGCTCCGAGCTGTCAGCACGGAGCCCGACAGGGGGCTCGAACCCACAAACTATGAGATCATGACCTGAGCTGAAGTGGGGCACTCAGCCGACTGAGCCACCCGGCTGCCCCCAAAACTGAGTTTTTTGTAGTGCCACATTTTAACTGACGTCACAATTTAAATCACTGAATAAAGGACTTTCATCTGCACCCGTCTAAGTCAGTCATGTTTGGCCGCAATTTGTAAACAGATCGCTTGAGAATTTGCGTACTCTCGTTGCGGGTATACCTCGTTTTACTACCCTTTGCTTTATGTTACTTTGCAGAAGTTGCATTTCGTACAATTTGAAGGTCTGCGGCAAGCCTGCACGGAGGAAGTCAGCGAGCACCAGTTTTCCGACAGCATTTGGTCCCTTCGGGTTTCTGTGTCGCCTTTTGGTAATTCTCACAAGATTTCAAACGTTTTCATTACAACTGTATTTCTTACAGTGATCAGGGTTCAGTGATTACAACTTGCTGAAAGCTCAGATTCGCATTTTTTTTTAGCCATAAAGTATTTTTAAGGTATATATACTGTTTTTTTTTTTTATTTGAGAGAGAGAAAGAGAGCAGGGCAGAGGGGCAGAGGGAGAGGGAGACACAGAATCCGAAGCAGACTCCGGGCTCCGAGCTGTCCGCGGGGCTTGAACTCATGAGCTGTGAGATCACGACCTGAGCCGAAGTTGCGTGCTTAACCGACTGAGCCACCCAGGCGGTCCCCCCCCCCCCCACCATTGTTTTTTAAACATAATGCTACTGCACACTTAATAGATGGCAGTGTGGTATAAACATCACTTTTATATGCACTGGGAAACCAAAAATTCCTTTTTTGACTCACTTTGTTGCAATATTTGCTTTAGTGCCGTGGTCTGGCACCAAACCCACAAAATCTCTGAGGTTTGCCTGTATAGTATTTAACTACGTACTATATGCTAAGCAATGAGCTACGCTTCCTCATAGATGAGCAACCCAGGAAGCGGGATGGAAGAAAAAAATATTTGGATAAACCCCAGAGCCCACCCGTTCCAACACTAGGTGGCTACATATCCCGCGAATGTTATTTCTGCGCCCAATTTGAGAAGTTCTCAGAACGTATAGCGATCAGTATCCTTCCGTTCAATCCAAAAATACCTGAGAGCGTCTACGAGGCCCAAGTTCTCTGCACGTTGTTCCAGGATGTAGGGAGATGAATAAGTCCCGATCCCTGTCCTTGAGGAGCTCCGACAATTATATGAAGAACTCTACTTCGAGGCCAAATGTTATCAGTAGACGAGCGAGGACCACCCACGGTGCTCTGGGCACCTTACAGGAAGAATCACAAGAACACATCATCTTGCGATGAGAAGAGGCTTCAAAGCAGAAGCAGGACTGGGGGCGCCTGGGTGGCTCAGTCGGTTGAGCGTCCAACTCTTGATACAGGATCAGGTCACGATCTCGCGGTTCGCGAGATCGAGCCCCGTGTCGGGCTCTGCTTGGGATTCTCTCTCCCCTCACTCTCTGCCCCTCCCCTACTTGCTGTCTCTCTCTCTTTGTCTCTCTCAAAATAAATAAATAAACTTTTTTTTTTTTTTAAAGAAGCAGGACTGAAGATTGACTTTGATATGAATTGAATTTCGGAGCAGTATCAGCATACACGGAGAGGCAGGAAAGCCAAGGGTGAATTCAGAGACTAATGATTAGTTTATTTTGGCCGCAAAGGCATATGGGGATAGAAGGAGCTAGGGACTCACCTAGACCAACCGGTGGAATTAGGACCGTTCGTGTGGTGCTTTACTTTTCCTACAGCGGCCCCCGGCTGAAATGTTCCCCTTTCTTCTGAACTCCCCACTCTTCTCCAACCCCTCCTCTTTCTTCCAAAAAAAAAAAAAAAAAACCAGCTTAATTTTTCACCTCCTTCGGCTTCCTTTGAGTACCCCAGGCCTTGTCTGATTAGTCGTAGCATTTCATATGGATTATACAGTTTAGTACCTTAATAAACCACTGTCTTGCATCGTGCATAGTCACTCCTGTTACGCTGGCTGTGAGCATACCAAGTCGTTCCGGGCCAGCTTTTACCACATCCAAGGTAAAATTAGCTTAATCCTTAAAGGTCTGGCCTACTTCTCCTCATTTGGTTCCTCTTATCAGAGGCAGGGTGTTCTTACTGATCGCTCTGCACCCCCCTGGAGCCAAAGCAGTATAATCAAAAGGGCTATTGGCTCAGGGCTTAACACCCCCTTCAAAACTGAGGTATCGACATAGTTTCTGTACTTTTCCAGAATTTTCTATAAGATGTTGCTCCTTTTTTTTTTTTAACGTTTATTTATTTTTGAGAGAGAGAGAGTGCGAGAGTGCGAGCATGAGTGGGGGAGGGGCAGAGAGAGAGGGAGACCCAGAATCCGCAGCAGGCTCCGGGCTCTGAGCCGTCAGCACGGAGCCCGATGCGGGGCTCGAACCCACGAACCGTGAGACCATAACCTGAGCTGAAGTCGGACACTTAACCGACTGAGCCACCCAGGCGCCCCTACAAGATGTTGCTCTTAATGGGCATCTCACCACATAGCCATGCAGGATAACAAACATAACGCCGTCACCCATCACTATGACTTTCATTTTAATAACCCCAAATATTCATGGAGTGTTGGGCATGTGTCAAAAGCTATGCAAGGTATTGTAGGTTGTATTTCACCTAGTTGCTGCAACAACCCAGTGACACAGGTGCCGTTTTTAATCCCGTGTCACAGGTTCCTCAGCTGAGGTTCTCAGGGAGCCCGGGGTGGCTCAGTCGGTTAAGCACCTGACTCTTGATTTCAGCTCAGGTCATGATCCCAGGGCTCTGGGATCAAGCCCCATGCTGGGCTCTGCTCTGAGCATGGAGTCTGCTTAAGATTCTCTCTCTCTCTCTCTCTCTCTCTCTCTCTCTCTCCCCCTCTCTGTCTCAAATAAACAAACAAACTGAGGTTCTCCACTTGTTTTGTTCGTCCTGAGGTTGGAAAAAAACGTCTTGCTCCTTACATTCTACTCCACTGCCTCTCATGCACTGGTGAATTCCACCCAGCGCTTTTTAATGTGCACCGAAGTTTACCACCCATTAAATAAAATATGGCAGGCATCTGATGTGTGTACACAAAAACGTTATGCACACGTGAAAGGCTCTCTTCTGAATGGCGGTATCGCTGCCCCCCTGGGAATGGCAACTTCTTCAAAGTGCCACCAGAGGCTACGTTGTTTTTCAAACATTCTCCGTATGAAGTGTCCATTCAGAATGGTGCCGCCCTTCCGGGGAAAGGTTGCTGATCCTCAAGCCCGGCTAACGCTCTCGTTTGTCTGTTTTTTGCCGCACGCATCGTCTCAACTTCTTAAGATAAACCTCCAACACTACGTATTTATATAGAGCATGGCAAGTCTTGTGCCAAGAGCTATAAAATGGTTTCTCTGTTTGTGTAAAATAGAAACATGTCTCCCCCGTTAACCTCTTAGCTATGACGACGGAAAACTAAAAGCGCGCTATTTGGGAGAGATGCGTCGTATAAACTAAAGTTGGCATAAAATTCTGAGCATCGTGGTGCCCTAAGAATACCCAGGGACATGTCCATCCAGAGTAAAGAAGAGTATTACAGTTGGCCCTTGAATAACATGGGCTTGAACTGCATGGGTCCACGTATGTGCTGATTTTTTTTCAATAAATACGGCATAGTATTGTGATGTGTTTTCTCTTTCTTATGGTTTTCTTAATAACATTTTCTTGTTTGTAGCTTGCTTTGCTGTAAGAATACAGGGTATAATACATGTAACATATAAAATACATGTTAGAGGACTATGTTGTTGTCAAGGCTGCAAGTCAACAGTAGGCTATCAGTAACGTTTTTGGCAAGTCAAAAGTTAAATGCAGATTTTCAGCTGTGGGGGGCAGGGGCGTGGGCTCCCCTAATTCCTGCATTGCTCAAAGGGCACCTGTATTTTCCTGTGGCTGCTGTAAGAAATTCCCAGAAATTTGGTAGCTTAGAAAAATCAAACAGAAATTTATTTCCTCATGGTTGGTTCTGGAGACCAGAAGTCCAAGGTCAGTTTCACTGCACCCAAATCAAGGGGAGACGGGGCCGTATTCCCTCCTGAGGCTCTCAGGAAGAATCCGTTCTTTGCCTCCTCCAGCTTCTGGTGGCTGCTGGCATTCCTTGACTTGTGGCCACATCACTCCAATCTCTGTCTCCAAGGTCACACTGTCTCTTCCTCTTCTGTCACTTCCCTCTACTCCCCTCTTATAAGGATACATGTGATTTCATTTAAGGCTCACCCAGATGATCCAGAAAAAAATCTCTCCATCTCAAGATCCTTAAGTTAATCAACATTCGCAAAGACCCTGTTTCTAAATCAAGTAACATTTACAGGTTCTAGGTCTTGGGACCTCATATCATTGGGGGCCATCTTTCAACCTACCACAGATAGAAACACAGTCAAATCACGCAGCTTGTTGATTTCACCATGCTTCTACTGATGGTAAGTTCCATTTGTTCAGGCATCGTGGTATAAGAACAGTGACCTCCTTGCCTTGTTATTCCTCTCTTCCTCCAGCCAAGCATTCTCCACCCTACACCCAGGGTGGTCTTTCTGAAATACTTCCATGGCTTCCCGCTCCCTAAAGGAAAATGACATACAGGCCTGTTTCGACGGTGTGTGATTTCGAACCCCTTCTACATCTGGCTCCAACCATTTCCCTGCTGGCCTCATCCTTGGTCATTGCACCTACATCTCAGTCATACTGAACTGGTCCTTGTTGCCTCAGAAAGTCACACTCTTTCAAGAAGCCTGGCTCCCTCTCAGCCTCTTATACCCTTTCCTTCCTCACCTACTGAATCTGTCATCTTCTTTTAAAACTCAATAAAAAATCTGGGGCGCCTGGGTAGCTGAGTAGGTTAAGCACCCAACTCTTGGTTTCGGCTCACGTCACGATCTAGCGGTTCGTGGGTTCGAGCCCCACATCGGGCTCTGTGCTGGCAGTGCGGGGCCTGCTTGGGATTCTCTCTCTTCTCCTCTCTCTGTCCCTCCCCTGCTCACACGGTCTCTCTCTCTTTCAAAATAAATAAATTAATTAAAAAAAAAAACCCTCAGTATAAAATCTAAATCTGTGTAAAGCACTTCCTCAGGGCAGAGTCTGATATCCTTTCTTCTGTGTTTCCACAGGAAGTTGTACAGACGTCATCTTATAATTTATTGTATTTAATGATAAAAACCTGTTGAATGTACATCATTTTATGCTGCTCTGTGAACTAGTTCAAGGGCAGGGGTACTGCGGTAGGCTGAATAACGACCCCCCTCGAAGATGTCCATGGTCCTAATCTCTGGAACCTTTGAATAGGTTGCCTTATGGGGCAGAAGGCACTTGGAGGATGTGCTTAAGGTTATGGGCCTCGTGATGGAGAGATTATCCTGGATTATCCAAGCGAGACAAATCTAGTTGCAAACATCTTTACCTGAAAGAGACAGGAGGGCCAGAGAAACAGAGAAAGACATAAAGATGGGAGCAGAGCTCAGGTAGGAGAGAAGATGCTATTTGCTGCTAGCTTTGAAGATGAAGGAAGGGGCCACGAGCCAAGGACTATAGATGGCCTCTAGAAACTGGGAAAGGCAAGAAAACAGATTCTCTCATAGAAGCCTCCAGAAGGAACATAGCCCTGCCAGCATCTTGATTTTTTTTTTCTAGAACTTCCGACTTCCAGAACTGTAAGATAATAAATTCATGTTGTTTGAAGTTACTAAGTTTGTAGTAATTCATTACAGTGGCAATAGAAAATGCACAGAGGCCCCATCTCAATTTCACTTTGAATCCCAGCCATGGCGCCTGGCACAGAGCGGGCGGTCAATTCTTTAGATGAATCCGTAAACAAAAACAGTAATTGCTCTATTGGTGGAAGGATCTACGAAGACACTCGGCCAGCTCTGTAGACCCTGACACCATTGTAGGCAGGAACGTAATTTTACCCCCACAAAAACTCTCCAAATTCTGATTAGAATTCCAGAGGACGCTGGGGCGCCTGGGTGGCTCAGTCGGTTCAGCGTCCGACTTCGGCCCGGGTCATGGTCTCACGGTTCGTGAGCTCGAGCCCCGCGTCAGGCTCTGTGCTGACAGCTCGGAGCCGGGAGCCCGCTTCGGATTCTGGGTCTCCCCCTCTCTCTGCCCCTCCCCTGCTCATGCTCTGTCTCTGTCTTAAACATAAATAAAACATTAAAAAAAAAAAAAAAGACTTCCAGAGGACGCTGAAAACTATTTCTGAAAGACATGGTTGAAGCTTTCTTGTTGTTTCTACCTTCCCGCATCCTAATCCTGGTGCTCATGTGCTCGGACTACAAGAATATACAGGACAACCAGCCCTTTTAGATTTTCCCTTTATTCCTATAGGTGAAAAGAAAACCCAATGCATGCAGCAGCAAGAACGTAAGAGACTTCCACATATCCCGTTATGATAGTTTAGTGTGAAGAAAATACAAAGCGGCACAGGGAACATTTCAAAGACACCGTCGGGATTTTCTTTTTCTCTCATAAAAATCCCATGGATCACTAAGCCCTGCGGGCCACCTGTCCCACCCAAGCAGCAGGCTGTAGACTAAGTTTCAAAAATCACCTCCAATCGTCCACTCAGACAGAAAGTGGCAGTTGTCGTCCACAATGTGGTACCGTTCAAGGAATAAGGGGGCTCTCTTTTGGAATCCACAACCTTGGGGCGCCTGGGCGGCTCAGTCGGTTAAGCATCCGACTTGGGCTCAGGTCACGATCTCACAGTTTGTGAGCTCGGGCCCCACGGCGGGCTCTGTGCTGACGGCTCGGAGCCCGGAGCCTGCTTCGGATTCTGTGTCTCCCTCTCTCTCTGCCCCTCCCTGCTCACCCTCTGTGTGTCCCTCTCTCTCTCAAAAATAAATAAATAGACCTAAAAAACTGTTTGTAATTAAAAAAAGAAAGAAAGAAAATCACACCTGAGAAGCTATCTACTTCCGATTCCAGAAAAATCATCATTTCAAATTTCCAATTGTTCTTTGGTTTGCTAAAGATATAGGCCCGAGGTAAACGACTCTTGTATGGAAATGCTCACTGTTGGGTCTTTTTTGTTTCCGCAGAAATAGGTCTAGCCTGGGACAAAACTTGGGAGTTCAAATGGGAGAGGAATTTGGAGGTTGGGCACAGCAACTAGGAGGGAGAGTAAGACAAGGGTCGAATTTAGGAGCAAATGAGACCCAGAGAAAGGTCTCTTGTTTGTTCATTCTCCCACTCTCTTTGCAAAGAGCATCTATGAAATGAAGCATCCCTATTCTTTCATCATCGGGTAGGTAGTCTGGGGGCCCAACAGTCAGCATCGTCTCAAGAGCTGATTTGATCTAGATGAGGTTCCATAGTGTAATGGACGCTGATCTAGACGAATACACAAGCTTGATTTTCCCCCACTTTAATAGGGCATACATTCTCCCTTCTCTTTCTCACTCTTTTCTCCCTTTCCTCATTATCTATCCACCTGATCACGCAGCAGATATTTGGTTTTTTTAATTTTTTTTTTTAACGTTTATTTATTTTTGAGACAGAGAGAGACAGAGCATGAACAGGGGAGGAGCAGAGAGAGAGGGAGACACAGAATCCGAAACAGGCTCCAGACTCTGAGCTGTCAGCACAGAGCCCGACGCGGGGCTCGAACTCACGGACCACGAGATCATGACCTGAGCCGAAGTGGGACGCTTCACCGACCGAGCCACCCAGGCGCCCCGCAGATATTTGTTAATTACACCACAGGTACCGGGCTAGGTACCGGAGGTCTGCATGTGTGAAGTTCACTGCCTCGTGAAGGTCAAGTACAAGTAAACATACTTTTTGAAGCCGCTTGGAGAAGTTGCATTACACAACCTTAAAAGTGAATATAGCCTTTGACCCAGAAGCTGCAATTCATAACAAATAACAGGGCAAGAATATTCAGTGAAGCGTTTTTGTAGTGGTTGGAAAACAGAAGAAAACAATAAATTGTTGAACAACAGAGGATTGGTTCTATCATGCAGTAATATACAAAATATTAAAAATTCAAAAATATAAACTAGTAACATTTAACTACACGGAGACGTTTTTATAATATGTTAAGTGGAAAAACAAGGCGCAATACCACATATGTGGCATGATCAGAAATGCATATATAAATATACAAAGAGAAATAAGCAAAAATGGCAAGACTACATACAAAAAATGCTATCAGTGTTTATACCTTTGAGTGGCGAGATTATGGGGGATGCTTTAAAATTTTGATTTCCCTAGATTTTATAAAATTACCTGTTGTACTTTTTTTTTTTACGCGCATTCATTTTTGAGAGACAGAGCGCGAGCAGGGGAGGGGCAGAGAGAGAGGGAGACACAGAATCCCAAGCAGGCTCCAGGCACTGAGCTGTCAGCACAGGGCCCTACGTGGGGCTCGAACTCAGAGACCACGAGATCATGACCTGAGCCCAAGTCGGACGCTTCACCGGCTGAGCCACCCAGGTGCTCGTCATACTCTTAAAATCACTTTTCGAAAACAATTTTATGCCAAATAATTTTGTTCTTTAGTCCTATTGAGCTGAGTCTTCCTAATCATTATTATTTTTCTCATTAGTAGAATATCCAACAGGTACTAACAGGATTTTTAGGTGATCTGAGGGCTCTATTAGAGACCCCAAATCAATACAAATATGCAGTGTGAATGCAGCAAAAGCATAAAATATGAAGTCAAGATAGAGTTGGGCTCCATCGCCTAATGAAGGATCGTTCTTCGGAGGAACGGGATATAGGATAATAAAGGTTCCCACCAAGCAGAACTCATATACGGCTTTATTTAGACCCTTACATGAAATGCATATGAAAATGTCAAATATCGTATTGATATTACCAGTATTGTTCCTCAATCATTAAGTAAGGGCAACACGAACAAAATTAGATGATGATCTCTGATCTCTAGGTTTAGAAGGCCTATTTAAGCCTTACACAAAGTCAACAGTTCTTGGTTGAAAATATTTGCCAGAGAGAAGCATTTGCCATAGACAAAGGGTTAAAATCTTCACTATAAAACGGACTTAGAAAGCAATAAAATCTGAACATTTCGGGAGGGAAATAGGCAGTTTTGCACTAGCAGTTTGTAAAAGAATTACAGATGGGAATGACAACTGAAAAGTGATTACAGAATCACCAGTAATCCCAAAAAGGAATATTAAACAATGAAGATGTGCCTACAAGATTGTAAGGTTTGAGATAAGAATTTTTAAAAAATGGACGTTTGTAAAAACAGCTGTTATTTCTTTATAATGTTCAGGTTTTACTCAAAGAGCATTTATTAATTTTGTAACGAGAAAAATACGTTTTCCTAAAAAATCACATCGACGTACAATTTGAGTATAATGCAGTGATGCACATACACTCTGAATATAATACGGTAATGCATATTTTATGTTAAAAATCCTGAGAATGTGCACACATAATACAACTTTTTTCACAAATCCAATCACGCTGGAAACGATAAAACATACGTGAAGAAATTCCAAGGAAATTTGTTTATAATAGCAAATATAGCATAAAGCAGGCTATAATAATTATCACTTTATCTCTTCACAAGAAGCGTTCTAAAAACATGTATGTGTACTGTAAGTTGTATGAATACATATCTTCTATGATTGCATTTTCACATATTAACTTTCCCAAGAGTAAACCTCACTTGTAATTATCCACTTAGCCTCGTTTTGCTTTTACAGATGCCTTGTCCAAGCCATTACGATATAAATCAACCTTTCAATGTGTCAATTTAAAAATTTATCCAGCCAAGGAACGCCTGGGTGGCTCAGTCGGTTAAGCGTCCGACTTGGGCTCAGGTCATGATCTCACAGTTCCCGACTTCAAGCCCCGCGTCAGGCTCCGTGCTGACAGCCCAGAGCCTGGAGCCCGCTTTGGATTCTGTGTCTCCCTCTCTCCGCCCCTCCCCTGCTTGCTCTCGGTCTCAAAAATAAACATTAAAAACAAAAAGTGTATCCAGCCACAGGCACTGCAAAATTCCTCTATCTGAAAATATTTGAAAAATAGGATCCTGAGATGTACCAATCGCATCATTAGACGTTTTCTAAGGGTGCCTAACAACGAACTACTGCGCTTTTAGTTCTTAACTCTGCTGGGCTATTTCACAGTAAACAAAGCCTACGTATCCTCCACAGCATTCTTAAAAGCCCCCCGAGGAGGCACTACCTCAAGATGGAGAGCCGGTACCCGGACTGGCTTCCTAATTCCTTTCCCATGATGACAGTTCGGAGTTTCTGAAGATGGGAAGCTGGCGCCTACGACGGCGAGTCTGTTTCTCCAGACCGCAGACAGAGCCGGGCAGGTGAGCGCTCTCTCCCTCTGCCTCACCAAAGGCACAGGGCTCTCCACCTGTCTGCCCTTGATCTCCTGGCTGCAGTTTGCCTACCAGGATGCCAATCAGTGCCAACAGGGCCGTGGGTCAACGTGCACACGGGCTTGCGGCGAAGAACTGGCAAAGAAGTCAGTGATTTAGTTTGAGGAGTGCAGTCTAAATGCACTGCACTGAGACAGACAGACTTGCCATTCAAACTCCGCTTTGTGATCTGTTTAAAGCACCGCCTTCTGAATTAAAATGATCTCTCGTCACAATAACATGAGATAATCTATCCAAGAACACCCCGATTCTATCATCGACATGGTCATCTCGATCGTTGCCAACATTACTCGGGTAATGAGGGGAGTCAGGCTTTGGGCGAGGCACATACGTGAACCTCATTTATTCCCGTGTGTGTGTGTGTGTGTGTGTGTGTGTGTATAGATATAGATATAGATATAGATATAGATATAGATATAGATATAGACATAGACATAGACATAGATATAGATATGGAGGGAGAGAGAGAGAGAAAGCAGGGCACAAAGGAGGGATGCCACAAATATTTGATTGAATTATCTCGCTTAATTCTTACAAATTCTTATGAGATCTACAGATTATTAAATTCATCTTATAGCTGAGAAATCCGAGGCGCAGAGGAATTAAGTGATCTGCCCGTGATCACACATTTAACACGTGGCTGAATTCAGAATGAAAATCAGGGCTATCTTAAAAATCCCTCTAGACTTTAATCCCTATGATCTGTTTATATGCTTATTCCGTCCACGTCGCCTACTGTACCATTACACCTTGTGAGTTGCAGGTGCTCAACAGAAGTTAAATGTCATCAGATTTATATGCACAAAAGGTGTTCAACATTGTTAGTCACCGGACAATTGATACAACCTCACGCTCACGAGGATGCGTCTCCTCAGACGGACAGACAACAAATTTTGGAGAGCATATAGAAAAATTGGAACGCTCACAAACTGCTGGTATTAATGTAAACTGAGGCAGATGCTCTGGAAAACCATCCGGCACTTTCTCAAATTGTTAAACATACAGTTCCCATATGCCCTAGTGATTTCATCCTCCCCAGAAATGAAATTTCACTCAAGAGAAATGAAAACAAATGTCTGCACAAAAGGCTTGTACCATTATTCACAAGAGCCCAAACGTGGAATCAATCCAAATGTTTGTCCTCTTTCGTACCCACCCAGGGATGCAAAAAAAAAAAAAAAAAAAGTCTATCCCCTGATGGCTAGATAACCAAAATATAGTATATCCACATAATAGAATATTACTCAGCCACCAACAGGAATGAAGTACTGATTCATTCTATAACATGGATTAAACCTAGAAAATACTATGCTAAGTGAAAGAAGCCAGACATAAACAAGGCAACGTGCTATGAGATTACATTTATAGGAAACGTCCAGAAGAAATAAATCTATGGAGATGAAAAGTAGATTAGCAATGGCCTAGGGTGAGGGTGGGCCTAAGTGGGGGGCATGATGGGAATATTGGTTGATGAAGGCTAAAGGATCCGGGAGTTTCTTTGGGGAGTGATCAAAATGTTCTAAAATTGACCATGGTGATGGCTGCACCTATCTGTGGATATGCTACAACCCGTCACATTAAAATGGGTGAATTGTATGGTAGGTGAATTTTATCTCAACATGTCAGTTATTTTTGGTGGGAAGGTGCGAAAATAACACACAGCTACGAGCACACCACGCATATAATTTGTGTGCGTGTCTGCACACGTGTATTTGTGTGCAGGCGTGTCAGCGTAAAACAAAACTTCATGTCAAAAGTTTGCTAAAGCCATTTTCTTTTTGTACATCTTTTCTTAAAAAACAATCCGAGGATACTAAAAAGACAACTATTGCTGTGGTAAGTCACCCGAAATGCATAGGTCAAAAAGTTGCCCTCGAAAAGATTGATTGGGGGAAGACGTGAAAACACCATCTGCTTAGGCACCTGCTATGGGCCAGGCATCATGCAGGCACTTTACGTGTAGTATTTCCCTTGATAAATGTGTGATATGGTAAAAGCAAACAATAGAAAGAGAGGTGAAAATATATTCCTCTAACACCTTTCCAATACTGCATAAGATATAGAGTCCGATAGAAGATAAAGCATAGACGTTGTGATCAGATCCTAGTGTAAAAACTCAATTCTTGGGACACCTGGGTGGCTCAGTCGGTTGAGTGTCCAACTCTTGATTTTGGCTCCGGTCATGACCCCAGGGTCATAGGATCAAGCCCCACATGAGGCTCCACATTGAGCATGGAGCCTATTTAGATTCTCTCTCTCCCTGGGGCACCTGGGTGGCTCCATTGGTTAAGCATCCGACTTGGGTTCAGGTCATGATCTCGCGGTTCGTGAGTCTGAGGCCCATGTCAGGCTCTGTGCTGACAGCTCGGAGCCTGGAGCCTGCTTCGGATTCTGTGTCTCCCTCTCTCTCTGCCCCTCCCCTGCTCGTGCTCTAGCTCTCTCAAAACAAATAAGTAAACATTAAAATATGACTTCACTCTTATGAGGACTTCAAGAGACAAAACAGATGAACATAAGGGAAGGGAAACAAAAATAATATAAAAACAGGAAGGGGGACAAAACAGAAGAGACTCAAATACGGAGAACAAACTGAGGGTTGTGGGAGGGGTTGTGGGAGGGGGGGACGGGCTAAATGGGGAAGGGCCACCAAGGAATCTACTCCTGAAATCATTGTTTCACTATATGCTAATTTGGATGTAAATTTTAAAAAATAAAAAATTAAATTAAAAACAAATAACATTAACCTGCTAAATGCTGAGAACTCCAACACAGATTTTAAAATTTTCAGTCTGAGTAGCTTATCTTGGACTTTATTACACCCTCTAACATTCCAGTTTGAAGAGGGGCCCTAGCCCTAAAAACTATAATTTTCCTCCTTCAATTATAACTAGTTATATAGAGGACTTTGGCCTCAGTTTCTCCATCTATAAAATAGGTGATTTGAACTAAAACATTTTTAAAGCTCTTTAGTGCTCTAAATATGTATAAGTTTTGATGCTTTTTATTTACATGACAAATATAGATGCCAGTCACTGAATATAATAAATATTATGATCTTAAAAGGTATATAACAGAATATTGGTGCAATGACTGAACGATGAGGTATTGTTATGGAGGAAAGCGAAATGATATGGTGAGAAGAAAATGATCTTTGGAATTAAAAATATGAAATTGAAAAAAAAAGATGTTAAGGGAATCTAATTCACATATTCAACCTCTTAGTAAGTCATAACAAATACAGTAGAGGTTTCAGAGTAAAAAGACCACTTTTTGTAAATCTTATGAGACAATAAATTTATAGATTCTTAAAAAAAATAATTAAAACAAACAAGGGGCACCTGGGTGGCTCAGTCAGCTAAGCATCTGACTTCGACTCAGGTCATGATCTCACAGTTCGTGAGTTCAAGCCCCTCATCGGGCTCTGTGCTGACAGCTCAGAGCCTGGAGCCTGCTTCGGATTCTGGGTCTCCCTCTCTCTCTGCCCTTCCTTCACTCACACGCGCTCTCTCCCTCCTTCTCTCTCTCTCTCTCAAAAATAAACATTAAAAAATTTTTTTTAAATAAGAAAACAAAAACACAAAAAACCCTCAAAACCTCATTTCCATTTTCCGTTAGCTGTAGAAGCACAGGCAAGTTACTCGAGCCTCAGGACTCCCACCTGTAAAATGAGAATGCTAGTACCTCTGCTATTATGTTTGCTGTAAGAATTAAATAGCAGACTGAGAATATGGTGGCTGTTACAGAGCAACTCGCCGTAGATGTTACTTTCTTTTCCCTTTCCTTAATTCAGTTACCTTTCTAAAGTGGTGTGTGTGTGTGTGTGTGTGTGTGTGTGTGTATCAGATGTTCAACCAATTGAGCCACCCAGTTGGCTTTTTATTTTTAATTTTTTTAAGTTTATTTTGAGAGAGAGAGAGAGAAAGCAGGAGAGGGACAGAGAGAGAGGGAAAAAGAGGGGATTATAAATTAAAATAAGGGAATCAAACAATAGATGCATTACGGACGAATATCTTAAGTGAAAGACATTAGTTCCTGCCCCTCTGTCTCATTTGTATTGCTTTACAAACTTTCTTTTCCTTTCTAAGTCATCTGTGACCGGTAGAGCTGAAAAGAACTGAGTATCTGTGGATATTTATTTATCCTGGCCAGCAGAATGTACTTTGGGTTATAAATATACAACAAGAGATTCTCCATCTATATCATCAGGGGAATGCCAATTAAAACAACAATGAGATGCCACCACACACCTAGAAGAATGGCCAAACTCTGGAGCACTGACAACATCAAATGCCGGTGAGAATTTGGAGCAACCGAAACGCTCATTCATTGCTGGTGAGAGTGAAAAATGGTATAGCAACGTTGGAAGCCAGTTGGATAGTTTCTTACAAAACTTAAACATGCCCTTTTCATATGGTCCAGCGATCACACTCCTTGGTATTTGCCCAAAGGAGTAAAAAATAATGTCCGTACAAACGTGCACACTGATGTTTATTGAAACCCTGTTCCTAATTGCCAAGACTTGAGAGCAACCAGCATTATCCTTCAGTAAGCAAAAAGAAAGGAGCTATCAAGTCATGGGAAAACATGAAAGAATCTTACACGCATACTACTAAGTAAAAGAAGCCCATCTGAAAAGGCTCTATACCATAGGATTCCAACTATATGACATTTTAGAAAAAGCAGAACTATGGAGACGGTAAAAAGATCAGTGATTGCCAGGAGAAAAGGGGAAAAAGATGGATAGGCAGAGCACAGAGGATTTTTAGGGCAGTGAAAATACAGTTGATCCTTGCACAACGTGGGTTTGAATTATTTGGGTGCACTCGCACATGGGTTTTTAAAATAAATGTAGTACAGTTCTAGAAATGTATTTATCCCCCTTACGATTTTCTTAATAATGTTTTCCTTTCTCCAGACTACTTTATGGTAAAAACAAGTATATAATACATGTGACATACCCAATGTGTGTTAATCGACTATGTTATCGGTAGGCTTCCCGTCAACAGTGGGCCATTACTTGCTAAGTTTGGAGGGAGTCAAAAGTTACACAGATTGCCAACTCTGTGGGGGTGTCCGTGGCCCTAACCCCTGCACTGTTCAAGGGGCAATTGCACTCTGTATATTATAAAGATGGATATATGGCTGTATACATTTGTCCAAACCCACAGAATATGCGACACCAAGAATGAACCCTATGGTGAATGATAGACTTGGGGTGATTATGTGTCAATATAGGTCCATCTTTGGTAAAAGTACCATTTTGGCAAGTGATGTTGATAATGGAGGAAGCGAGGCCTATGTGGAGGCAGAGGGGTATATGGGACATCTCTGTAGTTTCCTCTCCATTTTGTTGCAAACCAAAAGCTGCTCTAAACAATAATAATAAAGCCTAAAACAAATACACGGAATACGGCGTCAACGAAGCCTCACTACTCCACACAGTTTTCAAAAGACAGAATGAGCAACATTTCAGTTGATTTTCGAATACAATTCCCATTTTTTTCCTCCTTCTAAATGAAAAAAAAAAAAATGAGAATTTGTCAACCAGTGGCCGCACTTCCCAGCCCTCCTAAGAATTCTTATTACAGTAAGAGAACTGGTCAGGAGAGCAGTGACGTCGGGCAAAAAGTGTATTTCGAGATGAAAAAAAAATTGCTGAAGATCATCCCAGGAATGAAGAGAGTAGACTAGTGTGTCACAGAAGGTTTTCCTGAAAAGAAATGTCGCATTTCATCTTTATTCATAAAAGTATATGTCTTCTACAAGAATCTTTGCAACAGCACAGCAGAGCAGATGTCTGATGACGGGGTCAACCAAAGAGCAGTATCAGGGAGGTGCTGGAAATGTGAATGTGACAGGTAAGGGAGTGGGCCAAAAAAAAAAAACCCAAAAAACCCAAGGGATTTAGCCAAGCTTTCATAACTAAGCCATGGCAGAATCTGATTTCTAATCCTACGTCCTTCATCGTTCACTTTTGTTGTTGTTGTTGTTTTTTAGCTGCAACTCTGGGTTCTCCTAGACCTTGAAGGGACAACCATGAAACGGACATTGTTCCTTATCCTCAATGTAGGTTACAATCTATTTTGTCGTCCCTGGAATTGCACCATGTGTCCCGGCTACAGGGACATCATGGTCCTCCACGTTTGCCTTTCAGGCTTCCAAATATTCAGACCTGTACCCGTGAAATACATGAGGCGAAAATGGAAAGAGTGAGAGAAACAGACACTTTAATGATAACTTAATAACCCCATTTTCGGTGATGGGTAGAACTAGACAGAAGATAAATAAGAGAAGAATTAAACACTACTATGAATTAACTAGACCTGACAGACATCTATAGAATGCCACACTCACCGAAACCAGAATACACGTTCTTCTCAAGTGCCCATGGAACCTTCTCCAGAATAGACCATATGTTGGGCCACAGATAAGCCTCCATAAATTTAAAAAGGATTGAAATCAAAGAAAATATGTTCTCGGGCCACAGCGAAGTAAAATTAGAAATCCACAGAAGGAAATTTCAGGAATGCACCATGTGGAAATTGGACAACACACTCCTAAATACGCAATGAGGCAAGGGAGAAATAATAAGTAAAATGGCAAAGTATTTGGAAAGAAATGAAAATGGAAACAAAGCACACCCTCCCCTCCTCTCCCACAACCACCGGTTTGTTCTCTGCATTTATAAGTTGCGGGAGTTCTGCTTGTTTGTTAGGGTTTGGTCTGTTTGTCTGTTTGCTTGGTATTTCTATGGCCATATCCTGTGCCAGTATAGATCCTGTGAGTTCGTATTAGACATGCCACTTCTATCACTCAGTATATATTACTTAACATTAACTAATGCTGATCTTTGGATCTGCTGCTGCTCAAAGTTCAGCCCTGAAGACGTGAAACCTTGTATTGTACTAAAAAGAAAATCAGCTGCGGGTCTACTGCTCTAGCTACTTCCTTTCCGGGTTACTACTGGTCAGTGCGGTCAGCGCTGAAAGCAAGGAGTGCCATGACCTCAGAAAAACAGCAGTTTCTGCCAACGGCTTCTGCAAAATAGCTTTTGGAAGTGCAGTGAGACGAATTTTATAACTTCCCTGACTGTAGGGAGAGAAAAGAATGTCTTCCACGTTAAGTCCTCTTTGGAAGACTTCGCTCCCCGAAACCCTTACTGTTCTGGTGGCTTCCCGTTTCTCACTCTCAACAGTTGAAATTAAAAGGAGTTAGGGGACTATATTCTTATGTGTGATGGCACCCACTATATCACTCTATCGTAGTCCTTTTTGTCCGTCTCCTCTACTGGAGGATGAATGCTTAGGGAACCCTTATTCATTTCAATACGCATAATGTCAAGCACAACGCCTTGCACGGAGTAGACGGTCGCCGGGTATCTGTTGACTGGATGAATAGATCCATCTTGTACAGACATTTTCCGCCAGTAGGTTGAATCAGAACTACGTGGTATTGAGCAAATCTGAAAAACATGCCAGACAGTATCCTTACATGTAACTCACAGATCACCCATCAAGACTTTGAAGATATTTTAGTTTTGAAGAAGACCTCAATACAAAGCAAATACTCCGCGGAGAACCCTTCAAGATGTCCATGCCCTAATCCCCAAAACCTGTGGCTATAAGCAGTTACCTTACGTGGCCAAGGGATTTTGCAGATATGATCCAGGTTACAAACCTTCAGGGGCGCCTGGGTGGCTCAGTCGGTCAAGCGTCCGACTTCGGCACAGGTCACGATCTCGCGGTTCGTGGGTCCGAGCCCCGCGTCGGGCTCTGCGCTGATGGCTCAGAGCATGGAGCCTGCTTCCGATTCTGTGTCTCCCTCGCTCTCTGCCCATCCCCCACCTGCACTCTGTGTCTCTCTCTCAAAAGTAAATAAAAACATTTAAAAAAAATTTTTTTAAAGGTTAAAACCTTCAGGTGGGGAGGTTATCCTGGATTATCTGAGTGTGACCAATCTAATCATGTGACTCGTTAAAAGCAGAGAAGCTTTCCCAGCTGTGTTTAGGGACAGATGTGATGATGGAAGGAGGTCACAGAGATGCAGCACTGCTGACCTGAACACGGAGGAGGAGGGTCATGGGCCAAGGAGTGTAGATGGCTTGTCGAAGCCTTCTAGAACCTTCAGAAGGAACACGGCCATAGTGACACCTTGACTTCAGCCCAGTGAGACCCATGTTAGATTTCGACCCTACAGAACTATAACACAATAAATTTGTATTGTTTCAGGCTGCCAAGTTTGTGGTGATTTCTAAAATTTCATTCATTCATTCATTCATTCATTCATTTTTTGTGGTGATTTTTTTTAAACAGCAGCGATAGGAAACGGATACAAGAACAAAACCAGTCGTCGCATCAGGAAGTTTCTGGCAATACTCCCATTGCTAGATTTAATTTTTCCTTTATTGAACATTTGTTAACTGTTAGATAAAAATGATCATTAAGCCTCAGAATAAGCCTTAAGGGCAGCAATGTTCAACGAAATACTTTATAAGCATCCTGTCTTTAACAACATCCATCGCAAAGAGTATGGTGATTAACATGAAAAAATTGAGTGCTGTAACATTATCCAGCTGGCTGGGACTACACGCCCTTCAGATGGTCCTGTTACCGCTGATGTCTACAAACCCCTCTAAGAACGACCCTTAGAATGCGGGCTATGGCACGAATTGCCAAGAGGTGAGTCCGTTTTTTTCCAAAGTAGGTTATGTCAGACAAAATTCGGGACTTCAAAAAGAGAAAAGCCCACGATTGGCCAGATGTTTTCCCCTTATTTACAGAAGACTCTCTCTGAGCTTCAAAAGTGGGGTCTCTCCTCCTGTCCTGGGGAACGGGATCGGCCACGCGGTGCCCCCAAATCCTCAGCCATGTGTCAAGTGAGAGCTTGTTTACGTGAAAGCACGTTGAAGCCGTAAAGGGCTGTGTACGTGTTAAAGGACTGTATCACTGCCGAGTTCCCGTCGATCCATCCATGGTCTTCTTCAAGGCTCTGGTCACACCTAGCATCTCATTAATTATGACAAAACCAGCTCGTGGTTCCAGAGCTATTTTTATCTTCCCGTGTTCCTATACTTGTACCGGCTCAGCCTTCTCTCCCACAAAGCCTGTGACATAGGAAGTTCAAATTTTATTAACTCCATGGACGGAGGAGAGCATTGAGGTTGAAATTAGGTCACTGCAACTCGGCAAATACACATAAGAACCATTGAATTGTACACGTTATTGTGTTGTTGTTGTTGTTGTTCTTGTTGTTGTTTAAAGTAGGCTTCAGGCTCAGCGTAGAGCCCAACACGGGGCTTGAACTCACAACCATGAGATCAAAACCTGAACAGAGATCAAGAGTTGGATGCTTAACTGACTGAGCCACCCAGGCCCTCCGAATTGTACACTTTAAATTTTTTTTTTAAATGTTTTTATTTATTTTTGAGACAGAGAGAGACAGAGCGTGAGCAGGGGAGGAGCAGAGACAGAAGGAGACACAGAATCCGAAGCAGGCTCCGGGCTCCGAGCTGTCAGCACCGAGCCCGACGCAGGGCTCGAACTCACGGACCGTGAGATCGTGACCTGAGCCGAAGTCGGACACCCAACCGACTGAGCCACCCAGGCGCCCCAAGCTTTAAACAGGCAAATTCTATGGTATATGAATCACATTCTCAATAAAGCTGTTATATGTAAAAAAAAACCATTATTACCTGCAATTTTTTTTTTTTTTAATTAAGTGCCCAGCCCAAGGTCTCACAGAGTCCGATCAGAGTTGGGTGGTGCTGACAACGCTGGAGATGCAGGGAAGTGAAAGAAACATAGTAGCAGAACCGTGATTATCATCAACCACTGAGCGTCAGATCACCGGACCCAGGGGTCTTGAGCTCTGATCAAAATGGAGTGCTCCTCACCCTGCCCCCTCCGTGGAAGCTTTGAAACTCCTTCATGCCTCGGTCAACTCCTCAGGCACTACGCTAAGCCCGAACCTAGAGGTGAAGGCCGTCGACTGATGTAGGTCGGCAAAGCAGGTCAGACAGAAGCAGCGGCAATGAACCAGAATCGCTCATGTGCTTTCCCAATGGACCGTGCTCAGTGACATTGTTCTGTGTGTCTCAAATACAATGCCCAAAATACAAGTGGGTATTTCCAGCTTATTTACTTTCATGCACAAGTTAGATCCCCGTGCAACGCGAGGAAACTTTATCTGCTTGAGCATGCTCTATACTAATTTCCATTCCAAACTTTAACTGGAATAAAAGAAAAGGCAACAATCACCTCCCAAGTTACAGGACAACAAAAACTGGAGCTCAGAAGAGCCACCGTTCATTCATTTCTCCATAGAAAGAATATGGATGTGGCTTTGAAACAAATATCATTGAGAATTTTCTAGGCAAAACTGTGCATCTCCCCCCGTCGCCCCCCCCCCCGTCCCCATAAATGATGTATGCAGATTTTCCCTCCACATAATTCCCAGTGTGCCCCCTGATCTACGAGCTGACATTTCTTTGTGAATATTTAAGCTAATGTCTGTTCTGGTCTCCTGTGCAGAATCAAACGAAAGTTTTCCCGCTCAACTTTAGTCAAGTCTTCCGTATTTGCTTATGAACATTGCCTGGGAGAAAAAAAAAAAAAAAAATGGGTCACCTATTTTAAAAAGATTATTTTGTATCTGTATAAATGAGGGTCCCTAAAAGGCGTTTTGGGGATTTTATTCGCAAAGAACACATTTCAAAGAAGCTTTACATTTACCCAGACTATAGAAAGCTGTCCCAGCTGGAAAATGAAACTACCGTTTCACTAATTACCTCCTTTCATTTATTGGAATAAAGTTCTGTTTGATGTACCGGGACTGTTCCAGTCAATGATGAGTTCAAATGTCTTTCTCTGTAGATGAAGGGCATTTAGTACACCTAATGACCACCTGCCAACTTCGGGAACGTTTTTGCAAGTATCTTTTTGTGTTCCAGAATTTTACCATCGCGGGAACTTTTGGTCACAGCTGATCTGCCCGTAACAATCATCTAGTTTGCAACTTGAACAACTAACCCCTGAGAACGGGTGCTGCCTCTTCAGTTTCCCACATAATAATATTTTCCATTTTGGCTCAAGTTTGTCACTGACTTTATAGGCAACCGCATCTATATGGGCTCCTGCCATATTCCAATCCATTCTGGCTGCGTGTTAAATTGGTTACCTTTCCGCCGTTTCTCTAACTCTTAGTCATTTGATCCAGGTTTCACCTCCATAATCCTTTCTTTTTTTTTTTTAATTTTTTTTTTCAACGTTTATTTTATTTTTGGGACAGAGAGAGACAGAGCATGAACGGGGGAGGGGCAGAGAGAGAGGGAGACACAGAATCGGAAACGGGCTCCAGGCTCTGAGCCATCAGCCCAGAGCCCGACGCGGGGCTCGAACTCACGGACCGCAAGATCGTGACCTGGCTGAAGTCGGACGCTTAACCGACTGCGCCACCCAGGCGCCCCTCCATAATCCTTTCTTGACAACTGAGATCACTGCATGTAAATGAACTACCCTGTGCTAATGATTTATTTTACTCTGTCCCTCAATTCGTTGAGGATGGAGAGTGAAGCCAACACACAAAGAGAAGAAAAGCAGGAGCATTCATAAAATAAAGGGTGAAAGGGGCCTTAGAAATCAGCAGGTCCAGGGGCGCCTGGGTGGCTCAGTCAGTTAAACATCTGACTTCGGCTCAGGTCATGATCTCACGGTTTGTGGGTTCGAGCCCCGCATTGGGCTCTGTGCCTAATTCATCTCTGAATCGTTATGCACAGAACTACACCCTGCCTAAAATAGGTACACATCAAATGCACACATCCAACGGAATAAACTCGGATTTTTTACAGTGTATTTTTATTTATTTTGAGAGAGAGAGAGCAAGTCGGGGAGGGGCACAGAGCAAGGGAGACAGAATCCCGAGCAGGCTCCGCACTGCGAGTACAGAGCCCGATGCGGGGCTTGAACTCACGAACTGTGAGATCATCACTTGCGCCCAAGTCAAGAGTCAGACGCATACCCGGCTGAGCCACCCGGGCACCCCTGGAAAAAAGTTGGGTTTTAATTTCAGCCTCAACATTCAAATCAAAACCGAGCTAAGAGGCCATTTTCACCTAACTGGCCAGAGAAAAACCTCCAAGTTTAACAACACGCTTTTTGTTGGTGAGGCCGTGGGGAGAGAAACATCTAAATCATTGCTGCCGAGCACACCAAATACTATCCTCTCCGTGGAGGGACCGTTGGGACTATAGAGGGAAATTATCTTTAGCTTTTGACCCAGCAATCTCACTTGTAGGAATTGATCTCAATGACACACAGGCAAAAGTACGGACAAAATGTGTACACGATACTATTTACTGCAGGACGATTTGTAATGGTGAAAGACCAGAAAATCACCCACGTTTTCCAGAAGACTGAGTGCAAGAAAGACTATGGTACATGTACAAAATGGATGCACTATGGACCATGCACCAAGGGTCAGTGTCTGACTCCTGATTTCAGCTCCAGTCCTGATCTCGTGGTTCATGGGTTCAAGCCCTATGTTGGGCTCTGTGCTGAAAGCGCAGAGCCTGCTAGGGACTCCCCCCCTCTCTCTCTCTCTGCCCCTCCCGTGCACTCTCGTGCTGTTTCTCTCCCAAAATAAATAAATAAACTTAAAAAAAATTTTTTTTTAAAAGAAAGCAATGTGAAACAAATAAACCTAGCTATGTATCCAATTGATGACATAACCACAAAAAGAGGAACAATTCCAAGGGACTTTAAATCACGGTGATTTAGTGGCACTGAGTTACTGGGATAAGCCCTGCAGATAAAAATGACCGCAGGGGCGCCTGGGTGGCTCAGTCAGTTAAGTGTCCGACTTCGGCTCAGGTCATGGTCTCACGGTTCGTGGGTTCAAGCCCCGCGTCGGGCTCTGTGCTGACAGCTCGGAGCCTGGAGCCTGCTTCGGACTCTGTGTCCCTCTCCCTCTCTCTCTCTCTCTCTCTGCCCCTCCCCTGCTTGCACTCTGTCCCTCTCTCTGTCTCTCTCAAAAATAAACATTAAAAAAAAGTTTAAAAATGACTGCAAAAAGCATCTTGACAGTTTTTTTTCCAGTAATCATATCATTATTAGTTTTACATTGTTATTCTGCAGTTAAAGCCAATGAGCAATTATATCGGGATCGTTGAGAAGTCGGATTTTCAAGTGGTTAACGAGAGATACACAGGTGAAATTAATAAGATTAGGGAAGGAAGACAAAGTAATGCTATAAATGTGTAATATACTTTACCCTAAAACTGAACACAAACAACACACATTCTCTAGCTCTGAACGCTAAAGGGTAGTAGAGACAAAGGCCATCCCGATAGCGGCAAACATTCCGAGTTGTCCCAGTTGTCGTTTTGAAAGACAACTTCCTACTTAAAAGGAACCATCAAGGAACTCTTTGGAGAAATGGCTGATTTCAGCGCCGGTGTATGAAATGTACAAAAGGAGCCTGGAACATGTTTTAAGGTCATCAAGTAAGAAACCCATCAAAACCTTCTGGAGTTACGTCAAAAGGACTCAAAAACCAATCGGAATTAACTCTGAATGGCTTAAGATGGGATCGTATGAGCATAAATAAAGATACAAGCTACAATAGGGGCGCCTGGGTGGCTCATTCCGTTAAGCGTCCAACTCTTGGGTTCGGCTCAGGTCATGATCTCACAGTTTCATGAGTTCGATCCCTACGTGGGCTCTGCGTTGACAGCAAGGAGCCTGCTTCAGCGTCTCCCTTTTTCCCTGCCCCTCCCCTGCTTGCAGTCTGTCTCTCTGAAAATAAAGAATTGGTTTTTTTTTTAATGTTTTTATTTATTTTTGAGACAGAGAGAGACAGAGCATGAGCAGGGGAGGGGCAGAGGGAGAGGGAGACCCAGAATCCGAAGCAGGCTCCGGGCTCCGAGCTGTCGGCACAGAGTCCGATGCAGGGCTCGAACCCACGGACCGCGAGATCGTGACCCGAGCTGAAGTCAGACGCTTAACCGACCGAGCCTCCCAGGCGCCCCAGAAAGTAAATAATTTTTTAAAAAATTATCCAAAAAAGGATTCAAGCTACAAAAAAGTTAAATACTTTAAATATTTTAAATATGTTGACATCCATAGCTTTCTAATGACACTCAGAGAATCATGACTCACTTGTGGCAGATGCCAAGAAAGAAATCCATTATTCCGAAAACCGGTAAATGAGGAGAAGTAATCACTTCTCTTGCTTTTCCTACATGACATGTACCTCATGAGAACTAATGATAGATTAGGAAGCATTTGTCTTTGTGAAAGCATCTCAGCTAATAAATGAAGAAAGTTACGATTGCATGAGAATATCACCATTTAGAAACCCCTATTGTGTATCACAACAGATATCGGGCACTCGTGAGGGAAGCACTCTGTCACTTCCCTGTGGTACAGGCTCGCCATAACAAAAAAATAGGTAAAATAAAGTAAAAATCTGCAATGTATCCGATCCAGCCTGTGCATCGAATGTTCAATTTACAGAAAATACTAGGGACAGAGAAATATGCTCATGACCCCACGCGGAGGCAGACAGCCAAACCAAACTGTGGAAACTCCCACGGACAAAAAAACCGTTTCCTCCAAAAAAGTTTACAAAGAAAACTTAGTTATCGGAGAATCTAGAGATTATATTTGGATCCCTACTTCGACAAACCATAAGAAGGTAACTACAGAGGAATGGCTATTTGAGGATATTAGAGAATTGTTCTCATTTGTTTTCAGAGGTAATGTTTACAATAACATTTAAAGTTTTCAATGTCTATGTATTTGGGGGGGGAGGGGCAGAGAGAGAGAGGGAGACAGAATCTGAAGTGGGCTTTGCTTGTCAGTGCAAAGCCCGACATGGGGCTCAAACCCATGACGCTCAACCAACTGAGCCTCCAAGGCCTTCCTAAAATAATATTTTAAAGGGATACTTTTAAATATCCCTCAATATTTGCAAATTAAAGAATATTATATCTGAAGTTGCTTTACCATAAAGCTAACTCTGTGGCTGGGGTGTAGACGACACGAGATCAGTCACGAGTTGATAACTGTTGAAGCTAAATGAGTTGTAATGAGAGTCGGTTACACTGTTCTATTTTTGCGTATATTTGAAACTCTCAATGGAATATTCACAAAATTTCAGTCGGAAGCTTATAAATAAGTAAACAGAATTTGGTTCAATATTTTATTACCAAGCCTTCCATTGTAATCATTTTAGTGTCTCCTGCCTGAGCCTCATTTAGAAACAGAATGGTAGTTGGATCTATTCTACATATGACAAAGTCCTTCGACAAAAATATAGCTGAGTTTTCTTCCTCGGCCCACACTTAGGGAAAGGGAGGAAAAAACAATCCTTTGCTGTGCTGTCTTTCCTATATTCTATCAGGACAACTTATGTCAGCCAATTTAAGAAGGGTCATAATGAGGGGCGCCTGGCTGGCTCAGTCGGTTAAGCGTACGACCCTTGATCTCGGCTCAGGTCATGATCTCACGGTTTGTGAGTTCGAGCCCCACGTGGGGCTCCACGCTGACGGCATGGAGCCTGCTTAGGGTTCTTTCTCTCTCCTTCTCTCGCTAACCCTCCCCTACTCTCTCTGTCTCTCAAAATTAAACACTAAAAAAAAAACAAAAAAAAAAAAGATGGGTAAAATTGGGCCTCATACACACTGGTATAACTAGCCACGGTGAGAAGGGCATCAGGATCTAGCCTCCAACAAAATGGAGCTGGGACCCTCTAAGGAATCTAGAACCCTCTCGATCAGTCTAGGAGTTCCAGAAGGGGCCTGATGTGCAAATGACGGAATCCAGATAGAAGCCACAGGTTACAGATTTAGACATGGATAACATGATGGGGGACGGCCGTGGCTCAGGCACCCAGGAGTATCATAGGCGTTCGGAGCCAATATTATCCATCTGGCTAAAGAATACGATCAGGCGAACACCTGGCTGGCTGGTCATGTTTGGTTTAAACAATTACGGGGCGCCTGGGTGGCGCAGTCGGTTAAGCGTCCGACTTCAGCCAGGTCGCGATCTCGCGGTCCGTGAGTTCGAGCCCCGCGTCAGGCTCTGGCTGATGGCTCGGAGCCTGGAGCCTGTTTCCGATTCTGTGTCTCCCTCTCTCTCTGCCCCTCCCCCGTTCATGCTCTGTCTCTCTCTGTCCCAAAAATAAATAAACGTTGAAAAAAAAAATTAAAAAAAAAATAAAAAAAATAAACAACTGGGGGGGTCTAAGCCTGCAGGCTGAAAGCTCTCAGTGCCTCTAGCCGTGCTTATTTCCATGCTGTCAGCCCTGCCTCTAACGCGTGATTTCCTGCTGAGGTGCCACTACTGATCTTTTCAGAATCAGGTCAACTATCATCCCTTCTAGGAAGCACTTCCTGATGGAGATGGACAAGATTCCTCCTCCGTTAAACCCCAGAGTGTCCGGCCTGTAATTCTCTGATGACATTTCTCTTACTTTGCCTCTTTCCTTTCCCTTGTATGCTTATCTTGCCCCTGTGACATTACCAACTCCTCCAGGGCAGGGATCACGTCCCCATCTTCTTATGTCCCTCCCCCCAGAAAAAATACTTCAAAAGCACGTGTTTGCTTGGAAGTTTAACTGCCTTCCAAGTTGAAAATCTGATGCAGAACTTCAGGTTTAAAATGACGCCCGCCAGCAGGTTCCTGTTTCACCCTCCCTCACTCCCTCACTTTGCAATAATACCTTTAAAGATGCGGGGCGGGGCGGGGGGCGGGGGTGGGGGCAGAAAAGAGACAAGAAAAAAGTCACAGTGCCAAAGGAAAAAGACATGAGGCACAATCACGTGACCGCCAGGACGTGGAACAGTTTTTTTCTCTACTGGACCCCGAGAATGAAACTGGCGATCGCAATTAAAAGGCGGCCTATGCTTTGCAAGTAGAAATGAAGACCACCTTGTTGTACTATGGCACCGGGGAAGGCGTCATCCCTCCCACGTGTCTGACCCCAGGATGCGCACTATTCAGAAAAACAGGCAATCACACCGATGCGATGCAGGTAACTTTTGCGGGGGACCAAGATACTCCTATACTCTTGTGTCCGTTTTTACCTTCGTGATGATCCAGGGCCCGCAACTCAAGAAAACAGTGTGGCAGGAAGGCGTGATGTGAAATAAGAACGGGCAGTGATACCCTGCGTTCCACAAGGAATAGACCCACGTTCACGAGCCTTGTTTGATTTGGTTTGGTCGTTCCTATTTTAGTTGGTTAACATGCAGTGCGATATTGGTTTCGGGAGGAGAATTTCGTGATTCATCATTTCCACACAACACCCAGTGCTCATCCCAACAAGTGCCCTCCTCAGTGCCCACCCCCTCCCAGGCTCCGGGCTCCGAGCCGTCAGCACAGAGCCCAGCGCGGGGCTCGAACCCACGGACCGCGAGATCATGACCTGAGTCGAAGTCGGACGCTCAACCGACTGAGCCACCCAGGCGCCCCTCGCTTGGTTTGATTTTAAAAAAGTGCTCCTTCTTGGCGGATCCAGACTCACACGCACATACCTAGGAGAATGAAGTATATGCTGGATCACACCGCACCCCCCCAAACCAGACGCCCTTTTGTAGAACGCAACCTGTACAACCATACTTGGCAGCTGTGAAGAGTCCCAGGAAGTAAAAGGCTATAGGTGGAGGAAGAGATAGAAAAGGGACTGGCACTGGTAGACTCTGGAACTTAGACGTTTTCAGGTTCTTCTTTAGTTCAATGTCAGCAATGAGCGTGGAGACAAAACGAAAACATGGACGTGATCCCCGATCAATTCAACGAAGTCTGCTTAGGAAAATAGTTCTCAATCCGGGGGTCATGTTGGCCCACGGGGGGACATTAGAGAAAGACTAAAGACATCTTTGGTGGTCACGCTAAGGGAGGACGCACAATTTTGAGGGTCACGCTGGCATCTCGCGGGTAGAGGCCAGGGATGCTGCTAGAAACCTATAATATACAGGAGAGCCCCCCCCCCCAACAAATGAGCAATCTGGCCCCAAATGTCAATAGTGCTGAAGTTGAGAAACCCTGGATTAGATAAATGTGTACTAGCACTTTAAATTGGGCCAGGAAAATACAAACAGCAATCTAACTTGAGAATAAGGTTCTATCTATGTATGAGCTGGAAAAGATTAGGGAAAAAGGGTTGCGTACATGTATCTCCAATGTTGGGATGGACTAGAGCTCTCCTCGTCCTCAAAGAAGGAGAATAAATGATTAATATAGGGTCTATGAAGTGGTATTGCAGAACAAAGAAAAGGTGAGTTGTTTTTTTTTAAGTTTATTTATTTTTGAAAGAGACAGAGAGTGAGCAGGGGAAGGGCAGAGAGAGAGGGAGTGAGAGAATCCCAAGCAGGCTCTCTACTGCCAGCACGGAGCCCGATGCGGGGCTCGAACCCATGAACCTTTAAGATCATGATCTGAGCCAAAACCAAGAGTCAGATGCTTCACCGACTGAGCCACCCCGGCGCCCCGGAAAAGGTGAGGTTTTGAAGGTTTTGTAAAGGGGCAGATTCTGACAATTATTTGTTCTAGGCAAAATAAAAAATAAAAAATTAAACTTCTTAGCAACCTATATAAAATTCAACAAGACACGGTCTTTATGAAATGAGAACAGAGAAAAATGAGGAAGGCTAGAGAATACTATGCAAAGGCATCTAGATGAGCTAAAAAGAAGCTGCATAGGAAAATGATTCTGAAGAAACTAAAATAGCACACCTTGAATAAAACACGGTCGACAGGGGCGCCTGGGTGGCTCAGTCGGTTGAGCGTCCGACTTCGGCTCAGGTCGCGATCTCACGGTGAGTTCGAGCCCCGCGTCAGGCTCTGGGCTGATGGCTCAGAGCCTGGAGCCTGCTTCCGATTCTGTGTCTCCCTCTCTCTCTGCCCCTCCCCCATTCATGCTCTGTCTCTCTCTGTCTCAAAAATAAATAAACATTAAAAAAAAAAATTAAAAAAAAAAAAACACGGTCGACAAGCAGAAAACAGAACCGAAAGGAAGGGTTAAGGAAGGGTTTAAAAAATTAACGAGATAGAGGGCAAATTAAGAAACTGTATCAGTAAGGAAAAGACCAAAACAATGAGAGAAATAAAAAAGACTCTACTACAGATAACTGGTGTTCCTAAGCAAAAGACTAGAATAAAGGGAGCAGATATGATCACAAAAGCTATAATAATTGGAAACTTTTCTGAACTGAATAAATATCAGAGGACAAAATCCTCAGGGTTTAATACAGCAGAAATACTTTTTTGAAAAAAAAAAAGGCCTGCACTATGCATTCTCACAAATATTTGATTTAAATTAATTAATAATTAAAAAGATCCTACAAATTTCAGGCACGCATGGGTCGGGGCAAGATTTTCTACATAGAAATAAAAATCAGACATTTCAGACTTCACACATCTTCCTGGATATACTCCAAAGACATTGTTAATAATCGTGCGATACATACAGAATTCTACAGAAGAAACATTCTGCCTCAAGAATTTTATACCTAAGTGAGTTATCATCTATTTATATCAGATATGAAAGAGCCTGAAAAAATACACCAACCAGAAGCCCTTCTTAAAAAAATAAATACTTGACTACATATTCCGGCGCAGCCAGGAACGAAGCTAAATGAATAAGTTAAGCAAAAGCTATTCTTACCTTAAGAGGATGGCCATTGGTCACCGAAGTGGATGAAATACAGACCCCACCCCCAAAGGGATATAATTAGAAAATTTGAATGCAAATGGTAAAAAGTTGTATCATAAGAGACCTATGATGACAAAAACATAATTGCGTGCCTAGAGCTAGATCTCAAACTCTGATGGGGGTGGGGAGATGGAAAATTAATAAATGATTGAGCACATGGATAAATAAATACATGACCAAAAGAAGCCATTGGTAAAGGAAGCAAAGACGATGATGTGATGGAGAAAAACTGGGCGACCCACTTTTAGAGAATAACTTTCTCAGGATGTCGCATTGAAGCTGAGACCTTGAAGGAAGGGAATGTGACCAGCTGGGGAAGACAGGGGCAGAATGCACTATGGGTGAAGGTCACCACAAGCGCAGTTGTCCATGGTGGGACAGGATGGTAACCAGACTGGTGGGAATGGTCACATCATGTAGGCTCTTGTTGGCCACAGCAATAGTTTGTAGGTTTATTCCAAGATCAAGACGTGTTGGGTATTTTTTAAAGTTTATTTATTTTGAGAGAGAGAGAGAGAGAGAGAGAGAGAGAGAGAACAGAGAGAGACAATCCCAAGCAGGCTCCGCATGAGCCCGATGTGGGGCTAGAACTCACGAACTGTGAGATCATGACCAGAGCTGAAACGGAGAGTCAGACGCTTAATCCATTGAGCCACCCAGGCGCCCCCAAGATCAAGAAGTTTTAGAGTGAGAAGGAATATATATAATCTGATTTCCTTTTCAAAAGGAAAGTATAACTATTCTGTGGAAATATACGGATGTTCTTTTAAATGACACAAAGACAAATATTTTGCAATTTACATGAATTATTTCAAAGCACAGAAAAATGCAAACAGCTTCCCACATAATTTTTTGAATAGAACGTAACCCTGATACTGAAATCTGACAAAAATAGCTCAAAGAATAGCAAGCAAGAGATAAATCCACTCATAATATAGATGAGTTCTAATTAAAATAATGAGAAAACAAATTTATTGGTATATGAAAAAACGTACCATGACAATCCCAGGGAAACGTAGATCGCAAAGATTTTTCAACATTAGGGAATCTATTAATATAACCCATCAAATTAAAAAGCCAAGTGAGAAAAAAAACAGGCAAATATCAGATGGAAAACAAAGTCGTTGATAAAATTAAAGTTTTATTACCGATTCTGAAATTCTTAAATAAACGAGGTATAGAGGCGTATTTCCTTAATAGGATGTAATTCATCTATTGTAAATATCCCCATAAGGGACTATCCCAACGTTTTCCATATTTTCCCCCAAGTTGCCAAAAAAATGTAACAACCTCAACAAGAACAGCATTTACAGAGGATTTACCATTTGTAAAACAATGGTGTTATTTGTTTTAGATGACTTATCCCCTTTTGATTTTCACAGCAATCTTAGCCGTGAAGTACTATTTATCTCCATCTTACAAATGAAGAAATTGAGAGCATAAAAAGAAATGCCAGGGCGCCTGGGTGGCTCAGTCGGGTAAGTGTCCGACTTCAGCTCAGGTCATGATCTCACGACTCGTGACTTCCAGCCTCACATGGGGATCTCTGCTGTTGTGCAGAGCCGGCTTTGGATTCTCTGTCTCCTTCTCTCTCTGCTTCTCCCCAGCTCTCTCTCTCAAAAATAAACAAACATTTAAAAAAATAAGAAAAGAAATAATAAAAAGAAATGAGATACAGAAAAAAGGGCAAAAAGATGCAAAATTATCTTTCCTTGTGAATATAGAATTAGATGCCTAAAAATCCAAGAAAATAAATCTCAAGTGGAATAGAGTTCAGTTAAATTGGCCAGATTTTTTTTGGGGGGGGGAGGGGCAGATTTTTTTTTTCAAGTACATAATTGTATAAATAACAGCAGACAAATACATTGAGACTTAGTTTCTTTTTTTCTTTTTTTAAGCTCATTTATTTAGTTTTGAGAGAGCGAGAGAGCACACAAGTGAGGGAGAGACAGAGAGAAGGAGAGACAGAATTCCAAGCAGGCCCTGTGCTGTCAGAGCAGAGTCTGACTTGGGGCTCGAACTCACGAACTGTGAGATCATGACCTGAGCCGAAGCCAAGAGCCGGACGCTCAACCGACTGCACCACACAGGCGCCCCAAGACTTACAGTTTCTGTACCCAACATTGTGAATTTGTTCATTGTCCCCAAACTAACGTATATGTGTAAATCAGTTCTAATCAAATACTAAATTCAATGATTGGGAATTGACAAATGGGTACCAACATTCGTAACAGTGAATAAAAGGGCAATGGAAAATTTGGAGAAAGAGTTTTAAGGAAAGACTTGCTCTATCAGATAAATACACATCACAAATCTAAGTAATTAAAATTGTAACACTATTGTAAGTAGCATATCTGATCAACAGAAGAGAATAGAAAGCCTTGAAATATTCTAATATAAAATAATGTAGAAGAAAGTAAATACATTATTTCAAATAAGAGTAAAATGGATTCTTCAATACATTTCCTGATACAAGTGACTATTTGGAAAACACTGGTATGTTGGAATCCAGTATTATTTCACATCGCTAAACTATACAATAGGTAAACCAAAAAGTAAAATATAAAACAACAAATACATAATGAAACCAGAAGGAAACGAGTGATTATCAAAACTTGATGTTTGTAACCGAAAACTATTATCATTTTGAGAATAAAAGTACTAAAAAGTGAATTAGAGAAATGAGTATCGATGCCCAATAGAAACAGGGCATAGCATGGGGCGCCTGGGTGGCTCAGTCAGTTAAGTGGCTGACTTCAGCTCAGGTCATGATCTCACGGTTCGGGAGTTCGAGCCCCGCATCAGTTCGAGACCCGTGTCGGGCTCTGTGCTGACAGCTCAGAGCCTGGAGCCTGCTTCGGATTCTGTGTCTCCCTCTCTCTCTCTCTGTCCCTCCCCCACGCATTTTCTGTCTCTCTGTCTCAAAAATAAATAAATATTTAAAAAATTTTAAAAAGTCACTTATCAAAACAGGGCATAGCATCTAAGAGACAGTCATTAAAAGGAAAATATAAATGGTAACTAAACATTGAAAATTCAACCAAAATAAATGTATGACCTTGGGCAAGATCACACATAACCTCTAAGCCTCAAAATCCTCATGTGTAAAATGATAAAATAAGGAAGGGAAATAGTTTGTCTTCAATATCCATGAGGGTATACAGATGACTGGTTATAAAATATCCACTGTGATAACAAAGAGTTCCTATCTTTGAATGGGGCTGCCTCCTTAGGAAAGGTATGCCTCCAGCTATCATGCCAAGGAAAGGAAGGATCTAGCAGATTCCCATATGGACTTATTGGTAGAAAAAGTGGGTCACAATGCCCTTTCAGCATGGCTAAAGTGCAGTTCAGTCATCAACGCATTGTAAAGAATCATTTTTCTACTTGATTGGAGGTGTTCCCGATAACGAGTGGATTCACGAACTCAAAGTTTGCTCATCTGGTGTTCCATCTCACAAAAGATTATGAGCCGCAAATTAAAAGGAAGGGGGAGGACACATGGCAAAAACTGTTGGAGACTGACTGTAACGAAAGAAACAGCGGATAGCAAAATTATTAAAACACACGCGCACACAAATACACACAGCCTAGAGCCATTTGCTGCAGAGACAAACAGCCCTACCAACTTAATGGCCCCTGGGCTCGTCGAGACATTACAAGTCTGAGCAGTAATTACAGACGTAAGAACAGCTACTATTGATTGAAAATGTATCCTGTAGCCAGATACTAAGAGAAGGGTTTCGTGCGTGCCTTTTCACTTCATCCTCCTAACAATCGTATGAGATTGGCACCATTATTATCCCAACAGCATAAACGAGAAAACAGAAAGCTTAAGCAACTGTCAAAGGTCACGGAGACCGAAAGCGACAAACCTTGGATTGAATTCTGGGCATTTCTGACTCTATTCTGCTGTGTGGTCTTCTCCGGTCAGGTTCACACACTACGTGTTGGACAGCCTGAATCTCCATTTCTTCTTCCTATCACTTGTCGGCCGTCCATTTAGCAGACGTATTGAGCAATCAATGAATGGCCTCACCGCTACTCTTGGGATTGTCCTGAAGGGGCTCGTACTCTAGCGAGGGAGCACATAAGTCAAATCATTATCAGCAATGCAATAAAGTAGGGGATGAATTACCATGAAATACTTGAGATTCTTTGCAATGGAATCTAACTGTAGTGCATATTTTATTTCACTTTTGTTCAGAGTTCTCAAAAAACAAATACTGCCTCCTGAAATCCTGATGACATTTCTACCCGATCTTCATGAGTGATGGAGAACGGGGAGGGAATTCTAAATATTGAGAAGAGAATGCAGAAATGCAGGAAAGCGACAGAGAATAACAATGAATTCAGCGACTGGAGTCTTCCGGATAGCTCGTCCTCAAACCTGAGCCATCTGGAGCGCCTTCCAAAAATAAAATAAAAAAAAAAAAATCGCATTTCTGGTCCCCATTCCAATGATTCTGATTCAGAATCTTGGGTGGGGCCCAAGAATCTGAATTCCAAGCAGGCTTCACTCTCTTACCTAGATGGATCTGATGCATGCTCTGGGGAAGGAACCCTAGGAAGCGATGAAAGGCAGATTCTGGAAGTTTAATAGCTTTGTTCATCTTAGGCATCGTGCCTGAGGCAGTTCCTTGGGCTCCAGCTCCGATTTCCTCTGTGGGGTTACTTCCTACTGTTGGGACAACAGGCCACAGACCATTGGGTCATCTTGCCTGTGGGCTGCAGGCATCCATCCAAGCCCAACTACCAGTGGTGTTTTTTTCTTAGCTCGGGCTGTAGAGGAGCATGCAGAACGAAGCTGAGGTTGCCGTCTAGTGGGTTCTGCGCACCAGGGTAATGACCACACCAACCGCTCTTCGTGGATGTCAGTTTCTGGCCAAAGCTACCCTTAAACAACCCCCCACGTTACACACACATACAAGCGCCCCACCCTCATCGTGCCCCTTCCTCACTTGGCAGATACCAGGCCAGCAAGATGTTCCATGTACTACAGTTGGTCCAGAAGCCAGACAGGAACTATGTATCTTTCAGGAATCACTTACAGGCCTTTGGCCCCAAAGGTATGAAATGGGGCCCATTTCTGGCTATTGTTGTTTTAAAAATACTAATTAATTTTGAGAGAGAGAGAGAGAGAGAGAGAGAGAGCGAGCATGAGCAGGGGAGAGGCAGAGAGAGAGGGAGACACAGAATCGGAAACAGGCTCCAGGCTCGGAGCGGTCAGCCCAGAGCCCGACGCGGGGCTCGAACTCACGGACCGCGAGATCGTGACCTGAGCCGAAGTCGGACGCTTAACCGACTGGGCCCCCCAGGCGCCCTGATTTCTGCCTCTTCTTAAAGGACGAAGCTATGGGCCTATATTTAAAACACCAACTTTAAACTCTCCCTCTGAGATATTTCAAATCGGAAGGTGTAGTATAGAACAACTACAATACCACAACAACATTTAGAGCCAATTTAATACTTGACCGGTATTTATTAAGCAACCGACCCAGTTTTGGAGCTGTGCAAAATGTTACAGGAAAGGGAAAGACATTACTCCCGTTCCCAGACAGCTTAGAGTCTAGGTGTGAGAGAGAGCACCCAATTCCAATTCGGACGGGGTGGGGGGCAGTTTCCCCCACACCACTAACAAGCAATGCCCAGACGCCAGCTAGCGTCCTATGATTTAACTCGACCCTGACACTGTCTACCCAGAGATAGCATCAGATCCCACGGGTCAAGGGCTCAGTCCCGCAAGACTACTCCCCATCCGCACGCACTTCAGATGCCAGTTGCAAACCCAGGTTTGTTACCCGTGCTTCTGACCGACCGACGGTAGATCAGAGGTTCCAACCACCACCTCTTTGGGTTCCATTGATGAGCTAGCGTTCCATGAATTTGCTCACAGAACCAGAGAAACATTTTGCTTACCAGATTACCGGTTGCAAGATGATAGGATGTGACTCAGGAACAGCGGATGGAAGAACCACGTGGGATGAGCTATGGGGAAGGGCTGCGAAACCCCCATTCTCTCCCCAAGCGCCATTCTCCCCGAATCTCCAGCCAAACCCGGAAGCTCTCCGAAGCCAGTCGTTTTGGTTTTTCACGGAGGCTGCGTTACCGAGGCTTGATTGATTACATCATTGGCCGCTGGTGATCCACTCAAGCTCCAGCCCCTCTCCCTTCCCTGGAGGTCTGGGGGCGGGACGGAAAGTTCCAGCCCTCTAGATGCAAGGTTGGCTCTCTGGGCAACCAGCCCCCACGCGTAGATGCTTTCTGTAAGTTGCCTCGTGAGGACAACAAAAACACCTTTATCTTTCAGCACTGAGGAAATTCCAAGGGTTTTAGAAGCTCTGTGCTAAAACTAAGGCCAAGACCAAATACGTACTTCTTCTTAGACATCACAAGATCAGCACACACCGATTGTACCGCATACACCACAGCAATACCGTTCACACACGCCACACGAACCCCAAGCCAACACAACACTGAACCACATGCGCACGACACACGTACACACAGAGCACACCTTTGTATGTGTGAATGCGTGTGTCAGTGTGAGCCTGTGCACAGGAGGGGGAGGGGTCTTGGCTCTCTGGAGCCCAGCTAGGTGGAAAGGAAGATACCAGGAAGTTAGTGACAAAGGCTTTCCCCTCCATGTTGTCACACCCACTAGGAACGCAAAGACGGGCCGAGGTACTTAGAAAGCTATTCGAATCACAAACGACAACAGAAGCGAATCCCTTTGTAATCAGCCACAGCCATACACAGCTACATACAATAAACCCTCAATTAGCCAATCAAATTACTTCACGTTCAGGTTCTCCCCCACATTGTACGTTTAAGGAAGGGGAAACGACAAAAGAAGTGAATGCAGAAAAGGTCAACAATAATAATATGTGTAGGTATGTCCAAGAGTCAAAAGAGACTTACCTCTTCCATTTCGCTAACCATCCTGTTGGGGCGCCCCCGCTGGCTCAGTTGGTAGAGCAGGTGACTCTTTTTCTCAGGGTTATAAGTTTGAGACCCACACTGGGTGCAGAGATTACTTCAGATCTTTAAAAAAAAAAAAAAAAAGGATTGCGTAAGTTACCGAGACCAATAACTTGCAGTATATTTGCAGATCACTATACTGTTGGCAAAGTACTATTCCTATATATTATCTCATTTAATCCTTACACCTCTCTCTGACCCTCCCTGGCTTGTGTTCTTTCTCTCTCTCAAAAATAAATAAACATTAAAAAAAATTTTTTTAAATGTCTAGCTAAGTGTTGTCAACAAGGTCACAACACTCTTTATTTTGGTGTAAAAAAGCCCACCGATTTTTCATTTTGAGCTGTTCTATGAACCTTTGTGCGACCTGCTCACTTGATAGTGGTAAGAGCATGGGATTTAGAACTTGACATACTCGTGTAGAAAATATAGGTCCGACACTATCCAAGTGGTCTTGGCCAAGTCACTGTACTTCCACAAGTTTCCGCAGAACGGATGGGTTAGAGTCTGGGGTCTAGAGGGTGACCAAGTATGAATCCTAGCTCTTATACTTACAAGCTGGCTGGTTTGGGGCAGGTTAAATAACCTCCCTGTGCCTCAGTCTCCCCATCCATTACCTTCACAGGGTGTTATCAGGAATAAATAACATAAACTGTATGCATCCAACACAATACTGAACACTTCTAAGAGCCCAATAAACAGCGGCGATTATTACTTACCCTAGCCTGAGAGTGAGAACGGAAGTTGGCAATTATTAGGCAAAGACTGCAGGTGTGGCTGGCAAATTCAACCAACACGCGTACATTTACTGTGTCACAAATCCCTCCCACAAAAGGCGAGATTCACACCACAGTGCATAAAAAAAGCTCACTTCGACTTCAGTAAACGGTGGATTTTTACAAGGCTTTCCTACGAAAACGTTCTCCTGGAATAGTTTAGATTTGCTAAGAAGGCACACCTCTCCCAGCCTAAAGATCGTATCTGGCACTCTCCCTTCAAAAGCGTGATACCAGTTAAAAGCACAGAACAAGTGAGGTTGGCCAAGCCACCAGCTGCTGTTTGGTTAGCCCAGCACACTGGCATGGCGAACAAGGTGTACGACTTGGGGCCACGGAGACCTGAGTTGGAGACTTGGCTATTGGGTTGAATGATGTCTCTGCATCCCAGATTCCTCGTCTGTAAAATAAGGATAATAAGAGCTGCCATTCAGGAATTTTGGTGAAGACTGGAGATATCTAAAGCACCTAGCTGGGGCCAAGAGTAGAAGCTCTGTGAAGGAAGTCTTTACTACTACAAACCGTATTCAACTTCTGGTCTCCGAGTTAGCTGAGGTGGAAGGGAGTCTGTTTTCGATCGATTGATCGATCGATTTATTTGTGGTTTGTGATTTTTTTTTTTTTGAGAGACAAAGAGCACGAGGAGGGGGAGAGGGGCAGAGAGAGAGGGAGACACACAATCTGAAGCAGGCCCCAGGCTCCGAGCGGTCAGCCCAGGGCCCGACCCCACGAACCCAGAGATCATGGACCTGAGCTGAAGTCGGACGCTTCGGTGACTCAGCCATCTGTGAGCCCGTTTTCTTTTTAATCACACCTTTTCACGTGCCCTTAATGAGAACCAGCCAACATTCAGCCAACATTCAGCCACCTGAGTTCAAAACAGCGTCGCGGGTAGAGGGCTGGGCCAAACAGGTGAAAAGCCTCAAACTTCCAGCTATAAAATAAATAAATAAGTCATGGGGAGGTAATGTACAGCACAGGAAAGGTAGTCAATAATATCGTAATAACTTTGTGTTGGGTCAGATGGTGACTAAACATACTGCCATGATCATTTTGTGATGTATAAAAATATCAAATCACTGTGTTGTGTATCCGAAACTAATACGATATTGCACGTCAATCATAATTCAATAAAAAATTAAAAAATAATAGAAAAAAAAGTTTAAAAAAAAGAGCAACATGGGGGCGCCTGGGCGGCTCAGTCAGTTGAGCGTCCGACTCTTAGGCTCAGGTCATGATCTCACAACTCTTGAGTTCAAGCCCCACATTGGGCTCTCTGCTGACAGCACAGAGCCTGCTTGGGATTCTCTCTCTTTCCCCCCCCCCCCACTTCCCCTTTCCCCACTGGCGCTTTGTCTCTCTCCCGCTCTCAAAAATAAATAAACATTAAAAAAAAAAAAAACAACACCAGGGGCACCTGGGTGGCTCAGTCGGTTAAGCCTCCAACTCTTGGTTTCGGCTCAGGTCACGATCTCAGTTTGTGAGTTCGAGCCCCACATCAGGCTCCATGCTGACAGTGCGAAGCCTGCTTGGGATTCTTTCCCTTGCTCTCTGCCCCTCCCCGACTTGTTCTCACTGTCTCTCAAAAATAAATAAACTAAAAAAAAAAAAAGAAAACTTAAAAAAACAGTGTAATGTGTAGTCACTTAATTGTTTAAAGTAAAATAATAAAAGTACACGTCATAGAATCACTCATAATTCTTTTTTTTTTTTTTTACTTTTTATTTTAAGTAGGCTTTACGCCCAGCACAGAGCCCAGTGCAGGGTACAAACACGTAACCCTGAGATCAAGACCCGAGCTGAGATAGAGAGACGAACGCTTAACCGACTGAGCCACCCAAGTGCCCCTGGAATCGCTGATAATTCTTAAATTTGTTTTAGCTAATGCTTTCAACTTCTTCACTAAGTCTCTCGATTTTTGCAACAAGGAAGCAAACAACAACAACAAAAAAACCGCCGTCATGTTTCTATCGTTTTTATTTTGTTTTCCCTACGGTCTGAGAGAGGTGATACGGAACAAAAGTATTGTGGGGTGGCCATAGGAACAAATAAAGGAAATGGACATTTATGGAGCTCCAACTATGTGCCAGGCGCTGTGCTAGGCATTTAACACACGCCATCTCATTTTAGCAGTACAATATCCCTAAAGCATAGGGATTCTTTTTATCCCCATCTTACAGCCGGGGAACTGAGCTTAAATGTCTTGCCCAAGTCACACAGCTTGTGTCTGAAACAGAAACTGAAATGAACACTTTGCCCTTTTCCTTAGAAGAGCCTGCGTCGTGATTGCTGACCAATCTTTGATCCGAGATAATGAGCCTGAGGTTGCTGTGAAAGGCAGTGTCAGTCTCACCTCTAGAGCAAGGTGCATTCCGTGTGCAGCCATGGCATTAGCAGGCCTAACTCCAAAAGATTTGGGCCCATTTCCTTTCCTAATTCCTCTTAACTTCCCTTAAGTCGGTAGGAGCCGTGCTGCCCATTGTTCCCTTCAGCCTATTTGTCCTGAGGATTTGCTAATTCAATTATTTTATTCTTCCAATATTGATCTTCGCACCGTCCTCTAAGCCTTCGCTGGTCCCATTCCCGGAAGCGCAATGATTTCCCATCAAGTTTTAATTCTGCGGGTGCACTCAACTAGGTCAACATCACCTTCTCCTTGGTATTCATCTGCCCAGATTTCCTCATTAGACTTTAAAATTAGATTTCCCCGCCGCCTGGAACAGGGCCCTCCCCCTTCCCTGAAATGGCGGAATGATTTCAGCGCTTTCTCAAGAAAGTTGTGTAGGGAGCTACAGCTCAATTTTCAAAGTAAGGGACGTTACGACCCAGGTCTGGGATGCAGTTCAGTGGTTTCAAAGGCCGACCTACCGCACAGAAGAAGTCATATTATAATGACTACCGATTCAAGAATCCTCAGCTTTTTGTAGGGGCGCCTGGGTGGCTCGGTCAGTTAAGCCTCCGACTCTTGATTTCGGCTCAGGTCATGGTCTCACGGTATTAACACTGAGGTCCGCATGGGGCTCTTGCATTGAGTGTGGAGCCTGCTTGAGATTCTCTCTGTCCCTCTCTCTCTGTTCCTCCCCCACCTCTTTCTCTCTCTCTCTCTCTCTCTGTATATATATAAATTTTTTTTAATAATAAAAATGAAAACCAGAATCTTCAACTTTTGTAGAGTATTATGAAATATTTTATTTTTAAAATTTCTTAGGAGAGCACAGAGTAGATGAAGGGTGGTTAAGATTGACAAGAGTGGGGGAGTGAGTGAGAATGATTTGAAATCAGGTCAGAAACATCGGATTATAGTACTTCAAGAAATGACACTTGAGAAATTAAATGTCACTTTTTCTGTTGAAGGCCTATCTTGTCTTTTCTGACAACCTACATAAGGGCAAATGCAAGATCTATCTTTTAGATCCAGATAGATCATGTATGATTGGAAAAACATACCAGTGGAATCAGCCAACATATTTGACAGGAGGTATTATGGTGTACAGGTGATTGAGCGTTGGACTAGGACTAGAAAGATTCAGCCCCACCAAGAGAGCAGTGTTAGTCAGGCAGTGAGAACAGAAAGCTGTGGTTAATTAAGTAAGGAGGGGTTGGTGGGCATGGGCTAAACCAACTAAATTGTTGGTGGGGATTTCTAAAAGCCAGAGTTGCAATTAAAAGTCACTTGGGAGGGAGCATGGAAGGGGGAGAGTTGTTCTAGGATAGGGGAAAACTGAACTTCATTTTTTTGGTCGACATCATACTTTCTAGCATAATACCTAACAATTTAGCTCTTACCATATGCCAAGCATTCTGCTAAGCACTGTCTGTAGATTATCTCACTTAATCCTTTGAAACAATCCTATTTGTTCACAGATAGGAAAATTAAGCTCAGAAAGGCTCGGTGACTTATTCAAACTCACGCGGCACTTAAATAGTAGAATCGGGGTTCAAATCTAAGCATTCTTTTCTCCAGAGTCTGTGCTTGTAAACATTATGTTATATTGGCTTTCAAGTGTAAACAGAAGGAAAGAAACCAGAATATAAAGAGCCTAGAATTGCTTGGAGAGGATTATAATTGATGGAGTTATGGTCCCAGAAAAAGAGTGACTAGAAAGACGGGAGATATTTGCCTTGGGAATGAAAGGAAAACATCTTTCTTCTAGAACAAGAAGGAAAGAAGCTAAGCAAAAAAAAAGGGAGAGGAGCGACTGGGTGGCTCAGTCAACTAAGCGTCTGACTCTTGGTTTTGGCTCAGGTCACGATCTCACAGTTTGTGAACTCGAGCCCCGTATCGACAGTACAGAGCCTGCTGGGGATTCTCTCTCTCTGTCCCTCCCCCACTTGTGCTTTCTCTCTCAAAATAAATAAATAAACATTTTCTAAGAAAGGAAGAGACAGAGAGATTTTGAAATGGAGAAAATAGATCCCGAGGGAGCACACAATGTATAAGTCAAGTAGCGTGCCGCAACCTAAAAAAGTCTGGAACGGTAATTGGTTACTGAGGTAGGGACTCTGTAAGATGACAAGGATTTTTAAATATAACGAGGGCCCTCTAAGACTAGGGAAGATGAATTTTCAACGAACTCCATGAACGTGGTTTGATAATTTTCTCAATGATCATTTTTCAATTGATAATTTTCTATAGGGATTACCTTAGAGCCCAAGATATAGTCTGTGAAAAGCAGCAGGCTTTAGCCGGGACAGGATAAAGGAAAAATGATGATAATAAGGTCAAAGGGACGGGGGGACTCCGGGAAGGGAACATGTTAGTTCGTTGGGAAGCCTCTAGGAAATTGGGGCACTAGACACATGGATCAACTTTTTCCCCCACGGGAGGAAACTGACAGCCAGGATTTTTCACCTGGTCACGCTGTGCTGAGCGGGGGTAAGGATCAATGGCACAAGCGACCACCTCCATGCTTCCCTGGGCAGCCAGTCCATGCTGGACTCAAGAGTTCCAATACCAGTAAGACCGAAGTTAATTCTCTGGGAGCCCCCTCAGAATAGTTGGGCCACTAGGGGAGGTCGGGGGCTAGGGAGTCGCTTCCTGCTATTATGGTGATGCACGGAGAGCAGGGTCTCCATGTAAAGGTGTCCTGAATCTCCCTACCGGCTTTGGTGAGTCTGGTGCCGGAGACTTTCCATTGGTTTCTGATCCCTCACGGGTGGAATGCGTCCATGAATTACTGCCGAATCAATGTGTCTGTTGAGGAAAGAAGGGTTTGGGACGTCCTACTCTGCCATCTTGCCGATGTCAACTGCCCCTCAACCTCTTTTTTGTTTGTTTGTTCATTTGCTTTCTTTTACTGGTATTCTTTGTCTTTCAGCAGATTCTCACAAAAAGGTGCGTGATGGTTCAATTTTTTTTTTACTTGGCCTACCTAAACATGTTTATTTTACTCTCCTGCTTGATGGCTACTTTTTGACTGAACAGGGAATGTTAAATGAAAAATAATGTTCTTGCAGAATTTTGAAGGAATCGCTACATGGTCTCATAGCTCTGTGTTGTGCTTGAGAACTCAGATGTCATTTTGAGGCTTGATCCTTTGTAAGTAACCTACTTTTTCCTACCTGGGAGTTCTTACTGCTGTCTCTTTATCCCTATTGTTCTGAAATTTCACTATCATGTGCCTTTTTGTGGATGTTTTTCCACATATTGTTCTCAGTGGGCCCACTCAGTCTGGAAACTCGTGCCCTTTAGTTCTGGGAAATGAAAATCACCTCGGATCACTTCTTTGAATTACTTCCTCTCCCTTTCACATTTTTCTCTTATGACAGAATTCATATTACTCAAATATTTCACTTCCTAAGGAGAGCCTCCAGTTTTCTCATATTTTCTTTCTGTCTTTTTATTCCAGTGTGATTTTGTGTGCAAGATCTTTGTCTTCCATTCATCCATGGGTTGCTTTATTTCTGCTAACATGCATTTGAGAGCTAGTTTTAATAACCTGATGCTAACATTGTACAAGGCTGCAGTCCCAATAGTTTATTTTTGCTTTTACTTCCCTTGCCCCAGGAGACAGATCTAGAAAAATGTTGCTGGGGCCGAGGTCAGAGACATGGCTGCCGGTGCTCTCTTCTAGGATCTTTACGGTTCCAGGTCTCACGTTTAGGTCTTTCATCCATTTTGAGTTCATTTTTGTGTACGGTGTAAGAAAATGGTCCAGTTTCAGTCTTTTGCACGTCGCTGTCCAGTTCTCCCAGCACCATTTGTTGAAGAGACTGTCTTTTTTCCATTGGATATTCTTTCCTGCTTTGTCAAAGATTAATTGGCCCTGTAGCTGTGGGGCCATTTCCGGGTTCTCTATGCTGTTCCATTGATCTATGTGTCTGTTTTCGTGCCAGTGCCATACTGTCTCGATCGCTACACCCTCGTAATACAACTTGACGTCTGGAATTGTGACGCCTCCGGCTTGGCTTTGCTTTTTCAAGGTTGCTTTGGCTATTCGGGGTCTTTTGCGGTTCCATACCCATTTTAGGATGGTTTGTTCCAGTTTCTGTGAAAAATGCTGGTGGTATTTTGATACATTAAATGTGCAGATTGCTTTGGGTGACACTTTAACCATATTTGTTCTTCCAATCCTCGAGCATGGAATGATGTCTTCACATTTCTTTCCATTATCTTCAATTTCTTTCACCAGTGTTTTGTAGTTTGCAGAGTGCAGGCCTTTCACCTTATTGGTTCAGTCTATTCCTGAATATGTTCCTGTTTCTGGCGCGCTCGTAGATGAGACTGTTTTCTTAATTTCGTGGAGAGAAATTCTTAAGATACGTGATCGGAAATAATAATCAAATTCATAAAGTTTGGGGGACACGATGTCTATATACAAGAGCAAATAGCAGCCCAGATGAATTAGAAAGGATAAATGAAAAAATAATCCTATTCAGAATACCATCAATATAGTTTAATGGTTTACCTTGCGACCTTAGACTAAAACCAGAAAAGCAACAGACAGCCTTTAAGAAGAGAATTATGAAACAATTCTAAAGAAGGTGAAAGAAGGCTTGATAGAGAAACACAGTGATCATGAGTGGGAAGACGCAATTCTGTAAACATGTGACATAACCCCAGATTAAGCAATCTGGTGTCCTTCCAATCCTGATAGGATTTTATTTTATGTTTTATTTTCTTAAAGCTCTAGGTGAGATTTTTTTTTTAAGTTTATTTATTTATTTTGAAAGAGAGAGGGAGAGTGGGCCGGGGAGGGGTGGAGAGAGAGGGAGAGAGAGCATCCCAAGCAGGCTCTGCGCTGTCAGCATGGAGCCCGAGGTAGGGCTCAATCTCACAAACCCAGGAGATCATGACCTGAGCCGAGACCACGAGTCGGATGCTTAATCGACCGAGCCATCCAGGCACCCCACCCAATATGACTTTAGTACAAAGTGATTGGACAACCCACGTGGCAGAATAAACATAAAGAAGAACAAAGGCAATTCTGGAGGAAAAAAGAACAAGCAAGGACGATGTGCCCCACAGAACACTAAAGTTACTATTATGCTGTAGTATTTAGTTAGCCCCCTTCTGGTTATATAGTGGACTAAACGCTAATCTATCGCAAAGTAACAAAATCATTCTTTAAAAAACCTCTGCTGTGTTACTGTTATTGCAGGAAATGGGAAAAATGATCTAAAAGAACAAAAATTAAAGAAACTTCCCTTTTTGTAAGCACTGAAAGGATAGCTATAAGGAGTAAGTATGTAAGAGGGGTAGACTGCCCCGAGGCAGATGCATTTCAACATTACAATCTGGAATTGAAAATTTGGCCGAGATATAAAGTAGCTGTTAGGCTAAGTGACGACCAGGTTAGTTTGAAGTGTGGAACAGGGCTGAAGTCCCTCTTGGTCCCATGTGAGTAGTACTCCTGAGACTACTTGCAGAAAAAGAAAAATCAAACTTCCTATAAAAGAGAGAACCTTGGGGCGCCTGGGTGGCTCAAGTCGGTTAAGCGTCTGTCTTCGACTCAGGTCGTGATCTCCCACTCATGGGTTCGAGCCCCGCGTCGGGCTCTGCGCTGACAGCTCAGAGCCTGGAGCCTGCTTCGGAGTCGGTGTCTCCCTCTCTCTCTGCCCCTCCCCCACTCGCACTCTGTCTCTCTCTCTCTCTCTCTCAAAATAAATAAACCAAAAAAAAATTTTTTTAAATAAAAAAAAAAGAGAACCTTCAGTTTCGAACTTCAGTATTTCCTGAGATTAATATCACCTAAATCGGTTCACAATGAAAAACAATCAATTAACAAAAGGAAATGAGCCGAGTGGGATCGCAAATATCAAATTTAGACAGATTTCCTCTAAGGGCTTTACATCCTGCAATTATCACATTCAAAATATAAACTATCAGTGATTTTTGGAATGAAGGAGTGTATCAGTCGGAGTTGAACCAGAGAAGCAGAACCAATAGGGTATATATTCTCTCTCTCTCTTCCCCATCCCCCTAGTCCCCCGACTTCCCAGGTGTCTGCCTTATGGATTGTGGACTTTCTTAGCCAATCCCTGTGCTGACAAGTCCAAAATCCGTAGAGCAGGCACTCAGGAAGCAAAGTTCATGGGCTGGCTCAAACTCCACAGGCGTGGGCTGAAGCTGTTGCCTGCAGATAGTATTTTGCCTCTTTCTCTTAGGGAAATTTTGTCCCTGCTTTTAAGCCTTTCCAGCAAATTCCATCAGGTCCACCAAGATTATCCTAGATACTCTCTCTTACATAAAATCAGCTGATTAGAAACGTTAGTTGTATCTGCAAGATGCCTTCAATCCAACACCTACTCTCTCTTACATAAAATCAGCTGATTAGAAACGTTAGTTGTATCTGCAAGATGCCTTCAATCCAACACCTAGATTACTACTTTATAGAACGATTGGGTGCTGCAGACCGGCCAAGGTGACATATCAATAAAGCCGTTACGTAAACTCGAGAAAAAGTACAAAGTTCAGCCACGGAAAGCCTCTGGAGAATAAACAAAAAACAGGCAGATTCTGTACAAAAATTGAAATTTGAGAAAACAGACCGACACGAATAAATTGTACTGTTTTTACAAATTTAGCCAAAGTATAGATCACAGTACAGGTGCAACACGAGGTCACAAAAATTGTGGTTTTTAATTTTTAAATTCTTTTCATGTTCTTTTTTTTCAAAAATGTTCATTTATTTTTGAGAGAGAGAGTGTGCAAGCGAGGGAGGGGCAGGGAGAGGGGGAGACGCAGAATCCGAAACAGGCTCCGGGCTCCGAGCCGTCAGCACAGAGTCCGATGCGGGGCTTGAACCCATGAACTGTGAGATTGTGACCTGAGCCGAAGTCAGACGCTTAACCGACGGAGCCACCCAGGCGCCCCCAAAATTGTATTTTTTTTTTAAAAAAAATGCCTATTTTCTGTCCTACAGAACCAGAGAACATAGCCACTAAACAACAACAGCCACTGGAAAGTGAGGAGGGAATCCTAGAGAGGAGAGAAGTAATGAAAAGAAAGCCTAAATTCTGTGTATAAACACTGCCTAAATTTCTGTCTGATGGGTGAATCAAGCATATGTAAGACAGTCTAGAAACAGAGCACAGCTAACACTTAAAACAAAAAAAAGACCTGGGATCAGAATTTATGTCCACTCCAAGCGAGACAAAAATTTCAGTTTGAGCGTAAATAAAAATGCCAACGCTCTTCAAAAGATGGTCAATGAGTTAACAGAAAACACACGCGGAATTAAGGAAAAGATAGGGAATCTAAACAGAAAGCTATGAAAAAAATATGAAAAAAATTACCTAAGTTTCACCGCTTAACCTTGAGCCAAATCGCACACATTATATAAAAATGAATTAAAAATGGATCACTGATGTTAAACATAAAATGTCTAACTCTGACGTTTTAGAAAACAGCAGGAGAAAATCTGGAGAACGCAGGGCTAGGGGACAAGCTCTCCGACTTGACACCAAGAGTATGATCCACGAAAAGAAAAACTGATGTTTGAACTTCATCAAAATTGGAAAGTTTTGCTTTGCGTAAAACCCGGGATGAAAAGACAAGCAGGGCACCTGGGCGTCTCAGTCAGTTTGAGCATCCAACTTGGGCTCGGGTCGTGATCTCGTGGTTTGTGAGATTGAGCCCCACGTCTGGCTCTGTGCCGACAGCCAGGAGCCTGCTTGGGATTCTCCCTCTCCCTTTCTCTCTGCCCCTCCCCGTTTGTGCACACACTCTTCCTCTCAAAATAAATAAACATTAAAAGATAAAGGAAACAACCGAGATGCCCTTCGACGCGTAAATGGCTAAAAAACAAACAAAAAAACCCCCACTGCGTCATATGCATGCCGTAGAATACTACTGAGCAATGCGAAGAACAAGCAATGAGAGTGATGTCAGCATCATGGTGGCATAGGGCATCCTCCTTTTCGTCCTCCCTTTTTAACAATTAATTTGGCATCCATTCGCAAACAAAAGCACCTCGGTGGGAATCGGAGGATCCAGCGCCATATATCAAGGGACCTGGGAGGGCCTCATCCACCTGTGCATTGGGCAATAGGCAGACAGACCTTGATATGGGCTGTAGAACCAGCAGGAGCTTGCAGAATGGCCACGGTTCCTCTCAGCCACCCTCGGGCCAAACCAGGAGAGCGCTAGCTTGAGTAGACACCCGATAGTTGAAATAGCCTTTGTAGAAGTCCAGCCTTTTTGAGGACAGATTCCAGCAATCTGCTGGAGAGAGGAAAAAAAAAAAAGCATGTGAATTCGGATGTATTAGAGAGAGTAAGAGGAATCCTCAAACAGAAATCATAGCTAATACAGCCCACCAAGGGCCCCGTCTCGCATGATATGCGTGCACTTGACACACGCACGTAAATCCTAAGGGCCTAAGAGACCACGCCGGATTAGATTTCTGTCTCATTTGATTCCAAAAGTTATTTCCATTGCTTCTCAGGCAAATGTTAACTGCCTCCCTATAATTTAACTCTGTGGGAGTCGGGGGATTTTGATGGTAAAGTCATTACTCATTAGACAGATTTGTAAGAAATAATTTTTAATTACGTAGCACGGACATAGGAATGAAAACATTGTAAGCACAACAGCGGGGAAAAAAATTAAATTACTTGGTACAGACTAATGGGAACAGTTGGAGATAAGGCCCTTCCTCTTTCCCCACTCCCACCCCCACTTTCTAGAAACAAGCAGGAATTTACAAACACATCTACAGAGCTTACGGAAATGAAAAAAAAAGTCCAGAACAAGTTGAAGCCTCTTGCAAATTTCAACTGACATGTTAAATACACAGCAGGAACCATCCCTACAGTTCACATGGAGTGGTGTGGTGATCGTTTTAAAAAACTCTCTTGGGGGCGCCTGGGTGGCTCAGTCAGTTAAGCGGCCGACTGCGGCTCAGGTCATGATCTTGCGGTCCGTGAGTTCGAGCCCTGCGTCGGGCTCTGTGCTGACAGCTCAGAGCCTGGAGCCCGTTTCCAATTCTGTGTCTCTCTCTCTCTCTGACCCTCCCCTGTTCGTGCTCTGTCTCTCCCTGTCTCAAAAATAAATAAAACGTTAAAAAAAAAATTAAAAAAAAAAAAAACAAACTCTCTTGGATGTGAACATTAGTGTTTTAGTAGCAGGCCGGATTGCTCCAGAAAGACAAGGCGGTCCTGAAACGAGTCCAGAAAATTTCTCTTTGCAATCCCTCTTCTCTTCCCAACGCATTCTCATCACTGCTATCATGCAAAGAAAGCGGCCAAGGATATCCCTTTTGATTGCTATGTGGTTTAAGGAATCCCTGTTACTAGTTGAGGAAGTAGTCCAGCCTCCAGCCAGATCCCATAAAAGCAGATCTACATTAACAATTGACTGGGGGGCGGTGAGCAAGGTGGGGGGGGGGTGCAACTGGGAGGCTCAGTCAGTTAAGCATCCAACTCTTGATTTTGGCTCAGGTCATGATCTCCCAGTTCGCGAGTATGAGTCCCACAATGGGCTCTGTGCTGACAGCTTGGAGCCTGCTTGGGATTTGCTCTCTCTCCCTCTCTCTCTCAAAATTAATAAATAAACTTAAAAAAAAAAAAAAGAATGGCCTAGGATTTTATGCTGAACTGGAATTATTCCCAGGCTATGTGAGCACTGAGCAGGTTCAGGAGATCTTTGTACATGTAGTTTGCCTTTTTCCAATCTCCTTATTATCTCTCTTTCAACTCCCAAAACTACTCTCAATCATTGTTACTATGAGCTTAAATTAAGCCCTTTGTCAGAGAAGTCCCGTTGAAGGCCTTTTAGGCAGCCAGGGAGAGAAGTCCACTCGTGTGATGAGAAGGCTCTCTTCCTGTGCTCCTAGAGGCTACCTAAGCAATTGAAATTGAAGGAGATTGAAATTAAATGGCTCCTCTAATCTAATGACACCGAGTGTTTGTATCACTTCCCTTGAAAAGTCATGTCATTTGCCAGAAGGCTGTACATCATGCCTTACGTGCCCACTTCTGAAACTTGACAGAGACATCTTTCCAAATGGAATTCGAACCTTTCAACGGTCACCATACACCTTCAGAAGCCAAAATGACTTCCGATTACTGCTGTTTCTTGTGTCCCAGAGTACTTTCTGCCCAACATGCTCCTCCTACTGGAGGCAAATTTTTGCCTTCTATTGTCATCATTTAGAGCCCTGGGAATGGTTGACTACATGTGCCGGACCAATACCCGGTATTTTATTTTTGATAAAATATCTATAGTGTCTCTCAAAGGAAAAACTTCTAACATTTTCTAAGATAAACAGAGAAAAAAAAATACTACACTGCTTCCTGGGCATTCTAGATGCCTCAGCTGAAGCAACGCAGTCTTCAGGCTCTCCTGCCATCGTAATACCCACAATCCCCTTTGTTTTAGTCTCTGTGGCTCTGAACGATCACACTTTGAGAAGAAACTGCCATTCTTTAGTTGAAACGTTAGCAAGTGCGTTTCTAAACAAAAAAAGCTCTTGTTTAGAAACTGGCCTTTCGCGGGGCACCTGGGTGGCTCGATCGGTTAAGCATCTGACTCTTGGTTTCGGCTCTGGTCATGATCTTGTGGCTTCGTGAGTTCGAGCCCCACATCCGGCTCTGCATTGGCAGCACAGAGCCTGCTTGGGATTCTCTCCCTCTCCCTCTGCTCCTCCCCCGCTCTTGCCGTCCTTGTCTCCCTCAAAATAAGTAAATACACTTACAAAAATTTTTTTTAAAGAAATTCGCCCTTCACTACAAACTATGCAAGCCCGAACTCCAAACTTATTTTTTTAACACTTTTAAAAATAATGTTTATTTACTTTTTTTTTTTTTTTGAGAGTGATCATGCACACATGAGCCGAGGAGGGAAGAAAGAGGGATAGAGAGAAACAGGCTCCAAGCTGTCAGTGCAGAGCCTAACACGGGGCTCCATCCCATGAACCCATGAGATCATGACCTGAGCCGAAGTCAAGAGTCAGACCCTCAACTGACTGAGCCACCCAGGCGCCCCTAACACTTTAAAGTGAAATTGAGAATAGTTTTGGATTTTCAAAACAGTTGTGGAGACAGTGCGGGGAGTTCCCATATCTTACATCCAGTTTCTCCGCTTATTAACTTCTTTATATCAGATTGGTATATTTTCCATAATTAATGAAGCAATATTCATAAGTGATTATTACCTATTTTTGTTCTTCATTTTTACCTAATGTTCTTCTGTTCCAGAATTCCATCCAGGATTAATCTCAGTCGCCATGTCTCCTTAGCTATTATAGTTTCTCAGACTTTCCTTTTTATGACCTTGACACTTGAGAAGTAGTAGGTCAGGTATTGCATTGAATGCCCATTCATTATGATTTGCCTGATGTGTTTACAAACAACAAAACAAGCAAACAAACAAACCCACCCAAATACTACTATAAAACTTCATGCACACAAATTATTTTTTACTTCTCGGGGCTAAATGTCTAGGCGTGCTCCAAAGTAGCTGTACTATTTCACATGCCCATCTGTTAAAAAAAAAAAAAAAATCTGGGACTTTGATAGCAATTGAGTTAAACCTGTATATACATTTGGGAGAAATGAACATCATTACTATGTTGATCTTGCAGTTCTTGAACGTGACATGTCTATGTATTTAGATGTTTGATTTCTCCAATCAGTACTTTGTAGTTTCCGTCATATGTGTCTAGATGTTTTCTTAGGCTTAAAATGCTATTGGATTTTTAATTTTGACATCTATGTGTTCATTGTTAGTACACAGAAATACAGCTGATTTTTGTATATTTTTGTGTATCGTACAACCTGGCTGAATTCCCTTATTAGTCTCAGGAGGGTTTTTTGCAGGCTCCTTGGGAATTTTTACATAAACAATCTTATATTCTGAAAATTGGGATAGTGTTATTTCTTCCTCTTTGAACTGTAAGCCTTTTATTTTCTTTTCTTGCTTTATTGCACTGGCTTTCAATAGTAGTTTGAATAAGGGCAATGAGAGGAGACACCCTTGCTTTGTGTCCCATCTTAGGGAAAAGCATTCTATGTTTTACATTTAAGTATAATGTTAACTGCAGTTTCTGCATGGATGCTATTTTTTCAAGTTTAGGAAGTTTCCCTGTATTCCTATTTTTCTGAGAGTGTTTTATCATAAAAGATGAGTTTTTTTATATGCTTTTTCTTCATTGATTGGCATGATCATATGATTGTTCGTTAGCCTGTTAATATAGTGTATTACATTGAATAATTTTTTTTAAATTTTTTTTTTTAAGGTTTATTTATTTTTGAGACAGAGAGAGACAGAGCATGAATGGGGGAGGGGCAGAGAGAGAGGGAGACACAGAATCGGAAGCAGGCTCCAGGCTCCGAGCCATCAGCCCAGAGCCCGACGCGGAGCTCGAACTCACGGACCACGAGATCGTGACCTGGCTGAAGTCAGACGCTCAACCGACTGAGCCACCCAGGCGCCCCTGAATAATTTTTTAAAGTATCGATATAGCCTTTCAGCCCTGGAATAAACAATACTTGGTCATGCTATAAAATTCTTTCTGTATATAGCTGATTTATATTTGTTAATATTTATTAAGGATTTTTGCATCTATATTCATGAAGGACTTTGGTTTGCAGTCTCCTTTTTTGCCCTGTTTTTTTCAAGTTGGCATTCTGTTAATACAGTCCTCATAAAATGAATCAGAAAGTGATCCTTCCTTTTCTATTTCCTGGAAGAGATTGTGTACCGTTGGTGTTCATTTCTCCTTTGATAGAAATCTCTAGTCAAATTATCTGGGACTATTGACATCATTTTGGCAGTTTTTTAATTACAAAATCAACTCCTTTAATAGCTAGAGAACTTCATATTATCAATTTCATATTCATCGAGTTGGAGTAGTTTCTGTTTTTTAAAGGGTTGGTCCATTTCTTCTAAGTTACGGAACATATGTGTGTAGAGTTGTTTGTAACCTTCACCTACACCCTTTCAGTGCCTGCAGGGTGTGTAGTTAAATTTTCTGTTCACCCCTAATATTAGTGATCTGTGTTTTTGCTTTTTTTTTCCCCCTTTATTATTAGAGGTTTGCCAATTTTATTGATTTTTTATTGAAGGAACTGGGTTTTTTTTTGTTTTGGGGGGGTTGTTTTTGTTTTGTGTGTTTGTGGTTTTGTTGTTTTTTGTTTGTTTGTTTTTGTAGAATTAAGAGTTTCCATTGTGTTTCTGCGATCATTTCCATTGGTTTATCATTTCCTTCTTTCTGTTTGTGTTAGACTTTCCTCTCCTTTTTTGTGTTTCTTAAGGAAAGCTATTACATTGAGATCTATACAATCTTCTCATTCAGGGTTGCCATAGGGAGAGCAACACCTCCAGGAAGCACCAAGGCGTTCAAGGAGAAAAGTGCTCATTGAAGATGTGCTACACCGTGGCCCTATTCTGAACAGTATAAAAAACCCGAATCGCTGCAGATGTGTTCAACAACAGAATTGTGTACCGGTACCCTAACAATGATTTGTGACCTTTTCCCCCTCGAAACTGAATAACTCTATTCGCAGGCAGGAGTTACCATGGTGTCACTAAAAATATTTCAACAAAAAGTAGTCCATCTTTTTGTCCTTGGTAACTATTGCTGTATCTGCCATTTATACCTTTGTCCAATTGCTAAATAAACGATATTTTGCCTTTTAACATTTCTCCCGGAGGTTTACGGAAACTTCCAGCGTTTCACAGTAAAAAAAAAAATGTGACTTATATATTAAAATTAGGTTTGCTAAATCCTCCTCTTGCCTGCATCTGTTCCTAGAGTATAAATTGACAGTCATGGCAAACTAAAAACCATTGTTCTGGTCTTTTTACAAACCCATACAAGTATTGGTTTAAAAGACAGGGTGAGAGGGATCATTTCTTTCATGGTCGGCTGCCAGGAAACTAAACGCCGCAAGATTAGGAGTTAGAATTTGACCCAAGATGCCAGTGATGGGCTATGTAGGCAAGAGGGCATGAGGAGTCAAAGACGATTACAATTTTGTAAATCTGTGCAGCTGAGAGGTGTCTGTACTATTAAGAGAAATACGAAACACGAAAGAAAGAAACCCTGAAGGTGTGGAGACAGAACAGAACATCCAGCTAGAGATATCTAACTCAACAGGCCTTTGTGAAACTGGGGAGAGGTAAGGGTCAAAAATATCCAATTCAGGGGCGCCTGGGTGGCTGAGTCGGTTGAGCGTCCGACTTCAGCTCGGGACATGATCTCACGGTTCGTGAGTTCAAGCCCCGCGTCGGGCTCTGTGCTGACAGCTCAGAGCCTGGAGCCTGCTTTGGATTCTGGGTCTCCCTCTGTGTGTGTGTGTGTGTGTGTGTGTGTGCACGCACGCGCGTGCTCTCTCTCTCTCTCTCAAAAATAAATAAACATTTAAAAATATATATACAATTCATACCTTCCACAAAAGTTTACTGACTGGCTATTAGACGCCAGATTCCGTTCTCCACTGCGGGGTGCATTTGTGCAGAAAGGAGAGTTGCAGTCCTAAAACACTGGATGACACCCTAAAGGATAGGTATGAAGAAAGGTGGAGAGCCAAAGCCACATGCTAATGTCACTCTTACCCTTAGGATATAGGAGAAGGGAAGTGGGAGAAGGGAGCCTCTAAGAGGCAACAGAAGAAGCAGGAGAACACAATGAACCAGAAGCCAAAGGAGGAGAGAATTTCAAGGAAGGGATGACACGCAACAAGAAAGGGCATGGAGGGTTTGCAGAAACTGGGGAGCAAAAAAGAATACTGGAGATGTAACTTGCAATCATAACAGTTAATATTTATTAAACGCTAAGCGCTTCACACGAGTGGTATCATTGTATCCTCACTACAATTCTGTAAGAAGGGGCACTGTTATTTCTATTTTACAGATTGAGGCAACTGAGGCTTATGGAAGAAAACCAGAGCCTAATAGTAGAAGGGAGAAACCAGATTTTCTTCAGGACCTATGGCAATAGGGGGAAAAGAGACGTCAGTATAGGAATGAGCTCAATTCCGAATACAGCAAGGACGAGTGAGAATCTCTAGCTGGCAGTGTGTGGTGAGTCAAGGAAGCATTAAGGGTATGGAGACTCTTGCCAAATCAAGAAAAATCCCTTACGGACATCTTTCGAAACAAACAACACAGCCCTTAAGCAAGAACGCGTGACAAGACCTTTTGTCACACATAATTCATCCCAACTTTGTCAAGGAAATTGGGAAGACCCTCCATATTAGTTGACGGGCTTTATCCGGTAGGAAAACAAACTTCTTGATGTCTTAAGGGCAGGTAGCAGTTTTGCAAATTGGAGGAAAGTGCCCACTGAAGTTGGGGGTCTTACCCTTACACAGTAATGGGAGATGGGGGTGCTTATCTCCCTTGATGTCTGCATCTCAGAAAAATGGCTCCCAGGTCTTTGAGGAACTATTCCTGAGTCTTGAGACTGGTGAACTGCTGATTTAGTCAATATAAAGATTTATATACATTTGAAAAGGGCAGAGGAAGAAGTTCTGAAATTAAAGGGGATGGGGGAGTCTCTTCTTTTATTTTTAGCCAGGAGAATTAAGCCTCTTATTTTCAATTTGTATCTGTCCTTACAGGAGATCTCACAATTAAGGGGACTTTGTTTCCTTAAAGGAAAGGGAAGGAAAAATAATTTCCCCTCTACCCTTCTAGGTCCTTGGCTGAGACACCCAAAAAATAAAAAGACAGATCGATGCGGGGGGGGGGGGGCAGGGGGGAGGAGACAAACAGAAGGCTAATGAGATGTATACCTCCTGTATACGTGGCAGAGACCCAAGAAAACTGAGTAATTCCCTGAAATGGCCCCAGCCAACACCTTCAATCCATTTCCAGCTAAAGACAAAAGAAAGTGATGGGGGTGGGGAGCCGGTTATAGGAGGTGATTCGGAAAAGCACAGTGAAGGAGGATATGATTGCTATGCAGATTGGAGTCACTGCCTCCTTCTGGATGAGTTTCTAGAGATTTAGTTAGTCCCCCTTCCCTTCCTGGTACAGAGAGGGAGACATCCAGACAAACGAAAATTTCCTTTATAAATATATATTTCTCTTACAAAAGGGTAACTTCTACTGGGTATTCAGAGCTTCTCCTGTGTCTGCTGTTTCTTAAAAATAACCACCTCGAGGAGTGTCTGAGTGGCTCAGTCGGTTGAGTGGCCAACTTCCGCTCACGAGCCCCAGGCCGGGCTGTGTGCTGATAGCCCAGAGCCCGCTAGGGATTCTCTCTCTCCCTCTCTGCCCCTTCCGTGCTCGCTCTCTCTCTCTCTCAAAAAGAAATAAACATTAAAAGTTGAAAAAAAAAAAAAAAACCCAGCTCAAGACGATCCTCATGTCCAAGTGGGCTATTTCTCTCTTTTTACGCAGACAAATGTAAAAAGCTTGTAGTTGAGAGTAAAAAACCGTGCAAGAAGAGGGCATTAAATGTGAGAACGGAGGTACTGATGAAGGAAGCTTCTGGAACAGGAGGGAAGTACTGACGTAAGAAAACAATCTACGTGAAGTGTAAATTTGGGCCAGGAAACACACTACTTCTTCCTCTGCAACGAGAGGGTGAAGATACAGACAGATGATTTTAGGGAGGAAGACGACTCTGGAATCTGCAGTGTCCCTCCCTTAGCACCATCTCCAGGGACCGAACCCACTTCCGACAGGCACAGTCCAGGGCTGGGACATTTCAGCAGTGCAGTTCACAGCAGCATTTCTGCAATCACCGTCGTCTGATGAGGAAGGCTGTAACAGACGGTGGCAATTTATTTGAATTTGCTCTGATTCACACACCAGATGGATATAAAGACATACTTTAGTCTTCATCAGAGGTCCTACATTTCCAAGCTACCCAAGGTCCTATAGCTAACAAGCAGGAGGTCTGTAGGAGATGTCAAAGCCAAGTAGTTTTGGACAGAGAACTTTCTATTTTATCTGAGACGTCTTTTTTTTTTTAATTTTTAAAGTTTATTTATTTTTGAGAATGAGGGGGAGAGAGAGAGAGAGAGAGAGTGTGTGTGTGTGTGTGTGTGCGCGCACAAGTAGGGGAGGGGCAGAGAGACAGGGAGACACAGAATCTGAAGCAGGCCCCAGGCTCCGAGCCATCAGCCCAGAGCCCGACGCGGGGCTCGAACTCACGGACCGCGAGATCGCGACCTGAGCCGGAGTTGGACGCTTAACCAAGTGAGCCACGCAGGCGCCCCTCTAAGGCTTCTTTTATAAATGTGAGAGATCAGACAGGGTTATCTCTGAGGCACACAAAGAAGAAAATAAGGTAAATGCAATGCAGAGAGGGCTCTTGTTGGGGCTTCGTTTGGTTTTGGTTTTGTCTCCGCTGCCACTCTAGGGTTTCCTCGTCAGGTGCCCCCCCCCATCCAAGGTCACTTGAATCATCCTGTTAAGTACTCCATGAAATATCTGTACTTTCGTCTACTTAAATTAATTGATCGAAGAGAGAAAAGGTAAAATCTCAGACGAAAAACCCAGATTTGTGTAGAATTGTACGCTGATGTGGACACAGCGAATCGCAGGGCAAAGCCACGAGGCCGAGCAGGATTCTACGGTAGCAGCTTGAAGTAGGACAAAAACCAAAGAGCTAAAGATCCTAACTTTGGCCTTTTCGATAGCGTTAACTGGGTGACCTAGAGTAATGCCCTGAGTTAACCCCTCGGGACTCTCTGTTTCCGTATGTGTGCGACAAGACTGTTGGATTCTGCTTTGGTTTGGAAGGCAAAATTATGCGTGGAGACTGAATTTGTCTCTGCTAGCAATTTACTTTTTTCTTTTCTTTTTTTTTTTTAAGTCTATTTATTTATTTCGAGAGAGAGAGAGAGAGAGAGAGAGAATACACGTGGGGAACGGGCAGAGAGAGAGATGGAGAGAGAATCCCAAGCCGACTCCACATGGTCAAAGCGGAGCCCGATGCGTGAGCCGTGAGGATCGTGACCTGAGCCGAAACCAAGAGTTTGATACTTAACTGAGCCACCCAGGCGCCCCTATGCCAGCCATTTATTTAACGCAGGTTCGCTGTGGGAATTTCACAAGACAACAGCCTACAGGATAATGTCTCTTAATAAGTCAATAAAGAAATAACGTACTCCAAACCGATGATAGATTAATCACACTATTGAAAGAGGACTTTGGCTGTTTCCGTTTTGACCTCAAACTTTCTAGCTGGGTTCTTCTTTCCAGCTGTCTCTTGGCTCAAGCAGAAGATCATGAGGGTAAATTATCCTCTGATAGGAATGGAAATGACCCCCCGAAACATTAAGGCCTGCCCTGAGCCGGCAAGACGCCACTCGTGATGAACTCCAAAACAATGATGGATTTGACCTTCTCCAGCCCACCCGCAGGTACCCACCCACCTTTGTCCCACACTGTCCTTATAGACCCGGAACTATTTTTGGCACTTTGGAGGCACTTTTCGAGACACTGGTCTGCTGTCTTCCTGGGGGTGGCCTCACCGAAATAAAGTCCTTGCTTATTTCACCCCCACCCATCTGTCTGCCTTTGGATTTTGTCACCGCAGAGTGGCTGAACCTGGTCCGTTTGGTACCCCCAGGGCCATGAATTCTTGCACCCCAGCACCCCGGCTACAGTACTGTTCCAGGCAGGGGTAGATGAAAGGAAAACGGCCCGGATGTGGTTGAGGTGCACCTTTATACAAGCTGGTGCTTGGGAGAGATGGCTTAGCCAACCAAGAGCTGATGTTCAGCTCCAAGCTCAACCGTACAAGTCCCCTGCTGCTAGAGCGCCTTGCTAGGGACCCCACGACACTGGTGTTGATTGACAGGCAAGAGGATAGTCTTCAAGGGACCACTGCACAGGTTTGGGCACTGCTGGTAAAAGAATCGCCTCGACTACAGCAGGAACCAATCGCCCCAAGGTCCTCAGAGAGCTATTTGAGATCAACAAAGTACAGCCGTTCCCAGACCAAATACGCTCAGCTGGTCTTCACAAACTCTTGGTATTTATAGTCACAGTGTCCCCTTGCCATAGTAGCTCCTTCATATATTTGTGTTGATAAGCCCCCAGTGGGGCCCCTCAGCAGCTGAGCTACTGAGTACTTATCAGTGAGAACGAATGAGATAATGACATCCTGCCAGGACTCAATGAATTCTTTTTTTTTTTTTTTTTAAGTGTATTTATTTATTTGGAGAAAAAGAGCACAAGCAGGGGAGGGGCAGAGAGAGAGGGAGAGAGAGCATCCCAAGCAGGCTCTACACTGTCAGCACAGAGGCCGACGTGGGGCTCGAACTCACGAACCACAAGATCGTGACCTGAGGCGAAATCAAGAGTCGGACGCTTAATGGACTGAGCCACCCAGGCGCCCCTTACTTCGTTCTTATGCCAAAACTTCTCTCTTAGAAACAATCTCATCTTAGGGGCACCCGGGTGGCCCAGTCGGTTAAGCCGTCCAATGCTTGACCTTGGCTCAGGTCATGATCTCACGTTTCATGGGATCGAGCCCCGGGTTGGGCTCTGCACGGACAGGGCGGAGCTTGCTTGGGATTCTCTCTCTCCCTCTCTCGGCTCCTCCCCCACTCTCGCATGCTCTTGTTTTCTCAAAAGAAGCAGATACACATTTATTGTTAATCTCCTGTTGTCACCAACGACTGGACGTGAAAACACGGGAAACCAACATGCAGGTTTGTGAAATTAATGACACAAGGAGGCCGTTGGACTGAGGCGGCCCTAACGGCACCTCCATAAGCAGAGCACAGTCTAAGCCTGTAAATACCTCAAAGTTCTAAAAACTGAAATCTAAAGAGAACCAATCGCAGCCGACTCAGTTTTAAGCTATTAACCAGTAACTTCTTTACTTCCTTTTGTCTTTTCTCTTTTAAAAAAACTTCCCCAGCTCCCTTCAACGGAGCACTTTTAACCACTTCCTGATTGGTACCGCCTGATTCAAACTGATGTCTGCTCAAATAAATCCTTAAAATTTTAATACGCCTCAGTTTATCTTTGATCAGATTCCATGAGTTAGCCTCCAACTTCTATTGAGGAAGCAACAAGACAAAAAGGCTTTAAACCGCAGCCTCGGGAGTTAAGACTCGGTGAGAACAAAACTTCCAAAGTATTGCAGCTATAGTGAAAATCTTCCTTGGATACTTTTTTTTTTTTTTTTAATAGCAAAACTCCCTGTGTGGAACAGTTGCGGATAAAGGGTACGAGAAAGAAAGAGCCTCGAGAAAGGTGCTTCCTGACCATGAGTATAACTGATTCTAAAAATAAGTAAATTAAATGTTCTCCAGAAGTCAGCTTCACTGTGCCATCAGGCAACCGGCAACCGGAATGTTCGATTCACGCACGTGGGTGAGTACCTCCCACTGAGGTCCAAAAGGAACCCGAGCCCTAGAAAGCTCTGGATTTGGCCCCAGAGCATTAGCATTTTTATTGCTTGATGATCTATCCACATCCATATAAAAGTGATTTACTCCCTCGGTATGTGCAATATAATACTGAAGAATTAGCACTGGAACAGCCTCGGGGGTCAATTAACCCAAACCTAGGATTCTAAGCGTAGAGATTAGGTTTTGGAATGTCTCCCAGTAATTAAATCTAGCAATGAAGGTGATTCCACCATTTTTCTAACTACCCTGCTTTCGACGCTTTTAACTATCACTGAGTCTAATCTCCTCGTGTAAATAAAAAATCACTTAGGGAGGACTAGGAGTACTTATAGAGCACCAGAATATGTCACCCCAAAATATGATCATCGGAGACCAGAATATGCTACCCTAATGATGCCTCTTTGGCACAAGGATTATTTTTAGGGGCTTAGTTTGAGAAACAGCAAGAGGAGCTCTGAAAATAAGAGTAGAAGTTACCCTTTTGTGAGGGAAATTTACATTTATAAAGGAAATCTCCATTTGTAAGGGTGTCTCTCTCAAGGTACCAGGAAGAGAAGAATGATTCTAAATCACTAAAGAATCTTATCAGTGGAGAAGGCCCAATTGAAATCTGCATAACCAGCCTGACCCTTGTTTACCTAGCTTTTCTGGCTCCCATTCCCATGACCAGGCTTCCCCACATCCATCTTCTGTTTCGGCTGAAGATGATTTTTTTTTTTTTTTCCAGAGGCAAATTATTACTTACAATACAGCAAGCAGGATGTGGGCATCCACAGATGCCTCATTCCCTTGCCCCCATTTTCTCCAGGGGTGATGCAGACGTCCCTGATGAAAGCATACACTGGCATCCATGTTGCTAGAATCTAGGTGCTTGGACCAGAATTATCCCTGAATCCCCTAGCGTTCCTTTTGGCCAGGCTTCCACCCAGAGGGTGTATCTGATAGGGAAAAATCTGTTGTAAGATGGCCGACAGGACCGATGGGCGAATTCCAGTGCCCACCAGGAGACTCCCCCTTCCCGGTTCTTCTTCCTACCCTGCTTGCCGTGCAAGCCAAATTACTACTAACGTGGAATGTGGAAGTAACAGACTATAAATTGTCCCCCATGCTTATGCTCTGGATTCAGACCTCTGAAGAGTGATCTCCTCTGAGCCCACCAGTGGGAAATCAACCTCCTTCCTGCCTTCCAAGATCTCCGAGTGCTGCTTGGGTCTTCCGCCGGGGGATCCAGACCAGGTTCCGTAACATATCAGCCAGGCCTACCTGAGGCTCCTGGTAGGGGAAAAAGACAGCAATGGTCAGGGAACAATCCTGAATGTTCCAAATAGTTTTATCTCTTTTCTCTTCCCTTTTCTCTGATTACAACCCAGGAGGAAGCCAACAGATCAACCCATTCTGGGTGGGCCACTGAAGGAGAGTAGAATTTACCACCTTAAAATATGCCACTTTGGCATGGGGGGTATTTTGAGCTCAAGGCAATCAAAATCCACCAGATGCAGCAAAAGCTTTTTCTCTCTCCTCAGTTGCCTAAGTTGACGTTGGAAAGGGGGTACCAGGAAAGTTGCACCGGGAAGAGAGATCTTACTAGAGATACCTTTTTATTTGAGAAGCTCATTTGCATAACAGGGCAACCTTTGTTTCCCAAACATCTCTTCTTACCTTGTAGTGAGTGGTTCTCCTTCCCTTTGTGTCCCCAGATCTGATGAGGGAGCAGAAGGCAAGCTGACACCCGCAAACACCCCTCGCCCCCAGGCGGGATATGTGTGACACTCCTCAGGCACTCCTGGCTGCTCAAGAACAAAGGAAAAGACAGAAAACAAATGGTTCACTGATAGAGATCACAGTCATGCAGGACTTGGGTCTCCATCGGTTTGCAAATATCTTAGTAAATTACAAGAAAAAGGCAATCTTACCAACAGCCTAATGTCCAGGAACTCCCTACTATCTTAATGATAATGCTTTGCTAGAGGGAAAAACAACCTTAGCCTGACAATAGCTAGGCCTCCAGTATGCTGTAAATCCTCTTTGGCATATGGAAATCCCTTTTAGAAACTTCCTCTTGACTTTACCTCCACCAGCTCTACAGTATATAAGCGGTCACGCTTCACAACCCCAGTGCAGCTCTTTGGGCCCACGGGTCCTGTCCCCTTGCTTTAATAAAATCACCTTTTGGGGCGCCTGGGTGGCGCAGTCGGTTAAGCGTCCGACTTCAGCCAGGTCACGATCTCGCGGTCCGTGAGTTCGAGCCCCGCGTCGGGCTCTGGGCTGATGGCTCAGAGCCTGGAGCCTGTTTCCGATTCTGTGTCTCCCTCTCTCTCTGCCCCTCCCCCGTTCATGCTCTGTCTCTCTCTGTCCCAAAAATAAAAATAAACGTTGAAAAAAAAAATTAAAAAGAAAAAAAAATAAAATAAAATAAAATCACCTTTTTGCACCAAAGACATCTTCAAGAATTCTTTCTTGGCCATTGGCTCTGAATCCCACCATCACCCCCAAATCTCATCAGATCCCTACCTATTTCCTTAGCTCGGGGTGTTATAGAAGCCTCAGTTGCTTGACTGACTGCCTTATGGTCTCATATTTTTATGGGTCTACCATATGTATGAAATTAAAATTTGTTTTTCTCCTGTTAATCTGCTTTACATCAATATAATTACTAGACAGAAGAACCTAGAAGAGAGGAAGGAAAACGTTTTCTGTCCCTATACCACATTCTGCAACCGAATTGCCTTACTAAAAGGTATGGACCAGAAAGAGATAAGAGGCAGAGGCAGAAACAATTTGTAGATTTTTTTTTTAATTTTTTGAACGTTTATTTATTTTTTTTGAAGGAGAGAGAGACAGAGTGTGTGTGTCGGGGGGGGGGGGGGGGTTGGGCAGAGAGAGAGACACACACAGAATCCGAAGCAGGCTCCAGGCTCTGAGCTGTCAGCACAGAGCCGGATGCGGGGCTCGAACCCACAAACCGCGAGATCGTGACCCGAGCCAAAGTCAGGCGCTCAACCTACCGAGTCACCCAGGCACCCTAGATTATTTTTTAAAGTCCATCCCACTTCTTAATGATGTCAGCAGCTCGAAGATGCAAAGGGACATGAACGTCTATCAAACATCATGACCACCAGCCCATTTTTTAGTGACTTTTATGACAAAAAGCAAACGACTGTCAGACTGTAGATGGTTTGTAAAAGGGAGCATGGTACAGTTTTGATTTAAGGGTCCTAACTGGGTGGCCGCAGTTCTCGGGTTGCATTGGAACAGCAACACCATGACCAGAAAAAGTGTTGACAGTAATGAAGTACCACAGATAGCCTTAAAAGAGGAATCAAGATTCTATTTAGTCAATTTGTCCAAAGAAGGAAAGAGCAAAGACTCTTGCAACATGTCCTCCTACTGTCAGTCAAATGGGTCAACTTTTGGCCAGTTGCAAGTTCGGCACCAGAAGCATATAGTCCTTTAATTTAGGACTGGTCTAGGATGGATATGTTGCCATGTTCAGTCCAGTGATGAAGCTGGCCAGTGATGAAGGCCATCTGAGCAGGCTTGCTCGGCAGCTATATTCCCTTTAGTCTCATCAGAGAATGCGCCCTTACTATAGACATTTACATGAGTGGCTCAGTCTGTCTGACTGCCAGTTGGAATTTGTTTCCATAGTTCAGGACTCCAAAGAGGGGCGTATTTAATCTGCCAGTCTGTAGTCTTCAAAGTGGCAGACCAGACCCCTGGGACATTGGCAACGGCCCCCGCAATGTAAAAAGATTCAGGAAGGGTCATATCGGCCAGAGCTATGAAGCCCACCTTGAGTTCTGTCCAGGGAGTGGAGTAACCACATCCACTTTTGCTTACAAGTCGCTGGAACTAAGACGGAACATCAGCAGCGGCTCAACGGACACCAGCCATCAGTAAATCAAGCCTAGAAATGTAGAAGAAGAATCTCTGTGACTCGAGAACCCCACCGAGCTGACAGTATTGCTTCACGAAGGTGGTGGAATTGAAGAGACTAATTCCTTCAAGGGTGTAGCTCTTTTTTTTTTTTTTTTTAAGCGTTTTACTTATTTTTTGAGAGAGCACAAGCAAGGGAGGGGCAAAGAGAAAAGGACGGAGGATCTGTGCTGACAGCAGTGGGCCCGACATGGGGTTTGAACTCACGAACCAAGAGGTCATGACCTGAGCCGAAGTCGGACGCTCAGCCGACTGAGCCACCCAGGCGCCCCGCTGGCTCGCTTTGATATAAAGCTAAATGTTCTCCCAGCCGGTCCACCTGTGCTCTTGACTATGACGTTTCCATTCAACTAGTGAGGCTTGTTGGGCTCTTGTTAATGACCCTGTACATATTTTAATGTGTTGATTGGGTATTTCTACTTATTTTCCGTGAATTGTTTGTTTGCTTTACTGGTCCACTCTTCTAGTCAGTCGTTCATACCTGTATTGCTTTGTTGAGGTTCTTTTCATGTTTTCTGATAAAGATGATATTTGAGGCCACATTTTAAGCCATCTCTTTTTCCCGGCTGTCTGCCATGTATATATGAACTATCTGTGTTAATGAACTTCTTTCTTCTCTCACCGCTCTTTCTTGTGGTTTAAGAGCCCCATCTAAGAATTTAGAAGAACAGAAGAAAAATTACTGTTTTCCTCCCCGACAATATACATACATAGAAGTGTTCCTGGGGACTAATTGTCTCTGTGTTTCCCTAAGATTGACGGGAGAAACTATGACTGACATGAAAATGATTACTTTTGGTTGTGACGCTCAGGTAAGAACCCTCTACCTTGCATAGAAGATAAAACATTTCAATCAGAAAAAGAGGGCTCATAGCCCAGCTTTAGCCCGTGTGTGAATGTGAGTATGCTACTGACCAACAACGAGGGCTCTTCACTATGGAAATAAGCACGGACGTTTTAATCAGAGAAGAAAGAAATCAAGGGTGACGAAGGAACAGCGCAGCTTTTATATGTCATGAAAGACAAATCAGAATTAGGTTGAAGTGGTCAATCAGGAGAGCCGCAGGATCACGGAATTGGAAAGGGAACTAAGAAATTAGACCAAACCTCTCATCCAAAGAAGAACCCCTCTGGGATGACTGGTGGCTCAGTTGGTTGGACAGCAGACTCTTGATTTCAGCTCAGGTCACGATCCCAGGGCCATGGGATCGAGCCCCACAGCAGGCTCTACACTGGGCGTGGGGCCTGCTTAGTAAGATTCTCTCTCTCTCTCTCCCTCTGCCCCTCTCTCCTGCTCCTGCTCTCTCTCCTTCTCTAAACACAAACAAATAAGCAAAACCAAAGAAGAACTTCTCCTCCGACACCTAAGCTTGGTGAGCATTCAGTTTCTGCCTGAATACGTTGAGTGACTGGACATCCTTTGGAGAAGGAAAGGGTAACAGTCTTCCTTTTGTTGAGCAGGCATTTGCCTTCTATAACTCTTGTGCATTGATTTGACTTCCTCCCACAGAAACTATGAAAGATGTAATTGAACCCAAGTCCATCCGCCTGATGTGCAGCAAAACCAATCACGGAGAGCAGCGAGGAAAGAGTTTATTTGAGAGGGCAGCCAAAGGAGGAGGTGGGAGAACGGGTCTCAAATGTGTCTCCCTGAAGCGGGAGAGAGCGCAGGGTTTTTGGGGTTTTTTTTTATAACCATAGGGGCCGGGATTACATACATATTGACGAAAAGGGCAGGCAAACTTATGATTTTTCCCGAGGAAAGATGCAGTTGCACATTGAGCGAACACAGATGAAACACCCAAGCCGTGCTCGCTTTGGGGCGAAGACTTAACATCAGAACGAGGCAAAATTCAGCCCCTGACTCTAAGAGGTTATTTTAGGACAAGGAGAGGGAGCTATCGGCATGCTCTGAGCACTGTTATAAACAGGATGGAGACCTGGGCTTGTTGTCTTGAGTAAGGAATGTAAGCCCTTGCTAGTTCACAGGCTGGAACCGCATCAGTTGACCTTGAGTCCAAGCTTCTACAGAGAGAGCCAGTGAGTTTGTTAGTGGGGTCTGAAAAGACACAGTAGCTGATTGGGGGGGGGGGGGGGGGCGGGCGGGGAATAGCTCTCTGAAAAAATAAGCTTTACATTTTCTGCTAGTTTCCACTTCATTAACACTATGGGGCACCGTTTCAACTCCTCCCTGAGTTACGATCTTTCCTCCATCTTGAGGAATTAGGATGGGGACTACTCGGCTACTTCCTGATCTCCTCGGGTGAGGTCGATTCGGGGTGAAGAGCAGTGTTTATAAATCTTAGCTGTAAGCAAAATTCCTTCGATGATTAATACGCCTGCCTGCAGGGCGAAGCGGAAGTTTCTAAGCTATAGGTCACAGCAGCGAGGGAAGTGGAAGCAATATGGAGCCCGACATGCTAAGTTTCGCCCCGTTACAGATACACACATAATCCCACTTTCATACGACAGTCCTTGAAGTACTTTAAGGTAGGCCTACTTACTTTAGAAAGAGATAAGGGAAGAATTAAACTTATAATCTGCGAAAAACACTGCAACACGCATAGACAGAGCTGAATATGTTGCTCTGGATATATTTTGACCAGCACTACCTCCACAGTAGACTATGGATCATCCCGCCTAATAGACTTCTATTAACGTGACCCCCAAATCCCCCACCCCCACCCCCATGCTGCCACAGGTCACATTGGTGGCGCATACCAACTAAAATCTCCTGGTGTTTTTCACACCGTTAAACCAAAAGACTCCCGTCCTCTCCTTTATACCTTCATGCCTTGACCTTCAGTGAAAGACATTAGAGACAGCATTGAATTTTACCTGAGCCCTACACTCCTGGAAAACACGAGGTTAGAGAAATCTACCGCTCTTTTGTTTCAGAAAATGTCTTCTTGCAAAGAATCATCCTTTCCCACATGACTTATGTAAGATTCACACATGCTCTGCTAGTGTATCTAAGCCAAGGTCAAGACATAGATCCTCCAGAGTTCCGTATTCTTTGCCTCATAAGTAATCAGACGAATGCTTGTCTCTACTGATATGTGGAACAAAACACTTCCCAACCAAACTCTTGGTAAGAGTCCATCCTTCCCCGAGGCCTCTGAAATCTGGCCCACCCTCATCTGGAGCCAGTTTCCGGCAACTCCTTAAGGGCCCCTCTTGGAAAGCAGGCTGGATCGACAATGTGACCCTGCCCCCCTTTCGGCTCACTTCCCCGGCACCTCGTTCTTTCCAGCTTTGTTTACACCTCTCCGTAAAAGGCAGCTTTTTACTGAACTCTTGGGATGCTTTGGAGATCTTACGGTCAGTGTTCTCCCTATTACAATAGCTGCTGCCCCCCCCCCCCCAATGATCCTTTTGAATGAAGTCTCTGCTCACCAAAGGCAGGGTGTGTGTCTATTTGATTTTATGTATATGCTTACGTGAATTCGATTTCAATTGTAGCCCATCATTACGGCCCGTCCAAAAGCTTTCGCATCCTAAATGGGAAGAAAAGAGCACTAGACAGGTCCCTGTCTCGTTTATTGGGTTTTTTTTTTCTCTTTCAAGGAAAAAGGAACTGAGATTTAAAATTATGTGTGCCAAAACAATATTTCTGATAATGGCCAATTCACAAACTACCTGGAATAACTCTGCCATTCAGAGCAATCTAATAGTAGAGCCCGTTTTCTCTCAGCATTCAGGGATGATTCGGTATAATGATGAGAGCATAATGATCCCAATCACTGCCAGACATTTGTCCAGGGTTCTGCTAGTTTCTGATACTTGTCTTGAGCGATTCTGGCAAAACAGGCTGCCTTCGCCCCATCTCATAGTCTCTCATCGAGCAAGTATGGCTAGAAGTTTGTGACATGGTAGGGGCGCTTGGGTGGCTCAGTCAATTAAGTGTCTGACCCTTGATTTTGGCTCAGGTCACGATCTCACAGCTGGTGAGACCGAGCCCCGTGTCGGGCTCTGCGCTGACAACGCGGAGCCTGCTTGGGATTCTCTCTCTTCCTCTCACTCTGCCCTTCCCCAGCTCATGCCCTCTCTCTTTCAAAATAAATAAACAAACATTAAAAAAAAAGGAAGCTGTGATACGGTCGACAGTGCTGATGCCTTAAGAAAATATTTCCTTTCACCCAAACATTTCCATAGATTTTCCTCCCTCCATTTTTTTAAAGTAAATTCTGTGCCCAACATGGGCTCAAACTCACCACTCAGAGATCAAGAGCCACATGCTCGGGGTGCCTGGGTGGCTCAGTCGGTTAAGCGTCCAACTCTCGGTTTCAGCTCAGGTGATGATCTCACGGTTTTGTGAGTTCGAGCCCCGCATCGGGCTCTGTGCCGATGGTGTGGAGCCTGCTTGGGATTCTCGCTCGCTCTCTCTCTGCCCCTCCCCTCCCCTCCCTGTCTCTGTCTCTCTCAAAATAAACTTAAAAAAAAAAAAGTCACATGCTCTACCGACTGAACCATCCCCAACCATGACCCTCCTGCCATCATTCTTATCCCTTTGATATATGCTTGTGTTGGGAAGAAAAACTCTTCTGTAATGTCCAAGGTTCTTCTGGCTGGTCTAAGAATTGGCATGGGGCAGAGCAACAGAAAATTAATTACTTAACTATGGGGAATCCACATAAACATGAGTGGTTCCAAAGATAGTCAGATAAAATGAGTTGTGTCATCCAGAACTAAGAAGGGGTTAGGGGTCTAGGACTTCAAAGGGAAGGAAAGCAATTTACAGGAAGATGAAAAAGAGTAAATGCTGGGTACACAGAGGATTGCTAGGCCACACAGAAACAATGAGACACAGGAGCACCTGGGTGGCTCAATCAGTTGAGCGTCGGACTCTTGATTTCGGCCGAGATCATGACCTCGCAGTTCATGGAATGGAGCCCTGCGTCGGGCTCTGGGCTGACGGGGCAGAGCCCGCTTGGGAATCTCCCCCTCCCTCTCTCTCTCCCCCCCCCCCCCGCCCCCACTCACTCTCTCTCAAAATAAATAAGCATTTAAAAAGAAAAAGAAGCAATGAGACACAGAGAGGAATTTTAACAAACAGACTCTGCTCAATTCTTGTCTGCCAACCTTAGTTCACATCATAATGCCATTGTCTATGGTGATTGCTCTCTTTTGGGCCTGAACGGTTTTCAGTTTGAAACAATCTGCAGGCCAAAGTGGCACATCTTGGGGCAACTCATTCCGAACCAACTCTCGACCTTGTGCGTGGATGTCCGAAAGGAGAACATAGGGACCAGATCTTCCGAGAAATGTGAACACATGTCAGTTGAGAAGAACTAAACCCTCAGCAGAACCACATATACCTTAACAGATACATTAGATACATAGTAAACACATATGAATATACTCAAACAATGAAAAACAATGGCCAATTACAAATGCAGATTCTAAGGGTCACAGGAGGACATTCTCTTTGAGGACCCTCCCCTTCTTAGGATGTCTCTAGAAAGCTGACATGGCAACCGAAGAGGCTAACCCTTTTGAGTTTTTTTTTTTTTACAACTCAATTCACATATCTTCTGGCTCTTGGAAATACAGACAGACAGTTTTGAAATTAAGTCTCTCAGGAGATATATACAAGCAACAACCACGGTGCATCTATATGTCTCTCGAGGAGGTTAAGAGACGTTTTCATTGTTCTTTCTTCCATTTTAAGGTATCAATGTATGGGACATTCTGTCCAGACTTTGTAAGTCGGTCCAGATTGTTCTACTACCTTACAGCACGTGGATGTGATAATGCTTATGCAATATTAACTTGTGTTATTTCCCATGTCTCTACTCCTACAGAGGGGTCTATTGCTGGCAGGATTCTTTACATTTCCCTATCGGATGGTACCTAGAGTAGGTAATTCTTCCTTACTGAGAAGAAAAGCTAGTAAAAACAAGATAAAAGGGGCCAGCCAGACGCCCGAGGCTCGATACTCCCCTTGCAAACTTCTGGCTTCTGTGATCTTGTTTGCCTCCTGTGTCCACCAACTGCCCAGATAGCACCACTGGTAAGGGCCCCCTCCCCTTTTTCTCCTGTCTCTCAACCCCCTACCATCCCAGCCATAAAAGGAGGCCGATGCCAAGGTTTAGGGCTCAGCCTTTGGAGGTGACTCCGCTGGGCCGGCACCGGTGCTCAATAAACAGTCTTTTCCTGATTCTCCGGGTGCGTGTGACTTGTCTCTTCCTGGGGGCCGAGTATTTGCTATAACATTACTAGAGCATCAATGAAGGATTTTGTTATTTTGACTAGAGTGGTCATGAATCTCCACATTATTCCTAAATCGCCTCCTCGTTTCAAGATTTGTGTTCTACGGCTATGGGAGAGGAAGAATAATTCTCCTTCTACCTTTCTAAGTTCTTGGCTGAGATCCCCCCCTCGCCCCCATGGGGCACCTGGGTGGCTCAGTTGGTTGAGTGTCCAACTTTGGCTCAAGTCATGATCTCATGGTTCGTGGGTTCAAGCCCGGCATCAGGCTCTGTGCTGACAGTGTGGAGCCTGCTTGGGATTCTTTGTCTCCCTCTTTCTCTCTGTACCACCCCCCCAACCCCCACTTGCATGCCCTCTCTCTCTCTCTCTCAAAAATAAATACACATTTAAAAAAAAAAAAGATGCTTAATAACATGTATACCTCCTATATACATGGCAGATACCCAGGAAACCTGAATAACATCCTAAAATGGTCCAAGCCACCATCTTTTATTTTTTTTAATTTTTTTAACGTTTATTTATTATTAAGAGACAGAGCGCGAGCAGGGAAGGGGCAGAGAGAGAGGGAGACACAGAATCCGAAACAGGCTCCAGGCTCTGAGCGGTCGGCACAGAGCCCGACGCGGGGCTCGAACTCACGAACCGTGAGATCACGACCCGTGAGATCACGACCTGAGCCGAAGTCGGACGCTTCACCGACTGAGACACCCAGGCGCCCCCAAGCCACCATTTTAAGTCTATCTCCATCTAAAGACAAAGGAAGATAATGGGGCGGGGCGCCAGTTATGGGAGGTTACCAGGTAAAGAGGGTAAAGTAAAGGAGGGTATGGTTGTTACACAGACACGAATTACTGCCTTCTCCATTGATAAGAATTTTTAGAGATTTGGTCATCCTTCTCTTCCTGGTACAGAGAGGGGGACACCCTTACAAGTGGAGATTTCCTTTACAAATACACATTTCTCAGCCAATCAAGAAATCAAAGAAGAAATAAAGAAGTCTCTTACCACTCCCATCACTGTGTCTCAACACTGCACGGGAAGTCCTAGCAACAGCAATTAGACAACATAAAGAAATAAAAGCCAGACAAAATGGCAAGGAAGAAACAAAATTCTCACCACTTGCAGATGACATAATACTATGTATAGAAAACGCCAAGACCAGGACTGATTACTCGAACTGAGAAATGAGTTCAGTAAAGTCGCAGGATACAAAGTCCACGTACAGAAATCTGTTGCATTCCCATACACTAATAATGAGGTGACAGAAAGTGAAATTAAGAGACAAATTTCATTTACAGTTGCACCGTAAACAATAACATAATCAGTTCTTTGAGGAAGATGCAGTTACAGCTAGAGTGGACCTCTGGACACCCCACTCCTGCTCCTGACTCCCCACTTTTTGCTTTTGCTGAGCAGCAAGTTGGTCATAGCCATGGCTTTTAAAGACACTGGGAAGACACCCATGGAACCCGAGGGGGCGATTCACAGAATGAGAATTACCCTAACCAGCCGCAATGTAAAATCTTTGGAGAAGGTACACGCTGACTTGACCAGAGGACAAAGGAGAAAAATCTCAAAGTGAAAGGACCAGTCCGGATGTTTACCAAGACTCTGAGAATCAGGGGCGCCTGGGTGGCTCAGTCGGTTGAGCGTCCGACTTCGGCTCAGGTCGTGACCTCACAGTTCATGGGTTCGAGCCCCGCGTCAGGATCTGTGCTGACAGCTCAGAGCCTAGAGCCTCCTTCTGATTCTGTGTCTCCCTCTCTTTCTGCCCCTCCTCCCCACCCCCCCCCCCCCGCGCTTGCTCTCTTTCTCTCTCTGTGTCTCTCGAAAATAAATAAACATTTTTTTAAAAAGACTGAGAATCGCTACAAGTAAAACTCTTTGCGGTGAAGGTTCTAAGGCTTGGGATCATTCTCAGACGAGGATCCACAAGTGACTCACTGGCTGGCACAGTCCTTCTGAGATTGTTAAGCAGATTACTTCCATCAGTATTGAGCCAGGAGTCGACACTGAAGTCATCATTGCAGATGCTTAAGTAAACTTTTTTAATAAATTGGTTATCAGTTGTTAAAAACAACAACAACAACAACAATAAAATACTCGGGAATAAACTTAAACAAAGAGGTACTCTAAAAACTATAAAACCCTGATGAAAGACATTCAAGAACACATGAAGAAATGGAAAGACATTCCATGCTCAGGAATTGGAAGAACAGATATTGTGAAAATGTCCATACTACCCAAAGAAATTTACAGATTGAATGCAATCCCTATCAAAATGCCAACGGCATTTCTCATAGAACTAGAACAGATAATCCTAAAATTTGTTTGGAAGCACAAAAGACCTCAAACAGTCACAGCGATCTTGAGAAAGAAAAAAAGAAAAATACCCTAGAGGTATCACAATTCCAGATTTCAATTTATATTACAAAGTGGTAATAATTAAAATAGTATCGGTACTGACATAAAAAGAGACACATAGATCAATGGACTAGAACAGAAAACCTAGAAATAAACCCACATTTATCTGGTCAATTACTCTTTGTCAAAGAGGAATGGGCAAAAGGCAGTCTAGTCTCTTCAACAAACGGTGTTGGGAAAACTAGACAACCACATGCAAAAGAGTAAAGCTAGACCACTTTCTTTTAGCATACACAAACATAAACTCAAAATGGATTAAAGACCTAAATGTGAGACATGAAACTATAAAAATCCTCAAAGAGAGCACAGGTAGTAATCTCTCGGACATTGGCCGTAGCAACATTTTTCTAGATATGCTTCCTGAGGCAAGGGGAATAAAAACAAATATAAACTATTGGGACGACATCAAAATAAAACGTTTCTGCATGGTGAAGGAAATAATCCACAAAACTAAGAGGTAATCAACTGAATGGGAGAAGATATTTGCAAATTACATATCTGATAAAGGGTTAGTATCTAAAATATATAAAGAACTGATACACCCGACACCAAAAAAATAATAATCCAATTTAAAAAATGGGCAGAGGGGCGCCTGGGTGGCTCAGTTGGTTGAGCGTCCGACTTCAGCTCGGGTCAATGATCTCTCGGTTCGTGAGTTCAAGCCCCATGTCGGGCTCTGTGCTGACAGCTCAGAGCCAGGAGCCTGCTTCGGATTCTGTGTCTCCCTCTCTCTCTCTGCCCCTCTCCAGCTCACTCTCTCTCTGTCTCTCTCAAAAATAAATAAACATTAAAAAAGAAATTAAAAAAATGGGCAGAAGACATGAACAGACATCTCTCCAAAGACATCCAGATGGCCAACAGGCACATGAAAAGATACTCAACATCACTCATCATCAGGGAAATGCAAATGAAAACTCCAATGAGATATCACCTCACACCTTTCAGACTAGCTAAAGCCAAAAACACAAGAAACAACAAGTGTTGGTGAAGATGTGGAGAAAAAGGAACCCTCGTGTGCTGTTGGTGGGAATGAAAACCAGTGCGGCCATGTGGAAAACAGTGTGGAGGTTCCTCACAGAATTAAAAGTAGAACTGCCTTACGATGCAGTGATGGCATTCCTGGGTATTTGCCCCCCAAATACAAAAACACTAATTCAAAGGAATCAGCCCTGTGTTTATTGCGACATTATTTATAATAGCCAAACTATGGAAACAGCCCAATGTCCGTCAACAGATGAATGGATAAAGACGTGGCATGCATATGGAATATTACTCAGCCATAAAAAAGAATGAAATCTTGCTATTTGCAACAACATGGATAGAGCCAGAGAGTACAATGCTAAGTGAAATAAGCCAGAGAAAGACAAATACCATATGATTTCACTCTTATGTGGTTTTTAAGAAAGAAAAGCGAGCAAAGGAAAACAGAGAGAGAGAGAGAGAGAGAGAGAGAATCCAAGAAACAGACTTTTAGCTAGAGAGAACCAACTGATGGTTACCAAATGGGAGGTGGGTTTGGGGGATGGGAGAAATAAGGGATGGGGATTAAAGGGTACATTTATCATGACGAAAAAACATACATAAAAAATCATTAAGATGGTAAACTTGAGAAGAAAATGAAACTGCAAAAAATATTTACAAATATTTATGTTTCTGTTATAAAGGGGTAACTTTGGCCAGGGTTTCAGAGCTTCTCCTGAGTCTGCTGTTTCTGCAAAAGCACCAGGCAGAAACAATCCCATGTCAAAGAGGCATGATTTGGGGTGGCAAATTCTGCTCCCCTTCAGGCCCCAATTCCTACGTTCGCTTCAGTTGTATACCGATCCGATGGCACCGTGCTAATGGGGAAGTATTTGCAAATGACGTGTCCCTAAAGTCACTCCCCACCCCACGTGTACATACACACACACACACACACACAAAGACTGCTAATCTAAAACACAGCTACACTGTCAACTCCTATCTGCAAGAGAACATTTTCAAAAGCGGTATTACGCTGCATGTGGGCTTGCAGATGGATTACCAAAATAACAGATTCATTTTTCTCGGTGCTTTTTAGGCCTCTGAAAATTGCTGTTTGAAGCTGAACTCCACCAGCTCTCAGGCACTGAAAGTGACAGATTTACGTGGGCACTAAGATGATAATAAGAGGGAAATTGCTGCAGCCGTCTTTCCTCACGTGTCACTGATGAAAACAAAATAGCATTTTCCACAAGTGAGTATAGGCTCCAGGTAAAATTACAGTTCCTTACCCTTATCCTGACCCTAGGGTTCCTTCAATTGTTTATTCGTCTTTCTTGTAAAAAAAAAAAAAATGCTTTTGGTGTTGCATGGTGTTGGTCCATGCCTACAAATATGGAGTCTGTTTTCTCCCCCAAATTAATAGAGTATAACTTATAATAATGAGCCGTGATAGACAAATAAGCGATTCAATTGCAGCATAATTATCGTTAATGGAATTAACTGTTCACTGTGTTAGAACACAACGATGAAATTCTATTTTCCAAGCTCAAGAAGGAATCATTTTATGGGATTTACGCGGTATCCAGATAAGTAGCCAAACGAGAATTTCCAGAACTTCAATCTCTTCTTGTTAAATGTGATTAAGTGCCAGTTTCTGGATATTCCTGCTCTGGATGAGGCCAATAATAAAACACACATCTGATGAATAGACAAAATTCTCTGCTTCTTCCATGTCTGCTTAGTAAGGAAATGGCGTGTGATGCCTAATGACTCACTAAATCCCAAATTTCCACCAATTTGAAACTTGCCACCTCCAACTTTTGTGACGTTTATAAAGATGCAGGACGGCGGGTTACCCGGATAAAGAGCGGAATGGTGTTGTAGTTTCAAGCAACTCATACTATTTGGCTACGTTAGCATGGGTTTGATTTCATGGAAAAGGTCTGGAACGTTAAAGCGTAAATCCAAGGCGGGCTACATTAATGAAACAAGGTGGCCATTAGACTGAGGTGTTTCTCATGCCAGGGCAGTCTACTTAAGCAAACCAAAATCCAAGCCAGTGAATGCCTCAAAGTTATCAAGTCAAAACGCAAAGGGACAACTTATCACAAACAGCTAACTAGGCTCGAAGCTATAGCCAATCAAGTAATGTCTCATTTTGCTTCCTTACATTCCCAGGATAAGTCTCTCCCCGGGCTTCCTGTTGGCCAGTGCTCCTGAAGCAGGCGGCCATCTTGTCACTTCCAACGAAAGCATGAACGCTGGAGGTCTTATCTCCCGCAGGCACAGCTGGACTACCCAGAGAACCTGGAGATATACAACCCCACTAGCTTACAAGTAAAGATACGTTTTCAGATTCCAAGTCTCCTGAGATTGAAGAGACCTTCTGGGGACCAGACAAGATGACGGCCAGAGCTCCTGCTAGTATGATCTTATAGGCCTCCAGTCAACAACATCCATCTCCTCAGGGGACCCCCCCCCGCCCCAAATTTGGCCCTCAAAAGCCCTCACTTGTGAGCCATCAGGGAGTTTGGGACTTTGGATCGTCAGCTCCCCATTCTCCTGGGCGGGGGAGTGCCACACCAATAAATACCCTTTCTTTCCTCACTGCAAAAGCTCAGTGTCAGGTTTTTGTTTTGTTTCGTTTTCATTTGTTTGTTTATTTATTTCTTTTGAGAGAGACAGAGACAGCACGAGTGGGGGAGGTGAGATGGAGAATCCCAAACCGTCTCCATGCTATCAGTGTAGAAGAGCCGGATGAGGGGCTCAAACTCCTGAAACTGAGAGATCACGACCTGAGTGCGAACCAAGAGTCGGACGCGTAATGGACTGAGTCCCCCAGGTGCCACCTCGGTGTCCGTTTTTATTGGCTGGCTGTGCATCGGGTGACCGAGCTCTTTGGTTCATTTATACTCCTAACCGCTGACAGTTTGGCACAGCCCTAGGTGAATGGATTCCTGCTCAAATAACCTTAAAAATTTGAATATGCCTCAGTTTATTTATTTTTTTTTTTAAATTTTTTTTCAACGTTTTTTATTTATTTTTGGGACAGAGAGAGACAGAGCATGAACGGGTGAGGGGCAGAGAGAGAGGGAGACACAGAATCGGAAACAGGCTCCAGGCTCCGAGCCGTCAGCCCAGAGCCCGACGTGGGGCTCGAACTCACGGACCGCGAGATCGTGACCTGGCTGAAGTCGGACGCTTAACCGACTGCGCCACCCAGGCGCCCCGCCTCAGTTTATCTTTTAACAAGCATGTGCCTTTGGTGATGGGGGAGAGGACTGCTTCATTTTGGTTAGACAGAAGGAAAGGGCCTCGTTTTAAAGGCATTTAAAATTTGCATCCCATCTTATCCGACACATTCTCGGGTGCAAAAAGTTACAATAGCCTCAAGTTCTTAAGTAAATTGTGGGGACCCTGTTCCCCAGCACGGTAGCAACACGCGACATATTTATGTTCTGATGCCTGAAAGAAAGAGTTGCCGGTAGAACAAAGCGCTGATTTTTATTGCTTTTCGGAGTTAAATACGGTCACGGTCTTTTTTTCCCCCTCTTGAGCACGGATGCACAAACAGTGGCTAGGGAAGAATTGCGAACACGTGAGCTCACTTTAGAAATACACAAATTGAAAGATTTAAAATAAAATCGGTTCCAACCTTTTTCATTCTTCAGCTTTGTCCTTTTGTGATGTGTTATTTATAGCCCGAGCTTCAGGGGGGAAAAAAAAATTCAAGTCAACTCACAGTGTAGATTAAACCACTGAAAAATGGCGACCGTGAGGCGTATTCAATAGTGTTCGGTAAAAGAACTCATTTCACCACGATAACGTTGAGACACTGATATGCGGCAAAGCGATTCCATAGATTTATAGCTTCATCATCTGCTTTGCTGATTGCTACTCTCTCAAGGACAAATGGGCTCTGAGATACAATTGTAAATATCCAGGATAAAGCAATGTTATGTCTACTCTGAGCGGTTACGCCATCATTAGGAAAAAGTTGCTAAATAAACTTAATTGAGCATTTTAGAGGGCTGTATAAAACATTTTTTATTTCTTCCCTAGAGGACCATGCTGGAGTTTTTTGTTTGTTTGTTTGTTTGTTTCAAAATATCATCCACTCTTTCACTGGCCATCTCTCCTTCCTACATGTTAATTGCCTGAGTGGCTTGACGGGTCACTATTTTCACTGAGATGCAAAACACCACTTCCCCAAAGCCATCCCAGTTGTTTTTATTTTTCCTTCTTCCTCTTCTTCTTCTTCTTTTTTTTTTTTTTTCAATACTGGAGGAATTTGACAATGACTAAGCCCATCAGGTACGAGATGAAGGACACTCAGAGTTTAGAGAAACACAAGAAAGTTTAGAGAGAAAAATCTGTTTGGAAAACAAGACCTGATTCTGCTAAACCCTCAGGGTAGGAAAAATAGCCTCGAAATGAGAGCGAGCAATGATTAAACACTAAAACGGGTTCCTTTCAATCACCTCTTGACATTTATATGGTATCATAACACCTCTGGTAACTCTTCTCGGGTTTATGAAAACAATAATAGAGCCACTGAAATTACTCAGCGCTTTATTTGAAAAGCTACAGACAAGTCCATTGGATAGAAAGCATTTTGTTGTTGTTGTTGTTTTAGTTACTAAAGCAGAGACATTTAGCTGCAGGGATGCCTGTTAGGAAAGCAGAGCAGAGATTCCTAGCAGTAGCTACTTTTTTTTGCAAATACAAACGACCCGGCGCAGAGCCTTGTATATGCACCTTTGGTCAAGTGGGTAAGCATTGCCGCAAGATACAGTTCTAGGACTGGGATAGCTGGAGGGGGCGTGCATTAAAAATGTTGATAGATACTGGAAAATTGCTCACCAAAGAGGTCACACAGCATATCAGTACGCTCGTAATAGGGAACTGCCAGAGTTTGAGCTTTAATCTGATAGGCAAAGATGGTGGCTGGTTGCTGCTTTGTTTTGCATTTCGTAACTAACGAGTGAGCCTTGTCATTTCGTATTTCTATGGCTCTTGAAAAAAATACACCTTTCGCGAGACTTTTAGAGCATCCCGTAAAGGCAAGTTGTAAGTAACACCAAGTGCAATACAGAATCCTCTATTTTCAGCAATTTATTCTAAGCTCGATTTAATGTGCAGTCGCTGATTAGACTGATGGGAACATTTCTGTGACTCACCTTGGCATGTCCTAGTTTGGGGTTAAAGTCCTTCCTCCCAATTTGCAGACAGGCTTCATTTTAAAGGGCCTCTCGGAGGCAAGATGTGGATCACATCTAACAATCTCCTTTCAACCATCAGCGATGGAAAGGACAGCAATGGGAAAGAAAAAAATGATAAGTTACCTGCCGGACCTTATTTAATCCTTGTTAAAATATATTTTACTATTGAAGAAACACCGATTCGGAGGAGGTAAGCAACCTACCAAAATACTCATAACTATTTTTTTTGTTAAGACTCATAACTATCAAGTGGCAGATCCAGGGCTAAAACCTAGAAGAAAAAGAAGACAGTCGGGGAGCCCGGGTGGCTCAGTCGGTTAAGCATCGGACTCTTGGTTTTGGCTCAGGTCATGATCTCACGGTTCATGAGTTTGAGCCCCATGTCCGGCTTTGCGCTGGCAGCACGGAGCCTTCTGGGGATTCTGCCTCTCCCTCTCCCTCTCTCTGCCCTTCCTCCACTCGCACTGTTTCTGTCTCTCTCTAAATAAATAAACCGGAAAAAAAAAAAGAAGATAGAATTAAAAACATATAATCTAGAGGTTGGTTACTTAAGGTTTACTGGCTGTGTGACCTCAGTTCAGTTGCCTAACCTTCCTGTGCTTCTGTTTCCCAACATGAATATGGGGAAAATGCTAGTACTCGCCCCAGTACTCACTCACCTTATTGTTATTAAGATTAAACCAGCTGAGATAGGTAAAAGGCGTGTGAGATCATCTGTGTGGCACGGGGCAAACATCATGGAGGTGTTAATCATTAACATCACGAAGGGGTTAATCCTTACTATCTGGAGCCCATGCCTCCCAAAGAAACATTCCAGGGCGCTAACTTCTCCCACCCTCCGTTCTAGGACTGCGTGAACTATTTGCCACAGACAGATGTCTTCACTTACCCTCTTCGTATAAACTGTGGATCCCTCTTGCCTCTTGTTCCAAAGAACACTCCTCTCCCTTTATTTCCCAACCCTTGCTTCATTCTTTCTCTCCAGCTCCAGCTTCTCTAAGGATCCCCGGAACCACACAAGGGGCCAAGGAATCATTCGACCTTTCCTACATGACCCCACCTGTTTTCCTGGTCACGCAAACGCCATGAAGGCAGAAGCGCTAATACGGCCCCTCAAGCAGCAACCACAGCATCAACGTGTTGCAAACCCAGTTAACAGCCTGCTTAGAAGTCAAGCTCTTCATCAAGACCTTCTAGGGAAGCAGTAAATATTCTCACTTGGGGAGGTAAAACCCGTATTGTATCAGCAGCTGGCATCAGAATTCTTGGGAATAAGGCTTCTCAGTAAAAATCATTTGCAAGGTCCTAGGAATGAAAGTGTTTGCTTTGGTTGGTTGGTTTTCTTCCTTTTGTGACTCTGAAAATGAGAGGAACAGAGGGAAAAAGTGAGATACCATCAAAGTGGCAGACTTTTGGGAACCATGGAGGGGGACGGGGTGAATGAGAAGAAACAAAAATCCTCAGTGGCAAAGTTGTGTGATTCTTTTCCCTCTCTTTTTAAAAAAATGTTCATTTATTTATTTTCGAGAGGTGGGGGGAGGGGGAAAGAGAGGGACAGAGGATCCCAAGCAGACTCCACACTGTCAGCGCAGAGCCAAGGGTGAGGCTGGAACTCACGAGCCGTGAGATCGTGACCTGGGCAGAAGTCAAGAGTCAGACACTTAACCGACTGAGCCACCCGAGTGCCCCTCCTTCTTCTTTTTTTTTTTTTTTGGTAAATATTTTATTTTTAAGTATTCTCTACACCCAATGTGAGGCTCGAACTCACAAACCCGAGATCAAGAGCTACATGCTCTAACGACTGAGCCAGCCAGGTGCTCCTTTTTTACCCCTTCCTTTTAAAAAACTGAGATAATTACAGGTTCACGGGTAATTGTAAAAAATAATACAGAGAGATCCCTCGTGTACTTTGCCCAATTTTCCCCAATAACCAAGTTCGCAAAGCTCTGGTACGATATCACAACCAAGATATTGACATCGATCTTATGCAGATTTCCCCAGTGTCACTTCCACTCGTTTGTGTGCGTGTGAAAGACTTTTTAAACCCGGGCATCTAACGCTCAATTTGAAAACAGTTACCTTAATTCAATGTAAACCTTCTTACCGAGTCTCTACGGGGTTTTTTTACATCAATAAATTTTTGTTTTGTCTGGTTGCGTAAATAAGAAATAACACAAAATACTTTTTTTCCCGGTCTGAGTCAGAACAGGGCACAAGATGGACAGCACACATGGGTGTAAGAGTCCTGAAGTGAAAGGGAACCATGAGAATGATCACACCCAAAATTCACAGAAATCGTTAGAAGGTGTTTCAAGTTCCATATTGTATGGAGTTCAAGTGAGTCTCATATAGATGGAAGAACCCAGTTGAAAGGAGCGTCCACCCTTGAAGGAGGTTGTTGTTTATGTCATATGGTGTAAGGAACCCCATAGGGACCCTTCTCCTAAATCCGTAACCACAAGCCATACTGCTTTAAGAGCCACTGTTATGAACTTATTCACTTATATTCCTGAAGGCATTGCTTCTTTTTTTAAAATTTTTTAAGTTTATTTATTTTGAGAGAGAGAGAGAGAGAGCACATGCATGCGAGTGGGGGAGGGGCAGAGAGAGAGAGAGAAGGGGGGAGAGAGAATTCCAAGCAGGCTCCGCACTGTCAGTGCAGAGCCCGACGCGGGGCTTGAGCTCACGAACCCTGAGATCGTGACCCAAGCCGAAATTGAGAGTGGGACGCTTAACCGACTGAGCCACTCAGGCGCCCCTGAAGGCATGTATTCTTTAATAATCCCTGTTAAATACAAATGCTTCTGGAAAGAGACGTCTGGCTGGGATGGTATAAGTGAGCTCATGTTTTAACGACCCGTGTGCTCCAAGCACCAAGTTATGATTTAGAAAAGACAACAAAAGAGAAAACAAAAGGACATAGCTGGAACAAGAAATAATATGGTATCACTGAGGACCACAAATAGAATAAAAGCATAAAATAATACGTGCACCTGAAGCCTCTTCTAGGTTCTCTGTTCAGGAGAAGGCAGCTGCTCTACGGAAAAGAAACTACAAGTACTTCTTGAAAGACGTACGGCTGGATCCAGGCTTGAGCCTAAGGGCTTGGAGGGATCGCATTCCTTTCATTATTCACTGAAATAAAAAGTGCTCTCGGGGCGCCTGGGTGGCTCAGTCGGTTAAGCGCCCGACTTCAGCCAGGTCACGATCTCGCGGTCCGTGAGTTCGAGCCCCGCGTCGGGCTCTGGGCTGACGGCTCGGGGCCTGGAGCCTGTTTCCGATTCTGTGTCTCCCTCTCTCTCTGCCCCTCCCCCGTTCATGCTCTCTCTCTGTCTCAAAAATAAATAAACGTTAAAAAAAAAAATTAAAAAAAAAAGTGCTCTCAACTTGACAGAGTTGAATAAAGAATTAATGAATTTGCAAATATTTCTGAAAAAAAAATCAACCCAAGCCATGGCACGAAGGGACAGAGATTAAAAATACATGAAGGATAAATTAAAGAGATGTGGATAGAACAGGGGTTTCTAATATTTGTCTCATAAATTCCAGGAGAACGGAATGGATGGCGGGATGGCAGGAAAAAACTCTTTGAGGACATAATGGCTGAAAATGTTCCAGAGCCAAAAACATAATTCCTCAAATGGAAAGCGCACTCTGGGGCGCCCGGGTGGCTCAGTCGTTTAAGCGTCCGACTTCGGCTCAGGTCATGTGTTATACCCTTTTCTTTCTCTTTCTTTCTTTCTTTCTTTCTCTTTCTTTCTTTCTTTCTTTCTTTCTTTCTTTCTTTCTTTCTTTCTCCTTCCTTCCTTCCTTCCTTCCTTCCTTCCTTCCTTCCTTCCTGTCTCTCTCTATTTATTTATTTATTTATTTATTATTTGGTTACCTGCCGGATGTGGGGCTTGAACTCCTGACTCTGAGATCAAGAGTTGGAAGCTCTACCAACTGAGCCAGCCACACGCCCCTAGGTAGAGTATTTCTTTTTTTTTTTTTTAATGTCTATTTATTTATTTTGAGAGAGGGAGAGAGAGAGAGGGAGAGAGAGACTCCCAAGCAGGTTCCATGCTGTCAGCACACTGAGCCCAATATGGGGATCAATCTCCTGAACCACGAGACCATGACCTGAGCCAAAATCAAGAGGCAGGTGCTGAACTGACTGAACAACCCAGGTGCCCCTACAGTATTTATTTTTGTTAAGGTTTACATTTTTTTGAAAGAGAGAGACAGAGAAAGTCGGGGAGGGGCAGAGAGAGGAGGAGTCAGAGAGGATCTGAAGCAGGGCCCAACGTGGGGCTCGAACTCACACACCATGAGATCATGACCTGAGCAGGAGTCAGACGCTTAACCGACTGAGCCACCCAGGCGCCCCAGCCCCTATAGGATTTCTTCATAAAACTTATTAAATTCATAACTATTAAAATGGTTTTAAGTGCCATCCAAAGGCATTCACATACCATAGGAAGTGTTTCTATATCATTTGGAAATGTTGGATTAGATGATTTTCAAGTCCTCTTTGAGCTCTAAATATTGTTGTTCTCTGAGGTTCTTCTGTAGGATCATTTTTTCTCCAAAGGCTGCGGACATTTTTCTTCTTTAAAGATGCAAAACGCCTGCATTTAAATAGCAAATATATAAGACGAGGCTTTAATGTTTGAAAAGGGAAAAAAAGCCTCTGCTTTGCTTGAACATTTTCTCTCTCTCTCTCTCTCTCTCTCTCTCTCTCATTATACATCTTCGAATATTTGCCAGGGTAAATTTCTGCTTCTTTTTCAGAAGCAGTAAAGCTTACTTTTTGCATGTTGTATCTTTTTTCTATCCTTTTACTTTCAGTTTATCTGTGTCTTTAAATTTAAAGTATATCTCTTATAGATAGCATCTAGTTGGGTCTTGTTTTTTTTAATCCGGTCTGGCAAATCTCTCCCTTTTATGTGGAGTGCTTAAGTTAAATTTATATTTCAATTAATCTGTCAGCGCAGAGCCTGATGCGGGGCTCGAACTCATAAACCGTGAGGTCAGGACCCGAGCGTCAATCAAGAGTCAGATACATGGGGGCACCCGGGTGGCTCAGTCGGTTAAGCGTCCGGCTTCGGCTCAGGTCATGATCTCACAGTCCGGGAGTTCGAGCCCCGCGTCAGGCTCTGTGCTGACAGTTCAGAGCCTGGAGCCTGCTTCGGATTCTGTGTCTCCCTCTCTCTCTGCTCCTCCCCTGCTCATGCTCTGTCTCTCTCTGTCTCAAAAGTAAATAAAAACATTAAAAAAAAAAAAAGAGTCAGATACTTAACTGACTGAGCCACCCAGACACCCCGCCAGATATATTTCTAGGTGAAAGCTACGTAGGCAGGATGTCATTTAATAAGCTATAGGGCAGAACGAAATTTTCACATCACATCCAACTTTCAAGAACTCAAATCCCCACAGGTACCTTTTACCTATGGTCATGCTATATTGTTCATAGACAACAGAATTTAGTTCCACTTAAACTTGCAAGCAAAGTTGCTTCTGGAGTGACTGCATGAAAGAAACCATCAGGATGGTTTAAGTTATGTTGCAGTAACAAGCGCAAAATTTCAGTGACTTGAAACAAGGTTTCATTCTTGGAAACAAGGTCTCATTCTTACCGGTGCTGCATGTTCCTCAAGGGTAAGCTGGGGATCTGTTCCATGCTGTCTTTTCTTAGGACCCAGGAGGACAGAACAGTCACTCTCTGGAGCCCTGCCTGTCGTCGTCGTGGCAAAGAGAAAGAGAGCTCTAACTGATGAATTCATGAAGTGCTTAGCCAGAGTCTCTCCTGCTCGTAATTTATTAGCCAGAGCTGGTCACACAGCGCTACCCAACCAGAAGGGTCCAGAAGGGTACAACTCTATCGTGTGAGCTCAGAAGGCAAAGAGAATTGCAATATTTGACAAACGTCATTAATGATTATCACATGGGATTTTTTTTTTTTTTTCCAGGTTCCAGAGTCTTAGTTCCTGAAGGGCTAACGCTGCCTGGTCCTTATGTTCTCACTGGGTTGAACCTTACGAATAAATACTGCCAACGAAAGGAAAAGTATTTATGAAACAACGATAAATAAATGGCTGGGGGGCTGCTCTTAGATGTTGGGAAGGACAGGGCTAGGTGCTGAAGGTTGGCAATACTGCTTTCTGCCACTGGACTTGGAGATTCTCTGAGCTTTACTTTTTTTTTTTTTAATTTTTTTTTCAACGTTTTTAAATTTATTTTGGGGACAGAGAGAGACAGAGCATGAACGGGGGAGGGGCAGAGAGAGAGGGAGACACAGAATCGCAGATAACCCTCATTAATTGGGTGATGGTACAACGACAGGTGCTCTTGTAGGTGTTTGAAATTCAGTATTACAGGAAGCGTCCCCTACAGTTCCCTGGGGGAAAGGCAGAAGATAAAACTAGGGGATAGACAAACCTGTGCAGAATGAGAAACGAAGACCTCGCTTTTCTCTTTGTCACGTGCTCTCCATTCCACTTGCATTGGTTGCGATTATATTTTAACGCACCGTGGAATATTGAGTGGAATAATGGCAGACAGATGGCCCACGGGCCGGTGAAAAGGTGCTTATCGTCACTCATCATCGGGAAATGCACATGAAAACCACAGTGAGATGTCGTCTCGCACCTGTCAGAGCGGCTGATATCAAAAAGATAAGAACCAACAAGTGTTGGTGAGGATGTGGAGACAATGGAACCCTCATGCACTGTTGACGGGAACGTAAACTGGTGCGGCCACTGTGGGAAACAGTATGGCGATGCCTCAAAAAATTAAAAATAGAAATACCACATGAGCCGGTAATTCCACTACTCAGTTACGTACCCAAAGACAATAAAAATATTAATGCAAAAAGAAACACACACCCCCCCCCGCATATTTATTGCAGCATTATTTACAATAGCCAAGATATGGAAGAACCCACATGTCCATCGATAGATGAATGGATAAAGAGATTGTGGTATCTATCTATATCTGTATCTATATCTATATCATCTCTGTATCTATATCTATATCTATTCTATCCACCCATCCATTACTCAGCCATAATAAAAGAATGTGATCTTGTCATTTGTGATAACACGGATGGACCTAGAGGGTATTATGCTAAGTGAAATAAGTTAGAGAAAGACAAATGCCATGTGATTTCACTTCTATTTGGAAGAGCTATTTTGCCATTATTAGCCAAAGCAAACCCATGGAATCTTCCAGGAAGACTGAATTATGTGGGTGATGTCCTGTCAGGACATCTGATAAGAAGGGACCTGTCAAGCAAGGCACCAACTTTTCTATATTAGAATACATTGTTCTTCCACACGTGAAATGCTGAAAGGAAGGCTAGGTGGGCGCCGTGTCCTTTAGTCAGAGCCAATAGAATTAAAAGAAGTCTGTGGCTAGAGTATCCTAAAGTCATGGTCTAGGTCAGTCCTAATCAAAGTGCGGTCTGAGGGCCAATACTAGTCAACAGCTCAGTGCCATTCTATGAACTCTTTACTGGTCAATCTAGAGATTTGGAGTGTTGTGCCAGAACGTGAATCAACGTACTCCTTCCAACATCAAGAAAGTCCTGCTGCAGGAGCGCCTGGGTGGTTCAGTCAGTTGAGCCTCCGGCATCGGTTCAGCTCATGATCTCGAGGTTCGTGAGTTCAAGCCCCACATTGGGCTCGCTGCCTCAGCGCGGAGCCCGCTTTGGATCCTCTGTCCCCCTCTCTTTCTGCTCCTTCCCCACTCGTGTTCTGTCTCAAAAATAAATAAACTCAAACAAAAAAAGAAGAAAGTCTTGCTGCAAATATATGCATATCTATAGTGTGTGTGTGTGTATACATACCCATGTGTGTATATATATTCTTTTATGTAGATCATATATATCCTTTTACACATATAGCTCTGTGGCAATACAAATGCATTATTTTAAACTGTCTGAGAAATACGAACCAAGAATAATTAGTTTAAGAACTGTATAGAAGCGGTGATGCTCCCTTTCTGACATCAGGAACGTCTTGAGAGACCAGATATAGCCATGGAGATTTTAGACTTCCAATACACTGGTGCTTTTTTCTTTTTTTTTCTTTAACCCCTTCTGTTGACATTTCCATTGATGGTTTCCTTCTCGGCTCTTCCCAAATACCATGTATTGTTCTTAAATATCTTGTCAAAAAGGGCTATCTTGATGAAACCAATTGACTTAAGAGCGTAATAAGAAAATACTGTCAAACATTGTTGACAGCTTACCATGCGCCTGGCACTCTTCCCAAGTGCTTCACAGTATCTGAGGCACTCAATCCTAACAACTGTCCTATGAAATAAGTACTAGTATCCCCATTTTACAATGAGAATCAAAGTTTTATTTTTATTTATTTTCTTAATGTTTATTTATATTTGAGAGAGACAGAGAGACAGAGCACGAGCAGGGGAGGGGCAGAGAGAGAGGGAGACACAGAATCTGAAGCGGGCTCCAGGCTCTGAGCAGAGTCCGACGTGGGGTTCGAACCCACAAACTGGGAGATCGTGACCTGAGCCGAAGTCCGACGCTCAGCCGACTCAGCCACCCAGGCGCCCCGAGAACCCAAGTTTAAACGATTTGTCCTAAATCACTCATCACCAAGGGGACAGAATAAGGCACCCAACTGATGCCTTTTAACTCTTGAGTCAACATTCCTAACACCCATGGTGTATTTCCTTTCTAAGGGAAGACAGAGGCAACATATATTTCGTGAAAAGGGTCTGGGACTAAGAATCAAAAGACCTTGATTTTCATCCCAGTCCTGCCACTGGCCAGCCACGTAACCATGGGCAAATTCTTTTCCTGTTTGGGCTTCGATTTCCTAACCTAGAAAAACGAGCAGGGTGGACTGGATGTTTTCTCAGACCCCTTTCAGTTTTAAGGTTTTAGGAGTCTAGAAGCCTAGATTTCTTACTAGAAGCGGAGGCTTATGAATGTATCTTTTATAGAGAATTTCTGGTTCAAATAGAAGTCTTTGGTTCTAATTCAGCGGAGCAGGATTGCTCTGGGCTCTCTGCCTGGATGTAGAAATAGCCTTACAATATAGAATTGGATGTTAGCGTGAGGGTCGTTGAAATGGGATCCCATCCCTTTGCTCTCCGCTGAAGACAGGAGGTAACAATTACACACAAGGAATAAGCATGACATTTAATATTTTGCTTTTTCTCATTGCTCTCCGTTAGGAATAAGGCTACCCTACCTTGTGGCTTGACTTGGCTTCATAAGGAATAAAGTTTTCTTCATGTCTAAGGTCTTGTCAGTCTGGAAATGTTGAAATATTTAGGTATTTTGTTTCTGACATACGGCAAATTTTGCCAAGTATCATAGCTCCAAAGTGCACCATTTCTGGTACTAAGCCACCGTGAACAAAGAATACAGTGTTTAACATAGTCTTCTCCTGCTCAGTGAGATGGTGAGATTTGTAATGAATGGTGGGTATTAATGCTTACAGATTTAGATCCATTTGTCTGACAAATAATCAATTTGGAAAGAAAAACATTTCTGGTCTCCAGTTGGAAGAAAAAACAAACTAAATATAAGTAAGCAGCTATGTTCCCTCAAATATGTACTTAAGGACACAATGACGGCTCTGTGCTGCTGTCGGCCGAGAAGTAAATGGCAGGAGAGCAGTTTTTAAAAATATCAGCGAGTTTTTAAATGTCAGATCTATCACCTTTCATTCTCATTTTGCTTTGCCTCTTGAGTGATGTCAGATTTAAGTCTGCAGTGGTCATCTCTGGCATCATCCCCAAGCGTCAGGTACTTTTGTCCCGTTTTGTTCTTCAGCTGATGGTTAGTTTAGTTGGGCAGAAGGGGGCTTTTCTAAGGTTTTTATCTACACCGCTAAAGGTCACGAGGCTGGGAGTCAGCTAAGCCAGGAGGAAAGCTGGGCCAGGATCCCAGTGGAAAAGTGAAAGACCCAATTCTCACTGGTATGACTTTTTAGTAACTATGACTGTTCTGTGTGTCCAGGGAGATGATGGGGCAACACTTAGGCTATTCAGATCCCAAGACCATAAATATGGATGATCATCGTTACCGGGATGGGTTCAAATGATATTTACCACCGTCGATATCCTGGTCCAGAAGGGTGGTAGCCTTCGTCTCAGAAATAAGTGGTCATTTAAAGCAGTACTTTCAGGGGCGCCTGGGTGGTGCAGTCGGTTAAGCGTCCGACTTCAGCCAGGTCACGATCTCGCGGTCCGGGAGTTCGAGCCCCGCGTCAGGCTCTGGGCTGATGGCTCAGAGCCTGGAGCCTGTTTCCGATTCTGTGTCTCTCTCTCTCTCTGCCCCTCCCCCGTTCATGCTCTGTCTCTCTCTGTCCGAAAAATAAATAAACGTTGAAAAAAAAAATTAAAAAAAAAAAATAAATAAAGCAGTACTTTCAAATTTGTTCCAGGGCAGCTAGTGCTGGAAAGTTTAAGACTGAAGTTTGCTAGTAGCCTCACTTAAAAAAAAATTTTTTTTTTGATGTTTATTTTATTTATGTTGAGAGACAGAGACAGCGAGCAGGGGAGGGGCAGAGAGAGAGGGGGAGAAAGAGGATCCTAAGCAGGGTCCACGCTGACGGTGCAGAGTGCGATGCGGGGCTCAAACTCAGGAACTGGGAGATCGTGACCTGAGCTGAAATCAAGAAGGATGCTTAGGGGCGCCTGAGAGGCTCACTCGGTTAGGCGTCCGACTTCCGCTCAGGTCATGATCTCGCGGTCCGTGAGTTTGACCCCCGTGTCGGGCTCTGTGCTGACCGCTCAGAGCCTGGAGCCTGTTTCAGATTCTGTCTCCCTCTCTCTCTGACCCTCCCCCATTCATGCTCTGTCTCTCTCTGTCTCAGAAATAAATAAACATTAAAAAAAATTAAAAAAAAAAAAGAAGGACGCTTAACCAACTGAGCCACCAGGCGTCCCTCTAGTAGCCTAACTTTTAATAGAAAGTAATTTATGGTCATTTTCTTTTGTGCATAATGCAAGGGAAAGGATCTGAGTTATAATTCTCACCTGCTGGTATCTGTATGACTTTGAGGAAATATCTTAAATTATGTTGGCCTCAGTTTCTGCTTCCATAAAATAAGGTATTTATTGGACCAGATGATTCACTTTCTCTAGCTGAAAACGAATTATGATTTTAAGGCATTAGGATATAAAGATTCAGTCCTCTTAATAACATACCCAAGTTTCCCCTCAAACCCCTGTCCTATGGTCTTCTCAAAGCCTTTATAAACTCAAAAACAGCCAAGATTAATAGAATGATACATTCTATTTCCACGATGCTTGGCCCAAGGGAATGTGGCAACGCTTACATTAGGTTCCATGAAAGAATTCTGCATCCCTAAAATTACCTAAATGATTAGCAGATACCATTTATCAGTCAACTCCTATATGGGGGGCACTTTACTAGCATTTTACTCATACAGCAAAACCTTGGTTTGCGAGTGTAATCCGTTCCGGAAACATGCCCCTAATCCAAAGCACTTGTGTATCCAGGTGAATTTCCCCATAAGAGATAATGGAAACTCAGATGATTTGTCCCACAACCCCCAAATATTCATATAAAAATGACTGCAATACTGTAATAGAATACAATGTAACAACGAAAATACAAAATATAAAGAAAAATAAATGAACCTGCACTTAACCTTTGAAAACCTTCGTGGCCGGCGTGAGGGAGGCAAGAGGGAGGAGGGTTATTGTGCAGGACGACGTTCACTATCACTAAGGGAATCACTGCTATCTAGTGGCTCAATGGAATCTTTGTGTGTGTGTGTGCACCTTTGACAAGGAACCTACCCGATGGCACTTGCTTTTGCCTCCTTTTGAGGATTTCTCGGAAATGTGACATTGCACCGATGATCATCCACAATCCTGCAGCGAGAGAGAGAGAGAGAGAGAGAGAGAAGAACCGATGGCTCAGTTGTGATCACGTGACATGCAGCATCACATATTGCTCATGTTGCAAGACATCCCTCGTCTATCGAGTTAAAATTTATTAGAAATGTTTGCTCGTCTTGTGGAACCCTCGCGGAGCAAGTTCTTCGCAATCCAAGGTTTGACCGTATTATCTAATTTAATTCTTATGATAACCCGTTGGGATAAAGGAAGGCAACCAGGAAATAGCAGTCTTCTCCCTGCTCAATTGTGATCTAATTGAGAACTAAGGGCGTAGAGGTCAGCACGCGGAGAACAAACTTTTACCTTTAATAATGAAGCAATCAGAAATAAATCAGAAAATGTGGCTCGTGGCTGTGGCCAAATAGGAACTGAACAGACTCAACACCCAATGCCGAGCGTATGGAGAAGTGTCCCCAGTCTCAGGCATCCCTGGGTCACCGCAGGCTTTTCCCGCCACTTGTTGGCACGGAGGAGCAGAGCAGAACGCATGCCCCTTGTAGCCAACCTATCTCCCAAGACAAAGGGCAAGAGAATAAATTGGGCCACAAACACCTGGCTCTTCGTCCACACGTACCAATTAGGAAACTCACTGCACCTCCATGAAAAATAACTGGGTATGGGGCACGAAACCGGGATTGGCAACGGACGTTTACGCCAGCGTAAAGAGACTTTGGAAGTGGGGGGAAAGCAAGTAATCCTTAAGGAAACCGAGGTTCAGAGAAAGTAAGTATTTTGTCAAAGATCACACAATGGGTAAGAGGAAGGGTGAGAATTCAATCTCAGTTCTGTCTGACTCCAGAACCCATACTCATACCCCCATATCTTTCCCTACATTGTTACCCTACGGTTTTCACGTTAGCGATGTTTTACCACTGGCTGGAGACATACCCAACAGTTCTTTCTTCCGTTCAAGAATCCCCTCTCACCGCACACAAACCATCAGAGCGGTAACATTGTGGGATTATCACCCAAGACAGATTGGCTTGATTTTCAAAATGACTGATAAGAAGTGGCCTTCCTTGTGTTAGAAGCCTAGGAACGTTAAGGGGCGTCTGGGTGGCTCAGTTGGGCGACCGACTTTGGCTCAGGTCATGATCTCGCGGTTTGTGAGTTCAAGCCCCGCATCAGGCTTTGTGCTGACAGCTCAGAGCCTGGAGCCTGCTTTGGATTCTGTGTCTCCCTCTCTCTCTGCCCCTCCCCGTTTGCACTCTGTCTCTCTCTCTCCCTCTCAAAAATAAATAAGCATTAAAAAAAATTGAAGAAAAAAGAAGCCTAGGAACATGTTGGCTGTTATGTTTCTCTTTTTTTGTAGATTAAAACAATGACAGGAATATGAAATACTCTGTGATCTGCCATTTTGATCCCGCTGATCGTATAGTTTCCTAGACTAGACCGTGTAAACAGTGAAATGGAATGTTTCTAATGAAATATTCATTAAAAATTTTTTTTTAATTTTTTAATTTACATCTATGTTAGTTAGCATATAGTGCAACAATGATTTCAGGAGTAGATTCCTTAATGCCCCTTACCCATTTAGCCCATCCCCCCTCCCAGGACCCCTCCAGCAACCGTCTGTTTGTTCTCCATATTTATGACTCTCTTCTGTTTTGTCCCCCTCCCTGTTTTTATATTATTTTTGTTTCCCTTCCCTTATGTTCATCTGTTTTGTCTCTTAAAGTCCTCATACGAGTGAAGTCATATGACATGTCTTTCTCTGACTGATTTCACTTAGCATAATCCCCTCCAGTTCCATCCACTTGGTTGCAAATGGCAAGATTTCATTCTTTTTGATTGCCGAGTCATACTCCATTGTATATATATACCACATCTGCTTTATCTCTAATGGAATATTCTTTTAAGGCAAGACAATGTCTGATAGTGTTTTCCAAGTTTATAAATTCTAGTCATGTGCCACGATGCTTTTATTAACAAATCTTCAGAGGTCAAATTTCATTGTAAAAAAAAAAAAATTACCCTAGGATCAGAAGGACTGGTATAAATTCCAGTATCTCCAGTAAAGAGTTAGAGGTGATAATAACTTAAGAGGAAGGGATAAGTTCATAATCTGAACCCAGCAGAACAGAGGACTAGGTACCTGAGCCCAGAGTGAGAAGAATAGTGATCGTGTCTCAGTAGGGATTGATTGGCATATCATTCAAGAGGGACGGAGTCCCCGGGATAGACCTGTGAGCAACAAGAGACAGGAAGCAGCACCACCATGGTAATATGGAGCTAAAATGCTGTATCCTAGGTCTCTTAAATATTGTTCCCTCCGCGAGCGAAGTTTCTGACGACAAAATCTATCATTGGATTAAGACAGGTCTAGCTACTTTGAGGAGACACTTGGCCTTGGGATGCTGCCCACCTTCCAAATATGCATCACGTGGAAAACACAAAAAGGGTACCAAATCATCGAGGAAAAGTGATGGTGCGTACATTCTGTCTTTCCTGATAAATGGTATGAAAAAGTTTGAATGTGCTGAAATTATCTGGAGGTAGATTTGTTTTGAAATCTTCAAAAGATACACAGGGAGTTCTGGAAGACACCATAGTGAAAATGTCCATGAAATGCATCACTAAATCATGTAAAATGCAGTAGGGAAGTCACGAATTCACAGGTTGCATTTTATTCTCTGCGACAGAAAGCGTCTCCTCATTACTGACCGGAACGGGGAAGTCATTGAGGATTTTATTCCTCGTAATAGGTTATTTCTTTTCTTTTCTTTTTTTTAGAGTTTTTAAAAATGTTTATTTATTTTGAGAGAGAGAGAGAGAGAGAGAGCGCGCATCCCAAGCAGGCTCTGCGCTGTCAGCGTAGAGCCCGATGTGGGGCTCAATCTCACAAACTTTGAGATCGTGACCGGAGCCAAGATCAAGAGTCGGACGCTTAACCGGCTGAGCCACCTGGGCGCCCCTTATTTTCTTCCCGATGGTGACAAGAGCTAGTATGAAAAGGGTGGGAGTGGGGCACAGCATCATTACCAAGTACCCGTACGCTGTTTCAAAGAAAGACATTATATTATTTGTGCAAATTAGAAGTAATAGATAAGAAGACATCAGACAAGAAGAAGCTGATTCTCCAGGCAAACTATCCAAATTTAAATCTAAATCCTGGCCTATTAAAGATGTCTAGGAGGAAATATCATTCACCCACATTAAAAGCTTTTTCAAGATTAAAACAGATGCTGGCGATTTAGGCATATAATATTTCCACGGTATTTACCCTCTGGGAATCTACGTGATCATCACGTAAAGGAACGGCAAGAACGTCTTTTTGTCTGTCTCCGTTGCTTGGGTTTTGTCAGAAAAGACGCTTAATAAAAGGCTGTGAGCCAGAGCTGAATTTCCAACTGGAACACTATAGTTCTGTATTAGTTAGCTTGGGCCACCATCGCAGAATACCACAGATTACATGGCCTGAGCAACAGAAATTTATTTTCTCACCGTTCTAGAGACTAGAAGGCCAAGATCAAGACTCCAGCCGGGCTGGTTGCTGGTGAGAACTCACTTCTTGGCTTCTATACAGCTGCCTTCTTGCTGTGTCCTCACGTGGCCTTTTTTTTTTTTTTTTTTTTCTGTGCATGTGGGGAGAGAAAGAGAGAGAGAGAGAGAGAGAGAAAGAGATTGACCTCTGGTGTCTCTTCCTATAAGGACACTAATCCTATCCGAGTAGGGCCTCACCTTGATGACCATATTTAACCTTAATTACCTTCTTACAGGCCTTATCCCCAAACACGGTCACATTGCAGGTTAGAGCTTCGACACAGGAATTGGGGGAGGGCACAGTTCAGTTCATAACCAGTGTTGATACGTGTTACAAAAGACAGAGGTGAACATTATGCTATCACGGCGTACCTATGCACGGGATACCTTAGTCTAGGGGATCAGGAAAGCTTTCCCTGAGTAAGTCAATGAAGCTGAGCTTAAAGCATCAGTAATAGGGGCGCCTGGGTGGCTCAGTCGGTTGAGCATCTGACTTTGAGTCGGGACATGGTCTCGCAATTTGTGAGTTCGAGCCCCACGTTGCTCGTAGCTCGTGGCTGTCGGCGCGAAGTCGGCTTTGGATCCTCTGTCCCTGTCTCTCCCTGCCTCTCCTCCACTTGTGCACACACACACTCTCTCTCTCTCTCAAAAATAAATAAACATTAAGAAAAAAAGTGCATCAGGAACAGCCTGGCCAAGAACAAGGGCAGAGTAGCTAAAGAAGCAGCAACCACGCGTTATGTAGGTTACAAAATATGGCACGTTGAGTAAAATAACAGCTGGGAACGGAGCAGAGAAAAGAAAGACCAGAATGATATGAGGCTGAAGAAGTAGACAGAAGACAGGCTACCTTATGAGTCTCATGAGGGGGTGTCACTGCTACTGTAAGGGGAAGGGGAAGCCATTGTAGGGTTTTAAATAGCGGTCAGGTTTACTCTTTAGAAAGAGGACTCTTATTACAGTGTGTGAATATGAGTGTGTGTGCCAGTGTCTGTAGGTTCTTATTTTACACGTGGTTTCAGAGGACCTTGGAGCATGGTCACATATTGTCAAGAATACCCACTTTCGACATTCAACAATGCTTCCACTATGCCGCTCCGTGAAATGGGTACCGTTGCCCTTCCCTTCCATGGGGGAAAATATACAAATGAAAGTGCAGGGAGGCGGTGCGCTTGGCTTAGTAACCCTTTTCACTTCCCCTCCTTCAAAGATCATATATTTAATATTTACAATAGTCATTGATATTTATTGACTGCATACGATACGTCGAACATCGTGATACGTGTTTCATACGGGTTATTTTATTTAATCCTCACAACGATCCCATGATAGAGGTACTATTATTTTTTTGCCTTACAGATTAGGAAAGTATGGCTTTGAAAGAGGTTCCATAACTTGCCACAGAGAGCAGACCTGGCAAGTGAGAGAGCTGTGATTCCGTCGCTTAATGCCGCAGCCCACGTTGTTCGCAAGCAGGCTGCCTTGCGTGCCAGTGATGTGTGCCCAGGTTCAGTCTTAGAAGCAGTGCACAGTGAGGGGATACAAAAGAGAGAATCATCCCCTTCCTCCCTGCTTACATCACGGCATTCACTTTTACTGCCTCTGCCTTCAAGAGCTTCAACAGATGGTGGAAATGCCTGAGCGTTATCAACTCGAGAAAGGGCGTCCAATTTATTCATCACCCCATGGACACAATGCACAAACCCAAAGGAGAAGATCCCTAAACTTCACAGAAGGGAAGGGCATAGGGGACAGTGATGGACTTTTCCATCCAGTGTCTATGACGGAGCCTAGTTTTTCACCTCACCGACGAGGCCATCCGATCCCACGTGTCAACCGCAGAATGGTTAAAAGAAAATACCAGGAAATTGGGAGAGTGGTTTTGCAATGCTTCTTTCCGAGTTCAAGTGCAGATTGAATCTTCTCATTTCCTTAATGGGCATAAATGCTAGTCTGGCAAATTATTAGCAGTCTGGATTGGATTCAAAAATTTGGCTGTATATTTCATGAAGCTCATATTTACTGGAGCACAAGGCAACCTACAGTAACAAGCATCAAAAGTCTATTTTACTGCCCATATTATGAGCAGACGGAGCTTGGACATTTAAAAACGCCAAGCCTTTTGATTAAGAGCCTGATTATAGTCAGATCGGGATGGAGAATAATGGCCTTATACAAAGGTTCTCTGAATTTTAAAATACCACTGGACCTTTACTTGACTTTTTGAAATAAAGATATTGGAGTTTTATAAAACGTGGAATTTGACAAACAAAAACAAACCCCGACCTCCCTAAAACGAACACAGAGAGGAAAGGGCTTGTTTTCGGCAGATCAAGGACAGACTTGGCCCCGACGTTGCCAAATCAATGAGTTATTATCGTTATCACACAACAGGGAATAAGCTCTGGGAAGTAATGGCTTATAAAGTTAGTATGGGCTGAAAAGAGTTATGTGCCTAGGTTCAGAATGTGTTTTTGGTTAGTGAGATATTAAAGAAAATCAAGATGATTCGGGGGACACGATGGACTCCAGCACAACAAAAGACCAAATGCTGAAAGTCAGAGCCCATGCTCTTAGGAATCAGGTCCTTCTTCAGTTTTTTTTTTTTTTTTTTTAATGTTTATTTATTTTTGAGAGAGAGACAGAGACAGAGCGCGAGCAGAGGAGGGACAGAGGGAGAGGGAGACACAGAATCCGAAGCAGGCTCCAGGCTCTGAGCTGTCCGCACAGAGCCCGACACGGGCCTGGAACTCACGAACTGCAAGTTGATGACCTGAGCCAAAGTCGGAGGCTCAACCGACTGAGCTATCCGGGCACCCCATGGAATCAGGTCTTTCTCATTCCACAGAATGACAATGGTTAGGCCTGGGGCCTTGGGACCCAAGTCCCCAGAGAATTAACATTCCCTTAGGATCCCCCCAATCTTCTCAAGAATGTATTTCAGTAAGAGGCTAATGAAAGACAGCAAACCTGTTCAAAAAACCTAGCGAGGGTCCTTCAAATACACAAGCACTAAGAAGGCAGATCTGAAATGTTGCCATCTAAAAAGCATTATGATATGGTACTGCGTGGGTTTTGAAGTCTAAAAACATTAGGCAAGGAGTGCTGGGTGGTCCAGTCAGTTAAGCATCCGACTCTTGATTTCGGCTCAGGTCATGATCTCGCGGTTTGTGAGTTCCAGCCCCGCATCTGGCTCTACACTATGTAGAGCCTGCTTGGGATTCTCTCTCTCCTTCTCTCTCTGCCCCTCCCTTGCTCTCTCTCTCTCAAATAAATAAACATTAAAAAAATTTTTTTTTAATTAGGCTGAATCCAGTTGTGCAACTTACATAGTTGCATGATCTTGCCTAAGTTAGTTTTTCATTATGGTCTCAGTTTTGTCATCTGCAAAATAGGCCAAAATATCACCAGCCCCCTCGGGCCGTTGTGAGGATTCAGTAAAGTGTGTGAAGAGTTAGGCATATTTTTGAAGGCACTTGATTTTTGAAGGCATAGGCTCAAATGTTAGAGCAACAATGAACAATTGTTAACCATCTCTTTGGATTTTCTACAATCAGCAATCTTTTTGGATCCCTTTAATCACAGATTTCTAGATGCTGTCCTGCATTCTGCCTTCAACTTTAGTTCCTAATTCTGATGGCACGTGTCTCTGACCCTACCTGGGGTTCCGGGACTCTTACATATTGCCTCCCTTCCAAATGGATTCGAAGTGGCTTAAATGGAACTATAACATGCCTTTGTCTTTTCCCCGGCGTCCGGCATCTGACGACCCATGCTTCTGAGAGGCAGTCTTATACGGTGATGAAGAGGTGGGCTAGGTTGCCTGTGATCTAATGTCAACTTTCCCCAAACTTCCTAGCTATGTGACAGTCACCGCTCTCACGGTGTCGTGGGGGTTAAGTGGGCCAACGTACGTCAAATATCTGGCACGTAACAAGCACGGAATAAAGGCTAGCTATTATTATTTTTGCTTCTGCTTAATAATTCATGACCCAGACTCACTACCAAACGGCTGCACAGTCTTCTGTTGGCAACACTGAGGCGTCAGGTCAGGTGCAGTACATGAAACATACATGAAATCTAGCATGGCGATAGTCCCAAACCACAAGCACCAGATTCCTCAGGGGGCACAGAATTACTGCGGGCACTCCGTAAAACCGTATGTGCAACCATCTTTTCTCAAAGAGCTGCAATTAAAGAGAAAAAAAAAAAGATAATGGAGGTATAGATTTCAAATTATTTAAATGTTAAAAAGGGGGTCCTGATATATATACAATTCTTGTGTTCCATCAGCTTGTGAAAACAGATAATGCTGAACGATTATAGCTCTAAATAACATCTCGATTTCTGCATCACCATCCCGTGTTCCTCAAAACTACAGCTCATGAAATAATGGGAAATACATTCACAGTTGATTATATTAAACATAACTGCAGCGTACTTCTATTTTTCTTTTTAAAGGAGATTGTTAATATCGCCTCTTTTCTGAAATGTTTACATCTGTCATTAATCACATCTAAGCTTCCAAGACAACAGAGGACCAAATAAAACCGGAAGTTACAGGGGCGCCTGAGTGGCTCAGCTGGTTAAGCGTCGGACCTCAGCTCAGGTCACGGTCTCACGGTTCGTAAGTTTGAGCCCCACGTTGGGATCTGCGCTGACCGCTCACAGCCCGGAGCCTGCTTCGGATTCTGTGTCTCCTCCTCTCTCTGCCCACTCTCCTGCTCATGTTCCGTCTCTTAAAAAACAAAATCTTTAAACCTGGTTGTTACAAACGTTCTAAGTTATTGGAAATACGAATCTTAGTAAATTAAGACTACAGTTAACCACACTGAAAAATCGAGATAAATCTTAATTCTAATTGAAATCATTTCAATAAACGCTTTAAAATACTTTTTTTTTTTTTTTTTTAGGGTTTGGGGAGAAAAAGTAACTCTTGAAAGCTTAGATTTAGTATGTCCTTTCAGCATCTGCAAAGCATAAAATCTCTGTAAAGGATGATGTCATGTCAGCGAGTGAGCCTTATGGAGAGTGGAAGGCTTTGTTACCTTTTGGCTGCCAGGTGCCCTTCTGTTCAGGGAGTCAACGTTTCTACTCATAGTAGGTTAAGTCATTAACTGTTAAGATCCTCATACCCATCCAACAAAGAAAAGTGACATTAGTCAGCGTCCATTTAATTGAAACGCGGGCATTATCATTCTTTCATTTCTGAGTGGAAACGCGTAGGGCAGGATTCCATTTTAACAATTCCAACTGTGGCATTGGGACCCTCGGCACATTTTTGTGACTTCGGGATGGATCTGAACTTCTCTGAGCCTCCATTTTCTGCTTAGTTTACTTAAAGTCAGTGATGGTCTTCTTAGAGTGAGAGAGGGTCCACCCCGAGGTCAGCCGTGTCTTTTTCAGAGGGTCTTACAAAGTTTTAAGTGGGAGCACATACGTAAAGGAGTCAAGCACGCGGTAGGTGCGCAGATGTGTTAGCTGAATCTGAATTTACAGGGACAATGAGGAATGAGCGACGGAAAAAGAGGAGGTGCAAAATGTCTAGACTGGCGGACATGAACCAGTCACTTATAATAGGCAAATATTGCAAATATATCCGGTTAAACTGTACTAAAAAGATACAGTGTGTAAAGAGGTTAGAGTGGGAGAGAGCCAAAGCATAAGAGACTCTTAAAAACTGAGAACAAACTGAGGGTGGATGGGGGGGGGGGTGGGAGGGAAGGGAGGGTGGGTGATGGGCGTTGAAGAGGGCATCTTTCAGGATGAGCACTGGGTGTTGTATGGAAACCAATTTGACAATAAATTTCATATATTGAAAAAAAAGATACAGTGTGAACTAACAGAAATATAAAGAACTGTTAGAGATTTCCATTTGCAGCAACATGACCAACTTGATATCTTAAAAACTTCTGCATACAAAAGCTTGAGACATGCCTGATAAAATACAACAAACATTCTTGTTAGATACGTGGCTGATTTCACAAGTATAAAAAATCTTGTGGTTTAAAACAGACGAGAGAGAGAGAGAGAGAGAGAGAGAGAGAGAGAGATCTGAAAACCATAATGGTAAGCTGACCATGGTTCTATGGGTGCCCTGGAAATATCTGAAGATTTCTGTAACTAAAATGCTTGAGTTTTAATTTCTGTGAAAGAACAGGAGACAAAGCTCTGGCCCCAATAAAATAGAAATTGGAAATGAAACTCCAGCATTAAGCTGGGTTCCTTTTTTTAAAAAAAAATTATTTTAATGTTTATTTTTGAGAGAGAGAGAGAGAGACAGAGCACGAGCAGGAGAGGCGCAGAGAGAGAGGGAGACACAGAATCCGAAGCAGGCTCCAGGCTCCGAGCTGTCAGCACAGAGCCCGACATGGGGCTCGAACTCACAAGCCATGAGATCGTGACCTGAGCTGAAGTTGTGTGCACAACCGACTGAGCCCCCTGGGCGCAAGCTGGGATCCTTTAAGGGCTATTTCTATGACAAAAGAACAGTTTAGAAAACAATCCACCTGCTGGCAAAGGGACACCATAAAAACATGAGTCCATCTTAACTTGGGTTCTGATTCAAGGAAAACAAAAAAACAAGAAACTCTCCCCCCACCCCGAGAATTGAGAATTTCAGAGCTAAGAAACCACAAACCGGGAAATTGACACCACGTGGTCCGAGGTGTGTGGCACTAGAGACTGATGGGTAAAAGGAAACACACATCATTAACATGGGACACTTCACTCACCCCACAGAGCATGCCCACCATAAAGATGCAACAAGCAATAAAACATAAACAAAATTTAGGGGCGCCTGAGTGGCTCAGTCGCTTGAGCGCCCGACTTCGGCTCAGGTCATGATCTCACGGTCGATGAGTTCAAGCCCCGTGTCGGGCTCTGTGCTGACAGCTCGGAGCCCGGAGCCTGCTTGGGATTCTGGGTCTCCCTCTCTCTCTGCCCCTCCCCCACTCGTGCTCTCTGCCTCTGTCTCTCTCTCTCTGTCAAGAATAAAGAAACATTAAAAAAAAATTAAAAAAAAAAATTTAAACATACAAAAGAAGCAGGATATCATGAAAATAATAAGGAATGGAAGCAAGCAACAGAAGCACAATTAGGCCTTCCAGTACTTCAGACGCGGAAATTATAAAACACAGAATGTAAAATGAGTGTCTTGAGGTTTAAAGAACAAAAAGAGAAAATTAAAAAAAAATATGAACGAGAAAAAGAGACTCAGAAGAGATGAGCAAATTTGAATAAGGATCATATGGAACTTTGAGAAATTAGGAATATAATCATTAAAAGTAAAATGCAATGCAGTGATGAAATAGCACACTTGTGTCAGCTGAAAAACAAAGCAGGAGGGGGAGCAAAGAAACACAAAGAAAGAAACATGAAGGTCAAGAGATATGGAGGATAGACTGTGAGCCCCACTATACACATAACTGAGGGGCACCCGGGTGGCTCATCGTTAAGCCTCTGACTTCACGTCAGGTCATAATCTCCCAGTTCGGGAGTTCGAGCCCCACCTCGGGCCCTGTGCTGACAGCTCAGAGCCTGGAGCCTGCTTCGGATTCTGTGCCTCCCTCTCTCTCTGCCCCTCCCCCACTTATACACTCTCTCTCTTTCTCTCTCTCTGTCAAATAAATAAATAAACATGAAAAAAATTACAAAATAATTTACACATAATTGAAGTGTAGAAAAAGTAAAGAAATGAGTGTGTTGGCTGGGGGGAGGGCATAATATAGAGAGATGATGGTTGAGAATTTTCCAGAATGGACAAAAGACATGGATCTTTGGATTAAGGAAGATAAAAATTTGCAAGCAAGATAAATATAAGGTATCCACATATAAACACAGTTAGTGAAACTGCAGAACCCCAAAGACAGAGATTTGTAAAGTATACAAAGAGAAAAAGCAGATTATCTTCAGTGGAACAAAAGTAGAATTCTCAGTTGCACTAGCGGGAGGCAGATAAAAGCTGGACAGTAACTCCACAGGGATGGGGAAAAATAACTATCAATACAGAAATTATCACTCGGAAGTGAAGTAAAAAAGGCACATTTTCAGAAAATCAAAATGGGGAGAATTTGTCATCAATGGATTCCAACTAAAGGAGCTTTTCAAAGGTGTATTACAGAAAGAAGGAAACCGAATCTAGAGGCAAAAGCCAAGACGGAAGAGAATGGAAAACAAAGAAAGAGGTAAATAGGTACATTCAACATAAGAAATAGTGACTAGGGGCTCCCGGGTGGCTCAGTCAGTTAAGCGACTGGCTCTTGATCCTGGCTCAGGTCATGTTCTCACTGTTTGTAAGATCGAGCCCCACGTCGGGCTCTGTGTTGACAAGGAGAAGCCTGCTTAGGATTCTCTCTCTCCCTCCCTCTCTACCCCTTCCCTGCTCGTGTGCTCTTTCTCTCAAAATAAATAAACTTAGGGGCGCCTGGGTGGCGCAGTCGGTTAAGCGTCCGACTTCAGCCAGGTCACGATCTCGCGGTCCGTGATTTCGAGCCCCGCGTCGGGCTCTGGGCTGATGGCTCGGAGCCTGGAGCCTGTTTCCGATTCTGTGTCTCCCTCTCTCTCTGCCCCTCCCCCGTTCATGCTCTGTCTCTCTCTGTCCCCAAAATAAATAAACGTTGAAAAAATAAATAAATAAACTTAAAAATATATATATTGAAAAAAAGAAATGGTGATTAAACATTTAAAATAATAATGATAAATTTGGAAAGAGAGCTAAGGTAAGATGATTGAAGTAAAATTCTGTGCAAAAATAAAATGTAAGAAGGGAGAGGTAATCAAATTTAAAGAGGTCTGAAGTCCTCAAAATTTTCAGGACGATGTTAAAGATATGGATTAACTTTAGAATTTGTATTGTCTTTTTTTTTTGTTTGTGCATTAAAAGATTGACTTCAAAGATAAAAAAAAGGAAAAAAAAAGAATTTGTATAGTTAAGAATGTACATTAAGACTTTAAGAATAACCAAAAGAAGATTAGAAATAGAATATATAATTTCAAAATTAGAAATCATGGACAACTAAAACAATGACCTCAATGAATAAAAACAAAAAAAGCAGAACAGAAAAAAGCAAAAACAGAAAAATCAGGGTAAATAGCACAAAAAAAATTATAGAAATATATGCAAATACAACAGCAATCACTATAAATGTAAACTGGCCGAACTTTACAGTTAAAAGAGTTTGTAAATTAGATGACAATATGCAATCTAGCTACATGCTTTTGACAAGAGGCATAAATAAAATATGAGGGCAGAAAAGTTAAAAGGATAGAAAAAGTTACATTAAGAAAATAACTTCAAAAACAAATATAGGTGTATTAGACAAATTAAGCTAAAAAAAAAACCCACTATTATGAAGAGAGTCAAGTGATTAAAGATACATTGAACCAGTTGGTGGGAGAGGGGGAAAACATACATTGTACCAGGAAGATATCCCAATTCCAAACTTGTGTGTATCTAATGACATAGCCTCAAAATATGTGAAACAGAATGGACAAAATAAGAAAGAAAAAAAATCCATCACCACAGTGGGAGATTTTACTCCATCTCTCTTTGTATGTAGAAGGTTAAGGAGACCAAAAATTAATAAAACAGATTCAAACAGCTCATCAATCTACAACGCATTTCTAAATAATTTAGAGTTCAAAAAAAATCTTAAAATGGGAATTAGAAAATAACTATAAAGGAATAAAAATTAAAATACTACATTACATATAGAAACATGTGAGATACAGTTAAAGAGGTATTTAGATATAAACTTAGCTCAGTTTAGATGTGAAGAAATGTTGAATATTTGTGAACAAAGCATCCAGTTTAAGAAATTAGGAAAACCAAATAAAATTGAAGGGAAAAAATAACCTGCCTTCTCTGTTCCCCTCTCTCTCTGCCCCTACCCTGTTCTCGCTCACTCTCTCAAAAATAAATATTTTTTTTAAAAAAGGTCGAACAAAAGAGAAGCAATAAATAAACAATATTAGGAAACAGGCATACACTGATGAATTTTGTAATCTCCCAAGACAATTCTTTGTAAAACTTTATATCAATACGTTTAAATATTTAAATAAAGCAAACAATTTCCTGTATCAAAACTGATTCAAGAAGAAACGGAAAACTCCAATAGACCCACAATCATTGAAAACATCAATCACTACTTAAAAATCTTTCTGCATAAAAGGCACCAGACTCAAACACTTCTAAAGAGGATTGCTAACGAGTTGGTTTTCTTGCATGATGACCAGGTTGGTTTTGTCTTAAAAAGTTAATTAATTTATAGATTCATGGATTGAATCTATTCAATCATGGATTGAATCTAGTTGACATATAACACCATACTAGTTTCAAGTGTACAAAACAATGATTTGATGTTGTATACATTGTGGCATAATCACTACCATAGAACTACTTACCATCCATCACCATACAAAGTCACAAAAAATATCTCTTTTTTGTGATGAGGAACAGAAACATTTTCTTATATACAGATAGAATATCAACCAAAATGTCACAATTAATGTCACAATTAATGGTAAAAGTTTACAAGCATACCTTCTAATATCAGGAAAAAGAGAGAGATACCCACTGTCACTACTTTTATTCAGTGTAATACTAGAGTCATCAGCCATCACAGTAAGGCAAGAAAAGTAAATGAAAGATGTAAGGATTGGAAAGGACGGAACAGTCAACGATTTCTTCTTCTTTTTTTAAACTTACGCTTTATTTTTTATTTTTGAGAGACAGAGAGAGAGAGAGCGAATGGGGGAAAGGGTCTGAGGGAGAGAGAGAGAGAGAGAGAGAGAGAGAATCTCAAGCAGTATTCACGCTCAGTGTGGGGACTGAGCCCCACGTCAGGCTCCATGAACCTGGGATCATGACCTGAGCCAAAATCAAGAGTCGGGTGCTCAACCAACTGAGCCACCCAGGGGCCCCTAGTCATCAATTTCTTCTGATAGAATTACTAAGAGCTCTGAAAGACTGTATTTTGTATTTTATTTACATTTTGCAGATGAGAAAGAGGAAACTTAAAAAGCACAACATCACATAGCTAGTATGTAGTGCCCCTTGAGTATTTCCTCTCTTGGTCAATGACACCACCATCTATCCGCTCATATAAGCTAAAAATCTAGAAGTCACCCTTTTCAATAATCTCTCCCTTACCTTATCACGTCCAGTGCATCATCAAATTTCTCTACATCTCTCCTAGCATGACTTTCACACTGAATTCTTACGCTCACTGTTGTTCTGCTTATTCGACAACAGTTAAGTAGCACTTGCCACGAGATATGCACTCTCCTAAATGCTTTGCAAATCTGAACTCATTCATTCCTCATAGCAATGCTCTGAAGTAGGGATTGTCATTATCCCCATTTTACATATTAGGAAACTGAGACACAGAGAGGTTTAACAGCTTGCTCAATTATACACAACTCGTAAGTAACAGAGCTGGCCTGTGAGCTCAGGCAGTTTAAACTCCAGAGTCTATATTCTGCCTATTTCTAATATTTTTCTATTATGCAGCCAGGGTAACCTTTCAAAATTGTAAATCTGATTACGTAATTCCGCTACCAAGAAATTATTTGGTGGCTTGGTAAACTAAAAAATTCTTTAGTGAACTAAAAAATAAAAAATAAAATATCCTTATTATGACCAACAAAGCCTTGCACATTCTGGTCCCTACCTAACTCTGCAGTATCGTGTCCCATCTCATCACTCTCTATTCCAGGCACAATAGTTTAACGATTGCACTGCCCCCAATCCCACGCCAGGACCTTCACACGTGCTATTTCTTTTGTCTTCTCTGATTAATTTCCACCCGATTAATTTCAATTCATGGTTCGTATCAGTGCCTCAAGAAAGTTATCCCCAACCCTTTATTATAGGCTTTCCACTCACTGTGGGTCTCTCCTTCATAGAACTTAGCACAATGGCAATTTTACATTTTATTTCTGTGCTTATATTATTTATATTCATAGACCATAAGGGAGGACAGAGACCATGGCTTTTTTTCCTTGTGACTGTATCACCAGGGCTTAGCATCGTGACTGGTACAACAGAAACAGTCAATAAATATTTGAAGAAGAAGGAAAAAGGGAGGGAAGGAAGGAAGGAAGGAAGGAAGGAAGGAAGGAAGGAAGGGAAGGAGGGAGGGAGAGAAAGAACCAAGGCTTACACTTAGGTCTTTATGATACCAAAAGGCCTGCTACATGGTGTGCTATGATGTAAAGCAGATTTTAGAAAGTACGTCACGGTGCCTGGGTGGCTCAGTCGGTTGAGTGTCGGACTTTTGTTCGGGTCATGATCTCAGAGTTCGTGAGTTCGAGCCCTGCATCGGGCTTGCTGCTGTCAGCACAGAGCCCGCTTCGGATCCCCTGTCCCCCTCCCTCTCTGCCCCTCCCCTGTTCATGCTCTCTTGTTCAAAAATTTTTTTTTAAATATATATATTGTCCCGGGTTTAAACTCATCAAATATTTATTGAGCATCTACTGTGTGACAAGTACCATGCTGGGCTATAATGGCAGCATGAGTATATATGTGTGCACATGAATGTGTATGCATGTGTATACATCACGTAGAAAAGACTATTATTAATGGTGATCCCTGGGGGCTGAGATTATGACTATTTCTTATCATGTTAGCTGTGCTTTATGTCGTTTTTCTAGTAAATACGCACTCTCTTCGCAATAGAGAAGACAAATACTTTTTTTTTAAGATATGGTCTGTTTTAATTTTTTTAAATCACTTTACATTTATTTATTTTTTTTTAATTTTTTTTTTAACGTTTATTTTTGAGACAGAGAGAGACAGAGCATGAACAGGGGAGGGGCAGAGAGAGAAGGAGACATAGAATCGGAAACAGGCTCCAGGCTCTGAGCTGTCAGCACAGAGCCCGAGGCGGGGCTCGAACTCAGGGACCGTGAGATCATGACCTGAGCCGAAGTCGGACGCTTAACCGACCAAGCCACCCAGGCGCCCCTAAATCACTTTACATTTAAATAATAACAATATTGTTCTTCGCAAATCTTTCCTCTCAGGTCCTTATTTTGTACAGTTACCTTTCCTTTTTTTGAATTTAAATTTTATTTTTTCAGGTTCTTTTTAAAATTTATTTAATTTGAGAAAGAGAGAGAGAGGGGAGAGAGCATGAGCAGGGGAGAGGCAGAGAGAGGGAGAGAGAGAATCCCAAGCAGGCTCCATGCTGTCAGCACAGAGCCTGACATGGGCCTCAAACTCACGAAATGTGACATCCTGGCCTGAGCCAAAACCAAGAGTAGGGCACTTGACTGACTGAGCCACCCAGGCACCCCTGATTTTTATTTTTTTAATTTATTTAAATCCAAGTTAGTTAACATATAGTACAATAATGGTTTGAGTACAGTGTAGTGATTCATCACTTACCTATAACACCCAGCGCTCATCCCAACAAGTGCCCTCCTTAATGCCCATCACCCATTTGGCCCATCCCCCCCACCCAACACCCCACCAGCAACCCTCAGTTTGTTCTCTGTATTTAAGAGTCTCTTCTGGTTGGCCTCCCTCTCTGTTTTGATCTTAGTTTCCCTTCCCTTCCCCTAAGCTCATCTGGAGAAAACAATTATTCTGAAAAGAAATATATAACCTGACAAAATTTGATTTACTCTGTAGAGCTAGAAACTGACTTATACAGATTTCACAGTCCCCTTACTCAATGATATTTTCTTCTGCTGCTTCCTGGATCAAGGATTCTAGACAGCATGTGACTCTTTTGTTTTTTAAGTTTTTAATGTTTATTTATTTTTGAGGGCGAGAGAACGTGCAAGGAGGGGAGGGGCAGAGGGAGAGGGAGACACAGAATCCGAAGCAGGCTCCAGGCTCCGAGCACAGAGCCTGACGCGGGGCTCGAACCCACGAACGGCGAGATCATGACCTGAGCTGAAGTCCGACGCTTAACCGACTGAGCCACCCAGGTGCCCCAAAGGCGTCATATGACTCTTGAAGAAAGGATTGTCAAAGGAGTGGTTGAAAACTATTTCCAGCATAGGGTGCAGTTTACGTAGTATGAGGAATCTCCATGCACCCTTCACCTTGCTTCCATCTTGCATAACCATGGCACATTTATCAAAACTAAAAAATTAACATTGGCACAATATTATTAATTAAACTACAGACTTCATTCAAATTTCACCACTTTTTCCACTAATGTCCTTTTTCTGTCCCAGGATCCAGGCCGTCGATCCCACATTGCACTGAGTCATTAGATCTCTTTAGCCCCCAACAATCTGAGAGTTACTTGTTTTTGTTTTTGTTTTCATAACTATAACATTATGAAGAGTACGGGTCAGGTATTTAGCTCATCAGGCAACCCCTCGATTTAGGTTTATCTGATGTTTTCTCATGATTAGATTGAGTTTATGAATTTTTGACAAGAATACTGTGGAGGTATTGTACCCTTCTCAGTGCATCGTATCGGGAGCTATATAATATTAATTTTGAGGGGCGCCTGGGTGGCGCAGTCGGTTAAGCGTCCGACTTCAGCCAGGTCACGATCTCGCGGTCCGTGAGTTCGAGCCCCGCATCAGGCTCTGGGCTGATGGCTCGGAGCCTGGAGCCTGTTTCCGATTCTGTGTCTCCCTCTCTCTCTCTCTGCCCCTCCCCCGTTCATGCTCTGTCTCTCTCTGTCCCAAAAATAAAATAAAAACGTTGGAAAAAAAAAAAAAGAAAAAAAAAATATTAATTTTGATCACTCGGTTAAGATGTGTCTGGCAGATATCTCCACTATAAATTTATGATTTTTTTCTTTGTAATCAATATTTATCTTGGAGATGATAGTCTGAGGCTATATGAATATTCTGTTTCTCCTTAAACTTTTGCCAACTAATTTTAGCATTCACCAGATTTTTCCTATAGCAATTATTACTATAGTATTCTAATGGTGATTATTTCCCTCTTTCTTTGTACTTTGTACATTTATTACTTGGACTTCTTATATAAGGGAGATTTGTCTTTTGTCTCTTATTTATTTAAATATTTAAAAAAATTTTTTCTATTTGAAATAATTTTAGACTCACAGAAAGTTACAAAAATAGCACAATGAGTTTTCATATAACCTTTTCCCAAAGATAAATTCTTACATAAGCATAGTGAGCATTACCAAAACCAGGAAATCAATGTTGGTACAAAATATACGGTTAACTAAACTATGAAATTTATTGGATTTTACTAGTTTTTATATGTGCTCTGTCCCGTGTGTGTGTGTGTGTGTGTGTGTGTGTGTGTGTGGTTCTACAAAATTTTATCACTTGTATAGACTTGTATAACCACCACCAAAATCAGGATCAAACCTACCATTTATTTATATCATGGTGGATGCATGGGTATTATTTGATTCATTTGGGTATAATGCTATTGTCATTTATTTTTTTTGCTTAAATTGTCCAACTTTGGCCAATGGAAACTCTTTTGGGTGGACTACTGTGTCCTTTTAACAAACCACCACTTTTTTTTTTTTTTAAAGCACCTTCTAAATTTCTGGCACCAGAATCATCTTGTATTTTTCCTAACCTAGCTCTGGAATCAACCATTTCTCCAAGGATTCCTAGTTCCTTTTACTGGAGAATGGTATTTAGAAACCATGGCCTGTGTGCTCTGTATATTCATGGCTACTGGAGTATCTCTCTGGGCACTCTCAGTGGCTATAGCTCGATATTATATGTGTGTGTGTGTGTGTGTGTGTGTGTGTGTGTGTGTGTATACATATATATATATATATATATGCAAACTACATATAAACCTATATATATTAGCTGTATATAAACTATATAGTTTATATTTATAGTTGATATATAACATAGTTTACATATATATAGTTTATATAGTTAATATATATGGGTTATATATATTTAATATATATACGGGTTATATATATTTAATATATGGAATATATTAAAATGAATATATATGTAATATATATATATTTATATTTATTTATATATATATATGTCCAATTTGGCACCACAGGGTTCATTCCAGTGTTCCTCTTCTGCTTATTTGTAACTTCTTTAACCAACGGTGAGAAATCTGGATTTCATTATCGAAAATATATTTCCTTATTTGTTTAACCCTATATACACATAAAGTTGTTTCAGAATTGCTGACCCATAGACCTATAAGAAACAAAACTGACCAACTTTTAAAACACAAATGTCTCCAGGAGGTATAGAAACACTTGTTTACGCTAAAGTATTAGTAACTACCTAGAAGACATCTTGAGAGAAATAGCAGCAGTAGAAACTTAAATGATGGGGTTTGGGTTGAAGAAAACAGGGCTGGAAAGGAATGAAGGACAAGGAACAAAAAGCCACCCACCAAATGCTGTCTCCTTCTTGCTTTGGCTAAGGTATAAATTTGATCCTCGCTCAAATCACAGACTGCTGGTGACAAATGCCTGACTTTTGGAAAAAAACATATAGCCTGGAACAGAGTAGCAGACATTAAGCTATATAGATCTGCCCCTGGTACTCCAGCTGCCTTCGGCAACTCTGATTTGCATCCAGCAGAGACCCTTTGGCATTTGCTAAAGTATTTGTGTATAGCCATCCAGTGGCAGTGCGATAACAAAGAGGAAGAATGAAAAGCAATAAAAAAAAAAAATACTGTCAAATAACAAACCAGCCAAAGACACATCCTCTAATTGTTATTCCAGACAGTTACCAGTTTTCTGGCGAGATTATGGCAGCAATAAATATTGAGGACAGGCTTCCCTGAATCTAACCTCCCCACACCTTCACCAACTTAGACTTTCCTTTACACAATTCAAGACGGTTAGCAACGGAAACTTCTACAAACCCCAGACCAATAGTTGTGTCCTAGTCTCATGATCATATTCCATACCTGCCCCCCTCTTCTTATATATACTTTTGGGAAGACCTAAAACATTGTAAGAATGTGTTTTCGTTGTTGATTTATAAGGTAGTGTTGGAAATACATACGTTTCCGAACCATAACTTAGGTTCGATTCTTGGATCCAATAGCTACTCTTAGCTCCCTGAGATCCATTAAGCTTCAAGTACTTTATGTATATAGTATTTATCTGATATTGTGCCAGGGTCTATCTAGATGCTCACCAATCCCATTTCTTTTTTTAAAAAAAATTTTTAATGTTTATTTTATTTTTAAATTTTTACATGTTTATTTATTTTTGAGAGAGAGAGAGACAGAGTATGAGTTGCAGACAGGCAGAGAGAGAGAGAGGGAGACACAGAATCTGAAACAGGCTCCAGGCTCCGAGCTGTCAGCACAGAGCCCGGCCCGGGGCTCGAACTCACTAACCGCGAGATCATGACCTGAGCCGAAGTCAGACGCTTGATCGACTGAGCCACCCGGGCGCCCCTCACCAATGCCATTTCTTTGCGTGACTATACAGAAAGACTATTTCCCAGGCTCCTTTGGAATTGTGCTGTGGCACTTGACTGGATGCTGGGAATACAATATGGACAGAAGTGATATATATACCACAGCCAGGCCTGGCCATGAGACATCCCATGTGATCCCTCATGCTCTCTCTTTTGGTTTGTTGGCTAGTGGAATGCAGAGGAGCCAGTACAGAATTCTGAGGAAGGCTTAAATAATGGGGAATTCCTATACAGATAGAGCTTATGTCCCTGAGTCACTGTTTGGAGAACTCTATGGAAAGCCACCCACCAGTATCTGAATAGATTGAGACATGAATGGAAAAAAAAAAAAATTAGCTCATGCCAGGAAGACTATGGGATTATTTATTATAGTAGCTCATATTACTTACCCTGATTAATACATACTTGCTTCTATTATTCAATAAGATATTATTGGTGGGGCACCTGGGTGGCCCAGTTGGTCGGGCGTCCAACTCTTGATTTCGACTCAGGTCATGATCTCACAGTTCATGAGTTCAAGCCCCGCATCGGGCTTTGTGCGGACAGTGTGAAGCCTGCTTGGGGTTCTCTCTCCCTCTCCCCCCCTCCCCCTGCCCCCCCCGTCTCTCAAAATAAATAAATAAACTTAAAAATGTATACATTAAAAAAATAAGATGTTACTGGTAAAGCACATAGCATTGTGCTTGGCGCATAGTAGGGGCTTAACATTGTTGAGGTGTTATTAATATAATCTGACCCAAAATATAGACTTGCAGAGAAATGAAAAGTAGTTCAAAGTTTGTTTGTTGAGCAAGGACAATGAAACTACATTTCCTAGTTCTTTCCCCTGCATCTTATTTCTCATGATTCTGCATGGAAATATGTGAAGCTCCTTATTTTTGAGAGAGAGAGAGAGAGAGAGAGTGCGTGAGCAGCAGAGAGAGAGGGAGACCGAGGATCCGAAGCAGGCTCCGGGCTGACAGCAGAGAGCCCAATGCGGGGCTTGAACGCACAAACTGTGAGATCGTGACCTGAGCTAAAGTCAGACACTTAATCGACTGAGCCGCCCAGGTGCTCTCAAGCTTCTCATTTCTAAATTATTTTGTTTTACCTCTGTGTATGTAGATTTCCAGTTTCAGGGCTTGAACTGTCATCTTTCCTATTTTATATTTATTCGGTTCCCTAAAATGAGGCGAGTACTTTGAAGGGAGAAGCTTGTTTTTTGCCTGAACCTCATGCCTTCCAGCTAACTCTAGGTCACATCAGGTACTTTTCCCTCTGCCTCTTACGCATTATCAATCACAGCGTTATCTAACTCGGGTTTCATCTCCAGCCTTGGGGTAGAAATTTCTTTTCTAATTGCCCTAGAATACTATCATACAGTGAAACCCTGACTACGGTGGGTACGTCATTCTAACATTTCAGATTGGTTTGACCGCAAAAGGCCTTGAAGTGTCTCTCGGCCACCAGGCAGAAGTCTTTCAGTTTCAAATCATTTGTGTACTGTCTTTGTTTATTGAATGTTTCTGAAGCCATCCCTCGCATCTTTCAGCTCCTATAGAGATAGTTCCCTCCTCCCTTTAAGGCAGACGGAAGAGAAAACAAGCCACCAAGCCTATACTACCTTAATTTTTTTTTTTAACATTTATTTATTTTTGAGAGACAGAGAGAGGCAGAACATGAGCAGGGGAGGGGGAGAGAGAGAGGGAGGCACAGAATCCGCAGCAGGCTCCAGGCTCTGAGCTGTCAGCACAGAGCCCGACGCGGGGCTCGAACTCACGAACCGCGAGACCATGACTGAGCTGAAGTCGGACACTCGACCGACTGAGCCACCCAGGCGCTCCGATATACTACTTCATTTTAAAATTTTTAAAGTTTCTTTTGAGAGAGAGAGAGAGAGAGGCAGAAAGAAAGGGAGAGAGGGAGAATCCCAAGCAGGCTCCGTGCTGCCAGCGCAAAGCTTGATGCAGGGCTTGAACTCGCAAACCGTGAGTTCCTGACCTGAGCGGAAATCAGGAGTCAGACACTTAACTGACTGAGCCACCCAGGCACCCCCTACTTTACGACTGAAAAGTTTTTTCAGCTTTTTTTTCCCCCCCACAGAACATTTGAAGCTTCTGTTACTTGTGTTTTTAGGCGGAATGAATGACTGCCTCTGCTTAAAATTTTTCTGCAGAGGCAGTTCTCTTATCAGTGCTAACGCATTGGCTCAGAAACTTTAATAGTTGACAAACTGCCCCATTGAGAACGTTTTGAAAGTCTACATCTGCTCAGGTTTTCATCCACGAGAAAGGGAAGATCTTTCACCACTGAGTACATATTAAAGCAACAGAAGGAGGCAAAATACAGATGCTTTCAGATTACAGGCCACGAGTTCTGATTATTCAAGGCACACTTAATACTGATTTATCCCACTTATAAAAGAGGCACATGGAAACTTGCACTGAATACCTTAGAATAGTGGTCTCAAAGTGTGGTCCCTGGACCAGCCGTATCAGCTACACCCGGAAATTTGTAGAAATGTAAATTCTTAGGCTTCGCGATACAATGTCCAAATCAAATCCCCTGTGAGTGGGGCCTAGCAAGCTGTCACTTAGCAAAGCCTCCGAGTGATAATGAGGTAGGCTAACGTTTGAAAATTATTGCCTTAGAAAGTACCACGAAGCTAACGTCGTGTATCCCAAAGTGACGATGATGAAGACGGTAATAAAAACAATAATATCTAGGGGCACGGTGGCTCAGTCAGTTAAGCGTCCGACTTTGGCTCAGGTCATGATCTCGCGGTTTGTGAGATCGAGCCCCGTGTCCGGCTCTGAGCTGACAGCTCAGAGCCCGGAGCCTGCTTCGGATTCTGTGTCTCCCTCTCCCTCTGCCCCTTCCCCGCTCATGCGATGACTCTCTCTGTCTTTCAATAATAAATAAACGTTAGAAAACATTTAAGAAAACAAATCAATAAAACAATAATATCTAATACTTACTAAGCAGTTGCTATGGGCTAGGCGGAGTACTTCAAGTGGATTAGATCTTTTATTTTTACTTATTTTTATTTTTATTGTAGAGAGAGAGGGAGGGCGGGGGGGAGAGGGGCAGAGCAAGAATGTTAAGTAGGCTCTGTGTTCAGCGTGGAGCCCGATGCAGGGCTTGATCCCACGACCCTGGGATCACGACCGGAGCCGAAATCAAGAGTCAGACGCTCAACCGACCGAGCCACCCGCGCAAGGGTTGGTGGAGTGTTCCTGTCAAACGTTGACTATTCCGGAAATAAATGCAGAGACTTTTGAAATGCACATCATGACGTCTGGTCTGATAGCTGTTGTACTTAACGCTGGGCATGGCTTCATAATATGTTTTGACTTAATTATATAAGGTTGAAAAACAGTATTTCGGGACAGGTTAATTTTGCACACCCTGGCGCGACGGAACCATGTGAAAGTATCTCAGAAATAAAGTTTCCGCTCATCCTGTGAGAGTTTCCAAGCATTCGCCATTCTGGAAGAGAGAAGCTGTGAGCAAAACTGTTCTCTCTTTTAATGGCTGTAGATTCTTGTGGCTTGAGTGAGAGCTGGCCTTTCAGAGAGCCAGGGGCCCGATGAATCCCTGAAATACTCCAGGACAAAATAAAAGGTATGTCTATTTCTTTTCTTTTCTTTTCTTTTCTTTTCTTTTCTTTTCTTTTCTTTTCTTTTTTTTTCCTGCCTTAATCCCATCAGTACGCTAAATGTCTATGCTGATGTAGACATCAACTTACAACACTGGGTTTGCCATCATAATTATACTGCGAAGGAGTCCTTCTCTCAGGGAAGGTCATACAGGCTACAGAGCAAACGAGAAAGGGCAGGCACCGCTCCTAAGAGGCTCCATTCATAAAGCAGGAGTAAGCATGAATGAAGCATTATTCTTTGGGGGGAAGTTCTGAAAAGGTTGACCTCAGTGGAATGAGTGCAAATTTGCATAATGCTTCATTTCCTTCCAGCAACTCAAGGCTTGGTAACCATTACGGGAGGCCAGACAACATCACTAGGAAGATTAATGGGACTGGGGTATCATTACTTCCAAATAGAGAGGAGTCATGCCAAGGTCACTACAAGGTTGATGTTTGCTCATTGGAATGAGTGATTTGTCTCTCAGGCTGATGGGGTAAAAGGAAACCAATTGCACTTCTCTAGATAGTACGCTGTCCAGTAAGGCTGTTTTGTGTTAAACAACATAAGTGGACAAGGCACGGTACGGATGAGATTTATACAAACTTGCTGGCTTATACTATTTGGCAAGGACCGTGGTATGAAAACCCTTTAGCCAACGAAGAGTATTTTTCTTTCTTGTAGCCACAGAAAGGAGAAAGAAAGAAAGAAAGAAAGAAAGAAAGAAGGAAAGAAAGAAAGAAAGAAAGAAAGAAAGAAAGAAAGAAAGAAAGAAGAAAGAAGGAAGAAAGAAAAAGAAAGAAAGAAAGAAAGAAAGAAAGAAAGAAAGAAAGAAAGAAAGAAAGATGGAATTTTTCTGTCAGAGTCTTGGCTCCTAGGCTCTGTGTGAGTTAGCATATGAATAAATTGGTTGATTTAGCTCCTTAATGCGGCAGCAAAATAGCCCCAGGGGCTTAGGTGGAAGTGAATGGAGAACTTAACCCAAATAGTGACAACGAAATACCGATGAGCAATTCGTTTCTAATAAGGCTCGACCCCACAAAGACGTAAATGGCTTTCCACAGAGAGAACATATCCTGATTATTCCCTCCTCCTGCTGGCTTAGAACCCAAATGACAGCCAATGGTGTGAGCTTCCGACCAAATCTGTAGACAATGAAGTTCAAGATTTGCCGCAGATAGGAAAAAACAAGAGGGTAAAAACACAAAACGTTGTGGTTTTTGTTTGTTTGTTTTTTTAATGGAGAGAGGCAACACGTTGGCTAACTATATTAACTTCTCTCAATATGAGGGAGCAGAAAAGGACCCACCTCTCCCGTTCTCTAGAAGCAATCCTAAAACAGTTCACATGACTTCAAGTTTCTCTGGTCAGATGCTCAAGTCTAGGCTGATGACAGGAGACTGCTGATGTAAATGGCCTGGACACAAGTCACTGCAATATGCAGGGTCACCAGATGGACAAGTGCAAACATTGAGCTCATCTGAATGCAATTCTACTCAAAGGAGTCTGGTCTCTGAATGATGACTGAGGCAATAATTTATGAATTTGAATTAACCTTAGGACCAGCTCTGGGCACCATTATAGTTCAGACTGCAGTCGGGGTACTTTTTCAAAAAGAAATCTTCTTATAGGGACACCTGGGTGGCTCAGTCGGCATCCGACTCTTGATTTTGGCTGAGTGAGATCATGATCTCCCCGTTCCTGAGTCTGAGCCCTGCATTGGGCTCTGCGCTGACAGGGAGGAGCCGGCTTGGGATTCTTTCTCTCTCTCCCTCTCTCTCTCTGCCCCTCCCCTGCTCGTGTGCATGTGCTCGCTCGCTCGCTCTCGCTCTCTCTCTCTCTTTCAAAATAAATAAACATTTAAAAATGGGAAATCTTCTTATAAATATTTTGAGATTTTCCACCCCTAATTTTGGAACAATAGAACTGCTTTGATAATTGGGTCAGGCAGAGTATAGGACTCTGAAGATTTTCAAGTCTGGGATCTAGAGATTTTTATGATCTAACCTCACTATAATTTTAAAATACAAGGAGCCAGAAACCAAAAGTCATTCCTAAACATTTTGTTTACCATTAGGGTTTGGAGTTCGCTTGATATCTATCACTTGCAATTGCAAAGATGAACTCTGTTTAAGGTCCTCACATTTCAAAAAGAAAGGTCAAGTATGATAGAAAGAGAAATAATATGGAAGACTGAGATTGTTTTATGGTACTTACGTAGAGTCTTAGAAGCAAAATTATTCTGAACAGATGATCAGAACTCTGAGGGCAGGATTTGTATAGCATCGATCTCTCAATACCTAGAGAGAAACTGGAAAACAGAAGAAACTCAATAAATGATTCTGTATGAATGAATGAATAGGTACCTACAACATTGTAAGCACGTAGGGCAAATTCTGATCTTTTTGCCAGAATGTTGTTTTAGCCAAACCCATTGATGCGAATCTAAAATAATCTTCATGTTTATTTGATATCTGGGTAAGACAATCAACAACAACAACAACAACAAAGTACCCATGATCAGAGTGACAGCTGAAACACAGGAATATTTCAAGGTGTAATTAGGTTCATGTGGCCAAGTATGTAAAAGAAATTGACAAGGTGTTCCTGTAATCCAGGAAACAATAATAAAGAGTAGGGGCATCTGGGTGGCTCGGTTTGATAAGCGTCTGACTTTAGCTCAGCTCATCATCTCGCGGTTTGTGGGTTCGAGCCCCACATTGGACTCTCTGCTGTCAGCACAGAGCCTGCTTTGGATCTTCTGTCTCTCTCTCTCTTCCCCTTCCCCACTTGGGCTCTCTCTCTCAAAAACAAATGAACATTAAAAAGAAACCCAAAAACAAGCAACAATCACTTACAAAAAGAATACTAATAAATAATAAAACAGATAAAAAATAGAAGAGATGGAGGTTCAAGGACATAATATTAAAAAAAGAATTATCCAATTATTTTAATTTTCTCTCTGGTATTTGTAATAGCTAATCTATCAGGAGCTTAAGAGGGAAACGACATTTCTTTCACCTCCACTTCTCTTCTCTAACTACTCAGTGTGCCGTGTTGCCTCTGTGAGTTTTCCTGAATGCCTGCCCTCATCCCTTTGCATCGACATTTCCATTTTCTCCAACCAAGGCCTAGGAAAAGACTTTGGCTAAGACAGCACAGGCCCCCCACAGTTTTTATTCTGGCAAAGTATAAAATCCTTGGCCTGCTTTTTTTCAGAATAGTGGCAAAGACAAGATGTTTACTCATCTCTCCGTTCTGTACTCTATTAAAAAGCTCATACACGGCTCGGGCTCTCCTGATGCTGTGCCCGGAAATTTGAATCTTCTATGAAGTATCACCTTGCCTAGCATCGTTTTTGTTTCTGTCCTATAGATTAGGGGCAACAACATTTACTGCCTGGGATTCATTGACTTCATGCTTTTGACACATGTCCAGAGGTGACGGTTAAATTCAATAGAAAAGCTAGAACTTCACAGTCACGCTGAAACCTGTAGCTATGCCCTTATCACCCTCGGTGAGAATGGACAGAGGCTAGCACATTCTAAATAAACGCTCCGAAGTAATAACCACAGACAAGAAAATTAAACACTTCAAGGGAAAGAAGCAATTTGGTTACTATACTTCCAGCTCTCGAGTGTGGCCATGATAAATGATCTGATAAAAATCCTCTATCATCACCTGAATATTGAATACTAATTAAAGAAAAGATTGGGCATCCTCTCCATGCTCACCATTTATGGCCTTTCCACTTTGGTAACTTCTCCTGTTTGATTGTCCAATCTGTAACTCACTCTTCGCTGTCTAAGGAACTCCAGAGACAATGAACTTTCCACGAAGAATGACGTCAACAGAAACTTTAAGGCAGCCACAAGACAAACAGGATTGAAAGTAAAGAGAGAAAAGGGCATATTGATTTTTGGCCTCCCGTACCCTTGCGTCTCATCCTATTATCCAGAAGAAAACACCAAAGGTTTAGTTATAAGTAGCAGTGATAACATATGCCTCCCCTTCTCCAAACCATCTCGTCAGGGCCCCTTGTTAGCAGTTACTTGATTTTTCTGAAGGTGGGTCTGTCATGTGTTCCCTCGACTCCCCCAAGTACCCTCCGTTAAGCCGTGCCTTTGTGTGGCAAAGTCTACTACATGTGCATAGGCAGCCAGGTAGTAAATGCATGAAATGAGGAGAAAGGGATTTGGAAGAACTTGCAGAACTCCCCTGAAATCTAGTTCATATTCCTGTGACCCATTTCAGAACTCTGTACCCTTAGTCTCAGCTTCCTCTCCACATGATGGCTTTGGAATGTCCTTGCTAGGTTCTCCACATCTTCTCTAGAAGTTTCTTTCCCTCCCTTCCCTTGACATTGCTTCTTAGGGTACGCATTCCATAAACAGAATGCTGTCCATAAATGGCTTCTAATGTGTAGTCATACCTCACACAAAGCGAAGAATGAAAGAAGATGTATGTATCAACAAATACTCTTAAATGTGGATCTCCAGCCAATTTCTCCCTCCTGAGCTCCAACCCCAGTCATCCGACAGGACGTCTCCACTTTGAATGTCTCTCATAAGCAGTGAGATAAACCCACCCTATCCCAAACGCAAACTCTTCACCTTCTCCTCAGCTCAATCCTTCAATGTTTCCTATCTCAGGGCATGGCTGTATCATTCCCCTGCATTCTATACTCTGTATATTCTAGTGTGGATACCTGATCTTTTCACCCCTCGGATGATATACTTTTTATTGTCTCTCCATTGACTCTGAATACCACCTACCCACCCCCTCCACACATACACACAACCTGTTCTAGGCAAGGTGGCAAGATGAGAATACATAGATTCTCAAATATTTGTTTGAATTGACAGGATAAAAAATAGGAAAACTTCTGCCTTTTATTTTGGTGATTTTTAAAATCTATTCCATAGTATGTATGTGTATATATATATATATATATATATATGCGCCCCTATATGTACATATATATATACATATATGTTCTAATGTTTATTCATTTTCAAAGTTTTTTAAAATTAATTTATTTTAAGAGAGAGAGAGGGAGAACAAGCTGAGGAGGGGCAGAGAGATACAGAGTCCCAAGTAGGCTCTGCACCGTTAGCACAGAGCCCGATGTGGGGCTCGAACCTGAGCCGAAATCAAGAAACGGATGTGTAGACGACTGAGCCACCCAGGCGCCCCAATGATTATCTGTTTTTGGGAGAGAGGGGGAGAGAGAGAGAGAGAGAAAATGTGGGGGGGGAGGGGCAGAAAGAGGAGGAGACAGAGGATCCAAAGCAGGCTCTGCACTGTCAGCACAGAGCCCGACGTGGGGCTCGAACTCATGGACTACGAGATCATGCCCTGAAGCCAAAGTCAGATACTTAACCAACTGAGCCACCCAGGCGCCCCTATACTGTAGTAGATATTGAGTGACTACTACATGAAGGAACCTAAGTGCTTAAATCCATAGAATCCTACCAATTGCGGAATATTCCATGGGGAAGTTATCTTAAAGTTAATTGCTCAAGGTCACACAGTAAATTAGGAGACGGTTTCATACCCATATGGCTACTATATATAGTTGCTAGTTTTTAGCAACCACCAGGGATAACATTTAGATCTATGCCAGCTAGTGCAAAATTTACATTTCTCTCTGGCATTCATACTTTCGTATTTTGTCATTCCTTCTTAATTTGTGGCTTCCAATTTAGTGCTACTAAAATAACTTCTATCCGTCAATACTGCTCTAGTCTCACATGACTGAAGGCTGAACCCTTAGCCTGGGTGTACCTTACGCTTACATCGTGTAAATGAATCGGAAAATGCCAGAAACAGGGCTAGACCAGGAAATCACTCGCTTTTGGAATCATGCCACTTGGGGTCTGAATAATCCCTCTGCCATTATCTTGTTCTGGGCTCAAGATAAAGTAATTCTCTGACCTTCAGGTTTCTCATCTATGAAATGAGGAGGACAGTAACTACCTCCTAGTGTACTTCTGAGGAGAAAATGAAGTCAGGTATTAGGTTGAACCATACGCAACTGCTATTTATGTAGGTCAACAATGATCAACGATGGCAATTTTACACTTCGATCTAATACATAGAACGTGGTGCCCGGTACCTGCCGTAAATTCAATAACTAGTGGTTATTGCGATATCTTTAAAGAATAAGAGAGGATAAGACACCGGTCTGTGAAGTACACTTCTGAAACACATCTAACGCGTTTAAGTTCTTTATCGCCCTCGTAAATAAGAAATGTCCCTCAACTCACACGAGAGTCATTTCTGAAATTTTATGTGGACGGTAGAACAATACGGAATTTTTGAAAGACTGGGTTTTCCGGGACTTGGGAGATGCTTGTGTTTCAGCATTTTGTTTTCAGCTCCCTCCGGCCTTACTTATGGACTGGGATCGTACCAGTCTCTCGCAGGTAGATCTTAACAGCTATCATGAAATCTAACACCCCTTTAACGTTTTGCTTTACTGTAATAAAGAACAAGGTCAACAGCAGCGTCAAGGGCATCAAAATACCAGCCTCACCAGTGGACATGAGGATTCTTTGGGGTTCACCATCAATGGATGTGGCGGCCTTCCACAGTGATGGGTTTTGTTTGTTTCTTGGTTACTTACAAGTTTCTCTTCCTATGGAAAACACATGGGCCATAGTTTCAACTTTCCCTTTTTTCCTATAATCACATTTTATCTGTAAGTTATTGTGCTTTTGTCTTGTGTTTTATCATCACTCAGCGAATGAGTTTGGCTCCTAAATCTAATTCCATCAAATATATTGATCAAATAAATACGTTTATCCACGCAGTGAAAGTCGAACCTCATTAATTTGAGGGAGAGCTGAAAATGTTTCTACCACATCAAGCATTTCTGCAAAACCATTTGGAACTTGGGGAGTGTTAGATAGCATCTCATCTCGTAAGACATATTTAATAAGAAATCGGCATTATGGACAAATTGTTTATAGGAAGACCGTGTACCATGAAGCTGCAACAAAATCTCAAATCCACAGAAACGAAGACCGTGAGATAAAAAGAGTATTTTTAGCTGTTCCTCTGCTGAAAACGCAAACAAAAACCCCTTCATTGCTGTTATGTGATAAAAACACATTAATTCAGTACGCACTTATTCAAAATAGTGCAGAACAAAAACAATCTTCCTCAACCAACTAAATATAAACCTAAACCTAGTCGATTGAAAGTCAAATTAATAAGACTGCCTTGCTTGTGAACATGTGTCCCTTTTAGATCTCCTTTATTAAAGACAGTTCAGCGGCTTTCTGGGCGATGTGTTTATAAGGACACAGTGCTGAAACCACTGGACTGGAGAAATGGTGAATTAGAGAGCCATGGTAAATTATCTGACAGGCTATTCTTTTATTTCACTTTGACTGGCTTTAAGCTGTGAAATTTGGTTTTAAAGCGTTCTTAGGTGGCGTATAAGCTATTAGGTGCCCTCAGAACCTTGTTAAGCCTTTAATCCAATGGGTTAAACCTTGGCTGCAACCAACCAGGGAAATCCAAAAAATTCTGTGGGGCCACACTCCACACCAATTCATTAGACTCTCTCGGGGTGGCCCAGACACCATAGTTTTAAAGCTTTGTAGGTGATGCCAAGGTAAAACCAGGTGGATCGCCATAGATCTAGCCCCACTGGCCAGGGAACAGCATCGCGTGGCTCATCAACTAGTTCTGAAACAAACTTTTAAACTATGTTTAGCAATAACGACGCGGGAATTAATGGGCAGGCTTCTAAGCTGACTGCTTTGAGGGTCGATGTTCATTAGCATATATACTGTTGATGAAGTTGGTCTCATGACTGTTCAGTCATTCCTCAGACATACAGGAAGGCTTCCCAAAGACTTCACCGGGAAAGTAAAAGAGGGGGAAAGAATTTGGGAAAGGGCAAAAACATTTGGAATCCAGGGATTTGATGAAAACAGATGGAAAGTATAACCAGCACTCCTGGAACTGACATGTAGAAATACTTTATTCTCTTCACTACATTTCCATCCGAGTTGTTGAGTTAAAATGCACGTGGTATAAAAGGCTGATTTCTAAAATGTGATCTTCATTTAGGTAGTGAATGCTGGTTGTCACAGAGAGAAACACATTTTGAAAATAAGTGACTCCCTTTGTCTTTATCTTTGCCAACAACGATCTTTTATTTCTCATTCAAAAACTGGGAGCATCTCTCATCATCAAAAAAAAAAAAAAAAGTGATGCAACGTCAACAACCTCAGAAGCCAAATCTTAGATTCTAGATAGAAATAGGTTAGGAAAAAAGGACTATGTCATATTCTATTACCGCATGAATATATTTGCATTCTGTTTTTTAATGTTTATTTTGAGAGAGAGAGAGAGATTGAGAGCGAGAGAGCACATGAGTTGGGAGGGGGGAGAGAGAAAGGGAGAGAGAAAATCCCAAGCAGGTTCCATGCTGTCAGCATGGTGCCTGACATGGGGCTCGATCCCATGAACTGTGAGATCATGACCTGAGCTGAAATCAAGAGTCAGACACTTAGCTGATTGAGCCACCCAGGCGCCCCTATATTTACATTCTTTATGGTTGTGAGAAAAACACCTGAGGTTACAACAGGCTAAACTGTCTTCATATAAAACGAAAGTATATTTAAACCCTAAATCAACTGATTAAAAACCAATCGTTTCCTCCTCACACATGAAAAATGTGACAGCTAACGGTGAAGCAGCCACAAAACTGATCAACATGGTGGAGATTTGAGCATCAGAAATGCTGTTGGACCAGATGAGCTTTAATATTCCTGCCAACCCAGAAAATGCACAATTCCAAGAGAAAAAGACACTGATCTTAATCTTAGCAACATAAATAAAGCTGCTATATTATTTTCCACTTACAGTTTTGTATTCAGTTTTTACCTCATGACAGTTTCAATGCAATTTGAGTCTCTGGACAATGCCAAGCTAGGGGATAAATTACACAAATTTGCTTAGAGGGGAAATTACCATCTCCCCCCCCCAAAAAAAACATTTGGAATATACCAGTTTCCCATAATCTTTGGCTAGTCTAGCTCCAATGTATCATCAAATTCCTGTGACAGTTTAAAGCAGTGATTCTTAACCTGGTACTCATGAATGAGTTTCTGGGGATCTGTTATATAATCTAGGATTGTTCTGAAAAGTTTTGGAGCGGGGCGATGGTCCCTAAGTTTCGTAAGATTTCGAGGGAATCTGTGAACTCAGTAAGATAATGAAAGGTTAGTCTATAGGACTCCATCTAGAATAATCAGCGGTCAGAGCGCAATCTGTTCAGGTCAGGTTCAAGTACTAGCAACCCTGTTTGGGGTTTGGAAGCAAAGAGACAGGATTCAACCAGGGTGGTTACAGAAGAGTTGAATTTTGGTGTTTGGGTTTGTCCCATCAATCACCAGAACCGAGAACGAGTTCACGAAGGAGGTCCCTGAGGCTGATGCAAATGTTTATAATCATTCACGAAGACTGGGTGAAGAAACTGGCACAACTTCGTCTGCTATAGGTCCAAAGGCAGGGGCTTCAGGAAAGGGGTGAGATAAAATACTAGGCAGGCCTCGATACTGTAAATATAACAAGGCGGCAGTAATGATTAAATACACATTTCGTTCCTATTTCACTTGAGAGAAAATAACGCATTATCCATATTTGCAGTTCATTGGCATTCCCTTGGATCAATTTCAGGTCTGTTTCAAGTGAAAGCATTTCAAAAGATTGATCCCAAGTTATAATCCCATCCACTTTAAAGCGTAGACTTATCAGTATTGTTATTCATCATTTATTAAATGCCTGCATCGTTTTAAGCAGTCTAGAGAACTAAGGCAGACAAAGCCTTGCAAATGATGCCTGGTGGCTGAGAGAAATGTGGAGAGCATCGATTTCATTGTTAATTGATTCATTAAGTGCCGAGGTGTTACAGTTGTAAGCACTAGAGAAATTCACCAAGGATCAATAAATAGCTTTGCACCTTGTGGAAATGATAATTGAGCTTAAAAAAAAAAAAAAAGGTGCGATTTCCTTGGAGCTTGTTTGATATGTAGCATCACTGTACCTGAGGACAGTGCTATGGCCCCTACTGAATTCACCACGCAATTCTCCAATCAGACATGTTAAAAAGATTTTGGATCTGGATGCTTAATATGTATCCTGCCATCTACACATGACCTATTCTGAGATTACCGACCAGACTCCTTTATCTTTTCTAGTCATATTTTCACCAGATATGCATCTTACTTTTCTCCAAAGGCTCAAGATCATCTTAGGGGCATGCCCAAAGAATATGTAGCCCGGACCCCTAGCCCTGCGATTTAAAGATTGCCGATTGTTCTCCAGAATGATATTAATTGCTATGTCAGAGTCAGTACCAATGTAGGATTGTAGATGAGAATATTTAAAAGTCCTAAATAATATTTTTCACGTTATGTAAAAATGTGGATCACCCCAGGCCCCATACATCCCTGCCGTAGGCCTGGGAGCCCAGAGTGGGGGAAAAAATGTAAGTGATGTCACCAAGTTAATGCATTTAAAATAGGAGAATAAGGTAACACAATGTATCTCTCTAAAGCAAATGGATGGAAAGCCATATAAATCTGGAACCAGAAACAGGTTTCTATCTCTTGAGCCTTGTGTTTCAAAAGGCTAGCGCATTGACCCTTGTAACTGAGTGAGCATTTGAGCAAATCAACCAAGCCCTGTGATTGGCTGTGGAATTGGCCATCATCCACAGGTCATTTATTCAGGAGGTTTGACCACAGACTATGGTACCTTCTTTATTTTCATTCACATTAGCCCATTTCTTCTTGCGAATATCCCTACAGAAATCAAGGTCTGCTAGGCTGTATATAAGCCTCATAACCCTTCTTCCTACACTCGAAGGTGATTAGGAATTCACTCCTTAGATTTCATGTAGCCTTACAAAGCAACTCCATTGGCATTTTCCCTTTCCTTCAATATGCTATTTAAAAATATGTAGTAATTCTTGGGGCTCCTGGGTGGCTCAGTTGGTTAAGCGTCCGACTCTTGATTTCGGCTCAGGTCATGATCTCACGGTTCGTGAGTTCGAGCCCCACATCGGGTTCTGCGCTGACAGTGCGGAGCCTACTTGGGATTCTCTCTCCTTCTCTCTCGGCCCCTCCCCTGCTACGCTCTCTTTCTCTCTCTCTGCAAAAATAAATCAACTAAAAAAAAAAATTAAAAACAATAACAATACAAATATGTAGAAATTCTGAATCTTCCAAAATGTATTCACGTTCCTCTAGCCATATGATCGTACAAAAATCATTTCCCCTTGTGGGGACTCACTCTCTTCACCTGAAAAAGGGGTATAATAATACCTACAGCTTCAAGGGTATGAAGTATTAAATGAAGGAGTACAGGTGCCTCTCCAAGTGCCTAGCATATAAAGCATTCAATAAACTGTACTTATTAATATTACTATCAATAAAAGAGAAAACCTCGTACTGGAAATAGCACTCTAATAGCATGATGATCCATGCTTAATATAGGAGAGGGAAGTATAGCTATTCAATTGTCAGATACATTTTCAGGATTAAGAGGGTAGAGGAATCACTGTGGGAAGTAAAAGAATCTCCGCGGTTCCTTCCCTGATGGAAACAGCGCTCGGGACTCTTTTGGCCGCCTGGGTAACTGATGCCTAGAACTTTTTCCCCCAGGTGGACTCCTCACCTATTTCCATTTAAGATATTCAGAGGTTCACCCAGCAGCAGATTCTCCTCCTTCCCGAAGGGACACACCCAACTGGAGCCCCCCCCCCCCCATTTCCTCCGTTCATGCGTTCAGTTTTCAGAAAACAGTCTTCATAAATTAATAGCCTGTGTCATGCCGGCATCGTAGAAATTGCTTTGCGCGCACGATCTTGTCTAGCTTCACCCACATGAAGACCTAGAGCCATAGTTGGAAAGACAGCACCACCTTACCCATTTTACAGACCGGAAAACTGAGGTATATCCCATGACAATGTTTCTATCTTCCAAAAAAAAATAAATAAAGTTCTCTACATGGGGACTACGTATCACTTCTCAAGATACTACTCTCTAGTTACATAAAGGGCCACATCCAGTTGCGGACAGGTTACTCACCAGGTACCAGATGGGATCGGGCTCCTTCCATCTCCCATATAATCCTGGAACACCGATACTCTGAGCCGGTCACCAGGCAACCCCCCCCCCTCCTCCTGCCACCCCCCGCCCCAGCTGTCATTCAACTTCCCCAGGTGCAGGCTGGTGGCGGGGCAGGGCTGGGCAGGGAGGGGAGCCCAGTGCTCACGAGTATTAGTCTAGCTACCTGAGATGACACTTCTTTGATAAATGTAATCAGAATTCTTCCAACGCTTGCTTGCTTTATTTATTTATTTATTTATTTATTTATTTATTTATTTAAATAACACCTGTCTGGCTGCTGTCTCCGCCCATTCAGAGCTTTTTATTTAGAAATCATGATAAACAGCTTAAATTCAGCCAGAACGTTTCCGAAGAGAAACTGTACATTTGATTGCCGATAAATGCTGTGCACTTCGTAATTATAGAAGGTGGCCGTGGCCCAGGGCCCTGTCTTTAAAAAGAGGCTGTTTTATGCATCCAGAGAGACAGTTTTCCAGATAGCAAGACAGTCTTCCAGACAAATAACCCAAATCGATTTAGCCACTTCCCCTTCAAGGGACAAAAGAGAAATTTCTCTGGTGTTTCCAACGTCGCTGAAAGCTGTCACAAGTCCAATTGAGAGGCAAACTTAGTACAAATTGTGTTCACCCAAGCAATCAATTTCAAAAGCCCACGCCCCCCACTCTTCTTCTAAAAGCAGTAAGCTGTAAACTGGCCTTTGTTCTAGGATTCTTAGGTGAATGCGTTTGCCTTAATAGCAATATTTCCAGTAAAAGTGATCCACGTATAGATTTCGGAAAGCTTTCACTTTGCTGCTGCACATCTCCCCCGGAAGAAAAAGAGTTCAGCCGAAGAGCTTAAGAAGGTTCACTTTGGGGACAGAACAGCTGCAGCATGCTGAAAGAGACTGCTCACGGGGCCCCGGCAGAAAAAACCCAGACCCGCGTGTTCAGATGCCGCAGTACCCAGCTAAGAGTCCGTTTTCCCGATGGGGCCATCAAATAGAAATATACTTATTCTAGAAACAGTGCCAGACAGTGTCAGGGAGCCAGGCGAATGGGTTGGAGCAGAGGCATTCATGTGACTCATCACTGCAGCAGGGTACAGGACAGGCGCTTAGCCTGGTTCGGGCTGGCCAGGGAAGCTTGTCTACGCAATGCAGAACTAAGAGTGGGGAGGAATAGCCACTTGGCATGATTGTATCGCTGAATGTCTGTAATGCCCTTTGTAGTTTTTATTTTTTGAAGTTTATTTATTTATTTTGAGAGAGAGAGAGAGAGAGAGAGAGAGAGAAAGCCCAAGCACTGATAGTACAGAGCCCGATGTGGGGCTCGAACTCATGAACCACGAGATCATGACCCGAGCCGAAACCAAGAGTGGGACGCTTAACTGACTGAGCCACCCAGGCGCCCCTGTAACGCCGTTCATACATTTTAAGTCTCACCAGAGACTTAAAGGCTGGGCAGCCCCGCTCCATTTCCAAAGATGAGAAAACGGAAGCTACAAAATGGTAAGTGACCTGCCATCAAAATTCAGGCTGTGCTCAAATCAGTCTTCTGGTTTTTTTCCATGGTAACCTCAGGCAGAGTAGAGCCAATTTCACAGAGCAGAGACCTCGATGAATGAATGAAGGATCAAATTAATGTTGATTTCCCAGTGCTGTGTTGTTTGTTCATGCAGCCTCTCGGTCCCTTTATCTTAGTGAACTGTTAACTCATCTTTCTAGTTCTATTTGAATGCTTCCTCCCTCACCGAGGCTTTTCCCTTTTCCTCCATCAACCCTCCCTGCACAACCCAACCCAACCCCGCCATCAGTCTCATCTCTCTGAATAACACGGTCCCGTGCTTCTGTCTAATAGCCCCTATATCTGGCCTTCCACTGGAGTTATTATCGGGATTTACATCCAAACACTAGATTGAAAATTCCTTGATGGCAAGAACTGGGTCTCATTCACCTTTGTGATTTTCACAAAACCTCCTAAGTGCATGCATGGTAGGGTGCCCAAAAGATCACTGTTGGGTGGAACGATTGTGATCGCAACGCTAAACTCAGCCATTAACCACGAATCTAGCCCCAATTTCCCTTATTCTAGATTGGCCGGGCCTTTAGAGTTTCCTAGCCTTTCCCTGTCACTGTATTTACCCGCTGTCGCAAACCAGGAAGAGAGAAAAAGAAAAATTATAAACATGACCCAACATTTGCAGTTTCTGTCACGGTCTTGTGTCTTTTTTTTTCCCCCCCCAATCAAGAGATTTTCTTTTCTACATGATTAATTTCTCCTCTCTGACCCTTTGAAGCCCAGAGTTATCCTAAAAGTTGCCTTGCATCTGTTTGCTTAAGAGAATACATTAATCACCTTGGCAACGTTCGTTTATAAGTATCTAATCCCCCGTGTCTGTGTGTATGTTTCTGTGTATGCATACATATTTCTCTTATCAATCCCTACCTTCTAGGTAAAGTGATTAAATCCACTAACACAAATACCCACGGGGGGAAGTGGGCTTTCTGGAACCTTGCCGCGCTCAAGGAAGAAATACTTCTCAGGGGCACCTGGATACTCACTGACTGCTTCTGCCCCCGGGGGGAACAGGTAGACCCATGACACTGAATTCAGCTGAAGAAGCAGGAGAACCCGGTGCTTATAAAGCGCAAAGGTTATTTGATTCTTCCTGGCCGGTAACATAAGCCACACACAGAAAAGGGCTACAGTGCAGCACAAAATCGGGGTTCTTGCCCCCAGAAATTGTGTCTTATTCAAGCAGTATTTCCTACTACTGCTTGCCTAACATTAGGGACCCAAAGGGCTAAGGGAGCAATACTGCTTTGCCCCCCGTTCTGGTAGGCCCCCCACTTGTGCTACATTTGTGTATCTCGGGCTAAATAAATCAAGAACCTAACTGTGCATGCTGGCGGGTGGGTGAAAGAAAGAGAAGAGAAAAAGAAGAGGTCGTCTTACCAGCCTGTAGCACACCCAGAGGGGTCCCACAGTTCATCTACTTTACTAGATCGTCAATTCCTTAAGATTAAGGTCCTCATGTGTCAGCCCTGCAGCCCCCATACTATCTGCCCAGTGCATTTGTACTGGGTAATGTTTGATTCGCAGATGAACTGGATAAAGGGAAGTTTCTCGATCCGTTTCCTATGGCTGCTGTAAGCCGTCACTACTCATCTCAGGCCTTACGGACAGCACAAAGTCATGATCTTACGGTTCTGGAAGTCAGAAGTCCAAACAGGTCTCACTGGATTAAAACGAAGGTGTCAGCAAGGGCTTGACGGTTTTCCTGGAGGTTCCCGGGTAGAACGCATTTTCTTGCCTGTTCTAGCTTGTGGCCTGCACCCCGAGGTTCCTGCTCTCCATCGTCGTCCACCTTCAAAGCCAGCGGCGGCCATTCGAGACACTCAAGACATCACATTGCATCATTCTGGCGCTCTCCTGTCTCCCCCACCCCCCTTCCATTTCTAAGTAGCACCCTTTGGGATGATACCGGGCCCACCTTGATCACTCAGGCCACCCTCCCCATCTCAAGTAGGGCTGATTAGGAAACCTAATTCCATCGGCAACTTTAATTCGCCCTTTACAAGTAATAGAACATATGCACAGGCTCCAGAAATTAGAACAGGAAGTCTTTTTTTTTTTTGGGGGGGGGGAGTTATTCTGCCTTCCACAGCTTCTTTTAAGAAGACTGTTTTTAAAACGTTTACACTCCTTGAAAACATTTAACAATATAATAAATTCTTGACAAAGGAATTATATACAGTGTTTCCCTTCCACTTCTTTAAAAAAGAAGCCCAGCCTCCTGCCATAGATTTTTTTTACCCAGGTAAGTAGGAAACGATGGAGACTAGACCAGTTCTTGCTAGCAGGGCTGTTTGTTTCTTTCTTTTTTTCTTTCTTTCTTTCTTTCTTTCTTTCTTTCTTTCTTTCTTTTATTGATAAAATTTGTTTTTCAGAGACAGAGGCTGAGAGAGAGAGAGACAGAGAGACAGAGAGAATTCCAAGCAGGCTCTGCGCTGTCAGCACAGAGCCTGACGTGGGGCTAAATCTCACAAACGGCAAGGTCATGACCTGAGCCAAAACCAAGAGTCGGATGCTTCAGTGACTGAGCCACCCAGGCGCCCTGCAGGGCCACTTGTAAACAAATGACTGAGGTATCAGTAGGCCACAAAATTGCATGAAACTTTTCAGTGCAACTTGAAGACATATATATATATATATATATATATATATATATATGATTATATACTTACATAAACTATATATATTATTATATATATAATTAATACATATATTGCATGAAATATACATACATTGCATGGAACTTTTCAGTGCAACTTGAAGACATATATATATATATAATTATATATTTATGTAAGTTATATATTATTATATATATAATTAATACATATATTGCATGAAATATACATACATTGCATGGAACTTTTCAGTGCAACTTGAAGACATATATATATATATATATATATATAATTATATATTTACATAAGTTATATATTATTATATATATAATTAATACATATATTGCATGAAATACATATACATTGCATGAAACTTTTCGGTGCAACTTGAAGCCATATATATATAATTATATATTTACATAAGGTATATATATTATTATATATATAATTAATACATATATTGCATGAAATATATATACATTGCATGAAACTTTTCAGTGTAACTTGAAGCCATATATATATATATATATATATATATATATAATTTTCTTATGCTTGAATTTACATAATAAATGAAAGCTAGCTGAAAACATTCCCATACAAATGCCTGGGTTTGTCTTTGTGGAATTTCAACCTACTATCTTCTTCGAATTCTCTCATTGGAATGCTTAGGATATAAACTGAAAGACAACCTATTAAGGGTACACTGATGTTGTTTTTGCCAGTTAGTCATAGGATCAAGATGGTATTGATAATGTCCCCTAAATATAGAAAAACAAACTACTTTCCATAGGACCCTCAGAAGTATTGTGGACTCGGGAGTCGAAACTAATCTTCATATACAGGCTACTTTAATTCAGCCTTCTGTCCTTTCATTTAAAGCCTCACTAAATCAACTGTGATCATAGATAAACATAGAAGAATATACAAACCACCCTGCTTATGCAGAAGTAATGGATAAACAGATTTCCAGTTAAATATAGCAAAATAACCGCATGAATTTATCTCATTTCCCTCCCAAACCCTTATCAAAATGTCAAGGATGGCAATAATAAAAGGTATTAACCAACAGGACTAAGAAAATAGAGGACACAACAGCAGACAAAAGATTTCAATAGAGTTTTCAGAAAATAAAGAAGTATGCAGGGGTGGGGGGTGTGCCTGGGTGGCTCAGTCATTCGGCTCAGGTCATGATCTCACTGTCCGTGAGTTCGAGCCCTGCGTCGGGCTCTGTACTGACAGCTGGGAGCCTGAAGCCTGCTTCGGATTCTCTGTCTCCCTCTCTCTCTGCCCTTCCTCTGCTCACGCCCTGTCACTCTCGGTCTCTCACAAATGAATAAACGTTAAAAAAAATTTTTTTTAAAGAAAGAGAAAAGAAAGAAGGGGAAGGAAAAGTATAAAATGATAAATCTACAGAGTAAAGGAATTTATAAGGTCAGCACCTACAGAGGGGAAAGAAACAGCAGTGAGAAGTGACCTCCGCAGCCCCGCGGAAACTGTGGCACCAGGCACCACAGAAGGTCGGGAGGTAGAATAAAACGAACTCGGAGTGACTGGCTGAAAGAGAATACACAGAGGGTTTGGACTCCCCAGGCCCCCTCTTCTGATCCACACAGACGGCGACCACCCTTTGCTTCTCCAACTGGGGACAAAAAGTTTAGTCTTTGGAAAAACTGAACCTAGGGAGGTTCCAGATTCAAGGATGACGGTGTAGAACAGGGATAAGGCACGGAATGGAGAACGAGGAGATTAAGTGAACATCTCATTTGGGGCAGCGGGGTCCTTACTCCTTTCCTGTACCCCGTTCCTAGACACAGCCAGGTATATACCACTACGGTTCCACTCAGGCTAATGGATTAGATGACTCTTCTTGGAACCCCTAAGGTCCTCAAAGAAAAAGAACTCTGATATTAGAGTGCTATTTCCAGTACGAGGTTTTCTCTTTTATTGATAGTAATATTAATAAGTACAGTTTATTGAATGCTTTATATGCTAGGCACTTGGAGAGGCACCTGTACTCCTTCATTTAATACTTCATACCCTTGAAGCTGTAGGTATTATTATACCCCTTTTTCAGGTGAAGAGAGAGAGAAAGAGAGCGTAGCCTAACTGAGCCACTCGGGTGCCCCACACAGAGCTTCTAATCATTGTTATCAGGTACCACTGTCCTCTCGTCAAGAATTGCCAAGAAACTCTCCAATTTGAGAGAAACTCTTAAGAAAAGACAGATTATAAGAACTCAAAACTACTCTCCACGTATCTTAGGTTGCATACGCTTCATCAAAGTGAGGGAGTAAACCTAGAAAGAGAAGAACCTTGGGGCGCCTGGGTGGCGCAGTCGGTTAAGCGTCCGACTTCAGCCAGGTCACGATCTCGCGGTCCGTGAGTTCGAGCCCCGCGTCGGGCTCTGGGCTGATGGCTCAGAGCCTGGAGCCTGTTTCCGATTCTGTGTCTCCCTCTCTCTCTGCCCCTCCCCCGTTCATGCTCTGTCTCTCTCTGTCCCAAAAATAAATAAACGTTGAAAAAAAAAATTTAAAAAAAAAAAAGAAAGAGAAGAACCTTGGAAATAGGAGATCCCACACGGAATGAGGAAAGGAGATTGTAGGACAAGAATTGTGTCCCAGGCCTAGAGAGCAGAAGTAACCATTCTAGACCGAAACAGGACGGTACAGGGTGATGGGAAAGAGGCTTACAGGGCAAGTTGGAAATGGTGGATTTTTGGTAACTTTTTCTAAGTATTTGAGTAGTTGTAAAAAAAAAATATTAATGGGCATTTGACAATTCTGGAGGGACATTTCAGGGAGGGGGGTGTTAATGTTAGCTATATAGAAAATAAGGCAAACGAAAACAGAGGGGCGCCTGGGTGGCTCAGTCCATTAAGCATCCGACTTTGGCTCAGGTCATCATCTCATGATTCGCGAGTTTGAGCCCCACATCAGGCTCTCTGCTGTCAGCATAGAGCACATTTCAGATCCTCTGTTCCCCTCTCTCTCTGTCCCTCCCCTGCTCACGCTCTCTCTCTCAAAAATAAATATTAAAAAAAAAGAAAACAAACAGAGAAGAGAATCGGTGACCTAAAATTGTAAGAGAAAAGAAATAGAAGCATGTAGACAACTTAGCTCAACAGTGAATAGTATTTACATAGGCATGGTATTTTAAACAATAACGTGTGAATTCATGTGACAGAGAAGAGAGCTTGAATTTCTCATCTTCCATTAAAGGAAGCTAATAGACAATGTGTGATGTTGATAAACCAAGAAATTCTATGGTAACTAGGCTTATTGCTGTGATCCGTTCTAAATGGACACAAATGTCAAATCACTATGCCATACACATGAAACTAACAGAATGTTGTATGTCAGTTACACTTCAATAATAAGTACCGCTGAACAGTCTAAAACAGAAAAAAAAAGAGAAAGAAATGGCAACAAAACACATCATTTAGAAATACGGAGGAAAAATACTAAGAGAAATGGCTGAAAGTTTCGAATGGGACTGAGGAGTGGAGAAATATGAATAAAAGGAATGCTTTGTTTTCCAATTTAAACTTTATTTTTTAACTGTCTGTGTGTATTACTTTGGTAACACTAACAATTTTTAAAAAGGAAGAACGGAGGGGTGCCTGGGTGGCTCACTCCGTTGAGCATCTGACTCTTGATTTCAGCTCAAGTCATGATCCCAGGGTTGTGGGATCGAGCCCTGCATCAGGCTCTGTGCTGAGAGTGGAGCCTGCTTGCGATTCTCTCTCTCTCTCTATCTCTCTCTCTCTCTCTCTCTCTCTCTTTAAAAGATGCTCTTCCTCTGCCCCCTCCCCCACTCTCTCTCTCTCAAATTAATTAATTAATATTTTAAAAAAATATAAAAAGGAAAAAAGGAAAGAAGGACAATATTGAAGCAAACTGAATTGAATTGCCCAAGAAGCAGGACGTGAACGTAATAGTCTGGGTGTATTTGAAAGAAAGATATTTAACATGAAGAGGAAATTGGCCAGTGTTGCCTCAAAAGCATTGATAGGGATAAAGCTACCAGCCAAACTTTAAAGGTGCTTAATTGTGCTTGCTTGCCACTATTCTCTGGGGCTCATGTGGGGCTTTTTAACAATGATGTTAAGGACGTCCAGGGGTGCCTGGGTGGCTCAGTCGGTTAAGCGTCTGACTTCGGCTCACATGATGATCTCACGGTTCGTGGGTTCAAGCCCCACATCGGGCTCTGCGCTGACAGCTCAGAGCCTGGAGTCTGCCTCAGGTTCTGCCTCTCTCTCTCTCTCTCAAAAATAAATAAACATTAAGAAAATGCTTAAAATAGATGTTTCTGAATAAAAGTGACATTCCCATTACTAATCATGTGCTGCTTTTCATTTACGGAGAAGGAACGCACTTAGGATTGTTTTCACGTTGTTATGGTAGATTTAGGCCACTTACCTGATGTTTCATGTCAGTTACTTGGGGCCAGGAGCGCGCATTTATTTGCAAGAGAGCTTGCTCAGGTTAGGGGGTATCGCCCAGAGCCACGAAACAGGGCTCGGCCGGGTAGCCTCGCCTGAGGGAAATAAATTCAAATCCTTTGCAGGGGGCGGTACCATGAAGAGCCAGGGTTTACTCCCCAATTACTTGATTTTCAGGCTATCTGCTTCAATAAACCATTCCCCCGACACTGTTTATGCGTTTATTTTGGCAGAGTCAACCAAAAATTCAAGACCTTGCCTTGGACCTGTGTGTTTCTTGCTCGCTAATTATTCTGGAAAGGCTACCCGCTGCGTCCATCTGGGTGAGGGAGAGATTGCATGGAAAGGTCTCTTGCGCAGTAATCATCCTAGACTTCCGCTCCAGTTCAATTCTGACCCACGGAATTCTTCCTCACCTCCCTCGATGGCATCGTAAGGGTCTTTCATGATCTGATTTATGGCTCTCAAGGTGCTTCCCAGTTTCTTCTTTGCCGATGGGGAAAACGAGACTTACGTTTTTCATACGGTTATTACACTGAAATCACCATCAGGAAATTAATGCACTTGATAACTGCCAAACGGAGTGAAAAATGGGTCTGAAACATGAAGACCTCAGAAAACGGGATACATGTCATGATGATTTTGATCCAGGACACCCTGCCATTTAAAATTTAGGTGAAAAAAAGATGTGCTTTGTTCCGCCAGAGCTGAGGCCGTCATCATGAATAAAGGTCATTTACTTTGCGCTACTTTTCACTTGTTCAGGGTTGAAGGTCTCTGCATTTTGAGCATTGGCAGGAAAAGGCCCTTCTTATCTGGGGTAAATTATAAACCAGGTCACGCTGCGAAGGTATTAAACACTCAGCTCTTAAAATCTGGAAAGGGTCCCTCAGAGGAGGGAGATCAATTAGTTACTGCTACAGGATTAGGCCCTTTTGGCCTCTTGTTCTCCCTTCCCGGTAGCCAATCGTCGCTCCTGGAAATAGGCCCCACTCATCCTTTTCATCATCTTCGTGGAAATTACGAGGCCCGAGAAGATGGCCTCGTATTCCACACAATAGACACTCAAGATTTCTTGAGGGTGTACTTGGCACCAGTGGGGATGGGAGAAGATTCTACCTACCTCCTTTTGCTTGGGGGTGCTCAGTGTAACTCTTGCTTGGCCCTTTCAAACCATGGCCCTGAAAAACCCTACAGGATCTCTTCCCCGAGGCTTCGAAATTCTTACAGGAGGTACTCACAACAACTCGGCCTGCTTGCGAATCCTGGGTTTACCTTCCGTGGGTCGGGGCTACGGGAACTTTTTCAGCCCACACTGGTATCTGAACTGCTCACAGGGCTGTGTCCTTAGCCTAAATTACTGCTGGGCTTGAGTTATAGGCTATTCCAGATAATGCCACTCATAAGTGTGTGTGTGTGTGTGTGTGTGTGTGAGAGAGAGAGAGAGAGAGAGAGAGAGACAGAAAGAGAGAGAAACCCATCACCAAGGAGTTTACAGGGCAGAAAAGCAAAGCTGCAACTCTTTTTCCCATTTCTGCCCATTCTCTGAATGCCGTCTGGCACCATGTTCGTCTGAGATAATATCCTTGCCTGGCACCGCGATAACCAAGTGTTAATTTAGTTGTTTTCGCAGGAACTCAAGGTTTTATCGAGTAGGGCGCAGGGCGCCTGGGCGGCTCAGGCGGTTAAGCGTCGGGCGCTTAGGTTTCTGCTCAGGTCATGATCTCATGGTGCGTGGGTTCGAGCCCCACACTGGGCTCTGCCCTGACAGAGCAGAGCCTGCTTGGGAATCTCTCTCTCCCTCTCTCTCTGTCCCTCCCCTGCTGTCTCTCTTAGTTTCTTTCTTTCTTTCTTTCTTTCTTTCTTTCTTTCTTTCTTTCTTTCTTTCTTTCTTCTTTCTTTCTTTCTCTCTCCTCCTCACCCAGACCCTTTTCCACCTGCCTTTACAAACCTCCTGATTCTTCCCCTGGGGAGGCCGATTTAAGGCTTGTGCCCCTATCTCCTCACTTGGTGGCCTTTTGAATGAACCAATGGCCTCCTTGCTGCGAGGCCGGCAAACCCGGGTTCGGTCACATGTGTTTTAGTCTATTTCTGCCACACCCTGGGGTATCTACTTATTTTCCAAAACTGCCTCATGGCCCTTCTCTGCATTTTAGAAATCTGGCCTTGGCAGGAACAGAACTCTTTAGAAAGAGTTCTTAGAAGATCCCGTATAGTTTCTGGCCTGCCTGGAGGGCTTCTCCTTGTTTTGTGCAACTTTCTCTTGCCCCCTCTCTTTCCTTTTTTTTTATTATTTACACATTTTTTTTAATGTTGATTAATTTTTGACAGAGAGAAAGAAACAGAGCGTGAGCGGGGGAGGGGCAGAGAGAGAGGGAGACACAGAATCCGAAGCAGGCTCCAGGCTCCGAGCCGTCAGCCCAGAGCCCGACGCGGGGCTCGAACCCATGAACCAGGAGATCGTGACCTGAGCCGAAGTCGGACGCTCAACCGACTGAGCCACCCAGGCGCCCCCCCTTCCCTTTTTGTAAACAAATTTTATTTATTTTTGAGAGAGATAGAGAGAGCGTGCAGGGGAGGGGCAGAGAGAGAGGGAGACAGAATTCCCAGCAGGTTCTTCAGCCAGCAGCACAGAGCCTGATGTAGGGCTCAAATCCACGAGCTGTGAGAGCACGACCTGAGCCGAAACCAAGAGTCAGAGGCTCAAGGGACTGAGCCACCCACGCGTCCCTCCCCCTGCCCTTTTTCCCCAAACCAGGTTAGACCTGCTCTGCACGCCCACCCCCATCCCGGATGTTCCTGGCACCACATTACAAAGGCTACACCGGCACATTTTGGGATTTAGATCGCGTTGCCAAGTCAGAGCCCCTGTCTCTGTATACACCCAAGGGGAAGAAAAGAAACTTCATGAAACACAATTCCAAGCTTCTGTTAAAAGTAATTTTTTTTTTTTTTTTGCTGCTTCCTTGAGTTCCAGTTTAAACCCAATCATTCTTTACTGTTTTGTTTTTTGTAAATCTTAAATTTACACTGCCTCCATTCCTTAATACATCTTTTCTTAATTTTCAGGACTTCTAGTCGCAAAAATTCACAAGTATCCAGTATGGAATTTCTCCACGTGGTTCATAAATCCCTCTTCATTTTGATTCACAAACTCCATTTTTCATCTATAGTTGCCATTGTTTCCATTTTTCCTCCCTTTCTCATCGTACAGAGGCCAAGAAGCTGTATATCTTGGATGATCTTTCCAGACTATCCTGTATGGCACATTCCTCTTTCCGTCTGGTACTAACTCGGTCTCTTAATTTCTCTTTCTCATGAAACCACAGATGCATAACTTTGTGTGTGCCCTTAACCCACCTCTACTTCCTCTTGCGAATTTAGCTATTAAAATCATCAACAAAATAAGATAAAATACTCTTCCTTCTGTCCTCATTACACTTAGGCTTTATCCCTGTAAACACAGAGAGAGAGCAAGCGAGCAAGTGAGGTTTTACTTTATTTAGAACAGGAAATCCTTCCTCCTACTCTTCACTGAATGGGGCCAAGACCTCAGGGCCAGAAACAAGTAAACAAGGTCAAACGAACACTGGGTTTGCCATGGGAACAAACCGCTCTGAGGGTATTCTGGAAGACCCGTAAGAATGAGCTCACACGATAGTAAATCCAAACTATAATCCCCTCTTGGAGAAGTCGTGGCTTGAGAAATTCAACTTTCCATGGTCAAGAAAGCGGCCTTTCCATGAGAAAAGTCAGCCCGTGCTTACTTTTCCAAGCGGGCGAGGCTAATAGCACAATTTATTCTCCCTCGATCCCTCTCCAAAATGTGCCCCAAAGCCTGGTGTCACGCGCACGGGAGTTAGACTTACTTGTGTCCCTAGACAAAACAGCAAGGGCCAAGCGGAGAAAGGTACAAGGGGGCAGACTGCAGGCCAGCATAGAGAGTAGGTTTTGAACTGGGAAAGTTGCCTGAAAAACCAAACCCGCGGCCCCAGGAGATGGTGTTTGAGCAGAAGCTAGATGACCTCTTGCCAGAAATGCCCTCCAAAGGACTCAGGGATAAGTGTGGTACAGAGGAGTCTAGGATCTTTTTCGGACTCTTAATGGCCCATAGCCTTATCATTTTCTTTTCTGTTTTTTTTTTTTAAGTTTATTTTGAAAGACAGAGAGAGAGAGAGAGAGAGAGGGGCAGAGAGAGAAGGAGAGAGAATCCCAAGCAGGCTCCGCGTTGTCGGCACAGAGCCTGACGCAGGGCTCGAACCCACGAACTGTGAGATCATGACCTGAGCCGAGATCGAGAGTTGGATGCTCGACCAGCTGAGCCACCCAGGCGCCCCGATTTTATCATTTTCTAAATTGTCTCTAGCAAATGTTTATCTGATTGTGTTCTTTTATACCGTTGCCCTCCATCCAGGCGTTCCTACTCAACTTACTTTTCCCTATAGCTCTTAGGCTAATAAGCCCTGGGACTGGTGCCTGAACTACCAGAAAGTTTACAGGAAGTTTCCTGGCTGGGATAGGTGTTCACGTGACATTCAAATGTCCTTGGCGCGAGCCCTCATGGTTGTTCTCCAATCCACTCTGCCCTGTTCTGCTCCTTCGTTGTTTGAGGCTCTTCTGAACTTGGCCTTTTGACCAGCTGCTGGCTTTGCTTTCCAATAAACTGGTTCTCCAAGGTTCTTGATTTCCCCCCAAGACTGCTGACTCCTTGCTCTGACCTTGGATTTGCACGAGCTTCTGGCCTCCAGATTTCCGCCATCACCTGCAGCACGTACACACGCGGGTCCTAAAAACAAACTACGTCAAGTTTAAACCCAGGCTGCTCTGCCACTTACCAGCTCCGTGACCCTTAGACAAGGGGACAGTTGTCCACCTAGGGTTTCAGTTCCCTCTTTTGAAATGTAGAGGACCAAGGCATCACCTACTTAATTGGGTTTTTTGAGAGTTAAATAAAGTATGTAAGAGGCCAATGAATACCATGGGTGACCTTGAAAGGCATCAGACATTCCAGGAACTGCTCGAACAGCCATTAACAGAGATCTCTTCCGGTCGCTCCAGCATGACTCCTTCAACCTCAACTCCTTGCCGTTCCTTGTGGATGCCTCGGTCGCTACCCGGGTCCCCAGAATTAGTTTTGTATTATCTGCACCTCGAACCTCTCCCAAGGAAATCTGAAGTGGCTTATAGTAAGACAGACACGGGAGAGATGCCCTATACCTATCTTCCCTGCCCCACCCCCTTCCATAGCACCTGAGCCGCCATTCTTCCGAGACGTAGCAGAGTAGGGAAAAAGGTCGGTTCTGGAGTCAGACCGCCTTCATTGAAACCCCACCTATCCGCTTACTGGCCATGTGCCTCAGTTCCCCCACATGAAATAGAGATGCTAATGACAGCACCTACTCCATAAAGTCTATGCATGGATGATAGGAGTTGATATACCTTACCACCACGTTCCTGGTGCTCAGGAGGCATTCAATTCATGTGAATTATTATTGTTTCCTCCCGAAGAAAGGGAATATGGCACACTCCGATACATAATAATGATTCTTTGAAAAAAATTCTGTAACGTTCATTTATTTTTGAGAGAGACGGAGAGAGAGACGAGCGCGAGCAGGGGAGGGGCAGAGAGCGAGGGAGACACAGAATCCGAAGTGGGTTCCAGGCTCTGAGCGGTCGGCGCAGAGCCCCACGCGGGGCTCGAACTCACGGACCGTGAGATGGTGACCTGAGCCGAAGTCGGACGCTCAACCGACTGAGCCACCCAGGCGCCTCCTAATAAGGATTCTTAATAGGTTTGCAGGAAGTAGTAGCCAACCCAGGAAAGGAAGCAAGTGCATTTCGAATTCCACCTCCTCGGGTGGTGTGGATAAAGGTATGCGCGCAAACAAGAAGCACTGACCTACTCAGCTGCTCAGAATATGTCTCCATCTTGTTTTACTATCACCTGTCGTCCTGACACCGAGCTTCTGGAGGCCGCCCCAGGGCGCGTAACCCACAACCACCAGGGGCCCTGGGTGGACACCTTGTTCACATGGCAACGTTAAATTCCATATACACAGGCCCCCAACCCGGTGATGTTTATACTTGTGTCCCGGAAGAGAGAAGCACATCCAGATGCTCACTAAGCATTAGGCGGATTAGCCTAAAACAGGTGCAGACCAGGGCAGAAGAGACGGAGGAAGACAGGAGCTAATTCATCTGGAGAAGACGCTGGAACTCACCAGAAAATTCCATGGAGATTAGGAATAACATGAGCTGCGGTTTCACAAACAATGTTTGCTGAGGAAAAATGTGGAGGCGGGGGGGGGGGGGGGGAATGGCATTCCAAGGAAAGGAAGAGGGCTCACTGAAGAGAGACGGTCTGAGCGTAACGGGGAATTCCCAAGCACCCTTCTGCCACACCTCTGCTGTGTGACACGGAGACAGCTTCTTGCCGTCTCAGCGCCACTTGTATTCACATCGCTAAACTAGGGGAACCCGCCCTTCACCCCCAAATCTGATGAAAGAGCACAGGGCATTGTATCGGGGCTTCCCTCTGGAAGCGGCAGTGGAGATCTTAAACGCAGCGCCCTGGCCTTCATTCTGGAAGCCTGGCCAGAGGCTGGACTCCAGCCAGGATCCCAAACAATGACTTATTTGCTAATAACATGCTTCTTGCCAGCAAGCTGCTCTGTAAGGGCAGAGTAGAAGAAGTAATTAGGAGGCCAGGGTCTAGAATCGGGTTCTGGCTCTCACCCTAATGAGTTGTACAGCCTCGGGCGAGTTAATTTTTCCGCGACTGAGTTCATTTTTCTCAGTTGTGAAATGAGGGAAATGGCAGTACCTCCCTCACTGGGTTCCTGTGAGGACTGAGGTAAAGCATACGAGGCCGGGAGCTCAGCGCTAGGCACACAGGACATGTTAAATAAATGGGACCCATAGGATATGTATCATATATAATACCCAATATAAATCTAATAACATAATTTAGACTCACTATTCACATCTGGGTACGTCCGGGGAAAAAGGAGATGAAAAAGTGGACCGATAGGAAGGCCTGAGATGGGGCCCGGGTGGCTCAGTCCGTGAAGCGTCGGACTCTTGATTTCAGCTCAGGTCACGACCTCACGATTCATGAGTTCAAGGCCCGCATCGGGCTCTGCGCTGACCGTGCAGAGCCTGCTTGGGATTCGCGCTCTCCACCCCTACCCCCCACCGCCCCCCAACCCTACCCTACTTGCTCTCTCTCTCAAAATAAATAAATGAGCTTTAAAAAGTTAAGAAAAAAAAGAAACAAACAAGGCATGACGTGAGTGGTCACAGGGGTGGGCTCGATGCCCTTGGGGAGTGTGTGTTGATGGGAGGGGGTGTGAGCTGGTAAAACCAGGGTGCGCCTAAGGAAGGGCAAAGGCAACCTCACGAGCAGCTGAGGCTGGGACTGGCTTCAGGCATATGACAGCACAAGAGAACGTGCTGGGGTGTTTGCTCGGGGAGGCTGAGAGCTGACAAGGAGAAGGAACCCGTTCACTAGTACCATGCTTTCCAGAGTCATAGCTTGAGCCACGTTCCTTCGCAGAGGGTCCGCTGGGAAGGGGTGAGGCAGATCGAAGAAGGCAAGTCAGGGCAGGAGGCTGAAGAGAAACGGGCAGGCGCTGGCTTTCAAGGTTAGAGGTCTGACTTCATTCAGGAAACAGGAGCGGGGTATCTATTATGTGCAAGGCATTCTTTTTTCTTCCTTTTTTTATGTTCTTTTTGAGAGAGAGAGAGCGCAAGCAGGGGAGGGGCGCGGGGGGGGGCAAGGATCCAAAGCCGGCTCTGCGCCGACAGCAGAGAGCCCCACGCGGGGCTCGAACTCGAAAACCGAGAGATCATGACCTGAGCCGAAGGGGGACGCTTAACCGACTGAGCCACCCAGGCGCCCCTGCGGACAACACCTTCTTATGGCCTCTGAGGACAGCAATATACTTCCGGAGGCCCTCTTGCCTCTGTGAACCCCTCAAGCAGATCACCATTCCCAGTCCCTCTTCAGTCATCCACTTAATATTTGCTGAAAAATCTACGTGCCAAGTATCGCGGTAGAACCGAAAGAGAAAGGAGAAAAGAAAGGAAACAAAAAGGCTTCCGGGGCAGTGTCTTGTGCCCTCCGGGCAAGGGCCTACTTTGAGGGTCACCAGACCTCCACTGCGTCCCACGCGTGGACAGTCACACAGCCAGTGTTTCCCCGGTTGCATGTTGTAGGTCTCTTGTGGGGGGTCACAGAATTTTGCTTCCACAATCATCCAGCTTGGTTTAGAACACTGTTTTCCTACAAGATGCAGTCTTCCTCTGATTAATTCCCGGGCTCGCTTCTCACAGTGCTGTTCCCAGAGCAGACATCTCCCTAGGTCAGGGGTTTTACAACTCTGAGCCAAAGGCCTCTCAGATTCCTTAAGGAGGTTAGGAGGTTTCTGAAAGAATTCAGTTTGAGTTACCATAGTCATAGTTTTAAAGATCTTTTCAAAACAGAGTAAAATAATATAACACTCAAATGGAATAACAAATTGTAAGATCTTGGAAACCACTGCAGTGTTAATTTGTGCTACTGGGTAAATTAGTTTTTAGTGCAGGCGTTGATCGATAAGCTATTCCTACCATTTCTATTTAATTCAAGAGTCCCAGAGATGGTAAGTGGAACTATCCAAAACACTGCTTCTATCTGCAATGTATCGGCGTGAATTAGGAACGTCTCTACACTGTGCGACCAAAACCTTAGAGCAAAAAATAAATTAGACGCTGAGGCTTAACATAAGAATCCAACGGTGGCCCAGAACCCCATATTTCCAACGTTTTTATTTATCAAAACTTTATTCACATACTGATTATGCCCTAAGCAGATAGTATACCCCTGACCCTAAACTATTCTAATACATGGTTACACATTCCAGCTTTCTGTAAGATTCCATTTGATAAAAGTAAAACCTACCGTTCAAAATCAACTTTAGGAACTATCGCCCTACGTGAACTCTGCAGTCCAACGTTTAATAGGACGAAGTCAATTGCAAACCATAAGCAAACACACGGCAGCCCAGTGAGGGGCCTGAGCCAATGAGATGCCTGGAAAGGGTGGGCACCTATGTTTCCACGTCAATCTACCTCTTCGAGAAACTGGAGGACATTTCCACAGAGCTCTCCGCATCGTTAAGGCTCTTTGGCCTCCGACACTTTTGTTTCAGGTACTGTCCGTATTCATGACGCTCTCTCTGCGCACTCCGACTGAAATTGACCCTGTTCCCCTACCATGATTGTAAGTACTCCCCTTTGAAGCGGCAAATGGCTCCGGAGAATATGGAACGCAGATTGCCCTGGATTCCCAATTCCACACAACGGCGGCTAAGTTCCTGGGAGGCCGGGAAGAATATGGACCAAAGTGCTTTACGTCTGAGGATTAACCAACCGTTGCTTGCTTCACCCAGTGCCCTTTCATCTGCCCCCACTAAAATCAAGCTCTTCCTGCCTCACTCTGGTGGGATCCTCGGGGCTCTTCAAACTTAAGATCAAGCAACTTTGGCGCAACTCACTTCAGTAGTGGGACTTCTCGACGGTGGCCCTTTGTTCCCAATCCCCTTCCCTGGAGGGGACTCAGCCTGGTCCACTGGTGGCCTATTTGCACAGTCCTTGGGCTTCTGTATTCCTGTCCCTGAGTGGCTGGATTGAGTCTTCTCTTGACTTCTGCCCTGAATTCTGCTCTGGCCCCTGCCCTCCTGAGTTTACCTCCCTTTCCTTCTCCTACATTCTCTCAGCGAGGGCGCTAGCCCAGCTCGTGATCTTGTGTCTCCTCTGTCAACGCCACGCTTCCCGGTGGACCTTGAGCAATCTCCCTCTCCAACGATCACACCTGCCCTCGTCCACACACTCTCTGGCTTGACAAGAAACAAAACCTGATATCCGATTCTGCTTTGTGATCATCTAGAAGGAGGAAGATGATTCCACCTTTCATAAAAATTGTAAAGTGAAAGCCGAGGCGCAGATATTTTTTAATTTTCTACTTGTCTTTAAAGTTGATTTATTTTATCTGGAGAGAGAGAACACGAGCAGGGGAGGGACACAGGCAGAGAGAGAGAATCCCAAGCAGGCTCTGTGCTGTCAGTGCGGAGCCCGACGCGGGGCTCGAACTCACGAACCGTGAGATCATGACCTGAGCCGAAATCGAGAGTCGGATGCTCAACTGACTGAGCCACCCAGACGCCCCATATACTTTTTTAAACAGTAATTCAGACCGCCTGTTTTCTTGATCCTGTAAACATATACCAATAAAACCAGCAAAGACAAGAACCAAAAAAAAACCACAGTATAGTTAACAATTGAAATAAATCCCTCCGAGCCTGGAGCCTTTCAAATAGCTCTTTTTCTCCTATTGACTTGCACAGTCAGATGCTTCCACGTTCTGCTTCCTGTTAATTGCATTCTGCATTTTTTTTTTTTTGAGAGAGGGCGCAAGTGAGTGAGGGGCAGAGAGAGAGAGAGACAGAGAGAGACAGAGAGAGGGAGAGAAGCAGGGTTCACCTGATGTGGGACTCGAACTCACGAACCACGAGATTATCACTTGAGCCGAAGTCAGATGCTTAATGACTGAGGCACCCAGGCGCCCTGCATTCCACTTATTTTTGAGAATTTCCCAAGTTCTTTTCGTCACCTTACTTAGATGTCTACAAGCCTGCTCATCATTTCGGTTATACGTAAACGCAACTGATTCTGTTCCATCTAAAGCATAGCTGGAAAAGGGGAGTGGGCAGATCCTCCGCACCGCTCTGCCTCTCCCTCCTCAGATACATTCATCCACATGAAATCCCATTAAAAATAAACATCAAAGGCGTTCTTGAGGGGCAGGGCAGACAGCAACTTGCAGTTTAAAGGGCCTGTGTAGAAACTGGAAGGGAAAAATGCTTTGGGCAGCAGATGGTCGCTTAGGGGGGAAGGTTTCAGGGGCATTCAGTCTGTGTGTGACCCTCAGCTAAGGAGTTGCCATTATTTTCGCCACCATCACACAGCCTGCTGCTTCCTCAGTGGGTAGTCCCCTTGCCCTGCCCACTTAGCAGGAAAGGAAATCTATAACTGGGGGGAACTTGGGTGAGGTAAGAGCCCCAACAAATTATGATAGGATATGACATAATGGAACACTAGATGGATATGAAAAGAATAAGGTAGATCCATCTGTGCCGATGTAAAAAGTTTCCAGAAAATATTGCGAAAAAAAAAAAAAAAGTGAACGGAGGAAACGATTTGCGTCTGTAACCCTTTCGTGATACCATTCTGGCTTTAAAACACGACTATAAACAGTACGTGAGGGTCAAGGCATTAAAAAGAAGCGACGATGAGGCCAGCAGGACGCACACTATTCACCTTGGCTACCTTTGGGAAGAGAAGTTGACCAGGGTTAATGGGGACTTTCACCTTCCATTGTATGTACTTTGGAAAATGGTAACAATGAATGAAGATTCTTTTTGTAACAGACACAAGAAGACAAGAAATGAAGACGGTTTCAGGATTAGAGAGGAGATCAGCGTGACCCCCGTAAGCCTTGCCCTTGAACCCTCTATTCTTCTCATCGGCCAATACAAATTCCAAAGAGTGTAGGCTGCAGAGAGTCGAGGCGGTTCCTCAAAGCGTCCAAGCTCTCGCCACATGCTTTCCTTTCAGCCTAGAATACCTTTCTTCTCCTCCTTCCCTTATTTTCACACGGTTGATTTCTTCCTGTCCCGCTGTTTGTGCTCAGGGGTGGCCTCTTCCAGAAAGATGCCCCCACAGGCCACTCTGCTCCGTCTTCCTCCATTTTCCTCCCCATCCTGCCTGCGGGACAGGGCTGGATCAAGGACCAGGTGAGCAGTTAAATGCCCACCCAGTGAAAAGGAGAAATGATAGGTTCAAGAAACTATCAGAGAATAGTTACATTTCTTTTTATTTATTTATTTTGAGAGAGAGAGAGAGAGAGAGAGAGAGAGAGAGAGAGAGAGAGAATATCCCAAGCAGGCTCCACAGCGTCACTGCAGAGCCCGGCGTGGGGCTCGAACCTATGAACCACAAGACCATGACCTGAGCCGCAGTCAAGAGTTGGATGCTTAACCCACTGAGCCACCCAGGCGCCGCGGGAATGGCTACACTTCTGAGGTGAGTTGCCCCCAAATACCCGGTCTTAACAGACGCATCCCAAGCTCCAAGAGAACCTGGGTTTTCTCCATCCCAGCACCTGCCGTTCAGTATTGTGATCGTCTGCTTGCTTGTCTGTATCCCTCGCTCAAATACAAATGCTGCGGGACCAAAAGGGAAGACTGCTGGTCCATCGTACTCTCCACTGTAACTCAGAACGGGCACAGGAGATGCAAAATATTTGTCTCAGCCGGAGAGAGAGAGAGAGAGACAGAGCACAAGCAGGGGAGGGGCAGAGAGAGACGGAGACACAGAATCCGAAGCAGGCTCCGGGCTCCCAGCTGTCAGCCCAGAGCCCGACGCGGGGTTGGAACTCACGAACCGCGAGATCGTGACCTGAGCCGAAGTGGGACGCTCAACCGACGGAGCCCCCCGGGCGCCCCACTGGCTTCTTTTTATAATGGCATGAATCCCATTCATGAGGGCTCCATACTCATAACGTAATCACCTCCCAATGGCCCCCACCTCCTAATATCACCACATTGGGATTAGTATTTTCACATAAGAATTTGGTGTGTGTGTGGGGGGGGGGTCAAAATAATTCCGTCTATAGCGATATTTATATATGGAATAGATGTATACATCACAAAGGTCAATGACTTACTGAAAAGAAGTGAGTCTGCAGATAGAAAAACATTGTATCCTGTACCCTGGAGATGTGGGTGCTCCAATCATAAGACTGAGAGAACCCAGAGGCACAAAGACCTGGGAACCAAGTATAGCTTTCACGCTGGGAAAAATTAAAAGTGGCCTCCCCTGACTAGATGATCGCCTCGACGCAGGGCAGGGTTTCGCAACCCCAGCAGTATAGACAGACATCTTGGGCTAAAGAATTCCGTGCTGTTAAGAGGCTGTCGTGTGTATTGTAAGATGCCGAGTGGCATCCCTGCCCTCTATCCATTAGATGCCATTAACGCAACTCCCCAAGTTGTAACAACCAGTCTGGCCAATTTTTGTCTAGGAGGCAAAGCCGATGACGCAGGCTTGTCACACATATACGACCGCAGTGCCGCGTAAACCAGACGATGCTTGCACGCTCCTGCACGGTCCCTTTTGGAGTATGATTCGGTCTTTACAAGCAGAGGGGCTCCACAGGAAGGATTATGATTACTGGGCAGGTAGGGGTTTGAATGCCAATTTGCAGTAATGCTGATGAAAGGGAAGCCATCTAAGAACACGGGGGCTTACCTTATTGGTGGAATTTAAGAGCTTTATGAATTATTTTAGACCTGTATTTAGAGGCTTGCTAGAAGCCCAAAGGGCTCCCTTAAACTTCCCAGTCATAATTCACTACATTTTATAGGGATATTATATGCTACAGTGGCATTCATAAATTTGGCAATCTGCAAAGATCTTTAGACATAACCCTCAAGATTTTCAAGGACCTCTGCAAATTTAGAGGTCCCAGATGTGCCCCTTCCTGTCGACATCCCAAATCACCTGGGCAACCAGCTGGATGACTGCTTGCCTCCTTAATGAAATCAAGTGCTCTTCCCTCGTCAATGGGCAAATCGATTCCCTATGTGATATTCAGATTGTGTAACTGCCCGATTCTCAGGCCTATAGTATACCACCACCGCAGCATATCAGATCCAAACAATAATCTTGTGTATGAGTGAACTTTTAGGCCCTTCACCAAAAGGCGATACTCTGTGACTTAGCATCCCTCATTTTGCTGGGACGTTCTCGCGCGGTTCCTCACTGTGGCCTCCTTGCCCTAAACCTAGGTTCTTTCTGGGTACCTGCACAATGCCCATCAGGCCAGGAGAAGCCCAATTAAAGAGCCCTCTTTACGCATCCTGCTGAAGATTCGTTACCGTGAAAATGCCATGCGGTATAAATGAACAGCACGTCATTTGTGGGCTCCATCTCAGCTACTCATCAAAGGTGTGAGATTTGAGCCAATGACTTCACCCATCTCGACAATCCTTAATCAGTTTATTTTGTGTGTGTGATCATCATGAGAATTAAATTTATCACTTGACACCCCCCCACACACACACTTCCATGTCAAGCTGGCTGCATTTTTCATTTCCCCCACCATCCTTATTTCAGTCAATGGCACCCAGTATTTCATTCCAGAAAACTCCATCACAGAGTCTTATTAGTTCTATGACCCGTTGTCTCTCATCCACATTATTACCCTTCTTCCTCCTTTCATCCCCCATCCTTTCCACCAAGTCCCCTCACAGTTCCCAAGATGATCTTTTAAAACAAACCTAAGCAGACTGTCGTCGTCTGCCTAAAACCCTCCAGTGGCCTCTACTTGGATTAAGATACAAAACCATATTTTGTATGACGACCTTCAAGATCCTATTTAATTTAGCCCCAGACCACGTCTCTGACCTTATTTCCTGTCACTTCTCTATATTTCACGCCACGAACTCTCCCTTTCTGGATTATTACTGGTCTCCCTTGCTCCCTCCCTTGTCCGCCTTCAATCGATTTTCACACAGCAGCCAGAGTAGCCTTAAATGCATAAAAAAAATTAAGAGGGAAGATATTTCTTTTTTTTATGTTTATTTATTTTTGACACAGGGAGAGACAGAGTGCAAGCTGGGGAGGGGCAGAGAGAGAGAGAGAGAGAGGGAGACACAGAATCCGAAGCCGGCCCCGAGCCGTCCGCGCAGAGCCCGACGCCGGGCTCGAACTCACGAACCGTAAAATCATGACCTGAGCCGAAGTCAGACGCTCAACCGACTGAGCCACCCAGGCGCCCCAAGAGGGAAGATATTTCTATATCTACCAATTCTACCTCTAAAATATACCTGGAGTTAATCTACTTCTTTCCGATTGTACCCCGAACCAAGCCATTATTGTCTTTCACAGCAATGTCTATTATAGATTCTTGATAGGTCTTCCTACTGCTTGACTTGACCTCTACAAGTCCTCCTCCACGCAGCAACTCGGGTGATATATTTTTTTCAAATTCAATACAGCGATCTCTCTCTGTCCTATTTAGGACCTTTCCAGAGCTTCCCAACGGCTTCGAATAACCAGGACGGCCAAATGGTTAACAAACGGGTCTCTGGAGAATAACCGGCTGGACTGTCACCCCAGCTCCATCACTTAATAGCTGTCGGATGTGGAAAAGTGACCTCTCTGAGACTCCACGGAGTCACCCACCAAAGGGAACAATCAGAGCAAACCTACCTCGTAAGGTTATTGCGAATCTTACGCTCAATACGCATTCAGTGAATGTGATTTGCTATTATTTGGGCTAAACAATTCAGAATCTTTAAAGAGGGCTCCCAGAGCCCTGCAAAACCTCGCTCCTGTTTATCTTTCTAGCTTCTTCTTTTGCCATTTCCTCCTTTGCTCCCTCTGCCCTACCGCTTTGGCGGTCATTCAGGCGCTCAGAGTAGGCCAGTAGTTCTCACACTTTCCTTCGGATCAGAATCCCCTGGGGGGCCTGTTAAAACATAGATGGCTGGGCTTCAACCCCATGGTTCATGATTCGGTAGGTCTAGGATAGGGCCTGAGAATTGGCATCTCTGACAAGTTTCCAGATGACGCTGACGCTGCTGGTCTGGGGACTGCACTTTGGGAACTCCTGCAGTGGCTTTTTTTTTTTTTAATTTTTTTTTAATGTTTGTTTATTTTTGAGACAGAGAGAGACAGAGCATGAACGGGGGAGGGGCACAGAGAGAGGGAGACACAGAATCGGAAGCAGGCTCCGGGCTCCGAGCTGTCAGCACAGAGCCCGACGTGGGGCTCAAACTCACAGACCATGACATCATGACCTGAGCCGAAGTCAGACGCTTAACCGACTGAGCCACCCAGGCAGCCCTGCAGTGGCTTTTCTTAGGACCTCAGAGCCTTCAAACACATACAAACCTTTAGTCATACGTCAAGTTGAGACTTGAATAGTTGTCCTTATAAAAGCCTTCCTTTGACCTTCCAAACTAGGCTAAATACTCTTGATGTGTTTTTTTTTTTTTTAATTTTTTTTTTTTTCAACGTTTATTTATTTTTGGGACAGAGAGAGACACAGCATGAACGGGGGAGGGGCAGAGAGAGAGGGAGACACAGAATCGGAAACAGGCTCCAGGTTCTGAGCCATCAGCCCAGAGCCTGACGCGGGGCTCGAACTCACAGACCGCGAGATCGTGACCTGGCTGAAGTCGGACGCTTAACCGACTGCGCCACCCAGGCGCCCCCTTGATGTGTTTTTCATAGGACGCATAATCGTTGTAATCAGTCGTTTGTCTAATTATGTTTTTGACTTAAAACGTATGTCTGGGGCGCCTGAGTGGCACAGGCGGTTAAACATCCGATGTCAGCTCAGGTCACCATCTCCCAGTTCTTGAGTTCGAGCCCCACATCGGGCTCTGCACTGACAGTGTGGAGCCTGCTTGGGATTCTCTCTCTGCCCCTCCCCTGCTTGCTTGCGTGTGCACGCCCACACACCCTGTCTCAAAAATAAACATTAACAAAAGAAAAAAGAAAAAAGAAAACATACATCAGCCCTGGTGTATTGCTTGGCACTCGAACATTTCTGTTGAATGAATTTTTCTTTATGTTTATTTATTTTTGAGAGAAAGGCAGAGTACGAGCAGGGGAGGGGCACAGGAAGAAAGGGAGACAGAGAATCGGAAGCGGGCTCCAGGCTCCGAGCTGTCAGCACAGAGCCCCACGCGGGGCTGGAACTCACGAGCTGTGAGATTATGACCTGAGCCGAAGTCGGACCCTTCACAGGCTGAGCCACCCAGGCGCCCCTTTGTCGAATGAATTTTTTTTTGTTATCATTTTTTTATTTTTGAGAGCGAGACAGAGCATGAGAGGGGGGAGGGGCAGAGAGAGACAGAGAGAGAGAGAGAGAGAGAGACAGAATCTGAAACAGGCTCCAGGCTCCGAGCTGTCAGCACAGAGCCCGATGTGGGGCTCGAGCCCCCGAACCGTGAAATCATGACCTGAGCCGAAGTCAGACACATAACCGACTGAGCCACCCAGGTGCCCCTTGAATGAATTTTTAATAAACAATAGCAATCTATATAAAAAATGGCTAAAGTTCACTCAAAGATGCTGTTTTTCTTCACAAATATCTATTTTTTTTTTCTGAGACGAGCACAGATTGTCTGTAATTTCTCTAATCTCTACCTTATTGGCTACAGATTCTTCAGATTCTTTCCCCCCTTCGATGCCCCCACCTGTGCCCCAACCGAATACAAGGCTTTCAGTTTAAGTTATACCTTACAGCCACCTGCAGAGCTTTTCAAGTGGCGCCAGGCAGGTCCCACCGCTGACTAACTGTGTCCCAATTTCCACATTTTAAAATAGAGTTTCTCTATATTTAAAAATATCCACAAAGGATTCTGATACACGACAAGAGTTGGAAAACACTATGCATGAATGAATCTGTCTCTAGACGTAAAAGTAGCTGTGTACATTTTGATGATTCTGCAGTAATGCTAAGCCCATGGCTAGGGTTCACCTGATACGCTCTTAGAAAGGAAGCATTTCTTTTGCTACCGTCGTTACATTAGAAGTTCCTAGATCTGTGTGTCTCAAACTGTGATCTATAAACCTCTGTATCAGCCACATGAAAAGATGCTCAACATCACTCATCATCAGGGAAATGCAAAGCAACACTACAATGAGGTATGACCTCACACCTGTCTGAAGGCCTAAAATCAAAAGCTCAAGCGATAACAAGTGTTGGTGAGGAGGTGGAGAGAAAGGATCCCTTGTGCGCCGTTGGTGGGAATGCAAACTGGTGCGGCCGCCGTGGAAAACAGTAGGGAGGTTCCTCCAAAAATTAAAAATAGAATTACCGTGTGATCAGTGATTCCGCTCCTGGGGATTTAGCCAAAGAATGTGAAAACACTAATTCAAATAGATATAGGCGTCCCTATGCTTATTACAGCATTATTTAAAATAGCCAAAGTGTGGAACCAACCCAAATGTCCATTGATATATGAATGGATAAAGAAATATATATTTCTGTATTTCTATAAGTATAAATATCTATATAACATATGATATATAGTAAGATCTAGATATATATATATATATACACACACACATATATATAAATGGAATATTAGTCATAAAAAAGAATGAAATTTTGCATTTGCAACAACATGGATAGATCTAGAAGGCATAACACTACATGAAATAAGTCGGGTGGAGAAAGACAAATACCATATGATTTCACTCATATTTGGAATTTAAGGAACTACAACAACAACAAAAAAAAAAAAAGAAAAAGACAAACAAAAAATAGATTCTTAAATATAGAAAACAAACCAGTAGTTACCAGACAGGAGGTAGGTGCGGAGAGGGGTGAAATAGGTAAAAGGGATTAAGAGTACACTTACCATTGGGGCACCTGGGTGGCTCAGTCAGTTGAGTGACTTTGGCTCAGGTCATGATCTCGCGGTCTGTGAGTTCGAGCCCCACATCGGGCTCTGTGCTGACAGCTCGGAGCCTGGAGCCTGCTTCGGATTCTGTGTCTCCCTCTCTCTCTGCCTCTCCTCCCACTCCTGCTCTCTGTCAAAAATAAACAAACATTAAAAAAATTAAAAAAAAAAGAGTACACTTACCATGATGAGCATTGAGTAATGTACACAATTGTTGAATCACTATGTTGGATGCCTGAAAGTAATATAACACTGTATGTTAAGTATATTTGAAGTAAAAAAAACAAAACAAAAAAACAAAAAAACCCACACATGTTCCTGTGCCCTACCTCAAACCCATTGATTCGGAATCTTGAGAGGGAAGTGTGGGTCAGGACCAGGGGCCTGGAGGATTTCAAGCTAGTTTTTTGAGTGATTCTGACGAACAGTAACGTAAAAATATTACCGTATTAAAGAGTAGTAGGGCATAGCAAAAGAAAACGAAATAGCCAAGCTGCTAGCTCATGATGGAAATTTGAACACATGCATTCAAAGGCTATACATTTAGTAAATCCATAACACAGAACCAATACTAGCCCTCTGACTGATCAGAACAGTGAATTCCACTCACAAAGAAACTATGTTTGGGAAAGCATATTGGCAGTCATTTGAAGATAGAGGGCTGATAGGATAAAAGAGAAAAAAAATGGCTGCCCTCTAGCCCACTACCGATGGGTAGTGAGGGAGAAGACGTATGAATCGGGTAAGAGCAGGGGGCAAATAAGAGGAGTGGATTCCATATGTAGACCTACCAAGGGACAGCAGTTGTGATTTGAACCCAGCTACGCCAAGTCTCCGATCGGATACTCTTAACCCCTGTAGCAGTGGTTCTCAGCTTTTAATCTACGTCAGAATCCCTGTTGAAACAGATTCCTGGGACCCACCCCCAGGGTTTGTGATGAAGTCTGGGGTGGAGTCCAAGACTCTGCATTTCTAATAAATTTCATACATATGACAACTTACAGCATTGTTTCTCAGATGGTGGTCCATGACCCACTGTCATCAGAATCACCTAGGGAATTTAATGAAATCATAGGTCCCTAGGTCTCTCCACCAGAGGTTTTAATTCAATAGGTTTAGAAGAGAGCCCAGAAGTCTGAATCTTAGTAAGTCTCTCCATCTGACTGTGGGGTAGACGGTGGATGAAACACACAGTGACAAATAATATCAACATCTGGTCCACCTCATATGAAGTCAAGGGATGTTTAGTGTGAAGAAGAAACGTATTACGGGTGGGGCTGGGGTGGGCAGTGGAGAAATGGTTCTGGGAGAAAAAAGAGCTCAATAGGTCAAAGTCTGTAGGAGATAGATTTTAAGGAAGAATTTCAAAGGCTGACTTTAAGGAAGAACTTAAAACCAGAACTTTTCTATTGTTTTTAATATTTATATTTATTTTTGAGAGAGAGAGAGAGAGAGATGGGGTGGGTGAGGGGAAGACAGAGGGGGACACAGAATCCGAAGCAGGCTCCAGGCTCCAAGCTGTCAGCACAAAGCCCGATGCGGGGCTTGAACTCACAAACCACGAGATCGTGACCCGAGCCAAAGTTGGACACTTAACCAACTGAGCCCCAAGCACCCCAAAACTAGAATTTTTCAGAAGAACTGGCTACCTGAGGAATTTGTGAGGTTATTATTAGAGATATTATAGTAGAGGTGACAGATATATTTTGCAGGCTGTTCAAAATCATTATTTCTCAGTATAGATAACGATCCGCTTGGATTGTAATCATCTAAGGGTAACTTTCATTGCTGTAGGTTGGGCTCCATCCAAAGTCTACTGAATTAAAATATCTGGGGATAAAGTCTTGGGATGTGCATTTTTAAGAAGATACCCAAAGAATTCTGATACATTTGGACCATAATTCATACTTTGAGGAAAAATTGGTAAAGAGGTTCAGTGCATGTGTTTTGCATGAAATGGAATTCGGTTTACATTTGCAGACACAGATCTTTTCTAACCCATTGGGAGTCAATTCAACAGGAGGTGAGCAAGAGATCGAATGGGGGAGATCCTAGGTCAGTGTTTCCCCCATATATTTTGGCATTGACAGTCTAGAAGTGGTCACTAAGCATTGGTATTTTTAAATCTTCCCAGAGGATTCCAAGGTACTGCAAATATTGAAAAAACACTATGTGCATGAATATGTCTACCCCGAGAGTTAAAAGGAGTTGGTCAAAGATCACCTGGATCAGAATCATCTTGGGAAGATTATTGGAAATGCACATCGCTGGACTTTATCCAAGCCCTAATAAGTCTAAATGTCTGGGAGAGAGGACCCAAGAATTTCCATTTTAAGCAAACTCGTCAAGTTATCTTTATAAATGCTGAAATCTAAGAGCCACGGTTCAAGACATAATTGTATGTCTTCAGCTGCTTTTGTGCCGCTTCTCAGGGCTTAATTGGCTTTGGGGCTACAAAGTGAATTCAATAAATTTCATTGACAAATTGACATTGACAAATTGAAATTGTGAAGCTGTATATTTTACTAAACATATTATTAAATGAGATTTTCATTCGCTTCTATTTACGGTCAATAAAAGCCCTATTAAGGAATTCCTCCAAGAGGAGTAAAATAAAATGTAACCTGTAGTTTTTCTTCTTTAAGATAATTAAAGCACCTCTTAAGAGTGTGGGTTTAGCGGTGGGAGGATGTGGATATATTTCGTTTTCCACATTCTTAACTCATCTGGTTGAAAACAATTTCTAGAAATAAGTTTGAGTCAAGGAGGTAAGGATAAAGCCCAGTGTGACATTTAAACCATAAAAGAAACGCCAAATTTAGCAGCTTATCTGGATGTTGCTAAATACACGGGTATTTTACATCTGATCTTTTTCGTACAGATGTTTTCTCAGTATGTTAACCGAGTCAGCATCAAGTACTAAAATGCAAGGCTGGCCTAGTTATTTGACTGAAGCACTTTAAAAATACATCTATTTTCCTGCAGAATACTCCAAATGGTCCAAAATAATTACGTGCAGACTTTGGGAATATCATTATCATTATTATTTTCTGTTACTATTTATAATTATAGTCTCTTAAACTGTGCCTAATATGTTTCTATGGATTTCTGGCACATTTTAAAATACAAATGAGCATTCCCAAGAAAACGCTTCCTCGTGCAATCATAACTGCAGATTTACATGTTCAAAGATACGTCTGACAATCCTAATCTCAGTTTCTCCATTACTCCGGCATAAACTTTAGAAGGACGGACTTGGGAGACCTGGGATCAATGAACTGTGTTAGGCCTTTCCCTTACCTTATCTGCCTCTTTCTAAAGCCGTAGGGCAGATGGATAGCCCAATCTCTGCCTCAAGCCTGTCTTACCAGTATAACATTCTTTTTTTTTTTAATTTTTTAATTGTTTTATTTATTTTGAGAGAGAGAGAGAGCCAGCAGGGGAGGGACAGAGATGGAGGGAGAAAGAGAATCCCAAGGAGGCTCCACACTGTCAGCCCAGAGCCGGATGTGGGGCTTGAACTCACACACCACGAGATCATGACCTGAGCCAAAACCAAGAGTCAGACGCTTAGCCGACTGACCCACCTAGGCGCCCCACCAATAGAACATCCTTAGCTCAGTCTTGACCTCCTCCAATACGTCGTCCAATGCCTACTGAGTCACATACCTGCCCTTGTGTGTCTGTCTCTGTGTGTGATCATGGTAAGCTTTGCGCAGAAGGTTCTGGAGGAAGGAGGTACCACCGTGACTATGTGTAGCAGCCGTGTGTCGTGAGTGCTATGCTGGGTACTTTACATATGACCTACAATCTTCAAAACTGCACGATAAGTATAGGAACCGTATTATTCTCATCACACGGTGGCAGAGGTAGAGGGTCAGAATAATTGGGTAACTTATCCAAGATGAGACTCAGTGACCTTGAAAAGCCAGCACTTTAACTCAGTATCATTTTTTTTCCAAGTTTTTATTTAAATTGTAGTTAGTTAACACATACGGTAAAAATTTGTCTCAGGTGTAGAATTTAGTGATTCGTCACTTACCTATAACACCCAGTGCTCATCCCAGCAGGTGCCCTCCTTAATCCCCATCACCCATCTAGCCCATCCCCCCACCACCTCCCTCATCAACCCTCAGTTTGTTCTCTCAGTGAAGAGTCTCTGATGGTTTGCTTCCTTCTCTCTTCTTTTCCCCACCTCCCCTATGTTCATCGGTCTTGTTTCTTAAACTCCACATGTGAATGAAATCTTACGGCGTTTGTCTTTCTCTGACTCACTTATTTCGCTTCGCATAATACACTCTAGCTCCATCCACGTCATTGCAAATGGCAAGATTTCGTAACTCGGTATTCTCTTTGGTTAGCACTGAATTCAAACCAATGTTCAAGAGAAGCACTCTAACTTGATGTTGGACAGCTCTAGCTCTGGAGCCAGGCTGCCTGAGTCTGAATCCCGACTCCATTAATTACTGGCTGTAATCGTGGGCAAGTTACTCTTTTTGGGCCTCAGTTTCCTCCTCTGTGTAATGGGGATAATAACAGTACCTCTCCCATAGAGTTGTTTTGAAGAATCGAAGGGTTAATATATATACCAGGTGCTTAGCAAAGGATACATAAATGCTGGGTAGTATTGAGTTTAAATGAAGATGATGAATAATTATTCACAGGTTAGATGATAAAGAGGAAATTAGCCTCTCTGTATTAAGATGACATTACGTGTCAATATTTGAAGGAAGAAAGTTCAAATTTTGACTAGAAAGAGGTAGTTAATATTTCATATTCCTAGAAACACTGGATTTATGCAGCTTAAAAGTATTTTCCCACACATATATTGTTCCCTGCCTCAAACGCGTATCATCAGCACTTCTTTTAAATGGCCTTTTTAAGAACCCACAGATATATGGTCAATTAATCTTTGACAGAGCAGGAAAGAATATCCAGTGGGAAAGAGGCAGTCTCCTCAACAAATGTTGTTGGGAAAACTGGACAGCAACATGCAAAAGAATGAAACCGGACAGCCGTCTCTTACCATACATAAAAATAAATTCAAAATGGATGAAGGACCTAAATGTGAGACCTGAAACCATAAAAATTCTGGAAGAGAACACAGGCAGTAACTTCACTGACACCGGCCGTAGCGAGTCCTTTCTTGATATATCTTCGGAAGCAAGGGAAACAAAGCAAAAACAAACTATTGGGACTTCGTCAAAATAAAGAGCTTCTGCACAGTGAAGGAGACAATCGACAAAACTGAACGGCAACCTACAGAATGGGAGAAGGTATTTGCAAACGACATATCCAATGAAGTTTCCAAAACACATAAAGAACTTTAAACTCAACACCCCCAAAAATGAATGATCCAATTAAAAAATGGGAAGAACACGAACAGACATTTTTCCAGAGAAGATATGAAGGCGGCCAAGAGACACATGAAAAGATGCTCAACGTCACAGATCATCAGGGAAATGCAAGTCAGAACTATGATGAGACAGCACCACACACCTGTCACAAGGGCTGAAAACAACCCAAGAAACAGGTGTTGACAAGGATGTGGAGAAAGGGAGACCCTCTTGCACTGGTGGTGGGAATGCAGACTGGTGCAGCCACTGTGGAAGACAGTATGGAGTTTCCTCAAAAAGTTAAAAATAGAACTACCCACAATCCAGCAATTGCACTACGAGGTATTGGCCTAAACAATACAAAAATACTAATTCAAAGGGATACGTGCACCCCGATGTTTATAGCAACATTGTTTACAATACCCCAAATATGGAACCAGCCCAAGTGCCCATCAATAGATGAATGGATAAAGAAGATGTGGTATATATCTACAACGGACTGTTATCCAGCCATAAAAAGAATGAAATCTCGCCATCTGCAGCGACATGGATGGAGCTGGAGAGTATTACGCTAAACGAAATAAGTGAGTCGGAGAAAGACAAATACCGTATGATTGGACTCACGTGTGGAATTTAAGAAACAGAACAAACAAGCAAAGGGACAGAAAAGGAGAGGCAGACCAAGAAACAGGCTCTTAACCAGAGAGAACAAACCGACGGTCACCAGAGGGGAGGTGGGGGGGGGGTACTGGGTTAAGTAGGTGATGGGGATTAAGGAGGGCATTTGTGCTGAGCACCGGGTGATACGTGGAAGTGTTGAATCGCCGTATTGTAAACCTGAAACCAATATTACCTGGATGTTAACTGAAATTTACATAAAAACCTAAAAAAAAAATTCAAAAAATAAATTGCCTTTTCCAAGTTTGCTTAGCAATGACTATATGGGTCTTTCCTTCCCTCTCCAGAAAGAACGGTGGCTACTGGACCAATGAACTGGCTCTTTACTAATAAGCACATTGCAGTCCTATCTTCAGGAAATCTCGCAGTGTGTTTTTGGTTTTCTTCCATGTGAGGGAACATCATCCTGTAAAGTCTTTGAATCCTCATCCTTAAGTTAATTTGGGATTGCTCTTAGGTGTTCATGGGGCCTTTTCAAGTCTAGATATGCATCTCTAAGAATTCTCAACTCCTTTTGAATGACTGAATCCTATGAAGGTTTTGGCGGGCAGTAAATGGTAAAGAAACGGGTGCCAAAATGTCTCATATTCTCGTTTATTTCAGTACTTCAAGAACAACAGTTAAACCCTATGCTCCCGGTGACTTAGTAACCCCCAATTATGTTCCTGACAGTATTTGGGACAGTGAGCCCAGCTTGTCTACCACAGATCTCGAGATCTGGAACCGGTGAAATATTTTTTCTGCCTTTCATATATATATATATTTTTTAATTCGAAAGAGGATCCTCATTTCACAATGACAAGAGCCGAAGGTCGAAGAGGCTACGGATGGTTTGTTACGATGACGAGAGTACCTGTGTGGTTACTAAAGATTATACGGAACGTGGTGCCCAGTGGCAAGGGACTGTGGCTGCACCACGGATCACCCTAAAACTTACTGGTTTAAAACAACAAAAATTAGTTCATCATGTCTCACGATTTCTCTAAGCCGGCACTTTCCGGAAGGATTCAGCTGAGGGGCTCAGGCTCAGAGTGTCACTTGTAATTGTGGTCAGATGGGGACTGGAGCCGGCATGGCAGGGGAGCTAGGGTGCTAGGTATTTTCACTCTATGTAGTCTTGGGGCCTCGCCTCTCCAGGCGGCCTCTGCAGATGGGCTAGTCTGGGCCTTCCTCACGGCCGTGCACGGAGGGAGTCCTCAGGACGGCTGGGCTGCTCAGGTGACAGCTCAGGGCCCCAGGCAAGTGCAGAAAAGAATCATGCGGACCCCGTATTACCTTTTGTGACCTAGCCTCAGAAATCTAATTGCGGTACGTCTGCATGCAGAAACCCAGCTAGGTTTAAGGAGAGGCAACGGAGACCCCACTTTTCCTCCCAAGGAAAAACGTCCACATGACTTCGAAAGAGGAACATGTGGCATGGGGGAGGTTGTTGCAGTCATCTTCGGAAAATACAATCTGTCACACTTGGCATCGGTATTTCTTTATATATTGTTGATTTATACATCAGACTGAACAAAATGTTTCGCGACGTTTTGATAAACAGCTCGTTTTCGTAGACAAGACACCATTAGGTGGGTAGACAGAGCTTCCTACATTCCTTCAGGACTGTTTAGCAAACCGGTTGAGACTAAGGAGACGTAGCTGGAGAACCAACTCGCGACAATTCTCCAAACCTTTTTTTGGGTAGTTGTGAAGCCCGGTCGATAGCATTTCTATCAACATTTTCTGAAACAGCCTTCCCTAGAAAGGAGTTTGAAAAATTCCAGGGGTGCCTAGGCAGCTCAGGTGGTTAAGCGTCCTACTTTGGCTCACGGTTTGTGGGTTCGAGCCCCGCGTCGGGCTCTGTGCTGACGGCTCAGAGCCTGGAGCCTGCTTCGGATTCTGTGTCTCCCTCTCTCTCTCTACCCCCTTCTCCACTTGTGCTCTCTCTCTCTCCCTCTCTCTCAAAAATAAACATTAAAAAAAAAAAAAAGAAAAACTCTGCTACAAACTGACAGTGATCATATTTTTTGGTAAGGATTTCTAATTTGAAAGATCACAAATCAGCAATTTCAGTAGTATCGATATACCTGCTTGCACACCTCCCATCAAAAATCCCAAGAAGAAAGGCTATTTCTCTGTGTTAGCGTTAGGTGTAGACATGTTGCTTCATTTCCGTTGAGCTTTATTGTTGGATGCTAGATCTTCCAGTGATAAACATTAAAAAAATAAAAAAAAGAAATTTCTTTTATTTATGTTTGAAAGAGAGAGAGAGAGAGAGTGACAGAGCGTGAGCGGGGGAGGCGCAGACAGAGAGGGAGACCCCGAATCTGAAACAGGCTCCAGGCTCTGAGCTGTCAGCACAGGGCCCGCTGTGGGGCTCGAACTCCGGAATGGCAAGATGGTGACCTAGGCCAAAGTTGGACGCTTAAGCGACTGGGCCACCCGGCCGCCCCTGATAAAAGAACTTTCTAATTGAATTTCATACCTTTACTTTTAAACTTGGTGTGGCACATGATATCAATCGGCATTCCCAGTGAAGGAACAGAAAGTGAAGCTTCATTGCTAAACACATAACAAGAAATTGCCTGAGCGTGTACATAATTCATCCTACTTCATGAGTTATGGGCATATCCTCCATCATCCAAAATCTTGGAAATTATGGTTTCATAATAACTTAATCACAGAGTATAGATCACCACAGTTAAAAGATAGAAAGTGAATGCATCATTTAGTATTCGAGGCCAAGTTTGGCTAGAGAATGATTTCAAATGTTTTAATTGATATCTGCAATGTATTTTTGTTCGATTAGGGTTTTAAATGAGAGCCAAGAGCATGGGGACCTTTAAATAGCCTATTCATTTTAAGACTGCAGTGGATGATTTTAAACCAATTAATTATAAGCATTATAAGGAAATGAGTTATTAGCATTCATGAATTCTCTAACAGCCAATTTGTTCCTGTTCCCAAACCCTACAAGTGCCTATTTTATAATTTCTTGGAGATGTAACCATAGGAGCTAAGTGGTTGCCAACATAAACCTTTACAATTAATCAGGGTAAGTTTTCACCTTTTTGAATCATTTTGAAGTGTGTACAAAACCCAGGTAATGTACCTCAAGGACTACAGTTTTCTTCAAAGTTAAAAAGTTGTCTCACAGCTCTCCACTCCTTAGGGTTCATTTATTTAAGAAGCATTTTAGGGGCGCCTGGGTGGCTCAGTCGGCTAATCATCCGACTTCAGCTCAGGTCATGATCTCACGGTTTGTGGGTTCGAGCCCCGCACTGGGCCCTGTGCTGACAGCTCAGAGCCTGGAGCCTGTTTCAGATTCTGTGTCTCTCTCTCTCTCTCTCTTTCTCTCTCTCTCTCTCAGTCTCAAAAAGAAATAAACATTTAAAAAAAAATCATAAGAAAGAAAGAAACCAAGGGGCACCTGGGTGGTTCAGTCGGTTAAGCATCTGACTGTTGATCTTGGCTCAGGTCATGATCTCATGGTTCGTGAGTTCCAGCCCCGTGTCAGGCTCTGTGCTGACAACTCAGACCTGGAGCCTGCCTCAGATTCTGTGTCTCCCTCTCTCTCTGACCCTTTCCCACTCACACTATGTCTCTCTCCCTCTCTCTCTCAAGAATAAACGCTAAAAAAAAATTTTTTTAAGGGAATAAACCAAGTTGTTTCCTTATAAAAATATTTTTTTTGCATAACCTTCTTTTTGCCTACCACCTCTTACTCCATAAAAGGCTATGAACACTGCAAATAAAACAGCTTTGATCTACAGTCCTGGTGATGTATGTGAATTTATAAAATGGGTTAAGGCTTTGATCAAGAAAGCTCACTATGTCTCCACTCCATTTGCAAATGGCCTCAGAGGAGAATTCCATTCCTCCCTATCTCCCTTTCTCCCCTCCACAAACCCCAACAATTCCTCTCCCTTGAGAGATCTATATCTGTAGCTACATCTATATCTATAATCTATCTCAAGCGAGGAGTATGGTGTAGGCTTGGATATTGAAGTAAAAAAGGCAAGTTGAAGAGGCAGAAAAAGAAAGGGAGTAAGTCTTGTGTCTTTTCAGAGTTAGGGAGTTGAATGATACCCATCAGTAGAACCTGAGAATCTTTTCTCACTAACCACGGTTATTCCTTGAAAGACATGACTCCAGGGGCGCCTGGGTGGCTCAGTTGGTTAAGCGTCTGACTTCAGGTCAGGTCACAATCCCACGGTTCGTGAGTTCGAGCCCCGCGCACAGCTCTGCCTGGACAGCCCAGAGCCTGCAGGGGATTCTCGCTTTCCCTCTCTCTCTCTCTCTCTCTCTCTCTGCCCCTCCCCCACTTGCACTCGCTCTCAAAAACAAACAAACATTAAAAAAAAGACACGGTTCCATATCTCCATGATTTAACTGGGTCAGTCACAGCAACAGGTTGGTTGTCAATATGACGACTTTAATTGCATCGACAATACTTGTCCATAAAAAGGACCAGTTATCCAAAACACAGACTCAATCCTGCTACTGTATTTCTGCCATATAAGCACAGTTTGAGTGCTTCTCTAAATCTCGGCAGTGAACTACAGGGCTTTTAGAGGCCAGAGGCAATACACTGGCATAATGGACTTTGTTAGTTCTTCCCGTGTCGGCAGGGCAGAGTTAATTCACATCATGGACCTTATCTTTACTGTAACTGAATGCATACATTTTGAATCACTTTTTGCCTTGACTCTCCTTATAACGTAAGAGATATGCTTGAAAACGATAAAAGGAAACCACATAAAATCCAAGGGTTACAAAGGAGAATAAAGAACCACATTTTATATGACTTGAAGCTATATGTTTATCAGAGTTCCATTTAACGGGACACCTTTTGTCTTCTGAAATACTTTTCTCATTTGCTAAATGCTATTGTCCTTCTGCCTCCGCTGCGGAAACTGGTTTTATGAATCAAGGGAGGGAGATGCCTAAATATATATATATATATATATATTTTTTTTTTGAGACAGAGAAAGGGTTCAAGTGAGTCCGAGGACGGAGGGAGAGAGAGAGGGAAACAGAAGCATGGCTCACTTGAAATGGGGCTCGGGCTCACCCGATGCGGGACCCAAGCTCACCCACTGTGGGTCTTGAACCCACGAACCGTGAGATCATGACCTGAGCAGAAGTCAGACGCTTAACCGACCGAGCCACCCAGGCGCCCGTCTAAATATGCTTTAGTAGTTGCTTTTTCCTCCGAAACTGTGTTCCTCTCTGCCCGTTGACTTTGATACTGGTTCAGAGAGTCCCGTAGTGTTGCCCCTTCTATCGATTTAATCAATACATGGGCTTAGTGAACTTAAAATTTGTTTAACGTTTATTTATTGTTGAGAGAGAGAGCAAGTGTGAGCAGCGGAGGGGTAGGCAGGGGGGAGGGACAGAGGATCTGAAGCGGGCTCTGTGCTGCCAGCGGCGAGCCTCATGTGGGGCTTGAACCCACAAACTGTGGCATCGTGACCTGAGCCGAAGTCGGACGCTTAACCGACTGAGCCACCCAGGTGCCCCGTGAACTTTTCTTTAAAGGTCAAACTGACCTAATCTTTAGCTGAGACATAAGACTCTGATAAGGTCAGCACCGTTCTGTGATCTAGGGCACCCGTGCAGAAGTGAGATTAGCATCCTGGCAGAAGCTGAAACTTTTGTTTTTTTTAGGTAACACTCCCGAGAGCAGGTGAACCCAATATGCGCAGAAGGCTTTCACATCATCCTTTAAAATGAGCCAGGAAACATCTCCCCAAGTGTGGAGAAGTCACCTAAGTTTACCATTTTGTCATACAGGGGCACACCCCGAATGGCAGACTACTTGACTACTTATCGTGCTAAATGCAAGCCCCCACCAGAAGTCACAATCAGGCCTCCAGGGCTGTGCCTTGCAGCAAAGGGCTTGTATACACAATTGAGCCATTTTTATTCTTAGTTGAGCCCACCCTCCCTAAAGAGACTAAAAACCAAAACAAAAAACAAAAGCAAAACACACACACACACACACACACACACACACACACACACACACACACAAAACCAAAACCAAAAAAAAAAGGCACTAAGTAAATACTCAGATGAATGGTCTCTGAGAAGAAAGGAGGGGGATATAGGCAGAGAGGAAAGTCAACAAATTCTGAGCCTTAGTCGAACACCTGATGAATGATGAAGAATAGATTGATTCTAATTATCTCAAACTGTTCTAGGTCTTTTTACTCGAATAGATTCTTATATTAGGGCATTTCTAGATTGGCAGAAATTATTGGAGCTGGTAGAAAGTTTCCGAGTAACCCAAGCCAGGTTTTGCCTATTTTAACATCTTAAAGAACGATGCCACAGTTAATGAACCAATACTGATACGTTATGATTAAAGTTTATACTTGGGCGCCTGGGTGGCTCAGTCGTTTAAGCGTCTAGACTTCGGCTCAGGTCATGATCTCACGGTCCATGAGTTCGAGACTCGTGTCGGGCTCTGTGCTGACAGCTCAGAGCCTGGAGCCTGCTTCGGATTCTGTCTCCCTCTCAAGATCTGCCCCTCCCTCGCTCACGTTCTGTCTCTCTCAAAGATATATAAACATAAAAAAAAAATTAAAAAACAAAAGCTTCTACTTCACACAGACTTCCTTAGTTTTTACCTGTTTTTTTTTTTTTTTTTTTTCTCTTCCAGATTCTACCGGGATGCCACATTGCACTTAGTCGTTATGTCTCTTTGGGCTCTCTTGGCTGTGGCGATTTGCTCCGACTTTCCTCGTTCTTGAAGACCTTGATGCTTTCGAAGAGTGCTGGTCACGCGTTTTGTAAAAGTCCCTCAACTGGTGCTTTCCATGATTAGACTGATGCTGTGGGTTTTATGGCAGAAGACCACAGCTACACCACTCTCGTGGCTTCTACATGCCCTCCACGTGTTTCTATCACTGATACTATTAACCTTGACCACCTGGCGAGGTAGTGTTGTCAGGATCCTCCGTTGTAAATTTACTATTTCCCCCGTTTCTTCCATATACTCAGCTCTTTGAAGGGACGTCACTCCACACAACCTCCTCTATGTTCCATCTCCTTGAAAGCAGACTCTCTACATAAATCTTCTGCAAGGGAGGGTTGTCTATTCTCCAACCCCCCCTCCCCCCCAGCCATTTATTTCTTCAGTCCTTTATTTCTATTAGCGGGAACTCGCAGATATTTATTTTTAGAAGTTGTGTCATCATCCATTACAACCTTATTTTGTCGCACAGATGTTCCAGCTTTGGCCACTGCGAGCTCTTTCGGTTGGCTTCTCCGTCCCTTTGACATAGCCCCATTATTGTGTTTTGTTTTGTTGGGGGCCCTACCTTAGTTACTGGCACTAGAAAATGCTCGGGAACTAAAACGAGGCTATTTCCTGCCCCATTCCTGGAATCGGTCATTTCTCTGAGAATTCTTGGTTCCCTTTATGGGAGAATGGTATTAGAAACAAAGACCTGTGGGCTAGGCATCTTAGTTGCTGCTGGCGTGGCATTTATCGGAGGCCCTCTCAGGTGAGAGAGCACGGAAAGTCACTTATGTACGCTAACCCACGTACCTCTACGTATCGAGAAATATTTCTACGTGAATTTGTCTTTACCTGTATTAAAGCAGATACGAGTTTTTACCGATGTCTCCAACGCTCATCCATTACCACGTGGATCCTTCTAGCTCCCTTCCCCTGCTGACCTGTGACCTCACCGTCCTACCACCTGCCATCCATGTAGCTCATTGCTTATTTCCCGGATTCAGGTGTAGCAGTTTCAAACCGGTCAACCCTCGCCTCCACGGGAAGTATCTTTCTCGAGTACAGCGTTTCTGTACAGGTTCTTCTGAGGTCATTCTTAGAGCCTGCTTATTGCCAGCGTAACTGAGCTCAGTGTATTCTTCTGCCCCTTCGGGGAGGTCGTTCCGTGCCTTTTTAATACAGTTACGATCTTCTGTTACATTCTATATTTCCTTCCGAGATCCCCTAACTTCCTACCAGACTTACAAAAACTTGTGTGCACCAAGGTTGATTTACTCTTCATACTGTCAAGTTTCCTGGGACTTGACAAATGTCAGGTCGTGTATCCACCATTGCAGTTATCATATGGAATATGTTCAGTGCCCTAAAAAAAACAAAAACAAAAACAAAAAGCAAACACCCTCCTCCTCACCTGCTTGGTACCCTCTCCCAAACCACTGGCCATCACCAATTATGTTTACGGTCTCTCTAGGTTTACCTTTTCCAAAAAAAAATGTCATATGAATGGAATTACAAAGTATACAGCCTTTTCAGACTGCTTGCTATCGTTCGAGAGGATCTGTTTAAGATTCATCTAAACAGAGACTTTTTTTTTTTTAAGTAAATCTATCCCACCGTATGGATGTACCCTAGCTTGTTCATTCATTCGCCTGCTGAAGGACATCTTGGTCGCTTTTAGTTTTGGGGGACTATTAATAAAGCTGCTAGGAACATGGGTGTGCAGGTGTCGTGTGAGCGAGTTTTCAAATTAGTTGAGTAACTATCTGGGAGTATGATCGCAGATTGTATGGTAAAACTATGTTAGGGTTTTTTTTTAATGTTTTTATTTTAATTTCAAAAATTTTTAACTTTATTTTTTGGCGGGGGGAGAGAGAGGGCGCAGGGAAGAATGAGAGAGAGAGAGAGAGAGAGAGAGAGACAGAGAATCTCAAGCAGGCTCCATGCTTAGCATGGAGCCCGACACAGGGCTCGATCCCACGACCCTGGGATCATGACCTGAGCCAAAATCAAGAGTTGGAAGCTCAACCGACTGAGCCACCCAGGCGCCCCACTGTGCTCAGCTTTATAAGGAAATTCCAAACTGTCTTGCGAAGTGGCTGGACCGTTTTTGCACTCCCACCACCAATGAATGGATGAGTCCTTGTTGTTCCGCCTCCTCGCCAGAAATTGGTATTCTCAGGTTTCGTTTTTGTATTTGCTTTCCCATTCTGATGTGCGTGTGCAATGTCTCCTTGAACCCACCTCACTGGGCAAACTGTTTTCTATCCCCTCCTTGCAGGAAATCAACCTATACTGCTGATCTTTCAAAAAAACTTGTTTTAATGTTTATTTTTTGACAGAGAGAGAGCCTGCGAGTGGGGAGGGGCAGAGACACACACACACACACACACACACACACACACACAGAATCCGAAGCAGGCTCCAGGCTCTGAGCTGTCAGCATAGAGCCCGATGTGGGACTCGAACCCACAAGCTTCGAGATCATGACCTGAGCTGAAGTGGGACGCTTAACCAACTGAGCCACCCAGGGGCCCCTAGTTTTGCATTTTTAATTTCTACAACTGTACATTTAAAAAATCAAATCTGAACGAACTAGTCAACTTTTTCCTAATAAGATAATTCTATTAGATTTTTATTAGTAATAAGTGTTATTCAGCCGCTGATTTTTTTTTTTTAATTTTTTTTTTCAACGTTTATTTATTTTTGGGACAGAGAGAGACAGAGCATGAACGGGGGAGGGGCAGAGAGAGAGGGAGACACAGAATCGGAAACAGGCTCCAGGCTCTGAGCCATCAGCCCAGAGCCCGATGCGGGGCTCGAACTCACGGAGCGCGAGATCGTGACCTGGCTGAAGTCGGACACTTAACCGACTGCGCCACCCAGGCGCCCCTGATTTTTTTTTTAAATAAACGTTTACTCATCTTTGACAGAGAGAGAGAGGGAGAACATGAGTGGGGGAGGGGCAGAGAGAGGGGGACAGAGGATCCCAAGCAGGCTCTGCGCTGACACGCTGACAGAAGCCAGCCAGATGCAGGGCTCGAACTCATGCACTGCGAAGTCACGACCTGAGCCCAAGTCGGACGCTCAACCAACTGAGCCACCCAGGAGCCCTGATGCCTCACCAATTTTAAATTTTACGTTCTTAAATAAGTTACTTTACACCTCTAAGATCAGTTCCTCACCTGTGAAAGCAGGATAATATTGCCATCTTCTGTTTTAAGTTGTGCGACTCAAATATCATAATGTATATAAAGTTCCTGATAAAGGAAGCACTCAAAATACGGTGCTACTGTGGGGCGCCTGGGTGGCTCAGTCGGTTGAGTGTCCGACTTTGGCTCGGGCCATGATCTCGCGGTCCACGAGTGCGAGCCCCGCGTCGGGCTCTGTGCTGACAGCTCGGGGCCTGGAGCCCGCTTCGGATTCTGGGTCTCCCTCTCTCTCTGCCCCTCCCCTGCTCACACCCTGTCTCTGTCTCAAAAATCAATAAAACATAAAAAAAATTAAAAAATAAAACAAGATGGTACTGTTGCTGTTGTTAGTAACAGCGGCAGCTGTGACTCAGGCACAACATGCCTCAGCAGGGAGGTCAATTTAAATTTTTTGTTTTTTTAAGTACGCTCCACACCCAACACGGGGCTTGAATTCATGACCCCGAGGTGAAGAGGTGCATGCTCGGGCCACCTGGGGGGCTCAGTCAGTTAAGCGTCTGACTCTTGATTTCGGCTCAGGTCGTGATCTCACGATGGTGGGACTGAGCCCCACATCTGGCTCCACACTGAGCATGGAGACTGGTTAAGATTCTCTCTCCCTCTCTCTCTGCCCCTCTCCTGCTCACATGGGCGCTTTCTCCCTCTCTCTCAAAATGAACGAGTGAACATTAAAAAAAAAAAAAAAAAAAAAGAGTTGCATACTCTACCGACTGAGCCAGCCAGGTACCCCAGGTATGTCAATGTAATCCAAGAAGTTTTAACTTTTCTTTACTTACATACACTCTACATCACAGAACGGTGTTCTAGCCATTTCTGTCGGCCACCGTGATCCTACCTTTAGTGGGGTTGTGGCATCCGAGGCGGCCGTGTAATTCTGCTCTGTTCCCATTCATCACGGCTCAGAAGAGGACAACCTTCTGCCACTCAGAAGCACCTCTGAATCCCATACCACGAGATAACAAAACCAAGCTGATGCAGGAGTGAGCATAAGCAAGCCATCTGAAGGTCCAAATACAGGGGCGCCTGCGTGGCTCAGTCAGTTGAGCGTCCGACTTCGGCTCAGGTCATGATCTCGTGGTCTGTGAGTTCGAGCCCCGCATCGGGCTCTGGGCTGACAGCTCGGAGCCTGGAGCCTGCTTCGGATTCTGTGTCTCCCTCTCTCTCTGCCCCTCCCCTGCTCACGCTCTGTCTCTCTCTCAATAAATAAATAAATGTAAAAAAAAAAACAACACTAAAAAAAAGAAGGTCCAGATATAGAATCTCATTATACAAACAGAATAGAAACCAGGGGCGCCTGTGTGGCTCAGCCGGTTGAGCGTCCAAATTCAACTCAGGTCACGATCTCACAGCTCCTGAGTTCGAGCCCTGCATTAGGCTTGCTGGCTGTCAGCACGGAGCCTGCTTGGGATCTTCTGTCCTCTCTTCCTCTCTGTCCATCCATCGCCAGCTCATGCTCTCTCTCAAAAATGAATAAACATTAACAAAAAAAAATGGGGAAACCAGAGGATGGATGAAGCAGCCCACTTCTTTCAACGATCCAGGTGAAAAACTGGAGACAGTGAGTGCTGCATTCTAAGTCCGCTCCACCCATTATGCCTTCGGTGATTTCTACAGCATAAGCCCTTTTGGTTTCTGTTGGAGGGACAAATGGTCCTTGGTGTTCAGTGACACTTGAATGAAATCCTATTTAGAACACGGATGAAAACGGAGGAAGAATGCAGAGAGTTCCAGGCTGTGTTGTTCCGTTTTGCATTTGGTTGAGAGCAGATTCACGGCGAACGTGGGTGACGTCTTCCAAGTAGTGACGGCTGATAACTTAGAAGGGATGTGGCAGTGACGAGAGGTTCCGGATGTACCTCCGGGACCAAGGCTGTAGAGACTATTTCATAGAACAGAGGATGTCACAGTTGGAAACAGTCTTCGCAGCTAATCCAACCTTCTCAATTTGCAGCGAGGAAACTAGGCCTTTATTAGGGAACTGCCTTGCTCCAACTCAAACACCCAAACATGTCCGAGACCCCAAATCTCAAATTAACTCACAGAAAATACAGCATGTATATTGTTGTTATGAATAAAATGGGAGAAACGTGTGAGAAAAAAAATCCCTGAGCCTCATGTTTCCAAGAAGAATATATAAAAAAAAAAATAATAAAAGTATTATATATAGGAGTCAAAAAATTAATAATCCGTTTCATTCACAAATCAGCGAGTTCTAGAAATATAACCTGCTTTAGGTGACACGTAAATACTGGCCCTGTCTTTTCGATATGTTTCACATAAATTCACTTGAAATGCTTTAGTTCACAATTTTTATTCATTTGCAGATTTAAAATCAGTTAGGACTTCTAAATGAATATGAAAGAACTTTGTGAACTATACGGTAGGACATTAAAGTAGGGTATTGATAAGAGTAATATTTTTGCACATTGGGTTTTTTTCCCTACTTTTCAATCCATATTATATTCTCTGTTTTTAAGTTTATTGTAAGTGAAAGAGTGCACGCGTGCACCTGCTCATGCATGAACGAGTGGGGGAAGGGGCAGAGAGGGAGAGAATCCCAAGCAGGCAGAGCCTAATGTGGGCTTTGAGCTCACAGTGAGATCATGACCTCAGCCGAAACCGAGAGTCGGACGCTTCACCCACTGAACCACCCCAGCGCCTCGATCCACTATTGCGATTCTTACAATTACTTTTTGCCGTTCTCTGCATTAAATAAAGAAAACGATTTGTGAGAGTCACGGAATCTGCTGGGTGGAAGTCTGAGCCAGTGTCAATACGTTTAGACCCTGATTGTAATTTTTTGTCATCAGGCTATTTTTTTTTTTTACACTTATTTTCTCTTTTACCCCACGGGCAAGGATAGTTGATGTACCATATACATTGGTCTAGGGTGTCTTCCCTTCCCCGTATCATTACTCCAAAAAAGGAAGGGAAGGTTAGGCAAGCATCTGGGTCCCTGTATCTCTGGATATCTTGGTTCCATCTGTAGAGTCTCAACCCCATTTGCGAAGGAGTAGGGATTCACTCAGATTCCTGCGGGCATCAGGGCTCAGTGTAACTGGAGTTGAAATCCCCTATAATCGCTCCCCTCTCTCAGCACTGTTTTGCCTGCTTGGCAGCAAAAATACCCATCTGAGAAGCACTGCCAGGCATGGTTTACAGACACGAAGGGTCTCCATCCTTTTCAGATGTCAAAAGCAGTGTTAAAAACTTTACCGCACACTAAAACTTCATCGCGCAGAGAAAGTGTAACTGACTTTTTATCTAGAACTCATCTGGCCGCCTTCTTGGGTGGGGGTTCACGTTAATGCCCGATCCACTTTATACCTCAGTCTGACCTAGAATTAAGCAGTCTCTTTAGAAAATGTTTACGTGCTCTTGGTGAGACAGCTTAGTTTTGTTTTTTTTTTAATTTTTTTAATCCTTATTTATTTTTGAGAGAGAGAGAGAGAGAGAGAGAGAGAGAGAGAGACAGAGAGAGAACGTGAGCAGGGGAGGGGCAGAGAGAGAGGGAGACACAGAATCAGAAACAGGCTCGAGGCTCTGAGCTGTCGGCACAGAGCCTGACGCGGGGCTCGAACTCACGGACCGTGAGATCGTGACCTGAGCTGAAGTCGGACGCTTAACCGACAGAGCCACCCAGGTGCCCCGAGACAGGTTAGTTTCTAAGACAGCTCCCCTCCTCCCTGCTTCTCTCCCAGGCTGCAGGTAGTTTTATGGGGAGGAAGGGTACGGCCTACGTAGCGTCATGGCAGAGGGGACGTAGGGACCCTTGCGTGTGGGTCCTTGCTCTCCTCCGCTGTCTATGCTGATACCCCTCGCCCACCTGATCGCGCATTACTGTGCTGTCACTCAGAGCCCAGGATGTGACTAGTGTAACTGATGAGCCCCATCTCTCTCTCTCCCTTGGCTTTTTCAGAGCGGGTACCATTCTCGATAAAGTCAAAGTCACCTCAGTTCGCACTAGCCGTTTACTCATCATTTCCTGCACGTCCTCCATTGAGCCAACTAGCCCCATGGTCCAGACCCAGCCTGTTCTGCTGGGTCACCTTTTCCTGCTTTACAGCGTCCACGGGCAGTGCCGCTGACTCTCAATCTACTGTCTGAGCCAGTCAAAAATAAGGTACCTCAGTAAAGCCAAACCCGAGGAGTTTAGATCCGCACAGCTAAGCTGATAACGGCAGTACCCCAGGTTGATGCAGGGACGAGCTGAGAGGATTTACCCTCTGGAGTCCTGAGTGGGGAATCAGGAAGGAGAGAAGGCCCTCTGCCCTCAGGGTTACCCTCACTATTGTAAGACACCAATTGGGACTCACAATTTGCTTGTTATTTGTTCAGTAAACACTACGGGTCTCCTCGCATGGTCCCCTGGGGCCACCAGAATGCAGATCATTCTTTCTCCTTCCTATAGGCACATCCCGCCCATGGATACGACTCAGTGCCAGCCCGGCCTTCAGGCACTGAAGGAGGAAGAGAGGGCATCTATAGGACAGCTGCTTGGATCGCAAGGCTTCTGTGCCTGTACGACCAGATTTTTCTTTTAATTTGTTTAACTGTTTTCTTTTTTCACGCTGGCATTCAAAACAGGGCTAGCTAGGGGCGCCTGGGTGGCTCAGTCGGCTGAGTGCCTGACTCTTGATTTTGGCTCAGGTCAGGATCTCCCAGTTCGTGGGTTTGAGCCCCAGGTCGGGCTCCGCACTGACAGCGCAGAATCCTGCTTGGGATTCCCTCTCTCTCTCTTCCTCTTTCCCTGTTCCTCTCCCGCTTGTGCTCTCTCTGTCCCTCTCTCTCTCAAAAATAAATAAGTAAACTTAAAAAAAGTTTTACAAAAAGGCCTAAACGGGTGTGGGGGGGTGGATATGAAGGAGGGCACTTGTTGGGTTGAGGGCTGGGTGTTATATGTAAGTGACGAATCACTAAATTCCACTTCTGAGCCAATATTGCACCGTATGTTACCTAACTAGAATTTAAATAAAAATTTGAAAAAAAAGAAATGAACACTATTGCTGATTTTGAGGTGAACATACATATTTAATGAAACATATAAACGTTAAAGAAAGAGAGCACTAAGTGTATAACTTACAAGACACTAAGAAAAAACATTTACCGGCTACGAAGAATGCGGTAAAAGAAGGTTAGAGGCAGTAGAGAAAAAGTCGGGTTACACAGAAGACAGAGAAAGAGATAGGAGAAGTCATTCAAGTAAATAAGTCATTGCAAAAAAATGTCAAGTAACCTCAATCACCAATTAAAAGACACCCGAATGTTGATTTTTAAAGATACAGCTAAATAATTCTATAAAACATAAACTTAGGTACACGAACACGGGAACGTTGACGATAAAAGATTAGGCAGAATACGCCAGGGGAAGAAAACCAACTTAAAAATACACAGTCTAATTTCCGGCTTTTGAGTCAATAAAATTGTTGCCGTGAAGGCCAAACATACGTACCGGTAGCACAGATCACGTAAAACAGAATTTAGGGGGAAAGAGTGACAGCACGATGGAAAAACATTTAGCCTCACCGGGAGGAGATGAAATTCTCAAACCTAGGTGGACGCCATCACCTACCCTCAAATATAGAAGAAAAGAACCTGACGGAATCTCATGTATAGACGGACAAATCTAACATGATAAAAATTTCTCTAACAAATCTGTTTCCCTAATTGATAGGTTAAGTGAACAGGGCAAGGTTTTGCAAGGTTTGATCAACCTAATCAACAAATTGGTTTCAAAGACGTCTACTTGTAGGCAGCTCCCTCTAGCAAGTAGAGAATCTACATCCTTCTGGAGCATGAGGCAACATTTATGTCAAAGTAAACAATCATCCAGGTCTCAAAGCAAGTCTGAAAATTAAAACAAAAACAAAAACAAAACCAAAAAGCGACCATATAGACTATGTGCCCTTATTCTACTGTAATTAGCTTAAAAATAAAACCACAAGGGGCGCCTGGGTGGTTCGGTAGGTGGAGCAACCAAAACACGATTTCGGCTCAGGTCATGATCGCCCGGGTCGTGGGTTCAAGCCCCGTGTCAGGCTCTGTGCTGACCGTGTGGAGCCTGCCCGGGAATCTCCCTCTCTCTCTGCCCCTCCCTTGCTTGCTGTCTCAAAATAAATAAGGAAACTTAAAAACAATGAAATCAGAAACACACTGTGTAAGGATAGGGTTCCCTTGGGGTTGGTCTCTGACAGAGCTCTGCTTCTCCCTGGGGACGTTCAGAAGTCTGCCGCTGACCCCTGACCGAGGGGGGAAGAAAATGTACTTGCTAGCGACTTAGAATGGGAACACGGTCACCTTTTGACGGGCAAGAGATGAACATCCTCCTTGGCATTGCTTTGGTAGCGTTTCCGTGACCCTCTGTGTCACGCTCCCCCTGCGGATCCTTGTAAGTACTTGGAGCAGCTGAGGTGGGGGCTCTGTACCGGGAAAGGCACCAGTTAACGATTTTCGATTTTCGATAGAGAAGACTGCGAGGGCGGGAAAAGGGGGTGGCTCTCCTAACGCTAAAACAGGGAAGGCAGAAGTCGAGATCCGTTTCAAGTCAGAGAGGTGACGTACAGCTAGTGTGTCCAACTGCCCCTTCCTCGTCTACTTCACCCCTCCCGACAACCGCAAACACTGGGACGCCCTTAATTTTCCAGATCTACAAAGACAAGCTTAATTCTGCATACAGACGCCCCCGCTGCAGTATCAGGGGATGTTTGAGAACAGGAGAAATGGGCACCCGGGGGGCTCGGTCGGGTGAGCGGCCGACTTCGGCTCGGGTCACGATCTCGGGGGGGCCTGAGTTTGAGCCCCACGTCGGGCTCGCTGCTGTCAGCCCCATCAGCGCAGAGCCCGCTTGGGATCCTCTGTCCTCTCTCTGCCCCTCCCCTGCCTGCGCTCGCCCCAAAATAAATAAATATTTTAAAGAGCCGGAGAGATAGGGAGCGAGAAAAATTATCTGACGTATACAATTTTTTTCGTCCTCTTGTCCTCCTCCTCCTCCTCCTCCTGTCTCTAAATGGAAAGGAAGAACGGTTTGCGGAACAAAATATGCAAGCAAATGCGATATTCGTTTAGATGGCAATTCACCACGCGATTTTGTGAACTTCTGCTGAATTATTTCTACAAGCTTCCAAAGGGTGGAATGACAGGCATTTTGTCACAGCTATTTGTTGGTGTGCCACACATCCCTCTTATAAGAGTGCGCACGCAGAATTTAACCACTTGGGCTCTCGGACACTTTAGGAAATGAGCCAACGGTGCCTCATTAAAGATGAAAATGTCCAACTACCAGTTAACCAATTGAGGGAGTTCTATACTCTTTTAATTTTTTTTAACGTTTATTTATTTTTGACCGAGAGAGATAGGGGGCCAGCAGGGGAGGGGCAGAGAGAGCGGGAGACACAGGCTCTGACACAGGCTCCAGGCTCCGAGCTGTCCGCACAGAGCCCGACGAGGGGCTCGAACTCATGAACCGCGAGATCATGACCTGAGCTGAAGTCGGACGCTTAACCGACGGAGCCACCCGGCCTCCCCGGGAGTTCTAGAATCTTTAATCACTGTATGGAAAATAAATCTTACTGTTCTGGATACAGAAAAAGATGGAGCCTTAAAAATAGAGCTATACTGCGTTCGCGTGTGAAGGCTCTCAGTCTACACCCATCTCAACCCGGATTCCCCCGTCTATCGCTTCTCACCTTCATTCCACGTCTGTATCTCTTTGTGCCTCTGAGCTGAGTCGCGTGGAGGCCGCCCTCAAACGGCGAGTGCGCATTTGCAGAGGGCTCACCAGGTCTGGAAGGGATCCAGGTACTGGGGAGAAAGAGAAGAGCACAGAGAGAAGATGGCATGTGGCCCTGGGAATCTTGGATTGTTGGCTACGAAAGACAGGCTGACACTCAAGACGTTCCAGTTCCTAGATGCGAGGGTTTTGAGCAAAGGTATAAATGGATCCACGCTGGGGACGCGGGAAGATCCCGAACTCACCTCCTCCCACAGACACAGCGAATCTACATTTATATCTGCAACAGTTTCCTCTGGAAAAAGCCTAGGAACTCGCTGAGTGACTCCTACACAGCGGGCAAATGAGGGGGCGGGGGGGGGGTGGGGAACACACCATTGCAGCAGGAACGTGAAGTTGAGACATAATCTCACCATAAACGCCACTCCTGGCTTGGCAGCCACGATCCAGAAGGAATGGAAAACTCGGCCCTTTCTCCTGAGGAGCGGAGGGTTTGAACCCCGCATCGGGCACCCCGACGCTGAAAAACTGCACCTCAGGGACAACCCCCAAACACACCTGGCTTTGCAAACCAACAAGGCTTGTGTTCACAAAACCCACAAGGCTACAGCAAGCTAAGACCGGCTCTTAAAGGGCACACGTGCCCAGACTCACCTGTCCCCGGGCCCAGGACAAAGAGAGCCAATCCAGAGGGGCCAGAGTTTTACGGGAAAGAGGTTCATTGGCTAATCTTTATGCTTTAATTTTTTTAAGTTTATTTATTCTGAGAGAGAGTGTGTGAGCAGCGGAGGCGCAGAGAGAGACAGAGAGAGAGAGAGAGAGAGAATCCCAAGCAGGCTCCCCACTGACGTCACCGAGCCCGGCACAGGGCTTGAACTCACAAACCGTGAGGCCATGACCTGAGTTGAGATCGAGAGTCGGGACGCTTGACTGACTGACCACCCCGGTGCCCCAGGTTCATCTGCTAATCTTAAAATGTGGGCCTGAGGGGCAGGCCTCTGCTTTACCCAATCTGGGGGCCTGTTGGCATCCTCTGCAGGGACAGAGGCTGGAGGGTGCCACGTTTGCGCTCTCCCTCTGCCGCACTCTGGAATGTCAGCGTCTCCAGGAGGGTGGCTTTTCCTCAGGTCTGGTGACCCAGGTTTTGCAGCTGCCACTCCGGGCATGTCCTCTGATCACTTGGCTATGGCGGCCGGGGGGATGGGGCTAACGTTCCTGGGTCCTATGGAACCGGAACCATCAGACGGACGATTCTTGGCAGGCCACCGCCCCCCGGGGCACTGCACACAGAACTGACTGAAACACACCCCCGGTCTTTCTGTGCCAGAGGCCTCTTGGCCCGTCCGAGAGCGCTGGCCTCGGTGGCAGGCCTCAGATTTGGCACCCAGTTAGAGGTCTCTGGAGGTGCTCTCAGGAAAACAGGCTGGTGGATGCCACCTTCGGGTTGTCCCTCTACCTTGCTGCAGTCGTCAGTATCTCAGAACAATCCCCTTACCCCCTTAACAGAGTTAATATCACCCTACGTAAATTAAACCGGGGTCCTCAAGGATTTCAACTTGTATATGCTCTAGTGAGCGCAAGGGTGATGATGCCAACTACTGCTCCTTTAATATCCCGTTTTGGCCTGGTCTTAAACCCAGAAAGAATGAATGGTGCCTCGCAGTGAGCCCACCACCAACTTCAGGCCCCTACGCCCAATATTATTATAATTACCGATTCTAGTCAATCAGCCACTGGCAACCGTTTTGCTGTTATAGATTGAGATTTGGCAAATATGCTCTGTTCGGTGTCTGTTTCCTTCTTTTACGTTTATCTATTTCAAGAGAGACAGAGACAGTGCAAGTGGGGGAGGGGCAGAGAGACAGGGACGGAGAGAGAATCCCAAGCAGGCTCCCGTGCTGCCAGCGCAAACCCCGAGGCGGGGCTCGAACCCACGAACCGTGAGGCGAGATCATGGCCTGAGCCGAAACCAAGAGTCGGACGCTTAACCGGCTGAGCCGCCCATGCACCTGTTCAGTGTCTAGTTCAACAGCCTGTGAGCACGGCGGCCTTTCCCCCTGAAAGGACACAATACACCTTTACCAGGCTTCACGAGGGAACTCAGCAGCCTTGGCGTTACACACCGTCTTTGCCGGCAGGACCCTAACTGCACCCACCTTTGCCCGGGACACAGAAATGACGTGACGTGGGTTGCATCTTCCCCCAAGGAGACTTGTTGGACACACGGATGAAGGACACAGATATACTCACGACGGAGCTCACGGAAAAGGGACGGATTGTTGCCACACGCGGTGCAAGGTCCCAGCCGTCTCTTCAATTCCAGAAAAGCCTTCGGGAAACCGAGAGCTGCTCCACTTTTGACACTGGCAAGAAACGCTGATTAACCCTTTCAGCACCCACAACGTTAACACGAGTCCAACGTCTTCTAGCCCTTTCTGCGTTCTGGAGGCAACATATTCCTCATTTACAATCTTACTTCAACCCCCCGGTGCTGTTACTTACCAAAGGGCCCACCTGAAATGAAGTCTTCACCAACACAAAGTTCTAGAATCTGGGGCGCCTGGGTGGCTCAGTCGGTTAAGAGTCCGACTTCGGCTCAGGTCACGATCTTGCGACCCATGAGTTCGGGCCCCGCGTCGGGCTCTGGGCTGACGGCTCGGGGCCTGGAGCCTGCTTCCGGTTCTGTGTCTCCCTCTCTCTCTGCCCCTCCCCTGCTCATGCTCTGTCTCTCTGTGTCTCAAAAAAAAAAAAAAGTTCTAGAATCTGTCCAAATTGAAATAAATCAACAGGCACTGGTGTTAGTGCCCGTGGAGACCCCTTCACCGTAGGGGCTGTACCAGCCTCCTCTTATGCCCCCCGGAATCTCTGAACCACCTATCATAGCCACTCGTTGGCCACGGGCTTCTGATACAATAGACTGTCCCTCCCAGTTCTGCACCACTCGCAATTGGAATGGCAACGGTGGCCACGTAGCGTGCTGTCCCGGAATTAGATGCCCTCACAGACTCTGAGTTTACGACGTTATGTACCCGGCTGCACACTATGCCTTCAGTAACGGAAGAGGCACCCCCAAAGTCAGCACGGCTACGGAGACCTCCTTGCTACAGGGAGACAAACCGGGGCCCTCTCTGCAGGTGCATGTGGCCTCTCCCGTCGTCAGTCCCTTGCCAGATGCCATGGTGCTGGAGGACGTCACCTCTCTCCCAGACCCACTGGCCACTTGGAGAGTCCTTAGCATCAGCTGAGTACATAACCATGGGAGTTCGTACACTTTATGGATGGTCTTGCCACCTTCATGCACAATAGAGTTCAGTGGGGAGGTGTTTTTCATCGTTTCATCAGAAGGTCCCCGATACTGGGGCGCCTGGGTAGCTCAGCCAGTGAAGCGTCTGACTCTCGGTTTCGGCTCAGGTCACGATCTCAGGGTTCGTGAGATCGGGCCCCACATCAGGCTCTGTGCTGACAGTGTGGAGCCTGCTTGGGTTTCTGTCTCCCTCTCCCTCTGCCCCTCCCCTGTTTACTCTCTCTCTCTCTCCTTCTCCCCCCACCCCCACCAAAATAATAACGTTCCTTGCAAAGAAAGAGACTCAAGGGTCAGCATAATTGGTCACATGTCAGACGGGCATTGTAGCGTTGGACACCCTGGCCAAAAAATTGCCCCATGTGTACAAGTTTACAAACTCATGGACCACTGCCTACGATTCTTCTCCTTTGGGGTAAAGAATACTGGGGAGCTCTTGCCTCACAGACCCCCAAAATGGAAAACACGTTGTCTCTGCATACAACACAGCCACAAGATGCTCCTTATGCCCTTTGGAATTCTAGGCATTACTGATAGTGACCAAAGCACTAGTTTTGATTCTCAGAATGCCAAATGTTGAGCTCTTTCTTTTTTTTAAATTTTATTTGAGAGAGAGAGAGAGAGAGAGCGAGCGAGCACGAGCAGGGGATGAACAGAGAGAGAAGGAGAGAGACAAAACCCCAAGTAGGCTCTTCACTGTGGGCATGGAACCCACGTGGGGCTTGAACTCACGAACCGTGATATCATGACTTCAGCCGAAATCAACAGTTGGACACTTACCCGACTAGGTTACCCAGGTGCCCGCCACAATGTTGAGCTCTTGAAGAAGACATACAGTGGAATTTCCACCTTTCCTGTAGACTCCAGGCAGATGGTGTAATCAGGAGGCAGAATGAGCTTCTTAAAAAACTCCTATTTAACTTAAAGAATGTCAGACGGAGCCCATGCGGGTTGTCACCTTTGCCACTGGCATTGATTAATCTCCATTTGTACCCCCTGGGGACAAACACTCCCTACAACAGTGGCACACAGGTCTCTCAATATACTTTATCGCCTATCAAGGTGGGCACTTCCAAAGTCTATGTTTTTTACAACCTCACCCTGTGGCCCTCTTCCTCTTGGTCAAGTAACTACATATTTCGTTTCCTAGGGAGGTACTTACCATACTCTCTGGAAGGTTCAGTCATCATCAAGGTTGAAATCGAGGTCAAGGCCTCAAGGGTCGGTTGTGGAGTAAGGCCTAATCTGGTGCGTATCTCGATACCTTGGGAAAACAAAGAGGGCCTCAAAGAGCCCAGCTGCACGTTCCACTCTCCACCGTGCTCACGTGGATACGGTCTTCCAGCAAACAACCCCCAATTAGCACACAGACCAGGCACGGTGCCTGCTGGTGAAGGTTTCGGCAACCCTCCAGCCAGAGAAATTTAGACAAACCAATCCTTTCCTTCCGCAGGAAGCAGGGGGCACCCCATCCTCTTGTAACTACAAGGCCGGCCTTCCCTCGCACCTGCTGGTTCCCTCTGTTCTGGAATGGAACACCCGTGTGGCCCTACATGGCACGTGTCCTCCTCCCCCAGATGGTGAACATATGTGGTTAACAAACTTCTGTCAAACTCACCTGTAAAGTGTCTGTCGTGCTAGACCATCCTGGTGGCCCCAGAGCAGGACTCCCGCCCTCACCGACAGGGTGAAGTAGAGGGGAACACGACACTGACCACTCGAGGTTCACGGAGCTAGACGTGAACTTTTGGAGACATAAGTTAAGAACAGAAAGGGGCAAGGGGCACCTGGGTGGCTCAGTCGGTTAAGTGTCCGAGTCTTGGTTTCGGCTCAGGTCATGATCTCACGGTTCCGGACATGGAACCCCCGCTGTCAGCATGGAGCCTGCTTGGGATTCTCTCTCTCCATCCCTTTGCCCCTGCCCCACTCACACACGTGATAATAAATAAATTTATTTTGAGAGAGAGAGAGAGAGAGAGAGCGCACACAGTGGAGGAGGGGGAGAGGGACAGAGAATCCAAAGCAGGCTCCAGGCTCTGAGCTGTCCGCACAGAGACCGATGTGGGGCTCGAACTCACAAGCCGTGCGATCACGACCTGAGCCGAAGTCGGGAGCTCAACCGACCGAGCCACCCAGGCGCCCCCAAATAAATACGCTTTTAAGAAAAGAGCAGAATGGGCAAAGAAAATTCCTGAAAAACAAAAATAACAGAGGGGCTCATCTGACCAGATAATAAAATGTACTAACTATGTACGGTAAATAAAACTGCTCAGTACCGGCACAGGCATAGATACATCAGTGAAACAGAAAAGTGTCCAAAAATAGACCCGACTAATGATGGGACTTTAGTATATGATAAACGGTATTTTTTCCAGTGACGAAAAGACAAATAGTTCAATAAATGATGTTGGGACAACTGGCTATCTCTTTTGAAAGAAAAAGAGAGAAACCTAGATTCTTAATGCACTCCTTCCTTAAAAATAAATGCCAGACCGCTCAAAGATTTACACAGGAAGAATGGATTTGGAAAACGTCTCTTGGAAGAGAACTTGGGGAAAATGTTTTACATCCATGAAATAGAGAAAGCCTCCCTACAGCAAGACACAAGGCCCAAATCTTTACCGAAAAATAATGATAAATTTAACGACGTAAGCAATTAACACATTTTCTCAGTAAAAAGCGTCCTAGAGAAGTCACCCGATAAATGGCAACTGGAAAATATATTGACGACGCGTTTGACATAAGAAGAACTAGGCTTCCGAGGATATAAAGGGCCCTTTCAGGGGCACCCGGGTGGCTCAGTCAGTTAAGCCTTTGACTCTTGATTTCGGCTCAGGTCATGATCTCATGTTCGAGCCCTGCATCTGGCTCCTCGCTGACAGTGCAGAGCCTGCTTGGGATTCTCTCTCTCTCTCTCTCTCTCTCTCTCTTTGCCCCTCCCCTGCTTGCACACTGTCTCTCTCTCTCAAAAATAAATAAACCTTATTTTATTTATGATAAAGTTTTATTTATTTATTTTTGAAAGAGAGAGAGAGACAGAGAGACAGAGCACAAGTCAGGGAGACGCAGAGGGAGAGGGCGACACGGAATCCAAAGCAGGCTGCAGGCTCCGAGCCGTCAGCACAGAGCCCGACGCGGGGCTCGAACTCACGGACTGTGAGATCGTGACCTGAGCTGAAGTCGGACGCTTAATGCACTTAGTTCCCCAGGCGCCCCTTAAATAAGCTTTTTTAAAAAAAGTGCCCTTCTGAATAAGAAAAAGACGAGCCAGTATAAGGATAAGCAAAGTGTACAAAGAGGCAAATCAGGAAAAAATATTTGTAAATGACTTGGAAGTACAAAAAGATGCTTCATCTTACCTGTAATTTAAAAAACCTAAACGAAGACAAGGATATAACACTTTTTCTCTTATCACTTTGCTAAAGCTCCAAGAAGCAGGTCACACCTAGAAGAAGAGTCACCTACCTGAAGTAGAGGCGGCCGTGGACTGTGAGACACTCTCGTGTTGTTGGTTGAAGGCGCCACCGACGACATTAGTGTGGGGGCCAATTAAGAACACGTATCGGCATTAAAAAAATTCACATATTATCCGGCCTGTTAACTGTCTTACCGTCAATACTTGAATTCTACCCTGGAGATATTACATGCTAAAATATCTGTACCTCTATGCACGAGGACGTTTATCACAGGTCAGTTTATAATAGCCAAAGGGTCAAAACACCCTTTGTGCCTTTCCTTCAGGTAAACGTTTAAATAAATTCTGTACGATGATCAGCTGTTCGAAGAATGTGATAGATGCATATGTACCTATAAAAAAGTTCCTGAGATAGATGGTTAAGGGTACAAAGGCAGAATAGAGAACAGTGTGACTGCTATGCTCTCATTTGTGTAAAAGAAAAACAGACAGATACGACTTTTAGGTGAAAGTATAATAAATAAGACACTCTTAATAGCGAGCGTCTCCAAGGAAAGGACCTGGATGTCAAGGGCAGTAGGGAAATATCTTTTCCATCGTATACCCTTTGCCTCATTAAAAATTTTACCATGTGCCTGTTACTTTTTCAATAGAAGGATATTGTTAATTAAGAAAAAAGAAATCACGGGGCACCTGGGTGGCTCAGTCCGTTGAGCGTCCGACTTCGGCTCGGGTCGTGATCTCGCGGGTCGTGAGTTCGAGCCCCGCATCGGGCTCACTGCCATCAGACTGTCATCGCAGAACCCGCTTTGGATCCCCTGTCCCCCTCTCTGCCCCTCCTCTGCTTGTGCTGTCCTAAAAATAAATGAAGATTAAAATAAATTAAAAAATAGATATTTTTAAAAATCATGGGGTATCGGGATTGAGAATCAAACAGAAAACATTCCTCTTAGCGCTATCTTATCTGAAAAAAAGAAGAAAACAGATTTGCAAGTGTTGTCTTGAAACAGCAAAGGAAGGGTAGGGGTTAAAAGTTTCTGGCACGCATGGGATGGCAAATGGAAATTAATTGGACAAATACCACTATTACTAACCTAAGACTGGTGGGATATCATTGGTGCGCTCTTTGTTCAGTGACCCGCTCTTGCCATTTTTAACCTTCCTGAGGAATACTTGACAAATATAATTGCACATATTGCAAGCAGACAATGTGATAATTTGATATACGTATACATTGCGGAATTATTTACTGTTGAAAAGTTTTTATCAGTTTACTCAAGATTTCCATTTTCCAACACTATTTTCTTTCTTCGTGTGTGTGTGTGTGTGTGTGTGTGTGTGTGTGTGCATGTGGGTGGTACTTTTGGGGTGCATACCAGTGTGTGCGTGTCAATACTTGTTGAGTGTCTGTGATATATGTAATGGGTGTGTGTTTTGTTATGTGTGGTTGTGTGTCCGTGGTGTGAGTGTGGTGTATGTGTGGAATTCTGTGAGTGAAACTCTGTGTGTCTTCATTGCCAACGCTGTTTCCTTTATTATTACTATTATTATTATTATTATTATTTGAGACCTTTATTAACAGGTGCTTGCCGTTCGTTAACTTTTGGAAAAAAAATCGAGTTGTGAACTTTTATTACACATTAAAAATGAAGTTCTTAAACATGCCAACTTGACCAGATAGGAAACCATTTGAAAACCTTGAACAGTGTCTTGAGACAAACCAGGCTTTTTTTCCTTTTCTTTTTTTAAAAACTGCGTTTGTCACTAACCAAAAACCGACGTCTTTAGGTAAAAATAATAATGCCGATAGTTCTGAATGTCTGGCCAATGAGCAACAAGCAGGCACTTAAGGGCTGAAGCTCCCATCTTTGGCGCATTTCTTATTGCCGGAACTTCTTCCTCACCTCCCGCTGGACGACGAAACCGGATGATGGCAGAGCCGGTAAGCGGACACTTACCTCGCGTCACCCTGCACGACGTCGGGAGTGGACGGACTCTTGGCCGGTGGATCGGCTGCCTTGACCTCTTTGCCGTCTCGCGGTTTGGGGTTTTCTGGGCGTCTGCATGGGTAACCGAGGTTGCGGCGGGAGGGACGTGGGGGTGGGGGCTGACCTGGGGTCTCATCTCGTCCATCTTCCTCGTCGTCTTCGCCGCCGTCCTCCCTAAACCACCTTTGGCGAGGAGGCCCCGTGCGGGGCGGTGGTCCACCACCCAGGCCACATTGGGCGTCACCGGTCTACCTTGCTCTGCCGTGCCCTGCTCGTCGGCACCTTCCATCACTTCTCCCTGCACAGGATGTTGGAAGGCTGTGGTCCGCGTCCACGCGGTCTCCGCACGTATTCAGGGGGGAAGCGTCGCCTGCGGTGGGGCCGGCGCCGTGAGGGTCTGGCCTTCGCGAGCACGCTCCGGTCCCGGGTTCTTTCCCCCACGCTCACTGTCCCGGTAATTCTGCTGGGAATTGGGTGGAGGACCCCTGCCACGCGGATAGCGTCCGTAACGGTTAGGGTCCCCCGCAGAGTCACCGACCTGCACTGCGGCGGCGCATCTGCCCCTGACGTTTGCTGCGTCCTTCCCCTCCTCTCCTTCAACATCTGACTCCGCAGTCTGTCCACCTCCTCCACTGCCAAGGGACTTCCTGGGAGTCTTCTTTATGGCAGTCTGGTGTGCAAATACAACTTCCTTGGTGTCATTCCTGGGGATGAAACCATATTCGTTACATTGAAGCATTCTGTTGTTCCCCAATCCTTCGTTGCGATGACCTTCTTGTGCCGGCAGGCGGCGCCCCTGTGAGGCTACCCGGGCAGCAGCTCCCTGTGCTGCCGCCCATATTGTTGGGCTTGGTGCCGCTAGTGGTGGGGGGGGGGGTGGGGGGAGGCTGAAGGGGGAAAGCAGGGGTGGGGGGAGGTGCCGTGGTGGGGGAGGGGGAAGGTAGGGGCGGGGCCGGGGCAGCGGCGGGGGGGGGGGTGTGTGTGTGGAGGGGGGTGAAGGGGGAGGGGCGAAGGGGTGGGGGAGGGGCGAAGGGGTGGGGGAGGGGCGCAGCAGGCGGTGGCAGGGGGTGGGGCACGGGGTGGGGGAGGGGCAGAGGGTGAGGAGGAGGGGTGGGGGGAGGGGGAAGGCAGGGGCTGGATGGTGGGTGGCGGGACGCGGAATGGGGGCAGGGCAGGGACGGCGGCGGGGGGCGGGGCGGAGGGGGGGCGGGGCGAAGGGGTGGGGAGGGGCGTGGCGGGATGGCGGGTGGCTGCACTTGGGGTGGGGAGAGGGCCGGGGGGGGGGGCGGCGGGGGGGGGGAGGGGCAGAGGGCGGGAGGAGGGGGAAGGCAGAGGTGGGGGGTGGCCAGACGCGAGGTAGGGGGAGGGCCGGGGCGGGGGCTGGGGCATGGGGTGGGGGGGATACCTGGGCAGGCGGACACCGGGGCGGGCGGTGCGTGTACGATGGCAGCAGGACTGGGGTGGGGGAGCGGGAGCGGGAGAGAAGGGAAATGGAGGGAGAGGGAGGAAGTGGGGGCGGGGCGGGGGGCGGGGCAGCTGCAGCCAGAGGCGGCCGGATGTGGATGTCGGCCCCTCTGCTCCTCGGTGTGGTAACTCGATGGTAACTAGGCTGGAGGCGGGGCTTCTCAGGGCTCTCTTGGGGTCCGCACTCGGCTGCCGATCGGAGGCGGCACTCGTTTCTCACGTGTTTTTCCGAACACCGAAGTAACTGGTGTTCTTCTGATTATAAAAACAGTACACGTTCAATATAAGACATTCAGATGATATAGAAAAGTATAAAAATATGTAAAAACTGGGGCTCCCTGGTGACTCAGTCGGTTAAGCCTCCCTCCCCTCTTGGTTTCGGCTCAGGTCAGGGTCTCACGGTTCCGGAGTTCGAGCCCCACATGGGGCTGCGTGCTGATCGTGCAGAGCCTGCTCGGTATTCTCTTTCCCTCTCTCTCTAACCCGTCACTCTCAAAATAAATAAATAAACTTAAAAAACATGTAAAAAGTATGTGCAAATCTGTTACCTGGGCAAAACCACTGTTACATTTTTGGTGTCTGTCGTTCCAGAATTACATATATGTATTAGTAAATATTATCATGAGTACTAGAAATTGTGTATTTTAATGGTATTATAATACTAGCTCATAAACAGATTTTCCAGCCAACACTAAATAGACAAGTGTCTATGCCAACCAGTAAGGACGTATGTCATCATAACGTCATACTTATATCATTATGTGTAATTAATGCAAGGGGGTACTGTAGTGAAGTTTTATAATTTATTTGCCCAACTTATTACGTGTTGATATAAATACAGTTTTTAATTTCTTAAACAGCATCTCACCTGCAATTGAAATTTGCAGAGGAATTTTTTATATCCCACATAGCATTCCTTAGAAATAAATACATAAACATAGAAACCTAGATAAAGGCATACGTTTATACATAAATATATATAATATATTATATATATATATATGGCAAATGTTAACTGCTTAAGTAGATATATAAGTTATTCGGTTGTTTTGTTTCCAGGGTCTCTCAGGATTTATAGATGAATCTATTATACGAATCTAGAAGAAGTGTTTTAAGAGTACAAAGGAGGGAACAATTTATTTGAGATGGAACTATGGGGAAAGCTTTATGGAGAAGTTAACATTTGCACTAGTTTTTATAGGAGGCAAGAGAAAGGGCATTCCGTAAAGAAAGTTTAGAATTTTTAAAAAGGTGAACAAGGAGTCAGTAGGGAGAGTCTGGTTGACTCTCTAGACAGTTCTCATAAATTGACGATTAGCTCGGTGAATTCACCACTGTATTCAGAAATTGGCATTCAAACAGTTTACCAGTAGTGATCTCATTTATTTTTATATGTATTGTGTGTATATTTGCTGTGTGTATGTATATAATGAAGGGTATAATTTATACGATTTTTTTCAAAGTATGAAGTGAAATTTAAGATGTGGTCAAAATCAGTGTCTTCATAAGCTAGACATCAATTTGGGCAGTGAAACCTGAAGATACAGACATCCTTCCAGTTTAATTAAAAGAAAATAATTTTAGGGTCGCCTGGGTGGCTCAGATGGTTAAGCGTCCGACTTCGGCTCAGGTCATGATCTCGCCATTCATGAGTTTGAGCCCCACATCAGGCTCTGTGCTGACAGCTCAGAGCCTGGAGCCTGCTTCGGATTCTGTGTCTCCCTCTCTCTCTCTGCCCCTCTCCAGCTTGTACTCTCTCTCTTTCTCAAAAATAAATAAAAACATTAAAAAAATAAAAATAAATAAAAAAATAAAAGGTAATTTAAAAAATACAGAGTTTTAATTTGTCAAATATTTTTGATCATGTTATTTACAAATGTACACTGAACACTGGGTGTTATATGTGAGTGATGAATTAACTAAATTCTACTTCTGAAACTAACATTACAGTATATGTTAACTAACTGGAATTTATGTTGTATTAAAAAAAATTTTTTAAGCTTATTTTTGACAGAGAGCACACAAGTGGGGAGGGGCAGAGAGAGAGGGATTCAGAGAATCTCAAGCAGGCTCTGAGCTGTCGGCACAGAGCCCAATGCGGGGCTTGAACTCATAAACCGTGAGATCATGACCTGAGCCGAAACCTAGAGTTGGATGCTTAACTGACTGAGCCACCCAGGCACCCCAACTAACTAGAATATAAATAAAAACTTGAAACATTAGGGAAAAAAGGGTAAAACATATTTTCCTTTTTTCACCAACAAAACAAAATTATTTTAAAAAATGTATTGGAGTTTCTGTTTTCAGCTCAGAGATGTAGAGAGCTTGAAGGAGCATTGTTCCCACCCTCAAAACAAGAAAAGAAGCAGGACGAACTGGCAATTAATGAAATTTCTTGAACCTTTAAGACTAAGTTTGCAGTTCAAACAAGTTAGAAACCCAGAAGAAAACCTATAGAAACCTATAGGGCGAAACAGGACTTACTTAAAAATGCATATAGTAGTTTTTGCCTCTGTGACTAAAAGCAGCCTGGGTGGCTCAGTCTGTTAAGTATCCAAGTCTCGCTTTCGGCTCAGGTCACCATCTCACAGTTCATGGGTTCGAGCCCTGCGTTGGGCTCATCGCTGACAGTGCGGAGCCTGCTTGAGATTCTCTCTCTCCCTCTCTCTCTCTGCTCCTCCCCCACTCTAAATAAACTTAAAAAAAATGAAAGCATTAGAAAAAGAGGTATGAGTAATATATAATTAAGGGAGATAAAAGAGATTCATAAAAATGCTCAATTAAAGCTAGATCAGGTAGAAAGAGGGAAAAATATATAGAACAAGTATATACATGCACACATTCATAATTAATATCATAGCGTATATGAAGAAATCAACTTAGCATCTCCCTAACTACTCCCTTTGTTAAAAAGGGCTAATATTCTTTTCAAGCAGAAGATGAGTACCATGATAACGTCTTTTCTACAAGGTCGTTTTGAGAATTAAATGAGAATAAATGTTATCAAATGCTTAGTGCAGCTCTGGGCACATAGTAGGATGTTAAGTGGGTTCGGTGTATATTGAATGGGATATACTCTGTGGAGGTAGATGAAATTGAAGTGGTCTGGGTTGGCCAAGATTTGTTTATAAACAGTGTTGGACCCACTTTTAGCCTTGTTGGGTGATCAGGATGACCAGATCAGAGAGGATAGTCTTAGAAAGGGAGGTGGGAAGAGGTGCGTGCGTGCGTGCGTGCGTGTGTGTGTGTGTGTGTGTGTAGGATGGGATGACATTAGAAAACAGGTAGATATAGATATGAACCAAGACTGATAAATAAACCAAGAAATCCCGGATACAGTTGTAGTCACACACACACACACACACACACACACACACACACACACGCATGCACAGAGAGAACGAGACTAAGGATTTCTGGCTTGTAAAAACAAAAGATGAGGGTCCCTGTTTGCTAACTCTCGTCAGTAGTATTGGAGTCCAAGAAAACCAGTCTTTGTGGCATTTTGACTTGGTGATGGCGTGACGAAGGGGTTCAGGTAGAGGCGGAAGGAGCCTACCAACTTTCGTTAGGTGACAAAACCCTTCTGAACCTGGAAAATTCGAGGTGAGTGCTGTAGCAGACATAGGACTGAAGACACCTGGGATTAAATTCACAGCTTCGTATTTTCTTATACCCCCATTATCCGGTTCCCAAAGTAATGTTAAGCCTCAGCTAATCTTCAGGGAACCGCTGCATTCCGGGACTCCAGCTGTCATTTGTTTCTATCTGCAAACTGCTAGCAAGCACCCTACAGTGATCCTGCCTCTGGGGGATGAGACCTGGAAGGAGAAAAAGGGAAGAATCTCTAGATGTAAAACTTCCTGAAATGGAAGCAATGGAACAGACCTAGTAGAGTCAATGAAGTGAACTATCACTTCTGTTTTACAGTCACCATGTTGCGATACTGACTAACCAAATGGGGGCCTTGGTTTGCCTGGTGACTGCCCGCTGAGCTTGGCGAATGGATAGAAATTGAACTAATGTGATACCATAAATGCCGAAGAGCATAGCACACTGGGTGCCTGACCTTTCATTCTTTTTTTTTTAAGTTTATTTATTTATTTTGAGAGACGGGGGGGGGAGGGCATATTGAGAGGTAGAGGGAGAGAATCCCAAGCCAGCCCCACACTAGTAGTTTTCAGCCTGATGGGGCTTGAACTCACGAACGGCAAGATCCTGACCTGAGCCGAAACCAAGAGTCCGACGCTTAACCCACTGAGCCACCCAGGTGCCCCTACCCTGATCTTTCCCAAAAGCAAATCTGAGCACATCACCCTCACCTACTTGGAAATCTTTAATGCCTCTCCGTAATTGTGAAAGAACACGACAATCTTAGCGGATACTTACCTGAGCGTATTTCTAGCGCTGCATTTATTACAGTGCATTGGAAATTGTCGACTTCTATGCGTCCCGTAATAGACTGCAAGTTCCTTCCTTGGACTCTCTCCTTCCTTGGTTATCGGAGACCTAGTACGTAATAAATACCCAGTGCGTGTGGGGTCAATGTAGGATAGAGATCACCGTGGTGTTTAATGAACCCAAGAGCTATAGACAGATAGAATTTGAGCAGCATTTCCTATGGCCTGTTTATTTTCAGACCCACCCTCCCAGGTAATCACTTGGATGGCAAAGATCTTCTCTTAACAATTGGTGAATAGTTTCTGCTTCCCAAAGCCTTTTGGACTCTTCAATCTGTTCATCAAACGGTACCTGTCGAGCGCCGAAGTCGGCCTATATGGCATGGTTGAGGTGTTTGAGAAGTTTGCAAGCTGGTTGAAAAAATGTCTTCGACCTTCGTAGATTTGGATACGGAAAGTGGTTACCAACCATCTTGTGTTGCCTGGAACTGTTCAGTTTTAGCACTGAAAGTGTGTCTTGGGAAGCCCCTCAGTCCTAGGCAGACCAGATGGTCGGTTATCCTAGGAGAGATTCAATAGTGCATCTTCTTGATTCCTTATGCCTAATGTGAACCAGAACGAGGGCAAAAATTTGTATGCGAATATTATGGATGTGAACTTGTCCTCCCCTTGCCTTCTTGGGATAACAGCACAGGGGAAAGGAGGATCTAAAAGTAAAGAAATCCATCTACTCTGATCGATTCCTTTGTTTCCCAAAGAAAACTAGGGAATCAGGATCCTTACTGATATTTTGGATGCGGGGCCAAGAGTTGAAATTTATCTTGCCACGGGACGACAGTCCGTTCGCCTGAAGGTGGCTGCTCATTGCCTTGGCTGGTCAGAGTGTCGGAAGCAATCTCTGTCATATACACATGGCGAGGTTTGATTGAAGAAGAAAAGAATGCAAGTGAAATTGTGAAACATAATCATTTCGTTTTGGTAAATGGCCATTAGGCCGGTGGGATAGTAGTAGACAGATGTCCACGTGTTTTGACACTTTGAGCTCTTGATAAATGGTGGAAGTCAACATCTGGGGAGAAATTATCATTTATTCACACAAGTATTGCCTTGCGGGTAAACGTTTATTCAACACGTACTATGTGTCAAGCACCGTGCTGAGGGTTGAGGGAAGACTGATAGCTTGTGAGGAAATTGATTATTATCTCAGTTCAAAAAAAATTTTTTTTGAAGTTTTTATTTATTTTTGAGAGACAGACAGAGTGCAGGCAGGGGAGGGGCAGAGAGAGAGAGGGAGACACAGAATCTGAAACAGGCTCCAGGCTCTGAGCTGTCAGCACAGAGCCCGATGCGGGGCTTGAACTCATGAACCGCGAGATCGTGACCTGAGCTGAAGTCAGACGCTTGACCGACGGAGCCACCCAGGTGCCCCAATTATTATCTCAGTTTCAGTAAATTTATATCCTGCGAAAATGAATGTGAATTTCTTTGTTACCTTTTACGGTAGGGGGGAAATCAGTCCAATATCGGATGGGATGGTTGAGGGAACAATGGTATATGTACATTTTTAAATGCCAGATGGTTAAAGGAAACTTGGACTATTTTAGAAGTTGGCTGCGATATCTTACAGAGTCTGTCCCAGGTTGTTTGAATAGACTGAATGGTAGTATGATTTTTGAGGAGTGAGGGGAGTTTCAACTTTATTTTTAGAAGCAGCCAAAATGTAGAGTCAACGCTGTGCATGAAGTGGGTGAGTAAACCAGGGAATGTGATTTTGATTTAAACAAATAGTTGGAGACTATGAAAATAGTGATCCCATTTTTTTTCTTAGGTGGCTTATAAACTTACTCCAAAGACATTTCTCAAAAAGGAGTTCTGAAAGGATCTTGAATCTATAGCACAATGGTTGGAAAGTGTGTATTTCGCTAAGACGACAGCTTTAAGGGAACACTTGTCTTCTGAAGTATACTTTTTGCTACGTGCTTTTAAATCACATTCAATAACACACAAGCCTGTTATTAAAACTAGTTGAAGAAAAATAACGCTTGCAACCCCGACACTTTAACAAAAGTAATGTTTTTACAGTCTGTTTTGTTACATAACAGTCACTTCTCATAATGTACGATTTTCCATTATGGATTTTCAGGGACGCCTGGGGAGCTCAGTCGCTTGAACATCTGACTCTTGATTCTGGCTGTGGTCATGCCCTCACGGTTCGTGAGTTCGAGCCCTGCGTCAGGCTCACTGCTGACGGTGCAGAGCCTGCTTGGGATTTTCTCTCTCTCTCTCTCTCGCTTGCTCAAGAAATAAACTTTAAAAAAAATTAAAACAAAAATAAGATGGAATTTCACTTTGGGTTTTACACGTCAGCCACCTGAAGCCGCAGATACAAAATAGACAAGCAAACAAAAAGTACACTTGTTTTAGGCTGGAAAGACTCTCCACGGTTAGCTGCCCTTTTGCGTACAGGTAGCAAATGCCAGGTGGCTCATAGTCGTTGTGTAGTTTCTTTCGTTTGAAAGTTTCGGACATGCATGTTTGAAATATCAGGGTTGAGACTCTCTTTTGTCTCCCGCCATGAGTCCCGGCTTCCCAGGAGTGACTGCTGCTCTAGGAGCCTGTAGCTGGTGAAATGAGGATTACTGTAGATGACTTCGTGTGACTTACCGAGCAGCCCAACAGAGCCCACAGTTTTCTCTTATGAAATGCAAAGAAGCCCTTATTTACTGGCATCGCAAGATATCCCAGGCTCCTCTGGTATTTTCTCTGCCAGCCAAAGAATCAACCACTTCTGCAAGTCAAAAGAGTACAGGAACAACCTGAGAGAATGCCTAGGGGCTTGACATGCCATGTTTTAATCTCTTCCTCTTCACCTGATTGGTGAGAGAAGGATTCCCGCCCTAGTGGTGTGGGGATGGCCAAACACACTGATATCCAACACCAGACAGATGAGATTGACAGAACTCTATCAGTCACCTACCGTCACAGCCCGGGGAGGGGTGGGGTGGTAGGGTCCCACATGCCATAGAAGGACACAAGGGTGTTGTGCTTGGGAGCACAGCCAACTAGTGGGGGGGGGGGTCTGTGGGAGGAAGGTTGTGTGACCCTTGGTCCCTGCAGGAGGATGAGATTGGTTTGTTTGAATAATTCCGTCATTTGGCAGGAACTGAAACCCTCTCCTGCGGGTTAAACAGGCACGGTGCCTGGGCCCCTTGATAAGGAGGATTGTTTGGTGAGGGGACTTATCTCAGGAACAGAACGAGGAGGACGACTGTGATTAGGCCATTGGAGGCTCTCCCGATGTCACCAGGTCTCAAGGCAGCACATCACAGTAGGCCTTAATTTGAGGCTTTACAAACGGAATAAGTTAAACGATAAAATAAATAACAGTCATACTGGATTATAATCCGTAGAATACATATCCAGTGAGTCCACGCGGACGTAAGTAAATAATTGAAAAAGCAACAACCCTTCCTTGCAGAAAAATATACTTAACACAGGTAGAAGGAAAGAGAAGAATAGAAAATCACTCTTAAACCTCCCCCCACCCCAGTGGTAACTGTTGCTAGAAAAATCCACTGAAGGACGTGAACCTTAGCGGGCAAAGTTTTGTGCAGCAACAACGAACTTGTACAGTCTCAAAATGCCTTCTCCAAGACATCTGTTACGTACAAAGAGAACAGTAGTAACCTTATAGTAGAGAAAGCTGGCGGCCACTACCTTAACCAAGTGATCAAGGTTAACGGTCAGTAGTGATGAGACACAGAGACCTCATGTAGCCCCATGTACCCCCAACATGATGCGCTGAGAAAGGTGCATCCCCACCTCGGTAGTGGTCTTCCAAAGAATGCATAACTTCAGTCTAATCATCAGAAAACGTGTGAGAAGTCCGAGTCGAGGGACATTCCAGAAAATAACCGGCCAGTACACTTCCCAAGTACTAGGACATGAGCATACTTGAGTATACCTAAGTTTTTATACTTAGGTATAAATCTAATAAAATGTATACAGATCATCTGAGGAAACCCACAAAACCCTGATGAATGAAATCAAAGAAGAACTTAAATAAGTGAAAAGATACTCCAGGTTCATGGATAGGAAGACTCGATACGGTCAAGATGATCGTTTCAACCAACTTGGTCTATAGATTCCGTGCAATTCTAATCAAAATCCCAGCAAGTTATTTTGTGGATATTGACAAGCTAATTCTAAACTTTATATGGAGACGAAAATGACCCAGAATAGCCAACGTAATATGGAAGGAGAACAAAGTCGGAGGGTTGACGCTATGTGACTTCAAGGTTTACTATCAAGGCAATAACTGAGACAAGGTAGTATGGACGAAAGAATAGACAAGAATAGACAAATTGAACAACAGAGCAGAATAGAGAGGCCAGATACAGACCCACGTAAATATAGTCAACCGATCTTTGACAAAGGAACAAGAGAAATACGATGGAGCCAAGGTAATCTTTTCAAAAAATAATGCTGGAACACTGGATATCCACATGCCAAGAAATGAATCTAGACGCAAACCTTATACCCTCAGCTCAAAATGAATCACAAACCTAAAGGTTAAACACAAAACTATAAAAACCAGAAGATAACATAGGAAAATCCTATATGGCCTGAGGTATGACAATGACTTTTCAGATACCACACCAAAGACAGGTCCATGAAACAAATCACTGCTACGCGGGACATCATTAAAATGAAAAACCTGTGCTCTGCAAAAGACGATGCCAAGTGAATGAGAAGACAAACCACAGACTGGGAAAAAAATATTTGCAAAAGACGTCTGGCAAAAGAGTGTTATCCAAAGGTTTGCAAAAAATTCTTAATTTTCTTAATGTTTATTTATTCTTGAGAGAGAGGGGGCGGGTAGAGAGAGACAGGGAGACACAGAATCCGAAGCAGGCTCCAGGCTCCGAGCTGTCAGCACAGAGCCTGACGCGGGGCTCCAACCCATGAACTGTGAGATCATGACCTGAGTCGAAGTCAGACGCTGAACCGATTGAGCCACCCCGGCGCCCCAGGGGGCAAAAAATTCTTAAAACTCAAAAATGAGAAAACAAGACGAACAAAATGTGTTTTGATTAAAAAATAGGTCAAAGACTTGGAACAAAAACCTCACCAAAAGAGGATACACAGGTGGCAAACGAGCACGTGAAAAAATGCTTCACGTCACATGTCGCCAGGAAAATGCGAATTAAAACAACAGTGAGATACCACTACCCACCATTAAGAATGGCTATAATCTGGGGGCACCTGGACGGCTCAGCCGAGCGTCCGACTTCAGCTCAGGTCATGGTCTCGCAGCTCGTGAGTTCGAGCCCCGCACTGGGCTCACCGCCGTCGGTGCGGAGCCCCCTTCGGATCCTCCGTCCCCCCTCTCTCTGCCCCTCCCTCGCTTGCACGCTCTCTCTTTCACAAATAAATAAACATGAAAAAAATAAAACCCAAAGCAAAGAATGGTATGATCCGGAGCAGTGACACCACCAAACGCTGATGAGAATGCAAGGGAGTACAGCCACTCTGGAAATCAGTTGGGAATTTTCTCCTAAAACTCAACATGCTTTGACCCTGTGACGTAGCAATCACCCCCCCTTGCTATATACCCAAACGAACTGGAAGACGTACATCCACATGAAATCCTGCACTTGAGAAGAGTTAACAGCCACTTTTTCCAGAATTGCCCAAACTCAGAAGCAACCGAGTTGTTCTTCGGTAGGTGAATGGTTAAGTAAACGGTGGTACGTCTGGGCAACGGAATAGTATTTAGCCCTCAAAAGAAATCAGTTATCAAGCCACGCGTGAAAAGACGTGGAGGGAACTTCCATGCGTATGACTAATCGGAAAAGCTACTACATACTGTATGATTCCAGCTATGTAACACTCTGGAAAAGACAAAACGACGGAGACTGTTAAAACGCCCAGTGGTTTCCAGGGTTTGAGGGGAGGATGGATGGGCAGAGCACCGAGGAGTTTTAGGGCAATGAGAATTCTCTGTATCCATACTGTAATTACGAATACATGTCATGGTACGTTTTTTTCACTTATGCAGCGATTAGTTTATGTACTATAGGGAATTGACTCCCGTGATTATAGAGACGGAAAAGTCCCAAGATCTGCAGGGCAAACTGACAAGCTGGAGACCCAAGAAAGCCAATAGTTTAGTTCTAGCGTGAGTCCGTAGGCCAGAGAACCAGGAGATTCATCGGTGTAGCTCCAATCTCAAGGCTAGCAGGCTGGAGACACAAGAAAGCTGATATTTCAGTTTGAGTCCAGAGGCAGGAAGAAAAATGGTATCCCAGTTTGAAGACTATCAGGCAGGAGTTATTCTCTTACTCGGGTGAGGGTTATTATTTTTGTTCTAGTCAAGCCTTCAACTGATTAGACGTGGCCCACCCACACTAGAAAGAGTAACCTGCTTCATTCAAGTCTATCAATTTAAATGTTAATCTCGTCGGAAACACCCAGAATGATGTTTAACCAAATACCTAGGCACCCTGTGGCCCAGTCAAGTCGACATATAGAATTAACCATAGTCACTATCTTTATTCAAACTTATAGAAGTTACAACACTAAGAGTGTTTGGATTCTCTGCCTCCCTCTCCTTCTGCCCCTCCCACCCTCTCTCTTTCTCTCAAAAATAAACATTTAAAAATGTAAAATAGAGCTACCCTATGACCCAGCAATTGCATTACCAGGCATTTATCCGAAGGATACAAAAACGCCGATTCAAAGGGCACACGCACCCCAATGTTTATAGCAAGCGCTGTCAACAATTTCCAACATTTGTAAAGAGCCCAAATGTCCATCAACTGACAAATGGCTAAAGAAGATAAAGAACATGACTCAGCGATCAAAAAGGCTGAAATCTTGCCGTTTGCAACAACATGGATGGGACTAGAGTAAACTGTGCTAAGGGAAATAAGTCAGGCGGAGAAAGACGAATGCCATATGATTTCAAACATTCATATGCGGCATGTAAGAAACAAAACAGATGAACACAGGGGAAGGGAAGGAAAAAGAAGATAAAAACAGAGAGGGAAGCGAACTATAAGGGACTCTTAAATAAAACAAACTGAGGGTTGCCGGGGCGGGGGGAGAGGTGGGGGAAGGGGCTAAATGGGCGATGGACATTAAGGAGGGTACTTGTTGGGATGAACACTGGGTGCTATATGTCAGTGAGCACTGGGGGTCATAGGGAAGTGATGCATCACTGAATTCTACTCCCGAAGCCAGTATTACACTATATTTTAACTAACTTGAATTTAAATAAGAACTAAAGAAAAGAATAGAACAGAAAAGAAAAGAAAAGAATAGAACAGAAAAGAATAGAACAGAAAAGAAAAGAAAAGAAAAGAAAAGCAGTGCAGTTTCTGATAAATACAGAAATGCATTGCCTAGTTCCTCCTTTAAGGCATGACTTCCTGCTCAACTATGGGCAGTGGGATCAGTCTTATACGTGAGACATATCTGTTGAGAACGAGAGAAATATTCGCTTTTAATAATAACGATGGGGGCGCCTGGGTGGCGCAGTCGGTTAAGCGTCCGACTTCAGCCAGGTCACGATCTCGCGGTCCGTGAGTTCGAGCCCCGCGTCGGGCTCTGGGCTGATGGCTCGGAGCCTGGAGCCTGTTTCCGATTCTGTGTCTCCCTCTCTCTCTGCCCCTCCCCCGTTCATGCTCTGTCTCTCTCTGTCCCAAAATAAATAAAAAACGTTGAAAAAAAATTTAAAAAAAAATAATAACGATGGCGCTGAGAAGCTGTTTTCTGAGTTGTGGATTTCATTTTTAATAGGTTTATCTGTTCAAAACTATACTAGAAAGTGGGTCTCTGTCGTGCACGGGCGGTGTCTCACCGATCTTTGTATCTCCTGACCACCTAACACACCGCCCGGCTCTCAAAAGCGAGTTAATGAATGTGGGTTTTTTTTTTTCTTTTTCAACTACTACACATATTAGGACTTGCAGATTTTAGGCTGCCGGAACGGGCTCTCCGTTGGTGAAACAGAAATGTGTCCAGCGGGAGCAGGTTGACATAACTTGTGAAATATACCGATCAAATGTAATTAACGCGTTTCCGCTGGGTGGTTTAGCTGCTTGCTAAGGGTGACGGATTCCCTGCTTTCAAATATTTTATAAGCCAGTGGCAGCCTGCTGAAAGACAGTGTACTTGTTCAATTAATATTGCCCAGGCTCGTTTAGTGTGTGTGTGTGTGTGTGTGTGTGTGTGTGTGTATTTACTACCAGGTGGGGCAGCCCGAGGAAAGCACATTGCTTTGCTGTTTCTTCATCTTCCGATCCACCCCCTAGTGGTGAGATCCAGTCACTCCCCTCAGGCTTTGCCTCGGAGCTGCTAGGGCGGGGTTGGCTCCCTGGAGAGCCAGCTGAACCCTCACTCCACTAGGTGGCATTCGACTTGCCATCTAGGAGGGACATAGTAACTGTGGAGAAGAGAGGTCAAGGTCATAGGTTATATCCTCTTGCTCCCAGCTCTCGGAGGTAAAGCAGCTCTGAGAAGGCTCTGAGTAAGATGGCTGTGAATTTTAATGACCCAACCTGTGGCTTCTTCCAGAAGGAAGTTGTGGAGTTCCTCAATAAGCAAATCCTTCGAAATGGAGTCAGCCCACAGTTCTACCTGATGCAGATGTGCGAGTCCTGGCGTGACTTGGAGAAAAAGCTGCGCGACATCCTGACTGACTCGGCAGTGTCGGGGGCCATGAAGGAAGCCTGCGCCTGGAGGACCCTGGCCCTGGCGGTGCGCATGGCCGAGAAGCAGAAGCGCGATGACACCCGGAAGGTGAGGAAACTCCAGGATCAACTCCATGAGCAGAAGCTGTTCACTAATGTCTTGGTCGGCATGGTGAACAAACTCAGGACGACACGAGAGAAGGAGAAGGAGAAGGCCCAGACCCAGCTTCAGGAAAACCTCGTGCTGCTCCGTGGGGTCGAAGCAGAGCGAAACATGCTCAGGAGCGAGCTGCTCAGGGTGCTGGGCACCCAGCCCCAAAGGCAGGAAGGGGCCGTGGGAGAGAGTTGGGACCAGCAGGCGCAGACATCAGGTATGGGTGCTTTTGCTCAGGCCGCAGCAAGTTACCGGACAGGGCGGGAGGCAGTGAACAAGTTCCTGGACAGGGCGGGAGGCGGTGAAAGAAACAAGCCCCGAGTCTGTTACTCCTCCTGGGACTGCTGCTTTTTTTTTTTTTTTTTTTTTTTTTTTTTTTGTTTGGTGGTGGTCCTGGGGTTGGGGGGAGAGGCCCAGGAGGAGGAAGGGATCTCTGGATGGGGCGATGACCAGCAGGTGCCTCTTTCTCCCTTGCTCTCAAGTCCTGGGGGCCTGGGCTTCGTTAGGCGGGTCCACGGCCACCCCTCAGTCCCTCTGAATCCTTTTACTCATTCCTCCCCCCCCCCCCGCCCGCATTTTTCTCTCCCAGGAGCGGCAGCAGAAGCAGAAACTGCAGGAGAAGGAGAAAGAGAAGGAGAAGCAGAAGCTGTAGCAGATGCGGCGGCAGTTTCTGCCGTGAGGAATCCCACACCCGACTGGAGGGGTAAGCACTCCCACTACAAGAAGTTCTCGCAGCAGCGGTTTAAGAGGGAGGCTGCCTTCTCTGGCTCGGCAGGTCGCAATCCCCGGCGCCACGCCGGAGACTGGGATTGTGACAGGTGTCATTCGGTGAATTTCTCGTGGCGAAAGAAGTGTTATAAATGTAAAAACTTCCCGTACGGAGAGGAAGGTGAGGGCTCTTACCCTGGCAGGGATGTCTCTGAATTCTAACAAATTTATTTCCTGATGCTCCCTTCTGATTTAGAAATGGAGCCAGAGCCTGGTTTTTTGTTGTTATTACTGTTTTTTGAACAGCAGGCAGAAATTTCTTAGGGTGTAAGATTGGAAAGGAAGAGTAGTAGGAGAGCTGTCTTTATAGAGATGGGGCATTCGCTTGAAGGGGCATGTTGTTGATTAGATATTATGTCAAAACAGACAAAAAGGAAAAAGGTCATCTTGACCCTTGCCAGCCCTTAACATCTCACCTACCCGCTTCAGGCTCTGAGTGAGTTATATATAATAGCTAAATAGTTCAATCGTTTTCTTAGTTTTAGGTCTATAACTTGCTTTCAAACGTTCTTTCGCTGATTCGATAACATTTGGGAAACACACGAACAAAGTAAAGAGAATAAAAATCACACAAAATGCCAGCCCCTAGAAACAATCCTTAGAACACAGTTTTGCCGGGCTTCCGTGGTTGTGCACAGATGTACACATGCACAAACACGTATGTACATGAATGCAGAAACATGCTGGTTTTTTTTTTTTTCAAAATGAAATTAAACTGTGCTTATATCTCAGGAATCGTCTGTAAAGAAATGACATTCATTTAAATAGGGGAAATTGAGGGATACGTGCGTGCACACATGAAATGCTAATCCAGCCACCTGGGGACAATACCCTCCAAAATTTAGTTGCATCGATTTTCAACCCTTTTTACTTGTGTGTATGTTGTTCTTGAAATTAATTTGTTCTTCTTACTTCTAAAGTAAAACACTGAAAGTCAGAAACAGCGGAGAAGCAAAAAGAAGAAAATACCTCTTAAGCATAATCTCATTATTCAGAAAATCGTTATTCTTATCTAGATCCGTTTTAGTTTTAAAGATGTTAAATGTTCAATGCTATTAAATGTTTAATAGTTACGTTAAGCTATACTTATGCATACATAATACATATAAAAATTTAAAAGCTGCATATATGTCACACATCTTCCACTCCTACTTTCTTGAGGATCGGTTATGATAGTTTTCGTTTGCATTCCAAGTTCTTGATTTCATGCTCAGTTCATTTGTTTTCGTCCGTTTCCCACAATGTTTAAAGATGAGAAATTTCTGTCAAGTGTGATGTGGTCCTTACATCAGAAAAAGAGTATGTATTTATATATGTGTGTGTCTATACACATATATCTGATGCTGCTGATTAAAATGGTAAAAATTGAGAGGGAAGAATTTTACTATGCAAATTTTTTAAACGTGTTTTCGGACTACATCTCCGCAATCACCACGGGCTGCAAACTTGGGAGAACAGGCATGGGATCGTTTCATCCATGCCAAGATTAGGACATTTGCACTAAATTTTTCTGTGGCAATAACTTTCTGAATCGCCTGTGTTTATGTTAATATGGAACAAAAAGTTTTGACATCTGGAAAAATGGCCCCAACTGTATTTTTGTAGGGAGCGCTTCATGTAAACTGAATGTGTGATATTAATTAGAATATACTGTAAGCCACGTTGTGCATTTGAAGACATTAATGTAGTGAAAAATGTATAAGAACCTATGGAATTAATCCACATGAATGTACCCTTTGTTTAGTTTAAAAGTTGTAATAGTAAGAACATGTTTTCTATTGATTTTTGATATTGTGTTTTCGGATATTTTAGGTCGCTTTGAGGGGTTTTAAGGTAATGTAATGTTCTGGTCATGGGTCAAGTGTGTCTATGTGTAAGAACCACTGAAACTTTAATGGGTACCGCTCAAAATTATATGTGGGGCAGCAATTAGAATGGAAGAACACTGCTGAAAGTTATAATGGGGAAAATACCTATATTCAAAATTAGAGACTTAAATTAAAAAATCGAGGTCCTCATTTTGGCTCACGAAAACGAGAATCAGAAAGATTTTTAGAAGGGCCTCGGAAGGCAGTATTGTTTTGTTTCCTTTCGTTCTGTTTTCGGTTCGTAGATTTCCAATAGTGTTAGGGGACTCTATCTGGGGCACTAAATGACCCATGCTTTTAGAATCTCTGCTCTTCCCTGAGAGGTAGGATGTCCAGATAAAATACAAGATGCTCAGTTAAATGTGAATTTCAGATAAACGACATATTTTCTTTTTGTTCACGTCCGTACGTGATATTGGCATGTATTTTTTTTTTTTTCTTGTAACTCTCGACAAAGCCCCCCGGAGCGAGATTGGCTTTTACTTTCCTTTTCAAGTAAAAATGGTACAGGCTTTTCTGGCAGAGAGGAACATTCGGACCTTTACAATTTGGACGCGATTTCCGGATCCAGGGACGGAGAACCAGCAAGAAGAAGAGAAAACGGAAACTTTGAAAACATCAACAGTGAAGGTGGAGTGAGCGTGTGAGTTGGGTACGGCAATATATAGCACGATATGGCAATCCCGATTAGTGAAAAGAGACTGGGAACAGGGAATTTGGAGATAAATTGGAAATGTGCGCTCTTGCCCTGGAAGTCTCTTGCTGTCCCTGCGACAGCCTAAACAATCTCTTAAGTGAGCCGTCCCCTACCCCTGCCCCCCTCCCCTCCCTCCCTTCCCCCTTCCCCCCCCGCCCGTCCCCCTGCCCTCCCCTCCCCCCTCCTCCTGCCCTCTCCTCCCTCCTCCCTCCTCCTCTCCCTCCTCCCTCCTCCTCTCCCTCCTCCCTCCTCCCTCCTCCTCTCCCTCCTCCTCCCGCCCTCCCCTCCTCCCCCCCGCCCGTCCTCCTGCCCTCCCCTCCCCCCTCCTCCCGTCTTCTCCTCCCTCCCTCCTCCTCCCTCCCCTCCCTCCCTCCTCCTCCCTCCCCTCCCTCTCGCCTCCCCCCTCCCCTCCCTCCCGCCTCCCGCCTCCCCCCTCCCACCCCCTCCCCTCCTCCCCTCCCCCCTTCCCCCGCCCGCCCCCCTGTGCTCCCCTCCCCCTGCTCTCCCCTCCCCTCCCCCTGCCCCTCTTCCCTGCTCTCCCTTCCCCCGGCCCCTTCCCCCACCCACCCCCCTGCCCTCCCCTCCCCCTACCCCCGTCCTGCCCCCGCCACCATTAAGGGTAGCATCATGGAAAACTCCGGGCAGTGCTCGGATATTGGTGGCTCCTGAAACTACCCTCCATTTAAAGGAATCAGGGCTTTTCGGAGGGTGGCTGGCGCAAAATGTCAGGGCAGACAGAAGCAAGATGAGCCTAGGGCGTCTTGCCGTTTAGGTAAGTGAGAATGCCGAAGAGGGCTCTCTCATCGGGCAGGGTGGGGTGTTGAGCGGTAAAAGAGATGCCCGCTTGAAAAAGCCCCTCACTGGGCAAAAAGTGGAAATTGGGTATAAAAACAACCTCCCCTGCACCCCACCACCCCGAAACAAACAAATAAAAAACCCCAAGCCACAATTGCGCTCTATCGGAACCGTTGAGTCCGTTAAAAAAAAAAAAAAAAAAAAAGACAAATCCATGATGGTAGTAATGACTTACAGGTAACCTAAAGCATGATTAGAAGATGCTTGTGGTACACACAAGAATTTCCAGCATTGGCTATAAAAATGCTATATATTGACAGATCCAACTTGCACAACTCTGCACGCCACGATTTCCTCCACGAAGGTGTAACACAGATGGTGGAGATATATGGACTGTGGGGGTATTATTAATATATGGAAAGGCATTAATTTTAGCCTGGAGAGAACGATGTGGGGGGAAGTGCAGAGGTGTGCCTCCTTCTGTAAGGAGACAGCTACATAACAGAAAGGCATCTTCAACAAGTGAGAGCTGTACCCTTCAGAATAAAGGAAAAAAATTAAAAAAATTAAAAAAAAATGTCAAAGGAATTTGATAATCTTGCTAGGTAAGAGAGTTTATAAAGCTTTTGCAATTTTTTCGAATGTTATATTACTAGAAACAAAATGTTATAAATGTGTGGATTTAACAGTGTCTCTGGGTCCGTGAAACCTCTGAAGGTAAACCGAAGGAGGATGCTAGCATTTCCATTCTTGTGATCGGTGTATTGAGCTTGTGTGCTCAAGAGTGTCTTTGCCTACGATGCTTGTCTGATATTCATCTAGCTGGTGCGATCACGGCTAGCGTAAATAAACCAGTTATTGTGAATCCACATTACTTCACGTCTTCTGTGTGTTCTTATTGCCACGTGGAAAGAATTCTTAGGGGAAGCAAGGTCAGATCAACAGATTTGCACGACATTATTTCCTATTTATTTATTTATTTATTTTGAGAGAGTGAGAGAGAGAGAGAGAGAGAGAGAGAGAGAATCCCAAGCAAGCTCAGCACTGCCAGCGCAGAGCCCGACTCAGGGCTCGAACCCACAAACCGGGAGATCATGACCTGCCCGGAAACCAAGAGTCCCACCCGTCACCGCCTGAGGCCCGCGGACGTCCCAAGGCCAAAGCCTTAAAAAAGGAAATAAACAGTAAGTGTTCTTTCCATCTGTATTGCATGTGGTAATGGGAGAGCAGGAAGAGTAAGGTGACTACATCCTAGGCGTCTCGTTCTGTTAGGATGCTGTCACTTGGAATCCCGTGTCGTTGCAAGCTCATTCTGGTCGCTGGCATCATTCGGTTTCTTGTGATTGTATGTGGGCTACGTGGGCGAGGGACACATATGTGACCAACCGTTCGATAGCCTTTGTCCAATTCGGAATCAAGATAGTTAGCTTCTTTCACTATTGTTATTTTTCGTAAAATCTTGGCTCGAAGCTTTGTCTGTTGATCATCTCTGTCAGTGTCTTAGTAAAGCAGAAATTCAGGAAAAACAAATCCTAAATGCCGTGAGGTCAGCTTTCATTTTTTTCAAGTTCCTTATGGTTGAGGACACATTATCAATATACTTTTAATTTTTTTTTTCAACGTTTATTTATTTTTGGGACAGAGAGAGACAGAGCATGAACGGGGGAGGGGCAGAGAGAGAGGGAGACACAGAATCGGAAACAGGCTCCAGGCTCTGAGCCGTCAGCCCAGAGCCCGACGCGGGGCTCGAACTCACGGACCGCGAGATCGTGACCTGGCTGAAGTCGGACGCTTAACCGACTGCGCCACCCAGGCGCCCCTCAATATACTTTTATATTATGCATTTTATAAATATATAAATATAATTTAATATTATACATTTCATGTAGTATTATCACATGTGCGTTTCCTTTTGAAGTAGCCTTTTAAAATCTCCCCCCATGTTTGTTATTATCTTAAAAAGTGGTGTGTGTATATGTGTGTGTGTGTACATATATATATATATATACACCATTACATATATGTGTAAGTATATATATATGCACATACACCATTATATATGTGTATATGTATATATACCATCACACACGCGCATACATATGTATATACATCATATATATATTTACACCATCATATATGTGTATATGTATATATACCATCATACATACACATATATACATCATCCTATATGTATATACACATATATATATGTACACACACACACCATCATATATGTGTATACGTATATATACCATCACACACATATATATATATACATCATATATATACACACACACACACACCATCATATGTGTATATGTATATATACCATCACACACACACACACACACATATCATCGTATGTATATATATATGATGGGAGTTCCTTTGTAGATTCCAATCTTTTTTTTCCTCTTGCCGCTTTTAGGATTCTCTCTTTGTCTTTGATTTTTGACAGTTTCGTTATAATCCATCTTTAGGGAAGGTCATTTTGCATTGAGATCATGGGGTAATCTCTCAGCCCTGTGAACTTGGATGTCCAGGTCTCTCCTCAAATTTGGGAAATTCTCAGCTATTGTTCCTTTAAATAAATTTTCTTTTTCCTTCCCTCTCTTCTTCAGGAACTCCAGTGATTCTGATATCGGTATGTTTGACGGTGTGCAACTGACCACATAGGCTTTCTTTGCTTTTTTCCCTCTTTTTTTCCTTTCTTCTCTGACCGGGTTATTCTCTAGCTCACTGATTCTATCTTCTGTTTGGTGTGCTTCTCCACCGCATTTTTTTTTTTTTTTTATTTCATTCACTGACTTCTTCGGGTCCGGAATTTTTGTTTGGGTCTTCTTACGATTTTTGTCTCGGTGTTAAATTTCTCCTTTTGCTCAGGTATTGGTTTCTGATTTTGTCCAGTTGTCTTTCTGTGTTTTCTTGCAGGTAGCTCGTGGAGTTTTCTCAAAACAGCTGTTATGAGTCCTGTATTGGGTGATGCCAGAATTCCCCAGAATTCCCTGGTTTTGAGTTTGATTACTGGAGGATTATCGAGATTTTGGGGGGGGGGGGCGGTGGCACGTTCCCTGAAGTTTTGTGTTGATGTTTTCCCTTTCAAAGTAGCGTCTTTTTCCCTTTTTAGTAGTTGCCTCCCGGTGGCATATACCGTCTATTGGTTCTGCTTATATCTGTGTTCTGAGGGCTCTACCCGTTTCCCGGAGCTCAGTCTCACCATCACACTCAGAAATGGGCCCAAGGAGATCGCTGCGGGGTGGGGAGTGCAGGGTTACCTTTGGAGTCATTGGGTGTCCCCGCAGGCCTGGCGGGGGAATCCTCAGCCTCGTGGATGGGCTCCTTGCTGTGGTCCTAAACACCGTCAGCAGGGTCCACATCCCTTTAGTGCCTCCTGGTATTTTTATCTGCCCGTTTCCTGATCTCTTTCATCCTCCCAGTCCTGGAGGTCCTGCCTCGGTGCCCTGGGGGCTGCAGAAGAAAAATGGGTTTCTCTAAGCAGTGCCCTGTGCAGCATCCAAACTCATATATGTAGAGATCCCATGAGGTGTTGAAATCTGTCCTTGGGAAGCCTCATCTTGTACACAGGCTTTCTCCCCAAATCAGTGCTCCGCGGGTAATTCCCCGACCGTGGCTCAGGGGTCTGGGGCCAGTTCACCAGCTCTTGCTGGTTCTGCCGCCCTAACCACGTCTGTTTACCTGGCACACAGGTACCTGGGACTTCTCCCAGGTCCCACGGTGTATGGGACTCTTCCCAGGTCCCGTGCTGCACGATGCTGGATCCCACAGCTCCCACAGAGGCACTTTTGCTCACGGATGGAAGCCCAGTTTTAGTTGTTAACAGGAGGGGTGGAAGGAGGAGGGTCCTACGTAGCCGTGATGCTAATAGCACTCAGCGTCACGGTTTATTCCAGAATCTGCTGGCGACGGTCATTGAGAGATTTTACCGTGGCCGACAGTGGGCTAATGAGAATTATTTTACACACATCCATCCATACTGCTGCTCTTATTTCTTTATGACAGATGTACAGAATTGGAAAATCACAGTGTGCTTCTCATTTCTTTCACACACACACACACACACACACGCAAAGGTTCTCGCAACTTACGTTTTAAAAAAATATTCATTTTATTTAATTTTGAGAGCGCGCGAGAGGGCACCAGGGAGGGGCAGCGAGAAAGGGAGACACAGGATCCGAAGCAGGCTCCACGCTGACAGGAGAGAGTCCGACGAAGGGCTCGGACCCACGAACCGTGAGATCATGACCTGAGTCGAAGTCAGACGCTCAACCGACTGAGCCCCCCAGATGCCCAGGAACTGACATTCCTATGTGATTACATTTTCTTCCATCAAGGGCCTTTTCTCTTCATTCGCTCCATCACTCAGCGTTGGTTGCTGTTTTTGATTTGCTGGTTTTACGAGTAAAGGACTATCTTCTTTTTCAGGGGAGGACATTTAATCAAATAAGAGGTTAAGTATCCTTCTATAACCTTGTGGTTCATTTGAATTTTGTCTTCCACAGAATGTCTTTTTTCTACCCTTAGCACATTTAATAGTGAATTCTTTGCCTTTTTACTTTTCCATTTATAGAAGCTCTTTGTATATTATAAATGTGAATGCTTGAATTTATGCTAAAATATTTTTTCTCAACTTCTGGTTTTTTTTGAGGTGATTTATGTTGTATTTAATCAGAGAAAAATTTTTATTGGTTTGTAAACCAAAAATGACTCTCCTATTTTTTACAGCTTTTAGTTTTTGGATAAGTTTCAGAAGCTCTTCTCTACCTCCTAGTTCCTTTATTATTTTTTCTTTTTCAGGAAAACTCTGATCCCTCTGAAATTTATTTAAAAACTTTTTTATGTGTATTTATTATTTGGAGAGAGAGAGAGAGACAGAGTGCAAGCGGGAGAGGGGCAGAGACAGAGGGAGACACAGAATCCGAAGGAGGCTCCAGGCTCTGAGCTGTCAGCACAGAGCCCGACGCGGGGCTCGAACTCATGGAGCACAAGATCATGACCTGAGCTAAAGTCAGATGCTTAACTGACTGAGCCACCCAGGTTCCCCTGATATTTATTTTTGATTATGGTATGATGTTGTGATCCAACATTGTGTTTTATCAGTTGGATAACCAATTGTTCCAGGATCTGTTGTGAGGTATTCCTTTCTCCTGAATTGAAATTAGCTTCTGTTAATTGCTAAATAATTGTACATATTTTCTGGACACTCAATTGCATCTCAATTTTATTGAGATTTTATTTTTTAGTTTATTTACTTATTTTGAGGGAGAGCATGAGCAGGGGAGGGCAGAGATAGAGGGAGAGAGAGAGAATCTCAAGCAGGCTCCATGCTGTCGGCACAGAGCCCGACACAGGGCTCAATCTCATGACCTGAGCCGAAACCAAGAGTTTGACACTTAACCAACTGAGCCACCCAGGTGCCCCACATCTATTTTATTTTTTTAAGTTTATTTATTTAAAAATTTTTTAGCGTTTATTTATTTTTGAGAGATAGGGAGATACGGAGTGTGAGCAGGGTTGGGGCAGAGAGAGAGAGACACGCACGCAGAATCCGAAGCAGGCTCCAGGCTCTGAGCTGTCAGCATAGAGCCTGACGCGGGGCTTGAACCCACGAACTGTGAGATCATGACCTGAGCCAGTCAGATGCTTAACCCACTGAACCGCCCAGGCCCCCCTTAAAGTTTATTTATTTATTTTGAGAGAGAGAGAGAGAGAGAGCACAGGAGGGGCAGAGAGAGAGGGAGAGAGAGAATCCCAAGCACTTTCAGTGCAGAGCCTGATGTGGGGCTCAACCTCATGAACCTCGAGATCGTGACCTGAGCCGAAATCAAGAGTTGGACGCTTAACCGACTGAGCCAGCCAGGCTCCCCACGTCTGTTTTATTTTTAACTTGAACTCTATTTTGAAATAATTTCAAACGTTTAGAAGATTTGCAAGAATACTATAAGTAACTCCCATATTCTCTTTAGTAGAAGTAACTCCCATATTCTCTTTACTCATATTCACAAAGTATTTCCTGTTGAATTTTGGTAGAAAGCCTTTATTATACAGTTTCCGATATTTCCATTTTACTTATGTTTTTTCGTTTTTAACGAGGAATGGAGGCCGAATTTTTCAAATGCCTTTGCTGCATTAATCGTGTTTTTGTCTTTTAGTTTGTTGATAGATTTTGCCGAAGTTGACTGGTTTTTTCATTCCAGAAACAAATGATACTTGGCCACGGTATATTACCTGATGCACGGACAGCTCTGATTTTTTAACATTCTGTGTATAATTTTTGCATCTGTTTTAAAAAGCCAGATAGTTCTGCATTTTTTCTTTCAGACTACCTTTATGAGGTGCTAGTGTTGAGGCTATATTCACTGAATAAAATAAATTTGGAAGCTCACCATCAAGTGCTATACTATAGTAGTGTAATTTTTCTTTTAAATTATAGGGGGGACAAACCAGAAGAGAGTCATAAATATGGAGAACAAACTGAGGGTTACGGGAGGGGGTGTGGGGGAGGATGGGCTAAATGGGTAAGGGGCACTAAGGAATCTCCTCCTGAAACCATTGCTGCACGATATGCTAACTAATTTGGATGTAAATTTAAAAAAAAAATTTGTTTAATGTTTATTTATTTTTGAGAGAGAGAGAGAGAGAGGAGACAGAGCATGAGCAGGGGCAGAGAGAGAGAGTGAGACACAGAATCTGAAGCAGGCTCCAGGCTCCAAGCTGTCAGCACAGAGCCCAATGTGGGGCTCGAGCTCACGAACCGCGAGATCATGACCTGAGCCAAAGTGGGATGCTTAACCGACTGAGCCACCCAGGTGCCCCTGGATGTCAATTTTAAAAAAGAAAAAAGAAAAGTTAAAAAAAATAAATTATTTTCTGGATAGGTTATTCATTAATATGTTTCAAAGAACAAAATTGAATAGAAAGGCAACATTTAGAGCGCCTGAATGTCTCAGTCGGTTGAGAGCCCCAACTTCAGCTCAGGTCATTTTCTTGCCGTGTCTGGGTTCAAGCCCCACGTCGGGCTCGCTGCTGTCAGCACAGAGCCCGCTTCGAGGATCCTTTGTCCCCTTCTCTCTCTGCCCCTCCCCCACTCTCTGTCTCTGTCAGCCTCTCTGTCGCTCTCTCGGTCAGCCTGTCCCTATGTACCCCTTCCCTACTGTCCCCGCAGGCCCTGTGGATAAACACGTCTTTTGTTTTTTAAATCCATTCAGTGTTCCTTTATGCAAGATACACTCAAATGCAGATATGTATTATCATTTTCGCCATTTCTTACACAAAAAGGTAGTATCTGTGTAGTCTAAAATGTATCTTGATTTTTTTGTCATTTAGTAACCGGGATCATTTTACTCATTGCAAATAAAGCTTCCTCGCTTTTTTAAAAGGGTTTATTTTGAGAGAGAGAAAGAGAGAGAAAGCACGAGCAAGGGAGGGGCAGAGAGAAGGAAAGCGAGAATCCCAAGCAGGCCTCCCCGTGCGGAGCCCCGATTTGGGGCTTGAACCCCCAACCCGTGAGATCATGACCCGAGCCACCCGGGTGCCCCATAAACCTTCCTCACCTTTTAACCTGCGTAATATTCGATTCTGTGACTGTACCACGCCTACTGATGGACACTAATAGTTTCAATATTTGGTCTTACAAACGACGCCTTAAGAAATAAACATATCCGTACGGCTCCCGTGCAGGCATATCCGTAGGATAAATCCCCTGAAATAGGATTCCTGGCTCAATAGGCAAAACACGTGTAATTTTGCTAGCTGTTGCTAAATTCCCCTCTACAGGCGTTGAATCATTTTGCATTCCCCAAAGCAGTGCATGACGAGCGGGCCAGTTGTCTGACAGCCTGGAACGTGTTGAACGAGCTCCGTCGGTTTTCATGGAAAGTACTCTAGGTTGCCGCTTTGCAGCTGCTGTAGAAGTTGCGAAAGAAACAAATGGCACAGTTTCCAATCAGGCATTCTTCCTCCTGGGCCTGAGGAGAATAAGGAAATTAAAAAAAGATGAGGGAGAGGCTTCGGACGTGAAGGGGAGACACTTGTCTCACGGCATGGGAGCGATGGGACAAAGACGGGCGCTGTCCGGGGTTTGATTTGTGTCCGGGAAGAGAAGATCGGAAATTGACTGGACTCTGTCGGGATTAAGTTTTAGAGAGAGAAGGGGTGGGCATTTGCTGCCATTTGTAGTATTTGCTGCTTTTCTCCGATAAATATTTTATGACCACTGGGTTTGATTTTCATGTTTTGTAATTGAAGGGTAGCTGACGTGCAATCCTGTGTTAGTTTCAGGTGCACAGCAGAGCGATTTGACGGATACACTGCAGACCGCTCACCACGATAAGCACGGTCACCACCTGTCACTCTCCAAAGTTATGCCGATAGAATCGACCGTATTCCCTGTAACTTACATATTTTATTCCTGGCACTTGGTACCTCTTTATCCCCTTCACCTTTTTTTGCCCTTCTCCCCACCTCCCTTCTCTCTGGCAACCACCAGTTTGTTCTCTGTATTTGCGAGTCTACTTCGGTTTGGGTTTGTTTGTTCGTTTGCTTTGGTTATTTGGTTCTACCTTCAAGTGAAATCTTGTGGTATTTGCCTTTCTCTGACTTACTGCACTTAAACTAATGTCCTCTAGGTCCATCCGTGTTGTGACAAATGGCGAGATTTCACTTTTTTTTTTTTTATGGTCGAGTAATATCCCATTGTGTATACATGCCACCATTTCTTTACCTGTTCATCTATTGGTGGAGCACTTAGAAGGTTCTGTATCTTAGCTATTGTGAATAATGCGGCAATCAACGTAAGGGTACGTACATCTGTTGGGATTTGTGTTTTTTCCCCTTCGGGGAAATACTCAGAAGAAGAATTCCTGGGTCGCATGGTATTTCCATCTTTAATTTTTTGAAGAACTTCCATACTGTTCTCCGTAGCGGCTGCACAAATTTACCTTCTCACCAACAGCGCATAAGGGCTTCCTATTCTCCACATCCTCGCCCACACTTGTTATTTCTTGTCTTTTTTAACGGTAACCATTCTGACAGGTGGAAGGTGACATCTCATTGTGGTTTTGATTCACATTTCCCCGATGATGAGTGATGTAGAGCATCTTTTCATTTGTTTGCTGGCCCTCTGGATGCCTTCTTTGGAAAAAAAAAGTCTATTCAGGTCCTCTGCCCGTTGTTTAATTGCATTGGGTTTTCTTTCTTTCTTTCTTTCTTTCTTTCTTTCTTTCTTTCTTTGTATGGAGTCGTAGGAGTTCTTTACATGTTTTGAATACTAACTCCTTATTGGATATGTCATTTGCGGTATCTTCTCTCATTCAGCAGGTTGTCTTTTTGTTTTGTTGATGGTTTCCTTTACCGGGCGAAAGCTTTTTAATTTGATGTAGTCCCTCCTGTTGATTTTTGCTTTTGTTTCCCTTGACTGAGGACACAGATCTAGGAAAGTATCGCTAAGGCCAATATCCAAGCGATTACTGCCTACGTTGTTTTTAGGAGCTTTAGGGAATAACCGCTTTCTTTGGTGAGCTGTGCTAGATAACCGAGCATAGATAAAGATGGGAAATAGATTAGGTTACTTCTTGGCTTAATTAGTATTACAAATGCACATTGACTGAGGTTTCCATTTTGGTGCGTGTATGTCCTTAGTAAATATGCTGTGGTAGGATTCAGGGATGTAGGGTGTGATTAAACATCTGCTTCATTAAAAGGGGTGACTAAGGGGTGCCTGGGTGGCTCAGTTGGTTAAGTGTCCGACTCTTGATTTTGGCTCAGGTTTGTGAGTTTGAGCCCTGCATCCAGCTCTACGCCGACAGCGTGGAGCCTGCTTGGGATTCTTTCTCCCCCTCTCTCTTTGCTCCTCCCTCCCTCTCTCTCTCTCAATCAAAAAAGAATAAACTTAACAAAAAAAAGAATTACTGGGCTGCCTGGGTGGCTTAGTCGATTAAGCGTTTGACTCTTGATTTCGGCTCAGGTCACGTTCTCGTGGTCGTGAGATTGAGCCCCGCGTGGGGCTCTGTGCTGACAGCTCCAAACCTGCTTGGGTTTCTCTCCCTCACTCTCTCTGCGCCTCCCTCACTCATGCACACACACACACTCTCTCTCTCTCTCTCTCTCTCTCAAAAATAGATGAATACACTTTAAAAAAGGGTATGGCCAAGAAGGGTCACCCCTCTTTCTTCTTGAAACTCTTTTCTCTTGGCTGTGGATTTACTTCTCTTTCCCTGTACTCTGCCAGCTCAGTTTCCATCGCTGCCTTTGATTCTCCCTCTAACCCACCTCTAAATAGTTACATCATCTAGGCTTTTACAACACCCTTCTCTTTTCACTCTATACTTTCTCTGGCAATGGCTTCATCCTCTTTCTTCCATTTGACTCCCAAATGCTGTGGTGTGTGGCCTAGCTCCAGACCTCTACATCAGACCAGCTGTGCCACACCACCTGCTCCAAACTGAATTCGTTAACCCTTTGAACTTACCTTTAAAGTTGTTTCCTTGGTTAACTGCGACATCTGGAAGTCACTTCTGATTATTTTCTCTCTCGGGCCCCCGTGTCCGATCAGTTACAAAGTCCTGTTGGTGAATCTCTCATGACTTCCCTTCTCTGTCCCACTGCATCTAACCTATTTCAGAACCTTATTCTCTCTCTAGCAAGGTGCGCTGAAATAGCCTCCTGAGCAACCTTCACGTCTCTAGTCTCTGCTACCTACCCATTGCCACCACCCCCAGAATAGACTCTTCCATTTTGCAGCCAACATGATTATTCCAAAGCTTTTCACGGGGGCGCCTGGGTGGCTCCGTCACTTGAGCGTCCGACCTCGGCTCAGGTCACGATCTCACGGTCCGTGAGTTCGAGCCCCGCATCGGGCTCTGTGCTGACAGCTCGGAGCCTGGAGGCTGTTTCAGATTCTGCGTCTCCCTCTCCCTCTGACCCTCCCCCGTTCACGCTCTGTCTCTCTTTGTCTCAAAAATACATAAACGTTTAAAAAAATTAAAAATAGAAATGCCATACAATCCGGTAATCCCGTTACTGGGTATTTACCCAAAGAACACAAAAACATTAGTACAAAAAGATATGTGAACCCTTATGTTTATTGCAGCATTATTTATAATAGCCAAGATATGGAAGCAACTTTAGTGTTGATGAACGGATAAAAAAAATTGTGTTATATAATATATATAATGGAATATTAACTCCACGAGAAAAAGGAGTGACATTTTGCCATTTGTGACAACATGGAGGGACCTAGAGGTTATTATGCTAAGTGAAATAAGCCTCTTATAACTTTTTCTTTTTTTAATGTTTATTTATTTTTGAGAGAGACAGAGACAGAACGTGAGGGGCGGGGGGGGGTAGCAGAGAGAGAGAGGAAGACACAGAATTCGAAGCAGGCTCCAGGCTCCGAGCTGTCAGCACAGAGCCCGACGCGGGGCTCGAACTCACAAGCTGTGAGATCATGACCTGAGCCGAAGTCGGACGCTCAACCGACTGAGCCACCCAGGGGCCCCAAGGCTCTTAAAATTTTAATCAATACTAAGTGAAATAAGGCTCTTGAAACTGTAATCCAGACAATGGAATATTACTCAGCCATAAAAAAAGAATGAAATCTTGCCGTTTGCAATGATGTGGGTGGAGCTAGAGAGTATGTTCGGTGAAATAAGTCAGTTAGAGCAAGCCAAATACCATATGATTTCACTGATATGGGGAATTTAAGAAACAAAACAAACGATCGTAAAGGAAAATAAGAGAGAGGCAAACCAAGAAATAGACCCTCAACTCTAGAGAACAAACGGTCGGTTGTCAGAGGGGAGGTGGGTGGGGTGTGGGGGAAATAGGTGATGGGGATTAACGAGGGCGCTTGTGATGAGCACTGGGTGTTTGTAGAAGAGTTGGATCCCTAAATTGTACACCTAAAACTAATATTACACTGTATTCTAACTAACTGAAATTTAAATAAAAGCTTAAAAAAATTTTTTAAGCAATTCCACATCATCGTAGGACTGAAATCTCTCTTGTCTTAGTGTCTAGAGACCTCTCTCTGGTCTTGGCAGAGTCCCCCGGTTTCAGAACCACCAGTGGGGGATCAAATCTTTCTCACGTTGCTACCTCTCTGACCCTTCTTTTGTCATAACATCTCTCTCTCTCTCTCTCACTTCAGCAGAGAAAAGGCCTCCTATTTTAAGGACTCACGTGATTAGATCGAGGCCACCCAGATAATCCAGAATAATCTCTGCACTTTAAGGTCCATAATTTAATTTTTTTTCAACGTTTTTTATTTATTTTTGGGACAGAGAGAGACAGAGCATGAACGGGGGAGGGGCAGAGAGAGAGGGAGACACAGAATCGGAAACAGGCTCCAGGCTCCGAGCCATCAGCCCAGAGCCCGACGCGGGGCTCGAACTCACGGACCGCGAGATCGTGACCTGGCTGATGTCGGACGCTTAACCGACTGTGCCACCCAGGCGCCCCTAAGGTCCATAATTTAATTGCATCTTGAAAATCCCTTTTGCCACATAACAGATCCCGGGGATTAGGACGTGAACATCTTTTGTGAGCCATTATTGTGCATACCACATAATGAGAGGTGATTTGTGGGAGAAAGAATAAAGTATCGGGCTTGGTAGGTAACTAACGTACTAGTGTTTGGGGCGAGGCATGGTTCAGAATTATAAAAAAACGGGACGTAGAGCGTGGCGCTGTCGTGTCATGAGCTGACGGGCCTATATCTGCAGGATGTTGTCGTTTGAGACCATTTAAGGTTTCAGAGAGTCGTGTTTGAGATTATAGCAGGTGGCAATGTCCTGCTGACCGGTAGAAGGTGACCTTTGTTCGTGTATCCTATGACACTGATGGCCTTAAATTGAGTTCTGGATTTTCTCTAGTCTTAGTCTATGTGTCAAAGCTACATTTAACTGTGAAGTAGACAAGATGATTTTTCTGGAGACTGGCTGCAAACCAGAGAAACAGTTTTCTCTGCCGGAGACCCGGCCCTCAGCTCTGCTCCATTTTCAGATCACAGCACTCTGTTTTCTTTTATCTCTATAACTTAAGTAATATCTTATCACATTATTGATGTGTTGAAAGAAATTTGGGGGCCCCTGGGTGGCTCAGTCAGTTAAGTGCCCGAGTTTGGCTCAGGTCCTGACCTCACGGTTCATGAGTTCAAGCCCCGCGTCGGGCTCTCTGCTATCCGTACGGAGCCCGCTTCGGATCTTCTGTCTCCCTCTCTCTCTCCACCCCTTCCCTGCTTGCGCTCAGGCTGTCAAAAATAAATAAACATTGAAAAAAAAAAAGAGTTTTTGCCCTTATGAGTCGTGTTGCTGAAACTGGGGTCCAAACTTGCAACAGGATGCATGGTTCCTGAACTTAGCAGCAAGGAAATGTTGGCTGAGAAATTTCCCAAATGTTGCTTCGGTTTCTGAGAGAGTTCCTGCCCTCCCCAAAGGGAGGCATTTTTTTTTTCTCTCTCTCTTCACCAATTGGATTTAGCCTTTGATAATATGCTGGCTTCTTTGCTTTGCTTTGGCTTGAACCTTGGGTTATATTTGTCCAAATAGTCCTCAGAAGGATCTAGCCTTTGTCCCTGAGTATCAAATTTCAAAGCTCTGAAAGTCCAGTACTGAATCCCCCGGTTCAGACGGGGATTAAATCTTCCCACGAGATTTATGGGTTATCTTCCCACAAGAAAGCTGAATTAAATGGCGTTGGCCCTGCATAAGGAAGCAAGCAGATAGCCCCTTAAGCAAGAACCCCTCTTTTCTCGCTTCCCTTTCTATCCCAAGGCCCTGTGATTTGCTTTCTCCAGCCTATTCAACTTAAAGTTTTTCCTTTCTCCTTCGTTTAGCTCAGTCCTAGATTTAATCAGTGCCCTGGTCTAGCGGATTTCGCCTTCAAAATATACGGTAACTCTGTGACCTGATGGATATGTCAGCTCGATTGTGGTCATGACTTCACAATGTATATGCATATCAGAACATCAAGGTGTGCCCCTGAAATATACACGATGTTTATGTGCCGATTATACCTCCAACAAGCTGGGAAAATATTAAAGAAGTAAAGAAATAAATAGGGGCACCTGGGGGGGCTCAGTCCGTTGCACGTCCGACTTCGGCTCAGGTCACGATCTCATGGTTCGTGGGTTCAAGCCCCACGTCGGGCTCTGCGATGACGGTTCGGAGCCTGGAGCCTGCTTCGGATTCCGTGTCTCCCTCTCTCTCTGCCCCTCCCCTGCTCATGCTCTGTCTCTCTCTCTCAAAAATAAATAAAACATTAAAAAATTTTTAAAAATAGAAATAAATAAATAAAAACAAATAAATAAAACCACTTCTTGTGACGTAAATCTCTTGCTTGAAATCATTCAGTGACTGCTGCCTTTCACTGACAGGGAGGATGAAATTCAAAAGTTCTTAATATAACTTCGGGGCGCCTGGGTGGCGCAGTCGGTTGGGCGTCCGACTTCAGCCAGGTCACGATCTCGCGGTCCGTGAGTTCGAGCCCCGCGTCAGGCTCTGGGCTGATGGCTCAGAGCCTGGAGCCTGTTTCCGATTCTGTGTCTCCCTCTCTCTCTGCCCCTCCCCCGTTCATGCTCTGTCTCTCTCTGTCCCAAAAATAAATAAACGTTGAAAAAAAAAAATTTTAAAATATAACTTAGAGTGCCGTTTATGTCCCGACTACACCTGCAGTACATTTCACACCAGAGTTATAGAGAACTGTCCGGAGATCCCCGCATACCTCATATACTTTTAGACCTCTAGTCTTTTTATTTCCTGTCTGTAGCGTCTTTCCGTATTCGACTGGACAATTCCTGATAGTGGGGGTTTTTTTCTGAAGTTTATTTATTTATTCTTAGAGAGAGCATGAGCAGGGGAGGGGCAGAGAGAAGGGGAGACAGAGAGAATCCCAAGCAGGCTCCTTACTGTCAGCACGGAGTCCACTGTGGAGCTGGATCTCAGGAAGGAACCGTGAGACCGTGACCTGAGCCGAAGTCAGGAGTCAGGCGCTTAACCGACTGAGCCACCCAAGTGCGCCCCTGAGAGTGTTTTAAGACTCAGTGAAGACTTACTGCCACCAGCTAAATCTAGTATTGATTTTCCTCTTCTGAATTACTATAGTACCTGGTGCTTACCTTTATCCCCGTGCTTGAAATGCCACAGAATAACCGTTTACGTGACTATTTTTATTTTAAGAGAGAGAGCGCGTGTGCGAGCAGGGGAGAGGAGCAGAGGGCGAGAGAGAGAGAGAGAGAGAGAGGATCTTGAGCAGGCTCCATGCTCAATGCGGAGCCTGGGGTGGGGCTCGATCCCACGAACCTGGGATCACGACCTGAGCCGAAATCAAGTCTGATGCTCAACCAACTGGGCCCCCAGGCCCCCCTACCTGAGTGTTTTCATCCTTGAAGGAAGGACGAATATCCTCCTCATCTCCATTTCTGCATAAAAGACTCCCTGAGATGTGTATACGTTTACTAAAACGTGTGAGAAATGGGTAAGTAATATAACGATTGCCTGTAGTGCAATTTTATCCACGTGAAAGGTCAAGTATATGACAAAAGGTGGCTGTGGAACTGGGGAAAGCCTTAGATGATAATAATGCCACTAGATGGAGGGTGCCACTGGATTGCCCAACGCAACACTGTATTATGACAAGTGACTAATCAGAGCCGTGGCAATTTCAGGCAGATTCAATTATATATCGACGGATTCCAGTGACTCAAGGGATACCTTGGTTGTGAATTCATCCTTTTCTTTGAATATTCTGCATGCTGCCTCAAACGACCTCACCTAAGCAGCCCCCACAGCACGGCACGATGTCAGGCCAGAAGTCTGCTGCCATTGGGGCTGGGTTCCGTTAAACGCCAATAGAAGGTGATCCTAATTGATGATGGAGACTCCTGACATCGAGAACTGAGAACCTGAGCCATCAAACACCCACCATCGTACAGGACCTGAATCAGTTGGGCTGCGGTTGGCTTTTAGTGAAGGTTTTCCGATGATCTCATTTATGTCCACAGGAAGCCTTCTCTTCTGGGTCCGAAAATAGGATCGCTTGAAAGATGGCATATAATAACTAATAGACTAGGATCTCGAGAGAACCCGGCTCAGAATTCAATAACGTTTAGGGTGAATAAAATAAATCCGTATCTCTACCAGCATGTAGTGTCAATTCATTAATGGTAGACAGCATGATAATTATCGATAGCATTTCCGATCCTTTGTTTAGAGCCTGTGCAGCACAACAACAAGTTAGGCTTTTAGGACAAGAAATGATCGTGAGTGATGACGCACTCTTCTGTACTTGGGACTGTACAGTCGCATCAAATGGATCATAAAGTCACAGCTGGTCTATTTTCCATCAGCACCCCGACCGCCTGCTTCTCAGATACGGGCAGCCTGTCAGAATGGCTGAAATAATATGGTCATTTCGACCTCATTTCGTTTCCTATCAAGCAAGCATTTGTCTGTTTTCCCCATTGGTTCTAAAGCTAAGCCGTCAGCCTGTAGTGCTACAACAGGACCACTCACTGTCGATGCGCTTCAGATATTGACTAAATATTGACTAAACACGCCCATCACGGAGGATTGGTGTCCTTATGCAAATTTTAGGCCCTTTCTATGAGTCCTCAATTTCTCTTTCCTGATTATTACAAGCACCTCCCAATAGGAAATGTTACGCAAGTGACCTGTTACCTTTTCTTATTCTACGTCTCAAAGGAACCTTAAGAAGTTAGCACGGAAATTTATGTGCATCGTATAGCTACAGAGCTACAGTAAAGGGCCTTTAGGTGTACTCTGATGTAACTGTGTATTTTTCTCTTCCCTCCATGAAATTATTACCTTAGAATAAAAAGTAGGGTTGGTTTGCATTACGGCAACCTGATTTTTGCCCGGATTTGTTCTCTCACCCTGAGGAACTAGAAAAAGTCGTTGAAACTCTGTGGTCTGTACTCGTCCTTTTTTTTTTTTTTTTTAATTTTGAGAGAGAGTGTGGGAGTGGGGGAGAGGGGCAGAGGGAGAAGGAGAGAATCTCAAGCAGCCTCCACACCCAGCACGAAGCCTGACACGAGGCTCGGTCCCAGGACCCTGGGATCATGACCTGATCCGAAATCAAGAGTTGGACGCTTAACCAGACTGAGCCACCCAGGCACCCCTGTACTCATCTTTTAAAATGAAAAGTCTGGACTCTTATTATAAAACTCAATGAATATTTGTTGATACGAATGAATGTACGAATGAATCTAACGATGGTATGTAAAGTCCAATCTTTCCAGGATAATCTACGATTGTCTAGTTAATCCTCTGTCATTAACTTAATCAAACAGAAGCTAAAACTTGTTACAGATGTTATCAGAGGAATGCACGCATTAAGCGTAAGTTGAACAAGTGAGACCCCCTAGATCTCTTCACCTCTGCTAATCTGTGATGCTCTCTACATACAAGACACTGTTTTGGAGCGACTGTCAAGCTATTCTGGTCAAAACTATAAAAAGAGAGCACCCAAATGACCTATAACATGAAAAAAAATTAGCCTCACAAATCATCACAGATAAAAAAGGTGAAAACATAACATGATAGGGGCGCCTGGGTGGCTCAGTCGGTTGAGCGTCCGACTTCGGCTCGGGTCATGATCTCACAGCTCGTGAGTTCGAGCCCCACGTCGGGCTCTGTGCTGTCGGCCCAGAACCTGCTTCAGATCTTCTGTCCCCCTCTCTCTCTGCCCCTCCCCCGCTCACACTCATGCTGCTTCTCTCTCAAAATAAACATCAAAAAAAAGAAAAAATAACATGATACCACTTTTTGCCTAGCAGATTGGCATAGAGTTGACAATAAAATAATACTATTCCATAGTGTCAAGGGTCTTTAGGGGAGTATAATTTGATCCAGATTTTTCTGTAAGTCCTTCACCTGTCTGGCTGCTTATATGTATGTATATATGTGTATATGTATATGCATGTATATGTATATATGTATGTATATGCATATATGTGTATATGCATATATATGCATATGCATATATGTATATATGTCTATATGTATATATGTGTATATATGTATGTGTATATGTATATGTATATGCATATATGTGTGTGTATGTATATGTATATATGTGTATATGTATATGCATGTACATGTATATATGTGTATATGTATATGTATATGTGTATATGTATGTATATGTATATGTATATGTACGTATATGTATATGTACATATATATTTTTAGTATCTATTTATTTTGAGAGAGAGAGAGAGAGAGAGAAAGAGCACGAGTGGGGAATGAGCAGAGAGAGACGGAGACAGAGAATCCCAAGCCGACACCACCCTGTCAACACAGACCCCGACGTGGGGCTCAAACCCAAGAACGGCGAGATCATGACCCGAGCTGAAAACAAGAGTTGGACGCTCAACTGACTGAGCCACCCAGACGCCCCTGGCTGGCTGCTTCTTATGGTTCAGGTCTCAGCCTAGAAGATAATTCATCACACTTTCCTTGACCACATAAGCAGATTCTCTTTCCACCTCCACTCCGTACCATGCCTGCCAATCTTTCCCTTCGCAGCATGTACTGCCAATTTGTGTTTTTGCAGATGTATCAGTCAGGATTCTACAGAGAAAAATAACCAATAGGAGACTTTGTGTGTGTGTGTGTGTGTGTGTGTGTGTGTATCCTCCAGGGGACAGGTACATATGTACACATATGTGTATATGACATACACATGTGTATGTATATATATTTAAGAATTTTATTTGAAGAAATTGGCTCACGTGATTGTGGGAGGCTGGCAAGTCTGAAATCTTTAGGGCCAGGCAGAAGGCTAGAAACTAGGCCAGAGTTGATGCTGTAGCCCTCCGGTGGAATCTCTCCTTCTCTGGGAACCTCAGTTTTGTTCTTAAGTTCTTCAACTGATTAGATGAGGCCCACCCGCATTATCAGGAATTATTTACTTTATTGAAAGTCAGCTGATTATAGATGTGAAGCACATCTACAAACCACCTTCCAAACAACACCTGGATTAATGTTTGATTAAATAACGGACTACTGGGGCATCTGGGTAGCTTAAGTGTCTGACTCCAGGTTTCAGCTCAAGTCATGATCTTATGGTTCGTGAGTTTGAGCCCTGCGTGGGGCTAATGTGCTGACAGTGCAGATCCTGCTTGGGATTCTCTCTTTCTCCCTCTCTCTCTATTCCTCCCCTGCTTGTGCTCTCTCTCTCTCTCAAAATAAAGAAATAAACAAACAAAAATAACATACTACTATGGCCTATTCACGTTGACACATAACATTAACCATCACCACAGGTTTGTTGATTGTCCTACTAGATGATAAGCTCTATAAAAGGACAGGGACCTTGGCTTTTCTGGTCACCTCTAGCACAGTGACAGTCACACAGTGTATGTTCAGTTAATATCGTAGTTGCTTCAATATTTGCTGATGTAATAAATGAATGCATGAAGAAAAATTTAAAAAATAAACAAATGCCTGACATCTGATCACTACGGAAGCATCCCATGGTTTGGTAACCAAATGGTACCTCTTTTATCATGACCATTTTCAGTGCATGGTCAGTTGGGTAGAACCATAAAGAAGGGCTAGAAAGTTTGGTGGTTTTTCAAAATATTATTAAAACATGGCCGCCTGGGGGGCTAAGTTAGGTGGTGATCTCGCGGTCCGTGGGTTCGAGCCCCGCGTCGGGCTCTGTGCTGCCAGCTCGGAGCCTGGAGCCTGCTTCAGAGTCTGTGTCTCCCTCTCTCTCTGCCCCTCCCCTGCTCGCTCATGCTCTCTCCCTCACAAATAAATAAATAAACATTTTTGAAAAATTTAAAGATTTGAAGATGTATTTTAAAGCTGTAATTATTTAAACATTGATGTTTTGGCGCAGAAATAGGCAAATGCCAAAAGGAACACAGTAGGGCCCTGAAGTATGTCCACGAGTGTAAGAAAACTTAGGAGATGTGAGATGTGACGTTATAAATCTGTGGAAACGAACGCAACTTTGTCATGATGTTTTATCTATCTTAGGCACCGCCGCATTCGGTTTGATAGTGTGTTGTTTAAAGACTTTTGCGTCTATGTTCATGAGGATCTTTTCTGTAATTTGCCTTTTTCTTTTTCACGCAAATTGGCTGCCAGGTTTTGGTATTAAGGTTATGCTGGCGTATAAAATGTATCGCGATTATTTCTTCTTTTTCTGTGCTCCGGAAAATTTGTGAAATATTAGAATTCTGTGCTTCTTCCAAGTCTGGTAACACCTTCTCATAAAACTATACCAGGTCAGGGGCGCCTGGGTGGCGCGGTCGGTTAAGCGTCCGACTTCAGCCAGGTCACGATCTCGCGGTCCGGGAGTTCGAGCCCCGCGTCGGGCTCTGGGCGGATGGCTCGGAGCCTGGAGCCTGTTTCCGATTCTGTGTCTCCCTGTCTCTCTGCCCCTCCCCCGTTCATGCTCTGTCTCTCTCTGTCCCAAAAATAAATAAAAATGTTGAAAAAAAAATTAAAAAAAAACTATACCAGGTTTAGGGTTGTTTTTTTTTTTCTTCCTTGTGTGGAAGGCTTTTAAATAACTTATTTTATTTCTTTAGCTGGAATACAGGAATATTCAGCAATATTTTTTTTTCTTGAATCAGCGAAGCAAGTTGTATTTTTCCGGGTGTTTGTGTATTTTAGCTGGGTTTTCAAACGTATCGGCATAGCATATTCTTAATTATCATCTTGCTGTTTATTCCAGCTTTGTTGAGATACGATGGACATATAACACTGTGTTGATTTGATACACGTATATATTGCCTGACACGGGGCTTGATCCCACGACTCTGGGATCATGACCTGAGCCGAAATCAAGAGTCGGACGCTCAACCGACCGAGCCACCCAGGTGCCCCATATTTTATCTTTTATGAAAATTGTGATAATACTAGAAAGTAAACAAAGGCCCTGAAATGGAAGACAGATTTTCAAGGATCACATAAGTGGCAGTGGGGCTAGAACGCTATTAAAGAGGAGAGAGTGGGGGGCGCCTGGGTGGCTCAGTCAGTTGAGCGTCTGACTTTCGATTCCTGCTCAGGTCATGATCCCAGGGCTGTGGGGTCGAGCACCGTGTCAGGCTCCGCGCTGGGCATGGAGGCTGCTTGGGATTCCCTCTCTCTCCCTCTGCCCCTCTCCCACTAACGCTGCCTTTCTCTCTGTCTCCAAAAAAAGGAGAGAGTGCCCGGGAGATGTGGTTTCCGAGGAAGATAATTGCCAGTCCATGCGGTCTTGAGGGCATGGTAAGAAGTTTAGTTTGAGTCGTAGAAAAATGTCTGGCCAAAGGAACTATGAATAAAAGAGTAGAAGAAATCTCGCCCACCCTGTTGGTGGGGGGCACCTCAGTTTCACTCCTTGCTTTGTCTTTGCCAGGCGATGAGCATTGAAAGCTGTGCATGCAGAAACATTTTGCCTTCTACCTTATAATTTTTTAACGTTTATTTATTTTTGAGAGAGAGAGACAGAGACAGAGTACGAGCAGGGGAGGAGGGGCAGGGAGAGTGGGAGACACAGAATCCAAAGCAGGCTCCGGGCTCTGAGCTGTCAGCACAGAGCCCGACGCGGGGCTCCAACTCACGGACCGTGAGATCATGACCTGGGCCAGGGTCAGTCGCTTAACTAACTGAGCCACCCAGGTGCCCTGCCTTCTACCTTATATCCGTAGCGCCTGATACATATAAAAACAAAGGAATGAGCAAGTAGAATGAATGAATCAATCAATAGTAAGAAATACAGTCTCAGGGATCAAATGCCCTGAGTCTGAATCTCAAATCTGTTCTTCACTGTTGTATGACTTTGTACAGGTTAATCTAATTTTCTCAAATTGTTTTCCTCATCTGTGGAGTGGGAATAATAACAGTGCCCACCTCACAGGTTATTTTAAGTATGAAATTGGAGACCGCATGTGAAAAATGTCTAATATGTTATCGGACGTAGTAAGTGCTCCAAAGATGCCTTATTATTAAGCGCACAGCATGTAATTGCTACAAATGGGGGGCAGAGACAAGTGGGATGGGATGGGGAGTGTGAATGGGATGGTCAATAAAGGTTTTACTCCAGAGTTGGCCTCAGAGCTGAGTTGTAAGGGGTTAAAAAGAGCTTGCTGGGTAGGAGGAGGTGGGGGGAGGGCGGGAATTGAGGACACGACACGTCTAAAAGCGTGGAGGAATGACAACGGTGTGATGTGTCACTGGCCAGAGGGTACAGATACACGTGGCAGGAGATAAAAACGAGAGGAAGACATTTTCTTGAAATCACGAGGAGCCTTTGATTATGTCAAAGTACGGAGCTAAAAACCTCACCCTGAGAGCAACAGGGAGCCCGTAGAAGTTTATGAGGAGGGAGTCACATGATGCAATTTTGAGAAGGACCGCTGTTGCAGGGAGTATCCTTTGGTCAGTGGTAGGCCCAGACGACCTTGTGAGATACATGAAGTCGAAGTTCTCCTAGCTTGCCCCTCCCTTTTATCACCGTCTTCCCGGACGCGAATAGCGTTGCCCGTGAGTCCTTAGATCCATCAAGTCTGATTTCCCCCATCAGGATAGATGTCCTCATTACATGAGCATTGGCCCCCGATACGTTCGTTCAGCCAACAGCCATGTTTACCAGTGGCATCAGCTCCAGGAGACAGAGACAAAGTATGACCTCATGTCTGTTACGTTTCCGGAACATCATACGGTACCTGCCGTATTAAATGGTCGGTGAATGTTCATAGTCTGTTCGGTGAATGGAGGGGTCGACGGCAGGCAATACTCTTTTTTTTTTTCATCTTATTTATTTTTAGAGCGAGCACGAGTTGGGGAGAAGAACAGAGGGAGAGGGAGAGAATCTTAAGCAGGCTCCGTGCTCGGCGCGGAGCCCGACGTAGGGCTCGATCCCACGACCTGGGGATCGTGACCTGAGCCGAAACGAAGAGTCAGACGCTCAGCCAACTGAGCCACCCAGGTGCCCCCGGCAGGAAAGACTCTTAATGCCTTTGGGGGTGGGGGGGACAATGAAATGTATGATTAAGAGGTGAGTTGGTCTGTGTGGTGATGACAAAAATTTCACACTAGCGTATCATCACTTAGGCCATCGTGGATTCATTTTCTTAGCAAGTGTGCCTTGGGTTTCAGCAAAAGAAGAGGTGATTTCCCAAGTATCTCTTGGCCTGTGTTGTCCTAGAAGACCAAGCTAGTGCCCTCTATAAAGTCCAAATTGCCTCGTAGCCTCCCTCAGGCCTCAGTCACTCTGGGCTTCGTGTTCCGGCAAAGTTATTTTCTGACTACGGTGGGTCCCGTTCCACATCTGTGTGTAGAGTTGTTTCAAGGCACATTTGGAACTAGGCTATTGACAGCTTAGGAGTTGGTTCTTTATTACAACGTCTGTACGATGGCTGTCGTAAAAAGGACCGTCCGACGTTAGAATGGAAATAGCTACTAACATTCCGTGCTTGTGCAGAGATCAGAGTGGTCAGATGTTAGGGGAGGATTATGGTTGGCTGCAGAGGATTATGGTTATTTTACAGAGCTCGCTTAGGAGCGATGGTCTGGTGCTGGAAGGATTCGCTTTGCGAATAGCCCGTTGTCCTTGAGCAAGCATGTGTCGCTTTGGGGAAGGGGAAGGGCAACGCCACCTTGCCTTTGCTGAAATGGATCATTGACACGGACGGTTGGGGAGAGGGTAGGGAGGAAAGAGTTGCAGGAAGGAAGTGGATGTTTGAGTTACGTGGGGAAGCTGAACAGTTTTTTTTTTTTTAACGTAACGAATATAATAGCCGTGAGAAGTCATCTTCTGCGGTCGTAGGATCCTGGTATCCCTTGGCACAGAGTTAAGTGTGTTACGTTGGCCTCAGCGTCTTCAGCTGTACAGTCCTTTCCAGATCCAATATTCTGTAATTCCATGGTGGAAATGCTGCTGCGGCAAATTGCAGACTGCCTGGCTCAAGTGACAGTTCGGCTGGTGGCTTGGAACTTGTCGATCAACACAACTTATTTGCATAAGTGAAGCCTCATTATAGTGTCTCGGATGAACAGCTCCATAACTGACCCAAAAGATGGGGAGATTGATTGCTCCTTTTTTGTTTGTTTTTTTATTTATTTATTTTTTTTTTTAAATTTTTTTTAACTTTTATTTATTTTTGAGACAGAGAGAAACAGAGCATGAACGGGGGAGGGGCAGAGAGAGAGGGAGACATAGAATCTGAAACAGGCTCCAGGCTCCGAGCCATCAGCCCAGAGCCCGACGCGGGGCTCGAACTCACGGACCGCAAGATCGTGACCTGAGCTGAAGTCGGACGCTCAACCGACTGAGCCACCCAGGTGCCCCATCCTTTTTTGGAGGCAACGTGTTTACAGTGGGTGACTTCGTATATACGTGAGCAGAGTGAAAGTTCGTTTCGAGTGAATTTCCCAGGACGCAATGGTTTAAAACAACAGGACAATTGGCTTAATGCGCCCAAAGCGGAGATGAAATGGGATGCGTAAGACCTCGGCCCTGCCACTTCTTCTCTCATAAGGAGAAGGAGAGGAACGATTTCAAGGTGTCCTCTGTGGAGGGGTGTTCCAGAAAAAACTAGATAGCCACTACCACTGTCTGCTCCTCACAGAATGCACATTGAAAGCCAGTGAAATCAGATTGAAATGAGCAACAAAACATACTCGAGGATAAAGTAAAAGAAGGGGCACATTGTGGAACGGTGGGGGGCGTCGTGGCTAGGGAGAGGGACTCACCACTTGCCTTAGTAATGACGGCGACAGCAAGGGATTAGATGAGTGTACACGTATCAGCCTGCGGGCATTTTTAGCACTAGCCGGTGGGAATCGCCTTTCGTTTCCTACCATCTCCTTTTCCTGGGTCCCTGCTCGGTTTGGGGCAGTATGAAGAACCCAGAGTACGCAGGACCTTCAGGTGGTGGGAGAATGCAAGCATTCTTCTTTGTTCGTTCGTTGAACCAAGGTTTGTGCTGAGCCTGTGCTGTGCACTGGTGTTAAGTTATACGCAAGACAAACATGGCCCCATTCCCTTTGGTCTAAGATTTTTTTTTTTTTGGAGTAATCTCTACACCCCCAACATGGGACTCGAACTTACACCCCCAAGATCTTATACGCAAGACAAACATGGCCCCATTCCCTTTGGTCTAAGATTTTTTTTTTTTTTTGGAGTAATCTCTACACCCCCAACATGGGACTCGAACTTACACCCCCAAGATCTTATACGCAAGACAAACATGGCCCCATTCCCTTTGGTCTAAGATTTTTTTTTTTTTGGAGTAATCTCTACACCCCCAACATGGGACTCGAACTTACACCCCCAAGATCTTATACGCAAGACAAACATGGCCCCATTCCCTTTGGTCTAAGATTTTTTTTTTTTTGGAGTAATCTCTACACCCCCAACATGGGACTCGAACTTACACCCCCAAGATCTTATACGCAAGACAAACATGGCCCCATTCCCTTTGGTCTAAGATTTTTTTTTTTTTGGAGTAATCTCTACACCCCCAACATGGGACTCGAACTTACACCCCCAAGATCTTATACGCAAGACAAACATGGCCCCATTCCCTTTGGTCTAAGATTTTTTTTTTTTTTTGGAGTAATCTCTACACCCCCAACATGGGACTCGAACTTACACCCCCAAGATCTTATACGCAAGACAAACATGGCCCCATTCCCTTTGGTCTAAGATTTTTTTTTTTTTGGAGTAATCTCTACACCCCCAACATGGGACTCGAACTTACACCCCCAAGATCAAGAGTTGCACGCTCCACCGACTGAGCCAGCCAGGCGCCCCAGCCCCATTCATTTCGTTTGTTTACTTATTTATTTATTTTGAGAGGGAAACGGCACGGGCGGGGGAGGGGGGCGGAGAGAGGGAGAGAGAAAGAGTCCCAAGCAGGCTCCCCGCTGGCCACACAGAACCCAACGCGGGGTTTGAACTCTCGAACTGTGAGATCATGACCTGAGCCGAAACCAAGAGCCAGACGCTTAATCAGCTGAACCCCCAGAGCGCCGCCGCCCCCCTCCCGGCCCCATTTCTTGTAAAGCTTCTCTTCTAGATAATAATAAAAAATATACAAGTACATATATGCATCGATAATAATAAAAAATCTGTAAGTACGTATATGCAAACTGGGATATGTTATAAAAGGGCATTTTAACAAGGTCCTAGAAGTGGGAGGAAGAGCGAGTCAGGGGAAATTTTTCTGCAGAAGTGACATCTGAACTGAGATTTGACCGATGAACGGGGTTCACCTGGGCACAGGCTGGGTTAAAATGTACGAGGCAGTAGAAACAACACGCACAAGCGCCCAGAAGCAGGGAGCGCTGGGCACGTGCGAAAAATCAAAAGAGGGCTGCTCGGGTGAAAAGCAGGCGAGAGAGTCTTACGTCTTTCCAAGCGCCCAGCTTGACTCAGGAAATGAAGGGAAAGTCAAACTGGATGAACTAAATGGGCCGGAAGGATGGATGAGAAACGCGGGACAGAATCCCCGGTGAACTCAAGACTGCAGACAGGATCGAGGTGGAAATCAGGTGAACGTTGCCAGGTTTTCTGGCTCGAAATGGGGCAGCGGGGTGGGCGAGCCTTGTTTGATGGGTTTTGAAAGGCAGGGTCGGCCCTGGGCCCTGCTGTTGCCGCTGTGCTAAGGTAAAGGCCATGAAGCATTATTTTAGCCTTCTGCAACTAGGGAGGAACCAAGGAGATTTCAGTGGGTGCAGTTTAGATTGCTGAACTAATGGCAAAAACACGGAAAAGCTCGGCTTTCCCCGAGGCATCGAGGAAATAGCAGTGACTCTAAGGGGCCAGAAAGACTTCCGTCCTCCGTCAGCAAGGAGCAGAGAGCATAGACGGCCGGCTCTCCATGAAGGCTAACGCGCTGAGCGACTTTCACTTTGACCTCGATTCTACGATGGCCGGTTGTTGTCTGTTGTCGTTGTTTTTAAGTTTCCGATTTAGAGTGATTGATTCTTATTTATCGACTTCTTTTATTACGGCAAAATTTACATGACATAGAATTTAGGGTTTTAATCCTCTTTTTAGGTTTATTTATCTTGAGAGAGAGGGCAAGGGCAGGGGAGGGGCGGGGAGAGAGGGAGTGAGAGATTCCCAAGCAGGCTCCTGGCTGACAGTTGCAGAGTCCAACGCGGGACTCGAACCCACGAACCGTGAGATCATGACCTGAACCAAAATCAAAGTCAGATGCTAACCCACCGAGCCAGCCAGGCGCTGCTGATTTTAATCATTCTTAAGTGTAGAGTTCAGTGGCATTAAACACATTCGCTCTGTTGTGCGGCCATCACCACCATCCAGCCTCAGAACATTTTTTTTTTTAATTTTTTTTTCAACATTTATTTATTTTTGGGACAGAGAGAGACAGAGCATGAACGGGGGAGGGGCAGAGAGAGAGGGAGACACAGAATCGGAAACAGGCTCCAGGCTCTGAGCCATCAGCCCAGAGCCCGACGCGGGGCTCGAACTCACGGACCGCGAGATCATGACCTGGCTGAAGTCGGACGCTTAACCGACTGCGCCACCCAGGCGCCCCAGAACATTTTTATCATCCGGTCGTAATAATCTTTCCCCATTAAGTAATAACTCCTCATTCGCCCCTACCCACAGTGTCTGGTAATTTATGGATTTATTTCTTCATAAATTTGGCTATGCTGGGTACCGCATCTAAGTGGAATCATACAATATTTGTCCTTTTATGTCTAGCTTATTTCGCTTAGCAGAATGCCTTCAAGGGTCATCCAAGTGGCAGCGTGTGTCAGAACGGCCTTCCTTTAAAAATTTTCTTTTAATATTTATTTATTTTTGGGAGACAGAGAGACAGGATGCAAGCAGGGGAGGGGCAGAGAGAGAGAGGGAGACACAGATTCCGAAGCAGGCTCCGGGCTCCGAGTGGTCAGCACAGAGCCCGACGCGGGGCTCGAACCCACGAAGCGTGGGATCATGACCTGGGCCAAAGTCGGACGCTCAATCGACTGAGCCACCCAGGCGCCCCGAGAATGTCCTTCCTTTTAAAATCTGAATAACGCTCCATCGTATGCGCTGACCAAAACATATCTGTTCAGCAGTCGATAGACATCTGGTTTCTTTTTACCTTTCGGCATTGCGAATATCGCTGACGTGAGCACGGGTGCGCTGACATCCATTTGAATGTCTGCCTTAAATGACTTTGTGTATAAACTCAGAAATAGCGTTGCTATATCATACGATAAGTCAGGGTTTGATTTTTTTGAGTAACTGCCATACTGTTTTCCATAGCGGTGGCACCTTTTTCGTTTCCATCGGCAAGGCACAAGAGTCCAGTTTCCCCACAGCCTATCCAACACTTGTGTTTTCTGTTTGTTTGTTTGTTTGTTTGTACGAATAGCCACCCTGATGCGCGTGAAGTGCTACCTCCTTGTGGGTTTTTTTGTTTTCAGAGTTTTTATTTATTGATTTTGAGAGGGGCGGAGGGGCAGAGGGAGAGGGAGAGAAAATCCCAAGCGGGCTCAGCGCTGCCAGCACGGACCCCCCACACGGGGCTCAAACCCACAAACTGTGAGATCGTGACCTGAGCCTGAATCAAGAATCTCAACAGACGGAGCCACCCAGGCGCCCCTCGTTGTGGGTTTCATTTGCATTCCCCTAATGATTAGTGATGTTGATTTGCATTCCTCTAATGATTAATCATTTACGCGATTATTGGCCATTTGCATATATTTGGAGAAATGTCTATTGAAGTTCTTTGCCCGTTTAAAATTTTTTTCTTTCCTTGAGTTGTATGAGTTCTTTATATATTCTGGATATTAATTCCCTATCAGATATATGATTTGCCAATAGGTTCTCTTATTCTGTGCGTTCCTTCCTCGCTCTCTCGATAATGTCCTTTAATGCATGAAAGTTTCGATTTGATGAACTCCGATTTATCTATTTTTGTTGTTGTTGTTGTTCTGTTATCTGGGCTTTTAGTGTCACGTCCAAGAAAGGATTGCCAAGTTTCGTATCATGAATCCATTCCCCTATGTTTCCTTCTTTTAAAAAATAGTTTTTTTAATGCTCATTCATTTTTGAGAGAGAGAGAGAGAGAGAGACAGAGCACAAGCTGGGGAGGGGCAGAAAGGGGGGAGACACAGAATCCGAAGCAGGCTCCAGGCTCTGAGCTGTCAGCGCAGAGCCCGATGCGGGGCTCGAACTCATGAACCGCGAGAACATGACCTGAGCCGAAGTCGGACGCTTCACTGAGCCACCCGGACGCCCCTCGTCTCTTGTACTTAATCTTCACTGCCGCTTGCTGCAATACAGACTTTTCTCCACTCCTGCCTGAACTATGGCAGCAACCTCTTACGTGGTCTCTTTGACATCAGTCTCTCCCCCTCCAATATATCATCACGCTGTCAACAGTTATCTTCCTATAACATGAATATATTACGTCTAGCAAAGCCAGGGATATCAGATGGGAAAGCAGGCGGCAAGTGTTCATGCTTAAGTCCTTCATTCCCTCGCTTTAGTTGTATCCCACACATCCTCCTAACGTTCCCCTATTGGTAAGACATAGGAAACGGAGGGATGCGAAATGATTTTTGAGGGTATTAGAGATAGGAAGACAAGGCCATGAAACGTTAATCTCGTGATCTCCTTTGGTGCTCATAGCTTCGACTTTGAAGTCCGCTAGGAACTTTCCTAATCGGTAAATGGCCAACCAGGTGCCAACCTGGCTCTGGCTGAGGCGGCCAAGGCCGTGAAGCCAAGGTCACACAGTAGAGGGAAAGCCTTCTCCGGTTAAGCCCAAGCTTCTCAACTACTTTGGGTTCCTGAATACCTGCCGGGTGAAGTCTACTTTGTTAGCTACACATCCAAGGCCCTTCATAATCTTTCTCCTACCAAACTCTCCAGCCTGACCCGCTCACATCCCCTCGCATATGCTCCGACCGCAGCAGATGTCTCACTGGTGTCTGAAGAGTTCATGCCCTTTTGCAACCCCGAGCCTTCGCCCGTCCTGTGTATTCTCTCTGCCCATAATGCACTTCTGCTCTTCTGTCCATACCCACAAAATATAGGCCCTAAGTCACCACCTCCCCAGATCTTCTAGGTATATTATATTTCATACATATATCATGGCCTTTATCAAATGCGTGTTTCCCTTCCTCTTAAGTATGAGTTTCTTTTTATTTATTTAATTAATTTTTTTAAATGTTTCTTGGGTTTTGAGACAGAGAGAGAGGAACAGAGCATGGGCGGGGAAGGGGCAGAGAGAGGGAGACGCAGCATCCGAAGCAGGCTCCAGGCCTCGAGAGGTCAGCACAGAGCCCGACGTGGGGCTCGAACTCACGGACCGTGAGATCGTGACCTGAGCTGAAGTGGGATGCTCAGCCGACTGAGCCACCCAGGCATTCTCGAAGCATGGGTTTCTTAAAGGCAGAGAATTTGTAATACTATAATCCTAACAGATGTACCACTCTGGTGGGAGATGTTAATAACAGGGGAGGCTACGCGTGTGGGGGGAGGGGGAGGAGGGTATATGGGGAATCTCTGTACCTTTCTACTTTTGCTAGGAGCCTAATACTGCTCTAAAAATTGTCTTTACGAAAGAGTAAATTGCGAGTTGCCTGGGTGGCTCGGTCGGTTGAGCATCCGACTCTTGATTTCAGTGCAGAGCATGATCTCACGGTTCGCGGGTTTGAGTCCCACATCCGGCTCCACGTTGACAGTGCAGAGCCTGCTTGGGATTCTCTCTCTCTCTCTCTCTCTCTCTCTCTCTCTCTCCCTTTCTCTCAAAATAAATAAATTAATTAAAAAAAAAACCAAGAGTAAATTGCAAGTGTGTAATATTTTGTTTTTCTGTCATAGTAAAGAGAGTTGAATTTAGGTCACATGACATGTGAGCGCTCTGATGTGTGTGCACACGTCTGCGTATATACCCGTACGTATGCGCTCTCCCTACCCCGCTAAAGCTGCTCCGATTCTGCCCGATCAACTTCGGTGAAAGCACACGGTTGATCTTCCCAGGAAGACAGGGAAGCTAGGGGACTTCAGGTCAGAACAGGAACAGACCTTCGGCAAGCGTTTTCTATGGAAAGCATCTGGCTAGAGACATTTGATCATTGGGGGCATTCAGTGATTTCCATGTACTCCTCTGTGCTGCTCGTGGATGGAGTTGATTTCGGGAAAATGTATTCTGAGAGGCTGAATGGTCACTGGATCCCAGATGGCCCTAAAATGCTGCACCTGGCGATCCTTTCTCTCCTTCAACAACCTGCTTTTTTGAGGCATGCCCGTTTCCCACGGTAGACGTGACACTCTCTGAGGTCAGGATGTTATTGTAATAAAAACGAGCTCTTAGACTACCGGCATGCAATGCTGTGGCTAGGAAGCACGCGAGGTGTTTTTCTGTTTGTTTTGTTTTGTTTTGTTTTGTTTTGTTTTGTTTTGTTTTAAAAGAATCTCACTCCTCCCCTCCCTTTCTGAAAGGGTCTCACTGGCCAAATCAGAAACGGGAAAGCAGGTGTCCGGATGTCAGGAAAGCCGCTTAGCTCACCATCTCTCCATTCTGAGTCTTTTGCTGTGACTTTGTACTTCCCCCCTTAGAGGAGGTATAGGCAGTGGATGACACATTACGTTTACGTATCCAGGCCTTGGCTGAGAGTGCTTTGTGTTTTATTTTATTTTTTATTTTTTTTTTAATATGAAATTTACTGTCGAATTTATAAAGGGAAGGGAAGCCGCAGGGGAGCTCTCTGAATAATGCGGATTTATAAAAACAAAAGCCTCAGTCCTCCGTCTACATCAGGCAAACTTTGGGATGCATAATCTAAATAATTTCCTTATTACTTCCTTTCACTACAGATGTGAGGCGATCATATAAACCCACTTCCTGTCATTTAGCCTCCTTTCAACTTGAGAAATGGTGTACTCAGTTTAATGCACTGTTGGGAAGCTGAACAAGTCTCGTCTAATTCCCCGGTTTCCACGCCACTCGACACACACTGACAGAGCACCTACTGTGTGCCGGGAACGGCGTTCTAAAATTTAGACGAGTCACGCGGAGCAGTTCAGCGGTGCCTTTTCACGGCTTTCGACCTTTGTCAAACAATTGCGAAGGGACACATTTGGTTGAAAGGCTGATGGCATCGTAACAAGCGAGCAATTTTAACCCAGCTGCACGACAGTGGAAACAACTGAAGTTGATTTTGTCAAACTTGGCCCTTGGACGGGGAGCGATTTTCATGCTAGCTGGTGCGCCAGCGCTGCAGTTACTGGCTCCGGCCTTCTGCCTGCCTCAAAAAATAGCTGAATCCCGAACCTTCTGTCTGAAGCTCAGGAGTCAACTTTGCGAGTGAATGAACGAAGCCAGATTTTTGTCTGTGCTCAGGCGGGGACGCCACAGCTAGCGAAATTAGATGCAGGAAGGCATAGCGCCTGCCGGCCCCCACCCCCCACCCCCCCCCCACCCCCCCCCCCCCCCCGCTTGGGTGCTTTGACCTTCGGAATGGTTAAAGACCCTACACGTTCCTAATATTTGTCGTTGCCATTGTTCCCTAGGATCCCCACCTGCTGCCTGTCTTCTGCAGTTTGGGATTTCCACCCATCACTAACCCCGTGATTTTTGGCCCCTGCCCTGACTCTGATTCATCAAGCGTTCTGTCTAACCCGTTTCCTCTAGCCGTTGACCTTGGATCGCTTTCCCAGTTTGGGCCAGCACCTCAGGGCTCTTGGTTGACCAACGTGCATACCACAGAGGGGCCCTTCTGCAATCCCTTTTCTCCACTAAGACCAGAAAACTAATAAATACCCCATCCAGAAAATGGGCATTGAATTGTCCTTCCCAATTCTTTTCTTTTTTTTTTTAATCTTCAACCAACATTTATTTATTTATTTATTTATTTGTTTATTTATAGTTTATTTGGAGAGAGAGACAGAGAGAGAACAGGGGAGGGGCAGAGAGAGGCGGAGAGAGAGACTCCCAAGCAGGTTCCTCGCGGCCAGCACAGACCCCGACGGGGGGCTCGAGTCCACAAACCGTGAGACCGTGACCTGAGCCGGAAGCAAGAGTCAGACTCAACCAACTGAGCCACCCAGGCGCCCCATCCAATTCTCGAGGTCCGCAAAGGTTCTTGGTGAGTCTCTTCCACTTCACCTTCCGGACCCCGTCCCTTTCTGTCTTGCTCCACACTCAGACACCTGGCGTCCCCAACCTGCTCATTCTGCTCCTCTCCCTGGCTGGCAAATGATGGTTTCGTTCAAACTCAGGTAACGGAGCCTTATGTGACTCCTCCTTTAGGCAGGTTTGCATTTTGAAAGGACTATACGGGATAAGAAAATCCTCAAAGGACAGAATGCCTACTTAGCAGGAGAATGTCGTCCATCAGACGACACCCTTGTCTGTGAGGGTGTCATCCAAAGACTCCATAAATCACAGTTCAGTGACCCAGCAGCCTCCAGCGCTCCAACAAAACGCTTACGCGGGCTTTCAAATACCTAAAGGTAAAAAGAGATGGCTAGGGGGCACCTGCCTGCCTCCGTCGGTTAAGCCTCCGACTTCGGCTCAGGTCATGATCTCACAGTTCGATCTTCACGAGTTCGAGCCCCGAGGCAAGCTCTGTGCTGACAGCTCAGAACCAGAAGCCTGCTTCGGATTCTGCGTCTCCCTCTCTCTCTCCCCCTCTTCCGCTCGTGCTCTCTCTCTGACTCAAAAATAAATAACATTTTAAAAAAGAGAGAGAGAGAGAGAGAGAGAGACTGCCAGGCCATGACTTTAACAAGGCCATGATTTGGCCCAGTGGATCTCCAATCTTTACCAAGAAGAGATTACCCTGGTGCCTTATATCCAGGACTCTCTTCCAAATTAAAATCCTCTTTTTTTTTTTAAATAAAATAAAATATATATACGAAAATATGTATGCGTGTATTTAAAATAATAAAAATAAAAGAAACATACGTATACCACTCATTCTAGATAATTCAACGTTATCAATTTCTTTGATCTTCCCTCTAAACTCCTGCCTAGCAGTTATCCCTTCCTCTCAACAAAGGAAACTAACATCCTTAATTAGGCATTCATCATTCTGATGCTCTCTTTCATAGGTTTGCCACGTACATACATACCTCTTAAAAATACATTGTTCCCCTTTTTTCACGTCTTTCACTTTCTTTTTTTTTTTTAATTTTTTTTTCAACGTTTATTTATTTTGGGACAGAGAGAGACAGAGCATGAACGGCGGAGGGGCAGAGAGAGAGGGAGACACAGAATCGGAAACAGGCTCCAGGTTCTGAGCCATCAGCCCAGAGCCCGACGCGGGGCTCGAACTCACGGACCGCGAGATGGTGACCTGGCTGAAGTCAGACGCTTAACCGACTGCGCCACCCAGGCGCCCCTCACGTCTTTCACTTTCAATAAACAGAATCACCCAGGATGTATTCTTCCACGACCTGATGTAATTCTCGCTCATTCATTTTTTTGCTTTAGAGAATTGGACTGCGTGACCCCCACAATATATTCATTCTCCAGCGTTTGGACATGGTGACATCTCCGTTTGCTTGTTTGAGTCATTGCTTTTGTGGCTGCTACGGCAGCGTCTACGAATACGTTTCCCGGTGCACATTCCGAATAGTTTCTTTTTTCGGAGTCTGTAACAGAATGTAATTTCTGTGTCGTATGTTACGCATAGGTACTATTTTACTAGGTAATGCCAAGTGGGTTCTAAATTTTTCTTTTAACTTATTTACGTAAAGAAAGGGAGAGAGGCAGAGAGAGAGAGAGAGGGAGAGAGAATCCCAAGCAGATTCCGTGCTGTCAGCGCCGAGCCCAACGCGGGGCTCAAACCCATGAACCGTGAGATCATGGCCTGAGCCGGAATCAAGACTCTTCACCGACCGAGCCACCCAGGCGCCCCACCACGTGGTTTTCCATAACGCTTGTACAAACTGAAACTCCGTTACGGCATAAAGAACCGCGTTCAGAAGGGTCTTTGCAGAAAATGAACACGACGGCTGATAACTATACAACCACATTCAGCCGCAAGGTAGACTATGACCCCCACTCACCTAGATAACTAAGTCCACACCCTATCTAGCTTCATATCTCATAGCCACAGCTTCAGGAAATACCTCCATCGTTCGGAAAATCGCACAGTATAAAAGTCCATGAAAAGGCATGATCTGTTTTACGTACTATAACCCCAGAAAGAAAAAAAGAAAAAGGCAAATGACTGTGAGGTAGCCGACGCAACAACCGTCTCCCACAACACCGTTCCATCTGTTGCGATGGCCTGGCTTTCGTGGTTTTCATTTTGTGAGCAAAAATTTGTATGTGTAAGTGATAATCTTAATGAAAAGTTTCAGATAAACTAAGGCCCCCCCCCCCCGCAAAAACCGATAAATTGAACACCCGTGTATGCACCACCCAGATTGACTAAATGTCTACATTTTGCCTATTTTTCTCAAGGGTAGATGGAGAGAGAGTAAAATGATGCTGGGACCAGTTCCAACTTGTGGGGGCTCCTGTACCAACAAGTACTCCTCAGAGATGAGCTGGGCGTCCTACGGTTTGACTCAATTCTGACACCCCGTGTCTGGAGATAGCGTCAGATCCCACAGTTAGGCAGTCAGTCCCGTAAGATTGCCCTCCCACCCTTCTTCAGATCGCAATTGCAACTCCAGGCTGTCACCTGTGCTTCTGACCAACTGGCTAGCGATGGAAGGTTCCAACAATCCCTTCTTTGGGTTCGGTCGGTTTGCTAGAGTGGCTCACAGAACTCCAGGAAGCGTGCTCTTATTATCAGTTTCACAGCCAGTTGGAAGGGATGGATAGGGCAAGGTATGTGAGAAGACGCGTGGAGTTCTCATGCCCTCTCCGAGGGCCCCACGGTCCCCAAATATATAAGTGCTCATCAATCCAGAAGCTCTCCAAACTCCATCCTTTTGGTTTTTAACGGAGGCTTTGTTACATAGGATGATTTATTAAATTTTAGATTGTTGGCGGGGGGGCGCCTGGGTGGCTCAGTCGGTCAAGTGTCCGACTTCGGCTCAGGTCACGATCTTGCGGTTCGTGAGTTCGAGCCCCGGGCCGGGCTCTGTGCTGACAGCTCAGAGCCCGGAGCCTGCTTCGGATTCCATGTCTCCCTCTCTCTCTGCCCCTCTCCTGCTTGCGCTCTGTGTCTGAAAAAATGAATAAACATTAAAAAAAATTTTTTTTTAAATTCTAGATGGTTGCTTGCTAATTGAACTCAATTTTCACCCCCTCCCCCCTTCCCAGAAGTCAGGGGGTGGGTGGGACTGAAAGGCCCAACCCTCTAATCTCATGGTTGACTCCACCAGCAACCAGCCCCCATCCTTCACCTCCTTAACAAAGCAAAAGACGCCATTATGCTCTCATCACTTAGAAAATTCCAAGGGTTTTAGGACCTTTATGCTAGACATGGGGAGGAAGACCAAACATATATGTCTTATTCTAAATCACAATATCATAGATAGATACGAAATAAAATATTTCAATGAAAAGTGAAGCCGCTTTAGGGCACCTGGCTGGCTCAGTCCATAGAGAAGGCAACTCTTGACCTCAGGGTTGTAACTTTGAGCCCCAGAATGGGCGTAGAACTTTACTTAAGACGAAAAAGAGCGAAACCCCTCGGTGATCCTCCCTTATGCATTCTCCATCCTGTCTCCCCAGCAGTAGTAACCTCTCTCCTGAAGCGGTCGTGTGTCCTTTTTACGTAAAGGCACACGTGTAGGTGCCCATGAACAATAAGTGACTTTTTATTCATTCAAAAACCTTGCATTAACGGCACTGTATGGTATTTATCACTTGGTAATATATATGTATTTTTTTGAGAGAGAGAGAGAGAGAGAGAGTGCAAGTGAGAGAGGGGCAGAGAGAGAAAAAGAGAGAGAGAGAGAAGGGGGGCTCGCCCGAAGCGGGGCTCGAGCCCACGAACCACGAGATCATGACCTAAGGCCAAGTCATGCGAGGTCGTGAAGGTTTTCGTTCTTTTTATGCCATTTTTCACCGGATTGAGCAACGTTGCCGTGAAGATGTCAATGCACTCCAGATGCACGTGTATGAAAGCTTTCAGGGGGATACCCAGGAGCCACGTTGCTGTCAACCCTGGGTGTGCCAATGTACGCTTTCCCCAGTAGTGCGTGCACGTTCCTGTTTCCCTCTCCTGACCGACACTTCCTTTATCAGAGTGTAGATTACGAGGGAATGGGAGCAGTCGTCTGAGAAGACGCTAGAGGGTAGGCAAGGGCTAGATCACAAAGAGACTCGCAGAACATGCTAGAAAACTTGGATCCTATCCCAAGAGCCCATGGGAGGGTTTTCGTCGGGAGAATGTCACGAGCGTTTTCCCCTTTGGAAAGATCACAGGAGGCAGTTTGGAGGATGGATTGGGGTGGGAAGACAGGCTTTCGGGAAGGCCTTTGGAGGAGGTGGGGACTGAGAGTTCCCGGATTTCCCTCCCTTTCTCAGATCCCTTTGTTTTGTTTTTCCACGAAAAGGCTAAACTTTCATTCCTCCGTTAATTGATTTTCCTCTAGTGGCCCTTCAAGGTCATGAATCTGTAGCCTAAAGGAAAAGAGAACAGGTTTTGCATCCATTGTCTGGGAGTTTTATAAAGGACACATACTGTGCAGAAGAGACATACAGCCTCTGTCAATTGCACAAACCAATAAACACACCTTTATTGCTAATTACCATTTTCTTTTTTGTGCTACTGTTTGCCAAATGGCAATGAAAGCTGAAAACCAGATGCTCATTAACATCCTTCTTGATTTACTGATAATTCAGCACTGACAGTTTAATAAGCCTAGGACTCAGCCCAAAGATTTTTCGCCACCACATTTTGGGGGCGACAGCTTTTCTCACCTCTTGAACGACACAGTCTGTCCAGTTTTATAATTAACTGCACCAAAAAATACCAGTGTTTTGAATTTGTATTGCGTGTTTTTCTTAATGACGACCTTACAACATGTCTCCTCCATTCCTCAACTGACCTTCGTGATAAACTCTGGGAACGAGAAAGGGGTTTTATGAACCTCATTCCCCGTAAGGAGGAAGCAGGGACTACGCCCAAGTGATGCCTAACCTTATCTGACCTGTCTATAGCTGAATACAAAGAGCAAAAAATCTTGACTTACCTGTCTGAGAGACAGGAGACTTTTCTTCGCCCGTTCCAGCGAGATGTAATTTACAAATAACATCAGATTAGTTTAAGGTGTACAACAGAATGATCTGATATATGTGTATATTGTGAAACGATTGGCACAAGAAGTCTAGTTAACCTCCGTCCCCTCACATAGTTGCCGACTTTTATTCTCATGATGAGAACCTTTAAGATCTACTCTCTTAGCAACTTCCAAATGTACAATACAGTATTGTATTTTTCTTGTAATTTTTCTTTAAATATTTTTTAAATGTTTATTTATTGTTGAGAGAGAGAGGGTGCCAGCAGGGGAGGGGCAGAGAGAGAGGGAGAGAATCTTAGGCAGGCTCCACGCTTAACGTGGAGTCTGATGCAGGGTTTGACCTCACCACCCCGGGATCATGACCTGAGCTGAATCAAGAGTTAGATGCTTCACTGTCTGAGCCATCCAGGTGCCCCTATAATATTCTTGAAATGAGGAAATTGTAGAGGTGGAGAACAGATTAGTAGTCATTAGGGGCCAGCTATGATTGTGGGCAGTGTAGCATGGGAAGTGGCATGATTGATCCTTGTGGTGATGGGATAGTTAGTTCTGTACCATGATTTTGGTGGTGATTACGTGCGATAAAACGACTAATGTCCTTTCTTTTTTCCTTTTTTTCTTTTTTCTTTTGGTGGGGGCAAAGAGAAAGGGAGACACCGAATCCCAAGCAGGCTCCAGGCTCTGAGCTGTCAGCACCGATTCCGACACGGGGCTCAAACCCATGAACTGTGAGATCATGACCCGAGCCGAAGTCGGACACTGAATCGAATGAGCCACCCAGGCACCCCTTTTCTGGTGTTGATATTATAACATGATATTATAATATGATATCCCACCGTTATGGGAACTGGATGAAGAGGACCCGGGACCCCTACTATCTTTGCAACGTCCTATGAATCTGTAATTGTTTCAAAATAAAAAAGTGGAGAAAATAAAGCACATTTTTTTCAAATAAATGGATTCTAAAAAAAAATGTAGAGATTACTCGAAACCATTATGTTCAGTCAGACTTTAGTTTTAACCAGAAGCATAGAGTATTTAAAAATTTTTTTTTAACGTTTATTTTATTTTTGAGACAGAGAGAGACAGAGCACGAACAGGGGAGGGACAGAGAGAGAGGGAGACACAGAATCTGATGCAGGTTCCAGGCTCTGAGCTGTCAGCACAGAGCCCGACGTGGAGCTCGAACCCACGGACCGTGAGATCATGACCTGAGCCGAAGTCAGACGCCCAACCGACTGAGCCACCCAGGCGCCCCGATGCATAGAGTATTTAAATCCCATAATTTCGAATAGAAAATCTTCTGTTCCCCAAATTATTCACTCATGGCTTAATCAATTGAAGTTGCTCAAAAAATATTTTATCTCTGTTCATTTGTTTTCACTCTGGCCCAGAGGTATGTGCACCCTCTGATTTCTTTTCTTTTCTTTTCTTTTTTTTTCCCCACTTGGAACTATTCACATAAAACCTGGCCTCCCTTGTCTAATTTGAAAATGTACAGAGCATGGACGTTGGTCACGAGCTCATCCAAACTGGCGAAGGAACCCGTATATAGTAGGACGGAAGGTATTGGGTCGTAGTTCTTTTTATTGGCTCATAAATTTCTGCTGAGTGGACCACATGATGTCACCAGGTCGCAGTAGAGTATTATGACCACCCATCTAAGAACTGTCTGGTAGACCGACAAATAGTTGTTGGGAAAAACTACTGAACCTTTGGTACTAAATCCTCCGTATTTTCTAATGTGGCTGTCACACGTATTTCCATCCTGTAAAAACTATATAGACTCAAGTTTGAGGAAAGAATAGCAGAGCCACGTGAAGATACGTAAGCTTGGGAGTTAGCCTGGCTCACTCACAAGCTAAGAGACCCTACCACATACGGACCTTGCAAAGCGTGTAGTTCATGCATGAGGAAGACCATGATTCAGTAAAACTACAGATCGTTACATGCCATTAATAGTTGGGTCTTCTACGTATACTCGAAACTTTGAATTTAAAATCCTCAAACACCGGGGTGCCTGGGTGGCTCCGTCGGTCGGTCGAGTGGCCGACTTCGGCTCAGGTCATGATCTCACAGTTCGTGGGTTCGAGCCCCACCTCGGGCTTGCTGCTGTCAGCACCGAACCCGCTTTGGATCCTCTGCACCCCACCCCCCCCCGTCTCTGCCTCTCCCCCACTCACACTCTCTCTCTGAGAAATAAATAAGCAATCAAAAAAAAAAAAATTCCTCAAACACCCAGGATTTAAGCTTAAGGAGAAAGTAGCATTTAACCAAGCGATCAACTTTTCTCTTGTTTCAAGTATAAAAAATAGAATTCTATATTGAACAGCTAAACTGATAAACTTCAATCAGTAAAGCATATGTCTTTTAGAGAAAATATGTGGAGGGGCGCCTGGGTGGCGCAGTCGGTTAAGCGTCCGACTTCAGCCAGGTCACCATCTCGCGGTCCGTGAGTTCGAGCCCCGCGTCGGGCTCTGGGCTGATGGCTCAGAGCCTGGAGCCTGTTTCCGATTCTGTGTCTCCCTCTCTCTCTGCCCCTCGCCCGTTCATGCTCTGTCTCTCTCTGTCCCAAAAATAAATAAACGTTGAAAAAAAATTTAAAAAAAAAATAAAAATAAATATGTGGAAATGAACCAATGCTCATGTACAGTTACATAACTACTGCATTAAATGCAGTTATTAAAATGCTTAGAGAATTACAGATTGCATTGATAATGCAATCTATAATAACGTATTAATTAATTGCATGGTAATGGAAGGACCAATGAAACCTATTGGTCCCATCATATTTTAAAAGGCTTACATAAATTCATAAGATACAGTTTGAGGAACTGAGTCTTTTTCTTCAGATTGAAAATAAAGAAACACATAATAGCAGACCGTAACTCTCTGGAAGTTATTTGCTTTGTGTTTTTCACAAAGGTTGAGATAGAAGAAATTACAAAGGCGGGTTTCAGCACCGCCTACGAGAATACCTTTGAATGATAGACCTTTGGCGTAATTTGCCCCAGGACACAGCCAAGTTCCTCCTTTTGTGGAAGGTTCCAAGCAGAGATTCAAAACCAGGTTGCCTGTCAGTAATACCGTGATATTAAAATGTGCTTTTATTTTATTTTTTATCATCTCCTCTACCCTATCCATACTTCATCATAGAAAGAGTATTTATTGAGTGCTTACTATCTTTCAGGCATTTATTTTATTTTATTTCACTTATATATTTTTATTATTATTATTTTTTAAATATAATTTATTGTCAAGTTGGCCAACATGCGGCGTATACAGTGTGCTCTTGGCTTGGGGGGGCAGGTTCCCGTGATTCACCACTTCCATGCAAGGCCCAGGGCTCACCCCAACAGGTGCCCTCCTCGGCGCCCATCGCCCATTTTCCCCTCTCCCCCGCCCTTCCGTCAACCCTCCGTTTGTTCTCCGTATTTAAGACTCTCTTAACTGTCAGGCATTTTTCAAGTGCTTTTCATGTCTTCATGTATCCGATATTTATTGAACAACTACAGTGCATCAGGGATAATTTTAGGTACCGGGGATGTAGCAATGAAAACAAACGAAGGGCCTCTCCTGTGGCTTACTTTCTCCTGGTGGGGAGGAAGATGATGAATAACGTATCAGGTAGTGATATGTGCTATAAAAGAAACATGAAGCAAACCGAGGGATAGAGAATGATGGGGAGGGAAGTTATTTTAGGTTGGGAGGTGAAGGAAGGTCTCTCTGATAAGGTGACCTGTAAGCATAGGCTACAATGGAGTGAGAGCGAGAACGAGAGAGAGAGCCATGGGGATTTTTGGAGGAGGCATGGGGGAGGGGAAACAAAAACACCGAGGCTGGAACTTGCTCGGCATGTTCAAGGTGCAGAAAGATGGCTTGATTTCTGCCTAACCTTCTACCTCGTCTTGCACAGTCTCCCGTTTCTTGAAACACTTCAGCCATACTTGCTCTTGTCCAGGGGTGCCGGGAAATCCTCCCTCTGGACCTTTTCATGTGTGTGTTCTTTGCCAGGAGCAAAGAGCATTCCTCACATCTCATTTCCGTCTGGCTATCATCACCTGCTCATCCTCTAGGTTTTGGCTTCTTCTTCTTCTTTTTTTTTTTTTTCAGTTTATTTATGTATTTTGAGAGAGAGAGAGAGTGAGAGCGAATGGAGGAGGGCCAGAGAGAGAGAGAGAGGTAGAGAGAGAATCCCAAGCAGGCTCAGCACTGTCAGCACATTAGCCCCACGCAGGGCTCAAACTCACGAACCATGAGATCATGACTTGAGCTGAAACCTGGAGTCAGACACTTAAGCTACCCAGATGCCCCAGTAGTCCGTTATTTAATCAAACATTAATCCAGGTGTTGTTTGGAAGGTGTTTTGTAGATGTGCTTCACATCTATAATCAGCTGACTTTCAATAAAGTAAATAATTCCTGATAATGCGGGTGGGCCTCATCTAATCAGTTGAAGAACTTAAGAACAAAACTGAGGTTCCCAGAGAAGGAGAGATTCCACCGGAGGGCTACAGCATCAACTCTGGCCTAGTTTCTAGCCTTCTGCCTGGCCCTAAAGATTTCAGACTTGCCAGCCTCCCACAATCACGTGAGCCAATTTCTTCAAATAAAATTCTTAAATATATATACATACACATGTGTATGGCATATACACATATGTGTACATATGTACCTGTCCCCTGGAGGATACACACACACACGCACACACAAAGTCTCCTATTGGTTATTTTTCTCTGTAGAATCCTGACTGATACATCTGCAAAAACACAAATTGGCAGTACATGCTGCGAAGGGAAAGATTGGCAGGCATGGTACGGAGTGGAGGTGGAAAGAGAATCTGCTTATGTGGTCAAGGAAAGTGTGATGAATTATGGAGTCTGCTGTGGGGCTCGAGCTCACAAACCATGAGATCATGACCTGAGCTGAAACCAAGAGTTGGACGCTTATCGACCGAGCCACCCAGGCCCCCCTAGGTTTTGGCTTTTAACCATGGCTTCCTCTGGGAGTCTGTTCCTGAATCCCCAGAACTGGGTTAGATGTATCCTCTCTTAGAGTCTACAGCAAGGGTGGTCAATATAACTTAATGTCTAAACAAGGACATTTTTGAGGATGACAGAGGATGATCATCGGTGATTATGTTGGGCCAACAGATGTAGTAAATTCTCCTCATAACGGTCTGTGTTTTCCTTGTTGTCACTTTTCACACCGTATTATAATCTTGGTTTACATTTTTTCACTTTATCTCTTACCAGTAGACGGCCGAACAAGACCAAGAATCTTGTATATCTTACTTACGTTTTTTTTTTTTTTTTTAATCCTGTAGCTCCTTTTAAATGTCCGGCAAAATATGGTCGCTCAAAAAATTGTTTACTCAATAAAACAATGAAAAAAGTGGGATCCCCCAGAAAAGAGAGTTGGTTCTTGGAATCATTTGGTCCTCTACTCCAGAAGACGTGTTTATATGTGTAGCGGCATCTATTTTGTATTTTTCTTTGAGCGTATGGTGGTTGAGTTTGGGGGGGTGTGTGTGGAGAAGATTGTGAAGTTGAACTAGAAGAAAGGAGAAAGAAGACGACATACGTTGGGACATTTTTCTTCTTTGCAAGTTTCTGCTAACAACTAACTCTACGTACTTGCCAACCTTAGTGTGAGAAAACTTTCTGTGAAAAGAAAGATACCACGGGAATTTAGGGTATCAAAATTACTTTCACTTAAAGGAGCAATTTCACATCTGATGCTAGAAATTACAGCCTATGATTTCCAGCCATTCCCTGAAATACGACGTGAATTTGGCCATTATTGACTTGATATAATTTTCTCAAATATGTCTGACATTTTCAGCGGCTTTAGTAGTTGAGTTCTGCTTTCACTTCCTTTCTCTTGGAATCTTTATATGCCCTCTTTTCCGTGTATCAGATGTCTCCAAATCACTTTACTCAGACTGTTCTCCCCTCTCTTTCGATTCAGTTGGATATTTTCCACCATCTGGTTGCAAGCTTTTAAATGGGTATCTGGAGGCTAATATTTCCACATTCTAGTAAGAAATGGTAATTAAAAAATATGTTGCTTTTATTGCCCTGTGGTGACGAAGGAAACCATAGGCAAACAGCACTACATTTTCTCTCATTTTAATGCAGCCGCATATCAATCAGATTCTCGGCTACTTGTGGATTTCTTTTTTCTTCCAGGTTAAGGCACGGATTCGATTTCCCAACAAACAGAATGTATAGCCTCCTACGAGGCACAAATGCCAGGGCAATTTGTCCATTGCTGAGTTTTTCATTGGGTCTACGGCTCTCACGGGCCATGTTATTTTATACTTTATATTGTTCCGTATCACTCTGTTATTTTTCCTTGGGATAGCAGGAGGAATGGCACGTTATGATCATTCGTCTTGACCAATAACATAGGTATGATGAAATCAGTTATGTACGTCTTTATCTATCTGAATATATTTAGCAATTGACACACCTTTTATACTGTCTCGACAATAACCACGTCAATAATAATTACTACTCCAAGGCAGTTAGGAAAGGAAAATAAATGTATTACATTGCGTGGAAATGGAGAGCGATGAAGTCATGCTCAGCTCTGAGATATCATAAACAAAATTAGGTATCTGGCTAAACCTCAGTAGAAAATTGGTATCGATAATTTTCTGGAAGCATCCAAAATAAGCTTGAATTTATACCATGGACAAGGAACACATTTCACAATAATCGAGTAAGGAAAGGACTGTCTGTTCAGTAGACCCTCTTGGCATGAGTGCAAAGCCATCTTGCCCTTAGCTGACCGATAGAAGAAATCTCACAATAGAACATCTTGGCTATAATTCTAGGGTTCAATCCATTTTTAAAAAGGTAAATGCAGTTTGGAGAAGCAAGCTATTAAGTCCTACCAGTCCGTCCCTCCTAAGCTTCGATGTGCTTATCACCTCCTTTCTTTAAAAGTTTTTAAAAAAATGTTTATTCATTTTTGAGAGAGAGAGAGAGAGAGAGAGGCAGGAGCAGAGAGAGAGGGAGACCCAGAATCTGAAGCAGGCTCCAGGCTCTGAGCTGTGAACACAGAGCCCGACGTGGGGTTCGAATTCACGAACCACAAGATCATGACCTGAGCCGAAGCCGGACATTTAACCGACTGAGCCACCCAGGCGCCCCACCCTCCCTTCTTGAAAGCTGAAGTTTTAGGGCTAGGGGAGAATGTAAAAGAAAGATTTTGAGGACACTGAGTATGCAGGGAAGGGGAGGACATTCTGTAGCGGTGTGGAGAAAAGAAAACATGGAAAAAGGGGCCCAGAGAATTAAAGTCCTACGTGGCAACTTTCACTGTCGAGCTAGTCAAGCGTCCATTCCTTCCTTCATTTATTAAGCAATTATTCACCAGGCATTGGGAATATAAGGTGGACGACAGATGTGCCCTTCTAAAGCTTAGAGTCTGGACTTTAGAGGGGAGATACAGGTAATGATAACCATACAAATAGCAGCTACCAGCTGCAACGGATGCCAGGAAGAAGGAAAGGGCACCAGAAAAGGATTTGACCTGAGTTCTGCTGGGTGACTTGGAGGGGCCTGGGACACAGTGTTCCAGAAAACCAGAGGGAGCACGTACAGAGGCCCTGGGCCGTGAGGGAACATGGCCAGAAAGCCTTGAAAGGTGGGCAACGGCCGGACCACCAGAGAGATTTGCTGAAAACGTTAAGGAGTTTTCACCTTATCCTACGAGCGTAGGGAAACACGGAAAGGTTTGAAGTTGGGAGAGGCACCGCTGCTAAAATTTGCTTTGCAGGGTTTCCGGCAGCCGGTGGAAGCAGATAGGAAGGGAGTGATGCTGGGAAGAAGAGGACAGTAGGAAGGTGTTGTGCTTCAGTCCAGAGATAGTGACTTGCGTTAGGGTGGTGGCAGGGGAGATGGGAGAACTGGACAAATGTAACGGATTTGGGGGGCAGAATCCACGAGACTTAGTAGGTAGTATGCGGAGCCGTCCAGGATGCATTTCGATATTAGGAGGTCCCGGAAGAGGACTGTATTTCGTGGGGTAGGCCCGTGTGTGTGTGTGTGTGTGTGTGTGTGTGTGTGATGTGTTCACGGTTGGTCTGAAGTAATGTTAAAACAACCAGGATGTGGGGCGCCTGGGTGGCTCAGTCGATTAAGCGTCTGACTTCGGCTCAGGTCATGATCTCATGGTTCGTGGGTTCGAGCCCCACGTCGGGCTCTGTGCTGACAGCTCAGAGCCTGGAGCCTGCTTCGGATTCTGATTCTGTGTCTCTGTCTCTCTCTGCCCCTCTCCTGCTCATGCTGTCTCTCTCTGTTTCTCAAAAGTAAATAAATGTAGAAAAAAATTAAAAAAAAAAAAAAAACAACCAGGATGTAGAACAAGTAGTTTAATACACGGCTTGGGACCACATGAGTCACATGTCCGATATGTGTGTGTATGTGCGTGTGTGTGTATATAATATATATGTGTATATTATATATACATAAAGTAAAACCTTGGTTTGTGAGCATAACTCGTTCCAGAAATGTGCTTGTAATCCAAAGCACTTGTATATCAAAGTGAATCTCAAGAACCACTGGCTCAGTCGAGATCGTGTGACGTTCAAGGTCACCTACTACTCGTATGGCAAGACATCGCTCATTTATCAAGTTAAAATTTCTTAGCAATGTTTGCTCGTTTTGTGGAACACTTGCAGAACATGTTACTTGCAATCCAAGGTTTTACCGTACACACACACACACACACACGCACAATACTTAACACAATGTATACACCATATTCAACTTTTATTACTTTTCTCCTTCTCTGCCCGTTACATGTTACATACTTTTTTTTCTTTCTTTCTTTTTTTTTTTTTACTATCTTGGTTGTACGGGAAAGACTATAGACATAGAAGCCAGTGAGGTCTATGAGCAAACTTTGATTAATTCTGACATGGAATGGCTGGGTAGGGGAGGATGAGCCTGCGAAGGAACGTAGAAAGAATGGGCGGAGACGTGGAAAGGTAAATAATAGTTAAGTATTGCGTCACATACGGTAAGGAAGGAAAAATGTTTCAAGAACGGTTGTGCAGTTTAACATGAACATCGCTGATGAGAGGGCAAATAAAATGTGAACTGTAAGGTCTGTTGTGTTTGCTAACATGGATGACATGAACTGGATCTATTTTTGGAGGGATGGGGCAGAAAGGTAAGTTGAAGTGGGTGAGTGAGAGATATAGAGATGAAGACAGTGAATTTAAATAATATGGAGAGGGGCGCCTGGGTGGCGCAGTCGGTTAAGCGTCCGACTTCAGCCAGGTCACGATCTCACGGTCCGTGAGTTCAAGCCCCGCGTCAGGCTCTGGGCTGACGGCTCAGAGCCTGGAGCCTGTTTCCGATTCTGTGTCTCCCTCTCTCTCTGCCCCTTCCCCGTTCATGCTCTGTCTCTCTCTGTCCCAAAAATAAATAAAAAACGTTGAAAAAAAAATTTAAATAAAAATAAAAATAAATAAATAATATGGAGAAATCAGCCTTGGGTAGAATAAAGGGCAGCCCTTTGTCCCAATTAGGGAGAAGGATGGGAGGCTGCTTAAAGATTTAAGTAAATGTGTGGATTTTGTAGCGAGAAAACGAGAGCACTTCCTTCTAGACATTTCTTTCTATCTTCTATTCTCACATCTCTGGCCCTTCCTCCCACTTTCTGTATAGGCACAGAAAAGGAGAGGGAGTCAAAGATTTGAAGATAGAGAAGTGTGGAGATAGTGACTGAAAAACGGTAGGGATGTTGAGTAGTGTTGAAGTCCTACGCAAAGTTAGCAAACGCAAACTTGTATTGGAAATAATTGGCTGACTATTATTGAAATAATGGGCCGTGAACTCCATGGTGGCTAAGGAGAAAAGCAATGAAAGAAGGGATCTGAGTGAATGGGAGAAAAGTAGAGGAATCCATAGACTGGAAGCTTCCATGACCCTGAGGTGTGACCAGAGGGAAACCAGTTGAGCAACAAAGCTGGAAGCATAGGAAGTTGAGGTCAGGGAAGGAAAACTTGAATGATTTCTTTTGATTAGAACAGTTGTGGATGATGGTGAGGTCCACGTCAAAATTGTGGAAGTGATTTATATGGAGTGGCGGAAAAAGGTATTCGGACTAGTTGAAGACCTGAGAGGTATCAGTATTACATGCATGATCCCTTCTGACAGGAAAAAATTAAAAAGGCTGAGACGGATGGCACAGTGTTTAATAAAGGGAGGGGGATGGCAGGGAGATTGCAGGTGACTGGCTAGGAGAAGGAGGGGATGGTATAACGGGATGGCGGAATTAACAACCAAACAGGAATTGGTGGTGGCCATTTTGTTTGTTTTGTTTCAAAGAAGAAGGCGAAAAAAGCCACGAAGATCAGAGAAGACACAACCCTGTCAATCCCACTGCATGGTGGGGGAGAAAAACACTTTAGAGTATTTAGGAGAAATGGTCTCCAGGAAGACCTGGGATTCAGTTATTGGGGCCGAGGGCAGGCAGCCCCCAAGATGGGCCACGTTGGCGTGAAGGTTATTTTGAATGAAAAAACAATTGATGGGCGGGGAGCCCGGGTGGCTCAGTGGGTTGAGTGTCCGACTTCAGCTCAGGTCACGATCTCAAGGTTTGTGGGTTCGAGCCCCACGTCGGGCTCTGTGCTGACAGCTCAGAGCCTGGAGCCTGCTTTGGATGTTGTGTCTCTCTTTCTCTCTGGCCCTTCCCCGCTCATGCTCTCTCTGTTTCCCAAAAGTAAATAAAAGTGAAGCACAATTAAAAATAAAGAAATAAAAAGCAAGTGGACCCCAGCAGAGTCAGGAAAAGCTCTTTACCTCCCCCCTCGACAGCGTAAGAAGAATGTAGATAGAGGACCTGCTCCAGGAAAAGATCGATCACCATAGACAACCACAAAACTGGGTATGGTAGGTAGCCAGGAAGCTAGCAAAAGTCCTCTGCGACCCATTATTTCTAGACGGCCCGGTAAACATTTTTTTACCAAACATTTACTCTTTTTCATCTTCCGGTGAATTCCATTACTTCCCTTCAAAGTCCCAGACCCCTGCCCCCACCTCCCTGTTTGACGATGACATAAGTACCTCATTTTGCCTGAACGTCGCGTGAATTTCCAGGTCTGTGTGGATTTCCTGTATGTACGAAATTAAAGTTGATTTTCTCCTGTTAACCTGTCTCATGTCAATTTGGTTCTTAGTCCAGCTAGAAAGTCCTTACAGGGGACAGGAAATTCTTGCTCCCTGACACAGTTAAGATAAGACAATGAAGGGGGCGCCTGGGTGGCCCAGTCGGTGAAGCGTCCAACTCTTGGTTTCAGCTCAGGTCGCGACCTCACGGTTCGTGAGTTCGAGGCCCGCGTCGACAGCATGGGGCCTGCTTAGGATTCGTCTCTCCCTCTCTGTCTGCACCTCCCCTCCCCCGCCAGCTTGCTGTCTCTCTCTCTCTCTCTCTCTCTCTCAAAAAGTAAATGAACATAATTTTTTTTTAAAAAAAGATACGACAATGAATGTAATGAATGTAATGTGTTCTAATGTAGGATCGTTTGCTAAATACGAAGCAAGGGCCATCTACAGAAGACCTAGTGAAGGGATTCGGGAAATGGAAAATTGTTTCAGTTATGGGCAAGGACATTCAGAACATCACAGAGGCTAGAGAATGCAGGGAGTCTTAGCATTATGGGTGATGCCTCATGAATATGGGAATGAGACGGGCTGCCTGCGCTGGGTCATTTTAAAGGTGGGAAGTTTTTTTTTTTTCAAACGATGGCCACATGAGAGAAATACGACACGTTTTCATCCCAAATATATTTTTCTCTTTCTTTAGGGTTGACCAGTAAGGACACCACGACAAGTTTAAAAGTACATCAGTAGAGATCTCATCAGTAGGAGGTAAACAGTCTTGTGTCCCCAGCTCTTTCCAGATGCAATTCTTTTCTTTTTTTTTACTGTTTATTTATTTATTTTGAGAGGGACAGAGACAGCAGGAGTGGGGGTGGGGGGAACAGAGAGAGAGAGAGAAGAGAGAGAGAGAGAAGCTCAAGCAGGCTCTGCACTGCCAGCACAGAGCCCGACTCGGGGCTTGAACTCACGAACCGTGAGATCGTGACCTGAGCCGAAACCAAGAGTCTGACCCTTAACGGACTGAGCCACCCAGGCGCCCCAGATTCAATTCTTATTCTAGAACCCATGCAGGGTCATGGATCCCTAAGATAAGAAAAGCCACCTTTTCTTCAGTGCTTAGGACTTTCTGCTCAGATTAGTTGTCCCAGTATAGGATAGTTTGCCTTGCTCATCAGCGCTAAGTCTTGCTAAAATTCATCCCTGCTCTGAATTCTAGGTCCATTTTTCTTCCGAGGCAGGAGAATCTGAAGAGTCTTGGGCCAGGAATTCAGTGTTTCAGAAGCTTTTAGCCTTACTACTAATCCTTTTCTCAAATTGGACCCAAATTCAAATAACTATGCCCGATGAACTGCTCCCTTAACTTCCTTCCCAGTAACAGAGACGCTGTGCGTGATTTCTACTCCCACCCCCATTACCTTCCTCTTGCTTGAATCCACCTTGGTTTATCTGCCCTATTCACTGGTTTATTATGCTCTCCATATCCTACCCACCTCCGATCTGATCACACTTGCTGCTATATAAATGCATTTATTACAGAAGATTAAATAAAAGAATAGGAAATGAGATAGTTCGGGTTGAAGCTTCCTAACTTTTTTCTTTCAGCGATAAGAATTTGGGAATCAAGAGATCCGACTCTTGATTTCCGCTCAGATCATGATCTCACGGTTCATGGGTTCGAGCCCCGTCTCTGGCTCTGTGCTGACAGCTCAGAGTCCGGAGCCTGCTTCGGATTCTGTGTCTCCCTCTCTCTCTGCCCCTCCCCTACTCGGTCGCTGGGGATTCTCTCTCTCCCTCTCTCTCACTCTCTCTCTCTGCCCCTCCCCAACTTGTGTGTGCACACTCTTTATCTCCCAAAATAAATAAATAAAACTTCAAAAAAGTGACGATATTCTTTTTTTTCTTTTATTATTAGGTTTATTTATTTTGAGAGAGAGAGACAGAGTGCAAGTGGGGGAGGGGCAGAAAGAGAGGGAGACACAGACTCCGAAGCAGGCTCCAGGCTCCGAGCTGTCAGCACAGAGCCCGACGCGGGGCTTGAACCCATGAGTGTGAGATCATGACCTGAGTCGAAGTCGGATGCTCAACCGACTGAGCCCCTCGGGTGCCCCTGGGAAGATTCTGATATTCTAGTTCAAGTTTATATCTAGGACACCTTATTGGTCAAAAGGAGTTGAAACAAATACTTTAATTTTTTATTTGGTAAATTTGTAACATATGACATTTTTTTTTCTTATTTGTTTTGTGATTGCCCATTTGCGATTTTATTTTATTTTTTTATTTTATTTTATTTTATTTTTTGCAATTGCCCATTCATACAACTGCAAAGGTATTATTCTATACCCACTGCCTTCAGGGTACCATTGTTATGACAGAAATTCAACAAGAAAAGAACCAATTTTCAGCTTTTGAGTTTCAAAACAGATTTTAAAATAGGCTTTGAAATTCACAGAAGGGGCAGCAATTTACAAGAACAAGTGTGTGACTCTCAAAATACCTGGCTTTTAATTTTTAAAAGACAAAAGTCTGAAGAAGTTGGGATAGTAGAATGTATCTTTGGAGAAAAGGGGAGGCCAAATGTAAATATAATGCATTTGCCCTGAAATAGATGAGAAAACCTGGAATTATCTGTGTTTGCCCTGAATTCACAAGATTAAGTACATGACCAGGAGGCAAAACAAAGGCTCAAGTTGGAAACAAATATCAATTAGAGAAACATAAAGATTCTTTTGCACATCTAAATTGTATATATATATATATATATATTTTTTTTTTTTGAGAGAGAGAGAGGGTACATGTGAGTGAGGGTCAGAGAGAGAGAGAGAGAATCCCAGGAAGGGCAAAGAGAGAGAGAGAGAAGTGGGGCTCACCCAAAGTGAAGCTCATGTTTAATCCAAAGCAGGGCTTGTGTTTTCACCCCACGTGGGGCTCCAGCTCACCCGATGTGGGGCTCGAACTCATGAATGGTGAGATGACCACCTGAGCAGATGTCGGATGCTTAACAACTGAGCCACCCAGGCGCCCCTAAGTTGCATGTTAAGAGATATTTTCAAGTGCTACATGTCCAGATCCTCTGACATGTATAATCTGAAAATGTAAGTCCTCGGTTAAGACTGATGAGCGCCCCCATCGTACCCCATCCTCTAACTGAAGAAAATCATTCTACTGATACCACACTAGGTAAACTCCAGCTAAACACGATTTTTTTCATCCATAAGAGATTCCTTCTTCCTTCTGATAGATTCACGGTTTTCCTAACTTACCAGTAGTCGAGGCATTTCACCATAGCTAACAAAATCCCAAGGAAACCCAGGGCTGCTCAACACAGGCTGGTACGGAAACAGCCTATAGCGTTTTCCGAGTCACGTTTGACATTTATACCCTCTGACGGATGTGCCGCTTTTCCTGCTTATCTGATCAGCGTTAAGCTTTTAAAGCTTCAAAGAATTTTGGGGCGCCCGAGTGGCTCAGTCGGTTGAGCGTTGGACTTCGGCTCGGACCGTGATCTCACGGTTCATGGGTTCGAGCCCCGCGTCGGGCTCTGTGCTGACAGCTCGGAACCTGGAGCCTGCTTTGGATTCTGTGTCTCCCTCTCTCTCTGCCCCTCCCGTGCCTGTGCTCTCTCTCTCAAATAAATACATAAATACATGTTAACAAAGATTTTAAAGCTTCAAAGCTTTTTAATTTGGTATTTTCCTCCATTTATTTTCTCATCGGGTAATAATTATATACACAGTTCCACCGTGTTGTCATCTGTACGCCTTTGGACGGCTCACTGAGTTTCCCTGAGCCTCAGTTTCTTTGCCCATAAAATGGCCATAGTGGGAACGGTTGAACAAGCCATGTACAAGATACGAGGTTAATGTCAGGAAAAGAGACCTTTTATATAGCGAGTTGGGTGGTGGAGAAGTATTGGATGATGACCCTAAAAACAGTAGGAAAAAGCAAAAACAGTTGGAGAATTGTAAAGATAATCTAGCAGGTGTTCAATATATGTACTGAGGACATAGAAAGATGTGGCCAGAGTTCTAACCACAGCTCCTATCTCTTGCTTACTCTGCATAAACATCGTGGTAAACGAGGACAAATCACCTCATTTAATCCTGATAACAACCCTGGTAAGCTGTAACTTTATCATTCCTCACTTTAGAGAGGAGGAAATGGAGATTCAGAGGAGATAAGTAGTTTGTCCCAGTTTTCACGTCTAGTAAATGGTGAATAATGAGGCTTAGCTCTGACAAGCAGTATTAGCTATTAGGCTGCACTGCCTTACTGTTTTTCTTTTCGTTTTTTTTAATTAAAAAAATTCTTTTTAATGTTTATTTTTGAGACAGAGAGAGACACAGCATGAGCGGGGGAGGGGCAGAGAGAGGGGGAGACCCAGAATCCGAAGCAGGCTCCAGGCTCCGAGCTGTCAGCACAGAGCCCGACGCGGGGCTCAAACTCATGAACTGTGAGCTCATGACCTGAGCTGAACGAAGTTGGACGCTCAACCGACTGAGCCACCCAGGCGCCCCACACTTTTTGTCTTTTATTTTGTGCTCCTGAATCTCCTTATCAGTCCTATTCCTGCTTAGGCTTGTTGATTTTTGCATTTTGGGTGCTTTTTTTTTTTTTTTTTCCTCTGAAATCCTCTCTACTGTTTTGGGCACAAGCATCAGGAGACATTCTTTTGTGTCCTCTATTCACTTGTCTCAATATGTCCTTTTTCTCAACATACCGTAACTTTAAAGAGTATCTGCCTTTTATATTAAGTTCTAGAAATTATCTATGCCATCAATATAAATTGAAGATTTGGGAAATTCATCGAGATAATTCAAAAGAATATTCACTTTTGCAACAAATTCTTGCAAAAGGATATTTTATGGCTCTGAGTTATCTGTACAAATACTCTGATAATCACTTCACATTGCTCACCCCGACTGGTTTATTTACCTCCCATTGGAAATACCATTCCCTAATGTTTTTTTTTTTTTTTTTTTCGTTTTCATTGTGAGGATTTGTGGATTCAAAAAATAATGTTCTACCACTATGGGGTGGAAAGCCTCAAATCGTGATCTGAGTTCCTACTCAAGAAACTAGAGAGTCAAGTAAACCAAAGCAATCAGCAGAAAGGAAATCATAAAGACAAGAACGGGAGTCCATGACCTTAAACAGAGGAGAGTAATGGAGACAATCAAAGAAACCTAGTTCTATGGGGAAAAAAAAAATCAATATTGGTAAACTTGTAGCAAAATCAACAAATAAGTAAAAAGACACAGATCACCAAGATCAGGAATAAAGTAAGACATTTTAGTATAGATCTTATAATCATTACAAAGATAATAAGCCAACTGTGAATAACTGTAAGCTTATGATTTCAACAGCCTGGAAGACGTGGACCAATTTCTCCAAAATCACAAGCTACCCAACTCAACAAGACAAACAGACAGTGTGACTAGCTTTACGACCCTCAAAGAAATTAAATATGCAATTAAAAAAGCCTCCAGAAAAAGAAATCTCCAGGTCCAGATGGTTTCACTAGGGACCTCTACCAAAATTCTTCAAGTTCAAGAAGAATTAATGCCACACTCACACGGTATTTTGAATCGAAGTTCATGAGAGAGATTGGTCTGAAGTCTTCTTTTTCGTACTGCCGTTGTCTGGTTTGGGCCTCCTAAAAGGAGTTGGGAAGTTTTCCACCTGCTTCTGTTTTCTGACAAAGATTGGGTAAGGGTGGTATTAATTCTTCTTTAAATGTGCCTCCCCACTTGGATACTGAGAACAAACTGAGGGTTGATGGGGGGTGGGGGAGGGGGGAAAGTGGGTGACGGGCACTGAGGAGGGCACCTGTTGGGATGAGCACTGGGGGTTGCATGGAAACCAATTTGTCAATAAACTATATTTAAAAAAATGTGCCTCCCCAGCCACGACGTCCCTAAACGGAGGTAGGAGACATTGAGCTTGATGGGACCCATGGAGCACTCTCTGTCAGGTCACCCGGAACTGACAGAGCTCCCTCTTGACTCTTCCTGGTGCCGCCTAAGGGGACAGGATATGTTTTTCTGGGCTACTGGGTGCCACTAGGTCCTTTGGAAGGAGCTGGGCCTGCTGGACGGGTGGTGCCTCCCAGGTCTGTTCTTCTAGTTGCCTGATGCCAGTGGGACTGCTCCTCTATCAAGATACTGAGCCTAGCATGCTTTCTGTCCCTTGAAAAGTCGGGAGGCTTTGGAGCGTCATGAGGGAGGGGCAGAGAGAGAGAGAGACAGAGACAGAGAGACAGAGAGACAGAGAAAGAGAGAGAATCCCAAGCAGGCTCCTCACTGTCAGGGTAGAGTCAGATGCTGGTCTGGAACTCACAAAACCGTGAGATCATGACGTGAGCCGAAACCAAGAGTCAGACCCTTAACTGACGGAGCCCCCCGGGTGCCCTTGTTTGGTTTTATTTTTTTAGACTGGATTTTTAGGTTGACTGTTTGCAGAGAGAAAGGGTTGGTAAGGCTTCCCGCTTCATTTTACTTCTGGAAACTGAAGGTACACACCTTTAAATCCGTCGCCTAACATGTCAAATCCTTCATAGGCTTCTCCTACCATTCGTGTTGCCCCCGTGAACGTACTTCTCCCTTTTCACTCCCAAGTTCATCTCTCCAGTCAAATCACTGTCATTAGTATATCTCACTCCCTCCTGCCGCCATATCTTTCTTTATTAGTGTCGTCGCCACTGCCTGGAGTGTTCTCGATTTTAGTTTTCTCAATGAAGTTACATCAGTTTGGTCGAACACGAAATTATAACCATCCAGCGTTATCAAATTCTGCTTCACTGATGTTACTCTGTGCCCCATTCTTAGCACTCCCAGGAGATCCTTCAGCACTAAACATATGGTATTCCTCTTAGATAGTTGGCCCTTGTTCATGAGCTATCCATCAAGGAAGAAAGCTTCTAGTAGGCATTGCAAGGCAGTTATTTTAACTATTGCGATGAAAGCCTCTCAGATACTTCTGCTTTGTATTGATGAAGATTTCACACATCTTTGCCTGGATTTTACTTAGGTCTGGGGGTGCAGAGAGACTGGAGGCAGAATCACTGAGGTCAGAGGCCCAGCTCTGCATTTTGGTTTCCATTTGTAGACCTAAATTATGTGACCAGATGTCAGGGGAAAAACTGGAAACTCTCCCACCCCGTGAACGGATGATATTGGGTGAAAGGGCAGATGGTAAGAGAGCAGCAAACATTTTACGGAATGTTTCTTGCTTTGGACACCCCTGAAGTTTAAAACCTGGCCTTTGGGGCACCTGGGTGGCGCAGTCGGTTAAGCGTCCGACTTCAGCCAGGTCACGATCTCGCGGTCCGTGAGTTCGAGCCCCGCGTCGGGCTCTGGGCTGATGGCTCAGAGCCTGGAGCCTGCTTCCGATTCTGTGTCTCCCTCTCTCTCTGCCCCTCCCCCGTTCATGCTCTGTCTCTCTCTGTCCCAAAAATAAATAAACGTTGAAAAAAAAAAATTAAAAAAAAAAAAAAAACCTGGCCTTTATTGAAGTTCACAGGAAGGAATGTCTGTAAATTCCACATCTATGGTAGATTAGCAGTACAGACCACACGAGGTCTATTTACACAATAGCAAAGAGAGGGCTCAGCGAATACATAAACCATTGGCTCTGGGATCGAATTCTACCTTTTAGGGGCAAACTGTCGAATGAGTTCTGACGTTTTGAGATGCCCAAGATATCCCATCGCCGATTACTTCCAAACTGCACAAGACATTTGTGTCCAAAGGAAATGGAGTCATACGACCAGGTTTCTCCTCCATCTGAAACACCAGCAATAAAATAAGATCTACAGAACAATGGTTTTCGAGACACTGGATATCTGGCAAGGAAAGAAAGTGATCCCTGAGAGGTGAAAAGCAAACAAGGTGAATCCTATGGTGTCTCAGCTTACTGTGTGAAGGGGGTTTCCAGAACGCTGGGAGAGGCCAGGCCACCAGAGTTTACAGGACAGAGTACTGGGGAAGAGAGCGCTACCCTCGGGTGTTCAGCTGCGAATTCGTGCAGGTCTGTGAAGAAACCACCCACAGCTTTGGATGCAGCCTCCAGAAGATTCGGGGCAAAAATCCCCAGCATTCGCATAGGCCTGGGAATAGTGACCACGGCCACCAGCGACACGGAAAAACGTCAATATTTACGAGGCTTTGCGTACAGGAAACAGAAGTATCTTGCTTCAGTAATGAGAAGTATCCCCTGGACAACAAATTGCTTGGGTCTCACCTAACAAATCTGAAAAGCATGACATGAAATGATCAAACAGTTTCCAATAACGTAAATACATCTCAGAACAAAGGACTGGAGATACAGAAATATCAAGCACTCAACAACGTATGCTTCATGGGGGTCTCTTCTAAGGGGCATACAAGGGGCAAGGGGAAGACCATGGGAGGTCGGGGAGACTGCTTATCACAAGGGCCACCGGGGGGAGTCTTTCAAGTTATAAAATGTCATACGGAAGTGCACCAAATCGATACGTTCTATACCTTGAACTTACATTAGTGTTCTATGTCAGTTTTGTCTCAAGCTGAAAAAAAGAGTAAATCCATGTTCAATTTTGAGCTAATCGTTTTTGAGAGAGAGAGAGAGGGAGCACAAGTGAGTGCAGGCCAGAGGAAGGGAGACAGAGAGAGAGAGAGAGAGAGAGAAACAGGGGTCACCCAAAGTGGGGCTTGTGTTCACCTGATGCAGGGCTCATGCTCACCGGATGTGGGACTCGAACTCACGGACCCTGAGATCATGACCCGAGCCGAAGTCAGATGTTTAACGACGGAGCTGCCCAGGCGCCCTTGAGTTAATTTCTATATAAGGTGTGAGGTTTAGGTTGAAATTTTGGCTTTTGGTTAGTTTGGCTTTGGTTTTGTTTGTTTTTGTCTATTAGTACTTAGTCTCTCCACCATCATTTGTTGAAAAGGCCATCATTTATCCCATTTCATTGTTTTTGGCTCCTTTTTTTTAAATTTGTGCTGATTGAGTTCTGGATTCTGCATGCCATCTTATTGATTAATGTCTATCCCTAAATCAGTACTGTACCCGCGTAATTATGATAGCTATACCTATCATACGATACATACAGAAGAGTGAACGTGGGGGAAAGAATTGTTTCTTCCTTAAATTGTGTTGGGAAAACCGGATATCCACATTCAGAAGAATAAATGTGGACCCTCATCTTACACCATGTACAAAAATCCATTCAACATGGATTAAAGTCTTAAATATAAGACCCAAACCTTTAAAACCACTAGAAAAAAAATAGGGAAAAAGCTTCTTGACATTGGCCTTGACAATACTTTTTCGGCTTTGACCCCAAAAGCAGAGGCAAAGGCAAAAATAGACACGCGGAACTACTTCAAACCTAAAAGCTTCTGCAGAGCAAAGGAAACAAACAGATTGAAGGGACAGCCTATGGAATGGAAGATCATGTTTGCAAACCATACCCCTGATAAGGGGTTAATATCCAAAATATATAAGAAACTCTAACAACTCAATAGCAAAAAAAAAAAAAAAAAAAAAAAAAAGCAAAAAAGCAAACAAAAGAAAAAGAAATAGCCCAATCACAAAATGGGCAAAGGACATTGCCTCTTAATTACATGCCGCAATGAACATGAGAGTGCACATGTCTCTTCAAGATCCTCACAATAATTAAGAGGCAGAAACAACCCAAATTTCTATTGACAGATGAAGAAAATATGATACACACCATGTATGGTATATATACATTCATATACATATATATGCATATATATACACACAAATGTATACATATATATACTTATATACACACACATATATACACATATATAGGTATATACATGCACACATATATACATACATATGTATATACATACACACATATATACATGTAATGTATATACACACACATATATACATATAATGTATATACATACACACATATATACATATATATGTGTATCTATATATACACATATATATATATCATAGAATATTACTGAGCCTTAAAAAAGAAGAAAATCCTGCCTATTACCACAATGTAGATGAATCTGAAGGCCACTATGGTAAGTGAAATAAGCCAGACACAGGAACACAAATACTGTATGATCTCACTTGTGTGTGGAATCTAAACCAGTGTAACTCACAGAAGCAGAGGGTAGCCGGGGGCAGGAGGCTGGGGCACATAAATGTCGGTCAAAGAGTACAAAGTCTCGGTTATTCAGTCTCGGTTATGAATAAGTTCTGGAGTACAGCATGGTGACTGTATTTAATAACACTTTTATATACTTGAATTTTTAAATTTTTTGACATTTATTTTTGAGAGAGAGAGAGAGAGAGAGAGCGTGCACGAGTGGGGGAGGGGCAGAGAGAGACATATACACACAGAATCTGAAGCAGGCTCCAGGCTTTGAGCTGTCAGCACAGAGCCCGACTCGGGGCTTGAACCCACGAACTGTGAGATCATGACCTGAGCCGAAGTCAGACGCTTAACCGACTGAGTCACCCAGGCACCCCTATACTTGAATTTTTTTAAAAGACTATATCTTAAGTATTCTCGTCACAAAAAAAATTGATTAATATGGGGCGCCTGGGTGATTCAGTCGGTTAAGGGTCCAACTCTGTTATCAGTCGGTTATTTCGTCCACATTCACAGTTTCTCTTATGGATTCCTTATTTATTTAAACTTTATTGAAATCAGAAACCAGGTGCTTCTGCAAATTACTCCTGCTTACTCTAGTAAATAGTTTTAAAAATGTTTTCTTTTTTTCCAGATTAAAAATAGGATGAGAATTTATTACTGGCATCAGATCGTTTTCAAATAAAAAGAAAAAAACCCTACAAGCTGCCCTTTTACATGTTTTCACATACCATTGGTGGCAAACATAAATACCCATCTGGGATTTAAAAATATTCTGAAAAATATACTCTCGCTAAATATGGATTTCAGTAGCAGACTTTTTGTTGTTGTTGATAAAGGCAATTACAATTGTACTAGGTTAAAAGCCTCCGACCTAAAACGGGAGATCTATCCTCTTAACAACCCTCTTTAACAATCACAAGGTTGTCAAACTATGAGCCCAATGTTGTCCAGTAGATCTGTAAAGCTTTTTCTTTTTCTTTTTTCTTTCTTTCTTTCTTTTGAAAGCGAGCATGAGCAGGGGAGGGGCAGAGAGAGAGAGAGGGAGAGAGAGAGAGAGAAAGAATCCCAAGCAGGCTCCGTGCTGGCAGCGCAGAGCCCAACGTGGGGCTCAAACTCACGAACCGTGAGATCACGACCTGAGCCGAAATCGAGAGCCGAAATGCGTAACGGACTGAGCCACCCAGGTCCCCCACATAATGCGTTTTCATCTTGCGGGACCCAAACTATACCCGTTGTACAGCAGCTCTCCTTTTTCTGCTCCTCCCAGCCCCTAACAGTCACTGTCGTACTCTGTGCTTCAATGAGTGTGACTACTTTAGAAACCTCTTTTGTATAAATGGCATCACGCGCTATTTGTCCGTCTGTGACTGGCTTGTATACCACTCAGCATAACGCCCGCAAGGTTTTTCCATGGTGCTGCACAGGACTGGATTTTCTTCTTTTTATGGCTGAATAATATGTCATTGTCCTATAGACCACGTGTCCTTTATCCATGCATCTTTTGGTGGACATTTGGAGTTATTTCCACCTCTCGGCCACTGTGAATAACGTTGCAATAATGCCCGTGGGAGTGCCAATATCTCTTCAAGATACTGAGTGTATTTCCTTTGGATATGCACCCAAGAGTGGGATTGCTGGGTCGTCTGGTAGCTCTATTTTTAATGTCTTAAGGAGCCTCCATACTGTTTCCATAGCAGCTGCACTTCTTTACGTTCCCAGCAACAGGGCGCGAATGTTCCAATTTGTGCACATGCTCACGAACGCTTGTTGTCTGGTGTTGTTTTTTTTTTTTTTTTTAAATAATGGCCATCCTAACAGATGTGAAGTGATACCTCATTGTGGTTTTGATTTGCATTTCTCTGATGATTAATGATGGTGAACATCCTTTCATATGCCCGTTGGCCATTGGTATGTTGTCTTTGGAGAAATGTCTGTTTGAGTTCTTTGCCCGGTTTTTAATTGGGTACTTTGTTTCTCGCTTTTTCACTTTGTTGACTGTTTCCTTTGTTCTCTACCTCCACGACTTAAATCTCACGTTCATCTTTCTTCCTTTCATTTTTGCAGAATACTTTTATAAGCCACAGGCTGGTTTTCCAAAATAAGTATTTATGTCTTAATTAGGGCAGGGCTATACTAAACTGGTCAGTGACCCAAATTAGCATAGAAGGAGGCTGTAAATGTCCTCACCGCGTCTCAACACTATTAGACTTAACGACTCAGACGTTTTGTAGGCGGCCTGCATTGATGTATACTTCTGTCAACAAATTGGTGATCCTGCGACCCGAGTGGGGAAGTGTTTGGACAGTGGGGGCTGTCCCTGCAGGGAAAATTAATCTCTGCACACTTCCTCTTCGTTGTTTGGTGAAGTGATAGTCCATGAATCAAAATTTTGTTATCTGTTTTTCTCTGCTCTGCCAAAACTTGACTCCAGTTACAGAAGGTGGCTGTGACAGGTCTCTTTCCTAGTGTTACTCTCATTACTGCAGGTAATTGGTGGAGGCCGGGAGAAGAAAAATCCCACCACCCCTAGATTTCCTGTTAGATGGGGGCAGACTTGACCTTGTGGTCCGCTTGCAGCTGATTCCAAGTGGTTTGAACCCACAGTAATGAATGTGGTCAAAGTACCGGTTCCACATTTTTTCCCCGTCTTACCCTGACCTTCAGCCTGTACCTTCCAATCCAGGAGGTGCTGTTTGGCTTATATTAGGCTGAGACTTCTCTAATTATCCACACGCTATATTGTGTATCTATGAAATAATATTTTGAGGTTTTTCAGTGCCTTCAATTAATCTTGTTCCATCTTTAAAGTAGCTAGTGGAAAATCTTTAAATTATATATAGCAGGTGAACGTTTATCCTCTTTTAAAAGATGCATTTGATGTTTTCAGCTGATTTTTATTACTGTGATCATAAAGGAGGGTGTTAGGTATCATTGTTCCTTTTCAAAAATCTTTTTATGTGTATTATTTATTTTGAGAGAGAGAGGGAGAAAGAGAGAAAGGAGGAAGGGCAGAGAGAGAGGGAGAGAGCAAATCCCGAGCAGGCTCCGCACTGTCAGCGCAGAGGCCGACACGGGGCTCGATCCCACCAACAGTGAGATCGTGACCTGAGCCGAGATCAAGAGTCAGACGCTTAACTCAGTGTTTCAGTGTTCTAATCTCCATCTTTCTGGTAAATATTATCATTTACAAACATAGCGTATGCCTTAACCATGCGCTTTAACCACATGGTTACTCTTCCCAGTTATCGTTAAACTATCGACCAACTTTAAAAGTACAAGAAAATGAAACAGCCCACTGTTTACATTTTTGCGTGTCTTTTCCACCTACTTCTCTGAGTCTGGGAAAGATAATGTGTTCTTACCCTTTTCCAAATAACTGTTCTGTTTCATGAAGGAGATCACGGTGACTCTGTGTGTGTGTGTGTGTGTGTGTGTGTGTGTGGAATCCATTACATTATAAAGAGAGTCCCCGACTTACAAAGATTTGACTTACAATTTTTCACCTTTACAATGGTGCCAAAATGATTACACACTCAGTTAGAGACTGGACTTCAAATTTCGCATTTGGATCCTTGGCTGGTCTAGCAATATGGTGGCCTGTTATGTTTCTGGGCAATGGCACCTGCCAGTCACCCACGCGATCTCGAGGACCCACAAGCATTCGGTTGTTCACTTCCGGTACAGCATTCAATGAATTACATAAGATAGTCAACGCTCTGTTATAAAATAGGCTCTGTGTTAGATAATTTTTGCTTATCCGTGGGCTAATGTAAGTGTTCCGAGCACATTTAAGGTAGGCTAGACTGCACCATGATGTTCGGTAGGTTAGGTGGAGTTTTGACTTAGGATATTTTTATTTTTTATTTTTTCATGTTTATCTATTTATTTATTTTGAGAGAGAGAGAGAGTGAGAGGGTGTGAGTGGGGGGGGAAGGGCAGAGGGGGGAGGGAGAGAGAGAATCCCAAGCAGGCTCCTCACTGTCCGTGCAGAGCCCAAGGCAGGGCTCGATCCCACAAACCATGAGATCATGACCTGAGCTGAAATCGAGTGTCTGATGCTCTACCAACTGAATCACCCAGGCACCCCCAACTTAGGATATTTTTAACTTATTATAAATTTTCCTAGATGTAGCTGCATAACGCGTCTAGGAAAATCTGTAGTTAGTGGAAATTTCTTCTTAATTTAGGCAAAACGATGGCTGTAAATCTTAGTTTTCTGAGAAGTTGTGAGTTTTGGTTTGTAAAAAAATATATTCAGGTATTTTAGAAGGCAGGAGAGGTTATGGCAGCAGCTGCTGGTCAGATGCCATTTATTAAAGACACCAATTTTGCTATTTTGATGCCAAGGGTATACAAAAACAAGAGAATTATTTTTCTTATGGTCAAAAAATAATTAAATCTGTAAACATTGACTAGAAACAATCTTCTGTTATTTCTCCGGCAGGACCCTTTTCCTTAGGTTGATGTTAAAATATTTTCTTTATCTTTAGTGGAAAGGTATTTCATAGGGGGACGCTTGGGTGGCTCAGTCGGTTCAGTGGTCAACGTCAGTTCAGGTCATGATCACGGGTTCGTAGGTTCGAGTCCCGCATCGGGCTCTCTGCTGTCAGTGCAGAGCCTGCTTGGGGTCCTCTGTCCCCCTCTGTCTCTGCCCCTCCCCAAGTGGCGCTCGCTCTCTCTCTCAATCTCTCAAAAATAAACATTAAAAAATTTTAAGATATTTCATGTGGAAGATTAAAAAGTGAGCAATGATTTTATTCACATATAGTATCAAGCATTCCTCATGACTGCAAGATCACTTTTAAGAAAAGAAATGAATATCGCAAAGTAAAATATTTTATTAAAAACTAAAGTCATGCCTTATAATCAATTCATCCCCAATAGCTAGTTTGCTGTGCACGTGTAGTTTCTGTGACACGTCATTGCCTTGAACTTGATCTTTGTTAAATCTTCCCAAACGAACAAGTAAGATGCTCTTAAGTTTTAATGCGGCGGGTAAACAGAAATCCTCCTGTTATGGTTTTTTTTTTAAATGTTTATTTAATTTTGAGAGAGAGACACACATAGCATGAGCGGGGGAAGGGCAGAGAGAGAGGGAGACACGCAGAATCCGAAGCAGGCTCCGAGCTGTCAGCACAGAGCCTGACGCGGGACTCGAACTCACGGACCGTGAGATCATGACCCGAGCCGAAGTCGGACGCTTAACCAACTGCGCCACCCAGGCGCCCCTCTCCTGTTCTTGTTTCTACGATGGATTTTAAGATTATAAGAATGAACTTCTGAAAAAGGCCTCGCTCACTAATGTTGAGCTCAGAATTTAGGGACTTCTTCTCTTTTGACACCTTCCTAGCAATGGTGTGTCTATCTCTCTAATCTCGTTAGTGCACTTGCTTCAAGGGAAGCGTGTTTCTGAATACTGTACTGCTCTTTTCGTCGGGAAGGCTGCACGAACGGGTAGCCGATTATAACTCGCTTTCAAATACCCCATAAGCGTCTTCACACCTATGACAGACGCGCATCTTGCGAGTCGTAATTTCTAAAAATGAAACCCTCTATGTGAAATCACTCCGTGAAATGTGAAAGGTCCTAGATATGTTGAAGGTGTGAAATGGCAATATGATGGCTTTATCAGAATACCGCATTTCTTTTTTTAACTACGGGCTCATTCTCTATTCCTTTTGGTTCTGGGCACAAAAAAAGGCATTCTTGTGGCTTGAGGGGTTACCTGGGTGTCTCTTCTAATTGGATGTAGATAATTCTGTTTTCAGCTCTCAAGGGTTCGCTCCAAATCATATTCAGTGCGTTTACTCATTAATACTTGTGAAATGTCACTCTTGGTTTTATTGATATTCTCGAGAGGTTTTTCGGTGGTGTTTCTAGCAGTTGAATTTTCTGTCTTTATTACTTCCCTCCCGCTCACCCCTACCCCTGTTTGGTTCTTTTCCCGGCTTATTTATTTCAATACTCAATTATTTGCTCTCTCTGTTTTTTTTTTAAATATGTATACTTAATGTTGTACATTTATTTGTTAAGTACCACTTCAGTTTTGATACATAGAACTCGCATTGTCATATATTCTAAATTTTGTTTCTTTAACCCGTAAGCTGTTTAGGAGCGAGTTTTGAAGTCACTAAAAAATACTGACTGTGGCTCAGTCAGTTAAGCGTCTGATTCTTGGTTTCAGCTCAAGTCACGATCTCGCGGTTCGTGAGTTCAAGCCCCACATCGGGCTCCATGCTGACAGTGGGATTCTGTCTCTCCCTCTCTTTCTCCCTCTCTCTCTGCCCCTCCCCTGCTTGCACGCCATCTCTCTCTCTCAAAATAAATAAAGTTTAAAATAAATGATGTTCAGTGTGTACTAATATGCGTTCTGTTGTATTTTAGATCAAGCTTATTTCTGCTGCTGCTCGAAATCTTTAATCTTTACTTATATTCTGTGTTTGATCTGCCTTTTTTTTTAATAGAAGTGACTTAATATCTTCAGCTATAATTCTGATTTTGTCAACTCTTACCTCCAATTTTATCAACACACATACACAACGATATGAGGTGCATATGAGTTCATACTAATATATGCTTTTGGTTGATTTTATTTTTTCATTATCATATGGTAAACCTCTATCACGATGAATGCTTTGTATTTTATATATTTTATAAATTTTATAGATTTCGGTGTTAATATCTTTGTGCCATCTTTCTTTGGTTAGAAGTTGCCTAGTGAAACTTTTATAAAAAATTATTTTTTTATATAAAAAAATTTTTTAAATATAAAAAAATAATTTTAACCTTCCTGTGACAGTTTATTTTCGTGTATCTGCTTGTAACAACAGATTTCTGGCATAAAAAAAATAAATTAATGCATCTTTGTCTCCAATAGGCACGTTTAATCCTTCTGCATTTACTTTCAATATGGATATATTTTGAATCGTATTTTCACATGTAAAAAACTTTTCAGTCTATCATCCCTTTATTCTTTTTTTTCATTCTCCATTCTTAACTGAGTTTGATAATGTTCTATGTGAACTCATTTCCTTTTGTTCGCTAATACGGAAACAATGAGTTGTATTTATTATTATCTGTTTATTTTTCAATGACAATATACACTCTGTGCTACTCCTTTGCCCTCCCCCCTTCGATCCGAAAGTACCCACTACGCTCAATGTTACGACTTTTTTGTGTGTGGGTTTCATTGTGTGTATATGTATGCTTAAACTTGTATTGCTTTATGCTTTTGATTTTTTAGACATTTTCAAAGGGATAATACCATATAAAATTTTTGCTTTGTCCCTCAACATTAGGTTCCTATCCGTTTTGTGACATGTATCTCTAGAATATTATTATATAAATATACCGTAATTTACCCATTCTTCAGTCGCTAAGCACTTGGATATTTCATTTTATGGGTTTTACTCTTTTTGAGGCTTATTTACTTATTTTGAGAGAGAGTGTGAGTGGGGGAGGGCCAGAGAGAGAGAATCCCAAGCAGACCGTGTACCGGCAGTGTGGAGCTAGATGTGGGGTTCGAACTCATGAACCATGAGATCATGACCTGAGCCGAGACCAAGAGTCAGAAGCTTAACCCACCGAGCCACCTAGAGGCCCCTGTTTTAGTGCTCCTATGAATATTCTTTAAATTTTTTTTTTCAACATTTATTTATTTTTGGGACAGAGAGAGGCAGAGCATGAACGGGGGAGGGGCAGAGAGAGAGGGAGACACAGAATCGGAAACAGGCTCCAGGCTCTGAGCCATCAGCCCAGAGCCCGACGCGGGGCTCGAACTCACGGACCGCGAGATCGTGACCTGGCTGAAGTCGGACGCTTAACCGACTGCGCCACCCAGGCGCCCCTGAATATTCTTTTTTTTTTTTTTTAATTTTTTTTTTCAACGTTTATTTATTTTTGGGACAGAGAGAGACAGAGCATGAACGGGGGAGGGGCAGAGAGAGAGGGAGACACAGAATCGGAAACAGGCTCCAGGCTCTGAGCCATCAGCCCAGAGCCCCACGCGGGGCTCGAACTCACGGACCGCGAGATCGTGACCTGGCTGAAGTCGGACGCTTAACCGACTGCGCCACCCAGGCGCCCCTGAATATTCTTATAAATGTTGCACACGCATGCAAGAGTTCTCATGTTATTGCTGGTTTATAAAGTATTTAAATATTCATCTTTATAAAAAAATACCGGATTGTTTGTCTAAGTAGCGATACCAATCTATGCTCTCAACAGCCATATATAAGAGATCCTGTGAATTCAACACTGGATCCTTTCAACACTTCTCGGTCTTTGCAGATTGAAATGGGTACGTGCTGTTAGCACACTGTAGTCTTCATTGGTATTCTCCTTACTTGGGGAGTCGAACATATCTTAGGTTTAGTCCTCACGAGCGTTTCTCTGCTGTGTAATATTTGTTCAGATTTTGGCATCATTTAAAAAAATATTTTCTTTTGAATTTGTAAGAATTCTTTATGTATTCCTAAATAACCCTTTGCTGGTTATTTATGTTGTACTCTCTTCTCTCAGTTTCTACATTGTCTTTTAATGGATAGCTGTTCATCTTTTTAACATAGTCAAGTTTACCAAACTATTCAATTCTGGGGTTAATTGTGGCTTGCCCTTGGGGCGCCGGGATGGCTCAGTCGGTTAGGCAGCTGACTTCGGCTCAGGTCACGATCTCCTGGTTTGTGGGTTCGAGCCCCATGTCGGGCTCTGCGCTGGCAGCTCAGAACCCGGAGCCTGCTTCGGATTCTGTGTCTCCCCCTCTCTCTGCCCCTCTCCCACTCTCTCTCTCTCTCTCTCTCTCTTTCTCTCTCTCTCTCTCTCTCTCAAAAATAAACATTTAAAAAATTAAAAAAGAAAGAAAAAGAAACATTTAAGAATTTCTCCTTATCCTTGAGGTCACCCGTTATATCGTTATTACAGTATCATTAACTGTATTCCTTATGCTTTGCTTTTTATTCTTGCGACTTACTCATTTCGTAACTCGAGGCCCGTATCTCCCTCTGCCCTTAACCCATTTTGACCATCCCCCCCACCCCCAACCCTCTCCTCTCCGGCAACTATCAGTTTGTTCTCTGTATTTCTAGATCTGACTTGGCTGCATATTTGTTTATTCATTTTTTTCAGATTCCATTTATGAGTGGAATCATAAGATATCTGTTTTTTTAATCTGGCATTTCACTTAGTATAATGCCCTCTCAGTCCATCCATGTTGTCTCAAATGGCACAGTGTATCATCCTTTTTTATGACTTTGTAATATTCCATGGTGTATATACACCACATTTTCCTTATCCGTTCATCTGTTGGTGGACGCATCGGTTGCTTCCATGCCTTGGCTATCGTAAATAATGCTGCAGTCGACATAGGGGTGCAGACGTCTTTTTGAATTCGTTTTTTCATTTTCCCTGGCCAAATACCCAAGAGCGGAATTATTGAATCATATGGCATTTCTTTGTTGTTGTTGTTGTTGCTGTTTTTAAGTTTATTTATTTATTTTGAGAGAGTGAGTGAGCACGTGCGTGGGGGAGAAGCAGAGAGAGAGGCAGAGAGCGAGAATCCCAAGCAGGCTTTACACTGTCAGCACAGAGCCCCATTCAGGGCTGTAACTCACGAACCACGAGATGAAGATCCGAGCCGAGATCAAGAGTCAGACACTTAGCCGACTGAGCCACCTAGGTGCCCCCATGTGGCATTTCTATTTTTAATTTCTTGCGGAACCTCCATACTGTTTTCCACAGTGGCTGTACCAATTACGCTCCCACCAACAGTTCACAAGGGTTCCTTTTTTCTCCACATCCTCGTCAACACTTGTATCTTGCCTTCCCGATTTTAATCGTTCGAACAGGGGTGACGTGATATCCCACTGCGGTTTTGATGGGCATTTCTGTGATGCTTAGTGATGTCGAGCATCTTTTCATAAGTCTGTTGTCCATCTGGGTGTCTCCTTTGAAAAAATATCCATCCAGGTCCTCTGTCCAGTTTTAAACTGCATTGTTTGTTCTTTGGGTGTTGAGTTGTAGGAGTCCTTTATTTTGGATACTAACTCCTTGTTGGATATTTACAAATGTCTTCTCTGATTCAGTAGATTGTCTTTCTCTTTTGGTGATGCTTTCCTTTGCTGCGCAGAAGCTTTTTATTTTGTTGTAGCCTCAATAGTTTATTTTTGGTTTTATTTGCCTTACGTTAGGGTATATATCTAGAAAAATGTTGCTATGGCTGATGTCAGAGAAATTACTGCTTGCGTTCTCTTCTAGGATTTTTGTGGTTTCTGGCCTCACACTACGTCCCTGATCCACTTTGAGTTTATTTTTGTGCGTAGGGTTAGAAAATGGTCCAATTTCATTCTTTTACGTGTAGCTGTCTGCTTTTCCCAGCACCATACAGCTTTTGATTACTACAGCCTTGTTGTGTATCTCAAAATCTGGGATTCGATACCCCAGCTTTGTTCTTTCTTAAGATTGTTTTGGCTATTTGGGTTCTTCTGTGGTTCCATACAAATTTTAGTAGTATTAGTTTTGCAAAAAGTGCCATTGGTATTTTCATAGGGTTTGCATTGAATCTGTGGATTGCTTTGGGTAATATGGAAATTTTGACCATCTTAGTTTTCCAAGCCATGAATATGGAACATATTTCCATTTGTTTGTGTCATCTTCAATTTCTTTCATCGCTGTTTTAGAGTTTTCAGAGTAGAGGATTTTCACCTCTTTGGTTAAGTTTATTCCTAGGTATTTTTTTTTCATGCAATTGTCAATGATTTTTTTTTTTAATTTCTCTTTCTCTCTTTTTTTTTTAATAACTTCATTGTTATTGTGTAGAAATGCTACCGATTTCTAGGTGTTAATTATGTATCCTTCCACTTGTCTGAGTTTGTTTTTTACTTGTAGTAGTTTTTTGGTGGAATCTTTAAGGTTTTCTATGTGTAGTATCATGTCATCTGTGAATAATGTTTAACTTCTTTAGCTAAACATCTGTGAATAGCTTAACTTCTTTATCAATTTGAATGCCTCTTAGTTTTTCCTTGTCTGATTGCCGTGGCTAAGACTTCTAGTACTATGTTGAATAAAAGTGGCATGAGTGGAAATCCTTGTTTTGTTCCTGACCTTAGTGGAAAACCTATCCGTTTTTCATCGTTGAGGATGACGTTAGATGTGTGTTTTTCATATATGGCCTTTATTATGTTGGAATATGTTCCCTCTAACTCCATTTTGTTGAGACTTTTTTTCATGGATGGATGTTGAATTTTGTCAAATGCTTTACCTGCTTCTATTGAGATAACCGTATGGTTTTTGTATGACTTTTGATGCTTCATTTTGTTGTGATGTATGACATTGATTAAACACAAATATTGAACCGTCCTTGCATCCCAGGAATAAATCTCACCTGATCATGGTGAATGATCTTTTTAATGTATTGCTGTAAGTGGTTTGCTAATATTTTGTTGAGGATTTTTGCATGTATGTTCATCAGGGATATTGGTCTATAGTTTGTGTGTGTGTGTGTGTGTGAGAGAGAGAGAGAGGGGGGGTGTGTGTGTGTGGTCTCTTTGTCTGGTTTTGGTATCAGGGTAATGATGATATTTGGAATCTTTCCTTTCTTTTTAATTTGTTTGGAATAACTTGAGGATGATAAGTATGAACTCTTATTTATTTTTATTTTTTAAAGTTTATTTATTTAGAGAGAGACAGAGACAGCATGAGTGGGGGAGGGGCAGCGAGAGAATCCCAGGAAGGCTCTGCACTGTCAGCACAGAGCCCGATGTGAGGCTCAAACCCATGAAGCTGTGAGATCATGACCTGAGCCCAAACCAAGAGTTGGATGCTTAACTGACTTAGCCACCCAGATGCCCAGCATTAACTCTTTTTTAAATGTTTGATAGAATTCACCTGTGAATTCTGGACTTTCATTTTTTGGCAGTTTTTTATGATCAATTCAGTTTCATTCCTGTAATTGGTCTATTCATAGTTTCTATTTCTTCCTGGTGCAGTTTTGGAAGATTGCATGTTTCTAGGATTTTATCCATTTCTTCTTGGTTGTCCAATTTGTTGGAATATAATTTCTCATAGTATTCTAGTATAATCTTTTGTATTTCTGTGGCATCCGTTGTTACTTCTCTCTTGTCTCTGATTTTACTTATTTGGGTCCTTTCTCTTTTTTTTCTTAATGAGTCTGGCTAAAGTTTTGTCAATTTTGTTTATCTTTACAAAGAACCAGCTCTTGGTTTCATTCATTCTTTTTATTGTTCTTTTAGTCTCCATATTATTTATTTTTTCCTTTGATCTTTATTATTTTCTTTCTTCTATTCACCTTGGGTTTTGTTTGTTCTTTTTCTAGTTTCTTTAGGCATAAGGTTAGATTGTTTATTTGAGTTTTTTCTTGTTTCTTGAGGTCAATCTGTATTGCTATGTATATACTTCCCTATTTGGCCAGCTTTCACTGTGTTCCAGAGATATCGGATTGTTGTGTTTTCGTTTTCATTTGCCTGCATGCATTTTTTTTTTAAATTTCTTCTTCGATTGCTTCATTGACTCATGTTTAGTATCGTGTTGTTTAGTCTCCATGTGTTTGTGGGTTTTTTCCATTTTTTTCTTATGGTATATTTCTACTTTCATACTGTTGTGGTCAGAAAAGGTGCATGGTATGATTCAATCTTCTTAACTTTATTGAGGTTCGTTTTATGGTTCGTATGTTATCTATTCTGGACGATGTTCCATGTGTGCTTGAAAAGAATGTGTATTCTGTTGGTTTTGAATGGAGTGTTCTGTAAATATCTGTTATGCCCATCTAGTCCAGTGTGTCATTTGAATACGTTGTTTCTTTATTGATTTTCTGCCTGGATGATCTGTCTGTTGATGAAGTAGAGTGTTAAAATCCCCTTCTAGAGTTGTATTACCATCAATTTTTCTCTGTATGTCCATTAATATTTGCTTTATGTATTTAGGTGCTCCAGTGTTGGCTGAGCAGATACTTACAACTGTTATATCCTCTTATTGGGTTGACCCCCTTTATCATTATTTAATGCCCTTCTTTGTCTCATTACAGTCTTTATTTTAAAGTCTATTTTGCCTGGGGACACCTGGGTGCCTCAGTCAATTAAGCATCCGACTTTGGCTCATGTCATGATTTCATAGTTTGTAAGTTTGAGCCCCGCTGTCAGCACAGAGCCCGCTTCAGATCATCTGCCCCCCTCTCTCTTTTTCCCTCCCCTGCTCATGCTCTTTCTCTCTCTCAGAAATAAAGAAACATTTTAAAAAAGAGTCTGTTTTTTCTGATATGAATGTGGTTACCCTGGCTTTTTTTTCTTTGCTTCTATCTCCATGGTGAATGTTTTCCCATCTCTTCACTTGCAGTCTGTATGCAGCTGGAGGTCTGAGGTGAGTCTCTTGTTTGTAGCACATAGATGTGTCCTGTTTTTTCTTTTGTGTGTGTGTGTGTGTGTGTGTGTGTGTGTGTGTGTGTCTGTTTTCTTTGATTTAGCATTTCCCTCCACTCTACGTCTTCTGATTGTAGCATTCAGCCATTTACATCGCATATCATAGGTTTGGGGTATGTGGTTACCATGCAGTGCATATGTATACTATCCTAAGTAAAAAGCAGTCCATATTAATTCGATGGTCATTTAAATTCAAACACGGTCTAAGAAAAAACAAAAACAAATGACCTTCTTTCTTTTTCTTTTTCCCTCTTCTCTTTTTATTCCGTTTTCCACATTTTGTGTATCTTGTCATGGTTTACATCTTTTTCTTCCCATTTTTCTTATGTCTGATGATGGCCATTTCTTTTCCACTTAAAGAAGTCCCTTTAATATTTCTTGTAAGCCTGGTGTAGTGGGGATAAACATGTTTATCTTTCGTTTTTCTGGGAAAATCTCTCCCCCCTTCAAATCTGAATGATAACCTTGCTGAATAGAATATTCTTGGTTGTAGGGGTTTTTTTTTTTCCTTTTGCCACTTTGAATATATCCCGCCACTCTCTTCTGGTTTGCAAAATTTCTGGTGAAAAGTCAGCTGATAGTTTTATAGGTTTTCCCTCGTAGGTACCTTTTTGTTGCTCTCTTGTTGCTTTTACGAGCCTCTCTTTGTCTTTAACCTTTGCCATATGAATTATTATGTGCTGCGGTCTGGACCTCCTTGGGTTCATCTTGTTTGCGACTCTATGAACTTCTTGGGCTTGGGTATCTATTTTCCTCCTGTGGTTAGACGAATTTTCAGTTACTCTTTCTTCAAAAAAGTTTTCTACACCTTTCTCTCTTTCTCTTCCTTTGGGACCTCTATAATGCTAATGTTGTTTGCTTAACGTTGTCCAAGAGATCTCTTAACTATCCTTAGTTTTAAAAATCTTTTCTCTTTTCACCGCTCAGCTTGCGTGCCTACTATTACTCTGTCTTCCAGATCGACGAATTTTCAGTTACTCTTTCTTCAAAAAAGTTTTCTACACCTTTTTCTCTTTCTCTTCTTTTGGGACGTCTATAATGCTAATGTTGTTTGCTTAACGTTGTCCAAGAGATCTCTTAACTATCCTTAGTTTTAAAAATCTTTTCTCTTTTCACCGCTCAGCTTGCATGCCTACTATTACTCTGTCTTCCAGATCACTGATCCATTCTTCTGCATCCTTTACTCTACCAATGATTCTCTCCAGTGTGTTTTGTATTTCAGTTATTGTATCATTCAGCTCTGACTGGTCCTTTTTAATATTTTCTATCTCTTTATTGAAGGTCTCACGGAGTTCTTTCATTCTTTTCTCTAACGCAGTGAGTATCTGTACAGTCATTGTGCTTTGAACTCTTTATCAGCCATAGTGTTTATCTCTGTCTTATTTCATTATTTTACTGAGAGTTTTTTGTTCTTCCTTTTGGAGCATAATCCTCTGTCTCCCCATTTTGCTTGACTTTCTGTATTTGTTTTTATGGATTAGGGAAAAGGGCTACTTCTCCTAAAGTTGAAGGAGTAGCTCCTCAACTTTGTATGGTTGACCCCTCTGCAGATTGTGTGTGTTTGGTAACTTTTGCTTGCTGGCTGGAGCCAGCCAAGCTGTATATGCTAGTTACTCTTTTAAACCATGGCTCTTGGCAAAGAGAATGAAGAAAAAGAAGAAGAAGAAGAAGAAGAAGAAGAAGAAGAAGAGAAAAGGAAGAAAGAAGAAAAGAGAGAACAAGAAAAGAATAAAATCAAAAAAAGAAAACAAATAAAAACAAAATAAGACAAATTTTAATACGTAAAAAGAAATAATAAAACAGAACCATTTTTTAAAAATGACAAATAAAAACCACAAAACCATGGCTTGTTTCCTGTGTCCCAGTGCCGTGGGGCAGCCGGTGTGGGCTTGTGGACCCCGGGCTCACTGAGGTCACAAGCTCACTCAGCCAGATTTTGCACTGGTCTCGACTTCTACGGTGGAGGGGGAGAGGAAGGTCCTGTGGTTCCTCAGCCCTTTTAAACTGTTTGTTTTTTCTTTGCCCCAGCGCGACCGGGACTGGCACGGGCTTCAGGACCCTGGGCTTGCTGGGGTTGCCAGCTCCCTGTGGCGGCTGGACGCGCCCGTTACCACTTTCCAATTATGGCATCCAAATCCACCCCGTGTGGCAGTCAGATCCTGCTCCAGTGTAGGCCCTTGAAGCGGAGGGGGATAGAGCATTCCCTCAGTTCCCTGGACCCTCTAAACCCCGGCTTTTTTCTTCAGCATCCCAGCATACCTAGGGTTGGTGTGGGCATGTGGATCCTAGGCTCACTGACGTTGGAAGGCCACCGAGATGACCGGACCCGCCTACCACGGTGACTGGACTCTTCTTGAGTCCAGGCTTCCAAGGGAGAGTGGGAAAACAAACCCTGTCATTCTCCGGGCCCTCTGACCTGGAGAGCTCCCCTGCCACTTAGCAGGATTCTAGTGTTGTCTCTTTTTTATGTTAGTTGCTTTTTTATTTTTTATTTTGTTTTGTTTTATTTTATTTTACTTTATTTTATTTTGTTAGTTTTTGAGAGAGAGTCAGAGAGAGCTGGGGAAGGGCAGAGAGAGAGGAAGAGAAAGAATCCCAAATAGGCTCTGCTCCGACAGACTCGGGGCTCGATCTCATGAACCGTGAGATCATGACCCCAGTGGAAATCAAGAGTGGGATGCCGAACCGACCGAGCCACCCAGGCGCCCCTGCTAGTTGCTGTTTTAAACCACCGGGCTTTTTCTGTGCCCCAGGACGAGAGGGATCTGTTTCTGGTCCCTGAGCACTACCCCTCCCCATTGCCATTTTCAGTGTTGGGGGTGGGGCTTCCCTTTGTTACCGTTTCTCAACCGTCTTGCTGTTCTCTGGCCATTCTCTCCACCCTTGGTTGATCAGTAGCTGTTCAGTCAGCCCTCAGTTCTTCTTCAGGAGGACACCGCCATCTTGAACTGGCCTCTACCTACATGTATTTGAACATATTTGGTGAAGGTACTTGAAGAGCTCTCCTTCCTTTTATTTATTTATTTATTTCTTTATTTATTATTTTTATTTATTTATTTATTTATTTATTTTAACGTTTATTTATTTTTGAGACAGAGAGAGACAGAGCATGAATGAGGGGAGGGTCAGAGAGAGAGGGAGACACAGAATCAGAAGCAGGCTCCAGGTTCTGAGCTGTCAGCACAGAGCCCGACGCGGGGCTCATACTCATGAACTGCGAGATCACGACCTGAGCGGAAGTCAGACGCTTAACCGACTGAGCCACCCAGGCGCCCCTCTCCTACCTTTTAATGCACAGATTCTGTGCCACATCCCCAACCAGTGGCTTTATAATGGGCGACTGACACTGATCCCATCTCCTATGGAACCTGTTTCATCTTTAATACACTTCAGTAGCCCAACTCCTGGCCCACACTACATGCTGCAAAGAAAAGCAAATTTCACGGCCTTTCATTTTTGTTACATTTCTGGCGCTTAGCTACGTCCTTTTGTCTTTCTCATTTTATATTGCACGTATCATTGCTAAATATTTAAAGCCCAATTGGTACGCTAGACAGTAAAGTTACCGACTGCTTTTGACCAAACTTAGCTAATGATTTTTACTCTGACATATAAATTAGACGATGAGATCTTAAAAGACAGGAACTTTGCATTTAAATTCATATCATCTCCATATGAATCTGTAATAATATATACCTTGGCATATGGTGAATCTTCAAAACGTGCCACATAATGAAACGAGTGACTGTATGATCATTCATTGTCATAGAAAGCCTGGAAAATGTGGATGGAAAAATATATATGTGCAACAGCACATTCCACCTCCTTAATCTTTGCCTTACTGAGATATTTAAAATTTTTATTTTTAGTAATGGAACGGTTAAGAAATGAACAGTATATGTAATTATCTGTTTGCTACTGTCATCACAGTATCATTATGTTGTTACTAGGAATTTGGGGTTTTATCTTGTGCTTGAGCAAACCATGCATTCAAACAACCTCAGCATATTTGTAAAACAGTTTTCAATTAAACCGCTTCTGTAATAACTTAAAACTGGTTATCGCTCTATCACAAAACACCTATTTAAGCAAATCCTTTTTATGAGGATTTGGTGATCATGAGGTAAAACAAAACCCAATTGTCACTGAGATTTTAAAAATGCCGTAATAATGTTTGCCTTATTCCTTTGCATAATCCCGCCCTCTACAGGACCAGAATATTCTTTGGGCCACATTTTATACATTATCTGTTTAGCAAAGCAACGGTTCCTATTTTTGGAATTCCCCCCAGCATTTGCAGAATTAAGCTAACTGGTCTTTCTGAAAATGTATCAAGTTCAGGGGCTAGGGCGTTTCTAATAAGCTACTAATTAATGTATCTCTCTGACTGTTCCCCTTTCCCACACTCTCCTGTTTTATTTCAAATGACCAGCAATGTTTTAATGGGCTTGTAGTAAACAAAATGTCACCATTAATATTGCACCCCTGGTTCATTTTCGAGGCTTCTGGAGAAATTTGACATTAGCCAGAATGGGTCTATTAAAGGCAATATATATATATATATAGGCATTAATTTATTTCAGATCCATATGCATCAGTCATACTAAATTAATTTTATTCAAAATAGCATAGTAATCAGCATACTTATCCCATTTTATTGTGGTATACTTAATAACCATGTAAAATGTACTCTGTGACGAACTAAGCTTAAGGAAATATATCACATTTATTTTGATAATGGCAATATCCTCCCTGAAACAGGGAGGGGGTTTGTGCCACCTTGGAATATGTCTAATTAATGTCTCGACTTGAACATTTTAATCAAGGCTAGCATTGCATACTCATTTACCAGGCAGCAACTGACATGCTTCCAAGATTCTCAAATACTATTTTGATATGCAAATAAGCAACTTTATGGTTGATTCCGTCGATATTAAATTAATTCAGTGTCCCTATCTTCTTCAATTCTTAATTAATTCAATTAATTAAATTCAATGTCCCTGGCTTCTTTTCTGAGTTAGTTTTTGAGCACTAAATTTCTTTAGGTCAAGCATATAATTGGCTTAACTTTGTGCTTGGAGAGAGTGGTTAGATCATCATACCCTAACTTACATCTTTGAGATTACTTGGAGTCATGAGTGGATAAGGCAGCACATTCCATGAGGAGAAGGGTTTGGGTAGAAACCCTTTCTGGAGTTTTCCTTCCCTGCCGGAGGTCCTCTAAAAGCTTATAAAAGAAGGCAGAATCGTTGCCACCAACTTGAAGAACCATGCGGTATGGAAAAAATAAAATTTTATTTTTGACCACGTCTGATATGAGTGCTCTTGTGAGCGCAAGTACAATGTTATTTAATCTCCTTAACAATCCTACGACATGAGTTATTATCTCTATTTTATGGATAAAGTAAGGAGGAAAAGAAAGCAAGCAGTAAGCCCTGGATGGTACTGATAGGTATTGATCATTTGGTTGGTGGCCCTTGAGTTAAAGCTTTGAGGTAATCAGGACCTGGAGTTAACCCCTCTAATTTTATGCATGCAAATTTAATGAGTTTTATCTGTATTCACCACACCTAACAATCAGATATAGTGATCAGATGTTGTTATCACAATCAGATTGTCATAGCAATCAAATAACTCTTAAGTCAAAGGAGAAATGTGTCGTCTGCCTTAACATGGCTGGGATGGTCATATCTCTTTTCCCCCCCCCCCCCCTTTTTTTTTAGTGTAGTTGACACACAATGTTACGTTAGTTTCGGGTGTACAACGTAGTCGTTCGACAAGTTTGTACCTTATGCTCTGTTCACGAGTGTAGCTTCCATCTGTCCCATTACATCGCCATTACAGTATCATTGACTGTCTTCCCTGTGCTGTGCCTTTTATTCCCGTGACTTCTGCATCCCATGACTGGAAGCCTGTATGTTCCTCTCCCCTTCACCCATTTTGCCCAACCCCTTCCCAACCCCTTCCCCTCTGACAACCACCAGTCCATTCTTTGCATTTATAGGTCTGATTCTGCTTCTTGTTTATTCATTTTTTTAAGGTTACGCTTGTGAGTGAAATCATGTAGTATTTGTCTTTCTCAGTCTGACTTATTTCACTTAGCATAATACCCTGTAGGTCCATCCATGTTGTCTCACGGGGCATGATGTCATCCCTTTGCATGGCTGCATAATATATATATAGCTACATATTCCTTAGCTGTGTATCTGTTGATGGACCCTTAAGTTGTTTCCATATCTTGCTAGTAGATTCAGTCTCTTTTTCTCCCAGGCTCTGGTGTTCAAAGTCCTTTGGCTTCCACACTTCTTTGAGAGACGCGGGACGTATGGATCCCCATCTCTCGGCCATGTGGGCCTCCTCAAAGTCCAAGTTGTTTCCATATCTTGGCCGAGGTAACTAATGCTGCAATAAACATTAGGAGGCGTATATTGTTTCGAATCAGTGTTTTCATTTTCTCTGGGGAGATACAACGGTGGTATTGCTTCAGCCTGGAAGTTGGTAACTCCACATTTCTTGACTGTCATTTACGAAACTGACCACATGAGAAGCACTAGGGACACACAGCAAACAAGAAATCCTTTTTACCATCGAAGACGTCACAATCCAGTGTGGAAAGCACACACGTAAACCATTCATTACAGCACACAGGGGTAATGTGATAATAAATATTGACATCATATTGATATAACGTAGTATAGAACATAATTCATTGAGAGGGGATAGTAAAAAAGAAGAAAGAAAAAAGAAAGAAAGAAAGAAAGACTGACTAGGAGTGACATCTGAGCATGACTTTGAGAGATGAGTAGGCATTTGCCATGAAGATAAGGATGGAAAAAGACAGTAAGAAACCACGATTGTTCGAAGGTACACAGGAGCGTGTGGCATGTCTTGTACTCTTTGTAGCTTAATTGTTTACTTCTAGTCTTCAGAATCAGGTGACGCTGCTTCAGAAATAGTATAAATAAAATCATTGTGCATTAATAGAGGCAAAGCAATCAAATTTGATGTGTTTTGAAGGGATTATCTTGTGTCTGGCACGGTGCTGGGGATTATCAGGAGTGGGATGCAATACTAACTTCTCAATAGGTCGGAAAGATCTCTTATTGGTAGCTACCCAAAGCAACATACAGATTTAATCCATTCCCTATCAAAATTCCAATGTTTTTGTTTTTTTTCGCAGACATAGAACAAACAATCCTAGAATTTGTATGGAACCAAAAAGGACTCTAAATAGCCAAAGCAGTCTGGAAAAGGAAGAACAAAGCTGAAAGCATCATGTCCCTGATTTCAAACTATATTACAAAGCTACAGTAATTAAAACAGTATCGTATTGGCATAAAAACAAACACATAGATAAATGGAACAGAGTAGACAGCTCAGAAATAAACCCATACACCTATGGTAAGGCATTCATGACAGGAGCCAAGAATATACAATGGGGAAAGGACAGTTTCATCAATAAATGGTGTTGGGAAAATTGGACAGCCACATGCAAAAGATTGAAGGTGGATCACGGTCTTATGCTATACACAAAATGCAACTCAAAATAGGTTAAAGACCTAAAACCATAAAACTCCTAGAAGAAAAGTAGATGGTGAGCTCCATGACATAGGTCTTGGTGATGATTTTTTTTTTTTAAATCTGACCCCAAAAACAAAAGCCATAAAAGCAAAAATAAACAAGGGGGACGACATGAGACTGAAAAGGTTTTGTGCAGCAAAAGAAACTGTCAACAAAATGGAGAGGCAGCATACTGAATAGGAGAAAATAATTGCAAATCATGTATCTGATAAAAGGCTAATATTCCAAATGTATAAGGAATTCATCCAACTCAACGGCAAAACAAACAAACAAAAAACAAAACAAAACCAAAAACCCAAACAATCCAATGAAAAGATGGGCAGAAGATCTGAATAAACATTTCTTTCCAAAGGAGACATCCAGTTGGCCAGCAGGTGCATGAAAACACGCTCAGTATCGTTCACCACCAGGGAACTGGCAAATCAAAACCATTATGAGAGATCATCTCACCCTTGTCACAATGCTTTATTATAAAAGACAAGAAATACCAAGTGTTGGCGAGGATGTGGAGAAAAGAGAACCCTTGTGCAGTGTTTGGTGGGACTGTAAATTGGTGCGACCACTATGGAAAACAATATGGAATGTCTTTAAAAATTAAAAATACACGGGTCATCTGAGGGGCTCAGTCGGTTACGCATTTGACTCTTGATTTCTGCTCAGGTCATGATCTCACAGTCATGAGATCAAGCCCCACATTCAGCCCCATGCTGTGCGTGGAGCCTGCTTCAGATTCTCTTTCTCTCCCTCTTCCCAACTCATGCTCTCTAAAATAAAATTTAAAAAATAATAAATCAAAAATTAAAAAAAAAACTATCATATGACTCAGCAATTATACTTCTAGGTAATTATTTAAAAATAATAAAAACACTAATTTGAAGAAAAATATATGTTCCCCATCTTAAATTGTGGCATTACTTACAACAGCCAAGATGTGAAAAGAACCTAAGTGTCCACTGATGGATAAATGTATAAAAAACATGAAATATTGTTCAACCATTAAAGAGAATGAAATTTTGACATCTGTGACAACATGCATGGACCTTAAGGACATTCTGCTAAGTGAAATAATTCACAGAAAAAAATCCCATATAGCTTTCTTTTTAAAAAATTTTTTAATGTTTGTTATTTGAGAGACAGAGGAAGACAGAGAGCCTGCGAGCAGGGGAGGGGTGGAGAGAGAGGGAGACACAGAATCCGAAGCAGGCTCCAGGCTCTGAGCTTGTCAGCACAGAGCCCGACGCGGGGCTCGAACTTACGAACCGTGAGATCATGGCCAGAGCCGAAGTTGGACGCTCAACCGACTGAGCCACCCAGGGCCCCCCCCACCCCCATATAGCTTTCTAATTTGTGGAATCTAAAAAAAACAAAGCTGTAAACAGACTGGTGGTTGCAGGGAGTGGGAGAAATGGGTGAATTGGTTTTTTGTTTGTTTAAATACACTGAATAAAAATTTTTAAAAAAGAAATGGTTCAGAAATATTTCTTATTGGCGGCTTTCAGGACTTTGTTAGTATAGTATTTTGTTGTCACTGTCATTGCATTGCCCCTAATAGTATATTTTATATGTTGTGCTGAATTTGGGCTACAAGAATTGTGTTTATGGTATCTGTAGTTTAATAGACAGTTATCCATAGTTACATATATCACTTGTATCTGTCACACTTTTCCCCTGACCGTCTCTATGCCACCAACAGAAGTGTCAACTTTCACAGCATGATACCTTTTGCCAATAAATCTGGAAATGTTTGCTAAATGGAAATGCAGAGTCATGGCCCAATTTCTGGCTAGCACTCTCAAGGCAAGGATTCTTTTATAAAGATGTAATTTTGGGAACAGCTGCATTGGAAGAGAAACAATAAGTGACACATCCTTTAACCTTGTTTCAAAAGAAAAAACCAAAGTTATTCAACTGAGTAAATTTAAAAGGTTTTATTGGCTTGGGGCGCCAGGGTGGCTCGGTGGGTTAAGTGTCCGACTCTTGGTTTCGACTCAGGTCATGATCTCATGGTTTTGTAAGCTCGAGTCCCACATCCGGCTTTGTGCTGGCAATGCAAAGCCTCCTTGGGATTCTCTCTCCCTCTCTCTGTGCCCTCCCCCACGCATGCTGTCTCTGTCTCTCTCAAAATAAATAAACAAACTTAAGATTTTATTGGCCTTATTCAATGATTCGTGACAATCAGGCATCTCATCTAGCTCATAGAAAGGAGCTCCATGCATCTAGACAAAATGAAAGACTTTGATAAGCAGAAGCGGCGATGGGGGGGGGCGTGGGAAGGAAGTTACACTAGCAAAAAGACGATTGGTTGTAGAAAGTTTACTTTCCTTTAGGGCACGGCAGTTTTATCAGGCAGATTACCTCACTAGTGTTGACCGGGTAATTCTTGATTGATCAGTGGATTGATTTTGTGGTTTCAGATTCTATTTCTGGGAGGGCCAAAACTATCATTAGGTTAAGCATCCAGCCTTGGTTTGGTGACGTGTGGCTTAGCACAAGTGACTCCATTTGGGGCCTGTTTTGTTTTCAACCATTTCGTAAATTCTACCTCGATGGAGATGTAGGATAAACAGATACGGGAGAGCAGGCATTAGGACTGCCTAATGATGATTGCCTCTCTATTATTGCTTCCCGAAGGATCACACAGGCACAGGTTAAACACCTCCAGATCACCCCTAACAGATGTAGAGATTGGACCACTTAGTCTTCTGTGTGGCGGAGAGCAGAGCAGTGTCTCTACTCTGGAGTCAGCTCCCAAAGACACAGTTGAAGCCAAAAATACGCAGTTCTCTCTCCTAAGCTCACTTCTCCGCCTCTTACAGAGAGGGCAGGAGTATTGTGGCAATTAATGCCTCGGCCGCATAGAAACTTGAAAGCAAAGCAAAGGAGGTCCTCTGAACGGGAATGAGCAGAAAAAAACGCACATCTATGCCAAAAGTAAAACTATAGATGTTAGATCAAAGCCAAAAAGCCTCGCAAAACTCCTGTATTCATTGAGGATGGATTATGTCCATAAACTTAAAGACATTAAACGGAAAAGGCCAGAGGTTTCCTGCCAGCTAACGAGAGTTGTTGTGTTGTCTATTCCTAGACCAACTCAGTTCCTAAGGGGCACCCTTTCTTCTTTCTTTTCTTTTCTTTCTTTTTTTTTAGTGTTTCTTTATTTTTTTTGGCAGAGAGAGACAGAGAGAGAGTGCGTGAATGGCGGAGGGGCAGAAAGAAAGGGAGTGCGTCCACTCTCTAATATGTTTTTTGCCCATTATTGAATAGAGTTGCTTGTTTTCTTATCGTTGACTTTTGTGTGTTTGTATACTTTACATACACCCCCTTTATCAGGTGGGCATTTTGCAAATATTTTCTCCCAGGCTGTGGCTTGACCTTTCACTCTCTTAACGGTGTCCTTGACAGAGTGTGTGTTTTGAATTTGGATAAAGTCTAATTGATCAATTATTTCTCTGATGGCTCATCTTTTGAGTAATGTATCTAAAAACTCATCACTAAATCCAAGGTCGTATGGATTTCCCCTTATGTTTTCTTCTAGAAATGTCAGAGGTTTGGCTTTTCTCATGCAGGCCTCTGATCCATTTTAAGTTCATTTTTATGTAAGATATAAATTTATATCTAGGTTCTTCTTTTGGCATATGGGGGTCTAATTGTTCTAGTACAATTTGTTGAAAAGACTACCTTTCTCCACTGAATGGCCCATCCACTTTTGTCAAAGGTCGGTTGACCATATTTGTATGGGTCTATTTCTGGGCTCCTTATTCTATTCCATTGATCTACGTATCTACTCTTTCATCCAATATTATGTTGTCTCGATTACTGTAATCTTTAAAAAAAAATTTTTTTTAAATGTTTATTTATTTTGGGGACAGAGAGAGACAGAGCATGAATGGGGGAGGGGCACAGAGAGAGGGAGACACAGAATCGGAAGCAGGCTCCAGGCTCTGAGCCATCAGCCCAGAGCCTGACGCGGGGCTTGAACTCACGGACCGCGAGATCGTGACCCAAGCTGAAGTCGGAGGCTTAACCGACTGAGCCACCCAGGCGCCCCTCGATTACTGTAATCTTAGCGTAAGTCTCGCAATCACATAGTATGAGTCTTCCAATTCTGTTCTTCTCCATATTATGTTGGCTATTCTAGGTTTTTTGTCTTACCATTTACGTTTGTCAGTAATTAAAAAATATCTCGCTGAGATTTTAAATCAGATTGTGTAGGGACGCCCGAGTGACTCAGTCGGTTAAGCGTCCAACTCTTGGTTTCGGCTGAGGTCATGATCTTATGGTTTTGTGAGTTCGAGACCCACATGGGGCTCCAGGCTGACCGTGCAGAGCCTGCTTGGGAATCTCTGTCTCCCTCTCTCTCTGCCCCTCCCCCACTTGCGCTGTCCCTGTCTCTCGCAAAATAAACAAACCTAAAAAACCATTAAATCAGATTGTGTTGAATCTATAGATTGACTTGGGGAGAATTCACATCTTAGCAATTGAGTCTTCTAAATCATCTCTCCATTAATTAGATCTTTGATTTTTTGTAATCGGTGTTTTGTCATTTTCTGCGTATAGTTCCTGTACATATTGTGTTAGATATATACCTGAGTATTTCATTTTTGAGGGGCGCTATTATCAATCGTATTGCTTTGTTAAATTTAAATTTCTAATTGTTGATTTATGGTATATAAGAAAGCAATTGGCTTTAGTGTATTAACATTGCATCCTGCAACTTTTTTATATTCAGTAGTTCCAAAAATCGTTTGTCCTTTCCTGGGGGGATTTTTTTTACATAGACAATGATGTCATCTGTGAATAAAGATAGTTTTATTTCTTCCTTTCTATTCTACACACCTTTCATGTTTTTATTTGTCTTATCGCACTAGCTAAGACATTCATCACGATGTTGAATAGAGGTGTTGAGGAAAAAACATCTTGCCTTTGTCCCGCCCTTGGGGGAAAAGTGTCCAGTTTTCCTGATTAACCATGGTGGTTCTACCTGTAGGCTTTGTATCGATGTTCATTATCACACTGAAAAATTTCCCCTCTCTTCTTAGTTTGGTGAGAGTAATTACCAGGAATAGGTGGTGGATTTTGTCAAATGCTTCTTCTGCATCGGTTAGTATAATCATATGGTTTTTCCCCTTTACTCTGGTGATGTGGTACATTCCATTAAGGGATTAATTTTTAAATACTGAGACAGCCTCATAGACCATTTAGTCATGGGGTGTAATTTTTCTTTATACGTTGTTGGATTCATTTTGGTAACATTTTCTTGAGGATTTTTACATTTATGTTCATCAGAGATACTGGTCTGTCATTCCTCTTTCTTGTAATCTCTTTATCTGATGTTGGTATTAGAGTAAGGCTGGCTTCATGGGATGAATTGGAAAATGTCCACTCTGCTTCTATTTCTTGTAAGAGATTGTAGAGAATTGGTATCACTTCTTATTTAAAAGGGTGCTAGAATTTGCTGGTGAAATCGTCTGGGATGGGTGATTTCTTTTTTGGAAGGTTATTAGGTTATTGATTATCGATTAAATTGCTTGTTATTTATCTTATGTACATTTCTTGTTACCTATTTTTCCTGATGTGAGTTTTGGTAGTTCGTGTCTATAAGAAATTGGTTCATTTTATCTAAATTATCAAATTGTGAACTTTTTTTTCCCTGGGTATTCCTTTATTATCCTTTTGAATGTACATGAGACCAAAATATGATGATCCCACTTTTATTGCTTATATCAGAAGTCTGTGCCTTCTTTTGTTCCTATTAACCTGGCTAGACGTTTATCGATTTTATTTCTTTCTTCAAAAAAAGCAATGTTTAGTTTCTTTGAATTTCTTTATCATTTTGCTGTCTACAATGTTATTGGTTTCTGCCGTAGTGTTTTTTTATTATTTATTTTCTTCTGCTTGCGTAAGGCTAACATGTCTGTTTCCCCTCTAATTTCTTAAGGTATATGCTTAGGTTGCTGACGTTAGATTTCTTGGGGTGACATATGCCCTTAATGTTATAAACCTCCCTCTAAGCTCTACTTTCGTTGCATCCCACAAATTTATATATTTTTCCTTCATTCAAATATTTTTCTTTCGTGCAAATATTTTAAATTTCCCCGGAGACTTCTTTGATCCCGTGTTGTTTAAAGGGATATGCTTTCATATTCAAATATGTGAGTGCCCAGCATATGTTTCCATTATCGATTTCTCGTTCAATTTCATCGTGGTATGAGATCATATTTTTTTTATAATTTATTTTCTTTTAAATGTATTAAGTGTCTTTTGTGGCATAGATGTGGTCTGTCTTCTGAATGCTCTACGTGAGCTTGAAAAGAATGTGCATTTTGCCACTGTTGGAGTATTCTATCAATCGCAATTATGTCAAATTGATTGATGGTGCTATTCGGGGGAACTATAGACTTCTCGGTTTTTCAGCCTGCTTGATCTATTAATAACTGATGGAAAGTATTGAAATCTCCGACTATAATGGTGATTTTTGCTATTTGTCCTTTTAATACTATCAGTTTGCTGGTAGTATTAAAGACAGGTGCTCAGTCTTTAAGTGCCCATACAGTGAGGATTCTTAGATCTTTCTGGAGGACTGACCCCTTTATCATTATGTAGTGCCTTTCTTTTTGCTAACATTTATCCTTGACATGTTTTCTTGTTCCTGAAGTCTGCTTTGTCTGATATTAGTATAGCTACTTCGGCTTTCTTTTGATTGGCCTTAGCATGGTATATGTTTCTCCATTCCTTTATTTTCTATCTGTATGTGTCTTTATATGTGAAATGCGTTCCTTGTAGGAAACGGTTGAGTGGTTTTTGTTTTTGTTTTCATTTTTTTTTTCTCACTCTGACAGTCTTCTCTTTCATGGGTGTGTTAGGATCACAAATATTTAAGGTAGTTATTTATATATTTGAATTAATAATCATCTATGTTTGTAACTGGTTCTATTTATTACCAGAGACTTATTTTACAACTTTTTTCTGGTTTTAACTGAGCTTTTTATATGATTATTATTTTTTTACATTTATTTATTTTTGACAGAGAGAGAGAGAGAGAGAGAGAGAGACAGAGCATGAGTGGGGGAGGGGCAGAGAGAGAGGGGTACACCGAATCCGAAGCTGTCAGCAAGCACAGAGCCTGACGTGGGGCTCGAACTCATGAACCGTGAGATCATGACCTGAGCCGAAGTCGGACGCTTAACCGACTGAGCCACCCGGGCACCCTGAGCATTTTATATTATCACGTTTTATACCCTGTAGTAATGTATCAATTATACTTCTTTGAAAATATTTTAGTGATTGCAACATACAGTTTATTTTTTTTAATGTTTATTTGTTTTCGAGAGAGACAGAGAGACAGAGTGAGAGTGGGGTGGGGGGGCAGAGAGAGAGGGAGACACAGAATCGGAAGCAGGCTCCGGGCTCTGAGCTGTCAGCACAGAACCCCGACGTGGGGCTCGAACCCACAAACTGTGAGATCATGACCTGAGCCGAAGTCAGATGCTCAGCCAATTGAACCATCCAGATGCCCCTACAGTTTAAACTAAGTTTACTTTAAAATACATGATGCGGGGCGCCTGGGTGGCGCAGTCGGTTAAGCGTCCGACTTCAGCCAGGTCGCGATCTCGCGGTCCGTGAGTTCGAGCCCCGCGTCGGCTCTGGGCTGATGGCTCAGAGCCTGGAGCCTGTTTCCGATTCTGTGTCTCCCTCTCTCTCTGCCCTTCTCCCGTTCATGCTCTGTCTCTCTCTGTCCCCCAAAAAATAAATAAACGTTGAAAAAAAAATTAAAAAAAAATACATGATGCCATTTCATGTGTGGTGCAGATATTTAATAGCAAAATATTCCCTATTCCAGCCTCTGGCCCTTATTTATGATATGGCTGCCATTCATTTCATTTATTCGTATGCTAGACTCAGCCAATGCCTAGTGATTGTTATTATTTCAAGCAAGCAGTAATCTTTTAGAGCAAGAATATGAAAAGAAATAGATTTTATTTTGCCTCTGTTTATTCCCTCTCTAATGCTCTTCCTTTCTTTTATAGAGATCTGTGAGTTTCTAACCTAAAATATTTCCTTTTTCTCTGAAGATTTCCTTTAAACATTTTTTGGAGGACCAGTCTCCTGGTGATGACTTCTGTTGTTTTGTTTTGTTTTGTTTTGTGTTGTTGTTGTTTTGTTTTTAAGGTGAGTTCTGCAACAGGCTTTATTTTGCCTTCATACTTAAGGATAATTTCACTAGATATAGGATTTTGGGTTTTGTTTTGTTTTGTTTACGATTTTAAATATCTCATGCCACTCTCTTCTTGCTTGTGTGTGTGTGGTTTTTTTTAACCTTCTGTAGATAAGGTGTCCCTAATTCTTGCTTTTTAAAATATATTCCTTTGTCTTTGTTTTTCTGTCTTTTGAATAACATATTCCTGGGTGTAGTGTTTTCGTATTTATTTTATTTGGCCTTTTCTGAGCTTCCTGGACCTATGATTTAGTGACTATCATTAATTTTAGGTATTCCTCAGACGTCATTACTTCAAATATTTCTTTTCTGTTTTTATTTTCCTCTTTTTCTGGTATTCTAGTTATGTCCTTTGACATTTTGGGATGGTCCAGTAGTTTTCTCTGTCTTTTTTTCCTTTACATTTCAACTTGGGAAGTTCCTACTCTGTCTTCCAAGCTCACTAATTCTTTCCTTGTCTGTGTCTACTCAACTGATGAGCCCAACAAAGGCATTCTTCATTTCTATTACAGAGTTTTTATTTTTATTTTTTGAAGTTTATTTACGGGTGCCTGGGTGGCTGAGTTAAGTGTCCCACTTCAGCTCAGGCCACAATGTCACGGCTCATGAGTTTGGGCCCTGCCTCGGGCTCTGTGCTGACAGCTCAGAGCCTGGAGCCTGCTTTGGATTCTGTGTCTCCCTTCTCTCTGCCCCTCCCCCGCTCGAGCTCTGTCTCTGTCTCTGTCTCTGTCTCTCTCTCTCTCTCTCAAATATAAATAAACATTAGGGGTGCCTGGGTGGCTCAGTCAGTTGAGCATCCAACTATTGATTGGGTTCAGGTCATGATCCCAGGGTTGTGGGATTGAGCCCCATGTCAGGCTCTGCACTGAACATGGAAACCTGCTTAAGATTCTCTCTCTCGTTCTCTCTCTCTCTCCCTCTGTTCCTCTCCCTTGCTCGTGCTCTCTCTGTCTCTCTCAAATTAATATATATATATATATATATATATATGGTGTTTTTTTAAAAATAAAAATAAAGGGGCGCCTGGGTGGCGCGGTCGGTTAAGCATCCGACTTCAGCCAGGTCACGATCTCGCGGTCCGTGAGTTCGAGCCCCGCGTCGGGCTCTGGGCTGATGGCTCAGAGCCTGGAGCCTGTTTCCGATTCTGTGTCTCCCTCTCTCTCTGCCCCTCCCCCGTTCATGCTCTGTCTCTCTCTGTCCCCCCCCCAAAAAAAAAATAAAATAAATAAAAAAATAAAAATAAAAATAAAAATAAAAAGAAGTTTATTTGATTTGAGAGAGAGAGAAGCAGAGTGAGCAGGAGCAGGGGAGGGGCAGAGAGAGAGAAAGAGAGAGAGAATCCCAAGCAGGCTCTGCACTCTCAGTGCAGAGCACAGTGTGGGGCTGGAACTCACGAACTGTGAGATCATGACCCGCGCTGAAATCAAAAATCAGAAGCTTCACCAACTGAGCCACCCAGACGCCCTGGTTAGAGTTTTTAACGTGTTGCATTACCTTTCGGTCCTTTTTTAGAAATTTTCATCTTACGTGACTCATCATGTCTTGAATGTTTGCTTTTTTCCATTACCCCTTCCAAATCGAGGAAGCAGATATCAGGGATGGTTTTGCCACCTACCCATTCATTATTCATTGGGTGCTTTTCCTGCAACCAAGTTTTTTGATGGGTTTCTTTGATTTTCGGTTTGTTCAGCTTTTCTCTTGTTCAGGATGGGAGCAGTGGCCTGCAACCTCTTAGTATTGTCAGAGCTCTCTCCATAATGGATTTTGTAACTTTGGGCCAGATTGCTGATAGAGTAGGAGGAGGAGGAGTGTCTTGTAAGCCAAATAAAAAATTTTTATGTGTGCGTGGAACAATTATTTGTGGTTTTCTTTGTAGTTGAATAAGTACGGTTTTTTTCCAGCGTGTGGACATGTTTGAAAGGCTTGTATCAAAGTCCTGTCAATATTTAGTTGTTTTGTTTCTTAGGCAAAAAGCCTAAGAGTGCTCTGTTTATTGAGTCTCCAAAATAGGGTGCTGTGGGATAACGATTAGGTCCATTATATTTGAGGAAATGAAATTTTGGCGAAACTTATTCCTGACGGGAGTCCTGACGTGACATGACACACGCTTATCTATTTATTTATTTTGAGAGACGGGCAGGGAGGGGCAGAGAGAGAGGAGAGAGAGAGAATCCCAAGCAGGCTCTGCACTGTCAGCGCGCAACCTGATGCATGAGCAGGGGAGAGGTAGGGGGAGAGAGGGAGAGAGAGAATCTTAAGCAGGCCCCATGCCCAGCACAAAGCCTGACGAGGGGCTCAATCCCACACCCCTGGGATCACGACTTGCGCTGAAATCGAGAGTCAGATGCTTAACCAACTGAGCCACCCAGGCGCCCCAGAGTCTTTTATTTCTTAGTGGCACAGCTCTGTTTGTTCCAATGAACGTCTTTTATGATTTGTCTGTATCTCAGATATATGGTCCAAGTCTCCTTTGCTGAGACTGGACTTAGATAGTAACGATCTAAAGGAGTGATGTGATTTACTCAGAGTCACAAACTGACTTAGAGGCTGTATTGGGACTGGAGCTCGGGTCTACTGTCACGTATTTCTTTATTGTTTTTATTTAGCAACTTATTGATGCAAGAATTTACACTTATTGATGCCAGTGTAAATTCTTATTGAATTGTGAATTCAATAAGCGAATTGTGAATTGAATAAGTGAAACACTTATTGATGCAAGAATTTACATTATACAAAGTTATGTAAGAATGCGTTCTTACCACGCCGGTGTTTTCCACCTAGTTAGGAAGGTAAGACAAGTATACAACTAGTTGCTTCACATGGTAGAAAAGATTAAGTGCCAGGGGAAGGGAGATTCAGCGTTGGGACACAGTGTATCCAGTGGAGAGATCAGTGATGTCAAGTTCAGTGTCTCTTTTCATCTATTTCCAGAAATATTGTCTGAAAAGAATTCCTTTTGTACTTTGCTGAATCTTCAAACGCTAACATTTTCTTCTTCCATTTAATAAAGTAAGTATAAAATACTGATTAAGAATGTGGACCCAGGGGCGCCTGGGTGGCTCAGTCGGTTAAGCGGCCGATTTCGGCTCAGGTCATGATCTCGCGGTCCGTGGGTTCGAGCCCTGCGTCGGGCTCTGTGCTGACAGCTCAGAGCCTGGAGCCTGTTTCAGATTCTGTGTCTCCCTCTCTCTGACCCTCCCCTGTTCATGCTCTGTCTCTCCCTGTCTCAAAAATAAATAAAACGTTAAAAAAAAAAAAAGAATGTGGACCCAAATAAGACAGACCTGTGTTCAAAACTTAGCTCTGTGATATGCTATTTGAATAAGGACAGGTTCAATTCATTACAATTCAACAAATATTTATCAACCACCTTCTATGTCCCAGGCACAGTTTTCTAAACACTTGCAAATACCTCAATTAAAAAAAAAAAAGTAGAGGGGTGCCTGGGTGGCTCAGTCAGATAAGCGTCCGACTTCGGCCCAGGTCATGATGCCGCGGGTTCGTGAGTTCGAGCCCCACGTCGGGCTCTGTGCTGACAGCTCGGAGCCTGGAGCCTGTTTCAGATTCTGTGTCTCCCTCTCTCTCTGCTCCTCCCCAGTTCATGCTCTGTCTCTCTCTGTCTCAAAAATAAATACACACTAAAACAATTAAAAATAAAAAAAAGTAGAAAAATACGTTTTCCTTACAAAGTTTACATTCTAGTGGATGGATGGATGGATGGATGTAATCTAATAGTGCAGCGATCTTCCAGAAATTTAGCGATAGAACTTTTCTGAGCCTCATTGTCCTCATTTATAAATTGGGGTGCTAATGGTGTTTCCCTCATAGGGTTATCAGTAGGGTTGTAATGCGTTTAGGGGAGTGCCTGGTATATTGGCCATCTGCAGTGAATATGAACTGTTTTCATTGTTAAGGACATGGTGGTTCCTTTTTTAAAAAAAAATGTGTATTTATTTATTTTGAAAGGGAGAGAGAGAGCTTGAGTGGACGAGGGGCAGGGCGCAGGGGGAGGGATCCCAAGCAGACTCAGAGCCCCACACAGGGCTCGAACTCCCGAACCATAAGATCGTGACCTGAGTCAAAATCCGGCATTGGATGCTCAACCCAACCGAGCCACCCAGGTGACCAGGGACGTGGTGATTCTCATAAACTGAATTACAGCCTCCCAATCCACCCGTCGAAGCCCTAACTGCCAACGTGACTGTCAATATCTCCGATGAGGAGGTAGGAGACACGGCCTTTAAGGAGGCAGTAAGGTTAAATACAGTCATGAGGGTGGGGCCCTAATCCCCTAATCCGGTAAGACTGGAATCCTTAGAAGAAGAGGCAGCAGACCCCTGCACTGGCTTGCGTAAAGAAAAGACAAAGTCAGAACACCACGAGAAAGTGCTGTCTGCAAGCTAAGGAGAGAGGTCTCGCCAGAAACCAACCCCGCCGATCTTGGGCCCGGAGCCTCCAGAAGTGAAGGAAAATAAATGTCTGCTTTTAAGCCACTCAGTCCATGGCATTTGGTTACCACAGCCCGAGCAAAGCAATGTGGTGAGTGATTGGGGGATGTCATTTGCGGCTGGTGTTTCAATAAAGAACGTCCTTAGTTTGCGATGTATGTCGTTCCTTCCTGGGCTGAGCGAAGTGCCGCCTCTCAGCCTAAGAAAATAAAAATGTAGTCGTTTTTAACAAAAAGAACTGTGCCCATGACCATTAGGGCCCAAAATATTACAAGACGGGGCTTAGTGACGCTAGGCGAATGACATCTAACCCCACTACTGGACAACCACAACTACGAAACAAGATCGGGTCAGACTACACAAATGCCGTGCAAAGATACGGAAGCTGCTCATTCTGAGGTTGTCATTTTGTGTCGTGATTTGGGACTGATTCGTTGCTTGAATTTGTTGATCGTTTTGAGGTACAGGTGACATGCCATAGACTGCACATAATTAATTTGTACCTTTTTAAAAGAATGTTTTAATTACGTTTATTTATTTTGAGACGGGGGGAGGGGCAGAGAGAGAGAGGGAGAGAGAGAGAATCCCAAGCAGGCTCCACGCTGTCAGCACAGAGCCCGACGCGGGGCCCGAACTCACGAAACCGTGAGCCGAGATCAAGAGCCGGATGCTCAACCGACTGAGCCACCCAGGCGCCCCTTAAGTTGCACGTTTTGATAAGATTTGACATACAAAAACCCCTGTAAAAGCATCACCATAAGGAAGGTAGTGAAATATTCATTACCCCCAGAAATTTCCTCATGTATCTTGATACGCCCTTTCGCCCCTCCTAAACCTCTCCACCCCGTCCAAGGCAACCATTGATCTGCTGTTATACAGATTATTTTGCGCTATCTAGAGTTTTATGCGAATGCAATCAAACAGTACGGATTCTTGTGGCTGGCTTCTTTCATTCAGCGTAATCATTTTGAGATTCATCCACATCGTGTGTATCAATGGCTTATTCCTTTTCTGTTGTGGCGTTACGTATGTTCTATTGTGCAAATACACCAAGTTTACCCACTCAGCTCCTGAAGAACATATTGGCTGTTTACGGATTTGGGTGATTATGAATAAAGCTTCTTTGAACCCCCAAGAAAAATATTTGCACGCAGATCGGATTTTGCTTCTTTTGAGTAAATACGTAGCAGTGGAATGACCGGGTCACGTGGTAAGTGTATGCTTAACTTTCTGTCAAGTTGCCAAACTCTTCTCCAAAGTTCTACCTTTTCACATTCCCACTACCGGTGTAGGAGAGTTCCAGCGTTTCCGCACCTTCTCCAACATTTGGCATGGACAGGCATTTTAAATTTAGCCATCTACTAGATGTACAGTGTCATCTCATTGTGGTCGTAATTTGCCTTTCCCAGAAGTCTTTTCATAGCTTCTTAGCCATCGGCATATCTTCTTTTTAAAAACTTTATGTATTTATTTTTACTTAGTTTGAGAGAAACAGAGAGAGCATGAGTGGGGGGAGGGGCAGGGAGAGAGGGAGAGAGAGAATCCCAAACCGACTCTGTGCTGTCAGCGCAGAGCCCGACTTGGGGCTCCATCCCATGAACCGTGAGATCGTGACCTGAGCCGAAATCGAGACTCGCATGCTTAACCAACTATATATCCTCTTTAGTGAGGTGCCTGTTGAAAGCTTTGGCCTGTTTTTTAATTGGGTTATTTGTTTCCATATTGCTGAGTTCTAGGGTTCTTCATATATTCTGGAGATGTCTTTTATGTGATGTGTGATTTGCAAATATTTTCTCCCCGGCTGCAAGCTAGTCTTTTCATTTTCAGCAGTGCTGAAGAGTGGGTATTTTGATGAAGTCCAACTTATCACTTTGTTTCTTTATGGATTCTTCTTTTGGATCTGTATCTGAGAAAACGTTGCTTAATCTGAAGCCACAAAAATTCCCTCCTGGGTCCTATGTTGTCTTCTGGAAGTTTTATAGTTTCAGGTTGTAAACTGCTCTCGGACCCATTTTGAGTTAATTTTAATATAGGATTTGGATCGAAGTTTATATTTTTGCACATGAATGCCCTGTTTTTTAAATTTTTAAAAAATGTTTATTATTTTTGAGACAGAGACAGAGAGACAGAGAGCAAGCAGGGGAGGGGCAGAGAGAGAGGGAGACACAGAATCCGAAGCAGGTTCCAGGCTCTGAGCTGTCAGCACAGAGCTCGACGCAGGGCTCGAACCCATGAACTGAGAGCCGAAGTCAGACGCTTAACCAACTGAGCTACCCAGGCACCCCAAATATCGTGATTTTTAGTACCATTTATTAAAAGACTGTCCTATTTCCATGGAATCATCTTTGATGCATAAGTTTGTAAGGTATCCTTCAAAGTTTCTAAGCTCACTTATTGGTTCTAGGAGTTGTTGGTAGATTTTATTGGATTTTCTACATAGACATGCCATCTGTGACTAAAAAAATTTACCTCTTCCTTCCCAATCTAGATGGCTCTTATCTCTTTTTTGCTTAGTTGCCCTGACCAGAACCTCTGATGCGCTGTTGAATAGGATGGGAGCTAACATCTCTGCCTTGCTTCTAATCTTAACACGAAATCACTCGGTTTTTCACCATTCACTATGATGATAGCTGTAGGATTTTGTACATGCTCTTTATCAAGTTGAGAAAGGTCCCTTCTTTTAAAATTTTTTTTAACATTTATTTATTTTTGAGAGAGAGAGACAGAGTGTGAGCAGGGGAGGGGCAGAGAGAGAGGGAGACACAGAATCCAAAGCAGGCTCCAGGCTCCAAGCTGTCAGTACACAGCCCGACGCGGGGCTCGAACCCACGAACAGTGAGATCAAGACCTGAGCCCGAGTTGGACACTTAACCGACCGAGCCACCCAGGCGCCCCTAGAGAAAGGTCCCTTCTATTCCTAGTTTGCAGGGAGGTTTTTTTTTTTTTTTTCCACCTTTGTTGAGATATACACTATCCCTCGCAATCCATGGAGAATACATTCCAAGATCCTAAGTCGATGCCTGAAATTGTGAATAGTACCAAACCCTATATATACTATATATTTTTCCTATGCGTACATACCTATGATAAAGTGTGATTTATACATTGGGCTCACTAAGAGAGTAACGACAATAACTAATAATAAAAATAGAACAATTATAACAACATACTGTAATAAAAGTTACGTGACCATCGTCTCTCTCTCTCTCTCTCTCAGAACACCTTATTGTACTGCACTCACCCCGCTTCTTGTGATGTGAGATGATCAAATGCCTATACGGGGAGATGAAGCGAGGTGAATGACGTAGCTTTAGGCCACTAATGAACTTCTGAAAATACGTCAAGCAGGAAGATCATCTACTTCCAGACTACGGTCGACCACACGTAACTGACAGTGCAGAAATTGAAACTGTGGATCAGGGGACTATTGTAATTGACCCATAACATTGGATAGGTGTACAATGTGTTGATCTGACACACATACATTGCAGAATGATCACCACCACGGCATCTGCTGGCACCTGCATCGTGTCGCGTAATTACCATTTCGTTTCTGCGGCGAGAACATTTAAGATCTACTCTCTTAGCAACTTCCGAGTAGTCACTACAGTCTTAGTAGCTAGAACCATTATGCTGTGTAGTAGATCCGCAGAACTTATTCATCTTCTGGCTGGAAGTCTGTGGTCTTTGACCAACATCTCTCTTGTTCTCTCACCCCCAACCCCTGGTAATCACCATTCCTGTCTCTCTTTCTGTGAGTTTGGCTATTTTAGATTCCACATGTAAGTGATACCATACAGTATTTATCTTGGTCCGGCTGATTTATTTTACTTTGAGAGGTTTTTTTTTTTTTTTTTTAATTACAAATGGGTGTTTGATCTCGTCAGATTCTTTTTCTATGTCCATTGAGACGATCGCATGGTTTCCCTTTTGTGGTTTGGGAATATAGTGAATTACGTTGATTGATTTTGTAACGTTACACGTAACCTGCATTCCGGGGATAAACTGCACTTGGTCACGATCCATTTTCTTTTTACACATTGTTGGGTTCAATTTGCTAAAGCTTATTTACTTTTTTTACGTCTTTTGTTTTTGCATCAGCATTTTTTTCTTATCTTGTAGTGTTTTTGTCTGTTTCTGCTGTTAGGATAATGCTGGCTTCATCCAATGAGAAATTTTCCTCTTCTTCGAAGTTTTGGAGAAGTATGTGTATGTGTAAGCGTAGAAATCACATTATTTTTTTCCAGAAGTGTTCGGTACAATTCACCAGTGAAGCTCTATAGGCCTTGAGATTGTTTTGTGGATTTTTAGCTACAAATTCATTACCTTTAATAGATAGGCTGTATATTTCTTTTTGACTGAGCTTTGGTAGCTCATGGCTTTCAAGGAATTTGTCCGTTTCATCCACGATGTTGAATTTGTAAGTATATATTTGTTCACAACATTCATTTATGATAATTTGTACAAGAATATATAGTGATGGTACCTCTCTCATTCCTGATATTGGTAAATTGTGTCTTCTTTCTTTTTCTTCCTGGTCTGTCTGGCTAGAGGTTTATAAATTGCATTAATCCTCTCAAAGAGCCAGTTCTGTTGTTTTTCTGGTTTTTATTTTATTGAATTATCCTTTAAACTTGCTTATTTCCATTTTCTGCTTCCTTTGGATAGAATCTGACCTCCCTTCACAGGTTTTCAATGTGGAAGAACATTTCTCTTCTCTCATGTAGGCATGTAGTGCTAGAAAATTCTCACTAATACAGCTTTAATGACATCCCACAAACTTTCTGGATGCTTTACAATTTTTATTTTTATGCTGGCTTAGAGCAATTTGGTCGTGTTGTGAGCTGGTATAGATTCCTTCATGTTCTTACCCATGATGCTTTTTGAGATTGTCCACATTGAACACTTTCATAAACCTGGGGAAATTACGCACCACTATTTATTCAAACGTATTTTGTATCACCACTATCTCCATTAAGGAGTCTAATTACGTGTATATGAGGTAACTTGAAATAGTCCCACAGATCACAGATGCTGTTTTTCAATGTTTGTCTGGTTCATTACTTTCCATTCTTTTACTTTCCAACGACCTAACTTGTTATATTTGAAGCAAGTTTCTTGTAGATTGCCCGTAGTGGGTCATTTTTTTTTGCCTTGAAGTATAGTTGACACACAGTGTTTCGGGTATACAACCGTAGTGATTCGATGGGGATGCCCTGTTAATTTCACCAAATTCTTTTTCCTCCCTGTGTTTAATTTTGGATAGTTTCTATGGTTATAGCTTCAAACATAACCTTATGTTCTGCAACGTCTAATTTATTGTCAATCTCACTCAGCATATTTTGTCTTAAACATTTTACTTTTCATCTCCAGATATTTCATATGTCTTCACTTAAAGACTTAACTTAAAGATGTCTCTTTATTTTGAGAGAGAGAGAGTGTGGGGGGGGGGGGGAAAGGGCAGGGAGAGAGGGAGAGAGAGAATCTGAAGCAGGCTCCGGGCTGCACAGAGCCCAACACGGGACTCGATCCCATGAACCGTGAGATCATGACCTGAGCTGAAATCGAGTTGGATACCTAACGGACTAATCCACCCAGGCTCCCCTGGTTACAATCAATAACTGTAACGTTTTCTCCACTAATTCCAACATCTGGGTCAGAATTAATCAACCGATTACTTTATTCATTATGGTATGCTTTCCTATGCCTTTGCCGGTCTCGTAGTCTTCAATGATATGTCTGACACTGGAATTTTTACTTTGCTGGAAACTGGGTGCTTTTGCATTCCTGCAAATATTCTTGAGCCACATCTTGGGATGCAATTAAAATACTCAGAATCAGTTTGATCCTTTCGGATGTTTCTTTTATCATTTGTTAGGAAGGACCACAATAGGGCTGAGCATGGTCATGATCTCCCGGTCCGTGAGTTCGAGCCCCACGTTGGGCTCTGTGCTGTCATACAGCTCAGAGCCTGGACCCTACATCGGATTCTGTGTCTCCCTCTCTCTCTGCCCCTCCCCTACTCATACTCTCTCTCTCACTGTCTCAAAAAATAAATAAACATTAAAAAACATTTTTTTTTAAATTTTTTTTTTTCAACGTTTATTTATTTTTGGGACAGAGAGAGACAGAGCATGAACGGGGGAGGGGCAGAGAGAGAGGGAGACACAGAATCGGAAGCAGGCTCCAGGCTCTGAGCCATCAGCCCAGAGCCCGACGCGGGGCTCGAACTCACGGACCGCGAGATCGTGACCTGGCTGAAGTCGGACGCTTAACCGACTGCGCCACCCAGGCGCCCCAAAAAACATTTTTTTTAAAGAGCTTCCTAAATACTATACCCACTGCCACATGAATTATGTGTCTGGCTGATGAAAATAGGCATTATCATGGACCCTGTACGAACATGGGTCACTAGTCTCTATTTTTTTTTTTTTTGGATCATATTCCCCACCTGTTCCCGCCTCCTGTCATTTCCTCATACATATGCACTTGTCACTTCTCAGCCAAGTGCTATAGGGGCATCCTGTGAAGATCTCTATGGTTCTCAGTCTGTGCAGCTGTCTCCCCTGTGCTTTCTGTTCTGTGAACTCTGGTCACCTTGTTCTGCCTGGACTTTCAGCTCCATTTTCTGATCTCAGGAATACCAACGGGTCCCCACCTGGAGTATCCTACTCTGGTAGCAGCCTGGGAACTCAAGTGGATAATCTGGGACAAAGCACTCAGCTGATTGGTTTTCCTTTCTCTCTGGAATCACTTTCCTTCACGGCTTGATAGCCAGCATCTTAAAAACCATCGTTTCTTATATTTTGCTGTCTTTGGGGGCAGTAAATCTGGTCCCTGCCATTCTATATTGGTCAGAAGTAGTAGTCTCCATTATTTGAATCTAACACTACTCTGGACAAATATGGTATAGTGATTTAAAAAAAAAAATCAACTTTAGAGTCAAAAAGACCTGTGTTAGAATTCCAAGATTTTTTTAATGTTTATTTTATTTATTTTGAGAGAGAGAGAGAGAGAGAGAGAGCGTGCAAAGGAGGGGCGCAGAGAGAGAGGGAGAGAGAGAACCCCAAGCAGGCTCTGTGCTGTCAGATGCGGGCTCAAACTCATGAAGAGTCAGATCATGACCTGAGCCGAAATCGAGTCGGATGCCTAACTGACTGAGCCACCTCGGTGTCCCCAGGCCGCTTTTCTTTTTAAACAGACAGACTTTCCTCCTTACAACATCCCACCCCGGGCAGCTAAACGACCGAACCACCCAGGCACCCCTAGAATTCCAGTTTGAACCCTAAACATCTTTGTGATTTGGGGCAATTCACTTAACCTAAGGGAATGTCAGAGTTTTTAAACAGTGCAAATAAACGGTTAAAAGCATGAGCTGGGAAGTCACGGAAACACGTTCTGAGCCAGACGGTCAATCCAGTGCCGAGTGAAAAGGTTTAACCATGTTTGCACAGTTTATTCTCCCAAGGTCACCAATCAGTTAAGCCGCTCCTTCTCCAGTGGGGAGAAAGGCCAGGGGTATCATGCTAGGAGAAGGCCTTCCCCATGAAACAAGTAGAGTGATGGTGAAATAACCACTCACCTCCAAAAAAATCACTCAACTCTTGGAATAAAACAGATAAGAGCTGCCTAGTGTTCCGGTTGAATGATAAACCTCATTTCTTAAGGGTTCCAAGTTCAATCCGAAGAGGGCATTGTATGAGCTATCTTTAAACCATACATGCACCAACCAGAATACTTTAAGAAATTAAAAGTAAGATTTTCCGTGGAAGATGTAGTCTCGGGTAATAAGACTTTGACTACAACGGCACGGCCCTCATTGTGGTCCTTTTTTATGGATGAAATTCAGTGCCATATAACTGAGCTCCCCAAAATCAAACTATGAGAAAGGAAATTAGGGTATTGAGACAGATGCTCTTTCTGTGATTTACAAGAAATACCATTTCTTTAAAATTTTTTTTTTCAACGTTTATTCATTTTTGGGACAGAGAGAGACAGAGCATGAACGGGGGAGGGGCAGAGAGAGAGGGAGACACAGAATCAGAAACAGGCTCCAGGCTCTGAGCCATCAGCCCAGAGCCCGACGCGGGGCTCGAACTCACGGACCGCGAGATCGTGACCTGGCTGAAGTCGGACACTTAACCGACTGCGCCACCCAGGCGCCCCAAGAAATACCATTTCTTAATAAGACATTGATTAGTGATCACTCTGCAGAAAACATCCTGGGTATTGAAGCATGTAATAAACTGTCAGGAAACAAATTGAACCAGCAACTAACCTTTTGAAAATTCCCTTTAAATTTATTTGATCTTTTTCATAAAAAAGAAGGTGAAAAGACTTATTTCTTACCATTCTATTCTTGGTTTGGATGCAGTTCAAATACAAGCAGGAATTGTAAATAAGAACGTAATACCTAGCGCGCATAAATGTGCTTCACCTATGGTTTAGCGATTAGGCTTGTCCTGCCATTTTACTTTCAGGTTATAAGAAGGATAAAACTTTTCATTTTGTTGCCCTTAAATACAGGAATTAATATACCAATAGTAGGACAAATTTTTATCCCTCCAAAATAAGATTGAACGGGGTTTTCATAATGAGACCAAACTGGGCTACCACGCCAGGCTTCCAACACATTGTATCTTCAGTCTTGGTTTCCGTTTAATTTGGCAAATAAACATCAACTTCTCCATTTAGAGTACGGGGCAGCATAAATGGATTAAATTCCAACTATATGCTATACCTTATCATGTATAAGATACAGCTCCTCCCTTGGGGCGCCTGGGTGGCTCAGTGGGTTAAGCGTCCCACTTGACTTCGGCTCCGGTCATGATCTCATGGTTCCTGAGTTTGAGCCCCGCGTCAGGCTCTGTGCTGACAGCACGGAGCCTGCTTGGGATTCTCTCTCTCTCCCCCCTCTCTCTCTCTGCCCCTTCCCCACTCGTGCTGTCTTTCTCTCGAATAAATAAATAAACATTAAAAAAATGATGTAACTTCTCCCTCAAAAAGTTTTCCAGTCCAGTAAAAAACACAAAACTACCCAACACCCTTCAGACCTATTGTTCTCTGGAAGTCTGAGAAAGGAGGGCTAAGTGCCGGTTCAGGTCAATAAGATGGCTTTTTGGAAGAAATATCCTTAAGGAATAGGTAGGAATTGGATAAACGAAGGATAGAATGGAGGGCATTCCTAGCTGTGGGAGCAACGTGGGACTAGAAATGAGATCGGTGTGAAAGGAGAATAATCCATGCAGAAATCTCATGATGAAGAGTTAGTGGACATAGGAGCAGGGATAGAAGGTAGATCCCAAACGTGGAAATCACGCAAAAGTGTTCCAAAAAGACGCACTGACAAACGCATCGTTAAGGATTTCTGAGCAGAAGAATCATGTGCTCAAGTTTGCGTTTTAGGAAATTCGAGGTTATATGAGGAAAGAGAATATACAAGAAAATGTAACAGGCATCTATAGTCATTTAGGCTTTTAAAACATAGAGGAAAAATAGCATGGCACAGGAAAATAAACAAATCCATAATTATACCGGGAGATTTCGGCAGAAGTTTTGCCAGAAATTCATAGATCACGCAGATAACACACAAATCAGGATACGAAAGATATGAAAAACCGTCTGGAGATCATGTATCTGTACCCATCACTTAGATGATACACATTCATATAACACAGATATTGACCACGTATAGGTCACGAAGCAAGTCTAAAACCTGCTGATGACTATGTGATAAAATAAAAAATCGCAAAAAAGAGAGTAATCCCCTTATCTGTAGAAAATCTTTAGAAAAAGAAACAAAAACATTCTATGCAATTTATAGTCCAAAGAAGAAGTCATAATAGAAATAAGAAAACATTTGCAACTGAACAATAATAAAAACACTGCATTTCAGATTAGTGATGAAGCTGAAAGGGCACAGAAAAGAAAAATGTGTACTCTTAAAATCTTCTCTCCCAATTTAGGATTTTAAGGATAAAAGTTGCATTCACAGCCAAATGAAGAGGGTAGAAAAATACAACAGAGTCAAGTCAAAAGACCTGGAAAAAGGAAGTAATTAATAGATATAAGAAAATCAATGTAATGCAAAAATGGTAACAAAAATTAAGAATCGACAACATCAAAAGCTGGTTCTCTGAAAGGTCTGATAAGAGAAAAATACCTCTCTGTCAAGATTCAAACTCTCTAAGATAAGTTCCCTGACCGCCGAGATTACATTTGCTGTTTTGATGTTCTTAATCATTTTTTTTTTCACTAATTTACCCCTAGAGCCTAGTACAGATCCTGAAACATGTTGTTTGTCTATTTATTTATTTTTAAATGTTTATTTATTTATTTTGAGAGAGAGAGGGAGACAGAGAGCAAGGTGGGGGGAGGGTCAGAGAGAGAAGGAGACACAGAATCTGAAGTAGGCTCCAGGCTCTCACCTGTCAGCACAGAGCCCGACGCGGGGCTCGAACTCACGGACCGCGAGATCATGACCTGAGCCGAAGTCGGACGCTCAACCGACTGAGCCACCCAGGCGTCCCTTGTTTGTCGATTAATAGTCCTTAAAGTATAAACAAAATCACACCAGTCCGAGGCCGGGGGGGGGGGGGCCTCCATACAAGTCTGGGCTCCGCGGCGTAACGGTGGGAACGAAACTTCTTCTCCCCGGGCCTTAAAACTAAAAATAGAAAACAGATTTGAAATTCGCGCACGTTTCTTCTAGCTCTCAGACTCGAAATCTGAATCTGGAACTTACTTGCCCCACTGAGAAGTCACCGATCTATTGATGTGTTTATCTGTTTGTCGTGCCTCTCTCCCCACTAAGCTTCCCTGGGTAACCTTGTCCGTTTCACTTCCGACGTCTACCCAAGACGTCAGGCTGCCGCGAGCGTTTCCCAGCGCTTGATGAATGTTTGTTAGCTGATTGAATAAACACTACCATGGAATCAATTTAAGAGCCGGAGTTTGAAGAGAGACCTGTAGGTCATGAGCGATGAGAGATATGGCTTGGGTGAAAAGTCCAGGGAGAGTTGTAGTTTTAGGAAGCCTCAGAATAGAGGTCCCAGCTGCCGCTGTGAGGGAAGCGATCATTAAAGGAAACAACACGGGGGCCTCTCAATTGTTTTAATAGCATGTCATTTTCTACTTTAAAGGTAATGCAGAGTCATTGTGTAGGATTGGAAAAATAGAGAAATGTACAAAGAGGAAAGCAGCACGCTTTTAAAACGTTTGTGGAAGGGCCTGCGACTCACTTAAAACTCTGGTTAGAACGACAAAACTCTATCAATTGTCCGTTCTGTGTAAGGTTGTGGGCGGGTGGGTGGCAAAGGGTTCAGAGCTGTCATTAAGCAAGCAGGGAACACGGCCCTAGTCCTTAAACAGTCCACAATTAAATTGAAAGCACAAAGCAAACCCCGGGAAATAATCAAGGCTAATTCCGAAGTACTACGTGATGAAAGGCATGAACACACATAAAAATTAAAGCTGAAACGTTGTGCTGGGAGCCCGAGGGGTAAGTCTGTGATCAGTGTGGGCTGGAGAACGGAGTGAGCCCGGTTGCACCAAAGAGGGACATTTTGGCTTAGGCCAGGACAGCATCTCCGGGCAGGGGGTGAGGGTGATTCAGGTGCTGGGGTTGGGAAACAGGTGAATCCAAGGGAGAGAACGCGTGCCCTTTGGGAGCTCTTGTGTAAGGCATCCGGTTTCATCTCTGTCACTAATTTGATGTGAGTTCATAGAGAAGTTGCCTGTCACTTACAGTATCCCTCACCCGTTCTGCCTCCTCTGACACTCGTATCAACCTGTCGTTTTTGAAATTCTTTTTACATTTTTATTGTTTAAGACATTTTTTTAAAGTGTATTTATTTTTGAGAGAGAGAGAGAGAGACAGAGAGAGAGAACCCCAAGCAGGCTCCGTGTTGTCAGTACAGAGCCCGATGCGGGGCTCGAACTCACGAACCGTGAGATCGTGACCTGAGCCCAAATCAAGAGTTGGACGCTTCACCGACGGAGCCACACAGGCGCCCCAAAGCTCTGAAACACAAATTTATGGGATGTGAAACTTTCCCTAAGAAGTACCAAACTGCATGCTTAAGTACTTGCAACCAGGGATATGTTCAATGTTTTATAAGTACTGTGTAATTTTCAGATGAAACCCTGCAGGTTTAAAGTCAATGCCTTCCTTTTTACCCCCCCCCCCCACCAGTTCTAACAGCCCGTCTTTCCCTTCTTCCTCCTCTTCCTTCTCCTCGCTCTCGCTCTCACTCTCTTTTTTTCTCTTTTCTCTCTATTCTTTCTTTCTGTCTGTCTCTCTCCTTTGCCTTCTCCCTCTCCTCTCTCCCCATCCCTCTTTCTCTGTTTCTCTCTCTCTCTCTCTCTCCCTCCCTCTCTGAGTTCCTTTCATTTTTCATCTATAAGGCAGTTCCACTCCCTCTCCCCTCCAATTATCCATTAAGGTTAAATTTACCTCCATAACCTTTATTGACAAAGCTTTTTTTTTTTTTTTTTTTTTTAATTCCTGGGGATCTACATCAGACAGTTGAAGTTTTTCTTGTTAGCTTCAACTCAAGGAAAAGAACCAGAGATGTGTTCAGGTTGCGTAATAGAAAGAATAATGAAAATTCACGTCAACATGTCAACGAAAAGCCCATGAAAAGTGAGACCACACAGTACATTGTTGTATTAATCTACCCGCGGAGTGAAAATGTGAAATCTGTCAGCTAGAGCGGCAGAAAACGAGAAGTCTCAGGTAGCATTCAGAAGAGCAGACTCTACATTGACTCAATTAATTCTTGCACTTCATTCTGGAAATGCAGGAGTTAGATTCTTTACGGGATTTTTCAGCCTATTCTGCAGATCTGAAACACATCTCTCTTATCCTGTTGTCCCAGAAACAGCTTTGCTATTATTTAAATGTCATTGCTGGATCCCTCTTGGATTCTCAACCTCCTGCCCTCTTCATAGAACTCTTTTCGGTCTTCCACAGAGCCCCAGACGTGAACCTTCTGCATATATACCAATCAAAATGTGTTTTCCATGTTTTTAATTTAGAGCTGCCTAGAGATGGCATTCTAGTGGCCAAGATTTTTTTACGCTTTGAAGAACAGCAAGACTATTTGCGACGAAAGCAGAGGCATCCATTGTATTATTTATCATCCGTTTGATTTCAATCAGAAGAATTGTCAAATGTAAGGCTGAAGGGAAAGGAATACATAGGAGTTAAGATGTCCTATTAGTCTCTCCTGTATCGATCATTTTTAGGGTTTGCGGGTCATAAAAAACAACTAAAACAACCAACAAAACAATAATAAATGCCCGACAAATCTCTAGTTACTTGCATGTTTTTCTTTCTTGAGATTTACCCACTGTAAAATTGATTCATCATCATTGGATTGTGCTGGGCTAAGCGGGTAGTTCCGATGAGTTAGGGCACCTGTTTGATCAAATAATTGTAGCACATTAATTCATTCATACATTGTGATCATTTTTTAGATGTACCTACAGGTCCTCTGTCCACAACGGGGGGCGGGGGGTTTTTCCTGTTCTGATTCTGTGCTTAGTAATTCAATTAACAAAGAATAAAAAAATCAGAAGGAAGGCCCAGATATGCAGGGGTCCTGAGGAAAATTGCAAAGGTGTCTTGAACTTTGGCTGCCTCACTTGGAACTGCTCCAGAAAAATCTATAACATGCAGTTACTATAATTATCAACTACGGCCGTCACCAAAGTTCCTAGTTTTTCATCATTCACTAAGAAAAAAATAATTACTGTACTCATACTGTTGGACAAGCTTTGTATTAAATTCTTGATATAAAATACAGGCTCTACCTGCCAGATATTCATAGGGCTCCTTTTTTTTTTTTTTTTAAGTGTTGTGTTATTTTGTTTGTAAGTAATCTCTCTACCAACGTGGGGCTTGAACCCACGATCCCAAGATCAGGAGTTGTATGCTGTACTGAGCCAGCCAGGTGCCTCTATAGGGCTCTTAGTTTTAATCTGCTAGTCATTTTCAAAAGTGTCATAGTTGATGTCTTCAAGCTCAAAATAATAGGGTACAAATGAATCTCCATTTCATCTTATTTTTTTCTGGTAAGCTAAACTCTACGTAGAGAGGAATAAGATTTCCTTCGCAAACTTGTAACATATAAGGCCAAACTCATCTGGGCATAAATACTGTGTCCACGGACGTGGAGATACAGTTTTATCTACAGAGAAAGAGATTTGTCAAGTATTATTTCACGAGATAAAATCAGAAAAAAAGAAAGAAAACTATCCTTTCCATTCTTGCTGCCACTGTCTCGTGTCAGGTACTCATTACTCCTCACTAATGCCAATCTAATATCTCTTAATGTGTTTTATCCCCTTAAATACATCCTCTGCACGATCCATAGGGGGATTGGTCTACAAATACAAATCGCATGACTTCACTCCCCTGAGGGGGGAAAAATGGATTACTAATCATATCATTCAGATTGGATTCTAAAGACAGCATTTAAATCCTTGTTTCCACCAGCCCTGACATACTTTTTAAAGAAATCTCCTCTCCAGCTGGAGCCCTCAGTGTTTTTCGTTGCAGCTCACCTCAATGCCGCATTTATTAAACCCAACCCCATTCTCTCAGTTGAAATTAATTACTCTTTTTTCAGTACCCCCAAGCACTTTGTTTAAATCCTTGTACTGGCATGTAGATCATCTACTGACAGTATGGAGATCATTCTAGTTGGTGCATGTTGAAGCAACATCCTGTATCTTCTGGGGTGGGTTTCAGTAGCTTGTGTCTTTTTTTTGAATTTTATTTTAGACAGAGAGAGAGAGAGAGAAAAACAGAGAGCAGGGAAGAGGGGCAGAGGAAGAGAGAGCGAGGAAGAGAGAATCTTAAGCAGACTCCACGCTCGGCGCAAAGCCCGATGCGGGACTCCATCCCCCAACCCCGGGATCGTGACCTGATCTGAAATCAAGAGTCAGACGCTCAACACGCTGAGCCACCCAGGTGCCTGGTTAGCTTGTGTATTTTGAAGAATTGGTCCATTTCTTTCAAGCTGTCTACTTGGTTGACAACTCGAGCAATTTATGCACAGTACACAGATTCGACTGTCATCAGTATATCAAAATATGTGAAGGAAGGGGTGCCTGGGTGGCTTAGTCGGTTAAGCGTCTGACTCGATTCTGGCCCAGGTCGTGATCTCACAGTTCGTGAGTTCGAGCCCCGCGTCAGGCTCTGTGCTGACAGCATGGAACCTACTGGGGATTCCCTCTCTCCCTCGCTCTCTGCCCCTCCCCCGCTTACGCTGTCTCTGTCTCTGTCCAAACAAAAAATAAGAAATGAAAAACTACTTGCTTTGGGAAAGATTAACTTTAAAACAAATTCATATCATGGTAAGGAATTCGAACATTACATTTACCGATGAAAGGACAGATAAACTATTAGTTTTTTCCAAGGTCTCTAAACTTACCACTTAATTTCACCTTTAGGAAAACTGAGGTGTAGTTTACATATACCATGAGTTTCGGATGTACAACATAATGATTCAATCTCTGAATAAATTGTGAAATGATCGCCACAGTAAGTCTAGTTAACTTCCATCAGCATACATAGTTACACATTGTTTTTTCTTGTGATGAGATCTATTCTCTTAGCTACTTTCAAACATGTGCTACGGTATTATTAACTATAGTCATCTTGCTGTACATTACATCCTTGCGACTTATTATTTTATAATTGGAATCTTGTGCCTTTTGACCCCTTGAGCCCATTCTGCCCACTCCCCACCCCTGCAGCCACAGATCCATTCTATGTATATATGAGCTTGGTTTTTTTGACTCCACATGTGAGATCATACGGGATTTGTCTTTATTTGACTTCTTTCTCTTAGCCTAATGCCCTCAGGTTTCATCCATGTTGTCGCTAATGGCAAGATTTCATTATTTTTTGTGGCTGAATAATATTCACTTCTATAAATATACAATGTGTGGGGCTCGGTGCTGACAGCTGGGAGCCTGGAACCTGCTTCGGATTCTGGGTCTCCCGCTCTCCCTGCCCCTCCCCCACTCACACTCTGTCTCCCTCTGTCTCTCAACAATAAAAAAAAAATTTAAAAACATAAGAATAAGGTCCTTATTGTTCACTCTGACACTATCAACCTGCACCATTGCCTCGTGGCCACTCCCAGTCCAGAAACTGGCAATTTAAAATGCCACATTACTTTCTTCTTGCAAAGCAGCACCTTCGGACCTCATTTAGCCTTCCCCTGGTTGTTCCAAGATTTGTATTCGGTTCCAGAGTTCTGTAAAAGTTGATCCCGACACTTTCTGCCGGCTCATTATGCTATTGTGGAGGAGAAATCGTGGAGTTCCCTACTCCAACATGTTCCAGAAGGCATCCTTTAAAATCAATATGTACGTTCCATATTGGAGCATTTCGTTTCTTTCCCAAAAAGATAATGTCAGTTTTTGCTTCTGGCTGTAAGGGAGTAAAGGTGTATAAAATTAACTTCCAGCCATAAACAATTAGAAAACTGGATCATGTATATGAAGCATCTGTTTTCAGTTATCAGACTGAAATGGGCAACATAGGATTATGATCCCAGAAAGGACTTGGCTTTCTGTCAGGAGGAAATTTCTGGGCCTCAGCGCAGGGAGGGGAAACTCAAACGGAGCCTGGTGCCCTTGCTGAGTTAAATAAAATAATATATGAGATTTCAGAGGCTGAGGCAGCCAGAATTTGAAAGGCAGAATACTGAAAAAAGGCGGAGCTACGAAGAAAGAGAGACCCAGAGATGTGTAGGAACGGCTGAATGTTCATTTGCATGAAACCCCCTGAGGCCTGGCAAGGGTCAACTTCCAGAAAAAAATAATTACAAGAGCTGTAAGCCAAACTATCCCGGGGCTCACACAGGGGAAAGGGTCATTGGAGTTCCTATTAGGTGGAGAGAAGAGACCTCATTTACTCCACAGAGCAGCCTGCTTGGGATTCTCTTTCTCTCCCTCTCTCTCTGCCCCTCCCCTGCTTGTGCTGTCTCTGTCTCAAAATAAATAAAAAGACGTAAATAAATAAACTGAAAAAAATAAAAGTATAAAAATCCAGAGGCGAAACTGCAATATGGGAAATTAATATTTTACCGAATGAGATTAGCAGCAAATTAGAAATTGTAGAAAAACAGGTACACGAACTTGAAGGTCTAGGAATAAAAATTATCCAACACAAAGCACAGGACAAAGACTTATCAATCAAGATAACATCAGTAAAACATGACACAATATCAAGTATTCTAACAGTCACGTAACTGGATTGCCAGAGGGAGCGGGGTAGAAATATATTTGAAGAAATAATGACTGGAAATTTTCCAAATTTTTGGGAAATAGAACCCACAAATCTACTACGATCAAGGGAGGACTTCCAAGATTAAACGTAAAGAAAACCAGACAAAGGTACCTCATATTCAAATTGCTGAAAACCGACGCTGAGTAGAAAATCTTACCAGAAGCCTGCGATAAGCATATTTCATACAAGGGGCAATGATCAGACTTTGAGCACACTTACTTTCAGAAACCACGCACCACGGAAAACACTAGAATCATACCTTTAAAATGCTATGGAAAAAAAAAAAAAGACCGTCTAAAATTCTATATCCGGAGAAAATATATTTCAAAAGTGAAATAAAAACAAACGTGAACAACATTTGGAGTCAGGGGACTGGTGCTAGAAGGTATGCTAAAGGAAGTTTTCCAGGCGGAAGGAAAATGATGCCAGATGGAACCAAGGATATACTAATGGAAATGAACGCATAAAACCTAAGTATGTGATTACACATGAAAAGGCATTTCTTTCTTTTTCTTAACTTCTTTAAGAGACCATTGTTCAAAAGATAATAACCGTACACCGTGAAGTTTATAACATACACAGAAATAAGATCTTTTTTTTAGAAATAAGACCTTAACACTAATTATATAACACTAATGACTTAACACTAATGTGTTAGTGTATATACTGATATATTAGTACTCTAATATGAACATGTAATGTGCACATTGAGTACAAAGGAGGGAAGGGGGAAATGGAAATTTCCTTTTGAAAGGTTCTTAGGTTTCACAGGAAGTAACGTAGTATTATTTGAGGCTAGACAATGGCCGGGTCAAGGTGTAGATTATAAAATTTAAAGCAATGATTAAAAGAGCAAAACACGGATGGTGAGTGCATAAGCTAATTGTGGAGACAAATAAAATCCTAAATAAATAACTAGTTATTCCAAACGAAGTCTGGAAACAGAAAAGAGAATAAAGGAGAGATGAATCACAGGGAAAGTTGGAGGACTTAACCACCTGATTTCAACACTTATTAAAAGCTACAGTAATGATCCTGGCATAAGGAGCGAAAGATAGATAAATGGACTAGACCGAAGTCCAGAAATAAAGCCTCACATTTACGGTTGATTTATTTTCAATAAATGCGCCAATGTAAATCAACAGGGAAACGAAAGTCTTTTTAATAAATGGTGCTGGAACAATTGGCTATCCAAATGGAAATAAAATAACTTTGAAAATTACCTAGCACCATATGCTAAAGTTATCTGAAAATGTATCACAGACTTTTATGTAAATGCATACATTATAAAACTTCTGGAAGAAAACATAGGAGAAAAATCTTACTAGGTAGGCACAGTTTTCTTTTTTCTTTTTCTTTTTAATGTTTTATTTATTTTTGAGACAGAGAGAGAGAGAGAGACAGAGAGACCGCGAACAGGGGAGGGGCAGAGAGAGGGGGAGACACAGAATCCGAAGCAGGCTCCAGGCTCGAAGCTGTCAGCGCAGAGCCCGACGCGGGGCTCGAACCCACGAACGGTGAGATCATGACCTGAGCCGAAGACTCTGACAAACGATCTGTATCCAATATATTTAAAGAATTCTTACAACTCCCTAAGAGGAAGGAAAGCCCATGATAACAGCTAAAATAAAAAAAACAATGGCAAGGCCAAGCGTTCAAGTATGTGGAGCAAAGGTAATTCTCATGCATTGATGGTGGGAGCATAAAATACTACAACCACGTTTGAAAACAGTTTGACAGCTCCTTAAGAGTTGAATGAATACCAGAGCACCCGGGTGGCACAGTCGGTTAAGCGTCCAACTTCGGCTCAGGTCACGATCTCACCGTTGGTGGTTTCGAGCCCCGCAGCGAGGTCTGTGCTGACAGCCTAGAGCCTGGAGCTGCTTCGGATTCTATGTCTCCCCCCCTCTCTCTCTCTGCCCCTCCCCTGCTCACGCCCGGTCTCTCTTTCTCTCAACAATAAATAAACACTAACACAAATTTTTTTAAAAGTTAAATGAATACCGTGCAACCCAGCAACTGCACTCTTAGGGAACCTATCAGAAAGCGATGGAATATACGTTCACACAAAAACCTGAACCCGAATGTTCAATGATATCTTGATTCATTCTAGGCAACAACTGTGCGAGCCAACTATCTATCGACTGGTAAATGGACAGGCGAATTGTGATCTAGACAACCATGGAATAATACTGAGAAAAAAATGAAAGACTGATACACAAAAGAACATAAAGGGATCTCAAACACATTATGCTAAAGTAAAGGAACAAGAAAAAAAGGTAATATATACTCTATGATTCCCTTTTATAGAAAGCCCCACTTAAAAAGTCCACATTTAGGGGCGCCTGGGTGGCGCAGTCGGTTAAGCGTCCGACTTCAGCCAGGTCACGATCTCGCGGTCCGGGAGTTCGAGCCCCGCGTCGGGCTCTGGGCTGATGGCTCAGAGCCTGGAGCCTGTTTCCGATTCTGTGTCTCCCTCTCTCTCTGCCCCTCCCCCGTTCATGCTCTGTCTCTCTCTGTCCCAAAAATAAATAAACGTTGGAAAAAAAAAATTAAAAAAGAAAAAAAAGAGAAAAAAGTAAAAAGTCCACATTTAATCTCTAATCACAGAAAGAACAATGATTCTCTGGGCTGGGAGTTGGAGAAGAGTATTGACTGGACGGGGGTACAAGGAAATGTTCCCTTGATTGTGGAGGTTGTCACACATGCATATATATCTCCAAGTGCCTCAAACTATAATCAAAATGGGTGCATAACATTGTAAGTTAATCTTTTAATACTGTTTTTGTAAATGTTTATTTATTTATTTTGAGAGAGTGACAGAGACAGAGACAGAGAGAGCATGCAAGTTGGGGAGGGGCAGAGAGAGAGAAAGAGAGAGAGAGAGGGAGAGAGAGAGAATCCCAAGCAAGCTTAGCACTGTCAGCACAGAGCCCGACTCAAGGCTCGATCTCACGAACTGTGAGATCACGACCTGAGTCGAAATCAAGAGTCGGACGCTCAACCAACCCAGGTGCTTTTTTTAAAGAAAAAAGATGGTTTTGGGGTGCCTGGGTGGCTCAGTCGGATGGGTGTCCGACTTCGGCTCAGGTCATGATCTCATGTTCCATGAGTTCGAGCCCCACGTCGGGCTCTGTGCTGACAGCTCGGAGCCCGGGGCCTGTTTTGGATTCTGTGTCTCCTTCTCTCTCTGCCCCTCCCCTGCTCGCACCCTGTCCCTTTCTCTCTCTCTCTCTCTCTCTCTCAAAACATACACAAACATAAAAAAAAAAAATTAAAAAAAAAAGAAAAAAGGTGGTTTCTTAAAAATGAAAAAATAAAACAGTATTCTATCATTCTGTGTGATATTGTGGCTTTTCTCATTAATAAGATTGATCTGTGTATTTTCTGCCCTTTGAGGGACACTGCTTATTCCTACTCCTCCATTTACTTTGAATCACTTGCCTTGACCTGGAACTAGATGCTTAGAAACAATGACAATATTTAGAAAAGAAATTTTAGGGGCACCTGGGTGGCTCAGTCAGTTCAGCGTCCGACTCTTGACTTCAGCTCGGATCATGATCTCACGGTTCATGACTTCGAGTCCCACGTCGGGCTCGGCACTGACAGCACGGAGCCTGCTCAGGATTCTGTCTCCCTCTCTCTCTCCCCCTGTCCTGTTTGCTCTCTATGTCTCTCTCAAAATACATAAAAAAAAAAAAAAAGAAAAAAGAAAAAGAAACTTCAGCATACGTAGAGCGGCCATTTACACAAGCTGAGGTTTACACAAATCCAAAAAGCACATGAAATAAAGAAGAAAGGAATAAAAGAGGATGGGAAGCAGGAAGAAAGGAAGTGAAGGAGGAATAGAGCAAGAGAAGAAGGAAAAAAATCATGGCAGAATACCAAGGACTTCAGGACCCCTAAGTCTGCTCTAATCTCGGCTCTGCCATTGTTTTAGCCCATTCAGGCAACCGTAACAAAGTACCACACACTGGGTGGCTTTTACACAACAGGAATGTATTTCCCATAGTTCTGGAGGCTGGAAGTCCGAGATCAGGGTGCCACCGTGCTTGGGTTAGGACCCTCTTCTCGGTCACAGACTTATTATGCTGTCACATGGTAGACGGGGCTAATGAGCTCAGTGGGGTCTCTTTCATAGGAGCACCTCACTCTATTCATGAGGGCTTCACCCTGACGATTTGGGCACCTCCAAAGGCTCCCCCTTCTAAGACCATCGTAGTGCGCATTAAGATTTCAACATAGGAATTTGGGTGGATACAAACACTCAAACCGCAGCAACCATATATATTTTGTACCCTGAATTAAGCCACTTTGCCTCTCTGTGCCTCAGTTCCCTACTTGTAGAGGAGCAGGGGGGTAGGAATGGATTACATCATTTCTAAGTTCTAGGCTTCTACATTTCTAAATTTCATATCCTTAGAAATTATGTATATATATATATGTATATATGTATACACGCATACACCTGTATATGTATACACGCATATACCTGTGTGTATATATATATATATGTGTGTGTGTGTGTGTGTGTGTACATATATATATATATACAGGTATATGCATGTAGGCTTCTACATTTCTAAATTTCATATCCTTAAAAATAATGTGTATATATATATATGTATATATGTATACACGCATATACCTATATATATATATATATATACACACATATATACACATATACATATATATGTGTGTGTGTATATATATATATATATATACAGGTATATGTGTGTAGGCTTCTACATTTCTAAATTTCATATCCTTAAAAATAACGTGTATATATATATATGTATACACGCATATACCTGTATATGTATACACGCATATACCTGTGTGTGTATATATATATGTGTGTGTGTGTGTGTGTGTACATATATATAGACAGGTATATGCATGTAGGCTTCTACATTTCTAAATTTCATATCCTTAAAAATAATGTGTATAGATATATATGTATATATGTATACACGCATATACCTGTATATGTATACACGCATATACCTGTATATATATACATATATATACACACACACATATATACACATATACACACACACATATATATATATGTGTGTATACATATATATATACAGGTATATGCGTGTAGGCTTCTACATTTCTAAATTTCATATCCTTAAAAATAATGTATATATATATGTATACACACATATACCTGTATATATATATACATATATATGTGTGTGTGTGTGTACATATATATATACAGGTATATGCGTGTCTACATATATATACATGTATATGCACGTATACATATATACATGTATATGCACGTATACATATATATACACATATATATACATGTATATATATACAATGCATAACCAAATTAACTTGATTTCTTTTAAAAATGGGATTTGAGTGTATACATATATACATATATATATGTGTATATATATACACATATATATATGTATACATACATACACATGTATATAATTTGGTTATGCACTCTGGGATAGTGAGGTGAGAGGTCAGGGGACTGAGATCTGGAATCGGACTTCCTGGGTACAAATCCCTGTCCCGCCACCAGTTTGTTCTGTGACCTCGAACAAATGATTTCACCTTAGCTTCTTCATCAGTAACACAGAGACCAGTGCGAAGTATCAGCAGCTCTGATGACAAAATGAGCCCTTTGATGCTTGTAAAAGGCTCAGCACAGCGCTTGGTCCATGGGCAGTCCTCCACAAACGCTCGGTATGATGCAGGAAGTCAGACAGCAAGCCTTGCGACTCTAGTGCCCCACCGATTTATAAACATTCAAAGAAGGGCCACCTCCAGAAGAGCTCCTCCTGAGACCACCGTCGGCATGGCCCAACTACAGAACAATATCAACAACCTTACATCTCCTTTAAACATTTCTAAGAAGGCAGCCTCGATGGTTAATTTCCTTTTGTCAGAGATCCTTTTTCATGCTTTGCCCTGGTTCTTTTTTTTTTTTAAATTTTTTAATGTTTATTTTTGAGACAGAGAGAGTGACAGAGTGAGAGCAGAGGAGAGACAGAGAGAGAGAGAGAGAGAGGAAGACACAGAATCTGAAGCAGGCTCCAGGCTCTGAGCCATCAGCACAGAGCCCGACGCAGGGCTCAACCCCATGGACCGTGAGGTCATGACCTGAGCTGAAGTCGGACGCTCAACCCACTGAGCCACCCAGCCGCCCCAAACTGCTTTCATTTTAATGCAACTAGTGAAAGCTCTCACGGGGAATTGAAAACATTCCCTTTTCTTGTAGTCAGGCTCTTCATCAGTAGATGCATTTAATGATCCCAAACACAAGTAGGTCAATAGAACATAATACAACTTTGTAGCTGGCTTGGAATTTTCTGCTAATATTTTCATAATGTTTTTTCAGCATGCGTCTTCTCAGCTTTCTTCAAGCAAAATGATGTCAGATTGATAGGTTGTTCGAGTCATTGAAGGAGGAACGTCTGTCAGTTATTTCTAAAATGCAAACTGTGGGTTTTTTTTTTTTTAATGTTTCTTGGAAATATTGAGGTTTTTTTCCAAAATAGTAAAGATTGTTTGAGAAAAAAACTGATTAAAAAGTATTTGTCCCAGGGGCACCCGGGTGGCTCAGTTGGTTAAGTGACCGACTCTTGATTTTGGCTCAGGTCATGATCTCACGGTTGGTGAGTTCTTGAGCCCCCGGCATCAGGCTCTGCGCTGAGGGCATGCAGCCTACTTGGGATTCTCTCTTTCCCTCTCTCTCTGCCCCTTGCTTGCTCATGCTGTCTCTCTCTCTCTCTCTCTCTCAAAGTAAACAAATAAAAACATTTTTTAAAATATTTGTTTTGGATTATTAATCAAGTCCTAGAAGCAATAACCTTAGAACAAAGTCAATTCACAGACAATGCGGAACCCTTTCCTTTTTTCCCAGAATCAAAGGTGCAAAATTAACAAGTCTTCTGCCCGCCCCCCTTCACCCTACTCCCACCTAGAGGTCGTCCTTGCCTTCAGGATGCATCCAGAGAACTTAACTGCATCTGAGACTTTTCTTTGATTTCCTCCTTTTTCTGGTCTTTTTTTTCCCCCAAAGTGATATCTTTTGCAATTCAGCTTTTCCTCAAAAATTTTCTGAGTGCATTTTTGTCAAGAATATTGCTATCAGAGAATCTATTCGTGTTTGAGCAGCATTTTTCAATGCTCTAACCCCAAAGAATATAACAATATTTGATAAGGGCAAGGCTTTAAGGAGGCTGGGGACATTTCCCTGTGCTTATTTTTCCTGATAGGTATGACTGGAACTGGAATGTTCTGAAGATAAACTTTCTTCCCTAAGAGTGTCCCTGAAATATTCTCTGGTAAATATCAAATTATTAAGAGAAAGAAGACATTTACTCTTATGGGTGCATTCTGGAAATACTCCTTGGAAGTGATGGTCTGTATATTTGTGGAAAGACACACAGTAAACTGCATTTCTGCAAAGAGATTAAAAGCCTAGAACAAAAGCATGTTAAATAAAGGGACAACAAAGAGGAATTTGGCTACAGGGAATGACCATGGTATGATCATTTGTATGTGATTCCTACTCATAGAAGGTAGAGAAGAAGCTCACTCAAAGACAAAATGGAGTCACAGTGGCCAATGTGAGCTCCTATATTAGCTGTTTGTCAATGTCTGATGTTGGGCTTTGAGTGTGCCTGTAGGGATAAGCCATGTAACTGGTAAGTAAAACTTGTTTGGAAATGTCCACGGAAAGACTTTGGTGAGACAGAGGGGACTAAGCTGATATAGCAAAGACCCTCAGACGTGACTGTCACACCCACCTAAGTGAGCCCTTAAAAGAAAGAACTGTCCAGAGGATGGAAGGCTGATGGACCACCCACACAATACACGTCAAGACACTGCTCCAGAAAGATGCTATCGGAGGCTGTGTCGGCACAGAAGACACCTTGACGGACCTCTGGGCTGGCCCTTGTCTTGGGATCCAGGGAGATAAGACTGGTGCTTCACTGCTCACCTTGAGATGCCTCCTTCTCGCTCCTCTTAAGAGTGTTTCTTTAACTTCTCCCTCTCGCTTTCTCACGTGACTAGCTTGTGCGATGCGTTTTATGATAAACCAAGTGATGTGTGAATAGAATATTGGCTGCCTTTGGTTATGTTACGTGTGCCGCAACATTGCCATTAACCCTTGCCTGACCTTGCCATTAACCCTTATTCGCGTCCTGATATCGCCTGCTCAATTCCTTGCTTCTGAAGATGGTTCTACGAATAAGAAAGAGCATAGAGAGGAAGTTAGCCAAGCTAACATTGTTTCACTGTGTGGTCTTGGAGCAAGTCTTGTCCACCTTCTGAGCATCGATCCCTTTATTTACACAGTGCCGTAGTGAGCTGAAGCATTTCTTTTTTTTTTTTTTTAATTTTTTTTAATATTTGATTTATTTTTAAGACAGAGAGAGACAGAGCACGAGTGGGGATGGGGCAGAGAAAGAGGGAGACAGAATCTGCAGCAGGCTCCAGGCTCTGAGCTGCGAGCACAGAGCCCGACGCGGGACCCGAGCTCACGAACTGTGAGATCATGACCCGAGCCAAAGCTGGACGCTCAACCCACTGAGCCACCCAGGCGCCCCGTGAGCTGAAGCATTTCTAAGGGTTTTTTTTGACCAGTTCTACAATTTCGTGATAGTAACTATCACTGCCCATGGTTACACTTAGTCTCTGAATCCTGAGATAAGGGTGGGAAATGTGTCTTTTGTTATGTTAAGGAGGCAACTCTTTTACCTGCCAAACTGGCTTCCTCCTGCGTCTAGCCCTATCTGGTGTTATTTTCCTATTTATGCCCCACCTCTTTCCAAATAGGCTTGGAGGAAGGCTTAAACCACCGTGATACTGTGATTTACAGGAAATATAGGTTTGGTCACTGAGATGACCAAACATATATTTGTTATTGGTATTTGGTCTATCACCACAGTTCCTGCTTCACAACTCCTCAAGTCCTTGGAATTTCCTGTGATAAGGGTGGGAAATGTGTCTTTTGTTATGTTAAGGAGGCAACTTTGGGGAAAGCCCTTCCCTAACACAAGGATGGGGAGGAGGGGTGAGCTGGTTGCCAGGAGAACCAATTGTGTTATTAGCTGGTTGGAAGTTTCAGTCCCATTCCCTGACCTCCAAAGAGGGGAACGGGGCCAGAGGTTAAATCCATTACCGATGGCCAAAGATTTAATCAGTCATGCCTATGCAATTAAGCCTCCATAAAAACCCAAAAAGACTGGGTTTGGAGAGCCTCTGGACTGGTGAACATGTGGAGATTTGGGGAGAATGGTGCACTTAGAGAAAACATGGAAGGTCCCCACCTCTTCCCTGTAACTTGCCCTGTGCATTTCTTTCATCTGGGTGTTTCTGAGTTATGCCCTTTTATAATAAACTGGTGATCTAGTAAATAACACTGTTTCTCTGAGTTCCGTGAGCTGCTTTAGCAAATGGAACCTGAGGAGGAGGTCCTTGGGAACCTCTGATTTAGAGGCAGTCAGTCTGAAGTGCAGCTGATAACCTGGGTTTGTGGCTGGTGTCTGAAATCCAAGGAGGGGGTCTTTGGAACCTCCAGTCTGTAGCTGCTCAATCAGAAGTACATCTCAAGTGGGGGTCGGGGGGCAGTATTGCAAGATTGAGCCCTTAACCTGTGGAACCTGATGTTCTCTCTGGACAGTGTCAGAACTGAGCCGGATTCTTGGACATCCCGCTGGTGTTGTGCGTGTGGGAACACCCTCCCAACCCCCGTGTTGGAATTGGGTCCCAGAACTCCAGAAGAGTTGGTGGCAGTGTAGTGGGACTTGCTAGAGTGACCCTGGCTCACAGAAACATGTGTTTTGGGAAGAGAAAAGAGGAAAACGAGGAGGGCAATGAGGAACCTTTGATTCCCAGCGTCCACGAGGTCACCCACGGTCTGCAGCAGCGGCTGCGCTAAACTTTGTACTAAAGATAAAAGTTCCCAATGGAATTTAGAGATGGACCCAACTCCCATGGTGTTGATTCACTGGATGCATAAGGAAATGCAAACGAGGAGGCACAGAAGCAAAATGTTATTGCCATCCGCCCTAGCCAAACTACGAGTAACAGGAAACCCCGGGTTGGACTTTGACGCTAGCCCAAGCTCAGATTTCGGTGAGGGGGCTTTGGCTTCCAGCCGCAAAGCCACCCGCTATGGGAGAAATCAATGTGGGAGAGGGCAAAACCAAGAAACTATTGAAACCAGAGGGTAGCGCGGGAAAGAGTTGTATGGTTTCGTAGAACCGTATCATCAGCTTCCTGAGGAACCCGGAATGAACTGGATTGCAAAAGCAGCTGATACGGGGGTGGTGTCTTCGGTGTTGAATGTCGCGGAGCGGAAGAGGGTGTTTGGGTCGACGCGGGGCCCACAGTTCGCTACGGAACAATCACGGATGCATACGTGTGACCCAGATACACAGGAGGTTATTCCCAAGGGAGCAACTAGCCTTTTGGACTGGATAAAAGCCCCTTCCCCCCCCCCCAAGGTCTTTGGACTTTGAGAAGGGGCACTTCTCCATCCTCCCTGCGAAAACCACGTGGAATATCCCAGATGAAGCAGCTGATATGCTTTGTAGGCAAGCCACAAGCGACTGTTGTTGTTGTTGTTGTTCTATTTTTTTTAGTATTTATTCATTTTTGAGAGACAGAGTGTGAGTGAGGGAGGGGCAGAGAGAGGGAGACACAGAATCCAAAGCAGGCTCCAGGCTCTGAGCCATCAGCACAGAGCCCGACGCGGGGTTCACACCCACCAGCTGTGAGATCATGACCTGAGCCGAAGTCAGATGTTCAACCAAGTGAGCCACTCACGTGCCCCGGGGCTGGTTTTATGACGACCGAGATATTCACCTGCTGAATACGCCTATTACCTTGGCCATGGTAAATGCTGTGGTTAAGGGGCCTCCGTTGACGTGGGCACCTCATATAACCTGATTGCTGCAAAACTGGAAAATCGTTGATTTGTAGCCTTTATCGTAGACTTTAATGAATCAGACCTAACGGGGTGGTCATCGGAGCCTTCAGTCTGTAGCCAGTCCATCAGAAGCACCTGGAGTATGCGACTCGTGTCTGAAGTCGGGTGGGGGACCGTCTTGTGGAACTGAATCCTTAACCTGCGGAATCCAATGCTATCTCCAAGTAGACGGCGTCAGAAATGAGTTGATGTTCCAGACTTGCTTGGACTTTGGTGGGGGGGGGTGGGAGGGACACCCCCACTGGAACTGGGTCTGTGAATCCTAAAAAAAAAAAAAAAAAAAGGAGACCCACTTTATCCTGGCTTTCCTACCGTTTCCTGATTCATTGGTTTTGTCTCACATGTCTGATTCTGAATATATTTTTCCCCTATACTTTGCTCGAAAGGAGTATACTTAACATATACTTAGGGGCAACTACAAAAAATCTTTACTAACTTTTTTCCTTCCGACTCCTTCTTTTGGTGTCCTACCTCTTTTCCAATGAGATGTGGCTCCTACTTTAGAGACTCCTAGAGAAAAAGACTGAATTGGCTCTACAATTGGAATTTTCTTTAAAAAAACTACAGCGGGGTATCCAGGAGGCTGGGGATTATCAGTTGTCTTGAATGGTGTGCTGTTTTGAATAAACCAACATCAGCTGGTAGAGATTTTATGATTCTCTCTACTCCTGGGTATTATAAAAAGAAATACCATATTGCTCAAGACTTTCAAGTTTCAGAGTTGCTTTTTTATTTATTTTTTTCTTTGCTCGCATTTAGAGCTGTAATGTAAACTGGGACAATGATCTAAAGATAGAGCAATTCGAATTAAACCCTTTCAGGGATTCAAAAATATGTACATTTTTACCTTCTCCTCTATCTTTATTTTCAACTAAATGCCAATCAATCCTTAATAAGCCCTTTCTTCCTCTCTCTCCTCACTCCCCCCCCCCCACCTCTCTCTCAGCCAAATATGACTGATCTTCAAGCACTGATATCTGTGTCTCTAGTCCTATCCCTGTAACTCCAAATGAATTAGTACTGCCAACAATTTGTTCGCTTATATACAAACAGAAAAATCACGACAATCCGTATAATCAGAACTGCTTGCTGGGATTGCTGTATTACAGGTAAGGGCTATATATTCCCCATTATCCTATAACCCTATTACTAGGTCTAGGCAAATGTTAGAGAAGGCACATAGATCCACTCATTCATGTACCTCTCATTCATGGGAGATCACTGATCCCTATTATTTCTGCCTGTAACAATGACTGACACTTATTAAGCACCTAATCTGGGACATGCACTGCTCTAGATGCTATATACGCATTACCTCATTTAATCTCGCTCCCTGGATTACGCAATAGTGCTAGTTTTGTCTCCAAGTTCAAAACGGGAAAAGCAAGTTACAAGGAAGTAAAGGAACCTGCAAAGTCACGGAGTTGGTAACTGACAGCGCTATGATTTGAATGCAGCAGTCTGGTCCCTACATTAAATCTTTAGAGGGAATATGGACATTCCCTGCTGATAATAGTAGGTCCCGACAGGACCTCTGAAGGATGAAACAGGGTAGCCTCCTGTCAGGTAAAAATGGAGGAGTCAAGAAAGGCACTTGCCGCATCTGAAATCATTTCCTCATCACTCAAGGACGATACTTGGAGCTATTGGAACAAGATTAGTAAGGTTGCTTTTACAACAAGAATTTTACTCAGAAATGGTAGTATATTAAACCATTGCCATCCATTGCCGAGTTGGCGGTTCATCAAATTTCTTAGTGAAATTAAGGAACTCTCATATATTAGTAAAATGACACAAGGTAGGGTTTCCAAACTACACCAAGGTACTCCGGGAAGATGCAGGGTATTCACTGGGGGGGACTGTGGAATATTTTAAAATTTAAAGGGAAACAGTATGATATTTGACATATGTCAGACATCACATGGAACACTAGCTCAAGATATTTCACAGTTTCAACATTAGATTGTGCCACGTTGTTTTCGGTGACATCGTACATTTAGTACGCTGGGATTTGGGCAGTTCCTGTGATTTCACAGCAAGTACTGAGTGAAAACCTTTGTGGAACATGAAATGAGGGTATCCAATCTGATTTGCTTTTAGTTTTTAAATGTTTTATTTATTTTTGAGAGATAGAGCATGAGCAGGGGAGGGGCAGGGAGGGTGGGGGGTGGGGGACAGAGGATCCAAAGCAGACTCTGTGCTGACAGCCGTGAGGACCTCGACCTCATGAGCCATGAGATCATGACCTGAGCCGAAGTCAGACGCTCAACCCACTGAGCCACTCAGGCGCCCCCCCCGATCTGATTTCTAAAGTGTAAAAAGCTGTGCAGAAAAATGCATCCCATTAGTAAATAATTATGATTATTTGAAAGTGAAATATAAATACATTTTCTAACTTAGGCGTATAATTTTTTTGTGTGTTGTCTGTAGGTTGTTAGGGCATAAAGAGTTTCTAAGACGGCAGAGTGAAAGGACCCTAAGCTCATCTCGTTCCATGATGCAACTAGATAACACCCACATCAGTGTAAGTAACCCAGAAAACAACCCAGCGACTGGCAGAACAAACTCTCCACAGCTGAATGTAGAGAAGAGACCGCACTGAAGAGGGTAGGAAGGGCACAGATACGATCAGGAGCTAAAGGGACCTGCTGGTCTGTCCATGGAAGGGAGAGACACTGCGAGCACGTAGGGAAATAGGTGATGGCTGATTAAGAGCACACTCACCATCCCGAGTGCCGAGTAATTTATGGAAATGTTGAATCACTACATCGTATGCTTGTATGTTAACCGTATTGAAATTGGGAAAAAAACTGCAAAAAACACCACCCACTAAATTGAAATTAACCACTAATTGGAAATTGAGGTCTTCTTTTGGCCTGGGATGGGGGGCGGGCAATGAACACAGTTACTGAGACACTAAGTGATCTGCGAACAGAGGAATTTGGGGAGCTTCTGTGAGCAGATTATCACATATATTTATTTTGTGGGTAGAAGTTAGGAAGAGGGACAGTCCAATATTTGGGCTGCCTGGCACCACACCATCTGAATGGGCATGCGAATGGGAGGAAAGGGTTGCAGAAAGGAAACGGAGCGGCCCTAAAGGAAAACTATAGACCCAAATCACCCATGAGTCCATTCGGCTTCAAGCTCTGCGAGGATGGGGACCGTGTGAATGTAATTCTCTTGGGGTTTCCCAGTGCCTAGCCTATTTTTCTAGCAGAGCAAATATTTTCTGAAGGAAGAGCGAGTGGAATCCTTTTCTAGCATGATCTTAATGGTTCAGTTTGGCCAGCTGGCAAATAAAGTCGGTGATTGCACTCATCCTCTCGAGCCATCTAAAATGGACGGTATTTGATTATATCACAGCTCGCATGCCCATTACTCTCTTAGCCGACAACGACTGCTCCCTAGGCATTAGTGACATTTCTGCCCTGCTACTAATTCCCACCTAAGCTGGGGATACCTAAACAGCTCTATTGGGAACTAGATATAGTAACAGACTCAAGATCGTTGACGAATTAAGAACACTGTGGTTGGGTCCATCTACATAGGTTCATTGATTTTGGACCTTTCTCGGCTTGGCTAACTTCAAGTATAATTAGGAGTTCCTGCCTCCGTCTTTCCTTGCCAACCAATTTATCTTTAGCTTGTTTCTGACCCCCGGTGATCCGAGGAGCCTCATGATTCACACTTGAGAATTACAAAGGGCTAGAAATAAGCTTCCTCGATCTAGTAATAGAACGCTGCACAACAGATCAGACATTACAGGGAGACAGTGGTAGAGTTTGCCTTGAAATCAGGAATAAGATAGCATAGCTATCAGTGTTTCTATTACTCATGGGCCAGAGGTCCCGATAGTGTAGGAAACAATACAAAGAGACACGAATTAGAAGTATTGGAAAGCTTGAAACAAAAAGTTCATATTTACACATGACAAAAACGGTCTATATAGAAAACCAAAAATGTAACCACAGATCAATTATCAAAACTATCTTAGAAAGCAAGGTGGCTGGAGGTAATATGAAACGATCAAACGAGAGAAATTTTTACACCTTAGGTTCCATTTTCTGCTTCTCACATGATGGGGTAACAGGTACTATTCCTTCCAAAACAATTAAACAACTGGGCAAAGTTTCTAAAAACCGTTTACAGGGGCGCCTGGGTGGCTCAGTCGGTTGAGCGTCCGACTTCGGCTCAGGTCACGATCTCGCGGTGCGTGAGTTCGAGCCCCGCGTGGGGCTCTGGGCTGACGGCTCAGAGCCTGGAGCCCGCTTCCGATTCTGTGTCTCCCTCTCTCTCTGCCCCTCCCCCGTTCATGCTCTGTCTCTCTCTGCCTCAAAAATAAATAAACGTTAACAAAAAATTAAAAAAAAAACAAACCGTTTACAGACAGACAGAAAGGGAATGACTTTTATCCCGCAGAGGAGTGAAACCAATGAGATGAGCTTTGGGATCATTTTGTCTTTCTTCCTGGAGATGCTTTCTGGAGAAGGCAAATAAGGAGTGGAAAACCAAGCAGAGAACCGACGTTCTGCTGGTTTGAGATGGATGTTGGCCTCTCGAGAAGGCGGAGCTACCTGACATTTGGGAACAAGGGGGACCTATTCAAAGAGAGTATTCTAGAATATTTGTTGGTGATCCCTTGAGTCTGCTGCATAATACTAAGACACCCATGGAGAAGGTGAAAATCCGTGGTGAGGAAAAACTAAAACAGCTCTAAGATGAACAACTCGCAGAGCTTTCTCAGGGCTCTGAAATAGTATAATTCTAAGCAGCTAGGGTGAAATTTGTTGTGCATCCAAATAATTCAGCTGAGAATCCCACAAGTGTCATACCTTAAGAATAGGACCATGTAAGCCCTAGAGTAAATGCCACTCCCGACGCATGCCCAAAACAGGCTTCGAAAGAATCAGGCACATCCGAAAGTAGACTTAATGCCAGTCAAGAGATGCTAGACAAATTTGCCGACAAACATTTTAAGCAGCTGTTATAAATATGCCCAAGGAATTCCAGAAACACGTGCAAACGAGGAGAGAAACCAGGACTATGAAAAAGAACCGAAGGAATGTTCTAGTGCCGAGCAAGATACTATCGAGAATGAAAACTTTACTGGATGAGAAAAGCAGAGAGTTAAATGCTGAAGAAGAAGGGATAGAGCCTTTAAGACGCAAAAATGGAAACTATCCAAACTGAGCTACAGTGAGAGAAAATATCCAATAAAGTTAGTAGACCATCAGGGAATCTGGCTAACGTAAGTATAATTGTAATATCAGAAGTGGAGGAGAGCAACAACAGAAAATTAGAAAATAATGGCTGAAATTTTCCATGTTTGAGAAGCAGTATAAATACAGATCCAAGAATCTTAGCAAACCTCAAGCAGGAAATAAACAATAACACCAAAGCATATCACGATCAAAGAACTGAAAACGAGTAGCAAAGAAAAAGTTCATTCAGTCAACCAAAGGAAAGATGAACACACAAAGGGAGAGATTTTAATTTTTAAGATGGCAGAAGGGCCCCTGGGTGGCTCAGTCGGTTAAGCGTTCGACTCTTGATTTCGGTTCATGGCATGATCGTATGATTTGTGAGTTCGAGGCCCGCTTCAGGCTCTACGCCAACGGTGCGGAGCCTGCTTGGGATTCCCTTTCTCCCTCTCTCTCTCCCTCTGTCCTTCCCCTGTACGTGCATGGGTGTGCGCACTCTCTCTCAAAATAAATAGATAAACTTAAAAAAATAAAAGATGACAGATATTTGATCAGAAAAAGCCAGAAGACAGTGAGACTTACAGTAAGTGCTGAAAGAAACACACAAAACAGTCTAGAATTTTATGCCAGTGAAAATACTCTTTAAATAAGAAGGCACAGGGGCACCCGGGGGGCTCAGTTGGTGAAGCATCTCTACTTTTTTTTTTTTTTTTACTTTCTAATTTACATCCACGTCAGTTAGCATATAGTGCAATAATGATTTCAGGAATAGAATCCAGTGACTCATCCCCTGCATAAAACACCCAGTGCTCATCCCAACAAGTGTCCTCCTTGATGCCCCCTGCCCTTTTAGCCCATCCCTCCCCACAAGCCCTCCAGCAACCCTCAGTTTGTTCTCTGTATTTAAGAGTCTCTTGTGTTTTGTCCCCCTCCCAGTTTTTATATTGTTTTTGCTTCCCTTCCCTTATGTTCATCTGTTTTGTCTCTTCAAGGCCTCATATGAGTGAAGTCATATGATATTTGTCTTTCTCTGACTGACTAATTTCACTTAGCATAATACCCTCCAGTTCCATCCACATAGTTGCAAATGGCAAGATTTCGTTCTTTTTGATTGCCAAGTAATACTCCATTGTGTGTGTGTGTGTGTGTGTGTGTGTGTGTGTGTATATATATATATACCACATCTTCTTTATCCGTTCATCCATTGATGGACATTTGGGCTCTTTCCATACTTTGGCTATTGTCAATAGTGCTCCTATAAACATGGGGGTGCATGTGCCCCTGCGAAACAGCACACCTGTATCCCGTGGATAAATGCCTACTAGTGCTACTGCTGGGTCATAGGGTAGTCTATTTTTAATTTTTTGAGGAACCTCCAAACTGTTTGCCAGCATGGCCGCACCAGTTTGCTTTCCCACCAGGAGTACAAAAGGGTTCCTCTTTCTCTGCATCCTTTCCGACATCTGTCGTTGCCTGGGTTGTGAGTGGTAGCCATTCTGACAGGGGTGAGGCGGTATCTCATTGTGGTTTTGATTTGTATTTCCCTGATGATGAGTGATGATGAACATTTTTTCACGTGTCGGTTGGCCGTCTGGATGTCTTCTTTGGAAAAGCGTCTATTCATGTCTTTTGCCCATTTCTTCACTGGATTATTTGTTTTTTGAGTGTCGAGTTTGATAAGTTCTTTATAGATTTTGGATACTAACCCTGTATCTGATGTGTCATTTGCAAATATCTTCTCCCATTCCGTCGGTTGACTTTAGTTTTGCTGATTGTTTCCTCCGCTGTGCAGAAGCTTTCTCTCTTGATGAGGTCCCAATAGTTCATTTTTGCTTTTGTTTCCCCTGCCTCCAGAGGCATGGTGAGTAAGAAGTTGCTGTGGCCGATGTCAAAGAGGTTTTTGCTTGCTTTCTCCTCGAGGATTTTGATGGCTTCCTGTCTTACATTGAGGTCTTTCATCCATTTTGAGTTTCTGTTCGGGTATGGTGTAAGAAAGTGGTCCAGGTTCATTCTTCTGCATGTTGCGGTCCAGTTCTCCCAGCACCATTTGCTGAAAAGACTGTCTTTATTCCATCGGATATTCTTTCCTGCTTTGTCAAAGATTAGTTGGCCATATATTTGTGGGTCCATATGTGGCCATATGCTTTTGGGTTCTCTGTTTTGTTCCATTAATCTATGTGTCTGTTTTTGTGCCGGTACCATACTGTCTTGATGATTACAGCTTTGTAATACAGCTTGAAGTCCGGAATTGTGATGCCTCCAGCTTCAGTTTTCTTTTTCGGGATTGCTTTGGCTATTTGGGGTCTTTTCTGGTTCCATACAAATTTTAGGATTGTTTGTTGCAGCTCTGTGAAGAATGCTGGTGTTATTTTGATAGGGACTGCACTGAATGTGTAGATTGCTTTGGGTGGTATTGACATTTTAATGATATTTGTTCTTCCTATCCGGGAGCATGGAATCTTTTTCCATTTCTTTGTGTCTTCAATTTCTTTTACAAGCTTTCTGTAGTTTTCAGTGTATAGAATTTTCACCTCTTTGGTTAGGTTTATTCCTAGGTATTTTATGGGTTTTGGTGCAATTGTAGATGGTATCGATTCCTTTATTTCTTTTTCTGCTGCTTCATTCATTATTGGTGTATAGAAATGCAACCGATTTCTGTGCATTGAGTTTACATCCTGCGACTCTGCGGAATTCATGGATCAGTTCTAGTGGTTTTTTTGGTGGAATCTTTTGGGTTTTCCATATAGAGTATCACGTCATCTGCGAAGAGTGAAAGTTTGACTTCCTCCTTACTGATTTGCATGCCTTTTATTTCTTTGTGTTGTCTGATTGCTGAGGCTGGGACTTCCAACACTATGGTGACAAAAGTGGCAAGAGTGGACATCCTCGTTGTGTTCCTGACCATAGGGGGAAAGCTGTTTTTCTCCATTGAGGATGATACTAGCAGTGGATTTTTCATATATGGCTTTTATGATCTTGAGGTATGATCCTTCCATCCCTACTTTCTTGAGGGTTTTTGTCAAGAAAGGATGCTGTATTTTGTCAAATGCTTTCTCTGTGTCAATTGAGAGGGTCATGTGGTGCTTATTCTTTCTTTTATTAATGTGATGTATCATACTGATTGATTTGCAGATATCGAACCAGCCCTGCATCCCAGGAATAAATCTCACTTGATCGTGGTGAATAAATTCTTCTAATGTGTTGTTGGGTCCAGTTGGCTCGTATCTCGTTGAGAACTTTTGCATCCATGTTCATCAGGGAAATTGGTCTGTAGTTCTTCTTTTTAGTGGGGTTTTTGTCTGGTTTTGGAATCAAAGCGTCCCGACTGTTGATTTCTGCTCAGGTCATGATCTCACGGCTCATGGGATTGAGCCCCACGTCGGGCTCCACGCTGATGGCACGGAGCCTGCTTGGGATGCTTTCTCTCTCTCTCTCTCTCTCTCTCTCTGCCCCTCCCCTACTCACATTCTCTCTCTCAAAATAAATAAACTTAAAAAAAATAGGCACAATAAACACAAAAATTAGTTAAACAGAAGCTGCCATAATTCAGTTTCACTGTTCATACATCACAAACACTAGTTAATGGAAGTTCTTAAGATTGAAGGAAAAATTATATCAGACACAGTTTAAAATTCCATAGAAGAATCTAGAGCAATAAACACGAAGAATATGTGGGTGACTATAAGAGTTACTTTTATCATTAACTTATCACCTGGAACAACAAATAAACCACACAAGTATATTAAAATTGTTCCTCCAAATACTGGACACTGGGGAATGATGAATGTTGGTCCGCAAGGATCAGAAAAGAAATAACCTCTTCCCTAATACTGCCCAAGTAGTGCCTAGAACAAATCCCCAAGCCACAGAGATTGGGACAGGGGACTCAGGGGGAATACAGCAGTCCCCCTGAGTTGAAGAAATGGAGCTGGGAATCTGGGGAGGCCAAGGCAGACAGAATTCATAGGGCTAAGTAGTGAAGAAGAGAGAACCACACACAGAGAGAGAACTCAGTATCTGCAAAGCAATTTCCTGGAGTATTCAGCGAAATGTTGATCAGTGCCTATGTGTGAGGTTGCGGAGAGAATCACACAAAAGAATTACAGAAAACAATCTTCAGAGCCTGTACAAGGCTTGGCATAAAGCCCATTCCCACTCTACAGAGTCAACAATCTCACTCTCGTCATTCAGAGCATTGTGTAGAGTTCTCACAAGTGCTTTCTTTGTTTGTTTTTGATTTTGTTTACACCTCAGGAGCAGGAAAACAATAATGCGGGTCCAACACTGCTTTGCTGTCACCTAACAGCAATAAAAACAATACCCAAAGGGATCAAAGCTTTTCCCGTGTAACTTAAATACGTCCCAGAATAGAGCTCAAGAATATTTTTAGAAATGCCAACATCTCCATCACCAAACAAGACGAAATTCACAATGTCGGTTACCCAACCAAAATTAACAGGCTTGCAACGAGTAACGTAACAATGAGAAACATTCGTCAACTATAAATGGCCCACAAATTGACACGATAGATTAAGTAGACAGGGACATGAAAATCGTTATTATAGTTTCCATATTTTTAAGAAGCTACAGAAAAATTGAATATATGACATAGAGACATGGAATATATAAATAGACTCTAGTAGAATTCCTGGAGATAAAATCCCAATGTCTAAGATAAAAAATACACTGAATGTTATTAACAGCAGGGCAGACAGTACAGAATAAATGACTAGTGGATGTTATAATAGAAACTATCTGAAATGAAACAGAGAGGAAAAATGAATAGGGCGAACGTGCAGTGTAAAAGAAAAAAAAAATCCAAGCTGACAATATAGGTGGATTTGGAGTCTCTGAAGGAGAGGGGGAATAGAAAGAATATTTGAATTAATGATTAAGATTTTGATGAAAATAACCAACTGATAGTTTCAGGAAGTTGAAGGAACTCTAAGGACAAGACACATGAAGAAAATGATTCTAAGTTATGCTATAATCAAATTATGTAAAACTGTCAATTAAGAAAAAATCTTTTTAAATTTATTTTTTATTAATTTTCTTAAGTTTATTTATTTTTAAGGGTGCAGAGGGGCAGAGAGAGAGAGAGAGAGAGAGAATCCCAAGAATGTGCCTCACGGTCAGTGCAGAGCCCCACACGGGGATTGAACCCACGAACCCACAAACCGAGAGATCCTGACCTGAGCTGAAATCAGGAGTCAGATGCTCAAGCGACTGAGTCACACAGGCGCCCAATAAAGAGAAAATCTTAGAAGCATTTAGAGGAAGAGAAAGCACATGCTTGTTATGTGCAACAGAACGAAGGTAAGGACAAGGGTAGATTTCTTACTGAAAATAATATGAGTTGCAACACAGTGGAGCACACATTCTTTACTCAGTGGAAATTTCTTTCAAAAGTGAAAGTGAAGACAGCAGAGGGGGAGGGGACTTCCAGTATGGTTGAATGAGGATCTTGGAAAATCCTGTCCTGAAAAAAGGCAGTAATAAACATGGCCACAATTATTTTTCAAAAACACACTACAGGGGCGCCCGGGTGGCTCAGTCAGCTAAGCGTCCGACTCTTGATCCCGGCTCAGGTCGCGATCTCACGGTTCGTGAGTTCGAGCCCCGTGTCGGGCTCTGTGCTGACAGCGTGGAGCCTGCTTTCTCCTCCTCTCTCTGCCTCTACCCTGCTCATGTTCTCTCTCCAAATGAATAAACTTAAAAAAAAATAAAAATGAGAAAAAAAAAACTACAATGTAAAGACTGGAAACTCGCCAAAGGCATTAAACAATTTAAGAAGTGTTCGTTCAAGAAAATTTACTGAATCTTCGTAAGAACGGTGGAAGTCTGTGGGGTTTTCACCTGGGGCTGTTCCCAACATAACCACCCCTCCTGCCTCCCTAATGAAGAAATACTACCAGAGCAGTAGGGCAGGCTAAGTTTTTTTGGATCAGAGTTTAAAAAATTCTACACACAATGGTGTTTTCCAGCTGAGGCCCCAGACGCCGTGGAGTGGAGAAGCAACGTCCCCACATTTCCCCTGTTTGAATTCCTGACCCATGCATTCCATGAGTCACAATCAATGATTGCTTTACATCATAAGTGCCGGGCTAATTTGTCACACAGCCATACTAACTGGGAGATATCTGTTACATAGACATGAGATGCTGCCCTAAAAGGGAAACCTGACGTGGGAGTGTTTTGAGTACCAGATGTTAAGCCAAAGTTAGAAGAGCCTTCAGATTATTAGTGGAAGCCTGAAGGCCATAGAAAATGGGTCATTTAAGGCTGAAGGGAAACTAAGGAAATTTTTTATTGGAACATGGAGGGAAGGAAAACCTTGTTTTGTAGTGGTGGAAAGTTTAGACACAATGTCACCTGCAGGTATCTGGAAAATAGAAAAAAATGTAATAAATCGAATACTGTAACTAAGGAGATTTGAGGCAAAGCATCAAAGGTTCCATCTGCCTTCTTGTTGCTTATAGAAAAATGCTAGAGAGATTATTCAAAGGAAGCAGTGTTAAATAGAAAGGAAGGTTCAAAAACTGTTACTTGCAGGCTTTCCAAGATTTTAGGATTAAAGAAGGTTTTCAGAGAAAAGAGAAAATGCATAACAAGATTGTAAGATCCTTTGTAAGACCAAAGAAAACGCTAATGTGGTACCTCCAAGAATCATTTAATTGAACAAAAACTCCCTTAAAGATCTTTAGGGGGGGAGGGCGCCTGGGAGGCACAGTTGGTTCAGCGTCCAATTCTTGGTTTCGGCTCAAGCTATGATCTCGCGGTTTGTGAGTTGGAGCCCCACATCAGGCTCCGCACTGGCAGCGCGGAGCCTGCTTGGGATTCTCTCTCTCTCCCTCTCTCTCTCTCTCTCTCTCGTTCTGCCCCTCCCCCACTCACGCTGTCTCCGTCTCTCTCAAAAAAATAAAAACAAATAAGTAAATAAATATCTGTAAGGACTTGTCCCCAGATCTTCTCAATTTAACAATGGAGTTCGCAATTTCTAAAGAGCATTCATGGGGCACTTGGGTGGCTCAGTTGGTTAAGCATCCCGCTCTCGGTTTTGGCTCAGGTCATGATCTCAAGGTTTGTGGGTTCTAGCCCCACGTGTGGCTCTGTGCTGACAGTGCAGAGGCCGCTTGAGATTCTCCCTCACCCTCTGTCTCCCTGTCTCATCTCTGCTGGTGTTCTCCTGGTTGCTTTCTCTCAAAATAAATCAATAAAAACATTGAAAATAAAATAAAGAGCATTCGTTATTCCTCAGAAGTCAAATAGGAAAGGGCACCTGGGTGGCTCAGTCGGTTAAGCGTCCGACTTCGGCTCAGGTCATGATCTCACAGTTCATGAGTTCGAGCCCCGCGTCGGGCTCTGTGCCGACAGCTTGGAGCCCGGAGCCTGCTTCCGATCCTGTGTCTCCCTCTCTCTCCGCACCTCCTTGCTCACGCTCTGTCTCTGTCTCTCTCTCAAAAATAAACAAACATTAAAAGAATTAAAAAGAAAACAACCCTGAAAAAAAGAAAAAGAAGTCGTATAGGATGCCCAAATAGAGCAGGGCTAACCTCAGAGAGATTTATGAGTGTGACTTTCGTTAATGGACAAGATTATGCATTGATTGGTAAGAAACCCACTACGTTTTTAAATGCCACTGTGACAACATGGGCTTTCTCTTTCCCTCACCGGCACATGGGATGGGTCACCGACGTGCCTCGCCAAGGGTGTGAAGTCAAGTCTCTTTTGAACAGCCCCGGAGACCACGCACGCTCAAGTGTGGACAGACGGGAGATCAAGATCTGGCCAACGGGGAGAGAAACCGACTGCAAATACTTAAAGATCTCGTCTGTCCCTGGGGACGGAAGTATCTGCCTGCGGCCAAGACTTCAGTCTGATGGCGTCGTAGCGCGGCGCTGGGTCTCGACCAGTGGGACTTTGCCACTTGACGATAGTCTCAGGGTCGTCACGACTCCTGCGATGGCAAACTTGGCTTGGCTTTGGGGATACGTCTGCCCTGCTCTTTGACAACCACTACCTGCGTATCATGGACTTGCAGACAGAGAGCCCGATTGGCCGTTGGCCTCTGTCAGAGTGCAGGCCATCAAAGAGAGGCACGAGCTTCCTGGCAGGAGAAACATGCCGGCTCAATAGACCGGGCACAACGACACGACCTTGGTCTTGGCCCCCCGGCAGGCTTGACCGCGGTAGTCCCCCGGTGCTGTGGGAGGAACGCGGCTGACGCCGCGAGCTTACCACCGCCGACTTTGGGTGTCGGGCTGTGGGTTTTCCGTGCCACCTCAACGGTAGCTGACCCCATGAACCAAAGTTCCCTCCTCACGGTATCACTGCTCAGTGCACTCGTTTATACATGTTTGCCAGGGGCCCAGGGCTCTGGTCGGGCAGAGGGCTCGTTTTATTGACATGTGACAGAGCATGGCAATGAAGTAGACCATTGACTTCATTTGTACTTGGCTATGTTGCTCAGTATAGGAGGATCCGTCTACGCTTCCTCTTTCTTGAATATTGCTTTTCGGTAAAGGAAGTCAAATGGTCCATTAATCTGCTAATCGCTTGCCTATCAAAACACCTTCAGTCTTAAAAAAATTAAAAAAAAAAAAAGGCTACTACCGGTTTGGATACCATTTGAGGGACTTCTTATAAAGTAAAACGTATGTTTTCCATACAGTCCCCACAATCTCAACACGCAGTATATATCTAAGTTTAAAGAACACGTGTCTTCTCACAAAACATATGTTCAGCCATCGTCTGTCTGTGGTTTAATGTTTCTATGGGGGGGGGGGGATGATGGGTTGGAGCTTTCTCTTCTGCTATTTTGCTCCTGGTATGTTTTCCGTGTATATCGTGTGTGTGTGTGTGTGTGTGTGTGTGTGTATAATTTCTTATTTTGAGATAGAGAGGGGGAAGGGGCAGAAATAGAGAGGGAGTGAGAGAATCTCAAGCAGGCTCCACACTATCAATGCAGAGCCCAGTACAGGGCTCGAACTCACAAACCATGAGATCATGACCTGAGCCGAAATCAGATGCTGAACCGACTGAGCCACCCAGGCACTCCTGCCATTGTATTTTTTAAATCAACTTTATTGTGATATAATTCCATAGCAGCTTTATTCATGATGGCCAAAAATTGGGGGAAAAAATCCAAATGTTTCTCACCACATTGTGAATGTATAAACAAATTGAGATGTATCTTTCCAACGGAATAGTACTAAGCAATAAAAAGGGATGAGTAGATACACTTAACGAAATGGATGGGTCTCAGAAATGTTATCCTGTACGAAAGTAGCTACGTGAAACATATATATTGTATGATTCACTTTCTATGAAATTTTAGAAGCCAAATGAATCTACAATTACCGAAAGCATATCAGTGGTTGTCTGGGGCCAGGGTTGTTGGGGGAATTGACTGAAAAGATTTAAGATGAAATTTTTGGAGTGACCGAAATGTTTTCCATACTGAGTGTAATATATACATTTGTCAAACTCATGAAACCATACACCATAAAATGTGTATATTTTATTTTATGTAAATTATACCACAATAAAGTTGATATAATTGGACATAACATAAATATCACAAATCCTTAGGGAAATGCAAATAAAACCATTGACTACTAATTAGGGCGATGTATTTGTCAGAGTTCTCTAAGGAAACAGGACCAATAGGATGTATAGGAGCGACTGAGTGATTGATTTAAAGGTATTGGCTCATGGGGCACCTGGGCGGCTCAGTCGGTTAAGCATTTGACTTCAGCTCAGGTCATGATCTCATGGTTCGTGAGTTCGAGTCCCACATCCAGCTTTGTGCTGTAAGCACAGAGTCTGGTTGGGATCTTCTGTCCCCTTCTCTCTCTGCCCCTCCCTTGCTCATTGTCTCTCTCTCTCTCTCTCTCTCTCTCTCAAAAAGAAATAAACATTTAAAAAAAAATAAAAGGATTGGTTCACATGATTGTGGAGACTGGCAAGTTCACAAGCTTCAAGGACCAGCAGGATGGAGATCCAGGGAAGAGGTGATGTCGCACTTGGGATCCCAAGGCATTCTGCCGCAGAATTCCCTCTTCTTGGATGGAGATCAGTCTGTTTCTATTACGATCTTCAACTGATTGGATGAGGCCCACCCACGTTTTGATGGGTAATTTATTCAGTGTCTACTGGCTTAAATTTTAATATCACCTAAAAAATACCTCTAAAGAGACAGAAAGAATAATGTGTGACCAAATACCTGGGTACTTGGGTTCAGACAAGTTGATGCATAAAATTAACCATCACAGATGGCTGTCAGTAAAAAATAAGAATAAACACGTTGGCAAGGATGTAGAGCAATTAGAAAGCTTGCGGTTGTTTGTTGAAATGTACAATAGTCCAGTCACCGTGGAAAACAACATGGTGGTCCTTCAAAAAACAGAAACATAGACTTACCATATGATGTAGCAAATCCCCTTCTAGGAACTGAAGTCATGGACTCACAGAGACATTGTACTAGTGAGAAAAGCCAGACTCAAAAGACGACGTATTGTATAATCCCCTTGATATGAAATGTCCAGAGGAGGCAAATCCAGGAACACAGAAATTATATTGGTCACTGCTTAGGCCTGGGAGAGAGAGACGAGAGGGGTTAAGGAGGTGTGGACCAATGCATATGGGATTTTTTGTTGGGTCAATAAAAATGTTCTAAAATTGACTGTGGCAATGGTGACACAACTCTGTCCCCGTGGTAAAAACCATTGGGTCGAACCCTTCATGTTTTTCAAGATTTTATTTTTAAGTGATGTCTACACCCAACATGGGGCTCGAACTTACGACACCAAAATCAAGAGTCGCTTTCTCTACTGACTGAGCCAGCCAGGTGCCCCAAATTGTACACTTTAAAAGGCTGAATTGTATAGTAGGTGAATTATATTTCAATGAGGATGTTTAAAAAATAATAATATATGGCAGGGGAGGGGAAGAGACAGAGGGAGACACAGAAGTTGAAGCAGGCTCCAGGCTCTGAGCTGTCAGCACAGAGCCCGACACGGGGTTCCAACTCATGAGTCAGGTGATCATGACCTGAGCGGAAGTCAGACGCTCAACCGACTGAGCCACCCGGGTGCCTTGCAAAATTTATTTTGTTCTTGTATAGGAAACTCAGTATCATAAAATGTCACTTCTTCCAATATTCATCGATAGATTCGACACAGTTCCAATCAAAATAACGATAGGGATTTTCTTAGAACTTGAGCACACGATTTTGGAATTGTGGCAAAGCTAAAAGTGAAGACACCACTGAAGTAGAAAAAAATGACTTCTGCCATGTATCAAAATTTCACATAAGATACAGAAATTGAGACAATATGGTACTGGATCAGGGCTACATCACAGAAGGAAGGAAGGAAGGAAGGAAGGAAGGGAGGAAGGAAGGAGGGAAGGAATGAGGGAAGGAAAAAAGGGAAGGAGGGAGGGAGGGAGAAAAGAAGTGAGGAAGGAAGGAAAGATGTTAAGGAGGGAGTGAGGTAGAGTGTGAGGGAAGGAAGAAGGCAAGGAGGAAGAAAAGAGATGATGATTGGGTGATAGATATTGCAAGGGACTAGAAAGGGAATGACCATTCAGTAAATGAGGAAATAGTACTGAGAGAAATGTTTATTCGTTTTAGATACAAGATACAATTGTGTATTCAATTGAGATACGGAAACCGCATGCCATACACAAAAATAAGTTCACAGTAGGCTAAACGCTTATATGGGAAAATCAAAACTTTCTTAGAAGAATGTATGGAAGAATATCTTTTTGATCTCAGGTAAGGATGGATTCCTTTATAAATATACAAAATATAAATTCCATAAGGGAAAAGGCAGGCGCGTTTGATTCCATGAAATTTAAGATATTCTCTTTATCAAAAGCACTATGTATTTAAAGACAAGTCAAAAAATAAGCGAAGATAACTTGCAACCCGTATGACTGCAAAATGATTGACAGGCATAATAAATAACCCCTATGATTAAATATAGAAAAACCACAAATGACCCCCCCAAAAAATGGACTAACTCTACGAATAGAATTTCACATAAAACAAAGCTCAAAAATTATATTAATGTATGCTAATTTTCATCAGTGACCAAAGAATTGAAAACTAAAAGCACATGACATATCATTTTATGCTTTCCAGATCACGAAAATTAAAAGCCTGAGCATTCCAAGTGCTTTCCAAGATATGACGTAATGGGAGCTCTTATACACTACCGCTGGGATTCAAAATTGGAAAACCACTTTGAAAAATAATTCGGGGGGTGGGGGGCGGGGCGCCTGGGTGGCTCAATCAGTTAAGCGTCTGACTTGGGCTCACGTCATGATCTCATGGCTTGTGGGTTGGAGCCCCACGTCGGGCTCTGTGCTGACAGCTCAGAGCCTGGAGCCTGCTTCGGATTCTGTGTCTCTGCCTCTCTGGGCCCTTCTCCCACTTGTGCTCTTTCTCTCTTCAAAATAAACATTAAAAAAAAGAAAAAGAAAAAGAACTTAGCATTATCTTGAAAATTCAAAAATGCACACACCTAGGAATCCCACTCTGATGCATACCCCATAGAGAAATTCTTGCACGTTGAGTACCAGAAGACATGGACGGCATTCTTTCACTACTCTTCGAAATAGCCAGAGACAAGAAACAGCCCAAATGTACATCAGCGGGAGAATAGATCAATCACGGCGTACTCTGTGTGACTTCTTCCGGATTAAAACTGGAAGCTGTGTTTTCAAGAATCCTCTGTATGTGAGTGGGCCATTTGGAAGGCAGAAGCGAAACAGAAGCTAATATACTAGGCTGTCGGTGAATGTGAGCTATAGCGATAGGCAGATAGAAGCTTAGAGGGCCCTACCTTGTCCCTGTTCTTCTGTTCCATTGCCAGCTCATCTTTCTGACGAATGGCCTTACCAGTCTGTGGCAGGCTCAAGGGCATCCCCAAGTGCTTGGCTGTGGTCTCCCGGAAGCAGCTGTCTCCACTAAGGGAGCAGCGTTTGCAGAGTTGGTGGTTTCCATAGAACTCTCCATTAAAGCTTTCGTGGTACAAACTCAGCAGCCATGTGTGCTCCATTCCTCAAATTTCTCCACATTTTGTAAGTTGGTCACCCCTTTTCAGTGATTCGGGTGGAGGTAAGATCCGATTACCGTAGCGAGTCACGTGTTGCCGTTGTATTAGTTGGCCAGAGCCGCCCTACCAAAATAACACCGACTGGGTGGCTGAAACAATAGAAATTTATTTTCTTGCAGTTTAGTCCACGACACCCATAATACTCGTGGTCCTGTTTTCCTGATACGTCTACACATGTAATAACACCATAATAAGAATGACATTATAAATACACAAATAAGGACAGTGGTTACTCTGGGTGGAAATATTTCATTACCTCTTTGGCAAATCTTCCTGGGTGCTCTTTGCTCAAAAACAAAAACAAAAACAAAAACAAAAACAAAAACAAAAACACAACTGTTCAGCTAATATTTTCCTTTGTAGCCTTGGAAGCGTCTGAAACCATTGCTAACTCGTCATTTTCCTTCCCTTTCTTCCCTTCGTCATTTCACAAATCCTTTACCTATAATATAGAAGACAAGTTACAAAGTCGTGACTCTGGCCCACATGTGAGCTACAGATCTATTTTGCTTCATACAGAATTTTATTTTTCATTTCTATTTTTAAATGTTTATTTATTTTTGAGAGAGAGAGATGGAGGGAGAGGGAGGGGCCGAGAGAGAGGGAGAGAATCCCAAGCAGGCTCCGTCCTGTCAGCGCAGAGCCCGATGGGGCTCGAACTCACGACCCCGTGAGGTCATGACCTGAGCCGAAATCAAGAGTTGGACACTTAACCGACTGAGCCACCCAGGCGCGCCATTAAAAATGGTTAAACATCTAACGAATTAACTGCCAACGTTTTACAATTGGGACGTCTTGCACTACAATCTAGACTTCTGACTTCTCTTACAATTGAAAGATCCGGATATCTTGACCACCCCTACCCCTGTAGCAACAGCTGAGTAGCGACTGCACTCTGTAGGATGCCCGAGCCAGTCGTCTACAGCCCCCCCAACACCATATTGCCTTCCATTCAGCCGGCTCCCTTCGCTTGCATTTTATCTACTCCTTCGCTGTTGGCATTTGAGCCGGTGACCGCAATCCCCAGTGAAAAAGTTGGCATGCATAGTATTTCCCTCCTTCCGGTGTCCTTGACCCCAAGACCCTCAGTGTGGTCCGTCTCTCCTGATCCCTACTGTCATAAGAAAATGCGGTTGATTCTGGTGATTTAAAGAAGGAATAATTCACGCCGTCAGCTCTCCCAGAAATCCTGTCATTTTTAAGCAAGGGTACCTGGAGAGAGGAGGAAACTCTACTGTACATCCCACCGTTCCTTGGCTTTGGTTTTCGTCGCACTCAACTCACATGTTGTTATTTGCTCAGATATTCCACAGTCAGCAAGTTCTAGGAGGGCAGAAACCACATCTGTTTTGTTTTTTTGTTTTGTTTCGTTTTGTTTGCAGCTGCTGTTTTCCTGGTACTATGTCAGTCTGTATCATTAATTAAACCCTGGATAAATGTTTTTGACCGAATAAAAGGATAAATGAGTATTTTATCCCTGCGTTTCTTGGCGATCTTGGTTCAAAGCATGCTGGTTACCTCTTTGCTGTCCAGATAAGCTGACCCAGAGGACCCACCCTAAGGAGTTGGTCTTGTACCCTAATCTACTGATGACAGCCATGGTTCAGGTCATTTTCCAGACCAAATTCGAAATTGGCACATACAGGGGAGGGCAGGGAGAGCCAGAAGAAAGGGGCCACTCAGGAATGGTAAGTGGCAGGTTTAATACGCAAGGGAACTTACATACGGGACTTGTATTGAGTCGTCACACGACGAGCCTATCTCCGCATCTGCCCACCGGAATCTTAAAAGTTTATATCTCTATATAATAATACCTTGGGGCGCCAGGGTGTCTCAGGCGGTTAAGCGTCTCACTCTTGATTTCGGCACAGGTCATGAGCTCCCGGTTTGTAAGTTCGAGCCCCGAGTTGGGATCTGTGCTGACAGCACGGAGCCTGCTTGGGATTCTCTCTTTCCTTCTCTCTCTGCCCTGCTCCTGCTCTCTCTCTAAAAAGAAATAAATAAACTTAAAAAATAATATCTTAATAATAGGGATCTTAACTGGGTTCAGTTGTATATACAGTCCAGAGTGTCTCATCACATTCCTCTTTTGTCGTTAAAATGGCTCCTGGTGTGCAATGGTTGGTGGAAGGTACATTTCACTTGATCTTAGCCAAAAGGCCGAGAAGCCATAGTGGAAGATACATTTAAGGACAGAGAAGGGGGTGAGGAACCACGAATTCCCCTGATCCGACGTTAGGGTCAACAGGCAGTCAGGTCATCTCAATGACCTCCTTCAACACCATTATGCAGGAGGAGTATGTTTAGAAAAAATGTAAAAGGATTTCTATTGCCTTATTATCAACCCGAATTCCCTTGAAAAAGTGTGTGTGTGTGTGTGAGAAAAAGAGAGAGAGAGAGAGAGAGAGATACAGAGAGACAGACACAGAGAGACAGATACAGACACAGGGAGATAGACAGTGACTGATCCTGTCCTCTGTGCTATTAAATGCCGAAACACAACACAGAGAAAGAAGCTCCATCAAAACAGAAACTAGGGAACAAAGCAAAGGCAATTTTCAAGAACCAGAGAGAAGATATAGAAGAGAGCTTGGAGATATTAGAAGATCTGAATTTATAAGTTTGGCCTAAGTGCTCTTTCAACTTGCACAATCTATTGATTTAGTGCCTCAACAAATTAAATCAAAATTGCATTTCTCATTTCAAAAAGTCTTTTTCCATTTATCCAAACAAGCATGACTTCACATTAAATACATTTTATCCATTACAGGTTGGTGTAATGTAATTTACAGATTGGTCTCAGAGAGCAGGATTGGAATGATGAGCTATTTTAAGACATTTGAAGATTTCATTTGAGACCAAAGATTCTTTTTATATTCATCATTAGATGAGCAAATTGGAGTGCCTACTGAATTGGCTTCTTCCCCCCGCCCCCCCCCAGCTTTATCAAAGTGTAATTGACAAAGAAAATTGTAAGATATTTAAAGTGCGAAACCTTGATGATGTGATGTTTGTACACACTGTGAAACAATCCCCCCCTCCATCGAGTTAATTCACATATTCACGGTTTCATTTTTTTCTGGGGGGTGAGTACATTTAAGTTCTACTCTCTTAGCAAATTAGGCTTAGCCAAGTGTAGTAACAATGTTGCACATTAGATCCTCAGACCTTGTTCATCTTACAGCTGAAAGTTTCTTTTTATCATTGTACCAAGGTCTCCCGGTTTTCCCTGCCCCTGGCAATCACTTTTCTGTTCTCTGTTTCATTGGGTTCTTTTTTTTTTTTTTAATTTTTTAGATTCCACAAAAAAGTGATAGGATGTAGTGTTTTCCTTTCTCTGTTTGGTTTATTTCACTTAGCATAATGCCCTCCAAGGTCATCCATGTTGTTGCAAATGACAGGATTTCTTTTTTTAAAGGCTGAATAATATTCTAATGTGTGTGTGTGTGTGTGTGTGTGCATGTTATGTTCTCTTGATCCATTTTGCGATTAACAGACGCTTAGGGTTGTGTCCATACTTTGGCTATTACGAATAAAGCTGCAGTGAACATTGGGAGTACAGATATCTCTTTCAGATAATGGTTTCATATCCTTTGGATATGTACACAGAAATGGGGTTCCTGGATCATATGGTTCTCTTTTTAATTTCTTGAGGAACCTCCATACAATTTTCTATAGTGGCTGTACCAGTTAACATTTTCACCAACAGTGTTCAAGCCAACTTATATAAGGGGAATATTTGCAAACCACATATCCAGTAAGGGGGTAACATCCAAAATATACAAGGAACTCACACAACTCATTAGCAAGAAACGAAAACAAAAACAAAACACAACTCAATTTAAAAATGGGCCAAGGAGGGGGTACTTGGATGGCTCAGTCCATTAAGCATCTGACTCTTGGTTTCGGCTCGGGTCATGATCTCACCTTTGTGGGTTCAAGCCCCACGTCTGGCTCTGCACTGACAGTGCGAAGCCTGCTTGGGATTCTCTGTCTCCCTCTCTCTCTCTGCCCCTCCCCTGCACGCACATTATCTCTCTCAAAATAAATAAACATTAAAAAAAATAAAAAGAAGCAAAGGAACTGAATAGACACTTTTCCACAGAAGACATACAAATGGCCAACAGATGTATGACAAGGCGCCCAACATCGCTCATCGTCAGGGAAATACAGATCACAACCACGATGAATACGTCACCTCATGCCTGTTAGAATGGCTGTTACCAAAAGCCAAGAGATGACAAAAGCTGGTGAGGATGTGGAGGAAGGAAACCCTGAGGTTGGCTTCCCTTTCAAGACAACTCATAGGAGGGGCACTTGGGTGTCTTAGCTGGTTGAGCGCCTGACTCTTGATTTTGGCTCAGGTTATGACCCCGCGGTCATGGATTCGATCCCCGTGTCAGACTCCACACTGAGCGTGGAGCCTGCTTAAGATTCTCTCTCTCCTTCTGCCCCTTATTTTTTTTTTTTATTATTTATTTTTTTATTTTTTTTTTTCAACGTTTATTTATTTTTGGGACAGAGAGAGACAGAGCATGAACGGGGGAGGGGCAGAGAGAGAGGGAGACACAGAATCGGAAACAGGCTCCAGGCTCTGAGCCATCAGCCCAGAGCCCGACGCGGGGCTCGAACTCACGGACCGCGAGATCGTGACCTGGCTGAAGTCGGACGCTTAACCGACTGCGCCACCCAGGCGCCCCCTTCTGCCCCTTATTTACACAAATTTCTTTCAGCATTTTTATTTATTTTTGAGAGACAGAGAGAGGCAGAGCGTGAGCAGGGGAGGGGCAGAGAGAGAGGGAGACACAGGATCCGAAGCAGGCTCCGGGCTCCGGAGCTGTCAGCGCAGAGCCCGAGGCGGGGCTCGAACTCACAGACTGAGAGATCATGACCTGAGCTGAAGTCTGATGCTCCACCGACTGAGCCCCCCAGGCGCCCCTAGAGGCGCTTATTTTAAATCATAATGAGGTCACAACACTTGGTTGCAAATGTTGGCTTCCCCACTTGCTACCCCCCAAAGCCCAAGTAATTAAGTTTGAAGAGAGATTTGGGGACACAAGGGAAGACTTTTGCAGGGAAGGCGCCCCAGCCAGGAAAGTAGCATAGGATAAAGGCTAAATTACCAGAACGAAGAGACCAAATGCTACAATGGTTACCCAAAGACGGACACTGATTTCTGTTTCATGTAAGAAAACCCTGCATGGGTAAATGGACTCGGCCTCACAAATGGACCCTAGGCTCCCAGATTAGCAGGGAAGTTGTGCAAGCCTCAGTAAGTGGTTTTTAACGTCGTTACTCCAACCTTCAAATTTTCCAGTCAGCAGGAAGGAAAAGAGAGGAGCGATCCCAGGGCAGTCATCATTTTTTAAAGAATGACTCAAATGCCCAGATCACTTCCATAATCATTTAACTACACCTAGACACGAGGGATGTTGGGTAATACAGCTTCGCTAGACAATCAAGCGTGCAGTTACAGCTCAATTACTGGGAGAGGATACGGAGAATGGGATTTGATGGGCAAGCAGCACTCTTTGCCGTAGGGCGAGTGATAGAGCAGAGGCTCTGGATTAGCAAATTTGGTTGTGTAATGAGCCAAATAATAAATATTTTAACCTGCTCGCCTTTGACCAGCTTTCCTGTGACACATGTCCTCTGTTGCATACTCCTTCTTTTCCCCACAACCTTAAAAAAATTTTTTTTAACTTTATTTATTTTTGAGTGACAGAGGCGGGGGGGCTCTCTCTGCACCGCCCCCCCCCACGCTGTCAGGAAGGCAGGCTCCACACTGTCATCGCAGAGCCCCATGTGGGGCTCCAACGCGTGAGCCATGAGACCATGACCTGAGCCAAGGTCAAGAGTGGGACGCTTAACCGACTGACGCCCAGACGCCCCCTTTTTACCACGGATGTCAGCTCTCAGACGGTAGTTTTCTGACCCCAGCCCTAAGGAAGAGCTGATTCAGTGACTCAGTCACCTCCTTGCTATTAGACTTTGGCGAAGTCACTTCACGTAGGTGAGCCTCGGCCTCCTTATTTATCTTTTTTTAACAGGTTTATTTGTTCATTTAAGTAATTTCCACACTCACGCGGGGCTTGAACTCCCGACCCAGAGATCAAAAGTCGGACGCTCTTCGAACTGAGCCAGCCAAGCGCCCCACCGTTATTTATCTGTCTCCAGTGATGCCCTAGCAAATATTTCACAGCTGGCTGGGAGATGGGGGCGGGTAAGTATCGGTAGCATTTGGTGATTTGCAAGGTGTTAATATCCCTGCTATGGCCATTTTCAAGCTATTAACATGAAACCGCTGACCATGGATTCGGGAAAAGCACGTCTTTTTTTCCACTTCACCGGATTGTTTTAAGAATCAAAACCGCCCCCCCCCCCAAAAAAAATGCTTGGGAAGTATAAGGTATTTGTGAGTGAAAGAAATGAACTATGTGCCTCCTAAGCCCCACGGAATGATTTTCTTCTTGCACATGGCAGCCATTCAATATCTTCCGGCAACCATCTATTTACCAATAGGCTTTCACGATACTACTGCAATTATTTGCATTATATTCTGTAGGCCAGGAGTCATTTGTATATATATTTCCTTAACTGAGCAGATTCATTTATTACGCCTGAATCACTTATGTATCCCCAGACCAGAACACCGTTTGCAAACTTTTTACAATTTGGATATACTCTTTCAACAAGGTGTGTGGAAAGCAAATATTTTGCTCGCTGAGGGCTGTCCCTTGAACTTCCATCACGACTTCAGAGAAAAGCCCCAGCAGAAATAAGTACGAGTCCATATTTAGTCAAAATCATAGGGCAAGGGCGCCTGGGTGGCTCAGTCGGTGGAGCGTCCGACTTTGGCTCAGGTTGTGATCTCCCAGTTCGTGGGATCGAGCCCCGCGTCGGGCTCCGTGCTGACGGCTCGGAGCCCGGAGCCTGCTTCGGATTCTGCGTCTCCCTCTCTCTCTGACCCTCCACGACTCATGCGCTTCCTCTCTCTCTCTCTCTCTCTCTCTCAACAATAAATAAACATTGAAAAAATTAAAATTACAGTGCAAAATGCTGGCCTTCTGTTCAGGGAGCAATATGTCTTTGTCAGAGACACTTTGTGTTCTTTGGTACGTTGATCAAAAGTTCTTTGGTACTTTGCTCACATGCTCTCTGGCACACTGACTCAAGGCACGTGTTTCGTCTGCCTACAAATCAAGGAGAAAGAATGCTACCCACCTTGGAACGTTCTGTCCTGACCTTGACCTGCCCGGCACTGCTAACCAACCTCCCGCCCGTGGTCGAGCGTCTCTGAAAGTGACGCTGGTCTCCCTGTAGCCCGTGAGAGCGATCATGTTGTTCCGGCCCCCTGTGTTTAGAGAGTGTGGACCCTGGACCACCATAGACAAATCCAGAACCCAGGACTCTCTCAGATGAGGAGGGAGTGCTGAGAGTGGGGGCGGGTGGTGGTGGGGGGCAGACGAAACACAGCCAGAGCAGAGAGAGCTGTACAGACAGAAAAACTCGGGAGACCTCCGGAAACCCCTGGCTCGTATTTGGCTGAGACTTGGTAGGTTAATGTGTGTGAGGAAACTGGGACTGGAAAAAATGACCATCCTAAAGGATTGGAGATCACCATGCCTGGGGTTCATACAGGGATAGAAATAGCGTTTACTTCTACCAAAAAGATAAGAAAACGTCATGACTCGTGCGACATTAGGTTGACTAAGGCAAAAAGATCTTGCCTTAGTAACTGGGGATAATCCACCCTGGACTGGTCCCATCTCAAAAAGCCCAACAGCAAGATCCAAAAGGATAAGACAGCGTTCAGGCCAATTCACTGTGTCCCAGGAAAAAAAAGCTCTTTGAGAATATTGGTGGGATTCAAAAATTATTCAGCAACTGACAAGGTCAAATTCCCAATATCTGACTTTTTAAAAAATTCCATTTTATGTTTATTTATTTTTTGAGAGAGAGAGAGAGACAGAGCACAAGCAGGGGAGGGGCAGAGGGAGAGGCAGACACAGAATCCGAAACAGGCTCCAGGCTCTGAGCTGTCGGCACAGAGCCCCACGCGGGGCTCGAACTCACAAGCTGTGAGATCATGACCCGAGCCGAAGTCAGATGCTGAACTGACTGAGCCACCCAGGCGCCCCATCCCAATATCTGACCTTTAAGCAAAGATTACCAGGTATGCAAAAAAGGCAGAAAGATGTAAGTTATGAGGGAAAGAAATCAGTTAAAACCACTCCAGAACTGACACCAATGTTAGAATCGACAGAGAAAGACATTAAAGAAGTTATTACAACTGCTTTCTATACGTTCAAAAGTTAAGATAGGGTAGACGTTTTTTTTTTTTAATGTCCCCTTATTTATTTTGGGGGGGGGGAGGGGAAGAGAGAGGGAGAGACAGAATCCCAAGCAGGCTCCATGCTGTCAGCACAGGGCACAGCACGGGGTTCGAACTCACAAACCGTGACATCATGACCCGAGCCGAAATCGAGAGTCAGAGGCTTAATATGGAAGAGTTGTTTTGTTTTTGTTTTTCTTTTCTTAAAGAAAAACCAAAGCAAAAACATCTAAAAATGAAAAAGACAATGTATGAGATAGAAACTGCGCTGGGTAGGTTAACGACAGATTCGATATTACCAAAGAATAGATTAATAAACTGGAAGCCATGGCGAGAGAGAAAAACTCAAAATGAAACAGAGAAAGTAGAATCCAACGCAGAGAAAATGGCTTCGGTCCGCTGAGGGACAACTTCAAGGGCCTAATGTAAAACACAAGAATAAATAAATATGAAAAACAGTATTTTTTTCTGTGCCTCCCCACCTCCTTGACTGGCAAGCTGGTATTTAATATTAATTCTCCCCAAACCGATCTATAGATTTAGCGAAATCCCAATCGAAGGAAGGGAGGCACAGAAAAAAATATTTCAAGAAAGAATATCCATAATGGTCAATTGATCTAGATCAGTTTATAGAATTGACAACAAAGCTGAAAGAAATAATGAGTTTAGCAAGGTTGCAGGGCATAAAATCAACATATAAAAGCCAATTTCATTTCTATGTACTAGCAACGAACGATCGTAAACTGAAAGAAAAACCATTTAAAAGACCATCAAGAATAGGAAATAGTCAATGATAAACTTGACAGAGAACTTGACAAATCTTTACGCTAAAAATGACAGAACTTCGCTGAAGGAAATAAAGGAAGGCCTAAATAAATGGAGAGATACAGTTAGTTCATTGACCGGCAAGGTGAGTATTTAACATTAATTCTCCCCAAACTGATCTATAGATTTAATGAAATCCCGATCAAAATTCCAGCACTCTTTTTTTTTCTAGAAATTGACATTCTCTAATTCATATGCAAGTGCAAAGAAGTCAGCATGTCAGAACAACTTTGAAAAACAACAAATTTTGAGAACTAATGTTACCTAGTTTCAAGACATATTATAAAGTTACATAATCAAAACAGCGCGGTGTTGATACAAATATAGACAAATAGGTCAGTGAAACACAACTGATTGCCCAGAAATAGATCCACACATATATGGAAAACTAATCTATAATAGAATGAGTTGCTAAATTTTACTTCATCAAGATCAAAAACTCTTGTCCACCAAAAAAAACAAAGAAACCCAAAAACCAAAAAACAAAAAACACTGTCAAGAATGAAAACACAAGCCACAGACTAAGATAAAATATTTCTGAATCATATGTTTGCTATAAGACTTGTATCCAAAACATGCTGTGCACTCTCAAAACTCAATAATAAGGGAGTAGTTTAAAAATAGATAAAACATTTTACAGACACGTTGCAAAAAAAAAAATCCTGTCGAGCAGACAATTTGCATGTGAAAAGTTGATCAACGTCATCACACTGGAAAAAAGGTGTTTGCCCAAGAGAAATGAAGGCATATGTTCATACAAACACGTATAAACACACAAATGTGCAGATAGTGGGTCAGAGTTCTATTTTTATATATGGTCTGGCTATTGGCCATTTGTATATTCAGTCTATCATATTTTAATAAACAGCTTTGATATTTTTCAGAAATCTTCTAAGTTTATTTATGTATTTTGAGAGAGAGCGCAAAGGAAGGTCAGAGAGAGGGGGAGAGAGAGAATCCCAAGCGGGCTCCATGCTGTCAGTGCAGAGCCCCACACGGGGCTCGAACTCACGAATTGTGAGATCATAACCTAAAGCTGAAATCAAGACTCAGATGCTAAAACTGACTGTGTCACCCAGGCGTCCCAAGCAGCTTCAATATTTTGAAATAAACATGTAATGTAGTTAAAGGAGAGGCAAATGGAAGGAATTTAGAATAAACGCTGGTTAGAAACAGAAGGCTCAACTTTGTCAAAAAATTAAGCAAATCCATGAGAATAAATGAGCTGTAAAAGACAGAGACAGATTGGTTGAAAGACAATTTTGTTGCTAAAGCCAGAGATTCCTGAAAGGGACTCCGTAGTCCTTTCAAATTGTGAGAAAAGAGCAAGACAGTCTTTTGGATATTGGATCTAAAACTCTCAGTTATTAAGTGAAAGTATGTATCATACATAAGACAAATCACCACAGAGAAATATGTGTTGGTGAGAATCAGAACATGGAGTTAAAAGAGAGAGAGAGAGAGAGAGAGAGAGGCAGATAGAGACAAAGAGAGACAGAGGACAGCAAGAGAGCAAGAAAGGCCAAAGGAAACAAATAAAAATACCAGAACACGCAAGAAAAATAGAAGCACGAAAGAGCAATCACGAGGAACCACGGTTGGGATTTGTACAATGTACACAATTGCCTCCAGCAAATTCCATCTTGAAAGCAAGATCCTTCATAATTTTTTTTTTTTTAAGAAAATGGGGAAGGAAAGATGGTTTATTTGTGAGAGAAGTCATTCAGGGTGTTTTTGTCCTAAAATGAACTCAAGCGCCATGGAAAAAGTGCTCCACGCAGAGAACGACAGAGCAAGAATCTACCTAGAGGGAGACTTGACTACCAAAAGCAGAGAGGATTTGATTCTTCTGGGTATTAGAGAGACAGGCTGGGTGCATTTGGGATGAAGGCAAGGCTTTTCCATTCGGGGGAGGATTGTGGGCAAAAAGAAAACAACCTCTTCATGAGGACGATCTTGCCCAAAGACATGAAGAGCCATAGCAGATTTTCCTTCTTTTCTTTTTTTCTTTTCACTTTTTTTCCACTCCCAGGAGGAATCTCTTCTCAGACTACCCATCTGTAAAATGTAATTTAAATAAATGGGTCTGTCCTAAAGTTACATGGATTCCAAAGAAAATAAACCATCTGAAATTCTTATTTCTATAATTCAACATCTGTTGTTTTTCTTTTCACTTTTTCTCAAATACAAGAAAAAATGTCACTCCTGGGCTGAATGGAACATTTCATACCAAATTTTTATAGAAGGGTTTTTTGATACTTGAGTGATTGGGCTATAAAGTGAGAAATTCTAAATTAATTTGGGATGATGCTAAAATGTATCACTTCGTTTCTCCCATCTTTTCGTGGAAAAAAAGCTTTGATCACCTTGCCTTCAGTATGCCGTGGTCTTCCTTCTATGGTGTTCCAAAAAATGTTTAGCTTGGCTACTGAGATGTGGGCTTGAATTGACAGGCCATGCTTGATTACTAATCTTCATTTGGAATGCAAATTGAAGCATGGATACGATAGTTGGGGCCGAGTGGTTCGAAAGGGTGACAGGGAGAAAGGCAAGTGGAGAATATGCTGGATAAAATCTATGATCTTTCGGAAAGCATCATAGAAAATAGCAGTTGCCCCCTCCCCCCCCCCCAAAAAAAAAAAACAGAACAAAACAAACAAACAAAAAAAACCCCTACTGCACGTATTTCCTACACCACTTATATGGTCCCGGAAACATACATTGTTTGGTTATTGGAGCTAATTCTGTATCTTGCCAACCTCTTTCACTTAGACAACAGATTCCAAGAAAGAAGGAGCTTATACACTATACCTACACTATCGTCTGGTACCCAAAACAAAAACAGACGAAAGCTCAGAAAATGTGTACTGAATGAATATTCCAATCAGAAAGAAAGAAAGGGAAGGAGACAGGGAGGCAGGGAGAGAGGGAGGGGAGTAGACAGTCTCTGCAGGTATCACTATGTGGAGACAGAACGCTTTATATAATATCGACGTCCTCCAACTAAAAGCACAAATTGACCATGCAAGCTGGCATTGTTTCTCTTTCCTAGATTTGTTTTTGTCTCCCACCTCTGCCACGTTGGCCCCTCAACAAACAAGCACACCAGCGATAAAATATAACACAATGACCGGATAGCAATATGCCCTAATCCCCTTTAAAAAAAAAAAAACAATCAGGAACTTTTTGCTCTGAAATTGCTTTGAAAATAATGATCCTTAGCCGAAGTTGCACTGTCTCTCCTGTCTTAGCCCACACCGAACGCTTTTGACTTTGACAGTTGGCATATTTTATCCCACATTGTTATATTTTTTATATATAAAACTTGTATTCCATTTTCTGTCACTGTTCTGTTAAACCAAATACACTCAACTAAATACATCTCATGTAAGCTTCTAGAGGGACTGGACCTGGCTTAGCATTCTTGAATGTCTTCATATCACCTACCATGATGTTTTGCATCCAGTAGTTTACTCAGTGGGTACGTTTGTTGATTAAAATCCCATGGAACCGGACTTCTCTTTGCGCCAAAATGTAGCATCCCTATTCTTTCCACGTTTTCCATCTTACTATTAAAAAACAAAACAAACCCCTGCAGGGTCTCCTGGGTGGCTCAGTTAGTTAAGAGTCCGACTCTTGATTTCGGCTCAGGTCATGATCTCAGGATTCATGGGATCGAGCCCCGCGTCGGGCTCCCCACTGACAGCACAAAGCCCGTCTGGGATTCTCTCTCTCTCTCTCTCTCTCTCTCTGGCCCTCCCCTGCTCACTCTCTCTCTCCATCCGTTAAATAAGTAAACATTAAAAAAAAAATCTACAGGGGAATTACAACACACGACAAGGGTGTAGTACCTTAAGGTGCTGTTATATCAATTCTCACTGTAGATAGATACTATTCCAGAAGTAAAAATTAAAGCTGATCGTGTCCGCACTTCATTTTATTACTGAAAAGTAAGCTTGTGTTTTGTTAATTCCTTCCTTTTAGCTCTTCTTGTGTCTTGTCCTAACAGGAAGTAGAGAAAAATACCCGATGTAACTACGAGTTCTGACTGATACAGGTTTTGTGCGTTTGGTTCTGAAATGTATGATCTATAGCATATTTATGTAATTGTTTTCACGGTGCAAATATTAAAATTGGTTTTAATTCCCTGGGGAGAAAAATCCCCAGGGGCCCCTGGGTGGCTCAGTCGGTTGAGCGTCCGACTTCGACTCAGGTCATGATCGCACAGTTCGTGGGTTCGAGCCCTGCGCCGGGCTCTGCGCTGACAGCTCGGAGCCTGGAGCCTGCTTCCGATTCTGTGTCTCCCTCTCTCTCTGCCCCTCCCCGGCTCACGCTCTGTCTCTGTCTCTGTCTTTCTGTCTCTCAAAAATAGATACACATTAAAACAATTGTAAAAAACATCCACCAAACCCTGCACCTGGCACAATAAACGAGCATGGGGGGATTCTGAAAGATGGAAAAAGTAGAAGGTCTGCCCAGGGACACGGGGACTTGTGGAATGACAGGATTGCAAGTTGTCTGGGGTTGCTTATTGCCTCCCATGTATCAAAGCTGCTATAGAATCCCCCAACCTGGAACTGCCAACAAGCACAGAGAAACATCAATGTTCCAAGAAGCACCTGTTCCTTCTCGCAGAAGGCCCAGAAAGAGCAGGGCCTAATAACAGAAAAGTGTTTGGAATTCTCACCACTCCAGCCAACCCCCGGCGGAAAGCCACACGCTACCCTCCTGGGGTTTCAGTAGGGCTGCGTGGGGAGTGGTTGGTCTTCCCCTCTACCCCCAACCCAGACCAAAGTAGGTAGCAACGCTCTTATTCCCCGACCAGTGGTGACTGCAGTCGAGCGTGGAACTACACGTTCGTCACCCACCTGGCAGACTACAGCGGAGCTCACATTCCCGAGCCGTGGAGCATCAACAGGGTCCAGCAGTGGTCAGATCCTCTACTCGTAGTGGGCCACAAAGAGACTTAATGAGGTGATATGCAGCGGGCCAGTCACCACCTAAGGCTTCACCTCCTCTCCCCTCTCACGTCGACAGGACCCAGAAGCAAGTGGGCCCTCCACCCTCGACGGGGGTCCACAAGACTGAAGAAGACTGTATGAGTAGAGACCAGTGAGGATTCCAATTCCTTCCCGGCCCACCTTCACATCGGCTCAACCCAGTGAAAAGCTGAGTCTCCGAACCTACCAGAGATCGACCGGGCGGAGCAAAGTGGTTGAAGCCCTGTCCCCTCGCAGCCTCTGTTTGTGGAGGGAAGGTGAGCTTAGACGCTCATTTCCAGGCAACAAGACAACATCAGCCGACGTCCCATTTTACTAGGGAAGCATCGACAGGGCTGAGCGGGGAGGCGAACCTTACTGATTGTCAATCTGGAAGTAGGAGTCAGTGGTCTACTTTTATCGGGTGGCGTTGGTGGACCCGAGTGGGAAGCTGAACAGTCACATTCACCCTGGCCTTCATGCTACACCTCGTCAAAGTAACTGCTGCAAAAACAGCAGAATAAATAGGATCCAGGGCCTCACAATTATAATATACAAAACATCCAGGGGGGCCTTGGGTGGCTCAGTCGGTTGAGCAACTGACTTTGGGCTCAGGTCATGATGTCACGGTTCGTGGGTTCGAGCCTCTGTGCCGACCACTCAGAGCCTGGAGCCGGCTTCGGATTCTGTGTCTCCCTCTCTCTCTGCCCCTCCCCTGCTCACGCTCTGTCTCTCTCTGTCTCTCAATAATAAATAAACGTTAAAAAAAATATACAAAACATCCAGGATACAACAGAACGTTGCCTGTACAACAAAGATCCGAAAAATAACAATGTGAATGAGAAGGACAATAAATAGACACGAACCCCGGGACTAAGTCGTTGCGGGAACTTTCTGACAAGAAGTTTATTTTATTTTATTATTACTTTTTAAAGTTTATTTATTTCGAGAGAGACAGAGACAGTGCAAGTGGCAGACGGGCAAAAGGAGGGAGAGAGAGAGAATCCCAAGCAGGCTTCCCGCTTCCGGTGCAGAGCCTGATGCAGGGCTTACACCCACACGGCCGTGAGATCATGACCTGAACCGAAACCAAGAGTCCGATGCTTAACTGACTGAGCCACCCAGTCACCCTCTGGCAAGAATTTTGAGGCAAAATGTTGCAACAAACAATTTTTTTAGTAGATTTTATTTTTTAAGGGAAGTTTGAGGTTCAGAGACATATTGAGTCAGATATACCGATTTCCCATATACGCTGTGCCCCCACTTGTCCATAGCCTGTCCCATTATCAATATCCCCCACCTTTGTTATAGCTGCTAACCCTACATTGACACATCATTGTCACGCAAAGCCCCTAGCTTGCATTAGGGATCAGTCTTGGTGTTGTGCATTCCAAGAGTTTGGACAAATGTGTAATGACATGTATCTACCATTATAATATCATACGGAGTAGTTTCGCTGTCCTGAAAGCCGGTACTCTGCCTTTATCCCTCCCTTCCGCCTAACTCCTGGCAATCACGGACCGTTTCACTGTCTCCATAGTTTTGCCTTTTCCAGAATGCCACCCAGTTGGAAACACACAGCATGTAGCCTTTTCAGATTGGCTTCTTTCACTTAGTAAAATATTTTGCAGAGAAACTAATCTGAACATTTGCATAGTCATTAACACCCAAGCTCTGATATAAAAGCAGAGACCACGGGCACCTGGGTGGCTAAGTTGGTTAAATGTCCAACTCTCGATTTCAGCTCAGGTCATGATCTCACGGTTGGTGAGATCGGGCCCCATGTCAGGCTCTAAGTGCTGAAAGCTCAGGGCCTGCTTGGGATTCTCTTCCCCACCCCCCACCCCCCACCCCCCGCCCCGCCTCTTCCCCCTCATGCTGCTCTCTCTCTCTCTCTCTCTCTCTCAAAATAAATAAATAAACTTAAAAAAAGAAAAGACTGATGTTAAGATTGTTCCAAATTTGTTGATCGGTAAGGTAAGCATGATAGAAAGGACATGGTAAGGAATTAAGGGTGCTAGTCAAAGAATACTTCAGTGACTGACTGTTGGATCTGGGCTGGGGAAAAGTATACTGAGTTCAGAGCTGATGCACTGAGAGAAAATTGGAAAATGTGACAGAAAATCACAACAATTTCAAAAAGCAGGTGTAATGGGAGGGAAGGAGCTGGAAAAAGAGATTTGTGGCCAGAGAGTAGGGTCAGAATTCATGGTGTAGCCGTGCAAATGCATTGCTAAAACCCAGTACATGTGAATGTTTGGGGAGTCAAGGGTCTTTGAGTGGTTGACGGATGTTAAAGGCATCTAAGAAAATGAAAGGACTAGGAGTTGGAAAAAAATGGTAAATAAGGAAGGATATGCTTTAGACTCACAGATCAGCAGAAGCAGCAGCTCTCACAAAATGCTAGGGAGGGTTCTAAGCACTTTACATATACAGTAAAACCTTGGTTTGAGAGCACAATTCCGGAAACATGCTTGTAATCCAAAGCACTCGCACATCAAAGCGAATTTCAAGAACCATTGGCTCAGTTGTGATCTCGTGACGTTCGGCATCTCGTAGTACTCGTATTGCAAGACAGCACTCGCTTATCAAGTTCGAATGTGTTAGAAATGCTTGCTCGTCTTAGGGAACACTCACAGAACAAGTTATTCGCAATCTAAGGCTTTACTATATTATGTTATATAATTGTCACAACTTCCCTATTAGGAAGGCATTATTGACACGTCACAGACGAGGAACCTGAGACACAGGGTTGGTAAGTAACTTGCCTAGCTCCACTGCCAAATAAGTAAAAGAACCAGGATTGAAGCGCGGTCGGATTCCAGAGTCCGTGTTCTTCGACTATGCCATGGTAGCTGGACATCAGACAAAGAAGGGCAGAGGATGTCATGACTGGGTTACGGACAATATAAGATGTTAAATCGGTGGGCCGTGGTATTAATAGATCTGTTTGAGAAAGCCCCGCGTGAAACAGTGCTCCTTGAAAAGATCCGGGTTTCGATTAAGGCAAAGTATGTGTATTTGGAGAAGGATGGTGCCCCACCCATGTGCATTTGGTGTTCACCGTTCCCTTATTGGCCAACACATTTCGGCTGCCAGCAGCTATAACTCTCTGTCTCAGGGCTTTCTGTGGCCAGGGGCATGGGGATATAATGACTGGAGAACAAATCTTTTGGTAGGTGGGATGACAGCCCCCTCACGATGCCTATGTCTTAATTCTAGGAACCTGTGAATATGTTAGGCGATACAAAGAAGAAAAAAAACAAGGTTTCCAATCAGATAAGCTCGAAGTAGGAAGAGGAGACTGAATTATCTGGGTCACGTAATCACAGGGTCCTTATTAGTGGAAGAGGGAGGCGGAAGAGAGAGAACCAGAGAGATGGCCCCTGAGAAGGACTTAGCTTAACGGTTGCTGGCTTTGAAGTTGGAAGAAGTGTATTATGAGCCGAGGAAAGCCTTCTGACTGACAGAACTGTAAGATGATTAATAATGGCCATAATAATAACAAGCAACAACAATAATAAATTTGAGTGGTTTTAAGCCACTTAATTTGTGATGCTTTGTTAAATCAGCCATGGTGCACTAATACAACCCTAGGCCAATGATGGAACGGACTTGGCAAAAGAGCCCCCCAGCTTCCTCTCCCTTGAGCGGAACAACTTAAGTGCTCCTTGAGTTGTTTTCAGAGGTCCCTAGCAAGACTGAACGCCGGTTACCCACACCCGGACCTTTAGTGATCCTCCCTGGGATCATTTCTGTAATAAACTATTCACCCAAGGTGAGATAGATAATTAAAGAAAATTTCTATGCAATTCAGGAGAATATAGGGGACTTGATTTTTTCTTACAAAGTGATGATTTCCAATAGAAAGTGTCTGTAAGGAGGATTGTAGACAGATAATGAGTTATATTTCTAGGACATTCAGAATGATACAAGTTTTGATCAAAATTTGGGGGCACATAGACGGTGCTTATCCGTTTATTAAAACATAATTATTCAAGCGGAATTAGTTTCTTAAATATATTAATGTAATTTTTGTCTCATCTCTTCAGCATCACTGAAATGGTCAAAATGTAATTTTCCCGAAAATAAATTAAATTTAGATTTAATTAAAGTGTTCTTTTGAACTTGGCAAACTGCAATGGAAAGTGAATTATGTTATTATTAGTACTTTAATTAACCATCATTCTAACTTTTATTTAATTATATAAATCCTAATTTAGAATAGTACCTTCAAGTCAAAAATATACATACATCTGATAGTTCAGCGAAAAACTAAAGATTATACCCATTTTGGACCAGGCAGTTATCCCATTTGATTTATATCAATAGCCGTATGCTAATAAGTTAATAACTTAATTTCACCTATTCACGGGCCATCTAAGAGTTTTGGTTTATGTGTAAGAGTCAAGTTACATTCCCTGCTAACCATTAGAGTTGAAATTATGGCTGAAAATATTGACTTAATGAAGTCACAGTTTAAATGTGGTACTTGGCTCAGTTCAGCAGGGTGGCTCAGCCTGTTAAGGGTCCGACTCTTGGCTTTGGCTCAGGTCATGATCTCAAGGTTTCCCCGAGTGAGAGCCCGGTGCTGGGCTCTGCACTGGCAGCGAGGAGCCTGCTTGGAATTTTCTCTCCCTCGCTCTCTGCCCCTCCCGCGCTTGCGCTGTCTCCGTCTCTCTCAAATGAATAAACGAACGTTAAAAACGTGTTTTTAAAAAAAGAAGAAAGAGGATTAAACATTCTGTGATCAGGTTGAAAATGTCTGGAAGTTAGTTAACGATCAAGTAGAGGACACAACTGAAAATCTTGGGAAGAATCAGGGAAGAGAAAATTAGAAACAGTAACGGGATGAGCATACAAGAGCGGTCATATTCACGCCATTGGCTGGGGCGCCTGGGTGGCTCAGTTGGTTGAGCGTCTGACTGTATCTCAGGTCGAATCTCGTGGTCTGCGAGTTCGAGCCCCACATAAGGCTCCGTGCCCGTCGCGCGCAGCCTGTTTCCGACTCTGTGCCTGCCGTCTGACTCTCTCCCGTCCGCTGTCTGTGCCAAGAAAATAAATAAAGGTTAAAAAAAAAAAATTTTTTTTTTTTTTTTTTAGAATGTTGGTAGGTACTTGAGTTCATACAGAGGGGCAGGAAATCAGTATTCCTGGGCACTAATGAGTCTGATAACCGTATTTTCCAAACTTTTAACTGGAACACACAGTCTGACAAATGTGAATGTATTTGTAGAGCAGACGGGGTAAGCTCTTTGAAATTCACATGCGTTTCGGAAATGCAGATGACCGAGGCTATGGGGAATATATAATTTCACCCACAAGTAAGTAACCATGGGAAGATCGAGAGACTAACCACAAGTGCTTAATTCTCCGCACCAAACTTTGCCTGTCTCAAAGAAAATTCGAACTGACCTAAACTTCAAAGGATATGTAGGATCTGAATGAGGAAGATAATGAAAAAGAAATGGTGTATTTTAGGGGATTCATGGAGTCCAGCAGAGCAGTAAGTTCAGGGCGTGGGAAACAGAAAATGTTTGCCTCTTGGGAGGGGAGGTAGAACAGAGGCACATGGGAAGAAAATACTCGCGACTCAGAATTTTCCTGAGAATCCAAACTGTTTGCAGCCAGCCACCTTACCACTATCTAGACTTGAGATGATTTCCTCTTAGAATAGGTCTGTGTCATAATGCAACTGGCCCCGTGATCTCTCTTGGGATGATTAATAGTATCATCTTATTTGGGGATCATGTTTGATCAGAACTGGAGACCAAACCACGAAATTAGGGAAAATCTATTACTAACGTCCTAGCCTTCCTTATCGTCCCCCCATTTTGGCTGTCCCTCTTGCCCTCTCCTACGTGTCAGAGTGTCTGCTCCCATGTTGCCTGAGCCATTTTTCATGGCAGAGAGCAAATCAACCTTATGAAAGAATTCACAATTTGGAATAATCGTGGAACCCATGTCATGTTTAGAAAGATTTGCTCATAGGTGATAGAATAACATTCCATACTGAATTGCTAGCTGCAGATTTTTTTCTACACTGCCGGATGGAGGACTATTGTGGGTGAATTGTGTGAATCTATCATATGGGTAATTAATGACTATGTCTACCTTTGAGGCTCGGCCTGCTTATGCAAATTCAGAGTTGCGACTTGTTCCCTCATGCAAATAAGGTTTTTCTCTGTTCTTTGCCTCCTATGCTAATCCTAGAATATGAATATTCTTGCATGGCTAAAACTTTCATATTTCACTATGAAATTATAAAACCTCCAGTGTGGACCTTTTTACCAATTTCTCCACTTGTACCAAAGGACAAGCACTCAGAGCGTCCCCAGGATTACCAGTTGTGCTTCTAAATAAACAGCTTATCTGCGGCTCCAATTTTATGCGAGTTGATATTGACAAAAGAACTTGGTGTTTGTGTTTGTATATCCTGGCTCAGTGCTGCTTAAATATGCAAATGAACTTCTTATTTACATACGCTTAAGCAGTTCCATTGACGCCATTCAGAATTCAAAAACTCCAAAAAATCTCGTAATAAACTACTCTACGTGCAATTGTATCAAATAAATAGCAAAGAACAGAACAAAACAAAGGCCAAAACAAGTGGCCTGGCGGAAGATGAGTTCCCACCGAAAATTGATTCCTGCTTCCTTTTTTAAAAAAATATCTTTTTATTGGGAAAAAAAATACCATTTTCTTCTTAATGCTATTAGGGTCATGACAGATTTCTGAATGTCTGTCTCTCTGTTCTCTCTCCCACCCCTTTTCCCTTTTTGCTTTTCGTGGGCAGAAATGTCTAGTTTTCTATTAAAGGGAGAAAGTAAATTGCCATTTACTTTCCATCTTCCCATTCCATGTTTTAAATATTCGTTTCAGGGGTACGGCGTAACGATTGAACGTCTATGTACATTAAGAAATGCTCACCACAATGAGGGTAGCTACCATCGGTTACCACACACCATTATTACACTATTATTGACTATATAGATTCTCTGTGCTGCACCTTACATTCCCACGACTTACTTATTTTGTAACTGGAAGGTTTCAGCTCTTAATCCCCTTCACCTACTTTGCCCATCTCCCCAACTCCCTCCCCTCTGGCCACCGCCACTTTGTTCTCCGTATTTATGAGTCTGTTTCTGTTCTTGTTGGTTGGTTGCTTTTGTTTTTGAGGCTTTGCACATGAGCAAAATCACATGCTATTTGGCTTCCTCCGACTGACTAATTTCACTTACCGTTATGCCGTCTACAGCATCCATCCACGTAGTCACAAATGGCAAGATTCGATTTTGCGTTTTTATGGCAAAATAATCTTTTATTGTATACACATTCCACCATTTCTCTATCTATTCACCTATCGATGGATACTTAGGTTGTTCCCGTAAGTCGGCTATTGTAAATAATACTGCAATAAACATAGAGGCGCAGATACCTTTTTGAATTAGCACTTTTGTTTTTTTGGGGGGTAAATGCCCCGAAGTGTAATTATTGGATCGTATAACATTTCTATCTTTAATTTTTTGAGGAAACTCTATGGTGTTTTCCATAGTGGCCGCACTAATTTACATTTCTACCAACAATGCCCTTTTCTCCATAGCCTCAACACTTTTTACGCTAGCCATTCTGACTAGGGTAAGGTGATATCTCATTGTGGCTTTGATTTGCCTTGTCCTGATCATTACTTACGTTGAGCATCTTTTCATGTGTCTGTTCGTCATCTGTATGTCTTCTTTGGAAAAATGTATATTGAGATCCTCTACCCATTTTTATTTCATTTTGTTTAACGTTTATTTACTTATTTACTTTTTACATAATGTCTACCCCCAATGTGGGGTTCGAACTCATGACCAGGAGATCAAGAGGCACACGCTCCACCGACTGAACCAGCCACACACCCTACTCTGCCCGTTTTTAAAATACGATTGATTTTTTTTTTTTTTTTTGGTATAGAGTTGTAGGAGTTCTTTATATTTGTTTAAGCAAGTAAAAACACAGATCAATCTGTTTTTTTATAGAGAGACGGTACGGAATGTATTTATTGAAAAAGACCATTTAGGCTATCCTTGTCTGTTTTTTCAAAGACTAAATTATGTTAGCCATGAACTGTTATAAAGCGTTGGTGGTCTCAATGTTTTATTTACTCCTGTGTAAGCAAAATGATCCGGAATCATATTTCAGAGAAAACATGGCTACTCTATCTAGTACTATATTTAGATATTTTATTGCCTCACCTCCAAGGCAGAAGCAGGATAGAATTCTTAAACCAAAGGATACAATGACAACTTTAGTGTTTAAAGTTTATGAAACTATCTATATTTGGCACCTCGCTATCCTTGCCCAAATGACTTTTCAGAAAATCGTCTGTTCCTGTCCGAAGGACACGAAGCCCACCCACTCTATTGTATGACCAGAATGTAGACTGTGGGCGTAATAATTCTAATAATACTAACAATAATAGGAACAGTAATAATAATAGCAGCTGTCATTTCTTGGACTGTGTCCAACAGGCTTTACATGCCTTGTCTCATACAGAACTTCAAATGTATTTATGAATTGTTAATATGATCCCGGTTTTATAAACAAGAAAGCTGAGGCCCATTGTGGTGAAGTAATTTGCCTATTCCAGCATCAGACTGGAATTTGAAACTGGGTCTGTGTGGCTCCAGTACAGGTGTGCAAGCAAGAGTGAATCTGTGTTGGTTTATCTTGGGGACAGCGACTGGGGGCAAGATGTGAGAGGGTAAAGTTAGACATCGGGACGGGACCCATAGTTCCGTATGCACATTCATCCTTCTGCGTGTATCAAGGAGGACGCTTAAGGCAAGTCTAAGGACCCTGGGAAGGTGTGTGTGTGTGTGTGTGTGGAGAGAGAGAGAGAGAGAGAGAGAGAAATTTATTACAAGAAATTGTCTCATGGGATTACGGAGGCTGGTGAATACAAAATCTGCAGTGTGAGCCAGCAGGCTGGAGACCCAGGGGGGCTGGTAGTGCAGACCAAGTGCAAAGGCAATCTCCTGGAGATTTCACAAATGGGAAAGATTAAACTTTTTGGTAGTAGCACGTTCTCCTGTGGATGTATTCAGCCTGAGAGGAGAAAGACTGATAAAGAACAGACTAGGAAAAGGGAGAATTGAAATAAGTCAGATTAAGTTAAACATTTAAGTGAAAAATAGCCAGGGGCACCTGGGTGGCTCAGTCGGTTGGGTGTCCGACTTCCGCTCAGGTCATGATCTCACGGTTCGTGGGTTCAAGCCCCGCATCGGGCTCTGTGCTGACAGCTGGGAGCCTGGAGCCTGCTTCGGATTCTGTGTCTCCCTCTCTCTCTGCCCACCCCTGCTCATACTCTGTCTGTCTGTCTCTCTCTCTCAAAAATAAACCCCAAAAAAGATTTTTTTAATGAAAAATAATCATGAGTAGACTCTTACTACCTCTGTCATTGGGAATCTAAGTTTCATTGAGCACGGTGTTTTTCTGCCTCCGGTAAAAATCTCACAGGTAGGGATGGCATGAAATTTCCCAGGGTCCTAAGACTTGCCTTAAGCGTCCTCCTTGATACACGCAGAAGGATGAATGTGCATACAGAACTACGGGTCCCGTCCCGATGTCTAACTTCACCCTCTCCCATCTGACCCCCAAGTCGCTGTCCCCAAGATAAACCAACACAGATTCACTCTTGCTTGCACACCTGTACTGGAGCCACACAGACCCAGTTTCAAATTCCAGTCTGATGCTGGAATAGTCAAATTACTCCACCACAATGAGCCTCAGCTCTCTTGTTTATGAAACTGGAATTATAGTAATAAGTCATAAATATGTTTTTAAGTTTTGTATAAGACAATGTATAGATTCTACTGGTTCCGTTTCTCTGGAGAACTTTAATACATATTTTGGTACAAAAAAATGTCAGAGAGGCTATGCACGTGTGTTTTGGGATGAGGATCCCCAGGATTTATACACTCAATGAAAATTATAACAACCAGTACGTATGTTTAATTCTTCCATGCTGATTGTTTACTCTTCTCTCTGAGTCTTTAACCTCATTGTATATCTTTTTAAAAAAAAATCGTTTATTTATTTTGTGTGTGAGAGAGAGAGGGATGGGGGGAGGGACAGAGAGAGGGAGAGAATCCCAAGCAGGCTCCACACTGTCAGTGCAGAACCTGACGTGGGGCTCGAACTCACGAACTGTAAGATCGTGACCTGAGGCAAAGTCAAGAGTCAGATGCTTAACTGACTGAGCCACCCAGGCGCCCCCTCATTATATATCTTTACAAATTATTTAGGGGGCACCTGGGTAGCCCAGTCGGTTAAGCATCCGACTTTGGCCAAGGTCATGATCTCGCCTTTCCCAAGTTCGAGCCCCACGTCAGGCTCTGTGCTGACCGCTCGGAGCCTGGAGCCTGCTTCCCATTCTGTGTCTCCCTCTCTCTCTGCCCTTCCCCTACTCGTGCTCTGTCTCTCTCTCACTCTCAAAAATAAATAAAAACACTAAAAATTATTTTAAGAGCAGTATCTTCGGTTCTGTGTTTTTTACATCAAGACAAAAGTGTGAGAAATCAACAACAGCAACAACAGACCAGCCTCTGACATCAGGAACTGACCTGACATGTACAGCCAGGCCTTGGGGTTTTTCAGAAGCTGGCCCGTCACTCACAGCTAGTCCATATTGTTCTTCTGTTGGATGTAAATAATTTCACAGAACACCACCATCGGACAAGGTCGCTCTGTGACCATGATAGAGTGAGACAAAATGAGGCCACTTCATAATAATATATAATAATATTGCCAGAGCACAGACCAAAATAAGGCCACTATGCTCTCGTGGACAAAATGTTGCTTCCTTACTGAATAGTTTTATCCTCTCCCTAGTCTCTCTCCCTTTAAAAGTTGAAGGTACGCGGTCCGTGAGTTCGAGCCCGGCGTCGGGCTCTGGGCTGATGGCTCGGAGCCTGGAGCCTGCTTCCGATTCTGTGTCTCCCTCTCTCTCTGCCCCTCCCCCGTTCATGCTCTGTCTCTCTCTGTCTCAAAAATAAATAAAATAAAAAAAAAAAGTTGAAGGTAATAGACAATCATAGGATTGCTCCCTGAGTTTTAGCAGCACCCAATCCCCCAAATCACCCAATCAAAGCAGGAATACAATGATAGGTTCTTTCTAACACCCTCTTACTGAGCTAGACCGTGGTTTTCCAGGGTATGCGTCCTCCCTCACTACGATGAGTAGTAAATCCGACTTGCTCAACTACAGACGTGTGTCTCCTGGGCTTTGGCTGGAGGACAAAATCTCTGGGGGGAATATACCACGGCCTGCTTGTTGTGTCAAATCATTTCAAGAAGACAACATTAAAAAAAGGGAAAGGGTTGATCCTGAAACACCCATTAATAATCAAGTGAAAATCTACTCAAGTGAATGCTTTTATTGACTAACCTACCTTCCGTTGCATAAGACACGTATGATGCTTTATTGTATTTTTTAAATTATGTTTTTAATCAAGGAGATAAGTGTGTGTCTAGCATAACACCATGATAATCAGTTCATTCAGCCATTTAAGAAAATCTGAACACACACACACACACACACACACACACACACACACACATGCATCCACACATCCACACACACCCCAAACTAAATAAAAATCAATCAAGGCAATTGCTTGATGACATGGATTGAGCAACTCGTCCCAAACACACCTTCGTGTCAGCAACCATTTGAAAATACACATCCTGGCATCTGTGATTTCACCATTTTCTTCTAAAGACTCTAAGTTCATAAAATGTAAGTTCTCCTTATGCTTTCAGTGTCCTTGTTGGGATTCTTGCATCCATCAGGGGAATACGATTGCTCAGTGAAGAGGGCACTCTTTTGGAAGGGACGGGGAGATACACGAAGGGTAGGCCTTGTTTTCAAAGGGCGATTTTCCCTACTTCACTTTGTATTTCCGAATTTTATTTAATGAGACCTACGTTAAGCCAATAAACTAACTCCTTATAGCTTTGGTCCATTTCTTTAATTTCGAGGCGAAAAGAAATAGCTATTTAAATGCACACGTTCTTTAACTTCAGTTGTTTTGGTCTCCAATTTACTACTTTTCTGGATTAAAATATTTGAAATAGTTACACTAATGGCCATGTGAGTATAGCATGAAATGGGACCAGTAATTGTGCGATGAACGGATAGAAATTTTATAATCTAATAAAGGCCTTGAAATCATGGAGGACAGGGAAAAAGTTGTTGTGTTAGCTGCCTGGTGCAGATAGATCAAGGCCAGATACACATTTTAATTTCCAGCCAGCTGTGTAATTAAGATTCCCGAACTTCCCCGTTTCTGGCTATTGATGGGAAAATGTGTGGTGCAGAGTTCAAAGCAGTTGAAATGGAGTAGAAGTCCGGAAAAAGAGAATTAAGAGAACAGACTAAAAGAGAAGAAGCTTGACTTAAGCTCATGTCCAAAGAGGAATCTTACAAATTTCAGCAAAAAGAGGAAAGGGCATAGAATCCGTATGACATAACTCCTTTTTTTATAAAGTTGAACACCAGGCCAGATGAAATTATATTGCTTAGGGATGCAAGCATTGATGGTTAAATGTAGAATAACAAGCTAGGAAATTACTATCATGAAAGTCATGATACTGATTCCTTCTAGAGGGCAGGGAAGAAATTATGATCAGGACAGTGTGAAGTAAGGATTGCCTCTTACAGAATTCTATTCCTTGATGTGGATACTTCACATGCAGGTTTCTTTTATAACTGCTTGATGGGCTATATATATTTGCTTTAGGCATTTTCTTTCTCTGTGCATTTCAGAGTGAAAAAAAATGTTTACAAGGGTTTGTTTTTTTTGTGTGTTTGAAATGGTTCTCAACTGTACCTTCTTGTCTTATCATTGCCCACGCTTACTTGTAGCATGTTGTACCCAGGCCTGCCTACTACATAGACAAATAGCTAGAAATACAAAATTACTGAGAAACCAGGAGAATTAGAATAACTGAACAAAACCAAGAAATGATGCTTAGTGTAATATGTTCGGGCTTCAGAGAAGAATATTGGTTTGGGGGCACCTGGGTGGCTCAGTCGGTTAAGGGTCTGACTCTTGATTTTTGGCTCAGGTCATGATCTCACGGTTCACGGGATTGAGCCCCACATAGGGCTTGGTGCTGACAGCGTGGAGCCTGCTTGGGGTTCTCTCTCTCCCTCTCTCTATGCCCTTCCCTTACTTACACTCCCCCCCCCAAATAAATAAACTTAAAAAAAAAAGAATATTGGTTTTGAAAAAAATTCACAAAGCCAATAAAGTAGTAGATTTTGCCTTTACTAAAGTTGTTTGGCCCATGTGATTTGTTGACATTACCCACAGTATCTATTCAACCAGCCTCGTTGAATTAAAATTAAAAGTTGAATTAAAATTAAAAGTACAGTCAGAGAGAAGACAAGATTTGGCTGATACGTGTCGTAGAGTAAGCGCGTACAAACTTGATATTAAATATTATATTTTTGAGATGTATTTCACACAGGTTAAAACAAATACATCTTAGCTGTATAAGTTAATGAGTTTTGACAGCTGTAACCATCACCTGAGTTGTAAAGTAGTTTCACAATCCCAGATGGTTCCTTCATGCCTTTCTCCAGAGGGAACAACTGGTCTGGTTTTTGTCATCACCGCACAATAATGTTGCCTTGTATACTGAGAATAATACAGTATATAATACAGTATAAACAGTATACTCTTTTACGACTGGCTTATTTTGCTTGACATTGTGTCTGTGAGATGTGTCATGCTGTTGCTTGGATCAGTAGTTTGCCCCTTTTGATTGCAGAGTAATATTCTATTATTTGAATATAGCACCCTTTTTATCTATCGTCCTGTTGATACACATTTGCATTGTTTCAATTTCCGGCCATTAAACATCGAGATGCAACAAACAATATTGTACAAATCTTTCTGAGTACTTCTGTTTTAATTCCTTTTGGGTAAAGACCCAGGAGGGAATCTTTACCCACCTTTTAAAATAACTATCTTTTGGTTTCATTGCTTTTCCTCCAGGTCTGGTTCACTTTTTCGGCTAAGTTTTTTTTTTTATTGTGGAAAAATTCACATAACAAAAAATCAACCAACTTAAAGGACACAACGTAGTGGCATTCCGTGCATTCACGGTATTGAGAAACCATCATCTCTAACTAGTTCCAAATCTTTTTCATCACCCCAAAGGGCAATTGCCGTGCCCACTGAACACTCGCTCCCTGTTTCTCCCTGTTCCCAGGCAAACACCACGTATCTCGTTTTTGTCTCTATGGTTTTGCCTGTTCTTGAAATTTCAATAAGTGACATACTCAAGTTGAGACCTTTTGTGTTTCGTTTCTTTCTCTTTTTGCAACCTTTTGTGTTTGGCTTCTTTTTATTTTTTATGTTTATTTATTTATTTTGAGAGCCAGAGAGACAGCACAGAGGAGGGGCGGAGAGAGAGGGAGAGAGAATCTCCAAGGAGGCTCTGCTCTGTCAGTAAAGAGGCCGATGTGGGGCTCGATCTCACGAACAGTGAGATCACGCCCTAAGCCAAAACCAAGAGTCAGATGACTAACCGACACCCAGGCACCCCCAGGCTTCTTTCCTTTAGCACGGCATTGTCGTGTTTCCTCCATGTTGTAACATGTGTCAGTGCCTCACTCCTTATTACAACAGAATAATATTCCATTGCATGGATATACCATCAGTTGTCTACGTGTTCATTAGTTGATGGACATTTGGATTGTTTCTACCTTTTGATGACTGTGAATAGTGCTGCTGTGAACATTTAGGTACAAAGTTTTGTCTGAATAGACATTTTCAGTTCTTTTGACGGATACCTAGGAATGGGATCTCTGGGTCATATAATTCTAGGTTTAACTTTTTGACCGTACAATCTATATTATTTGTCCTGTGCACCATTGGGGTCTATGGCATTTTGACAGTTTCCTCAAATTCCTGGAGCCAATGAAAAAGAAAATAAATGAAAAGAAAAATAAAGGAAAAAAGAGAAATAAAACAAAACAATCAAGTCTCTTCCCGGGTATTGCCTATTGGCTCTGTTTGGGGGCCACTCCTGTAAATGGCGGGCCATTTACAGCTCTGGCTTGGCCTTCCCTTTATGCTTGTTGGATCCTCGTGGTTAACCATGGTTAACCAGTGGTCTTCTCGGGGTTTTGCGAGCATGCATCCAGCCCTGAGCATGCAGTTGGCCAATATATGTGGGAACTTTAGACAACTCTTTCCCCTTCCAGGGATCTCCTTTCTCAACCCCTTTTCTCTCAGACTTTGGAGTCTGTCTGTTGCTTCTCCTGGCCGTTACTCCCTTACCCCACGCTGCTGTGACCAATAACATTTGCTTCAGATGCTTTCAGCATCTGGAAATGGAAGCCATTCCAGTCCTGAGTAATGTATTCTACGCATTAGAAAGTATGTTGGGAATTCTCTTTCTTCGTAAGAATGAATGAAAGAATGAAGTCCTTGTGCTGGTTCCTTAGAGAGCCACCACACAGAGCAACGGAACCACAATTCTCTGAGCATATGTGGTCCTCACTGCCCCTCTGCACGCAGCATGCAGGTTTCTACCTCTATGGCCATAGCCAATCTGAGGAATGGCCGACGGAAGGTAGTTAGCTACTCAAGATGTCACAGTACTCTTTTGGGTAAATACCTAGTAGTGCAATTGCTGGGTCGTAGGGTGGTTCTGTTTTGAGTTTTTCTGAGGAGCCTCCACATTGTTTTCCAGAGCGGCTGCACCAGTTTGCATTCCCACCAGCAGTGCACGAGAGTTCCCCTTTCTCCGCATCCCCGCCAACACATGTAGGCAAAATAAGTCAATCAGAGAAAGGCAAATACCATATGATTTTACTCAGATGTGGAATGTAAGAAACAAAACAGATGAACATAGGGGAAGGTGGTGGGGGTGGGGGGAGAAGAGAGGGAAACAATCCACAAGAGGCTCTTAATGATAGAGAACAATGGGAGGGTTGATGGAGGGAGATGGGTGGGGGGGATGGGCTAAATGGGGATGGGCATTAAGGAGGGCACTTGTTGGGATGAGCACTGGGTGTTGTATGTAAATGATGAATCACTGAGTTCTACTCCTGAAACCAATACTGCATTGCATGTTAACTAACTGGAATTCAAATTTAAAAAAAGGTGGTGGTTGGGGGGGTGGGGAATGTCACAGTACTCTTACCACAAGGCAGAAGTTTCTTTATTCCCTAAGGTTTCCCTCGGTTGTTGTAAGTTTTTGATCAGATTCCAGATTCTGCAAAACGGGATTTTGACAGCACGAACCAGCATTTTGTGGTCGCTTTGGAGGGACGGAGCCCTGAAGTTCCCTCTTCCGCCATTTTTGGTGACATCACTCTCATTTATTTTTATTTCCTTATTAACCATCGATGATAGACTAAACTGTGTACTCTCCCCACCCAAATTCATATGTTAACGTCCTAACCCCACCCCACCCCCATACCTCAGAATATGACTGTGTTTGGAGAAAAGGACTTTACAGAGGCAGTTAAGTTAAAATGAAATGGGAACTAAGCCAATGTGACTGGTGTCTTTATAAGAAGAAATTTGGACATAGATACATATAGAGGAAAGGTAACATGAAGATACAGGGAGAAAATGGCCATCTAGAAGTCAAGGAGAGAAGCCTGGTACAGATCCTCTCTCACAGCCCTCAGAAGAAACCAGTCTTGCCAATACCTCGATCTCAGATTTCTGGCCTCTGGAACTATGGGAAAATTAATTTCTTTTTTTTTTGTTTAAAGCTTGCTTTATTTATTTTGAGAGAAAGAGCGCGGGTGCAATGAGGGGAAGAGGGAGAGGGAGAGAGAAGATCCCAAGCAGGCTCCACGCTGTCAGCACCGAGCCCGATGCAGGGCTTGAACCTAAGAATCGTGAGACCATGACCTGGCCCGGGATCAAGAGTTGGATGCTTAATGGACTGAGCCACCCAGGCGCCCTGGGTATATTAATTTCTGTTGTTCAAGGCAGTTTGTAGTTCTTTGATATGGCAGCCCCAGCAAACCAACAGAACATGTTTATTGTTTACTTCTTTCTACGTATTTTGGGTTTAACTTGCCGCGTTGTTTTCTAGCTTCTTAAAGTGGAAGTTTAGATTACTGATTTTAAAACCTTAAACTTTTAATGTAAGTATTTAAGATTACACGTTTCCTCTTACGATTCACATTAACAACATCCCACAAATATTTGTAGGTTTTCATTGCTGCTTTGGTCTCTGAGTTCTTTGGGATGATGTTAATTTCTTTATGGAAATTTATAGATATTTCAATTATTTCTCTGTAATTTTCTTCTCATTTAATTCCCTTTGGTCAAAGAACTAGCTTGGTATGATTTGAATTACTTTAAACTTATTGATACTTGTTTTATAGCCCAAAATATGGTCCATCTTGGAAAATGTTCCACGATGTGCACTGGAAAAAGATGTGTATTCTGGTGTTGTTGGGTGAAGTAATTTACAGACATCAGATCCTATTAGTTGATTGTGATGTTCAAGCCTTCTATAACCTGACTTATTTTCTATCTACTTTGTTCTATGATTTACTGAGAGATAGATGTTGAAATCTCTGCCTCTTATGGTACGTTTGTCTATTTATCCCTTGAGCTCTACCAAATTTTGCTCAGTGTATTTTAGGCACAGGATTCATTTTATAAGTATCAGGAAGATATTTATAATATTTTAACTTGAAATCTTTGCCTGCTAAATACAATGTCTAGGTACAAGTGGAGTCATTTTAATTTTTTAATTCATTTTTTTAGAGATCCAACAGTGTACGTATGTATGCATTTACATTTTCCAGCTTGGTTGACATATGATTGACGTATAACATTGTGTAAATCTAAAGCAGACAACCTAATGATCTGTTTGTGTATATCCTGCACGATGATTAACACATCCATCACCTCACATGGTTACTTTTTTTGCGGTGAGAACTATAAGAATCTACTCTCTTAGCAACTTTCCAATATACAATTGAGTGTTGTTAACTATATAGAAATATTTTTTAATGTTTATTTATTTCTGAGAGACACAGAGAGACAGCATGAGCAGGGGAGGGGCAGAAAGAGAGGGAGACATAGAACATGAAGCAGGCTCCAGGCTCTGAGCTGTCAGCACAGAGCATGACACGGGGCTTGAACTCACGAGCCATGAGATCGTGACCTGAGCTGAAGTCGGACGCTTAACCGACTGAGCCACCCAGGTGCCCCGAGTGTTGTTAGCTATAGACCTCATACATCCGTTACATTGATCACCTGTTTTTCCCCACTCCCTAACCCCCTGGAAACCACTAATCTGTTCTCTGTTTCTATGAATTCAGTTTTTTCGATCACACTTATAAGTGAGATAATACTGTATACATATACATATGTGTACACACACACACACATTTTCTCTTTCCATTAATTCACTGATGGACACTTAGGCTGTTTCCATGTCTTGCTTGTAAATAATGCTGCAGTGAACACGGGGGTGGGGGGGGACAGAAGTTTCTTTGCAATAATGATTTCGCTTCTTTTGGATATATATCGCGGGCGGGGGTGATAGATCGCATGGTGGTTGTGTTCTTAATTTTTTTGAGGCACTGCCATTCTGGTCTCCACAGTGGCTGTACCAATTTACATTCACACCGAAAGTGTACAAGGGCTCTCTTTTCTCCACATCCTTCTCAGCACTTGTCACGTCTTGTCTTTTTGAGAGCAGCCATTTTAGCTATCTTTGTGCCATTTTGGTAGATGGGTAATACTCGCCTCGTAAAATTAAATGGAAAATGTTTCCGACTCTGATTTTCTAGAAGAGGTTGTGTACATTTGGTATTCATTCTGTAAACCTTTTGTAGACTCCTCGGCGAAACTATTGAGGTGTAGAGATTTTTTTGGTGGGGAGAGTTTGTAAATCATGAATCCAGTTTCTTTAATAGTTATAGAACCATTTGAATTATCTATTTTACATTGGATGGGTTGTGATAGACTCTTTCAATGAACTGGCACGTTCCTTTTTAGCTGTGAAATTTATGAAGTTGGTTATAATGTTTCCTTTCGATGTAGTGATATCATGTTTCGGTCCCGATATTATAAGATATATAAGATATATTATAAGATATTATAAGATATCATGATATCTTGTTTCGGTCCTGATATTAGCAATTTGTGCCTCCTAGCTGTTTTTGTAGAGGTTTGATTAATGTTTGTGAGGTATGTCTTTTTCGAGCCTTTTCACTTCAGCCCACATGTAGCAAGCATTCATTACATTTGAAGTGAGTTTCTTACATACAGCGTGAAAGTTGGTTCTTTATTTTTTCCATCCACTCTGCCATTTTCTGTTTTTCCCTTGGTGTATTTAGTTAGTCTTCAGGTTTTATGTAATTATGAATACGATAGGATTTGGATTTCAATCGGCCATTTAATGTTTCTGTTTTCTGGGTTTTCCTTTTTGCTTGTATGTCTCTCTTTTCATTTTCCTGCCTTCCTGTGGGTTCCATGAACTTTTTTAGAATTCCATTTTGAGGGGTGCCTGAATGGCTCAGTCAGTTAAGCGTCCTACTCTTGAATTCGGCTCAGGTCATGATCTCACGGTTTGTGAGTTTGAGCCCTGCGTCGGGTTTAGCACTCACTGATAGTGCGGAGCCTGCTGCGGATTCTCTCTCTCTCTCTCTCTCTCTCTGCCCCTTCCCCGTTCTCTGTCTCTCTGTCTCTCTCTCTAGATAAGTAAATAAATTGAAAAAAAGATTTAAAAATAAAAAGAATTCCATTTTGGGGCGCCTGGGTGGCGCAGTCGGTTAAGCGTCCGACTTCAGCCAGGTCACGATCTCGCGGTCCGCGAGTTCGAGCCCCGCGTCAGGCTCTGGGCTGATGGCTCAGAGCCTGGAGCCTGTTTCCGATTCTGTGTCTCCCTCTCTCTCTGCCCCTCCCCCGTTCATGCTCTGTCTCTCTGTCCCAAAAATAAATAAACGTTGAAAAAAAAAAAAAAAGAATTCCATTTTGACATATCAGTTGTTTTTGTTATATTTCTTATAGCTTTTTTTTTTTTTTGGTGGTTTCTGTAGGCATTCATATAGCCACACCTTGTCACAGTTCACTTGTGCCGTCTTCTTGACAGTTTGAGTGATGCACAGAAATCTCCTCTTTCTTTTTGTCTCTTTATCCTCACTAGATTAGCATCACCTTAAATGGTTCCCCCACATACATTTAATTTTTTAAAAAAAATGTTTATTTTTGACAGAGAGAGAGAGAGAGAGAGAGAGGAGAGAGAGAGAGCATGAGTGGGGGAGGGGCAGAGAGAGAGGGAGACCCAGAATCAGAAGGAGGCTCCAGGCTCTGAGCTGTCAGCACAGAGCCCAGCATGGGGCTCGAACTCATGAACCCGGAGATCACGATCTGAGCCGAAGTCGGCCCGCTCAACTGACTAAGCCCCCCAGGCGCCCCTCCCCCACATGCATTTAAACCACAGTGTTATAACACGGTGTTAGACAGTGTTATGATTTTTACTTCAACTATCTAACATAATTTAGGAAACTGAAGAGACGAAGGAAAGCCTGTTGCATTTATTCATTTTTTGCTTTCTGCCTTCGTTCGCTTCGGTGCTCCAAAGTTCCTTGTATTATTTTTATTTCTGTTTGGAGAACTTCCCGTAGCCATTCCTTAGAGCAAGCCTGCTGGTGACGACGTCTCTTATTTTCCTTGATCCGAGAATAGCTTTATTTTCCCTTTATTCCCGAAAGATATTTTCATTGGATATAAAGTTCGGAATCGACAGTTCTCTTTCAACACCTGAATAATGTGCCGCTTCGTATCGCCATCCCCAGTTTCACATGAGAAACTGCCTGTCATTTTTGAGTTGTTTTTCCCTTAGAGGTCAAAGGTCACATCTCTCTCTCCCTCTCTCTCTTTCTCTCTCTCTCTCTCTCTCTCCCTCTGTTTTCAAGATTTTGTCTTTCCCTTTCAAAGATCTCACTAATAGTGAATTCCTTTGTTTATCCGGCTTGGGGTTAACTCAGCTTCTTCAAGCTGTAGATTTCTGTTGTTTGCTAAAGTTGAAAACATTTCAACCTTTACTTCTTCCTTCTCTTTTCTTTCCTTCTTTTTCTTTTTCTTTTTTCTTTTTTTTTTTCGGTTCACCCTCTTTCTCTTCTCTTTCTGGCACTCTGTTTACACAAATGTTAGATTTTCTTTTTCTTTTTCTTTTTTTTTTCTTTTTTTTTTTTTTTTGCGATGGTCCCCATGAATAGGAGACACCGGAATACCAGTAAAACTACTTCTTGGCATCGCATTTGGGATTTCGGCGAGCTTTGCGGAGAAAGTAACTTCAGAATAAGCCAAAGTAATAATTTCAGCATGAGCCATGACGGACTAGATTCTATTAAATGTAAAACAATTACATATGTCCCTCCTCTCTCGAGAAAAAGGAGATGAAAAAGAAGGAGAGGGATATATAGAAAAATAAATTTAAAAGTAATGAAAACATCCAGATACCATGCGGACAGCTAATGTAAGGCACCTTACGTTTGTGAGCAAATGTTTATGCACTGAATCGTGTCACTATGGATGAAGCAAGGATGATGTAATAGTGAAACGAAGGGCAACCAACCAAACATGGACTTGTGTTCTGAGGATGTGAATTTTGAACAACCCCAGGAAATTGTTATGCTTTAAAGAACTCGATGCATATAAACTCCATATAGCCTTTAACTGTTCGTTGACCCAAGTTCTTAAAACAAAATTATCTTTCTGTTATTGATTATCACCCAAACTTCCTGCCGTAGTCAGTGTCATTGTTACCTAACCGATCACCCTTCCCATTTTTTTTCTTGTAATATTTATGATGTTCAACCTGGAAATGAACAAAAGTTGAAATACCTAAGTCAATTGAGAGTTACGGGTTTTAAGTATTTCCAACGTACTAACTTCTTTTCAGATATTTCAAATTGGCTTTAGAAGACACATTTAAGAAAAAAAAAAATGATGAGGGGCGCCTGGGTGGCTCAGTCGGTTAGGTGTCCGACTTCGGCTCAGGTCGTGATCTCCCGGTTCACCAGTTCAAGCCCCGTGGGGGTGCCTATCCATTATGCCATTCTGAGTGCCTTTGATGAATGGATCCCACGGTTTACCAAGTGAGAATTTTCATACCATTATTGCCAGTATCTGAGAAGTGGTAAAGATTTATTTCATGTGAGAAATCTCGTTACCTAATGAAGCTATCTGAAGCTGAATGTGATTAAGAAAATATTAAGTAAGGTGACATTAAAATTGGTGTAAGGAGATCAAAAGTTAAAAGCATATCTTGGAGGTACCGTTGAGTACCCAAGGTATATTAAGCAAGGCACTGTGACTTATCTTTTTCTTTCACTTGAAAATTTAATTTATGGTGTTTGCAAAAGGAATAACGATCTACAATTAGAATTTTAGGTGCATAACTCACAACGAGTGTTTACTCATAAATATTTTCAACACGCAACCTGGTGTGTAGAAGATGTTGATTCATTTGAATGCAAAACCCACAGGATTTGAGCCTATTTATTTTATTTAGCTAGTTAAGGGCTTTGAGCACATTTACAAGATGGCTGAGAGTGCACAGAACTGCACAAATAATGGCAAACAAGGGTTGATGCATCACTTTCCTTTGCGAAGCTCAAATGCCAGTATATATTGGATTCCCGCTCCCCCCCCCCCCCAACTGTACCTATAGCAAGCTGCAGGAGCACAGATATGTAAAGATAGGGATCATTGGAAGTATAGTTTAAAAACTATCTACTGAAGCCTTTGTATCTTGGCTTCTTTCCCCATTACTTTTTATTTATTTATTTGTATTAGTTTTTATTTTTTTAATGTTTATTTTTTGAAAGAGAGAGAGAGAGAGAGAGAGAGAGAACACAAGCGGGGTAGGGGCAGAAAGAGAGAGGGAGGCACAGAATCCGAAGCAGGCTCCAGGCTCTGAGCTGTCAGCACAGAGCCCGACGCGGGGCTCCAACTCAGGGGCTGTGAGATCATGACCTGAGCTGAAGTCGCCCACTTAAACCGACTGAGCCACCCAGGAGCCCCTCCCCATTACTTTTTAGATTCCCTAAGCAGATAGCCTCTTGTCAGTTCTTCCTGATTCTTCATCAGTATCATGTTGTTGACCCTACCGAGATTCTTTTCTTCCTCGGTTTCTGAGACGCTATTCCCTTCTTCTCACACATTTCTGACCTTTTTCTTTTTCTTTCTTTTTTTTTTTTTTAAATTTTTTTAAACATCTATTTATCTTTGAGAGACAGAGAGAGACAGAGCATGAGCAAGGGAGGGGCAGAGAAAGAGGGAGGCACAGAATCGGAAGCAGCCTCCAGGCTCCGAGCTGTCAGCGCAGAGCCCGTCTCGGGGCTTGAACCCACCAACCGCGAGATCATGACCTGAGCGGAAGTCGGATGCTTAACCTACTCAGCCAACCAGGCTCCCCTCTGACCACTTTTTCTATGTCTCTTCCCAGGGTTCATAATTTTTCTTAAAACATGAGTATTCCCCTGAGTGCTCTTAGGCCATAGCTTTCCCAAACTATGAGCCATGATATCTACTTTAAAGATTTCAACTAGCAAATAGATAATAAAAATGATTCAATGCATTTTTTTGAAGTAGAAATCTGCATATTTAAGGGATTATGGGACCTCTCTACGCAGATGAGTGTCAGGAATTTCACTTACCAATTATTTGTTCAGTATCTGTGATGTCTTAAAGAATACACCAAGTGCTAGGGATAAAACAGCTCATGAATTGAATAAAGTTCCTGACCTCATTGCACTTGTCTAAGCCATTGGAAATCACGACGCGACACTTACCTGGTGGAGAGTCATTGCATCGAGGTGGTAAAATGGCCATTATGTCCTTGGAATGGGAAATCAAATAGGGGAAGGACAACACCTCAAACACGCCGTGTATAAAACCAAGTTCATTGTTTCTCTCTGCCAGGTCTTTCCCTCCAAGTAGTCTTCCCACAGTGCGAATCTGACAATGTCACTCTCTTGCTTTGCATTTTTTTGTATGTCTTCATTTGTTTTTGAGACAGAGAGAGACAGACCATGAGCGGGGGAAGGGCAGAGAGAGAGAGAGGGAGACACAGAATCCGAAGCAGGCTCCAGGCTCTGAGCTGTCAGTCAGCACACTGCCCAATGCCGGGCTCAAACTCGTGAACCGCCAAGATCAGGACCTGAGCTGAAGTCGGACACTCAACCGACGGAGCTACCCAGGCGCCCCATTTAATGATCGAATTCAGATAGCTGCTCCTCAAAGCAAAATTTCCCGATCTCCCCAAGCTGCAAATATTCCTTTTCTGATCTCTCATGTCATTTTGTGCATTCCTCCATCACTGCAGTAATGTAACATATTATATTAAAGTCTGTATAAGGTGGCTTTCTCATTAGATGGTGAGCATCTCGGGACAAGGGACATATCTTATTCATCTCTGTGTGCTTAGTGTCTATATAACAGTGTCTAATCCACGGTAGGTGCTAAAGAAATGTATATTAAAGGAATGCCTGCATAAATGAAGGCATTTAAGGCCACTCATCTGGTTATGTGTCACATAGAATGAAGCAAAAGAACCACAACCCTTTTTATGACCACAATAATAAAAGTCAGTTTATACCAAGCTAGTCAGATGTTTACTATTTCCTGAGGAACTACCTCCCTTTGAAGAAAATTGTCTCACGGGGCAATCTCACTCCTAGCAAAAATTCATCTTATGACAAATTTACATCCTAGACACTGTAAACCACTAAATAAATCCTAAACTTTCATATTTCCTTTGCAAATAATATTACAACGTTTTAATTAAGTTAATCAGAATTCGTTCATATTTTGAAAGGCATATATGTTCTAGTCTGCAGGGCTGTGTGGGGACAAAGGGGTCCTCAATTAGACTATCTCAATCTTTTGTAGGTATTTAAAATCTGGCTTCACAGGGGCCTCGAAATAACTGACTTTGTAAACCCATCAAAATGTAAAGAGAAAATACGAAAATATGAGAATGAAATATTGACTACTTAAGTTAGCAGTTTGGGTCACAACCCAACTTCTAGAATCTTAGGTCACGGAGCATGCAAGTTAGTATTTGGATTATGGAAAATAATTACCTTAAACCTTACTTCCTTTTTTCCTCAACTTTTTTGAGGACTAATCGACAAGTATAATTGTGTGTATTCAAAGTGTACAATGTGATGATGTGTTATGCATGTACGTTGTGGAGAAATTACCAAGGTCAAGATAACACAACCGTCGTCTCATGGAGTTAATTCCTGTTTTGTGTAAGAAAAGAACACTTTACGATTTACTGCTAGCGATTTTCAACCGTGTAAAACTTTATCATCAGCCATAGCCACCATTCTATACATTAGATACTCAGAATATATTCTACTTGTGACTGAAGGTTTGTACCTTTTGGTGTATTTCTCTTCACTTCCCTCTTCCCTTAGCCCCTTACAAATCACCGTTCTATTTTCTGTTTCCATGAAATCAGCTTTTTGTCTTTTAAGATTCCAGTAAGTTCTTTAAGATTTGTGCAGTGTATGTATTTCTCTGTCTGGCTATTTCATTTGGCATAATGCTGTCCAGTTTCATCCGTCGTTGTCACCAATGGCGGGGTTTCCTTCTTTTTTATGGCTCAATAATATTCCGTTTCTGGACACCTGGGTGGCTCAGCCAGGTGAGCGTCCAGCTCTTGATTTCGGCTCAGGTCATGATCTCATGGTTTGTGAGTTCGAACTCCACATCAGGCTCCGGGCTGACCGTGTGGAGCCTGCTTAGGATTCTCTCCCTCTCCCTCTGTCTCTGCTCCTCATGTGTGCACTCGCTCTCTCTCTCAAAAGAAATAAATAAACTTAAAATATCATAATACTCTGTTTCCACTGTGTATATATATATATATATATATATTATATATAACATATATACTCTTTATCCATTCATAAGTCACATACTCTTATCCATGCTCTTTATCCGTATTCTTTATCCATTCATACCCTTTATCCATTCATCAGTCACATACTCTTTATCCATTCATCAGTCAGAGGGCATTTAGGTCGTTTCCATTTCTTGATTACTGTGAATAATACTGCAATGAACGTGACAGTACAGGTATCTTTTTGAGACACTGATTTTATTTCCTTCAGATACATACCCAGGAGTGGGATTGCTGGATCATATGGTAGGTCTGTTTTTAATTATTTGAGGATCGACTCCACTGTTTTCCAAGTTCGCCGTACCAATTTACATTCCCACTAAGAGTGCACAAGGGTTTCCTTTCCTCCACCTCCTCACCAACTTGTGTTATTTTCTGGATAACAACCATGCTAACAGGCGTGAGGTGATATTGTGCGTTTGATTTGCACTCCCCGATGACGAGTAACACTGAGCGCCTTTTCGTGTGTGTACTGGACGTTTGTATATCTTCTTCAGAAAAGTATCTAATTAGGTCCTTTGTTCATTGTTTAGCGATTTTTGAAAAATGTTTATGTATTTATTTTGAGAGCGTGAGAGCATGGGTGGGGGAGGGGCAGAGAGAGGGGGAGAGAGAGAATCCCAACCAGTCTCCTCCTCACTGTCAGCACAGAGACCAACCTGGGACTTGATCCCGGGAACCACGAGATCATGACCTGAGCCAAAATCAAGAGTTGGATGCCTAACTGACTGAGCCACACAGGTGCCCCCTTTCCCCCATTTTTAACTGGGGTAATTTGCTTTTTTGTCATTGAGTTGTATGAGCTCTTTATATATTTTGGATATTAACCTCTTATCAGATGTATGGTTTGCAAATGTTTTTTTCCCATCCTGCAGGTTGCCTTTTCAACTTATGGATTGCTTCCTTTTCTGTGCAGAAGCTCTTAATTTCAATACAGTCTCACGTGTGTATTTTAGCTTTTACTGCCTGTGCATATTGCGTCTCATCCAAGAAATCATTGCCAAGACCACCATCAAGGAACCTTTTTTTTCGATGTTTTCTCCTGGCAGTTTTACAGTTTCAAGTTTTACATGTAAGTCGTTAACGCGTGTGGAGGTCATTTTTGTAAGTGGTGTGAGGTGGGGGTCCAGCTTCATTCTTTCGCGTGTGGATTTTCAGTTTTCTCCACACCCTTTATTAAAGAGGCTGTCCTTTCCCTATTGTGTGCTCTTTGTGCCCTTTCCAAAAATTAGTCAAATGTATGTATTCCTAGGCTTTTTATTCTGTTCCACTGTGTGCCTATCTTGATGCTACTATAATATTGGTTCAATTAATTACTAGAGTTTGGAATCACAGAGCATGATGCTTCCAGCTTTGTTCTTTCTCAAGATTGCTTTGGTTGTTTGAGTCATTTGTGGTACCATACAAATTTTAGGATGATTTATCGATTTCTGGGAAAAATGTCAATGTAATTTTGAAAAGGATTGTATTGAATCTGTAGATCGCTTGGGGTAATATCGGTATGGCCACAGCATTCTTTCGATCCATGAACACAGGCTATCCTCCCATTTATTTGTGTCTTCTTCAAATTCTTTCATGAGTGTTTTCTAGTTTTCAGCGCATAGGTCTTTTACTCCCTCGGTTAAATTTATTTCTAAATGTTTTTTGGGTTTTGATGCTATTGCAAATGGAAATCATTTCTTGATTTCTTCCTGGTGGTTTGTTGTTAGAGGAAAGGCTTTTAACTTTTCACCATCGAGTATAATGTTAGCTGTGGGCTTGTCATGTATGGGCTTTATGAGTAGAGGTACATTCTTTCTATACCTAATCTGTTGAAAGTTTTTACATGACTGGATGTTGAATTTTGTCAAAGGTGTTTTCAGGACCTATTGAAATAATCATATGATTTTTATCCTTTATTTTATTAATGTGGCTTATCACATTTCTTGATTTGCATATGTTGACACGTCTTTGCATCACAGAGATCAATCACACTTGATCATGGTGCATGATCTTTTTAATGTGCTCTTGAATTAGGTTTGCCAGCGTTTTGTTGAGGACTCTTGTATCTATGTTCGTTCGGGATATTGGCCTGTAATGTTCTCTTCTTGTGGTGTCCTTGTCTGGTTTCAGTATAAGGATAAGGCCAGCCTCGTGAAATGAGTTTGGAAGTGTTCCTTCGTTTTCATTTTTTGGGGAAGAGCTTGATAAGGATCGGTATTAATTCTTCTTTAAGTATTTTGTAGTGTTTTCCTAGTGTAGCCATCCAGTCTTGGGCTTTTATTTGTTGGGAGATTTTTGATTTGTGATTCAATTTCCTTGCTTGTTATTGGTCTGTTAAGAGTTTCTATTACTTCATGAATCAGTCTTGGTAAATTGTGTGTTTCTAGGAACGTATTGATTTCTTCTAAGTTATCTCCTTTGTCGGCATGTAATTGTTCATAGTAGTGCCTTAAAATTCTTCGTATTTCTGTGATATCAGCTGTAATATCTCCTCTTTCATTTATAATTGTGTTAATTGATGTCACCTCTCTTATCTTAATCTTGTTAGATATTTGTCAATTTTGTTTTATCTTTTTAATAAACTAACTCATTCTTGTTGACCTTTTCTATTATCTTTCTTGTTTTTATTTCATTTATTTCTGCTCTGATTTTTTATTACTTCCTTTCTTCTGCTATTAGTTTGTTCTTTTTCTAGTTCCTTGAGGTATAAGGTTAGGTTGTTTATTTGGATCTTTCTTTTTGCTTTTTTATAAAATTTTAAAATTTTTTTAAGAGGGAGAGAGCTCAAATGTGGGAGAGGGGCAAAGGGAGAGAGAGAGAGAGAGAGAGAATCTTAAACAGGCTTCACACTCAGTGCAGAGCCTGATGTGGGGCTTGATCCCCCTACCTTGGGATCGTGACCTGAGCCGAAATCAACAGTTGGATGTTCAATTGACTGAGCCACTCAGGCACCCCTCTTTTTTTCTTAGTGTAGACATTTATTGCTTTATAGTTCCCTCTTAGAACTGCTTTTTCTGCATCCCATAAGTTTTGGCATGTTATGTTTCCGGTTTCATTTGTTTCAAGATACTTTTTATTTCACTTTTTATTTCTTTTTTCCACCCGATCATTGTTCCAAGGTGTCTTGTTTAATTTCCACATATTTGTGAATGTTCCAGCTTTCTTCCTGCTTTGATTTTTTTAGTTCCCTATCATTGTGGCTATAAAAGATACTTGGTATGATTTCAATCTTCTTAAATGTGTTAAGACTTGTTTTGCGACCTAATATACGATCCATCCAGGGGAATATTCAATGCATGCTTGAAGAAAATCTGCATCCTGCTTCTGTCGGATGGAAAGGTCTGTATATGTCCGTTAGGTCCGTTTGGCCTAAAGTGTCATTCTAGTCCATTATTTCTTTATTAATATTCTTTTTTTTTTTTAATTTTTTTTTTTTTGCAACGTTTATTTATTTTTGGGACAGAGAGAGACAGAGCATGAACGGGGGAGGGGCAGAGAGAGAGGGAGACACAGAATCGGAAACAGGCTCCAGGCTCTGAGCCATCAGCCCAGAGCCCGACGCGGGGCTCGAACCCACGGACCGCGAGATCGTGACCTGGCTGAAGTCGGACGCTCAACCGACTGCGCCACCCAGGCGCCCCTATTAATATTCTTTTGAGATGACTTACCCTTTATTGAAAGGGGAGTGACCAAATCTTCTTCTGTTAATTGCATTGCTGTCTATTTCTGCCTTCAGATTTGTTGGTTTTTATCATTATATAATGGCCTTCTCTGTCTCTTGTTACAACTTTTGACTTAAAGTCTACTTTGTTTCACAGAAGCATTATGACCTGGGCTCTATTTTGTTTCCCATTTGCATGGAATATGTTATTCTGTCCCTTCCCTTTCGGCCTGTGAATGTCCTTAAAGCATAAGTGAGTCTCTTGTAGGCAGTATATAGATGGGTCTTGTGTTTGTTGTTGTTGTTGTCTAACTGTTCAAGCCACTTCATGTCTCTTAACTGGAGAACTTAAATTATTGGCATCTCGAGTAATTTTTGATGAGTAATTACCATTTTGATAATTGCTTTCTGATTGCTTCGTAGTGCCTTTGTTCTTTTCTTTGTCTCTTGCTGTCTTTCTTTGTGAAATAATGCATATTTTTTTGTGGTGGTGTCTTTGGATTCTTTTCTTTTTATCATTTGTGCATGTATTACAGGTTTTTGCTTTGTGATTACCACGAAGCTTTCACAATGCATCTTATAGTTATGACAGTCTGTTTTAAATGGGTAACAACTTAACTTCAATTGCATACAGATGTTCTACACATTTATCTGTTCCCCACATTTTATGTTGTTTATGTTATTATTTTACATCTTTCAATATTGTGTGTCACCAACAAAGCACTGTACCTATAGCTATTTTTTTAACAGTTTTGTCCTTTAATCTATATGCTAGAGTTAAAAGTGAGAACAATGTCATGAATTGGTTTTTTCTGTTTTATACTGCTTTGTTCTGGAAAAGATTAGCCATTTTAAAACATGAAGCTAAGATCTCCCAAAGTTTACATTCTGTTAAAAAAAAAATGGCAGAGCAATCTGTTTTATTGACAAGTGATTAGAACGGTACAAAGGAAAGCTGTTGTAGGAAAATAAGGTATTGATCAGAAAAGTGGCGTCAGTCTCAGAGGAAAGTTACAGACACGTGACAGATTGTGTTTGCCAAAGATATCTGCAGCTATATCTCCCGTTAAGTCCTTTTGTCTGTTTGAAAAGGTCTAGGAGGTGCTACTTGAGTCTCTTGGAGAAATTTAAAAACAAAAATGTTTCACAGTAATCTTTACCAGGAGATATTTTCTTGACAACACCTGGAACTCGATCTTTGCTCTGAAGCCTTGTGATGGCTATTTTATGTGTCAACCTGACCGGGCCCCCGGATGTCCAGATATTTGGTTAAACATCGTTCTGAGTATTTCTGTGAGGGTGCTTTTATTTCTTTTTTAATTTTTAAAAAAATTTATTTGTTTTTGAGAGAGAGGAAGAGACAGAGCGCGAGCAGGGGAGGGGCAGAGAGAGAGGGAGGCACAGAATCAGAAGCAGGCTCCAGGCTCTGAGCCGTCAGCACAGAGCCCGGTGTGGGGCTCGAACTCACGAACCGCGAGATCATGACCGGAGCCAAAGTCAGACGCTTAACCGACTGAGTCACCCCCGTGCCCCCGTGAGGGTGTTTTTGAATGAGTTTATCATTTAAATCAATAGACTGAATAAAGCCCATGTGTGGGTCTTTGGATTCAAGCCTACTGGCTTTCAGACCAGAACTATACCATCTTCTCTCCCGGTTTTCTGACTTGCTGACTACAGATATTGAGACGTAGCACCCTCCATAATCATGTGACCCAATTCTTTAGTATATATATATATAACATAAATATAGATATAGATATAGATATAGATATAGATATAGATATAGAATTCGAAGCAGGCTCCAGGCTCTGAGCTGTCAGCACAGAGCCTGACGCGGGGCTCGAACTCACGAACTGTGAGATCGTGACCTGAGCCGAAGTCCGACGCTCAACCGACTGAGCCACCCAGGCGCCCCTGATCTGTTTCACAGTATCAGTGACTTCATCTGGGAAGACTCAAAGACTCAGGTGACTCATTAGTAGAGGGGAAGACAAATCATCTATAAACTTCTTTACTTACATGGCTTGCACCTAAACTGGGCTGATTTGAAGACCAGACAGCTATGGGTACCATATGGCCTAGCTGTTTGATAGACTGGTACCTTCAACCCGGTAAGACTTCTCACTTGGTGGCTCAGGGTTTCTAGTGTGGTTGCTCAAAGGGAACCATTCAGAAGATTCATGGTTTTGTTTGATGTAGCCTGAGAAATTGCACAGTGCATTTCCATTACATCCTACTTGTAATGGGCATAAAACCAAGGTCAATCCAGATTCAAGACGAAGGGACATAGATTTCACCCCTTGGTGGAAGGAATATACAAAAAAATTGCTGGCCTGTTTTTATGTCACTATGTAAAACCAAAGGCAAGGAAGCCTGTAATTCGAGAGAAACTTATCATGAGGAATGTTTGTGCTCTCAACATGGGGAAGGAAGCCTTCAAACTGTCAATATTTATAATCTTTCTTTCGTGTACAGAGGAAGAAAAATGCATGTAAATTAGAGGAAATAGTATAGAGTTACGCAATGTTCCCCAAACTTGGCCACACGTTAGAAATATCTGGGGAGCCTTTAAGAATTCTGATTCTCCCGGCAGCATCCCAGACAAATTAAACCAGAATCTCCATGGTGGAGTGAGGACGGAGGTGGAAACATATAGGCATCAGTCATTTTAAGAGTTCCCCAGGTGATTCTACTGTATCGCTAATATTGGAGGCCACTGACTGAGCTGGTCCTGAGGTTATCAAGAAAATTGATGACCTTCATTTTCATTGACTCTTAACCCAGGTAAAGTGACCTCTAACGGCTCCCCAAGAGACCCCTCATAGTGATTATGGGCTAGTAATGCATATATTGAAGAGTGCCTGAGAAGAGTCAACTCTTAGTGGAGTTGTTAGATAATTAACGTGATAAATAGATAAATAACCACTCCCCCGAAGAATCGGATTCCAAGAAAGGCATAACAAAAAGACATAAAGAAGCATACCGGGGGGGGGGGGGGGGGGGGGAAGAGTGCACAGAACCAGAGTTGTATGAAGCCATAATGGATGATAGTCAAGTGTTGGGAGAAATTTCTTTATTTCGTAAAATGTGCTCTAGGAGATAATCTACTTTCCTATTTAATTTTGCATTTTTAATGCACTAGGATGGTTGTAGTGCTTTTCTGTGTTGGTGTTAGATACATTCGTTCGTTTCTCCAGTTTGATTTTGAGCTATTTGAGGATAAGAAGCAGGTCGTATTAACCATTGCAGCCTAAGTACCTGGAAAACAGCAAGGGTCCATAATGTTTGTTAAGTTAAATCATTGGACTGAGAAAACCAAGAATGCTGTGAAGAGAGGCAATCTTCATACTAAGTAAAGTGCTTAAGTGGGAAAACACGAAGTTGAGTGCTAGAAGTATGTATGAAAACAACAAAGTGATTAGAAATGGCATATACTGCCCTAAGCCATTTCATAAAAAGGTCACCAGTACATCTTAAGGTTTTGAATAATCTAGGAAAGGAAGCAAGGAAGATCATAATGCAATGATACGAAGCTATAAACGTCTAACACACACACACACACTCACACACACACAATCATTAAACCATTTTACTTAAGTTACCTGAGTGTTCAGCCTACAAGAAAGAGTAGTGGTATGCACCTAAAAAGGCAGTGTGTTTGTTTGTTTGTTTGTTTTAATTTATTCACTTAAATTCAAGTTAGTTAACATACAGTGTAGTTTTGGTTTCAGGGGTAGAACCCAGTGATTCATCACTTACGTATAACACCCAGTACCCATCCCAGCAAGTACGCTCCTTAATGCCCATCACCCATTTAGCCCATCCCTCCACCCACCTCCCTCCATCGACCCTCAGTTTGTCCTCTGTATTTAAGAGTCTCTTCTGGTTGGCCTCCCTCTCTGTTTTGATCTTAGTTTTCCGTCCCTTTCCATATGTTCATCTGTTGAGTTTCTCAACTTCCACATAATGGTGAAATCATACGACATTTGTCTTTCTCTGACATCACGCTTAACATCACGCACTCTAGTTGCATCCGCGTTGTTGCAAATGGCAAGATTTCATTCTTTTTGATCCCTGAGTCGTATTCCATTGTAAGAAAGCATTCTTTAGAACGACTGCGAGTGGTTTCTGTTACAGGCAGAAAAGGCCTACTTTGTTTGTCCTGGATGTTTATTATATCGAAAACTGTAACATATGTAACAAAGAGTGAGATTTTATGTGTGGTAGCATTCTTTAAATGAATAAATTGCTCTGAATGCCAGATATCAAAACTTTTGTTATTAGCTAGCATTTATCCAAGGTGAAAGGAACTCTGGGAAATGTCTACCCTATGATTTCTTGTTTGAACCTAAGATCTTGGGCCCGCAGAAATTTGGTTTCTCTGGACTGACCTTAAGCATTCCGATTGGGCTGTCTGACCCCGACTACAGATACATCTTTGCTCATGTGCCTATACATAACTTTAAATTGCCGGGACGCCTGGGTGGCTCAGTCGGTTGAGTGTCCGACTTTAGCTCAGGTCATGATCTCGCGGTCTGTGACTTCGAGCCCCGCTTTGGGCTCTGTGCTGACAGCTCGGAGCCTGGGGCCTGCTTCAGATTCTGGGTCTCCCTCTCTCTCTGCCCCTCCCCCGCTCATGCTCTGTCTCTCTCTGTCAAAAATAAATAAGCATTTATTTATTTTTTTTTAAAGTGCTATTTATTTTATTTTTTTTATATATATATGAAATTTATTGACATATTGGTTTCCATACAACACCCAGTGCTCATCCCAAAAGGTGCCCTCCTCCATACCCATCACCCACCCTCCCCTCCCTCCCACCCCCCATCAACCCTCAGTTTGTTCTCAGTTTTTAACAGTCGCTCTCTCCCACTCTAACCTCTTTTTTTTTTTTCCTTCCCCTCCCCCATGGGTTCCTGTTAAGTTTCTCAGGCTCCACATAAGAGTGAAACCATATGGTATCTGTCTTTCTCTGACCTCAGCCGTAGCAATCTCTTACTCGACACATCCCCAAAGGCAAGGGAATTAAAAGCAAAAGTGAATTACTGGGACCTTATGAAGATAAAAAGCTTCTGCACAGCAAAGGAAACAACCAACAAAACTAAAAGGCAACCAACGGAATGGGAAAAGATATTTGCAAATGACATATCGGACAAAGGGCTAGTATCCAAAATCTATAAAGAGCTCACCAAACTCCACACCCGAAAAACAAATAACCCAGTGAAGAAATGGGCAGAAAACATGAATAGACACTTCTCTAAAGAAGACATCCGGATGGCCAACAGGCACATGAAAAGATGTTCAGCGTCGCTCCTCATCAGGGAAATACAAATCAAAACCACACTCAGGTATCACCTCACGCCAGTCAGAGTGGCCAAAATGAACCAATCAGGAGACTATAGACGCTGGCGAGGATGCGGAGAAACGGGAACCCTCTTGCACTGTGGGTGGGAATGCAAATTGGTGCAGCCGCTCTGGAAAGCAGTGTGGAGGTTCCTAAATAAGCATTTAAATAAATAAATAAATACATACATACATTGCCATAGACTGACGGTGCCCTTGAAGCCAGCAGCTCCAAATGTTGAAAAATGCAATGTACATTTAATATTTTTAAGACTATACTGTCCATTTCCTAATGATATTTCTAAAAAGTCCTGTAGGGACAGGATCCTGATAATGACTTCATTCAATCTGTACAATTGGACGCCATTTTAGACCAAGTGCCTCCCAAGAGTAAAGGAGCCAGGATATTTTCAGGCTGAATACAGCATCTATCGCTTTCTGGTTTTTTTTTTGTTTTTTTTTTTCTGCCTCTCTCTGACCCTGTATATAAAGAATAGATAGCTGGGTTTCAAATAGAACTTCAGCATTTCTGAAGGATCCGATGTTTGCCGACCCTACTGAAGGACCCCGGAAATCTGGACCAAAGCTCCACTTAACTTTTGCCCCCTTTCAGGACCAAGAAGGCACAAGGGAGGGTTCATTCCACTGGACTTCCGGTGATCACGCTGGATTTTAACAAGCAGAATTGCTCTTCAACTCTCTCCATGTAAGCACACATTTTCTTGGCTCCCTCCTCCTTGAGCTTCCTTTTTGTGAATGCAGAGCTCATTATTCAAATTCAGACAGATGCATAGAGCTGAATAGTTCTTTGGAGTCTAGCCTTTTGCTTATTCTGGGATCCTCATTATAAACCAGACATCACAGCTTAAGAAATATCATAAATGCTCTGTCTCCATGTAAGAGCATCATGAATATTGATGTTTGGTTTCCTTCAATCCTGTGGCTCTTTTTTATTTCATTCAAGTGATAGGATAAAGAGATAGTTCTGCTATGATATATGTAGAATCACAGACTAAAAGTTTATGTATAAGACTTTCCTGGGCTTTACCTTGCCCTGGATTGGAAATACTAGGCAAAAGTTTCTTTGTTCTTATAGTAGCGATTCCCATCTTTAGGAAGAGAAAATTGGGGGGCGCCTGGGTGGCTCAGTCGGTTAAGCGTCTGACTTCGGCTCAGGTCATGATCTCACGGTTAGTGGGTTCGAGCCCCATGTTGGGCTCTGTGCTGACAGCTCAGAGCCTGGAGCCTGTTTCAGATTCCGTGTCTCCCTCCCTCTCTGCCCCTCCCTTGCTCACGCTCTATCTCTCTCTGTCTCAAAAATAAACAAACATTAAAAAAAAAAAAAAAAAGAAGAGGAAATTGAGTCTCGCAGTGTTGGTTTGTCCAAAATCTCACTTACTAGCTAATAAGTAGAAGAGCCACTCTTTGCATCCAGACTTTAACTAACTAAAAGTTAAAAAAAGAAAAGAAAAGAAAGTAATGTGACTTCTCTATGTCTAATATTATGTTAGTATTTTCTCAATAAATGGTGTACAAATGAATAATCGAATAAAGGAACAATTGATCACGCCATGCTGATGGCCTGGGTTGCAAACCAACCAACCAACCAACCAACCAACAAAAACAAATTACGAAAGGTTTTTCCGAGAATTAGGGGGTCTTTGGGTGCTGGGTACCTAATTCACACACCATGGCAATGCAGCCCTATCTGCAAGTAATGTATTCAGGCTGTTTTTCTTTCTGCCAAAGGATAGCAGTTCTATGCCCTGGGGACGGCCAAGTCCTAGAGGGTATGCCCAAAAGGGAACTGATTTGCTATCACTAAGTTTCAAGGCAGTAGAACGATTCAGACATTAAATGGAAAATGATAGCTTTTATTAATGAGCGAAATTTGCTCCAAATCAGTTGACTCTGTAGAAACTTACCACATCCAAACTAAAGTCAGCGGTGAAACATTTGTTTTCCAAAACGTTATGTGATTCAAAGCAGTGGATTAAAACCGTGTTTGTTTATGTCAAATGCTGCACGGTAGGAAACATTCTAAACGGTAGGTACCGACCGATCAAATTGCGCTACTCACCCCAGAGGGACTGGTTGGGACAGGCTCCGAGCGCGCTATGTTTTCGATAGTTTGACACCCTCCCAGCCCCTATAACTAGTATGCTAGAACATCACATTAATTTCCAAGTGCACTTTTAAAGGAAAGTGTATCTACCTATCCTCACTTTGTCCGAGAAAGCAACCTTGGGATTAGTGCCTATTCGTCTAAAAATGTGGAATCTACTTTAGACAAGATCTACCGTGAAAGATCCGAAAGATGACAAGATTAACATTCCAGACAGTTCAGGAGGATTAGAGATTGGGTCTTGAAGCTTCTTGGAGCAAAAAATCCTTACACAGTTAAGTAGGCTTGGGTAGCATAGGAATGTAAAGTAACCGGAGGCTATATATAATGACATCAGATTTTCCCAAGAGATTTGAAAGACCTACACGTTAAGCTTGGAGCTCAAAACATTTGGAAACCAAAGGCTACAGTCATTGAACTAGGTCACTAATTCATCTGTGAAATGATGTACTCCTGTCTCTCCAATAAGGTGAGTTGGAGTAAAAGGTTGCAAAAGTCCCTTCTAGCCCAATATTGCTATACTCTAGATCTTTTTTTGAGATATTTTTAAAAATATTTATTTATTTATTTTAGAGAGAGAGAGACAGACAGACAGAGTGTGAGTGGGGAAGGGGCAGAGAGAGGGGGAGACACAGAATCCAAAGCAGGCTCCGAGTGTTATAGTCTAGATCTTTATGCGTGAGGACCCCCTTGGAGTTTAGGTTGGGCTTGATATCAAAATAGTTTGTCTACTCATTTGCCTTTTCAGGTGCTTCCCATTCCTTCCCAGGGTTCTTTCCTTCTCCCTGGAATCATTTCCTCCGTCTCAAGAACCTCGTTCAGTATCACTGGAAATACAAGTGTGCTGTCAGTGAATTCTTTTATCTTTTGTGTGTTTGCTAATGCCCTTATTTTCATTTATTTTGAGGGCCACGCTTCTTAGGTTTAGAATTCTGCGTTAGAAGAGTTTCTCTCTCTTGGGGCGCCCGGGTGGCTCAGTCGGTTAGGCGTCCGACTTCGGCTCAGGTCATGATCTCACGGTCCGTGAGTTCGAGCCCCGCGTCAGGCTCTCTGCTGACGGCTCAGAGCCTGGAGCCTGTTTCCGATTCTGTGTCTCCCTCTCTCTCTGCCCCTCCCCCGTTCATGCTCTGTCTCTCTCTGTCTCAAAAATAAATAAACACTTAAAAAAAAAAAAAGAAGAGTTTCTCTCTGCATTTTTAACGATGTTATTGCATTGGCCCTTGGCTCTCATAGTTTCTACCGAGATGTCAATTTTCCATCTTTCTGTTCTTCTGAAGGTCTTCTTTTCTCCAAATTCGTTGAAGATTTTACCTTCATCACTGGTTCTCAGCAGTACGACTGGGATAAACCTAAGTTTTTTATTTGCATTTATCCTGCTCCGCGTTTGCAGAGTGTTATAAATCTGGAGAGTGAGGCTTCTCGTCATCTTTGGAAAATTTGGGGCCGCGATCTCCACAAATACTGTTCCTTTCTTACCTCTTGGGTCTCCTCTGTAGGACAATCATATGTATTTTGACAATGTGATTATCTTCTACCTGCCCTGTGTCCTTCCCCCACTCCTCATTCTTTGTTTCCTTGATTCTGTTCAAATGTAGTATGCTGTGAAACTATCTAATGATTTCCTAATTTAGACATTTTTTTTCACTACTAGTATGTCCATTTGATTTTTTTTATATAGATTCTCATTCTCTGTGTAATTATCCATCTTTTCTTCCCTTTCCATCTCTTCCCCCCCCCCCATCTGCTTTAACCATTCACTCACAGTTACTTTAAAGTGCTTGTCCACTGAAACTAACATCTGGAGCCTCTGCAGTTCTGCTGTAATTGCCATGTAATTTTCTCTGTTTGCAGAAATAACAAAACATTTTGAGCGCCATTAAAGAAGATTTCAAAAATAGCTGTATCGTGCTGATGGGTATATTGAGAATCATCAACATTTCAGTTCTCCTGAATTTGATCTATAGATTCCGTCCGACCCTGTTTAAAATTCCATTAACAATTTTAGTGGCGCTTACTGAGTTACTTCATGTGCCTCGGTGCATATACAAGGCCATGAATGAAAGGCTAAAGATAGCAAAGACATTTGAAAAAAAGGAATGAGATGGAAAATCGTGCACAGTGCGAAGAAATAAAACACTAACAGATTAGAGAAACCAGGTTATAATAATTGGTGTTCTACCCAGAAACATGAAATTGGATCCTTCCTTACATCATTCACAAAAATCAGTTTCAGATCGACTAATGACTCAAACGTGAATGCCAGCATGTAAAAGTAGTTAGAAGAAAATATAGGAGAATAAATTTCTCAACTCAATACAACCCGCTGATGGTTCCTTTCAAAAAATGATAAACTTGATCGCATCAAAGTAAGAACATTAGGGGTGCCTGGGTGGCTCAGTCGGTGAGGCATCTGACTTCGGGTCAGGTCATGATCTCGTGATTCATGAGTTGGAGCCCCGCATCAGGCTGTCGGCTGTCACTACAGAGCCTGCTTCGGATCTCTCTGCCCCTCCCCGGCTCACGTGCTCTCTCTCTCAAAAATAAACATTAGAAAAATAATTAATTAATCATGAACATTAGTGTATTTTGGTACATCGAAGTTAATTTTATTTATCAAATTGCATCCTAAAAAGAGCGAGAAAACAAGCCACTACCCGAGAGAAGATATACGCTACGTAGCTTGATGGGGATGACCATTATTGTGAATATATTTATAATATGTAAAAATCAACGTAGAAAAGAAAGAACAACACAGTAGAACGCAGGAAAAGATATTAGCGTGCATTTCACAGATCAAGAAACAGAATGACAGATTGACATGTGAAGATACGCTCAACTGTATTAGTAAACAATGAGATACAAATTAAGACCATTACACCTACTAGACTGGTAAAAAATGAAAGAAAGTATGACAATACTTTGGAGAAACGCTTGCACGTGTGCACCTAAAGAAATGTACAATTATGCTTCCAACACTCCTGTTCATAAAAGCAAAAAATAAAAACCTAGAGTAGCCTTGATATCTCTCTTTTTCAATGTTCGTTTTTATTTTTGAGAGAGAGAAAGCAGGCAAGGGAGGGGCAGAAAGAGAGGAAGACAGAGGGTCCAAAGCGGGTTCTTCACTGACAGCAGAGAGTGCGATGCGGGGCTCAGACTCACGAACCACCAGATCACGAATTGAGCCGAAGTCGGATTCTCAACCTACTGAGCCACCCAGGTGCCCCTGACCGTGATATCTCTTAACAATAGACTAGACAAAGACATTGTAGCATATTAATAATTAAGTGTTGTGCAGCAGAAAAAAAAAAATAAATGAAGAATTACTACACACAAAAGCATAGATGGAACTTAGAAATATCCTACTTCATGAAAAAAAGAAGGCACAGCATAAATTATTTCAAACACTGAAACATATGCAAAACTACATATTTGGGGCATGAATGCAAAGTGGGCAGGAGAATATGAAGTGAAAATTCAGGATCATGGTTCTTTCTTTTTTTTTTTTTAATGTTTATTTTTGGCAGAGAGAGAGAGAGAGAGAGAGAGAGACAGAGCATGCGCGGGGGAGGAGCAGAGAGAGAGGGAGACACAGAATCTGAAACAGGCTCCAGGCTCTGAGCGGTCAGCACGGAGCCCGACGCAGGGCTCGAACTCGCGGACCTCGAGATCATGACCTGAGCCGAAGTCGGACGCCCAACCGACTGAGCCGCCCAGGCGCCCCGATCATGGTTATTTCTTATGGCAGAAGCTAGGGAAAAAGGTGGAGGAGGAATCGTAGGTAGACATGTTGATAATACATTCTAGTTCTTAGAATGGGGCTAGTCGAGGGCACAAGGGTTTTCATTTTATTGTGCTTTATAACTTACATGTGTTTATGTGTACATATTTTGTACGAAGTACTATGTCAAAACAGTCATTTAAAAAGTCAAACCCTTTAGGGGCGCCTGGGTGGCGCAGTCGGTTAGGCGGCCGACTTCAGCCAGGTCACAATCTCGAGGTCCGTGAGTTCGAGCCCCGCATCAGGCTCTGGGTGGATGGCTCGGAGCCTGGAGCCTGTTTCGATTCTGTGTCTCCCTCTCTCTCTGCCCCTCCCCCGTTCATGCTCTGTCTCTCTCTGTCCCAAAAATAAATAAAAACGTTGAAAAAAAAATTTTTTTAAAAAAAAGTCAAACACTTTAAAAAAAAAACAATCTGCAGATACTCATACGTTCGAATGTGGGCTTCCTTAAAAGACAGCTAAGAATAAGGTCTTTGCTGGAAGGGAGCAAAGGACGTAATATAGAGGTAGCTAGCTAGCTGGTAAAGGGGTCCATCACAGCCCCCCCCCCAGGCTACACCTCCTTGTTATGCGGACTATTTTGAGCTGAAGGCAATCAAGACCCTGTGAGCTCCAGCGAAACTTTGCCCTTTCCTTAACTACCTCGAAGAATCTACAGTGGGGGTCTGTCCTCAAATAAAGGTTATTACCAGTGATCTGGTTCGTCTGAGTGACCCATCTGCATGATATCTGATAGGACAAACGTTTAATGACCAAGCATTTGCTCTTTATTGCCCCGTGAATTGCCCTCTTCCCCTTTGAAACTCCAAGCCCCTGACCCGTTCCTTAGCTCAGGATGGCATATATACCTCATTTTACCTGTCTGTCTTGGAACCTCTCACGTATGTGGAATGCTCATCTGTACAAAATTAAATTTCATTCCCTCCCGTTCATCTGTCTCACGTCAGTTTCATTCTTAGGCCAGCCGGTACAACTTTGGAAGGCTAGAGGAAAGTCTTTCCTCCCCAACACTAGATAGAGAGGTAGAGAGAGAGTGATAGAGAGATAAGAAACAGGAGAGAAGGAAGAAGAATAGAAAGGGTAATAGGGGACCAATAAAAAGCATTGAGTAAAGAATTTGGAAGGCACCAAGGCCAATTTGCCTCCCATTCCAACCTCCAGTAAGAGCATTATAATTAATTATAATTAATAATTCCCCAATTATTAATGGCAAATGAGAACAGTGAGATGCCAGCAAAGAAGACGCATTGTTCACGAATATAATTAGAAAGAGCTAAATTTAAGGAGATAGAGGAAGACGGCAATGTCGAGCTGTCTTGAATTTTCAATCTGTTGAAACTTCTGAAAATGTGCTTAAGCTCCCAAATGACTTTAATTAGTGAAATGCCAAACTCGATTAGCCTGAAACGAGTGGAGTTAAACAGCAGAGTGTCTTCTAAACTAGACAGAAATCTGTTTTACAAAACTCGTTTCTTAATCAGAAGTTCTTAAAAAATCAATCCTGCTGACTTTTCAGAGCTTCTCAGGATTTTGAAATTCTATGTCTTCAAACGTATCTGGGCTTATTTTAGGCCGGGCATAATAGCAGCACACCCACGCACAGATTGCTTTGTGCTATCACGCAGCTCAGCTCTAGGGTGAGAAAACAAGAATGTTCCAGTGACAGGCAAAACCCACCTCTCTTTCTCGCTCTGTCTTCCTCTTTCTCTTGATTTCTGTGTGTGTGTGTGTGTGTGTGTGTGTGTGCACGCACCTCTCTCTCCTGATGTACCATAGAGATTTTAAAAACTGACTATAATCGGTAATGGAGCAGTGGGGAGAATCGATCTACGCAGTCAATGCTGGTTTAGCCTGCTATTATTCATAACGCCCTGTTGATAGTAGCATGTATTAATCTAAGACAAGATAATGGGTCTCTTTATATTTCTATATTCCCTGAAGACCCACGAGTGTGAAGGGAAACTGCCTGGTTAAATATTCAACCTACGAAGGACACCTCTTGGTTAACTTCTGTCCTTTGAACAGTCCCAAATCATTGCTTTCTCTCACAGTAGTTGTCACAATCAGGACTCATTCAAATGAGCAGGCGCATGTTTTGGGGTGGCAACTTTTGCCAACTGTTTTCGGCTGATCGGTATATTTTTTAATGTCTATTTATTTTGAGAGAGAGAGAGAGAGAGAAAGCAAGGAGGGGAGGGGCAGAGCGAGAGAGGGAGACAGAGAATCCCAAGCAGGCTCTGCACTGTCAGTGTGGAGCCAGGGGCGGGGCCGGAACTCGAGAACTGTGAGATCGTGACCTGAGCCGAAGTCGGACACTTAACCGACTGAGCCACTCAGGTGCCCCTGGGCCGATTATTTTTAAGAAATAGTGGACAAAGGAGAAATTCCAGAAAGTGAGTAGAAGTGACCTTTTGTAGGAGACATTTACTCTTACAAGGGCAATCTCCATTTGTAAGGGTGTCCTTCCAGTTGTACCAGGAAGAGGAGAAGGACTCTAAGTCTCTAGAAACTCCTATCAGTGGCGAAGACAATTGACTTAAGTCCGCCTAACAACCTTGCCCTTGTTTACTGTCTTTTCCTGACAGAAGCCTCTCAGCCAAGAACCTAGAAGGGTAGAGGGAAAACCACGTTTCCTTCCTAAGCAACATGGGCAGATTTCCGGGATCTGCCTCTTGTCACGTCACACATGTGAAAAGGTGCTCTTGTCACTGTCCGGAAAAAGGCCAGATTGCATCATTTCAGGGTCCACTTGTGTTTTTCTCTACCCTTTTGCAAGATCTGTTTCCAGCTCTAGGTTCAGTTTTCTGCTGCGGAAGGTCTCATCTCATTCCCGTGGAACTTCAAGGCAAATCAATAAAATGTCACATTCACAGAACAAAGAAAAAAAAGCTTTTCCATGCAAACGGATTATAAATGACTTATACGTTGAGGAGAAATGCCATAAGAAAAATCGCCATTCTGAATACGTAACAATATGTTGCCTTCATCAGACACAGCAACAACATATAATATTTACAAGGCCTTTTTCCTTCCCTTTCGGCATTGGAAAATCAGCAAACCCAGCTCAGTTCGTTCCTTCTCCTTTTCATTTATTTGGATGCTATCAATTCTATATCTATTGCAAAATAACAACTGTTAAGTCTCTGTGTGCATTTGCTATCAAGAAACTAAATCATGCATATGTATCAGAAATATTACACCCGGGAAGATTAATTGGATCATTTGGCTCTTTTTTGTGTTTGGGGTCAGCAGCAACCAGGGCTGTATAGAAAGGACACAAACTGCATTTATGCGTCCTTAGTGATCTCTGCTGTAGTGGGAGATAAGCAGTTAGAAGAGTCTCCACCCGGGGCGCCTGGGTGGCGCAGTCGGTTAAGCGTCCGACTTCGGCCAGGTCACGATCTCGCGGTCCGTGAGTTCGAGCCCCGCGTCGGGCTCTGGGCTGATGGCTCAGAGCCTGGAGCCTGTTTCCGATTCCGTGTCTCCCTCTCTCTCTGCCCCTCCCCCGTTCATGCTCTGTCTCTCTCTGTCCCAAAAATAAATAAACGTTGAAAAAAGAAGAGCCTCCACCCAATTTTATCAGTTTCTCTTTCTCCGCTGGTTCCTTCCACCTTCAAACATATCCAAGCTTCCTCATTCTGTAATTTGTTTCCTTGACCCTAATCTCCCACCTGGGGATTGTTCTAGTTTTCCACCATAAATTGTTCTAGTTTTCTACGATAAATCTTGCAATACATGTGCCCTTGCTTCATTTCGTCATGATCTATTCCTTTTCAAAAATTGAAACGTGGGGTGCCTGGGTGGCTCCGTCGACCTCGGCTCAGGTCACGATCTCGCGGTTCGCGAGTTCGAGCCCCACATCGGGCTCTGTGCCGACAGCTCAGAGCCCGGCGCCTGCTTCGGATTCTGCGTCTCCCTCTCTCTCTGCCCCTCGCCAGCTTGTACTCTGTCTGTCTCTCTCTCAAAATAAACGGACACTAAAAAAATTTTTTAAATAAGCATTGAGATGTAATTTATTATAACATTTGCCATTTTAAAGCGTACAATTCAATGGTACAATTCTGGACGTTTCGAATACATGGAATCACACAATATGTGGCCTTCTGTGTTTGGCTCCTTTGACTTAGCATAGTGTTTTCAAGGTTCACCCCTGTTGTAACACCAATCAATACTTCATTCCTTTCACGGTTGAATAATATTCCATCTTACGCATACACGGTATTTTGTTTGTATGTTTATCAGCTGATGACGGTAGGATTGCTTCCACATTTTGGCTGTTGTGCATAATGCTACTATGAATCTTTGTGGACATGTTTTTGGGTGGACATGTTTTCAATTCTCTTGGCTGTCATGTGCTAACCAGGTTGAAAATGTAAGGAACGGCCAAACTGTTTTCCTGAGTGTTTGCATATTTTTACATCCCCATCAGCTATATATATGAGTTCCAATGTCTCCACATCCTTGGCAATGTTTTTATTTGTCATTTTGACAGACGTGCCTGGTAGGTGTGAAGTGAATCCCGTGGTGGTTTGGATTTACGTTTTTCTGATGACTAATGATATTGAGCATCTTTTTGTGTGTTTATTGGGTATTTGTATAATCTGCTTTGGAGAAATGTCTACTTGAATCCTATGCCCATTGTCAGATCGGGTTATTTGCCTTATCATTATTGAGTTGTAAGAGTTCTTTATATACTCTGGATACTAGATTCTTACTGGATATGTGATTTGCAAATGTTTTCTACCACCCTGGGGGTTGCCTTTTCACTTTTGTAATAGTGTCCTTCGAAGCACAAAACTTTTAATTTTGAGAAATCCCAATTTATCTATTTTTTTCTTCTGTTATTTGTGCTTTTGGTGTCGAATCTAAGAATTCATTGCCAAAGAAATGCATTGCTAAGTCCAAGTTCATGATGATTTCTACTTACGTTTTTTTATTTTTTAAATGTTTAATGTTTGTTTGTTTGTTTATTTATTTATTGAGAAAGGGAGAGAAAGAGAGCACAAGTGGGAGAGGGGCAGAGAGAGAGGGAGACACGGAATCCGAAGCAGGCTCCAGGCTCTGAGCTGTCAGCACAGAGCCCGACGTGGGGCTCGAACCTACGAACTGTGAGATCGTGACCTGAGCTGAAGTTGGATGTTTCACTGACTGAGCCCTCCAGGAGCCCCGACCCTTATGTTTTCTTATAGTTTTAACTCTTACATTTAGATCTTTGATGCAAATTGAGTCAATTATTGTATATTGTATGGTAATTAATTTTTTAATTTTTTTAATGTTTATTTATTTTTGAGAGTGAGGGAGCACACCCGCATGCAAGTGGAGGAGGGGCAGAGAGAGAGGAGGGCAGACAGAGGATCCGAAGAGGGATCTGCCCTGACAGTAGAGAGCCCGATGCAGGGCTCGAACTAGTGAACTATGAGATCATGACCTGAAGTGGAATCTGACACCCAACTGACTGAGCCACTCAGGAGCCCCGAGACTATTGTAATTTTTTTTAAATTTTTTTTTGACGTTTATTTATTTTTGAGACAGAGAGAGATAGAGCATGAACGAGGTGGGTCAGAGAGAGAGGGAGACACAGAATCTGAAACAGGTTCCAGGCTCTGAGCTGTCAGCACAGAGCCCGACGCGGGGCTCGAACCTACGAACTGTGAGATCGTGACCTGAGCTGAAGTCGAACGCTTAGCCAACTGAGCCACCCAGGCGCCCCCCGAGAATATTGTAATTTTAACAATATTAGTCTTTTAGTCCTTGATTCACAAGCTGTTTTTACATTTACATGTATCTTTAATTTATCTGAATGATGTATTACTGTGTAAGTTTTACATCTCCTTAGTTAAATTCATTTCAAGTATTTCACGCTTTTTGATTTCTTAAAAATTTTTAATGTTTATTTATTTTTGAGAGAGAGAGAGAGAGAGAGAGAGAGCATGAGTGGGGGAGGGGCAGAGAGAGAGAGAGAGACACAGAATCGGAAGCAGGCTCCAGGCTCCGAGCTGTCAGCACAGAGCCCGACGCGGGGCTTGAACTCAGGAACTGTGAGATCATGACCTGAGACGAGGTCAGACACTTAACTGACTGAGCCACCTAGGCGCCCCCTTTTTGATATTTTTAAATGGAATTTTCATTGTATAGGACTCACACTGGAATACAGTATCGTTGCATACAATTGTATATAGTTGCATAATTTTTTTGTGTATATTGATCTCATGTCTTGACACTTTGCTGAACTTGTTTATGAGTTCTAATAGATTTTTGTGTGGATTTCTTATGTTGTTTTTTTTTTTTTTTTTTGGATACGAGTTCCTGTAATCTATGAACAGAGATAGTTTTACTTTTCTCTGTCCAATTTGGATGCTTTTTATTTTTTTTTATTTCCTAATTCTTTCCAATGTGGATGCCTTTCATTTATTTTTATCTCCTAATGCTCTGGCTGGAGCCTCCAGGACAATGTTGAATAGAAGTGTGAAGAATGGGCACCCTTGTCTTTTCTCTGATCTTGGGGGGAACGCTTTTGGCCCTTCACCATTAATTGTGATGGTATCTCTGGGTTTTCCATAGATGCCTTGTATCAGGTTGAAGAAGTTTTCCTTTTATTCCTAGTCTGTCGAATGTTTTTATGACAAAAGAGTGTTGGATTTTGTTAAATGCAGTTTCTGAGTTTGCATTATTGAATGGAATAGATCCTGTGTGGCTGTGGTATATAGTCCTTTTTTTTTTTTTTTATTTTGCATGTTGCATAATTCGGTTTTCTAGAATTTTGTTTAGGATTTTTATGTCTATATTCATAGCGGATATTGGTCTAGAGTTTGCTTTTTTTTCTACTGTGATGTCTTTGTTTGGTTTTGGTACATTCATTCTCTTTGAACCTTCCACTAATAGGTATCAAAGTTCACCTTTCCATTGAAATTGCTCTAGCAAAGATGATCAAGTTGAACATCCACATCCTTTGTCACTGTCTCCGAAGCATGTGTCTTTATGAAACATTATTCGTTTTCACCTCCTCAGAACCTTCTCTTCCATCAGCATTTACCCCGTGGAGAACTTAGCCCAGGGATGCTTCTTACTTGCTCCTCCTCACAAGGAAGGAAGTGCGGGGCGTTGGTATTTAGGGTTAGGAAGGCTTTTTGCGGACCTCCAACCAAATCAAAGGGTCTCTGCAACTATTCTGACCATCAGAACCAAACAAAACAAAACGAAAGATGCTTTTATTAGGCAATGACTTCTGCTCCTTCCACACACCATGCTACGGAATCGAATTGCCTGGATTCACACCCCGCCTCCGTATGTCTGGGCCGTGTCGCAAGTTATTTGACCTTCGAGTCTTCATCTCTCATTGGTGAAATGGGAATGATGATAGTGCGTATGTTACAGTGCTAGAAATGTCTTACAAGATGATGCATGCAAGGTCCCCATCGCGCACCAAACACTTCATAAATGATGGCTACCGTTCTCATAAACACAATCTAAGAGAGACGCGCATGTGTATGTGGCGCAAATGATGCGATTCAAATGTTCCGCCGTTGCTTCCGTTGCTTCTCCAGCACTGAGTCTCTTCCAGTCTTCTTGTTCAGGCTTCATGACTTAGGTGTCTCAAAAATGTAGGATCACTGTAGTTTTTGCCAGCATGGAGAGAGAGAGAGAGAGAGAGAGAGAGAGAGAGAGAGAGAGACTGCACGCCTTCACGTGCTCAGGGTAGCATTCATTCACTCATTCGTTCAACCGATATTTATCGAGCATCAATTACGTCCCAGACATTGTGTGAACGGGAGGGAATACAGGAATGGACGAGATGTATATGGTCCGTGCTGCCATGCCACTGACTTTCTGGAGGGGCAGGACAAGGGTATTATCACGTAGTGTGGAGACAAGGAAGGAAAATATTTTCAGTGTTGCCGGCTAGACGGTCTCTGTCCCAACTACTAAAAAAACCATGCGGTTGTGGCGCGAAAGCAGCCAGAAAGAATACGTAAGTGAACGGCATGGCTGTGTTCCGATAAAACTTTACGCAAACAGGTGGTGGGCTAGATTTCGCCTGGGCTGTGGTTTGCCAATCCTGGCCTAAATACATAATCGTTAAGTAAAGGGAATGGCAGGGAAACAAAATAGAGCTTTTTTTTTTTCTTTTCTTTTCTCCATTACGAAAGCAGGCTTACATTTACCTCATCCTTCGCTCTCTATTTCAAAACCAGAATGGGCCTGCAAAGTCTAGTTCCTTCAGGGCTCTGAATCTTGCGCGGTGGTCACAAATATAAAACCGCATACTTTTTCAGGATTTAGGGAATGATTTGTGACTAAGGTATGTAAAGCTGGTCACAGAAGATTTACTTTTGTGTTCTTACTACCAAACAAATCGGTCTCAAACTTTTAATAGTCTGAGTCAAAATACTGGTGGCTTTTCACCTTTGCCTTTATGTAGCAAAGTATTATAATGTCTACTCCCCGGGTGCCTGGGTGGCTCAGTGGGTTAAGCATCCGACTTCCGCTCAGGTCATGATTTCACAGTCCAAGAGTTTGAGCCCCGTGTGGGGCTCCGTGCGGACAGCTCGGAGCCTGGAGCCTGCTTCGGATTCTGGGTCTCCCTTCCTCTCTGTCCCTCCCCCACTTGCTCTCTCTCTCTCTCAAAAAAAAATAAATAAATAAAAACATAAAAAATTTATAATGTCTACTCCCCACCCTAAAACTGGCCTCTGCCCTTTTGTTCCTGTGTGGGCCAGCGGAGACAAACCTCATGTTACATCCAGGGTTAGCTTCCAGAGTAGATAAAGTTTAGATTTGCTTTTATTTTTTCCCACTGGTTATATAAATACATTATTTGAGTACAGCCAGGAAGAAACAAGCTACCTGACACTTCTGAGATTTTTTGGAAACACTAAAAGTCGCTCTTTGCCCAGAACTGTTGCAGATGATGTGGAGTGTCTGTAAAGGGACATTTTAAGTAAGGGGACCACAATCATAATCGTAAGATAATTTCTTCTTCAGGGCTTTCTTCTAGATGCTGTCCTTTTGAAGCCACGTGCTTTGTTTTCTGGTAGCTCCTTTCCACACACAGGTCCTATTAGCATGCACAAGTTTCGAAGCATTGCACTTCGTTCTTTGATAAAGCAGGAAAGTCTTTAAGACACGATCGTCTTTGTTGATCTGTTCTCATTCTTGTTAAAGGTTTGGCTCTCCAGCTGTAGGAGATTTTCTCCCCCCCCCCCTCGTTTTCTCTTTTAGTTGTCCTCTTTGAGATGAGCATAAAGTATCTGAATTTTCTTGTTTGATATATTGTGTGATGTAGGGTGGTTTTCTGTAGTGGTTTGACCTTTTCAGTGTTCGGTCTGTTGGTAAAGGTGGGAGCTGCCTACCTTTCAGGGTCCCGAGGAATTAGTTTGTGGAAAGGGTGCCACCTTCAGGTAATGGTAAGGAACAGAAAGAAAGCCTTCCTATCCTAACAGCACACGGGGGGGGGGGGGGGGGCTTTCTATCTGCAGCAAACTTTGATATGAATTCAGGTTTTGTTTTAAGTAATTGTGGTGACCCTAGGCTCCCCATCCTCCAGGCTGCGATTAAAACTTTTTAATTACTAAAGAAAAGATTGATCTTCCAGTGAATAAGTATTTGTGCCTGTGCTTTGCACATGATGTAAATTGAGGAGACCATAGGCAGGTCTACCCACAGCTACACCCACGTAAGTATGAATGAACCGCTGAATTTTCTACGCTGTGCCCACTGCCAACATATTAAGAGAGGAAGAATTCAGAAAGTGATTCCAATTGCTTCCCTCCACCTCCTCTGATATTTACCCTCAGAAGAAGCCTAATTTTAAATTCCTTATCTGAGACCAGTAATCAGCAGGGAGATTCCCAGGAAGGCAGACACGATCAGTGTGATTAACGAGAAAAAAAAGGTCATGTTGCCTACAATGGACAGCAGAGAAAACAATTTCTAATTAGCCATACGTAGTAGGTGGACTAAAGACAAACGAATGGGTCCGGGAGGGACCAGACATGGAAGATGGAGAGAGTGCGGGCTCATAGAGCACATGGAAAGGCCCTGTGTGTAGAAGGAAGAGGGGAATGAATTTCCCTCCCACTACAGACCTCACTGTAAACAGTGGCAATCCCAATGGAATTTCCTTTTGAGCAACCTGTCCTCACTTTCTCTTGCTAAACCAGAGGGAATGGAGAAGGAGGGAAATGATCCGTTTTCAGGTCACAGTTGTCCAAATACGAAATGAGTTCCTTCTAAAAGTGGTTGAATTGCCTGTTACCAGTGGGTCCAGCTGTAGGTCGGTGAGAAGCCACTTGGGGGTAGTAAGAGCACATGGCCCGATCAAGCTCACCTCTAGTCTCAGCAACATGAGGGAGAAGCAACAAATCGGCTACAATCAGAAAGTGGTGGGAGTGAAGTCTTTTCTTAATAGCGACAGGCACTGGATAAATTTAAGACTGAATTTAGTTGGTTGGTCCCGAGTAATTTCCTCATGTTCTTTAAGATAATGGATCGTGAAAAACAAAGAAAAAAAAGTGTCCTGCTCCATATAGATTCAGTCTTCTCCTGGGTTAAAAATGAATTTGGGGCCACCTGGGTGGCTCACTCAGTTGAGCGTCCAACTAGGCTCAGCTCATGATATCGGGGTTCATGAGTTCGAGCCCCACGTCGGGCTGGCTGCTATCAACTCAGAGCCTGCTTCGGACCCTCTGTCTCCCTCTCTCTGCCCCTTCCCGGTTCACATTCTCTCTCTCTGTCAAGAATCAATAAAACCTTAAAATAAAAAACAGAAAAACGAATTTGATTTAGAAAACCAACCAGTTTTTAAAATTTACTTTCTAATTTAAATTCACGATAAAATCTAATGCACTTTCTAGTTCAGAAGTCTACAAATAAATAAACTGATGCTGCTTTTTATCTAGATAACATAAATAAATAAATCTTAACATCAGCAGACAAATATAATTAGGAATGTAGGATGTAAGAGAGGATGTTTTCCAGTGATCTCACAGGGTATCTCTGATAAGGTTTCGTCTGTACAGAGAGAATCTCACAATGCAATAAACAGAAAGATGTGATGCACTTAGCGTTTTATTTTTCAAGTATTTTCCAGGTATCTTTTCACCCGTGGCTACCGACAATAAATACCATACCATGTAAAAATTCTCTTCTGCTGACATGAAAAGACAATTCTCCAGGGAAGATGCATAAATGGCCAAGAAACGCACCAGAAGATGCTCAACATCACTAGTCATCGGGGAAATGGCAACCGAAGGTACAATGAGTTAGCACTTCACACACGCTAAAGACGTGGTGAATTTAGAACAAAAGACAAAAAGACAGACGGAAAGAAAGGAAGAAAGAAAGAAAGGAGGGAAGGAAGGAAGGAAAGGAAGGAAGGAAGGAAGAAGAAAGGGAAGGAAGGAAGGAAGGAAGGAAGGAAGGAAGGAAGGAAGGGAAGGCAGGCAAGGAAGGAAGGAAGGAAGGAAGGCAAGGAAGGAAGGAAGGAAGGAAGGAAGGAAGGAAGAAGAAAGGGAAGGAAGGAAGGAAGGAAAGGAAGCAAGGAAGGAAGGAAGGAAGGAAAGAAGAAGAAAAGGAGGGAAGGAAGGAAGGAAAGGAAGGAAGGAAGGAGAAAAGGAGGGAAGGAAGGAAGAAAAGGAGGGAAGGAAGGAAGGAAGGAAGGAAGGAAGGAAGGAAAAATAACAAATGTTGGCGAAGTTGTGGAGAAATTGATAACCTCTTACCTTGCTGGTGGGGATGTAAATTAGCGAGGCCACTGTCAAAAACAGTTTGGCAGGTCCTCAAAGTTAACTGTAAAGTTACCGTGTGACCCAGCAGTTCCATTCTTTGTAGATTTTGGATACTAACCCTTTTTCCGATATGTCATTTGCAAATATCTTCTCCCATTCCATTGGTTGCCTTTTAGTCTTGTGGACTGTCTCCTTTTCTGGGCAGAAGCTTTGTATCTTGATGAGGTCCCAGTAGTTCATTTTTGCTTTTATTTCCCTTGCCTTCGGAGATGTGTCAAGTAAGAAGTTGCTGCAGCTTAGGTCAGAGAGGTTGTTGCCTGTTTTCTCCTCGAGGATTTTGATGGCTTCCCGTCTTACATTTAGGTCTTTCATCTATTTTGAGTTTCTGTTCGGGTATGGTGTAAGAAAGTGGTCCAGGTTCATTCTTCATGTTGCTGGCTAGTTCTCCCAGCACCATTTGCTACAGACTGCTTTTTTTTCCTTTGGATACTTTCTGGTTTGTCGAAGATTACTTGGCCATATATTTGTGGGTCCATTTCTGGGTTCTCTATTCTAGTCCATTGGTCTGTGTGTCTGTTTTTGTGTCAATGTCATACTGTCTTGATGATTAAACCTTTGTAGTACAAGATACAGTCCGAGATTGTGATGCCTCCAGCTTTGGGTTTCTTTTCCAACATTACTTTGGCCTTTTGGGTCTTCTGTGGTTCCATAGAAATTTTAGGATTGTTTGGGCTCTGTGGAGAATGCTGGTGCTATTTTTAACTTTTTTTAATGTTTTTATTTTATTTTTGAGAGAGACAGAGAAAGGGAGAGAGACAGAGAGAGATAGAGAGAGAGAGAGCATGAGTAGGACATGAGCAGGGACAGAGAGAGAATGAGGCACAATTGTAAATGAGATCGATTCTTTGATATCTCTTGCGGTTGCCTCATTGTTGGTGCATGGATATGCAACTGATTTCTGTACATTGATTTTATATCTTGTGACTTTGCTGAATTCATGGATTAGTTCTGGCCGCCTTTTGGTGGAGTCTTTCGGGTTTTCCACGTATTGTATCATCTGTGAAGAGTGAAAGTTTGACTTCTTCTTTGCCAAGTTGGATGCCTTTTATTTCATTTTATTGTCTGACTGCTGATGCTAGAACTTCCAACACTATGTTGAACAACAGCGGTGAGAGTGGACACCCCTGTCATGTTCCTGATCTCGGGGGAAAACTCTCAGTTTTTCCCCCTTGAGGATGATATTAGCTGTGTGCCTTTCATGTATGGCTTTTATGATGTTAAGTTATGTTCCTCCTATCCCGACTTTCTTGAGGGTTTTTATTAAGAAAGGATGCTGTACTTTGTCAAATGTTTCCTCTGCATCCATTGACGGGATCATATGGTTCTTATCCTTTCTTCTATTAATGTGATGTATCACATTGATTGATTTGCGAATATTGAACGAGCCCTGCAGCCCAGGAATGAATCCCACTTGATCATGGTGAATAATTCTTTTTATATGCTGTTGAATTCGATTTGCTAGTATTTTATTGAGAATTTTTGCATCCGTGTTCATCAGGGAAATTGGCCTGTAATTCTCCTTTTTTTGTGGGGTCTCTGTCTGGTTTGGGAATCAAGGTAATGCTGGCTTCATAGAATGAGCCCAGAAACTTTCCTTCCGTATCTATCTTTTGGAACAGCTTGAGAAGAATAGGTATTAACTCTGCTTTGAATGTCAGGTAGAATTGCCCTGGGAAGCCGTCTTGCCCACGACTCTTAATTGTTGGGAGATTTTTGATAACTGATGTAATTTCTTTGCCGGTTATGGGTCTATTCAAATTTTCTATCTCTTCCCTTTTGAGTTTTGGTAGTGTGTGGGTGTCTAGGAATTTGTCCATTTCTTCCAGGCTGTCCAGCTTGTTAGCATATAATTTTCCATAGTATTCTCTAATAACTGTTTGTATTTCTGTGGGGTTGGTTGTGATCTCTCCTCTTTCATTCATGGTTTTATCGATTTAGGTCCTCTCTTATCAAGTTTTTTTTTCAAATTTTACTGGGATGATTAGGGATGACTTAGCAACCAATTGACCCATAATTATTTTCTTTTAATTTTTTTTGTTTGTTTAGAGAGAGAGAGCACTAGTGGAGGAGAGGGGTGGGAGGGGAGAGAGAAAGAAAGAAAGAAAGAGAGAGAGAGAATCTCAAGCAGGCTTCATGCTCAGCGCAAAGCCTGACTTGGAGCTTGATCCCACGACCCTGGGACCAGGACCTGAACTGGAAATCGAGTTGATCAACCAACTGACTGAGCCACCCAGGTGCCCCCCATCATTTTTTTCTAATTTGGCATAGACATCAATAAAGGTACAGATTATATAGATAAACAGTTTCCGTTCATTCTTCTTTCAGTTACACATGGACGTATTTTAGTTTCACAATACATAAATATTTTCAGTCCGGTATCACAAGGTCCCTTCATTGTTATTTTATTTTTTTCCTTTTCATTATCATCTTCAAAATGATCTTAGCAACGCAACGAAATTAGCACTTAGAGATAATATTTATAACTTGCTCGTCACATTCTCTTCCTATCAAACAATGTCATACATCTTTTTATTTATTAAGCATTTTCTCTTTTATTTACCAAAAATAAAGTTTGATGGTTTACAGAGATCCTACACAGTTTCCCAAGTTATTCTGAGGTATTTTGTAATTTTTGTGGCTGGCGTAGTTATTTTTTAAAAATATGTCCTTTTCTGTTGATATTTAATATTTGAACAGAATATGTGTTTTCTGGGACAATATTGTATATTTTAGAACAAGATGATTAAATTAATTTTCTAAAAGCACAAAAATCGTATGCATTTTTAGTTACCTTGATGTGTTCAAGTCTAAGAAAAAAATCTATCCCCTGATGTAGCTTTTTCTGCTGTTTCTTCTTGTACATTCACCTGTATTTTTTTATGTAATCTGAAGTGTATTTTCTATCTATAATGTTTTTTTTTTTCTTATGAACTTGAAATATGGCTTTTGGCCCAGTTTACTCTTTGACTTTTTTGGATACTAACATCACAACACCTGCTTTCTTTGTGTTGTCAATTTGTTTGTACTTTTCTCACCCCTTTATTTTAAAACTTTTTGTTTATCATGCTTTAAGTATTTATTCTTTATTAAAGAAGAGAAGGAGATAGATTCACTGTGCCATTCGAGGGAAAGATACTAATAAAAATGACTTTTGATTTTTAGACCGACTAATTGGGTTAATGCGACACCAGTTGCTAAGCGAGGGGACACTTCTAGAACAATAGGTTTTGGAAGGCCAGATATAAGACCGTTTGGGAGACTCTAAGCTGGCGACAGAGATGTTGAGTAGACAATTAGATCAATCTGGTGTTCGAGGTTAGAGGTTAGGGCAGGAGATATAATGTTGAGAGTAGCCAGTTTAGGGATATTATTTGAACCCACGAGACTTCGTGTGATCACCCAAGGTAAGGCATAGAGTGAAAGGAACAGAGGTTTTGGGATTAAGCTATAAGACATTCTAACATTTTTATGATGGAAAGAAAAGACTCCACCAGCAGAGACCATGAACAGGCAGCAGTAAAGTAAGAGGAAAACCAGGAGAGTATATTTTCGTAGAAGCGAGGAGGGGAAACTTTCTTTTATTTTTATTTAATGTATTTATTTTAAAATTAATTAATTCATTATTATTTTCCTTTTTTTAGAGAGAGAGCATGAAAGTGGGGGAGAGAGGCATACAGAGAGAGAGAGAGAGAGAGAGAGAGAGAGAGAGAGAATCTCAAGCAGGCTCCACACTCAGTTTGGAACCCACATGGTACTTGATCTCAGGACCCTGGGATCGTGACCTGACCTGAAATCAAGAGTCAGATGCTTAACCCTCTGAGCCACCCAGGTGGCCCAGGTTTGTCATTGTCATTGGAATGATGGAAAGCTGGAGTAGAGTGGGCTGAGGTGTGAATAAGAGGGAAGGCGCAAATTCAATGTCACCTGAAGAAACAAAAGCTGAGATGGAAAACTATGCGCAGAGAAAGCTCTCCATTTTCTAATAGCATAGAAAAGTACAGAAAAGCTGAAAAAGAGATATAATATACTAAAAATCAACAGGGGTTATGTTATCTCTGAGCAGCGGGATAATGCTTGATTTCTATTTTCTTCTTCACACAATTTTCATACTTTCTACATTTTTACAACAGTTATGTGTTATTTGTGTCACTCTGAAAATGCAATAAATAGTATTTGAGATGCAAATCTCAGACATTGAACAATTTGAACGAATTATTTCATGTTTGATGAAATTGAGGTATTTGAATATGATTATGTCAATGATCCTAAATGTATTAGGCCAACACATTATGCTTTTAGAAAAGAGAACTAGAGAGAAATTCAAACACATGGTAAGATCTTTGACCTGTCATTAAATCATTAGCTGAACAGAATATGAATCTTTCTGAAGTGAAAAGGCTATTAATGGACATTTTTGTACATAGATTCAGTATAATTAAATTTTATAGTTCGCCTGACAATTTTTACTCTAGATCTAACTTGTGGTGGTTTTGTTTTTCTTTTTCTTTCTTTCTTTCCTTCTTTCTTTCTTTCTTTCTTTTTCTTTTTCTTTCTCTCTCTCTTTCTTTTCTTTTTTTTTTTTTTACAAATATGGTTTAGGAACTGATCCCATATTTAAATGTACTTAAATATAATTACAATTTTCAATTCCTGAGAATTCTTGACGACTCTTAAATACGAAGTAAGGTTAATATCCCCATAAATTATGGAAGCTCTTTTTAAACAAGACTACAGCTGATTAGCAGTTATCACCAGAGACCAAAAATGTCTAAATACCATAAGACTGGTATTCTATACACAGACGTTACTGTTGATTAAACTCTAATCTTTTCCTACTTTTTTTTTTCAGTTTTATATTTGTCTCCATTTCCCTGAGCACTGGTATACTTTTATACGAACTGTAATATTGCTTTATTGCCTATGATATGAAAAGGAAAAAACTGAGATATGATTAATTTTGTGGCCTTTTCCTTTGTGAATCTGCCATAGGGGTTGTTCTGAGATTGTGGGCAAAAGATGTTTGGCGTCTGAATATTCCGAAAGATTTTGGTTTAATATTCCGAAAGATTTTGGTTTCAAAGCCATTGAATTCATTTTCTTTTTTTTACATGCTTATTTATTTATTTTGAGAGAGAGAGAGAGAGAGAGAGAGAGAGAGAATCCCAAGCAGGCTCCACAGTATCAGTGCAGAGCCCAACAAGGAGCTCGAACTCACGAACTGTGAGATCATGACCTGAGCTGAAATCAAGAGTCGGACGCTTAACCGACTGAGCCACTCGGCCCCCCCTCATTTTCTGTTTATGGTCATTTTAAGCAGAAATGAGAGAATGGTATCAATTCGGGTCCAATAAAGGAAAAGTTTAGACCACTTCGTTGTGCTTGTGCACAGCATTGCAAACGTAAGTTAACTTTGTCTCTCATCATTCTTCACATTCAAACTCCAGAATTCTCACTGCTACTCTGGCTTGATCCTAAATTGCACAGGAAAGGGGAGTGTGCTGTCTATGACTTCTCAAGAGAAGTCTCCTCACAGATTGTCAGACGTGAGATAGAAGAAAGAGCATCAACCTAGGGGTAAGAATACCCAGATTATGTTGCTGTGCTTCAGCTTGCTTCAAGTGTATGTGACGATGGGCACACGATTAGATCTCGTGGCACTTTGGTTTCCTCATAGAAATATATGTGCCTGTGAAACGGAGGCCATAATGTTTCTTACTTCATGAACCACGGTGATGATGAAATTTGGAGACGATTTTGTAATATACCTAACAAGAGTTTCTACCTGGGGCACCTGGGTGGCTCAATCAGTTAAGAGTCCAACTCTTGGGGCGCCTGGGTGGCTCAGTCGGTCAAGCGTCCGACTTCGGCTCGGGTCATGATCCTGTGGTTCGTGAGTTGGAGCCCCGCGTCGGGCTCTGTGCTGACGGCTCGGAGCCTGGAGCCTGCTTCGGGTTCTGTGTCTCCCTCTCTCTCTGCCCCTCCCCCCCCTCAAAAATAAATAAATATTAAACAAGTTAAAAAAAAAAAGAGTCCAACTCTTGATTTTGGCTCAGGTCATGATCTCATGGATCAGATCATGGGATCAAGCCCCACGTTGGGCTCTGCACTGACAGCATGGAGCCCGCTTGGGATTCTCTCTCTCTCTCTCTCTCTCTCTCTTCGCCCCTTCCCTCCCTTGGCCCTGCTCACACACACTCTCTCTCTCTCAAAATAAATAAACTTAAAAAAAAAAAAGCCCAGAGTTTCTAACTTATAAGAGGTGTTAAATAAACATCATCTCGCTCCTGCGAGAAAGACCCATGGAGCTCATCAAATCCAGGATCCACTCCCACTGTGCCCCTTTCAGGTCCTGTGGTTGAATAACTATTTAAGTTGAGCTATTTAGCTATTTACGTTGAGCTATTTAACTCCTCCAGCCCCAAGCATTCTGTTAAAAGAAGATAATACGGTTACCTACCCATTGACACTCTCCTGAGGATTTCAGCATAGTGTGGTATAACATATATATAACATGTATCGCCAAGTTTCTCGCAAGGCGATAAGTACAAAATATTATTATTAATGGTTTATCTAAAGCTTCCTTTAAATAGGTACCAACACTAATATATGCAGGCTGTGAGCTACACAATTGTTCCCATTCCGCCTTCTTTGTTTTTTTCAGCAAACATTGTGAAGCCACCCCAAACCTTCACGGAAAGGCACAAAAGAGCCGTCACAGTGTATCGATTTGGGCTGGATGGGGACAATACTTTATAGACGATTGTCATGATCCAAGGAGAGAAAGATACAGAAAATAAGTTTGCCATAGGAAACTCAGTAAAGTTTGCCAAAACCCTTCCTCTTCCTTTGAAAGATCAAATACGTTCCCATTTTGAGTGAATACAATGGGATGAATGGGTCAACTTCCCGGTTCATTCATATTCTATGACAAAGTGTTTCTCGTAAAAGGCTGTATGCCCCGGGGCACCTGGGTGACTCATTCGGTTAAGCCTTGGACTTTTGATTTCAGCTCAGGTCATGATCTCCCGGTTCCTGAGTTCAAGCCCCGTGTTGGGCTGTGCCGGGACAGCGCAGAGCCTGTTTGGGATTCTCTCTCTCCCCTCTCTCTATGCCCCTCCTCCCCCACCTCTCTCTCAAAATAAATAAATGAACTTTAAAAAAGAAAAGTTGGGATGCCTGGGTGGCTCAGTCAGTTGACCGTCCGCCTCTTCATTTTGGCTCAGGTTGTGATCTCATGGGTTCATGAGTTCAAGCCCCGTGTTGTTTTCTGTGCTAACTGCAGAGCCTCTTTGGGATTCTCTCTCTCTCTCCCTCTCTCTCTGCCCCTCCCCACCTCTCTCTCTCTCAAAATAAATAAACTTAAAGTAAGAAAAAGGGTATATGCCCATATATGTCACATATACAGTCAAGTGAAATGCTGAAGTACTTACATGGAGCATTCTGGCCCATTCTCTTACGTCATTAAAAAAAATATATAGCTACTAACTTAAAGGGAAATCTTTCAACCTGAACTTTGTAAAAGTCTGCCTCAATTTTTTCTTTTAATTTGCACGTTGAGATACTTCATAATGAAAAGTGGCTTTAAAATACTGACACTGCGGAATGACAGATTTTAAAAGGATGAGTTCGACAGCAAAATGAAAAAGAAATTCAGCAATTTGATTTTTCTCCAGCTTTACTGAGGTATAATTGACCAAAAAAAAAAAAGGTATTTATTTGAGGCGTGCAATGTAATGGTTTGATATGTGTATACACCGTGGAATGATTACTACAATCATGTCAACTGACACATTCATCACCTTACATAGTTACTGCTTGGGGTGTGTGTGTGTGTGTGTGTGTGTGTGTGGTGTGGTGAGAACACTTAAGAAGTACTCTCTTAGCAAATTTCAAGTATGCAATCGAGTATTGTTAATTACGATCGCCATGCTGTAGATTACATTTTCAGAACTTACTCATCTTATAACTGTAAATCTGTACCCTTTGACCAACATCTGCCCATTTCCCTGCCCCCAATCCCTGGTAACTACTGTTTTGCTCTCTGATTCAACATGGTTGACTTTTGCACCTTCCACCTATGAGATCATCCAGTATTTGTCTTTCTCCGTTTGACTTATTTAATTGAACTTAATGTCCCTGTATTTATCCACGTGGTCACAAATATATATATATATATATATATATATATATATGAATATTTTCATCCATAAAAAAGGAAAAAATCCTGCTATTTTTTATGCAGGATTATATTATTTTATATATATATACATATCACATTTTCTTTATTCAGACACGTAAGTTGATTCTGTATCTTGGCAGTTTTGCATAAGGCTGCAGCGAACGTAGAAAGGCAGTTATCACTCTGAGATATTGATTCTATTTTCTTTAAATTTTTTTAATGTTTTATTTTATTTTTGAGAGACAGAGACAGAGACAGAGCATAAGCAGGGGAGGGGCAGAGAGAGAGCAAGAGACCCAGAATCGGAAGCAGGCTCCAGGCTCTGAGCTGTCAGCACGTGAGAACATGACCTGAGCCGAAGTCGGGCACTGAACCGACTAAGTGATTTTATTTTCTTGAAATAAATGCCCAGGAGCACTTGGGTGGCTCAGTCAGTCAGTTGAGCGTCTGGCTCTTGATTTGGGCTCAGGTCGGGATCCCATGGGTTCACGAGTTCAAGCCCCATGTCAGGCTCCCTGCTGACAGTGCAGAGCCTGCTTGGGATTCTCTCTCTCCCTCTGCCCCTCCTCCACACAAGTGCTCTCTTTTTCTCTCTCAAAATAAATAAATAAACTTTAAAGACATACATACAGACATACCCAGAAGTGAGACTGCTGAATCATATGGTAGTTCTGTTTGTAATTATTTGAGGAGCCTCCACATTGTTTTCCACCGTGGCTGCACCAATTTACCTTCCCACCAACAGTGCACAAGGGGTCCCTCTGTTTCACATCCTCCCCAACATTTGTTATTACTTGTCTTTTTGATCATAGCCACCCTCACGGGTGTGAGGTCATATCTCATTGTGGTTTCTATTTGCATTTACCTGACACTTAGCGATGTGGCGTACCTTTCCATGTACCTGTTGGTCATTTATATCTCTTCTTTGGAAAAATGGTCCGGTCCTTTGACCGTTTTTAAATCAATTATTTGGTTATTATTAGTATTATTATTTGCTATCGAATTGTATGAGTTCCTTACCTATTTTGGGTATTAACCTCTTACCCGATGTATGGTTTGCAATTTTGTTTTTCCCATTTGGTAGGTTGCATTTTCATTTTGCTGATGAATTCCTTTGCTGTACAGAAGCTTTTTAGTTTGATATAGACCCATTTGTCTGTTTTTGCTACTGTTGCATTTGGTGGCATACCCCCAAAATTATTACCAAAACCAATGTCAGGGAGGCTTTTCTCTGTGTTTTCTTCCAAGAGTTTTGAAGTTTCCAATTTTACATTTAAGTCTTTAACCAAGTCTGAGTTGATTTTTGTATGTTATACGATAAGGGTCGTATAACAAGGCTACAAAGGAATTTCCTTCCTCTGTATGTGGATATCTGTTTTCCCAGCACCATTAATGAAGAGACTATCCTTTCTTCCATCATATATTTTTGGTGCTTTCATCACAGATTAGTTGATTGCATATTCATGGGTTTATTTCTGGGTTCTCCATTCTGTTCTCATGGTCTATGTGTCGATTTTTATGTTTTGATTACAGTAGCTTCATAATACAGTTCGAAATCAGGAAGTGTGAGGCTTCCAACTTTGTTCTTTCTCAAGATTGCTTTGGCTATTCAGGGTCTTTTGTGGTTCAATGTGGAAAATAGAATCTTTTCAAATAACGTTGCCTTGTTCTACTGTTTATACACACTCGGTGAAAAAAATAATAGAAACTGAAGAGTGTCAATGGAAAACATCACTGGCAAGTCAGTGATACCTACCATTAGCGTAAAATATGTTTAGAAAAATAAAAAAGCATTAGTTTGCATTTGTTGACAAGGCAACTATAATTGTAGTATGGATGATTCGACAAATTACTACGCAGAACTCATTCAAATAGGCAGTGCTTGTGCATAAATTCCTCCTGAAGTTAATAAAAACAACTTTAGTGGTGCCTGGGTGGCTCAGTCAGTTAAGCATCTGACTCTTGATTTCAGCTCATGTCATGATCTCACCGTTGGTGAGTTCGAGTCCCATGTCGGGTTCTGCCCTGACAGTGTGGAGCCTGCTTGGGATTATCTCTCTTTCTCTCTCTCTCTGCCCCTCCCCTGCTCATGCTGTCTCTCTCTTTCTCTCTCTCTCTCCTCCTCCCCCTTCTCCAAAACAAATAAACATAAAAAACAAAACAAAACAAAACAAAAACAAAAACAAAAACAAAACAAAGGGCCAGCAGGAATATTCTAAGGATGTTGAATTTTTTGATTTGTTACTATCTTGATTCTGGTGATGGCTTTATGGATGTGAACATATGGCAAAACTTACCAAACTGAACACTTTAGAAGCAAACATTGCAGTTTATTACCTATCAATTATACCTCAATAAAGCTATTAAGAAAAGAACGTGTTCTGTGTCCTGTCTATATTAGTGAACCGTAGCAACATGGACCCTAGATGGTATGGTTCACACTTGATAGACAGGATTTCCTTAATGTCCCTTATCGTAAGGCACCAGAATTCTATTTTCAGGGAATCATTATTTCAGAGTTCAATAACTCCTCCATCTCCTAACACAATCTAAGCCTAGAAATATCTGAAGAGCAAAGGAATAATTTGTGGAGTGAAATTTTCAAGTAATTGTGTATCTGTCATTGGCCACAATCTATGTGTGAGAAATTTGTACGTATTTGGGGAAGTGATAGATAGGAGCAAGCCGTCGAGGGAGCAAATGCACCTATTTAAGAGCAAAGTATTAGTTACTCATGCATTACTGTTTCAACAAGTGTTTGGTCAGCACCTACTATGCTCCAGCCTGTTCAAAGCACTGGGGATTCAAAGTTGCAAGAAACAGGCTAAAACTTGGTTCGTTATAGGGGATTTTTTTAAATGTTTATTTATTTATTTCTTTATTTATTTACAGAGAAAGTACGAGCAGGGGAGGGTCGGGGAAAGAGGGAGACAGAATCCCAAGCAAGCTCCACGCTCTCAGTGTGGAGCCCAAAGTGGGGCTCCAACTCACGGGCTATGAGATCATGACCTGAGCCGAAATCAAGGGTCGGTTGCTTGACCGACTCAGCCACCCGAGCGCCCCCAAAATCGGGGATTTTGAATACATCCCGTTTTCCTCGGAATTTTAGGCTAGGAAAAATTAAATAAGAAACCAACCCCATAAGAGGTGAGGTCTTGAGGATAATCAGAAAGGCAAGGGTTGCAGAGCCCGAACAACCCGAGTTTGAAATCGGCCTCCATTCGCTACTTGGGTGACTTTGGGCAAGTTAGTTAACCCATATAAGTTAGTTAGGTGCTTTCTCTAAAGCATCGACTTCCTTACCCATCAATCAGAACTGATAACGACGACTTGGAAACGTTACTGTGAGCGTGTAATGAAGGAACGTCCACATCTCATCCTTTCCTTACGGAAATAGCAAAGGCAGCCATACTTCTGGTGCTTTGGCACAGGCCCTCTATCCTGTTACCTTTGTTCTGAACTGGCGACCTCTTTCCGTCTGAGTTTGCTGAATTCGTTGTCACTGCATTTTTAGGCCTCCAAATGCAGTGTCGTAAAAAGCTCATTTCTTCCCCCAGGTTCCTCACGGTCTAGGAAGAGAAGCAGGCAAAACTAAACTAAACTAAACTAAAAGCACCTCGCCCCAATCCTGTGCGATATGGTACCTGCCGTGGTACACAGAAACGCAGAGTGCTGTGATGAAACGCGGGAGGGGCATCTAAGCAAGACTGCAAAGGAGGTTCAGTGATGGCTTTCCGAAGCAGACGATATGAAGAACAACCAGTAATTTTCTACAAAATATGGAGATTCATGAAGCCAGAAGTCGTCTCGTTGTAAGCCAATGGCTGACCTTTTCATGTCTGGGACAGCACCCCAACATTCTTTTATAACCATTCCATTCGGTAGCAACCCCTCCAACATACTTAATCAAGAAAAGGTCTTCTTAGATTCATTCAAGAGAATAGGCATTTCCATTGCAGCCTCAATGTCAGGGATTTACGTTTATACTCTTAGAGAGGCGCCATCACCTATTTTGGTGGTTCTCATTCTTGGCTGCACACAATTGCCTATGTGAGGGGCTTAAAAATACAGATTCCTTGCTCTCACCCCAGACAGATGAAATCAGATTCTTAGGGGATGAGGCCCAGACATCCGTATTTTGAAGAGCTCCCCAAGCAATCCCAATGCACAATGGATGTTAAAAATAAATGCTATAGTAGGATAAACAGCTTTCACAGGACATGTGTTCTCTTCTCATGGTTCAGTCCTGAACTTGCCCTGTGACTTGAGTGAATCATTGCATTTTCCTTGTCCTTAATTTCCTTGCCTGCAGGATGAGACGATCTCCAAGGTCTAACATCCTCATCCCATGGCTCTCTTACTTTATTTCTGGACAGTGTTTCTTCTGCTCGTTTACCAGAGTACAAACTTTGGTATTTTGATTGCTGTTCTATTTACTTTATACAAACACATGGAGATTCTCAAATTGATTTATGCTGTGGATGAAAATTAACATTCTCAAGGAAAAGATTGGGCCAAAGAAAATTTTTCAAAGGCTTATGTAATGAAATCAAATAGAATAACACTTGAGAGAACAGTTTTTCATGTAATGAGAGAATCCAGATTGTGATATATTGGAAGGGGTTACTCTCTAAGGGGCAGCACAGTGATAGATGGGGGAGCATTAGAACAGCCAAACTCACTACCTATTTCGAACTTAAGCTAAAGGAAAACTGAACTTCTCAGGTGCTACATATGCTTTGTGTTTATATCTCTGGAAAGGTCAACGGATAGACCCCGAGAGGACTTGTTGGTGAGGACCAATTTCAGTTTTACTTCTCATAAAAATACACCTGAAATAGATGCAGCGTCTCACAGACAGGTCATTGTGGCTATAATTCCGTAGAAGAAATTAGAATGATCTTAAAACCGGAACCTCTGTGGCCTATAAAGTGCTGTCAGTGTTACGAACATCATCATCTGTACTAAAACTTTTCGCAAGACAATCGAATGCCCTGAAATGGCCAGATCATCGTTAATATAATCCCAAGGAAAGTATGGTTGATGAGTCAGAATGCCTGTCAGTCATTCTAGTCTTTGAGGTCAATAGTCAGTGAGGTTCATACACTGATCGCAGGGGAAATCATGGATGGGACCTGCAGCATGACTGGAAAGAAAGAAGAAATGTCCAATCCCTTAATTTGCCTTGGTCCGCTCGTTCAACGTTATCCACACTGGAAAAAGCACAAGAAACAATGGAACCGAAATCCAGGATAATTGAGGAGATAGGAAGTACCTGGCTTCTTGAAGGGAACTCAAGTTTCCAGGCCCAGATAAATTGGTTCCCAGCTTGAGAGACCAGCTTATGGTCTACGCAAGACAGGTGTAGCTGCTGAAGGTCACGGAGAAGTTTAGAGGGTTGAAAAAGAGTGAATACATGTTCTCATTCTCTTCTGCCACAGGGGAAAGGAAACATCCAAAGCTCTATACACTTAGGAAAAAGTTGCCCAGTAGCATAAGAAAGGACTTTGGAATGGCTTCAAATCTCCGCCGCATCCCGGCGGCCTGGAGGGGATCTTTGCTCTGTGAGTCACGGTTTTCTCGGTTGTAAAATAAAGATACAACATCAATCTTACAGTTTTGTGGTGAAGATGGAGGGCGCTGTATGAATGGCTCAGCAGAAAACTGGGTGCCTCATAGGTGTTCAAAAAATAACAGCCCCTCTATTACTAAAACAGATTGCGCCTGAGGCTTGATTATTTTGACACTCATTCTTGGGTTTCTGGGAGCCTTGAAGAATAGCTTTATTGCGAAGATACGTTGTATCATCACCAACGCTGATACCGTCCCGGGATGGGTAGATTTTCACCTTCTGGGGACAGACATTTTGAGAGAGGTGATTTTTTTTTTTTTATTAATAATGCTAAGCGATGTAACGTTTTGGATTCTGTCTGTAGTGAAAAACAAAAACAAAACAAAAAACCAAAACCCTCCCAAGCTGCCTGTTTAAAAGAAAACAAGAGTTAGCGTTTGTTTCATCTTGTTTCGTTTTCTAGGTGACCTCACAACTTCTTTTGCCGTCCTTTTTGGCTGGTTTTTTTGGACGCCTGTGCGTCCTCTATCCCGTGAGGGTGGCACTCAACGGTGGTGATAAATGCGTGTATTTTGGAAACTGAGCTGGGAGGAAATGGAAAATAAAGATGCAAAATATCGCTCACAGTAATCTCATTCTGAAGCTGTAAGGCACACAGGTCTTAATGACACAGTACAAGAAGAGGGTTCACAGCACAAAAATAGAGGTGATGGGAAACATACTGTGTTTTTTGTTCTCTAAAGTTTAGCTCTGTAACTTGGGCCGAGGGCTAGAAAACTCCTTCCTTCTGAAGTGTAGGTAACTTGTTATTGAACAAAACAGGCAGGCACCCCAAATAAATGTGCATTTAATATATACATGAATGAATGAAGAATATATTTCATAATCTGGTGCAAACATACAGCGTGTACAACAGGGTAGGAGATCATCGTTGACTTAATTTAAAGGCACTATTTAGTGCCCAAACCTAGTAAACGCTCAACATACTTTGACGTAAGGATATTGATAATCTAGATAAGTCGCCCCTGAATTAAGGTAAGCAAAACAAATTATTCGAAACATTTGTTGGGATGCATCTGAATTCAGGACATGAGCACCTGGCATTCGCGTCTCGAAAAAGACAAACTACCAATAGTCCTAGCCTTTGCCAACAACTGGCTTTGTAGCGATTCACTCAATATCTGAGCCTCAGAGTTCCTATCTATAAAATTAGGGACTTTCCCTAAATCATCCTTAAATTCCTTTCTGGCATTCTTTGCAAGTCTATAATTCTATGTAAATAACACATAGGCTTAAATTTTATATAATTTATATATGCAACCCCCTCAAAGCAATACAATGTCAGCCAACTTTTCTCAAAAATAAATTTTACGTATATATGTGTGTGTGCGTGTATCTATATGTGTAGATATAGATATAGATACAGATGTAGTTATATCTACACTATACAGATATAGATCTATATCTACACATACAGATATAGGTATGTTATAATTCTGGAATACCACGAGGTAAGTGTTGTGTACTTGTTTGCCTGTCTTCAAAAATGAAAGCTAGGGGTGTCTGGGTGGCTCAATCGGTTAAGTATCTGACTTCGGCTCAGGTCATGGTCTCACGGTTCGTGAGTTCGAGCCCCGGGTCGGGCTCTGTGCTGACAACTCAGAGCCTGGAGCCTGCTTCGGATTCTGTGTCTCCTTCTCTCTCGGCCCCTCCCCAACTTGCGCACGCTCACATGCTCTCTCTTTCTCTCTCTCTCTCTCTCTCACAAAAATAAATATTTAATTTTTTTTAATTGAGAATTAAAAAAAAAATGAGAGGTAAAGTTTCTGGTGATTCGGCCTGTCTGCTGCCTTCCAGTGAGCACGGTGTGCCCACGTTTATGGTGATGGGACTACATTGGCCTCAGGAGTCTAAAACTGAATAAAGTCCAGAAGCCTGCTTTTTTGCTCCTTCCAAACAAGGCTAAATTAGATGTTTCATCTTATAACTCTAATGTGAGGAAGTGAGAGGCAGAAGTACCACCTGCCGTCTGCCCACCCCTTCTTAAACCAAGGTAACAGACCAGAATTAAGGGTTCTGATGGCTCTGAACCGTCTACCCTTTGTAAATGTGGACAGGACACAGGTGGGCACTATGCTGATAGATGAGTCCACCGACGGATATGGAATTTTCCTAGTACATAAAGTACAACCAGAGAGGACACCTTTTGATAGAGTCCCGTGACAGTTCATACAAGTCTGAGGAAAGCAGTTACAAACAACGCTGCTTTTGCAAAAGTATTCTCTTTGCTGAATCAGTATAGAAGTTGGAAAATGGTTTTGGGTCCATTTCGTTGAGCGTTGGCTCTTAACAACGGTCCTGGGATCATAATAACAATGGTATTCTGGGGTGCTTGGGGGGCTTAATCTGTTGACCTTCTGGCTCTTGGTTTGGCTCAGTTCATGATCTCAAGGTTCGGTTCGTGAGTTCGAGCCTCGCATCTGGTTCCGCGGGAGCCTACTTAGGATTCTGTCTCTCTCTCTCTCTCTCTCTCTCTGCTCCTCCCCCGCTTATTCTCTCTGTCTCTCTCAAAATAAATAAATAAACTTAAAAAAATAAAGAAACCACAACGGTATCCTAATAAAACATTGGACATAGCCATTAGTTACAGAACGTTTGTCGTTTTTAAAGAAAAAAATATCGAGCTTAAAGAATCGTATGCTTTGAAAATACAAAAGCAGAGTAACCAAATATTGTTTAAATCTTCCATTTTACCAAGGAAGAGACTGAGGTCTAGAACCCTTTAGTGATACATTTTACCAAGGAAGAGACTGAGGTCTAGAACCCTTTAGACCATATGGGAAAATACTTTATGGGGATTTTTTTTTTCATTACGCATATAATGGACATAGCTCTCATTCAAGGAAACAATACGTCTCAAGTCATCGCTTGGGGAACACAAACATCTTAGACGTCCGAACCTTTTAATTTAACATGCAAAGGCATTAACTATACTTACTTTCCAAAAGCTTTGATTTTTGATGTTCTAATTTACGTGTTGTATACAATTCGACCGTATGTGATTTGATAATTGTCACAAAGATTCAAGCTCACAGCTTACTCAAGTCATATTTCTCCCTATGATGAGATCAGTGTGGTAGGCTTTGAGACAGATATTTTCAATTCTTGACTCTATCTGAAATATATAATCAGAAACATAGGGGTTTCATCCGTTCACTGTCTGCTCTGAAACGTGTATAGTTTCACATACAAAATGACAGGGAAGTCATCCTTTATATGTTCATTTTTACTTATACCTTTATCTTTTCCTATCCACCGTTTCGTATTTTTTTCCTCATCAACAAGCCCACAATAAAAACGGATATTTGGAAGCTGGGTTTTTCTATCTTCTCTATATTACTTATTTCTAATTAAAGTGTCTCCTTTTATTGACACATGCATTAATCTTACATGCTAGCCAATAACAGAAGTATACCCACAGAGATGGTTCATGAAGAGGTGGCTTTTCCCCTGAAATATACCTATGAAATATTCAGCCCTCTCTTATTTTTCTTTTAGAATCATATACAAAATAATCTTTGGGGAGACGCAAATTAGCTCAGGTACGGAGAGCGAGCACCTCATTAAAATGTTCCTGGGTAATAAGCATGCTGAAATGCCTCATGTGTAAGTAGGTGGCACAGATGGGTAATTTGAATATGCATATATTCCTGCCTTTATGTTGCTCTGCCCTACTTAAACTACCATTCATTTGAGTTAATGCCACAGCGTATCTATCCTTCTCTACACTGCATCCAGAGTTCAGGCGGAAATTATTCCTCTGTGCTGTATTATGGATGAAAGATTTGAGTAGGATTTTTTTTTTTTCGGTGCCAGTCTTAATAACATGCAACGGAAGCATCCACACTCACCATTACACCTAGGGAGCGTGGGTGTTCTCAGATCATCTCAACACCGCCTGGTATCTCTTTTTAGCCCATAAAACATCTGGCCTGGCTGTTGATTACCATGGTTCCAAACCCACAAACAAACCTGATGAATTCTCTGCATGCTAGATCATGTCAGATTTCAGTAAATTATCATCTTGTGACACGTAGTCATTTCCGGCTACCCAGCAGCGATTAAATCCCAAATGAACCAGCGCACGGAAGGAAATTAGCTTAACTCTTACAACATGCTGAATTCCTCAAAGTCGTACAATTCTTTCTAAAACAAACAGACACAAGACGATGGCATGAGTGTACAATAACAAAACTTGATGTGAGTCTAAATCCATTTGCTCATTTAGCTCATTCCATGTCTTTCCTTAATAAGAAATAGAAAAAGTTGGGGGAGCACATATCCCTATATAACAAATTACGGAATACCTTTTCTTTGTCTTTCCTTTTCACAACACGAAGAGAAAAGAACATTGCCCTGGCTCTTCTCGACATTTGTTTTTCCTTGCGATTTCTAGAATTCCTACTGTGAACCAGAATGGTGAAACAATTAGCGTGCACACTTTTGTTGTACACGGTCTCACATTTCATTAAATCAGTGTCATTATCACATTGCGGGATTTGTCTTTCTGGAAAATTTCTGTCTTTTCCTCCTGTTCTCCTCTGTCTTTTATACTTTTCCTAATGCGGATACACGTTTCTACTTAGGTCTCAGGTTTTAATCCAAGGTTGAACAGGTGTTGGTGAAGATTGTTGTTTTGTTGGGGCCCCTGGGTGGCTCAGTCGGTTAAGCGTCCCACTCTCGATTTCAGCTCTGGTCATGATCTCGCGGTTCCTGAGTCCCAGCGTCACATTGGGCTCTGTGCTGACAGTGCAGAGCCTGCTTGGAATTCCCTCTCCCTCTCTATGTCCCTCTCCCACTCCTGCTCTCTCTCTCTCTCTTTCTCAAAATAGATAAGTAAACCTAAAAAAAGATTGTTGGGGCGCCTGGGTGGCTCAGTCGGTTGAGCGTCCAACTTCAGCTCAGGTCATGATCTCACACTCTGAGTCCGAGCCCCGTGTCGGGCTCCGTGCTGACAGCTCGGAGCCTGGAGCCTGCTTCGGATTCTGTGTCTCCCTCTCTCTCCGCCCCCTCCCCTACTCATGCTCTGCCTCTCTCTGTCTCAAAAATAAAACATAAAAAATAAAACATTAAAAAAAAGATTGTCGTTTTGTTGGTATTTTTAAAAAAATTTACATTTTTTTAAAGTTTATTTATTTATTTTGAGAGAGAAAGAGAGAGGCAGAGGGAGAGGGAGAGAGAGAGAATCCCAAGCGGGCTCCACACAGTCAGCACAGAGCCCATTGTGGCGCTCAAACACACGAACTGTGAGGTCATGACCTGAGCCAGAACCAAGAGTCGGACTCTTAACCGACTGAGCCACCCAAGCATCCCAAGATTTTTGTTTTATAAGTTCTTGTGAAGAGCAGCAGTGGGGCATGAAGTGTAGGGGAAGAGTTAGAAAGAATGGAATAATGGAAGGGAAGAAGATTTCATGGCTCACAACTGCCTAGTTGTCAGACTCCTGGCCTCTCATCAGGGTGATACCGATCCATAAGTGTAATTATGGCCGTTTGGGTGACATCCGTTAGAGAGGTGCAAAGGAAACGGAGCCAACCAAAGGAACGATATCTACGGTTAGAGAAGACAGACTCCACCTAAGACTAAGAACAGAGAAGAACAATTTTTCCCAGCTGTGCATTCAAAGCAACCTGACCAAGTTCATCAAACGCATTACTACAGAAAGCTTTGTATGCTTTTGGAAGAGAGCTACGGTCCAGGAGTTTGTCTTTCCAAAGTACAGGCAAATGTATTGCAGGTCAAAAGATCGTCTGTACCCCCTGAGGTGCCGGCAACTTGAAATTCAGTTTTCAATAAGAATGCAGTGATAACTTAGTTCTTCTTTCAAGTGTGGGAGGTTGGGTTCACTAGGAAATGGAGTTGGAGATGTAGATGTGCTGTTGAAAGTTAGGGATAGAACGCACATTTGGCGGGGGCAGGGGGCAGGACTGGGAAAAGGGAGAAATTGGATCGTGATGACGTCACAGCCAAGGCGTCAGCCGATCTCCCAGGGAGCTCTGGGGCAGGAATGGCTTTTCAGAACGTTCTCAAGTTGACACAAGACGAAATGGCCCTTGGCCCTTGGCCCTTCACACTGACCAGTCATTGGATGCCAGGTGACCTTGGGGAGAGGGCGTGACTCGGGTGAAATGACCTTGCCCAAGACCAAATCCCAAAGAGGGACTTACTTGGAAGCCAGCTGGCTGTTCCATCCAGCCAGAGCTGGGGAAATGAGTGCTTCAGTATTAAAATGGAGGTGATCTGAGCTGCTGACCCACAGCATTCACTATACGAACCCACAGGAGTCTATTTCATCCTTAATATACTTAATATACTTGCACTATCGTACGAATGATACTGTCCCTCCCCTCTCATTGCCACCTGGTGACTCCTTCCTCAGGGAGTAGGTTCTTTTAAAGTCCCAGACTACTCTCTGGCACCTCCACGTCACGAACACACCACAGCGTTCCACTCTTGCGGGCTCTATCTCCTCCCGTGCTCCAACTCGCCAACTTCCGTTTCACCCTCAAACTTGCCAAGTCTCGGGCAGGCGGCGCAACGGAGTTCAAAGGGAAAGCGATGCTACTGATGACATCCACTAGAAGGTAGGTACACTTGAGAGTGTTCCTTCCTCTCACAAACATTTCCACTTTTATTTATTTATTCCTAAAGTATAATTTGTTGTCGGGGCGCCTGAGTGGCTCAGTCGCTTAAGCGTCCCACGCCGGCTCAGGTCGTGATCCCGCAGTTCGGGAGTTCGAGCCCCGCGTGGGGCTCTGTGCTGACAGCGCGGAGCCCGGCGCCTGCTTCGGATTCTGTGTCTCCCTCTCGCTCTGCCCCTCTCCACTTGCACTCCGTCTCTCTGCCTCAAAAATAAACATTAAAAACTGAAAAACATATATATAATTTATTGTGAAGTTAGCTAACGTGGTGGATAAACCTGACTGAGTCCCTAACTGGTGGAATCTAAGGTAGTATAATTAAGTGAAATGAAGATCATAGATTTAGGAGCAGAAATTTATCTGCTCTTGAGATAGCCCTCCTAAACAGATTCAGTTTAAAAGTACCTTCAGAGATCTATTTTTTAAATTTTTTTTAACATTTATTTTTGAGAGAGAGAGAGAGAGAGAACGAGAGCATGAGCAGGGGAGGGGGAGAGAGAGAGAAAGGGAGACACAGAATCTGAAGTAGAATCCAGGCTCTGAGCTGTTCGTTAGCGCAGAGCCCGACGCAGGGTTTGAACTCACGAACTGCGAGACCATGACCTGAGCTGAAGTCGGACGCTCAACCGACTGAGCCACCCAGGTGCCCCAAGAGATCATCTTAAGAAGACTTCACTCAAATCTCTGCAGAAATATGGCTGAACTGGGATGCCTGGCTGGCTCAGTCTGTTGAGCCTCACCCGACACTTGATTTCGGCTCAGGTCATGGGTTCGTGGGATCGAGCCCCACGTTGGGCTGCTTGCTGAGTGAGGAGTCTGCTTAAGATTCTCTCTCTCCAGGTGCCTGAGTGACTCAGTTGGGTGAGGATCCAACTTCGGTGAGTTCCAGCCCCACATAGGGCTTGCTGCTGTCGGCCCAGAGCCAACTTCAGATCTTCTGTCCCCCTCTATCTGCCCCTCACCCGCTTGCACTCTCTTAAAAATAAACATTAGAAAAAAAGATTCTCTCTCTCTCTCTCTCTCTTTTTCTCCCCCTCTGCCCACCCTCCCGGCTTGTGCTCTCACTCTCTCTAAAATAATAAAAAAAGAAATATGGCTGACCTTTCTCTCAAATTCTTAAGAAAACATAATTCTTCAGTTTTATAGACTGGTAGTTAAGAATCACAATAGCTTTTCTCTTAAGTTTTTTAAATTCCATTTAGTTCACATACAGTGTCACATTAGTTTCAGGTGTACTGCTTGTTCATTTTGATTCGTAAATGACACTGATGTGACATTGGGTGTCAGCTCTATCTCAATTTTTTTTTTAACGTATATTTATTTTTGAGACAGAGAGAGACGGAGCATGAACAGGGGAAGGGCAGAGGGAGAGGGAGACACAGAAGCTGAAGCAGGCTCCAGGCTCTGAGCCATCAGCCCAGAGCCCGACGCTGGGCTCGAACCCACGGACCGCGAGATCGTGACCTGAGCCGAAGTCAGACGCTCAACCGACTGAGCCACCCAGGCACCCCAGCTGTATCTCAATTTTAAAAAATACTATCAAGGGGCACCTGGGTAGGCTCAGTCGGTTAAGCGTCCGACTCTTGATTTCGGCTCAGGTCATGATCTCACGGCTGGGGAGTTCAAGCCCCGCCTGGGGCTCCGCGCTGATAGCGTGGAACCTGCTGGGGATTCTCTTTCTCCCTCTCTGTCCACACCCACCCACCCCCTTTCCCTGGCTGCTCACCCTCTCTCAAAATAAACATGAAAAAAAAATACTACCAATAGCTATTTTTTAAACGTTTATTTATTTATTTTGAGAGAGAGCCTGAGCAGGGGAGAGGGGCAGAGGGAGAGACAGAGAATCCCAAGGGGGCCCCACGCCCAGCGTAGAGTCCAAGGCAGGGCTCGATCCCCTGAGCCCACGACCTGAACCGAAATCAAGAGTCGGATGCTGAACCGCTGAACCACTCGGGCGCCCCTCTATAGCCATTTTTTTTCTCGTTGAGGTATACTTGGGTGTGCAACATGGTGATTCAACGAGCTTATACCTTGTGCTCCGCTCACCACACACGTAGGTACCATCTGCCCCCCATACGACACTGTTGTAATATCATGGACCGTATTCCCTATGTTGCACCTTTATCCCCATGACTTAATTCATTCCACAAGTGGAAGCCTGCACCTCTTCACCCGTTTCGTCTTTCCCCTACTCCTCTGGCCTTTGGCAACCATCAATTTGCTCTCTGTACTTATGACTCTGTTTCTGCTTTTGTGTTTGTTTATTCATTTGTTCTGTGATATTGATAGTATTTCGGTTTCGACACACAACTCTGTGGTTTTAGTTACAAAAGTATTTTCTAGCAAGTTCGGTGTTAAAGACTGCCCTCAGCCAGTGCTAGTAATTCATCTACAGTGAGAAGTCAGGTGACAATTCTGCTGTGGGCCTAATTAAAAATGTTGTTGGGGAAATTGATTTTTAAAAGCCTAACCTTGCCCCTCGCCTCTTCAATTTTTAAACACATGAAAATATGATAAGAGATTAATTTCCAGTGTTCCACATATGCCATTCTGTTAATAAATTTCAGTGAGCCTATGATTCAATCTCATATACAAGAGAATTATGAAATCAACCAAAAAAAAAACATACCCGCGATTTTAATTAATATTCGCCCGCAGGGTCTTTATGCTTGCACCTTTCTGCACCATCACGTACCTTTTTGGTTTAAAAATAATTGCACAACCTTACGTCTACTGCAAGAATAGCAAAATCTCAACGTAAAATTCATTCATTGTTTAATGTAACACACATTTATTGAGTGCTTATGTATTCTTTGGGGGGGGGCTGTGGATGTTAGAACAACCCTATACTAGACATAATTACAGCATCATTTGGGTAGCTGGGATCACTAGGTGAAGATCGCACTCAGCACCTTAGAAAAACACCCAAATATCTAAGCAAAACTGAGGCACGTAGCTATATACGAGCTTTTATTGTAGAGGAATAACTATACAACACAATAACCATCATTCCAAAGGTTCTGTGAGTATGGTCAATAGAAATCACTTTTTCTCTAGCATACAGTCAAAACCATAAACCTGCTTCTCTGTCACCTGTCCTTCGTCTTACTTGTAAACATTTATAAACGTAGTTTGCATACGGGATAATTGCATTCATCAGTCACTACAGGCAAAGGACCCAGGCCCTACTAGTTTTTCAAGAACTCCTCAAATTCATTTGCAACATTAAAGATAAAAACTCTTGGCACCCAATGAAGAAGGAAAAACTTCACATCAAGATGATCAAATGCTTAATTAAAACGTTCACAAAATAGAGAATTAAGTCAGCTTTATTAATTGTTAAATTTAGTATTCATAAGAATTTAATTGTGTTTGAAAAAAACTTTATGGGTTAGATCTTCTCTAACCCATTTGCAAGTGTGGATAATGATTGTAGAGAAATCACAGTCAATAAATAAATGCATCATTTGCAGGTAAATAATTTCCATGCAAAATTAGTTAAAAATTCTTTTAAAATTTAGAGTGTTTGGGCTCCACAAAAGTATTAAAATTATCCCGTATGCGTGTGCAAACCTGTTCTAGATAGCTTACATAGATTATCTCAATTGGTCGTAACACTTCGATTTAATTCAGTTTGAGGAAACTTTTTGGGACACCCATTAGAATTGCAAAACAAGCTCTCCAGGTGTATACGTTCTCTCAACTGAACTTCATAAATTCTTTTTAATTCAATTGAACAGCAATGTATTATCTACTCTGTGTCTGGCACTGTGGTAGTTACTCTGGGTACAGAAACAAAATGGTTATACACCCTGCTCTCAAGGAGCTCAAAGATCAACAAGAAATGAAAGCAAGGAAGTAGAAATGTACATGAGCATGTGATAAGTGCTACTGTCTAGGTAAGCATGGTGGTCTGTGCCATCATCTAGGAAGGAAACTTATTCCAGATTTGGAGGAACAGAATAAGCTTCATGGAGGAAGTCCCCTCTACAATTGAAGCCAGTAGGATAAACTGACGGTAGTCAAGGAAAGGGAGTCAGAACAGCTCGAAATTTCCAGGAAGAAGCAGGGAGAACGTGTGCCAGTCACAGGCCAGAGAGAAAAGGGCACACGGAGATAACAGAATGATCAGTAATAAGGTGTGCTCCTGTGTCCTCTAAATAGATACAAGGGGTGCTGACCATGTGACCAAAGGCAAACAGAAATCCCTGACAACCCATCAAAAGATTTTTGCATCAAAAACTGCCTTCGAACCAGCAGAACCAAGCCCGCTAGAAGAAAACCTGTCAAAATCGGCATCGGGCAAATAGATTTTCGTAGCAAGAAACTGATGTCTCCACCCATGTGTCCAAATTTGTGCCTTCTCACAATGTCAGCTGTTATGTAAACTTGACCTTTGGAAGAAGTGATTTGACTAAGGATTTCAAAATCATTCAGTGAAACCATGATACAGTTGCATCATTGCAATGAAAGTGAATGGCCCATGCAGAGCCACTAATATAAGCCATTAGCCATATTGTGCCTTCAGGAGAATTATGTGACCTTCCAAAGTCAATCCAAGTGTTTAAATGTTCTAGGTGCCCATCACGTAAAGCGTTACTGACAAACAGCTTGTCTAAGGCAACAGGGGCTCACATTCTTAAAAAAACATACTTAGATGGTGATATCTGATACGAACCAAGTTGTTTACATTACAATGTCAAGCTTTAAAATAGCAACTTGAAATAAATAAATATGATTAACAAATGACCGCCGGAAGACAATTCTTCATGGGTCCGTTGCATTTCTGCACATTTTGAGAACCGAGGAACGATTGCCTTTGATCTATACTATCCTTTTAAATACGTTTGTTTAGGGGCGCCTGGGTGGCGCAGTCGGTTAAGCGTCCGACTTCAGCCAGGTCACGATCTTGCGGTCCAGGAGTTCGAGCCCCGCGTCGGGCTCTGGGCTGATGGCTCAGAGCCTGGAGCCTGTTTCCGATTCTGTGTCTCCCTCTCTCTCTGCCCCTCCCCCGTTCATGCTCTGTCTCTCTCTGTCCCAAAAATAAATAAACGTTAAAAAAAAAAAATTAAAAAAAAAAAAATAAATACGTTTGTTTAGCAAATATCTTTAGAAGATAGTTTCCCCCTCCAGAGCAAAGGGCAGGTTTGTTTACTCTCCAGTAGCATAAAGAAAGTGTCTTTCTCTAAAGCAAGTTGGAGCAGGTTTGCTTGCAGCCAATTATAAATGATAAGGGCTTCCTAAGCTTGAGGTTCCTCTGGTGTGAAGGAAAATCACTATGTGGGCCACCCTGTGTTCAGTCCTGTGGGCCTCGGGGGGAGGGCAATGGGCAGTGAGGTGAACAAGATGCTCATGCTGCCTCCGGTACGGTGACTTAAAAAGTCCTCTGTCTTGGGGCACCTGGGTGGCTCAGTTGGTTGAGCATCCAACTTGGCTCAGGTCATGATCTCGCAGTTCGTGAGTTCGAGCCCCGCATTGGACTCTTGGCTGTCAGCACAGAGCCCGCTATGGATCCTCTGTCCCCCTCTCTCTGCCCCTTCCCTGCTTACACTCTCCCAAAAATAAACTTTAAAAAAAAAGTCCCTTGTCTCTGACCCAGGAATCTCATGTCTTCTATCAGCATCAGTGAGACGGTAGCAGGCTAACTTGTTAGCTTGTGTGCAGGGTGAAATCTCAGACCCTTCACCATTTTCAATAATAACCCTTTCATTTTGCATGGGTTTGTTAACAAATCCATGTTGATAGGATTTATATATGTTAATTAAAACTCGTGCTCGGTTTAAATAGGTTAAACCTTTGCCTGAGCTGAACTCTATGACGTCACAGTTTGCAAATGAGCCTTATCTAAGATGATTAGATATTCATTATAATTGGACAAATTTATTTCTGCATGGAGATAAATCATAATTAATAGCAGTATCGTGAAGTAATGGTTTACCAAGATCAAGTTGTAATTTAAGAAAGAATTCTTGCTTTCTCCTGCCATGGAAGGATTCTTGGTGTCACATATCAGAATGATTCAGAAAATACTTCTTGAAATTTAATTTCTACTCTTAAGTCAGGTTGTACCACGACTGTAATCAAGTTCTAAAATTTTATGGGATTTTTTTTTCCCCTGGGGTAAATCATGGGCTTCTGAAAAACAAAACCAAATTAGCCCAGGCTCTGAGTTTTTTCCCCAAATTTCCAGTCACTACGTATTTTCTAATACAAAGTATCCAGTCAGTTAGCTTATTTTCCAAGTTGACTTTAATACCTTAAATCTACGCATAAAGCGGTGACCGATCTGAGGGATCTTGTTGCATTCCGGAGCGTATATCCATCCTATAATGGGTCCTAGCAATGGTATGAGACTCTAGTTTATGTTATAGGGTAGTTGCATACCAAAACTTCCGCATTGTATGAATCGTATATCAAGCAAGATGCACAGTCATAGAGGAGCGGCCAATATCCTATGGGAGAATAAAATCTTCACACAGGAGTCAAAATGTGTGTCTCAGGAGCTAATAAGCACCCTCGCAACTTTGATCCTGACCTTCTTGCAGAGAACTGAGTTTCAACCTAATTTTGAAAATGACATGAAGTGGACTGAGTACATATCGATGTTAAATACCTAAAGCCAATGAGGTGTTCATTATTTCATATCCAACAAGGTGCTGATAAAAAGAACTCCAGCCCAATCACTTTATGACAAAGCCTGAAATGTTTAACTTGCAATAGTTTACTCATTAAATACGTCTGCCTGCCTTTCTCACATCGCAAATAGCTTTGTTTTAATTAGTTACCTTGAAAAAGTCTATATAGACCAAAGCTGAAATCGTTTTTAAATAACTTTTCAATTGAGAACACAATTATGGTATTTTGAATTGAAGCACAATTTCTCATCTCATTACCTTTATTTAAAAGAGATATGGTGGGATCTCTGGGACGATAACTACTGAGTTTTTTTGACACGAGTAGCTTGCATTTAAAATTGGCCCAAGAGTATGACAAACTTTGAGGTTAGGTAAGCTTACCAAATTTATTCTCTGAACAACTGGTCCAACATTCATATAAACATGCAAAATGTACAACTTCTGGGTCAATAGCACGTTCTAAGCTTTCACAAATCGGTATATGGTGATGGTATGAGTTAAAATTTTTAAAAAATATGGGGCTCCTGGGCGGCTCAGTCGGTTAAGCTTCCAGTCGGCTCAGGTCGTGATCTCGCGGGTCCTGAGTTTGAGCCCCGCATCGGGCTCTGTGCTGACAGCTCAGAGCCCGGAGCCTGTTTCAGATTCTGCGTCTCCCTCTCTCTCTCTCTGCCCCTCCCCTGCTCATGCTCTGTCTGTGTCTCTGTCTCTCTCTCTCAAAAATGAATCAACATTAAATTTTTTTTTAATTTAAAAAATACAACTCAAGTGGCTGAATTCTATGGGGTAATATATTTTATTTGCAATGCAAAATAATATCTTTTTAATTCATTCAACAGCTATTTATCGGATATCTGCTGTGTGCCGGAAACTATACAAAGTTTTAAAGATCTAGACATGAGCAAGGCACTGAAGATACTCTCTTGTCCTCAAGGAGCTTGTAGAGATTAGGACAACGAGAGAGGTATGATCATTGTTTTTTAGATGTTTATTCATCTTTTAGAGAGACAGGCAGAGCGTAAGTGGGGGAGGGGCAGAGAGAGAGGGAGACACAGAATCCAAAGCAGGCTCCAGGCTCAGAGCTGTCCGCGCAGAGCCCGACGCGGGGCTCGAACTCACACGCTGGGAGACCACGACCTGAGCCAAAGCCAGATGCTCGGCCGACTGAGCCACCCAGGTGCCCCAAGAGAGGTATGATAAAACGCGCTTAGGAAAGCATGAAGTAGGGTCACCCAACTCGGCCTGGGGTAATCAAATGAATGGTTTTTGCGGCTGAGTCTTTCAGGATGAGTTGTTGTCCGGCAGGCGAGAATGGACAAGGAAGCATAAAGGAGTATCCGTGCAAGAAAGCAGTTGAATCTGTTTTCGGTTAACAGCCTAGCTTACCTCGGTAAAGTAGGGGTGAAGTTAACTCCTAAGAAGTAGGAGGCAGTGTGTTGTCTAGTGGGGTCCTCTGAGGAATGGCGTTGGCTAGGGTCTTCAAAGACCTATTAATCCCTTACCGAAAGAAACGTGGTTGCAGAGTATATCTGCCAATACGTCTTGTACCTGGTTCTGTTTTAAAATATCGTCGATTTAAAATAAAGCTAGCCTCACTCATAGAGTTGGGAGAAATGAACTCTGCAAAGAGAAGGGCTCTTGCAATATTAAGTAATTAAAATGCCCGTAATGTTTCCAGGTTTGCCTCCATCTAAATTGATGTGTGCCCTTGCACAGATCATTTAACCTCGCTGCTACAGATGTCATCGGTAATTTGGGAGTAATATCACAAATGTTACAAAAATGTGAGGCTTCATAAAGCACTCTGAGAGACTCCTGTGAAGGGATTATATATGCGTAAAGTGCATTATGATTACGAGAACTAATAATAAATCGTTACTTGGCACTTTGCACACTAATTAGAAGTGCAACCTGTTCCAGAGTATTAGAAGAGTAGAAACTAAGTTGCTGTCCCAGGCAAATCAGGGTGTAGAGTCAGCCTACTTAGCGATTTATCCCTTCGTCGTTTGGACATGTGTAGCATCTCTTCTAAAGCTCCAGGTGCTCCCCGGGAAATGCCAAATGGGATGGTTGCCATTTGTGGAAGCGTCCATGATGGTGTCAAAGCCAGTGCAAGGCAACTATGGACACAAGTGGCAGAGGCGTATTATCGCCCTCCCCACCCTTAGCCCAAGCTTTGAAATGGAGCTCTAACAACGATACAGTCTCTAATCATGCATTCAGCTCACCCTCGTTTTCGGAAAAGTCCCTTGACCTAACAGATGCATTCAGCGCATTAACATAATGCATCTGCTCTACCCTCGGTATATAAAATCGTGGCACATTTGAGCTTCAGTCACCCCATGTGAGAGTCCACATGTTCTCTAAGCCTCCTAATGGCTGCTACAACGCTGGATTTTGTGTTTATCTATTTATTTTGAGAGAGAGAGAGAGCGCGCACGCACACGCATAGGGGAGGGGCAGAGAGAGAGAGGTAGAGAGAGAACACTGGGCTGTCAGCACAGACCCCCCACTCAGGGCTCAGTCCCTCAAACTATGAGATCATGACCTGAGCCGAAATCAACAGCCGGTTGCTCAACTGACCAAGCCCTCCAGGCGTCCCTGTGATAATGTTGGATTTTATGTTTTCTTTATATGTAAGGATGAGAAAAAATATAAATAAGGATATATATATATATATATATATATATATATATATATTCTGTTTAGCTTGCAAATTCCTACAGGTTGAAGACCTTGTTTTTCTCACTGCTTTTCATCTCCCCCCAACAGACACGCACACACACACACACACACACTCCCCATATTTAGAAGCAGCAGCAAGGCGAAAAGGCAAGATGGCAGCAAGTAGTGTTGGGCAGGTGAATGTGCTCTATAAAAATGGAGGGAGGAAAAGAAGATTGGGAGGGAAGGAGAGGGAAGCAGAGTCATGCACAGTACAGTGGGACGCCTGCGTTGTCACGCACATTCATGATTGCTGGTCACGGTCATGGGCTGTGAAGGCAAGAAAAAAGAAATGCCATTAAAAGTCATTTCCATTTTACACTCTCAATCTGTAAAAAAAAAAAAAAAAGTTTAATGATGTGCAATCAGTCAATAATTTGCAAGATCATTAAACTCCTACAATGGAAGGAAAGAAGTCGTTAAGTCTCACAGATCCTTTTAGCGGCAATTCTCCAAAGAACAAGTAATAGAAGGTGGTTACGAGATGCGGCCAGCAAACCCTGAACTCAAGTTCAGAAGACAGCTCTCACCAATGTTCTTCCAGGGTAACAATTGCCGGGGCAATTCGAGTCATGGGCTTGTTCAAATTAGAATGATCTGATTTCTGTTCCAGAAGCACAGCTTTCACGTAATGCTAAATCACAAGACGTGGAAAATGGCATATAATGATATGATTTGATCAAAGAGATAAGCATGTCTCATTTACTTGTTTCCAGGCTAACCATTCACTATTGTTTGAATAGAGCTGGTAATCACAGACTAATGAGCCTTGAACTGAAGACCCAAAGGTAGAGAACTGTTTTGGCGTTGAAGCATGCTAATTAAGAAGCAAGACAGAGTAGGAAAGAAAAAAAATACATACAATCTGAAGTCTGCCCTGTATAGCTGGCAAGGTAAACATAGCAAACGATGCTTTGAACTAAGTATCGGGGTACCTCTGCGTTATACTTGGTTCCTTAACTTAGTCAAGAAGCGCTTCTTCAACACCTAATATGTGCCAGACACGATGTTTCGTGTTAGGGAGATAAAAAGTAATGGGATTTGGCTAAAGCATAGAATGGATGGGATGGGGCTGGGGAAGGGAAAGGAAAAAGCTGGCAAGGGTACGAGTTGGTGGCACATACCTTCGTAAAGCCATTTAAGGGGGTTGAGGGTTTATTCCGAGAGGATCAGGGTGTTGCCGAATGGTTTGTAAGCAGGTAAGCAGCAATTCTTTTCGTATATTTGAAGGTATTTCTCCAGCTAGAGTATAGAGGAGGTATGGAGGGATAGAGTCTGATATTGTACGGTAGGAGGCCAATCAGTAAGTGATTGCAGTGGTACCGGCAAGAGATGATGATGGCCTGAAGGAGTTCCCACAGATCTTGCTGAACAGTTGGACGTTTGGGGAGGGTGGGAGCAGTAAGAGAGAAGAAGGGGTCAGAAACGATTCCCGGGTTTGCAGTTTGGTCAGCTGGGTTCAGTGCGTGAAGCCGTGTACCGAGATGGGGGTAGGGAGAACAAAGAGAAGCTTCTTGGTGGCCCAGTGAATTCAGTATTGGAGCCACTGACACTCAGGTGTCTGTGGGACCCTGAGATGGAGTTGTTGAGTAGACATTTGGACATAAGGAAAAAGCTCACAACCTAAAATGCAGATTTGGGAGCCATCTGCAGAAGGATAATAATTTAAGCCATTAAGGGGTAGTTCAGGTGACCAAAGAACCTCGTGTAGAGTGAGAAGAGAAAACAGGCTAAGTCACAATCTGGCGGACACCAGCATTTAAGAGAAACGCAGAGGAAAACAAACCTACAAAAGAAACCGAGAAGGAACTAGAGGAGAACCAGGTGGGTGTGGTGTCATGGAAATCCAGAGAAAGGACTGCTTCAAAAAGAAGCTAATCCAACTTTTCCGTCCACCACTTTCCTTTCTTGACCTCGCTATCATCTCTGTACAATAAAAAGATTGGACTAGATGTACGTCAAAAGTCGTCCCAGAATCATCTCCCGTTTTTTCATAGGAAATCTGAAATGTTTCCCCTTAGTTTGGCTAATTCTTTTGTTTTTAAATGCTTATTTAGTACTGAGAGACAGAGAGAAACAGAGCATGAGCAGGGGAGGGGCAGACAGGAGGAGACCCAGAATCCGAAGCAGGCTCCAGGCTCCGAGCTGTCCGCACAGAGTCCGATGGGGGGTTCGAATCCACCAACCGTGAGCTCATGACCTGAGCTGAGGTCGGACGCTCAACCGACTGAGCCACCGTGGGCGCCCCTGAAAGCCTCACCTCGATTTCGTTTTGTAGCGGGCAACTCTCGGGGTGTCGACCTCTCTACTCCGAGGACTCTCCCTCCACACGGGGGAGGGAGAATGTTTGCAATTTCTACTCTGTGGCTCTGTCCCCCCCCACCACCTCTGACCACAGCAGGTGGCTCAGGGTGGACACAAGATCCAGGGGATCGCGATGAATTCCTCTCTCCTGATTCTTTGAAGTTGGTATTCAAAGATATTCATCTCTATTGATTGCTCGAACTGAGGAAGCAACAGCCTGTAAGCGGTAGGTTGGCCATCTTATGCAGGAAGGTGGAGCAAAGGTAAATCTGCCGAAAGGGCATGAAGCTGGCGAAAGGGCAGAATTTAAAAAAGAGCCCATGAGATGTGGGGAAACGTCTTAAAGAGACACAGCGGCCCGAGAGTGAGTGCAAGGACGACTACCCTGGTTCCTAATAGCAGGCTCATTCTTGGTTCCCATCCCTCTTAAGGCTGAAATGCATCCTCGACCTTGGTTCCTTGTAATAATGTTCCTCATTTTTGCTTACACTCGTTTGGTTTCACTTCTGCCACTTTTTTTTTTTTTTTAATTTTTTTTCAACGTTTTTTATTTATTTTTGGGACAGAGAGAGACAGAGCATGAACGGGGGAGGGGCAGAGAGAGAGGGAGACACAGAATCGGAAACAGGCTCCAGGCTCTGAGCCGTCAGCCCAGAGCCCGACGCGGGGCTCGAACTCCCGGACCGCGAGATCGTGACCTGGCTGAAGTCGGACGCTTAACCGACTGCGCCACCCAGGCGCCCCTACTTCTGCCACTTTTGATCTGCAGTCTCCTGGCTTAAGGTAATGAATTATAACTTTTCTGCCTGGTCTACACTGGAACAGCAACAATGTGGATTCAAATGAAGGATGACACACCAGGGGTATCTTAAAGGTGTAACTGCAGGAACTGATCTCAGGTTTAGAATCTCCTCGGCACCCTGTGGCCCTTTCACAATGTATATGTATTTATACTGTTGTGTGTTTAACAGCGGTCTTTGGCCATTTCTCCTCTTGGCTTGTTGAGGAGAGGGATTACGTCTGTGGACTGTATTCTACATATAAATCCTGTTCCTAGAAGGAGGTGGTCAGTGATTGCCTAAACATCCCTATCTGGTATGTGCATTTCCACAAACCTGGGAACTCTATTTTGTGGCTATATCAGAGCATCCTAGAGGATACGGAAAACTGGAACTTCTCTCTTCATGGCCAAGAGAACCCATGAAATTGCAGTTGAAAGAAAGAAAGAAAGAATGAAGGAAAGAAAGAAAGGAAGAAAAGAAGAAAGAAAGAAGAAAGAAAAGAAAGAAAAAAGGAAGAAAAGAAGCAAAGAAAGAAAGAACAAAAGGAAGAAAGAAAGCAAAAAGAAAGAAGGAAGGAAAGAAGGGAGGAAGGAAAGAAGCAAAGAAAGAAAGAATGAAAGGAAGAAAGAAAAAAAAAGAAAAGAAGGAAGGAAGGAAAGAAGGGAAGAAGGAAAGAAGCAAAGAAAGAAAGAATGAAAGAAAGAAAGAAAGAGAAAAAGAAGGAAAGAAAAGAAAGAAGGAAGGAAAGAAGAAAGAAAGAAAAAGAAAAGGAGGGGGAGGGAGAAGAGGGGGAGGGGGAAAGGGAGAGGGAGGACAAGGAGGAGAAAAAGAAGAAGATTCAGATGGATTGCCTAGGTCAATGCTTAACTTGATTTATGTACCTCATCATTACAAGTGAGTTCTGACCCAGTGACCATGCTAGCCATGAGGTAAGGGCCTGCCCCAAATGCGGTGTCCGCCTGTGTGTGAATCCTAACCTGTTAAGGCTTTTGGAAACAGAAAGCGAGTTTTCTCAAATATAAACACTAGTATGAGCATCTCTTCCAACGTCTCTCACTCACTTGAGATGCTGTTTTGTGCCGACTGGGCTTTCAGTGAATACCGTGTCATGATGTCGATGTTCTGTGTATGCCAACAACAAAATTAAAGAAAGAAAAATGAAAATAATGCCCGGAATAAAAAAAAAAAAAAGGAGTGACAAAGTAATAAAGTTCACTGTGTCCCAGAGCCAGATTCGCTTTGGACTTCCTGCCCTTCAAATCTTTTTCATCGCCATGGGCCTTCACTGAATATAGAAGCCATTAATCAGACCTTAGTTCCAGGCACCAGGGACCAGGCAGGTTGGGCCCCACGCCAGACAGAATACGATCTGACCTATAGCGGCTGATCCGTCTACTTGCCACCCGACGTGCTGGAAATAATGGGGTCAGGTTGACGGGTGACACAGGGGGCGATCCCGTTGAAATCGGCAATGGGGCAAAAGGAACCACTTCTGCCTCCTTTGCCTTTCCCGGAAGCCTGGACGCGGGGCACAAAGAATATAACCGGAAGAATTCAGGGTCGCAAGGGGAAACTGAGCAGACCCCCACGGTGTCCACCGGAGGGTGCCTCCTTCGTGGCAGAGTCCGTCAGGTGTGTTAGAAGCAAGTGCGTGAAATGATCTTCACTTCGTCTTTCCAGCTCCCCCTCCGTGGGAGATGATCCCGTTTGCCAGGTCCCCGGCCTTAATTTCCACAGCCACGTCCTTCGGTCAGGCTGTCATCCCCTGCCCCTATTATTCTAGCAGCCTTCTGCTGGGTCTCCCTGCCTCGTGTCGATCTCTCTCTCTCTCTCTGCCCCAGTCAATCTTGTTTCCTGTTCCTGTATTCAGTCTTTCCGAATGCCATTTTCTTTACGTTCATCCCATCTGAAATAGCCGACAGCAGACTCTTCTTATCCACTGAAATCAAATTGGAAGTCTCCCCCCTGCTTCCTTTGCCTGGGCCCCTGTCCTACCCACACCCCATCACTGCTTTTCTCATCTCGTCTTTTATAATGTCACAACCAGCCCTCCCCTTTGCAGTGAGGCAGGTGCCCTGTTTGTAGCAGAAATTGTGCAGGTGTGTACAATAGGATCTATACGAGGCAGTTCCGTTATTTTTTAAAAATCACTGTCTTTAAAACAGAGGCTGAGTGGAAGCAAAGTGTGAGGAGAAGGGACATGGAAGGAGGCAAAGCACCAAGACAGATCCTGACTCACCTTGAAGCCACGTTCGAGACCTCCTACTGATGAGGTCTGAAGGATTGGGGTTCGGAGCCAAAAGCCAAGAAATAACTCTTGAGACGTCTTTGGGTCAAAAAGGTGGCTTTTTGCTTGTTTGTTTGTTTTAAGTTGATTTATTTGTTTTGAGAGAGTGAGAGAGAGACACAGAACATGGACCGGGGGGAGGGGCAGAGAGCGAGAGCGAGAGCAAGAGCGAGAGCGAGAGAATCCCAAGCAGGCTCCACACAGCCAGCACAGAGCCCAACTCCGGGCTTGAACTCACGAACCGTGAGATCATGACCTGAGCCTAAGTCAAAAGCCAGATGCTTAACAAATGAGCCACCCAGGCACCCCCAAAATGGTGGTTTTATTAAAGCACAGGGGAGGGCATGTGGGCAGAAAGAGCTGCACTTGGGCTATGAGGAGTGCCTGATTATAGAAGATTTTCTATCCCATGGAGGGGAGGGTGATGTTAGGGCTTCAGGAAATTGAGTGTATAGGCTTCTGGAAGTTTCGTTATTGACAAAATTGCTTTCCTCCTTGTAAATCATTAAGACCAGTTGTAAACTGTTAGAGACCCATGTCCTACATGACTGTGATCTCCATCAGTTAACTATTTTTAAAAAATTTTTAATGCTTATTTACTTCTGAGAGACAGAGAGAGACACAGAGAGACAGAGTGTAAGCAGGGGAGGGGCAGAGAGAGAGGGAGACAAAGAATCCCAAGCAGGCTCCAGGCTCCAAGCTGTCAGCACAGAGCCTGACACGGGGCTGGAACTCGTGAACTGCGCGATCATGACCTGAGTCGAAGTTGGACACTTAACCAACTGAACTACCCAGGACCCCCTCAGTTAACTTTTTTTTTAAATGTTAATGTTTCTTTTCTTTTTTTTTTTTTTGTTAATGTTTCTTTTTGAGAGAAAGAGACAGAGCGGGAGTGGAGGAGGGGTAGAGAGAAAGTGAGACACAGAATCCGAAGCAGGCTCCAGGCTCTGAGCTGTCAGCACAGAGCCCGACACGGGGCTCGACCCCACGAACTGCAAGATCATGACCTGAGCTGAAGGAAGTCAAATGCTTAACCGACTGAGCCACCCAGGCGCCCGTTACCAGTTGACCATCTGTTTTTCCCTTTCCTTTGCTCTTGGGCAGCCGGGAGTGTCTGAGAAATGTCGCGCATCTCTCACCCGGTGGGGGGAAGGGGGAGTTGCTGGGTGTTAGCCTGTACTTTGCCCTCAGCTTTCCTTTTGCTCCCTCATCACTATTGCCGCCAGGCGATTGTCACCCACCCTTTACAGTGTTGTTGTGGCCACTAAGCAAAGACAGTGTTTGTTAAATGCCAACTATAATCCATACTTCAGATGTTCCATCTCATGGACGTCTAATGGCCTTGGGGGCACGTACTGAAGCCCTACACCTTGCAGAGGAGGAAACTAAGTCTCAGAAAGGAGATAAGCAAGTGAGCCAGGACTGTCTCCGAACCCAGCGCCCTTCCCTTTATTGTGCTGTCTCTCTTTAGTTGAGGTAACGTGAAAGTGATCTATATAGATTAGATCCCCTCCCCAACCCACCTTCCTCTTTAGGGAAACGGTCAAGGGAAGGTCATGAATGTAATCGTCTCCCTTTGAACAGTGCCTATAGAGCTCCCTTCCATGGATCCAAAATCAGGAAACCCTTGAGCTCACAAATTCTCACCAGTAGCAACCTGGACCTCACAAACACCCCTGCGAAGTAAAATCAAACTAGAATGATTCTTTTTAAAATCGAACATGCAAATGAATTTCCTTCAGGTTTAATTATTTTAAAACCTAAATCTAGAATGTAATGCATTAATAGCAAAAGAGACTGAAAAGGGCTATTGGAGGTTATTTGATCTTTAACGCCCTGTGGGATATTCCTGCCATTTCTGAGTGTGGTTGCTCTCTTCCATAGCAAATCCTACTTCCCCGCAAATTATTCAAGTGTGGCATCGAGAGCAGATTGAGCCCATCAGCTCCTCACTCTAGATTTTCTTCCGTTGATGCAGCTGAAGGAAGTATTGCCTTCTCCAGCAGCCACATCCAACTACGGGTGCATACTGAATTTAAAAATCAGGCAAAAGCACTAAAGAGATTGCTGTGTGTTCCTGCTAAGTCACGCCTCCTGCAAACGCGTGTTGACGGAGCTGGGTTGCTCTCTTGGGTTGGGTTTTGGGGAGTCCTCGTGCAATATCTTATGGTTATCTCTGCTAAAAATGTGTCTTTGTGGCATGCAGCCTGTCAAGACGCTAGTGTAGGACGACACCCAGTCTTCTGGCTTTGGTTGTTGACCTGGAGCTGTGCAAATCCAAATCTGGGGCTCGGATACAGCTCTAGGAACCATTAGCTCATTGGTAGGAATTTAAGCAACAGGCATGGTTGAAGTCTTCCAGAAGATCAAATGCTTGGGAATGCTACATCTAGGGTACCGTTTATGTCGGTATAGGGGAACGAAACTAAAGGTTGCCAGGAGCTGTCGGAGGTAGAGAACATGCGATGGAATCACGGAGCAAGAGTATTTCAAGAAGAAATGAAAACGAAATCAATTGTGTCAAATGCCACAAAAGGCTAGTACAGTCTCCCTTCTCTCCCTCATCAAGGAAAGGAATGGTCTGATATAACTTTTCTTGGTGACCTCATGGTGGTTTCCAAGGATCATTTCTTTTGCTTTTTCTAATAAGAGCTTATAAACTACCCCTTTCTTTTCTTTTCTTTTTAAAAGCTTATTTATTTATTTTGAGGAAGAGAGAGAGTGAGCAGGAGAGAGAGAGATTGCTTACTACTATTGGAATGATAGTTCCCCCATTCGACTCTTTTGGTACATTCTCCCATTCTCAATAATCAACAGGCTTGTTGAACAATCTTATCTATAAAATCTCTCAGAACCCTGGTGTGTGATACGTCCAGAACAATGAGCTGTACAGTTACTTAAGAAGAAAGAGGTGTCCTTCAAAAAAGATTTTCCCCACATTTCTTGGACTTCTGTTCCCCCTTCCCAATATCCCTTCTACCATTTTTATAAAAAGATTATTCCCTTCCACTAAAGGACATAAGCAAAATAGTTGGGCTTTTATTTTGTAGTGTTTATTTTGAGAGAGAGAGAGAGAGAGAGGTGGGGTGGGGGTGGGGTGGGGGAGAATCACCAGTAGGCTCCGTGCTGTCAGCACAGAGCCCAACATGGGGCTCAAGTTCATGAATGGTGAGCTCATGACCTCAGCCAAAACCAAGAGTCAGACACTTAACCGACTGAGCCACCCAGGTGCCCCCAAATAGTTTGACCTGTAAAAACCTCAAATGCCATCAAAGTAATTTAGTTAACTTGCCAGTAGAATAATGCCAGTGGGTCTCAAAATTCTCAAGGCAAAGACATAGGCAAGTTCCTTCCTCATAGACTGCAAAGAACCATTGCTACTCGCGTTCTATTAGTATCATAGGGACACACACCTAATTCCATTCAGACCGCCTTGAAACTTTACTACCTCATGCCTTCAGACAGCAGACTTTTATCGTCACGCTTAATGCGATGAAATCTTTAAGCATTCTCAAAAATTATAAAATGGGTGACATTTTTGGTTTAGCCAGAACCAGAACTATGAGACATTTAAATTGCAGCTATGAATAGTACTGAAGTCAGAATTAAAAATACAAGATCCGATTGCACCTATTGACCTATATAAAGCCTAGAGAAACAGCAATCCCGTTTTAAGGCAAATTTGCAGATTAGTACAGAACTCACAGATGTGAAGAAGAGAGGCCAGTAGCTTTCCTGCCAGTTCCTTCTGGCTCTTAGCAGGAGATCTAGTTGCCACTTCTGAGAACTCCCTCCTTATTTCATACCCCTCTGCTTGTACCAGAAAAACTGTCTCTCCTCATGCCAGAATTTTCTTCCATGTCAGGGGTCTAAAGTCCTTCTTCCTCCTCCCCTACATATGGTTGTCGGAAAATCACCACAAAGAGATCCAGCTGGATGAATGAATCACCCTTTAGACACACAACGCTTCTCAGAGGCACAGATCTTTTGCAAGCGGATGGGGACATCCGTCTCCGAAGCAACTCAGGAGTTAATCCTCAACCAAACAGTCCTGTTAAGTAATTCAGAAGTACAGGGTTTGGTGGGGTTTTTTTTTTTTTTTTTCCTTCCAAAAACGGTAGGGAAAATGTGGAACACAATATCTACACATCACTCTATTGAAAACTCCAGAGATCCCTCTGTTCTCCAAGCGGATGGAGATCCCACTCTATCAAAGGTCTTGTCTGTTGGCTATTTTTATGTGGCTCGTTGCTGCTGACTCTCACAGAGTGAAAAGGAGAAAGGTAAGAAATTTGCTGATTCACAGCTTTCTGGTGTTTCTGCCGCTCGGGGCCTCTTTTTTTAGAGGCTCCTATTTTGTTGAGTTTTATTTAGTTAGCCTCAAATGTAAGTAAATTTCTATTCTCTGAAGTGTAATGTTCCATTCCCAGATGACTAACTCTTTGAAAGTCATTTTCGGGATCTTGAATGATAAAATGCCTGTCTCTCATGATGGCACCAAATCCCAGAAAAATCCAAGCGAGTTGAAAAAGAGTTATAATATATACTTTGCTACAGATTCTATGGAAGGCAAAGAAAAAAAGGCTTTAAGTTAGGCTCAGCAGGGAATTTAAATAGTGTTTTAAAATTAATCACAGAAGATTGTTTAAAGCCTTCGGATTGTTAAAAAGTTAAATAAGAACTGAACATTGCCCAAGTCATAAAAAATTCACCATCTTAATTCTAACTTCTAATATTTTCAGGAAAGAAGGTCCCAGATCAACCATTATATAAAAACATTCACCATGACTAGTATTTCTGGCCGTGAAAGATCAAAATTATTTTCTCTAAAAATGTTCAAACAATATTTCTGGCTTTGACTCGGGATCATTTTGTATAATAATTAAACCAACTTGCATCTGTACAGCATTTGTAAAAGGCTTTCTTTTTTTCCCCATTTTCCATTTACATCTATACTTGTGCGTAAGTGCAGATGCGGAAGTGAAAGCAGAGAGGTGAAGTGATTGTGCTTAAGGCCACGCCACAATTTCATAATATGGCAAGTTAAAAATTCATCCTGTTTGATTATTCACAGCTTTTTCTCCCCTGCCACCTCTTAAAAAGAGGAATATGCCTCTTAGCTCCTTCCTTCTCTGCACCCTCCAAGGAGGGTCCGGTCTTGCCACATAGGTCTTTGGGCTTTAGCAATGGAAGATCGGAAGTAAAGGAAGATGAAAGGAAAGCTGGAACTGGCATTTAGAGCTGAAGGTCAAAGCTAATTTGCACTGAGTGGGAGAGTTGCGAGGAAATAGGGATAAGAGGAGCCAAGATAAAAGACAAGTGTGTAGGACAGGAAGAAGCAAAGAAATTTTAAGATGCCTTTCTGGAGACTTTATGTCCCATCAATGAGATTCGGGAGCTACAAGTAAAGAGATGAATTGTTGGGGCACCTGGGTGGCTCAGTCGGTCAAGCATCCGACTTCGGCTCAGGTCATGATCTTGCAGTCCGCGGGTTCAAGCCCCGCATCGGGCTCCGCGCTGACAGCTCAGAGCCTGGAGCCTGCTTCAGAGTCCATGTCTCTCTTTCTCTGTGCCTCCCCTGCTCACCCTCTGTCTCTCTCTCTCTCTCTCAAAAATAAATAAACATTAAAAAAAAATTTTTTTTTTAAATTTTTTTTTTCAATGTTTATTTATTTTTGGGACAGAGAGAGACAGAGCATGAACGGGGGAGGGGCAGAGAGAGAGGGAGACACAGAATCGGAAACAGGCTCCAGGCTCCGAGCCATCAGCCCAGAGCCTGACGCGGGGCTCGAACTCACGGACCGCGAGATGGTGACCTGGCTGAAGTCGGACGCTTAACCGACTGCGCCACCCAGGCGCCCCAAAAAAAAAATTTTTAACGAGATGAATTATTGTCAAGTTTCTCTTGGTCGAATGGACTGTGTTCCCTATGCCTTTAACATTGCTCCAAAATGATACCGTGTGGTTTTAATGCCTTCAAAAGCTTTTTAGTGACATACCTTTGGCCTTTACAATATTTTTCCCATTTTATCATAATAACGCTCTATCATGGAGGAAATCCTCGAAGAATTTCCGTATACATACAGAAAACCCTTACTCTTCTTTGCTGCCACAATACAATGACATTTTTAAAAGTAGTTTTTAAGTTTATTTATTTTGAGAGAGAGAGAATATGAGGGGAGAGGGGCAGAGAGAGAGAGGGAGAGGGAGAGAATCCCATGCAGGATTCGTGCTGTCAGTGCGGGCTCCAACTCATGAACCGTGAGATCATGACCTGAGCCAAAATCAAGAGTCGGAGCTTAGCTGACTGAGCCACCCAGGCGCCCTGGTAATGACATTTTTTACTCGAAGTGACTGATTAATTAGAAGTCCAGTGAGAGGGAATGAGAACTAGATTGTGAAGAGGGAAAGATTAAACTCATACTAGGTGTGTTAGTACCTGTTAGATGCAAGCAGTAAATTGATTAATGAAACACTATCATTGGTTACTGACACGAATCAATTAATAAATACATTCATTTCTTTATGCGATTCTACAGCAGCTCAAAGTAACAAAGTAACAATCCAGGTAAACTCGGTATGGTACTTGCATCTAGGAGTTCCAAATGGAAAGAGAAGACGGTGGAGAGAGAGACATCCATATAATTAAAATAATGGGATCTAATACACTTTCGGGTAGAATAACATATACGTAGATGCCATAGGAATTCAAAGCATGGAGACCTGAGCGAGGAAAATAAAGGAAAGCCTCACCCCTGATGTACGAGCTGGGTCCACAAAACCAAGGAGGTAAGAAAATGATGGAGCGAGTACACTCTATAGAATAAAGGCTCTGCCTGGCTATGGCGGCATGGTGCGTTCGTAAAAAATTGCATAGGACCGGAGAGTGCGTGGGTTATGGAAAAGGGTGAGAAAAGCGAGGCTGGTGTTCATAATCTGCACGATACAAAGCTGGAAACGTGGATTGAGACCAGATCAAGAAGAGTTGCAAACTTTTGCAAGTATATGCAGAGGTACGTTGTCTTTAACGTGCATTCATAACTTCCGTGAATTCTCAAAGATCTCGTGACCACCCAAGGTTTACAGGTCACTGCCAAAGGAAAAGGAGAACCGGTATATTCTTCTTTAGCATATATATTTGTAAACTCCTTGTATCGATGACTATGCCATTAACAACTTTTCAGATCGTACATACAATTTTAATCCTGCCTAGAATATGTGTCTCAATATGTATCCGGGTCATAGTTTGTCCACACTCCTAATGTTGAACATTATTATTCCCATTTTTCTGTAAGTACGAGACACATCGCTGCAGCTAAACTCTTCGAGAGCGTTTGTAACAATTTATTTAGAATAGACTCCTGGAAATTTAATTGTTTGATCACATACTGTATGCCTTTTTAAGGTCACTTGCAAATGCGGCCAAATGTTTCCCCCATAAAGATGGCGCTGATTTGAACTATTATTCACAGTGTGTATGGTGTCTCTGTATACGCTGGACTGTAGTCAAAACAGGAAATTACACTTTCCTCTTTCACATTTTGATGTCCACTCGCATTGTCATCGGTTGTGTCCCTGGCCCTTTTTAGATTGGGGGGCTTGTCTATTACCTAAGGAATTGTAGGAGCTTACTTCTGCCTCTACTAACGATGTGAATTATTTGTCGTTCATGTTTGTGAATATTCCCTCTATCACGGTTGCCTTTCTCTTTGTTTCTGCAGTGTTTGACTTGCAGAAGTTGTAAGATTTCACTTAGACAGATCTATCAGTGTTACCCTGGACGAATTACAACTAATATTTAGGAAGTCCAGAACCATCCCACGATAGTTTAAATATCTACCCATATTTTCTTCTAGATTTTAAAAGAAGCATCTGTTTCCTGCGGAATTAGTGTGGTATGATTTTCCAGGTGTCCCACTGAGTTTATTTATTTATTTATAATTTATTGTCAGATTGGCTTCCATGCAACACCCATGCTCATCCCAACAAGTGCCCTCCTCAATGCCCATCACATTGAGCTTCTTGAAACATCTAAACGGGACTCCCCAGCTTCAAATGTCACCTTATCTCTCAGGTCGATCTCTTACCACTTTTCGCTTGCTAACCACACCCGAATCCTCTCTAATCTTTGAACTTGCCAAGCTCAATCCCACCTAAGGACCTTAATGTGTGCTCTGTTACCTGGGCAGCGAAAACAGCTCACTCTTTTACTTAGGTCAGATCTCCACTTAAGTGTTATGCACTCATAAAGCCTTTCCCTGAACAATCCGTCTAAAACAAAACACCAGTCCAACCCATCACACTGTGTCTCCTTAGTCTGCTTTATTTTTTTTTATACTACGTAACTCTACCTAAAATGATATATTTACCTCCATACTCATTTATTGTTCTGTTCAGCATCATATGCTTCACATGAGCAGATATTTTGTCTTCTTTTTCAATCTCTCTATCCCCAGTGCCTAAAGAGTGACAGGTGAACAGGAGGAGATCAATAAATACTTGCTAAATATAGAAATGAACATCAAATATTCATACCTATTTGTACCTTTATGAAATGTCTAGTGTGTTCCTCTGATTTATCCGCCTATCTCAATACCCATGCCAACGTATGTAGCTTTATAATATATATTAAAATCTGTAAGGACAATCTTTATTTCTTTCTCAATATGTCCATCTCTAACCTACTGCATATATTCTCCCAAATGAATTTCATTTTTTCTATTTCCAAATAAACGATCTTTGAATTGGACTTTCACTAAATCATGGATTTATAGGAGGAAAATTGACAACTAATATTTCTAACCATGAATAATTTGACATCTCTCCATTCAGTTGATTCTTCCTTTATGTCCCTCAGGAAAGTTACAGTGTTCTTCATGTAAGTTTCATACATTCCACCTTTGTTTTATTTCTAAGGAGTTGATAGTCTGGTTATCATAAAGGAGATCTTTCGTTCTCATTATTTCCTACCTGGTTATAAAGGTAGTGTAAACATATCAACGGGTATGTTATATTTATTGCACAACTCACATGTATAATCTTAGGACTATTTCATCTACTAAATCTACCAATGACTAGAACTCATGAAACATATGCCATACTAATGCATTAGTTCCGTCTGTTTATCTTTTCATTTCTAATAATTTTGCTGTTTGTTTTTACATGTTTTATTTTGCCCATTGGTTGCAAAAGGTTAGTGGCTGGTATAAAACTACTTTACCTTGTATAACTGGGAAGTCAGTACAACCGTATTGTTGGTTTCCTATATGATTTAAAGTACCAACACATGAAACAATGATCATAAATCCATGTTAATGGGCAAATGATGTAACAAGGTATGATTGATAACAACAGAAAGGGGAAGCAGCGATGTTTAGAAACAGAAGTAATGTATGAGGTTGAAGCTAAGTTCACATCAATTCAAAATAGATAGTTATAAGTTTAAAATGTTAGCTGTAATTCACTTGGTAACCAATAAGAAAATAACTAAAAAATGTACAGAAAAGGAAATTGGACGGAGTGAGAATGGCACACCCGAGAAAACCGAACATGAAAAAAGGCATGACTGGAAGAACTGAGACCAAAAACTATATAAGGCATATTGAAAACAAATAGAAAAATGACAGAACGACGTTCTTCATTGTGAGTAATTACTTTAAATATAAATGAAATCAATTCACCAGTTAAGGACAGAGATTGGCAGATTGATCACAATAAAGTGATTTTTTTGTTGTTGTTTTTTTGTCTTTTTGTTTTTTTTTTGTTTTCTTTCAGCTCTAGGATTTCTTTTTGGTTCCTGTTTATAATTACTGTCTTGATTGATATTATTTATTTGTTCATCCATTGTTCTCCTGGTTTCACTTAGCTCTATACCCATGATTTCTTTTAGTATTTAAGCCTACTTAAGACAAGCGAATTAAAGTCTTTGTCTAATAATTCCAATGTTTGGGTTTCTCTTAGAGCAATTTCTATTAATTTTTTTTTTCTGTGGATGTGCCATACTTTCTTGTTTCTATGCACGCTGCATAATTTTTGTGTTGGAAACTGGGCGCTTCGAATATTATAACGTGGTAATTCTGGGTATCGAATTCTCCTTCCTCTCCGTGGTTTTTTATCGTTGCTGTTTTTCATTTTAGTTGTTTATGTAGTGAGTTTCCAGAATTAGTTCTATGAAGCATGTATTCTTTTTTGAGTGTGGCCTCTGAAGTCTCAGCTAATGGTTGGACAGAGATTTCCTTAAATGCCTAAAACCCGTAAGTCTCCACACTTTGTTTTGGAGATCATTGTATGTATTGATGCATGTTTATATATATATGTATATTTATGTATAAATATATATAAGTTTATAAATTTATATGTTACGTGTTTATATTTATTATAAATTATTATAATTTATATATATATATAACATTTATTGTCAGGTTGGCTAACATACAGCGCATACAGCGTGCTCTTGGTTTTGGGGGTAGATTCCCTTGATTCATCACTTACATACAACATCCAGTGCTCATCCCAACAAGTGCCCTCCTCAATGCCCATCCCCCATTTCCCTCCCCCCTCCCCTCCCCCACCCCCCTCCCCCCGCAATCAATCAACCTGCTTTTAGCACTCAGCCAGGCAGTTGACTCTTAGCCTCAACTCTTAGCCTTTACTCCCTGCTGGTGCAGAGCCTCAAGATCAGCAGACATGAGAGCTTAGGGCCTACAGAGATATTTCCTGAGCATGCGTGGCCTAGACATGCCCACGGTCCTGCACACGTGTGTGGATTTCTAGAGTTCCAGGGAAAGTTGGAGATTTTTAAAGCCTCTCATGTTTCTCTCTCTCTTTTGAAAAGTTGTCGTTTGCCTCAGCTATCATCGCAGCCCCACGCAGCTGTGATTTTAATGTTTATTTATTTCTGAGAGACAGAGAGAGACACGGCACGAGCAGGGGAGGGGCAGAGAAAGAGGGAGACAGAATCGGAAGCAGGCTCCAGGCTCTGAGTTGTCAGCACACAGCCCGACCGCAGGGCTCGAACTCACGAACCTGGAGATCATGACCTGAGCTGAAGTAGGATGCTTGACCAACTGAGCCACCCAGGCACCCCAGAGGCAGCTGGGCTTTTAAGCGATTTGGACTTTTTGTTTTAGACAAATACTCCCAAGATAAAGGCTATCGGCACCGGACTGTCTATGTACCCGATCACATAAAGATAAGCCTAGCATGTGAGATTTTCTAGAAAACTGTCAGGTCAAATAATGGCAATTCACTACAAATGGGGCTTTGGAAAATCTTAAACTCCCCTCTTACCACTCATTTAGCTCAAAATATTTTGAATTTATAGCTCTTTTTACCCTTTGTGGTTTTTTTTAATAATTGTATTTCTTTTGTTTTTAAAGCTCGTGTATTTATCTTGAGCGAGAGATGAAGAGCACACACGTGCCAGCAGGAGAGGGACAGAGAGAGAGGAGAGAGAATCCCAAGCAGGCACGGAGCTCGATCTCACAGACCATGAGATCATGACCTGAGCAGAGATCAAACGTCGGCTACTTAACTGACTGCACCAGCCAGGTGCCCCTATAATTGTATTTCTGAATTCTAAATGTACAAGTATTTCCTGATTATCTATTTGATTTTTAATATACCCAGCTCAACAGCACTTTGATCAGAGAATATACTTTTCCTAATTTCAAAATTTCATTGTTTCCTTGAGAATTCAGCTATCGTCTGATGTTCCTCTGGAGGCAATATATCTTTATTTTCCTCTGGATTTAATATTTGCTGTTTCTCTATTGTTCTCATCAGCTTTACAGAACCTAGACGTGTTTCATTAGTATTTATCTTGTTTTGTGTTCATTGGGCTCCTTGAACAAAAAATATTCGACGAGCCTCAAAATCATGCTGAGAAAAAGATTACAGATGCAAAAGAGTACATAGCACATGATTCCATTTATATGCAACTTGACGAAACACATATCCACTCTATGGAGATAGACTGAAGATCAGCGGTTATCTGGGGGCCAAAGATAGAGATTGACCGCAAAAGGGAACAAGGTATCTTTTGGAGTGATGGAAATGTTCTCTCTCTCTCTCTCTCTCTTTTTTTAATGTGGTGGAGGTCTTATAAAATGTTGTTTGAAGCCACTAAGCTTTGGGGTGGTTTGTTACTTTGCTATAGAAACTTGTTTGTAGAAGCATGGTGATGTAATAAAACACTAAAAGATGTAACACTGTCTATGGGACCAGGAACCAGGCAGAGGCTAGAAAATCAGTGGGGAGTCTATTAGCAAAGGCTTGAGGAATGTCAAACAGCTAATGAAAACTGGAAAGGCAATGAAGAACTGTTAGGTGAATCTGGGAAAAAGAGAATCCACTTTGTATCACAGCAAAACAAATAGCAAACTGTCACCTGAGTAGTCTTGGAGAATAGAAATAGAAAATACACATAAATGAACTTACAGCTGGGGCTAAAGACATGTCTCAGCAGAATGTTGAGGGTGACAATTGGCTTCTAGCTATGTAGAGCGAAATACAGGAAACAAAAGATGAATTTGTTGATGAGTTGCAACAGTTTTTGGTGGAGTCTTTTGGGGTTTTCCATATATAATATCAAGTCGTCTGCAAATAGAGATAATTTTCATAATGGGCATCCTTGTTTTTTTCCTGATCTTAGAGGAAAGCTGCCCACCATTGAGTATGATATTAGCTGTGGGCTTGTCATATATAACCTTTCTTATGTTGAGGTACGCTCCCTCTATACCAAATTTATTCCCTCTATACCCAGTTTGTTGAATGATTTTTTTTTTATCGTGAACGGATGTTGGATTTTGTCAGATGCTTGTTTCTGCATCTGTTGAGATAATCATAGAATTTTTATCCTTCCTTTTCTTAACGTGGTGCACCACATTGATTGATGAGCATATGTTAAACCACCCTTGCGTCCCTGGAATAAATCCCACTTATTCGTGATATAGGATCCTTTTAATGTACTGTTCAATTGGATTTGTCAATATTTTGTTGAGGACTTTTGCACCTGTGTTTATCAGGGATATTGGACTATAATTTTCTTATAGCATTTGTTTCTGGCTTTTGTATCAAGTTACTGTTGGGTTTGTAAAGTGAGTTTGGGAGTGTTCCTTACTCTTTATTTTTTTTTGGAAGAGTTTAAGGAGAACTGGAATTAATTCTTCTCTAAGTGTTTGGTAAAATTCACTAGCAAAGCTATCTGGTCCCAGGCTTTTATTTGCTGGGAATTTTGGATTATTGATTCAATCCCTTTAGTAGTAATCGGTCTGTTCTCATGTTCTATTTCTTCATGATTCATTCTTAGTAGGTTATATGTTTCTAGAAATTTATCCAGTTCTTCTAGAGTGTCCAATTTGTTGACACATAATGGTTCATATTTGTCTCATGATCCTTCGTATTTGTGTGGTATTAATTGTAATGTCTCCTCCTTTGTTTATGATTTTTTAAAGTTTATTTGTTTATTTTTGAAAGAGAGAGAGACAGATCAAGTGGGGGAGGGGCAGAGAGAGAGAGGGAGAGAGAGGGTCCCAAGCAGGCTCCACACCGTCAGCCCAGAGCCCAACGCAGGGCTTGAACTCAGGAACCATGAGATCATGACCTGAGCCAAAATCAGGAGTTGGAGCCTTAACCGACCAAGCCACCCAGGTGCCCCTCATTTATAATTTTATTTATTTGAGTCTTCTTTCTTTTTTACATGGTTAAGGGTAGCTGAAGATTTGTTTATTTTGTTTATCTTTGGAACTCCTTTTTTTTTTAGGTTTATTTTTGAGGGAGAGAGAGCGGGCACGCGAGCAAGTGGGAAAAGAGCAGAGAGAGAGGGAGACTGAGAATCCCAAGCAGGATCTGCGCTGTCAGCACAGAGCCCGACGCAGAGCTTGAGCTCACAAACTGTGAGATCATGACCTGAGCCCAAATCAAAAGTTGGACACTCAACCGACTGAGCTATCCAGGAACCCCTGGACCTCCCTTTTTAAAAATGAAAGTGCCTATTGTAGGTATCCTAGCCTTATCTTACCTTTGGATATGTCTGAGGAAGGCAAATAGCATGACCTTTTATCTGACAAGTCTTAGGATTCAGAAGAGCTGCCCCTCCAGAAATATATTAGATGAACTACATGTAATGAGTCTAATCTACGTCTAGATCAGCCTTAGATAATGACATTAGGGCTTTGAGCCTGAGCCAAATGTCATAATGAGATTTGAATTTGGGAAGAAAGGATAAACTGTCTTACACAAGGTGGGACTACAAATAATTGTGCCTAGAAGAGAACCAAGGTAGATTGAAAACTATTGCCGTAATACTTTACGGCTCCTGCTATCGACAGGTAGCGTGTTTTGCCCGAGCGCTTTGAGTTTCATCTTCCTTTGTGAGTTATTTTGACTAATAGGACATAATAAATATGGCATTGTATGAATCCAGAGCCAAAAGCTAAAGAGAAGTCCTTGAAAATTTTGCCTTCAATCACTTAAAATGCTGCCCTGAAATTGACATGCTCTTGAAAAAGACCAGCGTTAAAGACTGAAGAGAAAGGTCCAGCCATCCCAGATGTTCCAAATGACTCAAGCCCCCTGACACCTTGTCGGCTGAATGCAGCCACTTGAGTGAGCCTCAGCTGATCACAACAGCCCAGCCACTGCACAGGGTCATAAAATAATAAATAAGGCCTCGTTGTGCGAATAATAAATAAGTTTCGGGATAGTGTTATACAATGCTTATGTATAATTGTTATACAATACTTAAAATAGCAAACATTTATCGTATGACACAGTTTCTGAGAGGCAAGAGGCTTGGAGGAGCTTAGCTGAGTTTTCTGGCTCAAGGTCTCCCATGAGGTTGGAATCAAGCTGTCGGCCAGGGTTGCAATCAATTCAGATCTTGGCTGGGATTGGAAAATCTGCTTCCAAACTCACTCACATGGTTGTTGGCGGGTCCCTGCTCCTTTCCGGCCGTCAGCCAGAGGCTTTAGTCCCACACCCTGTGGGCCTCTCCATGGGCTAGTTCACAGCATGGTAGCTTTTGCTTCCCCCAGAGTGAGTGACCCAAGATGGAGAGAATGTGTACACGAGAGAACACGCAAAATAAAAGCCACAGTCCTTTTTTTTTTTTTTGAACCTAATCTTGAAGTGACATATCATCAGTTCCACTGTATGCTATTGGTCGCACAGACTAATGTGGAGGCAATATGGGAGGATGCTATACAAGAGTTTGAATACCAGAAGGTGGAGATCATTTGGGGACATGTTGGGGGCCAACTGTCACACACAGCCATAGGGAACTGGAATAGATTTCACAGAATCATTCTTAGTTTGGCCAGAGATGAGAATTACATTGTGATTTTCTTTTTTTTTTTCTTTTTAATTTTTTCATGTTTATTTGTTTTGCGAGAGAGAGAGAGCGAGAGAGCGTGCGCACATGAGCAGGGGTAGGGGCAGAGAGAGAGAGGGAGACAGAGAATCCCAAGCAGGCTCTGTGCTGTGTAGAGCCTGACTCAAGACTTGATCTCACGAATGGTGAAATCATGACCTGACCTGAGATCGAGTGGGATGCTTAACCGACTGAGCCACCCCACGTGCCCCGCATTGTGGTTTTCTTGTATAAAGTTCATACTTTTAGAAATGCATAGTGAAGATGGGGTACGTAGTGATATGGCTCATAAGATTTATTTAAAATACTTCAGGGGCGCCTGGGTGGCTCAGTCGGTTGGGCGTCCGACTTCGGCTCAGGTCACGATCTCGCGGTCCGTGAGTTCGAGCCCCGCGTCGGGCTCTGTGCTGACAGCTCGGAGCCCGGAGCCTGTTTCAGATTCTGTGTCTCCGTCTCTCTCTGACCTTCCCCCATTCATGCTCTGTCTCTCTCTGTCTCAAAAATGAATAAATGTTAAAAAAAATAAATAAAATAAAATAAAATACTTCAGCACAAACAGTAATAACAGAAGGAATAGATAAAGCAATATCTTAAAAATGTTGGGGGTGCCTGGGTGGCTCAATTAAACGCCCGTCTTCACCTCAGGTCATGATCTCACGGTTGGTGGCTTCCAGCCCTGAGTCGGGCTCTCTGCTGTCAGCGGGGAGCCCGCTTAGGATCCTCTGTCCCCCTCTCTCTGCCCCTCCCCCACTCGCACTTGCGCACGCACACATGCTCACTCTCTAAAATAAAAGATATTTTCAAAAAATTGGTGAATATGGGTTATAGGCAGAGGGAGTGCATTATCTTATTCCTGGGGGCCCGAAATAGTTCCTGTAAAATTTTAAAACCAACATTTACAATGCACAGGACCTGGAACCCTTGGCAACTTTTTGAACTTGGGGAAATTTTAGACAGCAACTTAAAAATGCCCGAGGGAGAATGCCTCCTTCTTTCAAATTTCTTTTAAGTTATGCAAGCAAAATACGAATAAACTGAGACCACTGACACTGGAGCTTACTGAGGATGACTTTTAACTTTTGCCTTTGAATTAGTATCCGCAGCCCGCAGCTGAGAACAAGGAATGGTTAAACTCTTCGCGTTCCGAAGCGGCCTCCAAGGCCCAATCAATAATCGGGTCCAGACCTCTCTCTCTCTCTCTCTCTCTCTCTCGGTTATTATAAAGAAACTGCTGAACTGACTCGAGTAGCCTCAAGTATCTCTGCAGGCCACTCCCAAAGTCTATCGAAGCAGAAGGCTACCGAGAGGGCAGGCAAGCCAGCATTTAGTAAACACCCTAATGGCAAGTTACGGCGGGCTCTTTTCTCTGCTTCGTCGGCAGGATTAGGAGATAAGGATCTCACTGTTGGCGTGATGCTTGTTAAGACCTGCCCGTGGCACTCACAGGCGTGTAGTAGTGGGTAGCGAGGGAGCCTTCGGGAGACCTTGACATGTACCTCCCCCGGGGCTTCTTGTGGTTCCACGCAGACATAGCCACTGTCGCCTGGTTCTCCGCTTAGAAATGTCTGAAGGCAAAGGACCTTGCTGGTCCAGCCAGCGGAGGCAGGTCAAGGAAGGAACGCTCACGCAAGACACTCCCCAGGACTCCACAGCGTGGGAATGGGCAGGAAAGAACCTCGGCCATTCCCTTAAATCCACATGAAAGGGTGTGCGGTATAGGAGGGACAGGTGCGGTAGGGTCGTATAAGGCAGGCAAAAATCGAGGACGCATTTTACCTTGGGGGGGGGTGACTCTAACATATCAGTCAATATCAGGAGGATCACTGAAGATTACTCTGTACGGTGCCTTCCCCCCCCCCCGCCCCCCAAACAAACAAGACGTCTCTGGTAGGTACTGCCCTCCTTCTTCCATATCCAAACTCTTTCTACCTTTCAATAGTTTCCCATTGAAGCCATGTGATGCGGCCACGTGGTGCGATCTGACCAAGAAAATGTGGCCAAAGTAGCGGGTATTAATTCCACAGGGAAGTATTTAATCACCAACACGTGGTGCTCCAGCCTACGCTTTCCCACGGCTTTCCCAATGCTGAGCCAACATATGGAAAAATATGAACGGAAGAGTCACCGAGATCCCAGAAGACATTGGAAGGTTGAATTTTGAAAAGTTCTTTTTGGAAGCCGCGGAGATTTTGGAGCTGTTTATTACTGGTCGAAAAAAAGGTCAGGTTTTCCGTCCGTGGTGGGGAGGTATCTCCTGATATCACTCTGAGGAAAACTTTGAATCCCAAATGAGATTGAATATTGAACTCTTTAAATTATACGATTTGTTTAAGAAAGAAATCTTGCCATTTGCGATGACGGGATGGAGTTAGAGAGTATTATGCTCCTAGAAAAATAAGTCAGTCAGAGAAAGACAAACACCAAGCAATCATACGGGGAAAAAAAGAGAGAGGCAGACCAAGAAACAGACTCTTTTTTTTTTTTTTTACGTTTATTTATTTTGACAGAGAGAGAGAGAGAGAGTACAAGCAGGTGAGGGGCAGAGAGAAGGAGAGACGGAATCCCAAGCAGGCTCCACGCCATCAGCACAGAACCCAATGCGGGGCTTAAACTCACAAACTGTGAGATCATGACCTGGGCCAAGATCAAGAGTGGGTCATTTAATGGACTGAGCCACCCAGGTGCCCTGAAACAGACTCTTAACTATAGAGAACAAACTGATTACCATAGGGGAGGTGGTGGGGGGGGGGGGAGGGTTGGGTGGAATAGGTGATGGGGATCAAGCAGGGTAACTTGTTGTGATGAGCGCAGGGTGATGTATGTAAGTGTTGTTCAATCAGTATATTGTACACCTGAAACTAATATTACACTGTACGTTAACTAACTGGAAATAAAAAGTTAGAAAAGTAAAACACTTATATATGAATGAATGAATGAATAAGACTTTTTTAATAACTAAAAGTAACCAGTGGCCAGGAAGCCATGGCATCTGGTCAAGATAGTTTTAAGATATTGGTTACCTAGGGGCTCCTGGGTAGCTCAGTCATTGAGCATCCAACTTTTGGTTTCAGCTCCAGTCACGATCTCATGGTTCATGGGTTCGAGCCCGGCGTCGGGCTCTGTGCTGACAGCCCGGAGCCTGAAGCCTCCTTCGGATTCTGTCCCCCCCCCCCCCCCGTCTCTGCCCTTCCCCACTTGTGGTTGTCTCCTACCTTTCCCTTTGCTACTTTCTCAAGTATTACAACAACACAGCCACTAGTGAAGACCTTTTCTGTTGAAAGTCCACATACCCAACGTAGTGTTTTGTACGTCGTGACTACTTACATAAATGTTTGTGGCATATTTTACCAGAGGACAAGGGGGTCTCAGGGTACAAGCCATCTATGGAGTTAGACAAATTATAGGCACAGCATCTCACTTACTACGCACGCTGGACTGACTTCATGTAAACCCTCACTCCGTGTTTTCTGCTTTCAACACTTGGTTCTCGTTCCAGATTTTCCTTTCGGCCTCATCTGTGGGTTTTCACTGTCCTCTCTTTTTTTTTTTTTTTTTTAATTTTTTTTTCAACGTTTATTTATTTTTGGGACAGAGAGAGACAGAGCACGAACGGGGGAGGGGCAGAGAGAGAGGGAGACACAGAATCGGAAACAGGCTCCAGGCTCCGAGCCATCAGCCCAGAGCCCGACGCGGGGCTCGAACTCACGGACCGCGAGATCGTGACCTGGCTGAAGTCGGACGCTTAACCGACTGCGCCACCCAGGCGCCCCTGTCCTCTCTTAATCATGGAATCTTATTTGTATTTACGGAGCTATTTACCTCCTCTCCTAGGATCCATGAGCAACGGTTATCTTTCCTGAGTGTCTGCCCCTCACCGCTGCCACCGTTTCAGGAAAACTCCTCTGGACTCAGTATGGAATATCCCTGAACTTGCCTCTTTGCCTTGAGACCAATCTCAGCTCCCCTGGACTGTCTCTTTTCCAGACATCTATGTATCTCTTCTCCCTCTCTAGCAATCTTCCCAGCTAGCAATTCTGCGGCTCCCTCAGATACACGCGTACACACGTGCTCTGGTCCTATCCCAGCTGAGGTTGCTCGCAAAATGGCATGCGCTTTTAGGGCAATAGTTTATGGATCCCAGCCGATAATAAAAATCGCTCGTTATAGCTAATCAAAAATGGTATGGAAATTTTCAATTTGCTCTGTTGTTTCACAGTCCCGTAGTTTTATTTATTCATAGAGATTACAGCATATTCTGGAATCTGGTGTATACCCTTTGAAAAGACTCCAGCTGTAACATGAAATATATCTAAACTAAGTATTCGCTTCCAGATACTCGCGTTGGTCATTTCACTCTGAGCCTCCCTGTATTTGTACTTTAGAAAACCATTCTAAATAATTTGTAAATATTCGTTGTGGTCTCCACGCAGTTTTAGTCGGCTTCCTTTCAGAGTTACTCACATAGCTTTACTAAGAAGTCACTGGCTTATGGGCACCTGGGTGGCTCAGTCAGTTGAGGGTCCGACTTTGGCTCAGGTCATGGTCTCACAGTTCGTGGGTTCGCGCCCCACATCGGGCTGTCTGCTGTCAGTGCAGAGCCCACTTTGATCCTCTGTCCCCCTCTCTCTGCCCTTCCCTCACTCATTCTATCTCTCTCAAAAATAAATAAAACACTTAAAAAAATAAGTCACTGACTTAAAAAACGGCAAATATAGACAATTTTATATCTGATTTGTTCATTTGTTTTCCTTCCTTTTTGAAATTCTCTCCTTCCTCTGTTTTGGTAACCCAGGCATCCCTTCTCTACATGTGTGGTCACTTATCCATTTCAGTGAGTTGTTTTCTCTCTATTCATCTCTTTCCCTCTCTCTCTCTCTCTCTCTCTCCTTGAGGTGAGAGTGTGAGCAGGTTGGCAAATACAAATATGATTCCATGATCAAGAGAGGACAGTATAAACCCACAGATGAGGCCGAAAGGAAAATCTGGAACGAGAACCAAGTATTGAAAGCAGAAAACACGGAGTGAGGGTTTACATGAAGTCAGTCCAGCATGAGAAGTAAGTGAGATGCTGTGCCTATAATTTGTCTAATTCCATAGATGGCTTGTATCCTGAGATTCCCTTGTAATATTTCATAAACTTAATCAGAACTATTTAGAAGCCTCCTCTGAAGTTTCTTAATATCCTTGCTAATGACGCCTACAACTTACACATATGAATACATATATCAAGGGCACTTTTTAAATGCTGATCTAAGAGTGTAGGGGCGCCTGGCTGGCTCGGTCAGTGGAGCACGTGACTCTTGGTCTCAGGGTCACGAGTTCCAGACCCACATTGGGCCCAGAGATTACTTAAAAAAAGAAAGAAAAACATTAAGAGAATCAAAACGCGGTTGCAGGAACGTGAATTCTCAATGGCCTACTTAAAACTTTTCAACTTTGAGCGTCTCCTTGGGTCTCCTTCATTTTCCAGATATCCTCCAGATAGCTACAGGACTCACTTTGTCATCTCATTCAAGTCCCAGCTCAATGTTATGATCCTGCTGAAGCCTTCAGGGACACCCCTATGTAAAATAGCACCTTGATCCCTCAACTTGCTTTATTTTTTTGTAGCACTTGTTACCAATCGATATATTTATTTGTACCTTCACTAACCAGAATCCAAACTGAATGAAAGACTTGATTTTGTTTATATATCTATTTCTAACAATAAGACTTAACGATTTTAAACGTTGCCTAAGTATTTAAGGGGATTTACGCCACTGTCCAAAGTGGTTACTTTGTTTTTTTTTTCAGGTAGATCATTTTATTCTTTTCATTTTTACAGATGAGGAAACTAAGGCAGAAAAGCATTCATTATCTTGGCAGTCTGGTTCCAGAGACTCTGCTTTTTTTAATTTTATATCTTATTTTTTAAAATTTACAATGGAGTATTACTCGGCAATCAAAAAGAATGGAATCTTGCCGTTTGCAACTACGTGGATGGAACTGCAAAGTGGTTACTTTTCAAAGTTTTGCTAATCAATATAGCTTCATACTATCAATAGCTAATAGCTCAAGACACAATATACATTTAGAGTGGGACCCATTCATTGTTAATGATAGCGGAGGTACATCTGCATTTCACGTCGTTTCCAGAAAAATTTCAAAGTATATCTTGGCCACCTTCCCACCAGATCTGTTTGTACCTTCATTTTTACTCTGTTTTTGGTTAAAAAGAAAATCAGCAAACTGGTTCCAGAACTGTCAGCCTCATCTTTTCTTATTGGCTTGCGCTCACATTTTAGTATCACCTATAACCAGTCCCCTTAAATAAATAAGCAACTTGCCCACTGAAAACTGCATGACGTAATCCACAAATGCACTCCGATGAGCACACAGAGATTGTAACGGGTGGCAACATGGCAAAAGCAGCAGGGCCCTACCACCCCCCCACGTGGTGTGACGCCCAGGCCTCCCGGAGGCAGGTCATGCACTCAGTGTGGTATCTGATCATCTCACGTGTCGATCTCGTGAGGGTGCCTGTGTCAATCTAGAATACTATAAATCTTGGTACACTTTAGCTTTTACTTAAATATATAATATAAAAAAATTGTAATGGTTATTGATTTTTGAGAGCGAAAGAGAAAGAGCATGAGTGGGGGAGGGGCAGAGAGAGAGGGAGACACAGAATCCGAAGCAGGCTCCAGGCTCCGAGCTGTCAGCACAGAGCCCTACGTGGGGCTCGAATTCCTGAACCGCAAGATCATGACCTGGGCCGAAATCGGATGCCCAACCGACTGAGCCACCCAGGCGCCCCTTAAATATATAATTTATTATTAACTTCCAGAACCCAAATGAATCTTCTTGCACACTTGCAGCACACAGGTATCCACTTTTTTAAAAAAAAAATTAATTAACGAATTGCTTAATTTTTTAGTAATCTCCACACCCAACACGGGGCTCGAAGTCACGACCCTGACATCAAGAGTCGTGTTCTCCTCCAGCCGAGTCAGCCAGGTGCCCCATGCATGTATCCACTCTTAAGATCATGACTTTGGAGCATGGGTTTACTCCGGCAGATCTGGGTTTCTATCCGTGTTCCACCGCTTACCAGCTCCACGACCTTGGGCAGATGCAACTTCACTAAGTCTCATTTTTGTCATCTATAAAATGAAGATGCTAAAGTGTGTATTTATTTCGCAGGGTTGCAGGAATTAAATGAGATCCTGTGTGTAAGACGATCGCAGTCAAACTCAGCATATAATGAATACGCGGTATATCTTGTCCGTTATTAGCAGGGTTACTTTTCTAGGCTCAGAAGCTCCAGAAATGCATCACTGAGAAGAGAAGGGAAATGCCTACTAGGTGATAGAATTGTCTCAGAGGACAGCCATTGGTGATGAGACTCTCTCCACAATTGGCCATGCCTAAGGAAATCAGTGAGCTCACGGTGAAAAAATCCATTGGGTCTTGGCGACAAAATTTTCATTAGTGTGCGCTTTCTGGGATATCCTACATTTCTCCAGCATGTTCACTGTCCGGTTGATGCTTCTCAGAGAGGCAAATTTACACTTACTCGCTTAATCTCGTTCCTCACCTATGCTTTCTATTTGCAACCAAAGTTTTAGAGACGTGGCAAGGGTTAGGACACTAAGTACGGGAATTTCAATCGTTTTTTTTCTATATATCCGTTATAACTGATTACCCATTTTTTTTCTCGATAAACTTTCAAGCTGTGTAGCTCAGTATCATATGTAACACCAGTGGAATCGGGGTTGCTGTTGCAATTTAATTTTTAAAGTGCTGATATTCCTGGTGCCGATTTATGACTTTCCCCGGTGCATTTCGCAAAGATCGCCCCGATGGAGAAAACACGACCCTGTTTTACGTAAGATGTATGTTAAATTATTCTGTCATCCTACAGTGTATTATCGTCAAACGCTGCGTACGCTGTTTTTGTACTGCTGCTGACTCATTGGGATTTAGTCAGACAAAAGAGCGAACATCTCACTCTCATGAATTGTTAAATTCATTTTGAAAACTAGGGGATTTTTGAAAAATTAGAGGGTATAAGTTCATTTATTTTATTTTTGAGATAGAGACAGCGTGTCTCCCCTTTAAGACACCTACCTTTCGGGGCACCTGGGTGGCTCAGTCGGTTAAGCATCTATCTGACTCTTGATTTCGGCTCAGGCCATGACCCCTCGGTTTGTGAGTTCAAGGCCTGCGTCAGGCTCTGCGCTGATGCACGGAACTTGCTTGGGATTCTCTCTCTCCTTCTCTCTCTGCCGTCCCCTGCTCGCACATGCGTGCTCTCTCTCTGTCTCTCTCAAGATAAATAAAAACCTTATATATAAAGAAAAATTTCAAGACCCCTCTCTTGTAATTCAGGATTGTTCTGTCCGTCCCTTCCTCATCAACCTTGACGTTGGTATTCATCACCAATGCTGCCTCAGGTATCACTATGCCACTGTACAAAGTTGTGGGGTTTTGAATACACAAGGAAAAAAAAAAAGAAAGAAAGAATCAGAAACATTTTAGGGAAAATATCTCAAGAGAGCTAACCATTCAGGAATAGCTAACCTGTTCAGTGGCCTCCAGCTCCGAAAAAAATTTGCCTGAACTGGTTGAATACGTTTACCTCATGTTATTAACACGAATGAAGCCTGCTGATTAGCGAGATCTTTGGATTAACAAGAATTCTCTTTAAATAATTCAAACACCGATGTCAACAAAGAGGGATTATCAGTCATCCATGCCTCGAGAGGGATTTAAACCAGGTTGTTTCCTTCCTGACATTGGGGTATGAGATGACTTATCTGAAAGGAACGCATGACAATGTTATTGTAGGCAAAGAAAATAGATAATTTTGGATTCTGTAGCACTTTAAGAAGCAGGTCAGGCCTGCTTGGAATCCCACAGTACTGGGCGGGGGTGCATTTAGGGCAGCCTGAGGGCATTGAGTGTTACGTGACTCTGAGGACCTTGGTATGTGTCCCAAATCAAAGACCCACCTTGCTTGTCTTAAATATTTACCTTGCTAGAACCGACCATTCACCCTGGAAAGAGGGTGAAAAATAAGACATCCATGACCCTTTATTTCATGACCCAAAAGCAGGATGTAAGACTGAGTTTAACATTACATTCTGGGCTTGGAGAGCGACCTGGCCACTCATTCTGTAGATGGTCTTTAAAGGAAAACGTACGATGAATGCTAACCAGCCGGCATACATTTTCTTGTGCTGAGGACTACCTCAATTCCTACATCGTGATCTATATTGTATATATATATATACTCTGTTGGTATTCTAAAGGTAATATTTAAGGTTATTTTAGCCATTAAAAAACTGTACTGAGGCCATTAAAGTCACAATTGCTCCCAATTCCGCCTACTGAAATTTTCCAACAAGTGTATGCGGAGTGGTTGAATAATTCCTTTCAAATGTTTCATCCACTTGCCTCAGATTGCTAGTGGCCTCGTTCTCCCTTCTAATGAACTGTGACCCGAGAGGCTGGGGAGATTGACTCTGTTCCCTTTCTGGGCACAAGCTAAGAAAGCCTGCTGAGAGCCTTCGGGACTGTGTATCATTTTGATGTTTGAGGTAAAATATCAAAATAAATTGTTCCCAAAAGAAAGATATCAAGTGCATACTAAAAAACTCTTGCCGTCTGCCATTCCCATCAGACCCCAAGCAACACGGCAATAAAAGTGACTGATCTGCATTCCCTTGGATCATCTTGGCGTATTCTCCCTCTCCGCTTAGACCATCTGGTGGGTTCCTGCAGACAATACCCTGCATGGTTACTGTGAATGGAGCCTGGCCCGTTGGGGAAGAAAATCAATTATCAGCTTCTTTTTCTCTTTCGATTGGAGGCAGGCTTGCTCTGCTCCATTGAAGAAACCTTCCAGTAGATTACGTTGTAGCTTTCACTGCGTTAAGCCTTTTGTAAGACTTAGCCTATAATGCCTCTGGTTTCCTCATTCAATTTGGTCCTCATTCCCATTGTTCTCTCTCTCTCTTTTTTTTGTCCCCCTGATATACTCCTACACGATATTTCTTCAATATCGTAGGTACTGTCTCTATTTCTTTTTGTCTAGAAACACTAAACCACGTGGTAGCATTGTAGCACCACCTTCTTTTTTTCCCCTCTTACGTAACGACCGCAAGAGATTCTTCCCCACCCCACTCGCACACACCAGGTTTTGTTGGTTTTTCTGTGCGTGGGTGGTAACGTCTTAATGACCAAAGTACATTATCCCCACGGAGTCTTCTATCACGTTTCAATGGTATTCTTTGTTCACGACAAGAATGGGTGTTTAGCTAACTTGGTTTATGAAATGCCAGCTCTCGGTGAGTCCGCGCCTATAGACTTTGATTAGGGGCTGGATTTAAAGAGATAGTTCCACCCTGAACATTTCAGCAGAAGGGAGAAACTGAATGACTGGGAAGCTTGGGGGAATAGACGTGATTTTTTTTTTTTCAGCAAGAAGCTTACCATTTTACAGCTACATGTTTTTATCGCAGCCAGAACTGCTGCTCTCTCACTTGACTTAAAAAAAAAAAAAAAAGGAACCTGTGCTTAATGGGGATAATTTTTCCCTTGTAGATGCTCAAGTTCTAGAACTAGACAGCAGTGATGCTCGTACAACATTGCAAATGCACTAAATACCATTGAATTGCATGCTTTGAAATGGTGAATTTCATGTTCCGTCTATTTTGCAACAACGAAGAAGAAAAGAAGGTGGGGAAAAAGAAGATGACAAAAATTACAACGAAGACCAAGTCCTCCTAGGTGACTCCCAATTGCCCTTTTCCTATTCGTCTGCCAACCTCTAGCCCTCCTTTCCCCTAAGTGTGTGATAATCCTTGCTGTACTCGGTCTATCCCGGGCTGCTTTTTTCTGCTTCTTTTAGGTCTGCCTTTCTGAGTCAGGGCTGTAGGTTGCTCAAAGCAGATCTACATGGTCTCTTCAGCCTGACAACTTAGTATGTGATATAGGAAAGGTGAATCACCATGAGCCTCAATCTTTTATCTATAAAAATGGGATAACACCTATGGCACAGGGAGAGTTGGGACATTTAAGTATGGGTATGTTTAAAATGGTGTTACATACAAGACACGTTCGATAAATATCTCCTGTGTTGTCTAGCTCTGTCACTGATTAAATGTAGAATCGTCACCGAGTTCTTTAACCTTTTTTGCTTCTGTTTCCTCTGAGAGACTGAGGGAGAAGAGCGATGGTTTAACAGTAAGTCAGAAGATGAGTAGATCCTGAACAACAGCAAACAGCTTCAGCCCTGTAAAATTCCTCTGCGTTATTTTCATTTTGGACCACGTAAGACACAGTAGTGTGGAGACCCATATCCTTATCATTTCACGAAGAGCCGGTTCGTTATGTAATTCCATTCGATTTTATAGAAACGAGCAGGGAAGGGGCAGAGAGCGAGGGAGACCCAGAATCCAAAGCGGGCTCCAGGCTCCGGGCTGTCAGCACAGAGCCCGACGCGGGGCTCGAACCCACGAACCATGAGATCATGACCCGACCCAAAGTGGGACGCTTAACCAACTGAGCCACCCAGGCGCCCCCAGAGAGTCTTTCATCAAACTAGCCTACTCAATTTTTTTTTGTCCCACTAGGTTGACAGAAAGTGCATAATTTCACCATCACATATTTTGAAGTACTCGGAATAAGAACGTATGCGGTTGCCATTGAACGTCTCTCGTGTAGGTATTTTTTGTGCCAGTAACGTGCACTGATTGCTCCCAGTGAGTTACTTAAAAAAATCATTCTTTTATCTACTCAACCCAACCACTCGTATGGAAAAATCAAACCAACAAAAAATACGCATTGAGTGCTTGTGATTTGCCAGGCATTGTGTTTCTCTGCCCTCATGGACTTTGTGGTCTAACGGGGCACATAGAGATGAAAGTATCATACAAGTTCATGTAAAGTTACACTCTATGATATGCCACAAGTAAAGGTCCACGGTGCTATGAAACTGTATAATACGGAGATGAACCTAAAGCCATGGGTGTTGGGAAAGGATTATATTAGGTTATCTTGGCATAATGACGCACAGAAATCGTCTCTTAATTTGTGTACTCTAAGTTGGATAATGGTACCCCTGTTCACTCAGTCACCTAAACGTGAATTTCACAACCATCGTTGAGCTGGCCTTCTTCCTAGACTTCGGCTACATTCAATCACTGTATCCTATCCTCCTTCCGAGCAATATCTCACACATCTGAGCCTCTCTTCACATTTCCATTGTTGTTACCCACAATCATTGGCCATTGCCTCCTTGTTGGACTACCAGCAAGGTGTTCAATTTTAGTGGGCCCCCTTAGACCATTTTCACTATCCAGCCGTAATCACTGAGGCCGGAGTAATCTTTCTTAAATCACCTCAGTGTCTGCCTTAGCAACCTGTCCCAAACTCGGTCTCAACACGCCTTTCCGGTCCCAGTTCCCTCTGCTTCCCTACGCATCAACAGCACTACAGCAATTTCTTAAATACCATCTGCCTTTTCCGTTTCTTTGGACATAGGCTGTACTGTTCTTTCTGCTTAGAATGCCTTCTCCTCACTTGTCTGCCAATTACAACCCTTGTTTGTGAAGGATTCATTCCACGGCCCCTTCTTCCATTGTACTTTTGGGACTTCTCCCAAGCTGGAACTGATTTCTCGCTCTCTTGAGAACTCCAGGAACATTTTGTTTATAACACTTATGTGTTCTATTAGAATGTCTTGTCTCCCTTACTAGACCATAATCACATTAAGGCGTTTTCTTAGATTCTTTAAACCCACTGTAATGCTCCATTTAGTTCTCTGGGCAAAGTAGGTGATACAAGACATATTTGCGAAGAGAATGAAACAAATTTCACTACTCTGCAAAGAGCAAAATTGCCTGTGAATGTACTGTTATCAGGACATCTCCCCCCCTAACTCCAAAAGTTCTTGAAGTATCCGTCGCCAATCTAGGCTTTCCGTAAATGTAAGTTTAGCTATAGATATTAGATATATAGGTATATGAACTCATATGGCTTCAATATACACTATTTTCATGAATGGAAAATCTATACTATTTTTTGTCATTCACTCAATCTTACTTCCCAGGCTGACTTTTAATCCACCCATTTTCAAATAGTAAAGGAGAATGATATAACTTCTCTAGAGACAGTGTTGATCATGCCATGCTGTGAATCACTGAGAACACAGCATCGGAGCAGGGACTTCTTGGGATTTCTTCAAGTAGACTTTCCAAGGGTCACTTCTAAAGTTTGATGATTTTTAACTGGTTCTCAGCCAGCGAATTCACCGACACTGTGGATGAAAATTCAAAGAAGAAAACAAATGGTCCTGCTTTACAATTAGCGGTATGATTATTAAAACTTCAAAAATATTTTGGTTTATGCAAAGACCTATGTTTCGTTGACCGGATGCAATCAAGTACCTTTTGACAAATAGGACGCGAAGCCAGTTTTCAGGAATAAGGCTTTCAAAGCAACATATGCCCCAGATTTATAGATAGGTCTAGGTTATTATAGATTTATTTTGTCCTAGAAATGATCAGGTGTTTTATGCTTTGTAGGACGAACGTGAGCTAACATGTGCATTTGCTTATGGTTCCAAAGCCTCTAAGAAGTTTTATTAGCCTAGAAGTTTTTCTTTTGAATTAATAAAGATTTAAATAAAAAGGAAAAAAAGTGCTTATAGCATTGAAGCTCTCTGTTGCTCTGTTTGTTTGTTTGTTTGTTTGCTTTGTCTGATTACCAATTGTCCTTGTCATGAAGGATACGTCTCTTTAGGGATTGTGAAATAAGTTGCATGTCTCCTCTGGAACCTTCTTTCTGCCTCGTCTCCTTGGTGTGTTTGTCTTCCTGCTATCATCTGACGTACAAGGTCCTCTACCGTGGTCATCTTTTTCTCTCCTGCCCCGACTTAAGCAAGCCACTTTCCCACGTTAAAAGTTATCCCGTTTCTTCAGGAGTCATAAAGATAAGCGCTTCCCAACCATATTTATTTATTTATTCATTTATTTTGAGAGAGAGGGAGAAAACGCATGCATGCACAAGTTGGGGAGGGCAGAGAGGGGGGGAGAATCCCAAGCAGGTTCCATGCCCAGTGCAGAGCCTGACGTGGGGCTCAGTCCCAGCCCCGTGAGATCATGACCTGAGCTGAAATCAAGAGTCGGACGCTTAACCGACTGAGCCACCCAGGTGCCCCAGTGCTCCTCGACCTGTAATGTGCATACGTCTCACTGGTTTCTTATTAAAATGCTTACTGTCATTCAGTAGGACTCGTTTGCAGCCTGCGGTTCTACATTTCTTTTTTTTTTTTTTAATTTTTTTTTTTCAACGTTTATTTATTTTTGGGACAGAGAGAGACAGAGCATGAACGGGCAAGGGGCAGAGAGAGAGGGAGACACAGAATCGGAAACAGGCTCCAGGCTCTGAGCCATCAGCCCAGAGCCCGACGCGGGGCTCGAACTCACGGACCGCGAGATCGTGACCTGGCTGAAGTCGGACGCTTAACCGACTGCGCCACCCAGGCGCCCCCGGTTCTACATTTCTAACAAGCTCCTTAGTGATACTCACACCTGCTAGTGTGGAGACAGCACTTTGAATATCAGGGTGTTAGGTGACAGAAAAACATTTCAATCAATTTAACTTTGACGATCTAATCATGGCTTCAAAAGTTTTTCTCTGCTCAGAAAAACCTATGGGTTTAAATAAACCTTCAATAACCCATACGGAAACACGATAGGGAATTTTTAAATTCTACAGTAATACCCATAGGAGACATACTTATAGAAACAGCAAGGCTTACCGATTAGAGGACTCAGGAAGTGGATGTTCATTCCCCCACTTTACGGATGGGGAAACTGAGTTCTAGTGATATTAAAAAACTGGTCTGAGCTCATGAAGACCGTCATTGAAACCAAGAGGCTTTGAGTACTGATTCTCTGGCTGGAAAGATCGATGCTTTTTCTACAATGTAACTGTGCCTACGTGGTAACTAAAGAAATATGCCAGAGTCATAGACAGACTGAAAAGTCCTTCAGGGGATTGAAGACTTAAAATTTGACCATCAAGTTCGTTCATGTTGTAATCATACACACATGCACCCACCTGCGCATAATATTCCTACAACCAAAAGGGTAAAACTTTGTATTCACATACATCTCTAAACTTCCCATGCGGTAAAGTTGATTCAAAAAAAGGTAGCAATGGGCCTTCAATCAATGCAACTCATAGCTGAATTCAAGTGAAGAACTTGCTAGAAAGATAGTTTTGTTACTGTTTGTGGAGTGTTATGAATTTTTGCCCAACATTTAATTTCACCAGATTTGCTTATCAATTTGTAGAATTTCATTATTTATTTATTTATGTGTGTATTTACGTATTTAAAGCTTGACTGCTCTCCTCCGCGTGTAATTTTAATATCCTCTCTGCTGAACGTGTACAATATAATTTGGAATAAAATTCAAGGAGCACTAACAACGGTAGGATGCCAAGCTATAGGCTGATCTTCAAATAGAGGCCAGAATAATAGTCCCCATTATCAGCTTTCGGCCTGAAAGCGACCAAGAAATAAATAGGATGTAATGGGACGAAAAAAATCGAGTTCGTCTTATGGTGTGGTTCCTACTTCTCTGCATTCCGCCAGCCACCGCCATCTCTTAAACCTGAATAAATAAAGCGAAACATAAGAATTAGCACCTTATCGCATGTACAAAATTCAGTAATAATCCTAAGCAGGAATATTCTTTCAAGTGAAATGACTGTAATTTTGTTGAAATGGGTTTTTCTCCGAAGTTGAAAATACCCATACTTTAAACCACTTTTCACATTCGGTCTGTTCTCCTATGATTACAAGGCTACATTCACGGGGAAGCAGGAGGACAGCAGTTCCTTTCAAGTTGATTATGTGACTTGGGTCAGGGCCTTCGCTCTACCTTTGTCGGGTTCAGCTTCTCCTCTGCTATCCAGAGCAGGCTCTCATGGAAGACCGCTGAACCATGTCAAACCTGTAGGACGCGTGTGAAGCATGATCTGATATTTTGTAGAGACTGTGCTTTCCAAACAACGGGAACGGCGGGCTCGCCCTCATCCTCGCACCTCAAGATTGCTTGGGGCAGTTTCAGTTCCATCTGAGACAGAATCCAAAATCCTTTGGGGCGCCTGGGTGGCTCAGTTGGTTAAGCATCCGACTTCAGCTCAGGTCATGATCTCCCAGCTTATGAGTTCGAGCCCCGCATCAGGGTCCGTGCTGACAGCTCAGAGCCTGGAGCCTGCTTGGGATTCTGCATCTCCCTCTCTTTCTTTCCCTTCCCCACTTGCACTCTGTCTCTCTCTCTCTCTCAAGAATAAATAAGCAACAACAACAACAACAAAAAACTAAAAAAAAGAATTCACAATCTTTTGATGAACGAATCACCCATACTGGGTCTCCTTTCTGTGACTTACCCCGGTCATTCTGTCCAGTGTCTCACTCTATTTGCTTGCTTCTTTGATTTCTCCAACTTGCAAGGGTGCCTGGTTTGACACACCAATGATTTTAAATCTCCAGGCCATTGAGTGGAGATGAACAATCTCAGAAAGTTTGTTTGTTTGTTTGTTTGTTTTGAGAGAGAGAGAGAAAGCAGAGGGGCAGAGAGAGAGAGGGAGAGAGGGAATCCCAAGCAGGCTCCGCGCTGTCCGCACAGAGCCCAATGCAGCGCTCGAACACGTGTACTGTGAGATCATGACCTGAGCTGAAATGCAGAGTCCGATGCCCAACCAACTGAGCCACCCAGGCGGCCGACCAGGCGTAATTTGAACTAAATTAGCTCCCCCCGGGGAAAATAAATGGCCTACGCTTGAGAAATGTGAAAGCAAATCACAGGTTATCTCACTCAAACAAAGATACACATGCTGTGTGACATTTGTTCATTATAGAAAAGTGATATGAGGAATGTAGCCAAACATGCCCTCTGCTGGTCTGAATATTAGATCCCTAAAAGCCATAAGGTTTGTCTGCAGTGTTTGTAGTGGAGTATACATTTGTAGGTTCATATGTTTCAGACTGAATCAGAAAGGGCTCCTTTTATTTTCTGTGAAATGGTAAAACAGACACATCTCCTAGTAAATGATCATTAAAGCAAGAAGAAACGCCTACCAAACATACCTTCCCAGTGTTGCATGGAATCATCGTTATCTGAAATACTTGAGAACAGTGGCCTCTTAAACTACAAAAAGTAACGTATGCAGTAGCTTCGTCAGCGTAGCAAACTGACCTAACACCAAACTCTGTTCTAAGGACATAAAAACCCTGAATAAAAATATAGCTATTTTAGTAATCATAATGGATCTTGAAAGAAAAGTTCCCAGCTGACAGAAGTATAAAAAGAACTCAAGCTCTCTGCTTCTCCCTGTACAACAGAAGCCGCATTTTTCTGGAGTGGTGCCAGCTCGTCCCGAGACGCGATGGCAAAGGTTGGACTAAACCGATTTGGCCATATTGGGCACCTGGTCGCCAGGGCTGCTTTTAACTCTGGCAAAGTGGATATTGTCCCCATCAATGACCCCTTCATTGACCTCAACTACATGGTCTATATTCTCCAATATGATTCTACCCGCGGCACAGTCAAGGCTGAGGACAGGAGACTCGTCATCAATGGAAAGCCTACCTCCATCTTCTAGCGGTTAGATCCCATCAACGTCAAATGGGGTGACGCTGGTGCTGAGTGTGTTGTGGAGTCCACTGGGGTCTTCACCACCATGGAGAAGGCTGGGGCTCACTTGAAGGATGGGGCCAAGAGGGTCATCATCTCTGCCCCTTCTGTTGATGTTTGTGATGGGCATGAACCATGAGAAGTATGACAGCTCCCTGAAGATTGTCAGCAATGCCTCCTATACCACCAAGCGCTTGGGCCCTCTGGCCAGCGTCATCCATGATGACTTTGGCATCATGGACCACAGTCCATGCCACCACTGTACCCCAGAAGACCGTGGATGGCCCCTCTGGGAAACTGTGGCATGATGTCTGAGGAGCCACCCAGAACATCATCCCTGCTTCTACTGGCACCACCAAGGCTCTAGGCAAGATCATCTCTGAGCTAAATGGGAAGCTCATTGGCATGACTTTCTGTGTCCCCACCCCCAACGTGTCAGCTGTGGATCTCACTTGCCACCTGGAGCTGCAAACTTCAGCGACATCAAGAAGGTGGTGAAGCAGGCACTGGAGGGGGCCTTCAAGGGCATCCTAGGCTATACTGAAGACCAGGTTGTCTCCTGTGACTTTAACAGCGACACCCACTCTTCCACCTTCGACACTGGGGTTTGCATTGCCTCCAATGACTACTTTGTCAAGCTCATTTCCTCGTATGACCATGACTTTTGGCTACAGGAACCAGGTGGTGAACCTGATAGTCCACAGGGCCTCCAAGGAGTCAGGGCCCCCTAGGCCACCAGCCCCCTCAAGAGCAAGAGGAAAAGAGAGTCCCTCAGCTTCTGGGGAGTCCTTGCCCCAAATCATCCCCCAACACACTGAGAATCTCCAGACCTCTACACAGTTTCCATCCCAGAGCCCCTGAAGAAGGGGAGGGAAAACTGTTTCCCGTTATGTGAAATCCCTCCTGTCTCTAGTAGATGCAAACGCAAAAATTATTTTTAGAGCTATCTTCAGAAACTAGGGAGCCAGGGACTCCTACAGGAAAAAAAAAATCCTGCCTCAATAGGAGGCAGGCATGTGTGCGTGCACACTCGAATAGTAGACACATCATACAAATCACAGAAGTATACAACCTATCCTTTTTTAAACAATACTTATTTACTTTTGAGAGGAGAGGAAGGACAGAGAGAGAGAGAGAGACAGAGACAGAGACAGAGAATCCCAAAGCAGGCTCCGCGATGCCAGCACAGAGCCTGACCTGGGGTTCAATCTCACGAACCCGAGATCATGACCTGAGCCGAAATCAAGAGTCCGATGCTTAACCCACTGAGCCACCCAAGCACCCCATAGGTAACCTATCCTTAAGCAGTTCTGCATATATAGCACACAGTAAATCAGGGATAAAAGAACAATACCAAAAAAAAAGAACCCTAAAAATAAATATATTTAAAATGATTAATGATATTAAAGGGAATAGAGCCACGGGGGTGGGAGTGGGGGAATAAAAAAAAAAAGGCATCAGAATCATCCAATAAAAATTCTAGACATGAAAGTAAGGTCACAGAATTAAAAAAACTAAGCTGATTCAGAATTTAGGTAGAAAATCTTACGGAGAGATTAAGAAACGTAGAAGTGTGAATGACATATCTAACAAGCATTCCAAAGGAAGGAAATAGGAAGTGGAGAGGAACAATAGTGAAAAAAGAGGAGAATTTAAGGAAGACATGAATACTTAGGTTGAAAGAGCAAAGCTGCCATCAAGATAAATCGAATTAAAGTGACATGTTGGAGGGGTGCCTGGGTGGCTCGGTTGCTTAAGCATCCCACTCTTGATTTTGGCACAAAGCCTGCATGGGATTCTGTCTCTCTCTCTCTCTCTCTGTCTCTCTCTGTCTCTCCCTCCGCCCCTCCCCTGCTTGTGCACTCTCTCTCTCAAAATAGATAAGTAAATATTCTAAAAAATGCTTACGATCCTCTCTTTCTCTCCCTCTTCCTCTGCCCCTCCCCACTTACGTGCTCTCTCTCTCTCAAAAATAAATAAGTAAAGTTAAAAAAATAAAGTGGCATGTGGAAACAAGGGAGGAAAGCTATAGAATGACAAATGCAAAGAAAAAGACTACAAGTAATCCGAGGAAAGATCTATATTCTGCACCCCCCCAATAAAATGGCGATCACGCGGACAACAGATTTCATACCAACAACGTGGGCCAGAAGACAGCGAACATCTATCATCCAACAGCTAAGGGAAAATAGCTGCCTACCTAGGGCAGCTAAATATCCAAGAGTGAATGTGAAAAAGGACATTTTCAGACAAACATTGGAAGAGTTTACCACTCATGAATGCTTACTGAAAGTGTGACCCAAGACTATACTAAAATGAGGAAAAGGCTGAACCTTGAAGGAAGTAATGGAAACGCAAAAGGCAATGATGAATGAAGAAGTGGGCATATATGTGAGTAGAGCTGAAGAGGCATTGCTGGTGGAATGTATACTACAAGGAACACTTTGGGGAAGTTTAAAAACAAGTTGGGGGAGGGGGGCGGCGCCTGGGTGGCTCTGTTGCTTAAGCTTCCCACTCTTGACCTCAGCTCAGGTCTTGATTTCCGAGACGTGAGTTCACGCCCCACATTGGGCTCCATGCTAGGTGTGGACCCCACCGAAAACAAACAAACAACAAGCTGGGACTTCCACTTCCTGGAAGATGGAGATGTGTTTTCCCTATTCTGCCTGCTAAGTAAAACCGAAAATACTGGGCGTTATATATAAAAAACAGACGTAGAAAGACTCTGCAAGGTGGAAAAGAAGGCAAATCAACTATGGACTTTTGGGACCAAGGAATGATACATCGGTGAGTTCCGAGACAGGGAACTGTCTGAAGAAAATATATCTTCATCCCACGAATAGCAACAGGAGAAGACAAAAAGAAAAAAAAAAAAGCAAGCTTCAACAAGACTTATCCTCTCTAGCCAAAGAACCAGGAAGGCGAGAGCTTAACAAGACAAAAACCAGTCCACTGCACTCAGACAGCACAGAAAGAGCTGTAACCTGACTCCTACCCGTGAAAGAAAAGCCAAAGGGGCAACTTAGACATCCACTCTCACAAAGCGGCAACAAGGTTCTCTAACAGCCCCGATTATTAGGTGGTTCAGAGGAAGCCAAATTAAAAGCAGGAACTTTCATCCCCGCTGCTTGGTAATGAGCCCCACCCCCCTTGGGATCAGAGGATACCACGGCGGGGGGGGGGGGGGGAGGAAGTGACCCCCCTCCCCCACCCATGGTATCCGTGGAGACCACATGGAGAGCTGGAAGTCCATTTCTTTCCAACAGAAATGAGTTCGCCCCACTCCAAAACTCTGGTGTCAGTGGAAACCAAGCTGGGAACCTTTATTTCTCCTCCACCTTGCGGGAATGAGGCAGCTCGTTCTGAGTAGTGTCAGAAAAGAAGAGAACGTAAGCAAGCAAAACCAAACAAAACATGAAGATTTCAACAAACAGAATGAGAAAAGGCAATCAGTAGATGTCAGTGTCCAGACGAGAGAGATGTTAGAATTATCTGAAAGGAAAAAATTGGCATCCCCGTGAATGTATACCCACCAAAAGTACCCTTCAGGAATAAAGAGAAAATCCAGCATTCTCAGATGAAAGACAAACTAAGAGAATTTGTTGCTAAGAAACACACCCTAAAAGAATGGCCAAAGAAGTTCTCTAAACAAAAAGGAAGTGATAAAAGGGAGAACTTGGAAATGCCAAGAAAGGAGAAAGAACGTGGCAAGCAAAAGTAGGGTAAATACAACGGGCTTTTTTTCTGAGTTTTCCAAATTACATTTGCTGGTTTAAGAAAGGTATACCACTGTCTGATGTGGTTTTAAATGTATGCAGTAGAAGGGCGCCTGGGTGGCTCAGTGGGTTAAGCGTCTGTCTTCGGCTCAGGTCATGATATCACAATTTGTGAGTTCAAGCCCCACATCAAGCTCTCTGCTGTCAGCACAAAGCCCGCTTCAGACCCTCTGTCCCTCTCTCTCTTTCTCTCTTCCTCTCCCTGGCTGGTGCTCTCTCTCTCTCTCACTCATAAACAAACATTAAAAACAAAAAACTAAATGTACGCAGTAGAAATATTTAAGACAACTATATTATAAAATGGGGACAGAACTGGGACATAAAGTGAGGTGAGATTTCTTTTTTATTTAAAATTTTTTTTTAACATTTATTCATTTTTGAGAGTGAGAGAGACAGAGCATGAGTAGGGGAGGGGCAGAAAGAGTGGCAGACACAGAATCTGAAGCAGGCTCCAGGCTCTGAGCTGTCAGCACAGAGAACGACGCGGGGCTCAAACTCACGGACCTCAAGATCACGACCAAACTGAGGTTGGATGTTCAACTGACTGAGCCACCCAGGCACCTCAAATGAGGTAAGATTTCTACACTTCCCTCAGAATGGTAACAGAAGAGAGTACCTGGGTAGCTCAGTCAGTTAAGCATCTGACTCTTGGTTTGGGCTCAGGTCATGATCTTACAGTTCATGGGTTCGAGCTCCCCATCAGGCTGTGTGCTGAGAGCAAAGAGCCTGGTTGGGATTCTCTCTCTCCTTTTTCTGCCCCTCCCCCACTCGTGCTCACTCTCTCACTCTCCTTCTCTCAAAAAATAAATAAGTAAAAACTTCAAAATTAATAAATAAAATGAAAAGTTTCCTTTAAAGGGGCGCCTGGGTGGCTCAGTCTGTTAAGCGTCTGACTTCGGCTCAGGTCATATCTCGCAGTTCGTGAGTTCAAGGCCCGCATTGGGTTCTGTACCTGGAACCTGCTTGGGATTCTGTGTCTCCCTCTCTCTCTGCCCCTCCCCTGCTCGCTCTCTGTCTCTCTCTCAAAATAAATAAAAACCATGAAAAAAAAGCACAGAATGCTCTTTAAAAACCAGATTTGTAAAAATAAAAAAATAGAATTTACATTTTTTCTTAATGGATGATTCAAAGAAATCATAAAGGAAACGGTTATATATATATTGTAATTGAATAATCACAAAAATACTACATATAGGAATTTGCTATAAAGTTACAGTAATTAAATAGTGTGATATTGGCAAAATGAAGAGATTAGACTAATGAAACCGAATGAAGCCAAATGTATGTGCATGTACAATTTAGTATGTAACAGAGATGACATTAAAATTAGTTAGAAGAGTATAAGGTTTTAATAAATTGCCTTGGTATCGGGGCGCCTGGGTGGCTCAGTCGGTTGAGCGCCTGACTTCGGCTCAGGTCATGATCTCGTGGTTCGTGAGTTTAAGCCCCGCGTCGGGCTCTGTGCTGACAGCTCAGAGCCTGGAGCCTGCTTCGGATTCTGTGTCTCCCTCTCTCTGACTCTCCCCCGTTCATGCTCTGTCTCTCTCTGTTATAAAAAATAAATAAATAAACATTAAAAAAATTTAAAAAAAATAAATTGCCTTGGTATCAATTGAGTATATATAGGAAGAAAAATAAAATTGGATCTCTACATCACCTAATAATAAAAACCAATTCCAGATGGATTTAAAGACCTAAATGTGCTACATTGTATGTTAACTAGCTTGGATTTAAATAAAACCTTGGAAGAAGGAAGGAAGGAAGGAAGGAAGGAAGGAAGGAAGGGAGGAAAGAAGGGAGGGAGGAAGGAAGGGAGGGAGGAAGGAAGGGAGGAAGGAAGAAAGGAAGGAAGAAAGGAGGGGAGGAAGACTGAAATATGGAAAATAACACAACTTTTAGACAAAATGTAGGAGAATATCTTTATGACTTGGAGATGTCAATGGCTTTCTAATACAAGAAACCAAAGCTAAAAGTATGAAGTAAAAGACCAAAATTTGAACATGTAATAATTTACATATTTCTGTATGATCAAAGGCAAGGGTAAATTAGAATGTATGACTGGGAGAAGACATTTCCAGTACACATAAGCCAAAATCACATAGGGGATCAAGAATCCATAAAGAACTCCTATGTATTTGTTTTTGGAAAAAAGCAGTGAAAAGGTGGTCAAAGAATATGGACAAATAATTCACAGAGCAGAAATATGAAGAATCAATAAACACATGAAAGGATGTTCAATCTCCATAATAATCAAGAAATACAAATTTAAATAAATATCTTTCACAGCCAACAAGTTGACAACACTCTAAATATGACAGCGTAAATTTAGGCAAGGGTGTAGAAAAAAAGGTTCTCTCAAATGCTGGGCAGTTGGAATGCAGTTGTTGAAACAATTCTGGAAAGAAATTTATTTACGTAATGGAATTCTATTCAACAGTAAAATAAATGAACGAGGCCAATATGGATCCATCCCTAATCAAAATGAGTAATAAAGCAAGTTACGAAAGAATTCATACATAATAGTAAAATGTTTGTAAGTTTTAAGAACCACACAACAGAGTATCAATCTTAAAAAGAAAATAGGCAGTTATTGGACTGGCAAAAGTGAGTTTATTTGGCAATAACATGGGAATTGCTGTCCTGGGCATGCACATTAAGGCAAACCATAGTCAAGTTCAAAGAGCTAAGGAGGAGAGCTTGTTTTCATAGAGTAAAGGTGGAAGTTGAGGGGTTATTTTGAACAAAAGCTCATTGGAGGAGATGGAAAGTTCAGGGTTGTGGTGATTTCTCATTAGCTACGTTGTTACTAGGCAAAGAGAAAATCTTTCTTCTTCTTGCTGGGTACGTAAAGAAAGCTGTGCGGAATGGTATAGGAGTGAGAAACCATCTTTCATTGCTTCCCAACTCCATTTTGAATTAGGTTAGCTTTATTAATTTTCACAACAGTAATACACTATAAATGGTATATGGGAACATTTTGCTGTATTAACATAAAATGAGACATGGAAGAAACTAACTTTAAGATAGTGGTTATTCTAGGAAAGGAAAGCATATGGGAATAGGTTCAGGGTAAAAACTGGGCTGCAACTGCATCTGTAAGCTTTATTTTTTAAAAAAGACTCAAGGGGCACCTGGGTGGCTCAATGGGTTAAGGGTCCAACTTCGGCTCAGGTCATGATCTCAGGTGAGTGGGGTTGAGCCCCGCGTCGGGCTCTGTGCTGACAGCTCGGAGCCTGGAGCCTGCTTTGGATTCTGTGTCTCCCTCTCTCTCTGCCCCTCCCCTGCTCATGCTCTGCCTCTCTCTGTCTCTCAACAATAAATAAATGTTTAAAAAAAAAAGACTCAAGCAGATATGGCAAAATCTTAGTATCTGTGAAAGTGGAGGCGCCTGGGTGGCTCAGTCGGTTAAGCGTCTGACTCTTGATGTGGCTCGGGTTGCGATCTCACAGTTCTTGGTTTCCAGCCCCTCATCGGGGTCTAGGCTGACAGCTGGGAGCCTGCTTGGGTTCCTCTCTTTCTCTCTCTCTCTCTCTCTCTCTCTCTCTCTCTGCCCCTCCCCCGCTCACACTCTCTCAAAATAATAAATAAACACTAAAAAAAAAAAGAAACTGGGTGGTGGGTTTTCAGGGTCCAGATTATTGGAAAGAACATAAAATGTCTCCTAATCCCATCATCCAGAGTTGACCATTGTTAAGCTTGTAACACATTTCTTAGAGTCCCTCTGTTTTTCTCCCTTGGGTTCTTATTGTCTATCCTGTGTGTGTGTGTGTGTGTGTGTGTGTGTGTGTACCAAATCGGGATCATGAAGTTTTACCTACTAATTTCTTCATGTAACATCATATAGTAAGCATGTGGGCATTTGACATGTAGACATTTCAATTCCTTCCAATGTTTTCACTACTTATTTATTCACTATTATATCACTATTATTATTCACTATTTATTTCTTATAAACAAGAAATGGTGGCCATTTCTGATGTGCATCTTTGGCCCCACCTCTGAATAGTCTATTTTTTTAAAAAAGCTTTTATTGGGGCGCCTGGGTGGCGCAGTCGGTTAAACGTCCGACTTCAGCCAGGTCACGATCTCGCGGTCCGTGAGTTCGAGCCCCGCGTCAGGCTCTGGGCTGATGGCTCAGAGCCTGGAGCCTGTTTCCGATTCTGTGTCTCCCTCTCTCTCTGCCCCTCCCCCGTTCATGCTGTGTCTCTCTCTGTCCCAAAAATAAATAAACGTTGAAAAAAAAATTAAAAAAAAAAAAAAAAAAAGCTTTTATTTTAAGTGATCTCTGCACCCAACATGGGGCTCAAACTCACAACCGTGAGATCAAGAGTTACATGCTCTACCAACCGAGCCAACTAGGCACCCCTAAATAGCTTCTTAGGATAGATTTCTGGTGTGGAATTACAATTATGTTAATATTTTAAGGCTTTTGATACATATTTTGCCATATTGCCTTTCAGAACATTTGGGTTAATTTGCATTCATGTCAGTAAAATGAGTAGCCACACTCATCACTGAGGATTGGTATCTTAAAAATATTGGTCAAACATATATACCTCATTTTAATTTTTGTTTCTTTGATTGCCAATTAGGTTGGGCATTACTATTATTACAAAATTTTGGTCAATTGTTTCTCTTCTTTTTTACGTCCTTATCAATTTTCTATCAAAATATTCATCTTTGTTCAGAGTTTCCCAGTTCTCTTTCCATGTCGACATCTTCCCGTTCGAACATCACGTTGTTTTCAAAGTGTTTCTTTGATACATTTTTATGTAAGCAAATATCCTTTCTTTATTTTTGTTGTTCAAAACTTTCTTGGCTGTCTCATGTTTTAAAACTTCCAGATGAGTGTTAAAATCCTTTTCTCAAGTTTCAAAAATCCTATTGGGATTTTGATCTGAATTACAATAAACTTACATCTGAATTTTGGAAAACTTGGCGTGTTTATACTGTTTAGTCTTCCTATCCAGGAACATGTTATTCTTCCACGTTTACGTAAATCTTGTATCTTTCCCAGTGCAGTTTTGTAATTCTCTCCAGCCAACTTTTAATTGTTTGTTTCTGGTTATTTTGCATATGATGTTGCCATTTTAAGTGGTTTTCTGTCCCTACTATATTTTCTAACTAGTTATCAGCAATATGTGAGAAAACTCTTCAGTCTGTTCATTTCCTTTGTATTCAAGCATTTGACTAAACTCTCTCATGAGTTTTAAGAGTTTTAATGCAGAATCTTCTAGATTTTCTCTGCAGATATTTCTAACTGCATTCACTGGAATTTCTATGCCATTACTAAACAATTGTAATGATGAAGCATACTTGTCTTGTTCTTATTTTTTAGTATAAAGCCTCTAATATGTCACTGTGTTACTCCAGAAATGGGCGTTGAAATTTAGCAAATGCCCCTTTGGGCCATATATTGAGATAGTTTAGTAACTTAGTTTTCTTTTGCCCGATGGATATGACACAGTAAGAGATTTCCTGATGTTGTCACGCTGACCTTCAGGAATAAACTGTACTTGATGATAGTATTTTCTTTTTAATACTGTCCATATTTTGTTGGCCTAGCGCTTTATGTTAGTTTGTTGTTTTTTTTTTTAAGTAAATCGGTCTTTAATTTCTATGTGCTATATATCTGGTAAGATTTTGTATCAGGGTTAGATTAGCTTCAAAAAATGTGTTCAGGAGACTTCTCTCTTTTACCAGGATGTGATTTTTTTTTTAAACAAAACGACTGGCTATTCCATAAAAATATGAAAAGAAAACATAAATAATGAGCCTGGGATTTGGAATATAGCTTCCCAATAGAATATAAGCTGCAAGAAGGATTTTTGTCTGTTTTGTTCATGACCGGATTTCTACTGTCTAGAATGGTCCCTGGCATAGAGTAGATATTCAGTAAATGTTTGCTGAATAAATGTAACAAACAGTATCCTCTTACCTATTATAGTATTGTTTGGAAAGTTTCTTTTTTTCTGATTTATTCTGTATTTTGCTCAATAAAGCTCTTCTAGAGTATCACTTAACACACACACACACACACACACACACACACACCTCAAAAAAACTGGTCTATTTTAGACAACTGAAGCATAGGTGTGACTAGAAAGATAGTGTGTTGTACTTAAATCCCCCACTGATATTAAGAACAATTATCAAAAATGTCCACACTTTTCTAACACTACAAGTTATAACGAGGCTGCAAATTATTAAGAAAATTTTCAAGCGGGCATTTCAACGTTTCAGCGATAGACATAATGAATCGTTAGTCTCAATTCGAGATAGACGTGTAGCTCATTCTCTTAGTAAAAAAGCTAAAAGCAATTTCTCTTCCAAGTTCCTTAATACTTTCCAGAACATATTACAGATCTAAAGGTCACTCACAATAAGCTCTAAATGTCACTTAAAGTAAAACGATGTCACTGAAAATAAAATACCAAATTTCAGCATCGCCGCTCAGATTACGTAATCTTTTTATTTTGCCTATATTAGAACAACAGGGGTGGTCTAATACTTTTAACTCAAATATGATTAATTTTCAAAACCATGACTTAGCAAAATATATTCTGGTAATTTTTATGTAGTGACTTCTGGATTACGGCGTCATAGCTCAATGATCTGTGGGATATTTCGCAAATACCACATTCCACTTATTTATTTGACCCTGGATATTATGGTGCATTTCCAAATGAAAAGAAGCTGTGATTGAAAAGTATAGAGCAACCAAAAAATGAAATGAATCTACAATGCCCTCTGTTGATGAAATGTGTGATTAGAAAATGCATGATCAGAAAGGAAAAATTCAGTGTATGTTTCTTGGTTCATTTTTGTATCAGTTTAAATTAGTTTCTCTAAAGTATGTCTTAATTTCATCAAATGAATGTTCTGCTTTTATAGCAGCGAGCACAGAATTATATGTATTAGTAAGGAAAAAAATCAGGGGCGCCTGGGTGCTTCAGCTGGTTCAGCGTCCAACTCTTGATTTGGGCTCAGGTCACAGTCTCACAGGTCATGAGTTCGAGCCCCGAGTCAGGCCCTCTGCTGACGGTGCAGTAGGTTCCAGTCACGTGGCCTTGAATAGGTCTGATCCAGTCTGGCCTTGTTCCAGGAGAACGATAGAGAAGGAAGAGCCATTTCTAGACAATTAACGCAAAGTGGATGGGTGGTATTCTGAACAAGTCAGATTGCTATTCTCCCCTTCATTTTACCTGGTCTTCAAATATCAGCCAAGTCCTCACATATGATGGAGTTCATTCGTGGCTCATGGGTGCAAGGATGGGTTGGTACCTTGAAACAAAATCTAAATCCCCTCTTCTAGAAGGTTCTTCAGAGACTGAGAGACATCCTTTGATAGCTCTTCTCCCTCTCTTTAGTAACATAATCATAAATTTTGGTTGAATATATTGGTAGCCAACATGAATACTATATTTTTTAGCCACCTTTGCAGCTAGATTTGGCCATGTATCCACATTCTGGCCAGTAAAATGAAAGTGGCAGTAACACGTGTAACTTCCGGGAAAATGTCTTTTTTTTTTATTTTTTTTTTTATTTTTTTTTTTAATTTTTTTTTTTCAACGTTTATTTATTTTCGGGACAGAGAGAGACAGAGCATGAACAGGGGAGGGGCAGAGAGAGAGGGAGACACAGAATCGGAAACAGGCTCCAGGCTCCGAGCCATCAGCCCAGAGCCCGACGCGGGGCTCGAACTCACGGACCGCAAGATCGTGACCTGGCCGAAGTCGGACACTTAACCGACTGCGCCACCCAGGCGCCCCTGTCTTTTTTTTTTTTTTAAACGTTTATTTTTGAGAGAAGGAGAGAGAGAGAGAGACAGAGACAGAGAAAGAGAGAGAGTGAGAGCACACCCATGAGCGGGGGAGGGGCAGAAAGCGGGGGGGGGGGGGGCGGTGGACAGAGGATCCAAAGCTGGTTCCACGCTGACAGTAGCTTTAGCATGGCCAGCCCAATGCGGGGCTCGAACTCACGAACCACAAAATCATGACCTGAGCCGAAGTTGGACTCTCAACGAACTGAGTCACCCAGGTGCCCCTGGGAAAATGTCTTTAAAAGAGAGGACGCATGTCTTGCCACACCTTTTCCACCAGCCTGGTAAATCAGAGCAGTTCGGCCACATCTTGGATCATAATGTAGAAAATATATGTTGAAGATGGCAAATCAACAGAATATAAAAAACTTGGGTTCCCAAGACATTTATGAATCCCCTACTCATGCTGGACTGCCTGCCTCTTTTTTAAAATTTCTTTTTAATGTTTTTATTTACTTTTGAGACAGAGAGAGACAGAGCATGAGCAGGGGAGGGGCAGAGAGAGAGGGAGACACAGAATCAGAAACAGGCTCCAGGCTCCGAGCTGTCAGCACAGAGCCCGACGTGGGGCTCGGACTCACAGACAGTGAGATCATGACCCGAGCTGAAGGCGGACGTGTAACCGACTGAGCCACCCAGGCGCCCCTGGACTGCTTGCCTCTTAATCAGCTATTTTATTTTTGCTAAGTTATTATTTTGGATCTCAGCTACACCTGAATCTAAACCTAAATGAAGGGGCACCTGGGGGGCTCAGTGGGTTAAGCCTCTGACTTCAGCTCAGATCATGATCTCGTGGTTGGTGAGTTCGAGCTCCTCGGACTCTGCTGACAACTTGGGGCCCGAAGCCTGTTTCAGATTCTGTGTCTCCCTCTCTCTCTCTCTGTCCCTCCCCTGCTCTCTCTCTCTCTCTGAAAAATAAATAGAAAAAAATCAAAAATCAAAAAATAAACCTAAATGATAAAGAAGGAATATTGGGTGAAATTTTTCAGAGACTATGACACCGTCAAGCATTATGACAACTTTTACCACATATTCAAATGCGTTTGCATTAAACTTTCACTGAATGCGTTAGAGATACATTATATAAACCTAGGGTGAATTTTATTGTCATACAATGAAAAATATTGTAATGCTTTCTGGATATGAAGTACCTTCCTCCTGTGGTCATGTTGACTCATTTGTTAAGGAGAGTCTCGCTGACAGTTCAGGTTGAAGATAGGGATTATTTTGAGAAAACTAGGGTTTTCATTCTGCACTCATATACTTTTCCTTCAAAATCAAACCAAAATGGGCTCCCATCTCCCACACACCAGGAGCTGCTATACTTTGAGCTTAAGATGTATGACATTGTTGGGGTGCCCAGGTGGCTCAGTCAGTTAAGCCTCCCACTCTTCACCGGCTCGGGTCATGATCTCACGGTTTGTGAGTTCAAGCCCCGCGTGGGACTCTGGGCTGACAGTGTGGGGCCTGCTTGGGATTCTCTCTCTCCCTCTCTCTGCTCCTTCCCTGCTCTCTTTGTCTCTCTCTCTCTCTCTTTCTCAAAAAAAAAAGTATGACATTGTTACAGAGGTAGTTAAATATGGCAGCATACCCAAGAGAAACTTCTGAGCGATGACAGAATGTCCATAGTACAATTAAAAAGGGGCAAACACTTAAATTATATAAACAATGTCTTAGTATCATTTGATATTCCCTCTGTCAATTTCACAGCTAGAGAGATAATGAATTATCTGTCATTCGACCTGACATTATATATATTATATAGATTTAACGTATATCGCCATTTGTTAATCTTTTCTTTTTTTTTTTTAATTTTTTTTGTCAACGTTTATTTATTTTTGGGACAGAGAGAGACAGAGCATGAACGGGGGAGGGGCAGAGAGAGAGGGAGACACAGAATCGGAAACAGGCTCAGGCTCCGAGCCATCAGCCCGGAGCCTGATGCGGGGCTCGAACTCCCGGACCGCGAGATCGTGACCTGGCTGAAGTCGGACGCTTAACCGACTGCGCCACCCAGGCGCCCCTTGTTAATCTTTTCAATGCAGGAACAGAAAATTCATACCATAGACTATCTAACTCGTGATTCTTCTCTATTTGGGGATAAGCAAATGAGAGGACCCCAAATCAGGAGACCTGGTTCCCAGCGAACCAATTCTGAGACCTTAAGCAAAGCATTTAAATGATACCAGCTTCCCCTGTCAATGATCGAACGAAAAATCGCATACATTCAAACACCGGCCGTGGAAACACTCACCAAGTTGCCCACAGATATTTCACAATAACATCCAAGTGGCCGAGGAATGTGGTATTTTCAAGTTTAATGTTGTATGATGTATATGTCAAGACATGGGGATAATTGTAATAAAATTTACACGTAGTGTCCTCAGTATCCTTTTTTTCCCCCTCATTCTCTCCTACTCCTTTACCCTCACACAACTCTATTAAACCTATTTTCTCATTTTACTCCCTTCCACCTGCAGAACCCCATCAAGTAACTAACGTAATCCAGGTATTAAAAAATTGATGTCGAGTACATCTTAGCATAGTCAAGTCTCAGGAGGGAGAAGACTTTAAGTCTTCTCTCTAAACTGCGGAGTAAACAAAAGCTTTCACAACCTCCTTCCCTACGGGTTTCAGCTCATTGGTCGGGGGATTAATCTTCTCCTATGTAAAAATGAAGTGGCAAAGGACCAGCCCATGGACTTCAAAACCACAGTAAGTCGGCCAGAGAAAAATATCATATGATTTCACTCATATGTGGAATTTGAGAAACACAACAGATGAACACAGGGGAAGGGAAGGAAAAATAAGGTAAAAACAGAGAGGGAGGCAAACCAGAAGAGACTCTTAAAGACAGAAAACAAACTGAGGGTTGCTGGAGGGGAGGCGGGTGGGGAGATGAGCTAAATGAGTGATGGGCATTAAGGAGGACACTTTTCGGGATGAGCACTGGGTGTCCTACGTAAGCGATGAATTGCTGGGTTCTCCTCCTAAAGCCAAGACTACACTGTATGTTAGCTAACTTGAATACAAATAACATTAAAAATAAATAAATAAATAACCGCCTTCTGTAAGCATACGAGATAAGCCTCATTCTGATGGGAAATCAAGATCGAAACACACTTTTTTCCATCATATCCCAACAATAAGGTAGTCCTCTGTAATTCCTATCTGAACCACGTAGCTTTAGAAAATAGAACTTATAAGACTGCACCAGGTTAGCCTGTTAATAGTAATTAACTAAGAAGCAGAGTATTGTTGTTCATTTCCTATCTTTCCCTTATTTGGGACAATTTGAGCTGCCTCTTTCTCTCTCTCTCTCTCTCTCTCTCACACACACACACACACACACACACCCCCACGAAACCTCTCATCTCTCAGCCATCCTTCTAAACCACACTTACTTGACTTGTTCCCTCCTAAAGGGTTTAAGTTTTCCCATTGCCAACAACCTGCCTGTGTCTAATGCCTACCATCACACTTCATAATATCAAACGTATCCTTTCTGAGATATTTTCACAAGTACTAACAGGACTAAAATGTCAGTAACCTTTCGTATTTCCTAAAATCCAGCAAATCAAGAATATTTCACATGTCACCAAGTTTCTGGTAGTCACAGTACTTAAACAATAGCCAAAAGGATGAGATCTTCATTATAAAGGAATAGCTACTTGGAAACGCATATGTTCTACACAGTGTCAAACTGAACTCATGTTGTTAGGGACCCAGAGAAGGAATAGTCGTTAGCAAACAGAAGGACCTGGAAGGCACCTTTCTGTACTGTTTATAATACCCTTCTTGCCTCTATAAATAGGAAAAGGCACAAACAGGCAAATACAAATTTTTATTTTCATCCACAATTGTTCTCAAAGATAACAGAATAGTCAGAAACATCATTTCATAGCACAAACCAAGATTTTTTTTGGGGGGGGAACTGGGGTGGATTTTCATTTATGCTAGCATAAAAAGTAAAATGCTTACAAGGGGAGAGAAGTCATCGTATAGATATATGACCATTAAGTTAAATAAATTTGCAACAGAGACCGTTGCATAAGCACATTCCTGCCAATGGCCAAGATGTACAAATCTTGAAACGTTTGTAGCGAATATTTTGGAAACACAGTAATAATCAACAATAATTATTAGGAACTTAACTTTTTTCCCTAAATAAGGAACTTTTAAAAAGATGATTTAGTTATTTAGTTATTATTATGATTTAGTTATTTTCTGTATATTTTAATGTAATAATTTCCAGTAAAGGACTCATAAACCACCTTTATTTCTAATCCTAACATAGCATTATACGAATGTGTTTATACCTATATAAGTGTATAGTTACATGATAATGGGAAACTTCTGATCTTATTTTTAAAATCTAATTAACTTTACAAGCATATTAAATAAAACACTGTGCAAGGAATGTTGAATTTATCATCTTAATAAAACTGTAATCATTTTTCTAATAAATAAATAAATTATATACATGATCTCATATGTGTTCATTCCTCTCTAACCACGATACCTAGTCTAAACTCAACCATTTATCTTTACTAGAATCAACCATTAAAACTTCTTTCTGGGGAGCCTGGGTGGCTCAGTCAGTCATGCGTCCAACTGTTGATTTGGGCTCACGGCCATGAGATCAAGCCCCATGTCGGGCTCTGCTGGGTGTGGAGACTGCTTGAGATTCTCTCTCTCCCTTTGCCCCTCTCCATGTTCTCTCTCTCTTTCTTTATCTCTCTCTCTCTCTCTCTCTCTTTCTCAAAAACAAAAACAAAAACTTCTTTCCTTACAGAGAAAACTAGAAGCCAGGAAGTCAAGAACTGTCTAGTTCTTTTTATCACCATCATACATTTCATATTACTTATAAAATTTTAAAGTAACAACAAACATATATATTAATACTATCCAAAGACTTTCTTTATCCTATTAATTTATAGCTGTTATAGAAATAAGGAACAAGAGCAAATGAAAAATTCTGTTTACTGACCAATGCTTTATGCACTTTTCTTGCTTAGAAATTGTTCAGATAGCCAAAGAATATTTACTAATTAGCTCAATTTAATATGAATTTAAGGGCATAAAGTTCACTAAAGACATGGAATTTATGATTTAAGCCAACACATTAAGTCTTGATAATTTGTGGCATCATAAAAATTCACAAGAATAGGCTTTTTAAAATATACGCATCATTAGAAATTCATTTAGTTCACAAAATTTTATATATTAGTAATTTAAAAGTATTTGTGGAGACAATAATAACAATTTATTTGATCTATAAAATAAAGCAGCAAATTTAAATATTTTAAACCTTCATAAATTACATTCTTGAACTATCTAGAATATCACATCTTTATTATTTTTACATAATGGTGAAATCAAGGAGAAGACAAAAAATTGTCGTTAAACTGAAAGGAACTGACTGCGATTGTCCAAAGTGTCATCTATTTATTTAGAATATTACATGAACTATTTTCTGCTTATTTTGTTACCTACCAACCTATGCCAATGTTTGAAGTCACAGCTAATTTTTTTCATCTGACTTACAGTTTTAGTGAGAAGAAAGGAAAATCCAGAAGCCAACATACTCAATGGAACAAAACACATACGCTTAAATTTACATTTTGTTTGGAGGTTCTTGATTGTTTATCTCCAGATAAACATATTTCTGTAGTGTTCACATAATGACAGAACAAATTTTTGATCAATTAAACATCAATATTTCCCAAAAGGGAAAAAGAGAAGAGGAAGAACAAAAGAGAGAAGTGAGTGAACGCCCGCTCCAGATATGTATAAAATTATCACAGTAAAAATCTAACAGGGTTGGGAAATGGTAAAGAGTCAGGAAACCTCAATTTGACACATACATACAAAAAAATGACCATAGCTGGTCGAAACAGTAAGTCAGATGAGTGACAATTCTAAGTTCATACCTTAGAAAAATAGTTATTTCCTGAAGTATGGAAACAAAGGAGGTGGTTTTTAAGTTACTAATGATGAATGGAAAAGGAAAGAAAAAAAATTTGGCATGTCATGAATAGGAGGTAACAAAATTGAAAGTTAATAATACATGTGGCATTCATTCCATTATTTGAGTTTGTTTTTGTCAGTGTCTCACAGGTGGAGAGGCTCTATACTTTTAATTATTTCTACCGGTTGTCATATTTTAAAAATCAATTGTTGGGGCACCTGGGTGGCTCAGTCAGTTGGGCGTCTGACTTCGGCTCAGGTCATGATCTCACAGTCCGTGAGTTCAAGCCCCGCGTCAGGCTCTGTGCTGACAGCTCAGAGCCTGGAGCCTGCTTCGGATTCTGTGTCTCCCTCTCTCTCTGCCCTTCCCCTGCTCATGCTCTGTCTCTCTCTGTCTCAAAAAAAAAAATTTTTTTTAATTTAAAAAAATTTAAAAAAATCAATTGTTAGTGCGTGATATCAACAAGATGGCAGATCAGGAAATTCCAGACTTCTACCCTCTTTTCCTCATGGAACTATCAAACAATGATAGCTTGACTAAAATAGCTTTATAGAAGCTCTATAAACCAGTGAAAGATCTATACCAACCAAGTAATTGTCCAATCAAGAAAAAAGCACGATAAAAACAGGGGGAAATTCTGCAGCCTTTTGCAGCCTTTTGGCTCACTCTTGCTTCACCCCTCCCTGATGGGGGCATGGTTGAAAAATAGCAGACCGATTCCTGTTACAACAGGAACAGTAGAAAATTTTGGATCTCAGTCTGGAAGTCATACAAGACAATGGAGAGTATCTATCTCGGCACGTGAACACTACAGGGGGACCGCAGACCTGTCGGTGCCTGGGAGCAAGAGATTGTAAGTAGAGGAATACAGTGGAACTTCTAAGGCCTCAACGAGAAGCTAGAATGAGACAGCTTGGAAAACTGAGACATTTAAAAGCAGCTGGGAAGGGGCGCCTGGGTAACATCCAACTCTTGGTTTTCGGCTCGGGTCATGATCTCACGATGATTCATGAGTTCGAGCCGTGTTAGGTTCTGCCCCTCCCCCCTCTTAAAATAAATAAATAAACTTTATAAATAAATAAACAAACTAAATAAATAAATAATAAAAGCAGTTGGGAAATAAAAACCAAAAATTAAAAAAGCACACACACAGACCCACAAAAGAACACATGCCCAGAAAAGCCCCTGAGCTGATCCTAAGACTCGGGGAGGAGGGGGGGGGGGCCTCTAAATGGTGAAGGTCCTCTATGTCGGTCTTTAAAGATGAGAAGCGGTGGGCATTTTTCTCAAACGCCGGATTTTCCACAAGGTATCAAAAAGCATACAAAGAAACAAGAAAACATGGCCAATTCAAAGAAACAAAGTAAATCCACAGTAATCATTCCTGAAGAAGCATCTACACAAAGACTTTTAAAAAACTATCTTAACTATGTTCAAAGAGCTAAAGAGAAACATGGACAAAACCTACAGGAATGCGGGGAAAAGATATAAACAAAATGAGAATATCAACAAAGATAGAAATAATAAACTATCAGGTTCTGAGATGGTAAAAGACAATAACTGAATTGAAAAACTTACTGGGGGGGGTTCAAAAAAAGACTATCTTTTCTGAAAGAAATCTTTATATTTTCTGAAAGAAATGAACTGTCAACTGAGAATTCCACATCCAGCAAAGATGTCTGTCAATAAGGGACAAAACAAACAAACAAACAAACAAAAAACAAAAAAACGGGGCACCTGGGTGGCTCAGTCGGTTAAGCATCCAACTTTGGCTCAGGTCCTGATCTCACGGTTCTTGAGTTTGAGCCCCGACATCAGGCTTTCTGCTTTTAGCACAGAGCCCACTTCAGATTCTGTGCTCCTCGTCTCGCTGCCCCTCCCCCGGCCATGCTCTATCTCCCTCAAAAAACAAAATAAACGTGTTTTTTTTCAAACAAAGAATAAGGGAGAAATGAAAACATATCCAAACAAAATCCGAAAGAGTTCATCACCAATAGTAATGTTAAAAAGAAATACTAAAAGGAATCCTTAAGTTGAAATAAAAGGACACTAGATGGTAACTCAAAGCCACGTGAAAACATAAAGATTTCTGGTAAAAGCAAATGCACGGGCAAATGTGAAAAACACACACACACACACACACAACAAAACAGTATTATAGCAATTTTGGTTTGTAATTCCACTTTGCTATTTTCTACAGGATTTACACAGGTACAATCGTGAAAAGTAATTATACACCTATGTAAGTGGGTATCCAACATCTAAAGATGTAATTTGTGACATCGATAACATAAAGCGAAAGCAGGAAGCAGAGTTATAAAAGAGTGAAGCTTATGTATGCAATTGAAATTAATTTTGGTATCAATTTAAGACAGATGATCATAACTTTAGGATGTTCTATGTGGTTATATATAACCACAATAAAATACCTATTGAATATCTACAAAAGGAAATAAGAAAACAATCAAAATGTGTCGCTACAAAAAAATGAACTGAAGATAAGTCGGCAATAATGGAGAAAAGGAGGGGCAAAAAAAGCTTTAAGAGGTACAGAAAACAAAAAAAAAAAAATAAAATGCTAGAAGTAAATGCTTACACCTGTAATTACTTCAAATGTAAATACACACCCCAGTCAAAAGCTATATATTGGCAGAATGGATTAAAAACAGAATCCAAGTATATGTTGCCTAAAAGGGAGCAGTTTTATTTTTTTTTAATTTGTTTAGATGTTTATTTATTTTTGAGAGAGACAGAGACAGAACGGAGTTGGGGCAGAGAGAGAGGGAGACAGAATCCGAAGCAGGCTCCAGGCTCCGAGCTGTCAGTGCAGAGCCCGACGCGGGGCTCGAACTCACAGACCGCGAGATCACGACCTGAGCCGAAGTCGGAAGCTCGACCGACGGAGCCACCCAGGCGCCCCAAAGGGAGGAATTTTAGATATAAGCACATGCAGAGATTGACAGTAAAAAGATGGAAAAAGGTATTTCATGCAGCTAGTAATCAAAAGGGAGTGTAAAGTTAAGTTGTTGATTTAAGTCTTTTTAAAATGTATTTGAAATCTGTTTTTCTAATATTTATTTATTTTGGGGAGAGAGCAAGTGGGGAAGGGGCAGAGAGAAGGGAACAGAGGATCTGGAGTGGGCTCTGCACGGACAGGCAGACAGCAGCGAGCCCGAGGCGGGGTTCGCCTTCAACGAGCCACAAGATCGTGAACTGAGCCACCCAGGTGCCCCTAAGTCCTTTTTTAAAAAGGAAGCACTAAAGCCCATAAATTTCCTGCTCAGCACTGATTTCGCTGCATCTCGCAAACTTTGGTATACTGTATTTTCATGTGCATTTGCACCAAGATATTTCTTAATTTCCTTTCTAATTTCTTCTTTGAGCCATTGGTTGTTTAACAGCCTGTCGTTTAATTGCCACGTGTTTGTGAATTTGCCGGTTTTCCTTCTGCTGTTAATTTCCGGTTTCACCCACTGTGGTTAGAAAAGATACTTTGCGGTGTTTTTGCATTTATTAAGACGTGTTTTGTGACCTGACATATATGGCCTATCCGAAGAATGTTTCACGTGAACTTGAGAGAAACATGCCGTCACCTATTCTTAGGAACAATAACAGAGCGAGAAAAAGAACAGACTAAATTCAATGTTGGCAGAAAGATGAAAATAACAGATATTAGAGCAGAAATGAAGGCAGTAGAGAATATCAAAATAGGGGGAAAAAACCTAAACCAAGGATTGTGGATTTGAAGAGATCTAGATGACCCTGGATTTCGTGATGACTTTTTAGATTTAACCCCTAGAAAGAATTGATAAGCTGGATTTTCTTACTACTAAACATTTCTGTTCTGTGAAAGACCTTGTCAAAAAAAAAGGGAAAATACAAGCCATTTGACCGGGGGCGGATATTTGCAAAAGCCTTATCTGATGAAGGACTGTTATCTAAAACATACAAATAACCCATGTTAATAGCAGCATTATTTACAAGGACCAAAAGGTGGAGGCGACATAGTGTCCATCAGTGGATAAATGGGTAAACAAACTGTGAAACATTCGCCAGCCTTAAATGGAAAGAAATTCTGACACATGCCCCAACATGGATGGAACTTGAGGACATTATGTTAGTGAAATAAGCCAGGCACAACATGACGAATGTTGTGTCACTCTACTCGTCTACTCACTCTACTCCCATGTGGTAGCTATGCTACCTAAATTTGGAGGGACAGAAGGTAAAATGGTGATTTCGAGGGGCTGGATGGAGGGGACAATAGGCAATTAGTGTTTAATGAGTATAGATTTTCAGTTGGGGAAGATGAAAAAGAGATGGTGGGGATCGAGTGTACTTACAGCCACAGAAGTGCACGCTGAAAATTGTTTAAAATGTGGGGCGCCTGGGTGGCTCAGTCGGTTGAGCGTCTGACTTCGGCTCAGGTCATGGTCTCACGGTTTGTGAGTTTGAGTCCCGCGTCGGGCTCTGTGCTGACGGCTCGGAGTCTGAAGCCTGCTTCGGATTCTGTGTCTCCCTGTCTCTCTCTGCTCCTCCCCTGCTCATGCTCTTGTCTTTCTGTCTCTCAAGAATAAGTAAACATTTAAAAAATAAAGAATTAAAAAAGTTCGTTAAAACGTGAAATTCTCTGTTTTGTGTATTTTACCGCAATACAAAATAAATGAAAAAAAAAATCAATGATTAGCAACAGGACTGTAATGTGCTTTATGAGAATATTTTGTAAGTGCTTTGAAGCGTTCCCTTGGATTCCAGTAGGATCAAAATTCAAAATGCTTTGGTCAGAGACAATGTTACTGGGCTACACTCCATTTCATTTGATGAAACGAAGGTGAACAGAGACCTTATTTTTGCTCATATTCATTTCCCCAGAATACATCACGGTGCCCACCCTTGACATGGGCGTTGAAGAAGTAAAGCTTTGAAACCATAACTGGGAAATACGTTGAAGGTGAAAAGTGTATAGTTCCTCTCCTTCCTATCGATATGAAGATGTGAGTTATTCCCCAAGCAGCTAGGGGTTGGAGGGTGACACTCACCTTGAGACGACCCTGGCTATCGCCTTTAGCTCTGAGTGTTTCGTTCGTTGTCATCTTGTACATCTACCCGAATTTCTTGTGCATTTCCTGTCAGGTACAGTGATTTCTCTCCCTATCGGCTCGCACTAATATCAATCGGAATATACTGTTCAATTCCTTGAGGGGGAAATATGAAATACTTGATGCTCACAAGTCAGCAAGTACGGGCAGAGGTCCTGAGGATCCGGATGAGGGCAAGCGAATGGGGTGGCTCTCTCAGGACTCACCTCTATGGAGTCAAGTCCTGCTTTCGCTCCTGGTTCCCAATGAGTTTACTTCACGCCTGAACCTGCTTCTGCACTTCTGAAGTGGGCACAGTCAGAAAAAATTCCTATAGCACGAAGTTATTGTAAGAATTACATGGGAAGATGTCCCTGGAATTACTTTTTAGACGGTACAGTAACACAAGGGCACATAATTAGCCCAATGTGGCTAGGGTTGGAACGACTCCTAAAATAGCAATGGGAGTGTGGAGGAGGTTTCTGGCAAAGACTTACACAGTTTGTGGGTAACTGCTTCTCACAGTACCTCCAAACCTTTCTGGACTTGCTTTTGAAATGAACGGAGTGGCTTGCAGCAAAGACAAACCTGTCTTAAGCGAGAAAGAAAAGGAGGGACGAGCACTGTTTAAAACTCGTGTTTCATCAGTCCGTTTGGCGTCTGTGTTTCTACCACGTTTCAGCTGCCCGGAAATCCCAAACGCCCCCGTTGCCTCTCGCGGCCCTCGCCAACAACCTGACGCAGCACCCAGGTAGGCCATGGCAGGTGCCGCCTGCTTCCGGGTTTGACGTCATCAGATTGTGACGTAGCGCCCTCGCGGAAGCGCTCAATTGTGAGGGCGGCACGCGTCGGTTAGACTATGTGAAGCCAAAGGCTGAGGCGACTCCCAGTTGCACCGAGCGGTGCGGGACGCTTAGCATCGTGGCCCGCGGCTTCCATACTCGGGGGGACGACTAGGGTCCCCTGCTTCCCAACTGCCAGTCTTGTGCCTCCGTGGCCTAGAGGGGAGGAGAGGCCGAAGGGAAAACATGAGCATGCTGTTGCTTCTACTGAGTTTTATCGTGTTCGCTTTACTGCTTGTCGTCTGGAAGAGCCGCTTTCAGGTAAAGTGTGTAAGAGAAATTGGAATTGGATGCAGTCAGGTGGTCGGTGGAGGGGGAGGGAGGTGTTTGTGAATAGAAAGATACTAAAACAGTAAACTAAGAGTAAGGGGAGGTCGCCTCATTCTTCTCTTCAAAGAGCCCCGGATGTTTACCCCCGCACTTCCCTCTTCTTGACCAACCATTCGACAGCCGTGGTCTGTTGGAAAAAGCCCCAAGTCACTAAGTAACATGGTCAGCGTTTCATCCACTTGAAAAGTAGAGCTGAGGCCCACGCTCCATCGTCGCCTCCTGTTTTAAGAATCTATTCCTTCTCTAGCTTCTACTACCCCTTAGGTTGGTTTGCGTCTTTCTCCCCTGGTTTCAGCCATCTTTATGACAGGTTTTTGGGCATTCGCAAATAATTCAGTTCAAACTGTGGGTTTCCTGGTGATATTTAAAGTCGCAAATGACTTTAGGGCTTTAGTGGTCCTCTGAGATAAGGCTCAGGGTCCAAGTATAAACCTATTGGACTGTCCAGGAAATGTAAGCCCAAAATACAACATTTTGATATTAAGAGGCTACTTTATACAAATTTTTTTTTTCAGTCTTTGGGAAGAGTGTATTTCCAAATCAGTGTTGTTGTTCAACGGATTTTCAATCACTTAGGGGGGGACAATCAGTTCATTTTGCTACCCAAGACTAAGCATCTTATTTGATAGTTCAAGTTGACCCTTGAACAACATAGGTTTGAACTTCGTGGGTCTTTATACTCTGATTTTCTTTTGATACAGTACACTACTATAAATGTATTTCCCCTTCCTTACTATTTTCTTTTTTTTAATTTTTTTTAAAGTTTTCTGTTTATTTTTGAGAGAGCAGATGCACGCGAGCAAGCAGAGGAGGGGCAGAAAGAGAGGGGGACACAGGATCCACTGGGGGCTCTGCCCCGACAGCAGAGAGCCGGATGTGGGGCTCCAACTCACGGACCGTGAGATCATGACCTGAGCCGAAGGCAGATGCTTAACTGACTGAGTCACCCAGGCGCCCCCCCCCACAATTTCTTAATAACATTTTCTTTTCTCTAGCTTACTTTATTGTAAAAATACAGTATGTAATACAGACACAAAATACGTGTTAATCGACTATGTTGTCTGTAAGGCTTCTGGTCAACAATAGGCTATTAGTAGTTTAGTTTGGGGGGAGTCAAAAGTTCCATATGGGTTTTTGACTGCCCAGGGAATCAATGTCTTTAACCTCCCACTGTGTTCAAACATCAGCTGTATTTGGAAATTGCTAGACTCAATAAGCTACATATGTATAATTTCCTTCCCTTACAGAGCAGCGTTGGTGAAATGTCATCCAATTCGACCTCTCTTGCACTAGTAAGAGCAACCTCTTCTACTGAGTCAACTAAGAGCAATACTGATAAGAATCTTTCAGTCGACAGCATCTCTCGTGGTATCTTAATTAATTCCCCACACACGATAGCCATGCAGAAGCGAATATTGATAAACCTCAGGATTGTGGAATACAAGCTGGCTGAATTGGAACATTTCCTAATTATCAAGGGTTTAAATGGTACATTAGCTAACTGTAAATCCACTGACAGGCTTAGAGAATGTAATGAGAGTGAAGGCAATCATTAAAAGCACTTTGAGTGAATTCATTTGATTATATGTATTCATACCAAATGAATTGGTGTTTAGAAGGGGAGGGGTTGCCAAGTCAGGTACAAAATCCAGACATTTATAAATTCGCTTTTACTGACATTTAAAGAATTGATTACATGTTTTATATATGTATACATCTATATATATATATTATATATATGTACATATGTTATTTAATATGTATAAATGTTTATTATATATTTATATAAAATATATAAATGTTGTACTGGGCAAGGAATGAAAGCACAATAGAGAATAACAGTTCCAAAGGTTTGCTTTAAAAAAAATAAGCTACAGGGCGCCTGGGTGGCGCAGTCGGTTAAGCGTCCGACTTCAGCCAGGTCACGATCTCGCGGTCCGTGAGTTCGAGCCCCGCGTCAGGCTCTGGGCTGATGGCTCAGAGCCTGGAGCCTGTTTCCGATTCTGTGTCTCCCTCTCTCTCTGCCCCTCCCCTGTTCATGCTCTGTCTCTCTCTGTCCCAAAAAAAATAAATAAACGTTGAAAAAAAAAAAAAAGCTACAGTAAAAATATAGTTAAGATATAGTGATTTTAATTTCATTCACGTGTGAAAAAGAGTTTTGGTGTACAATAAAATATTGCAAATGTCTTTTTGCGCTAAAGAAAACGGGATCTTGGGGCGCCTGGGTGGCTCAGTTGGTTAAGCCTCGGACTTCAGCTCAGGTCATTACCTTGTGGTTCATGAGTTCGAGCCCCGCGTCGGGTTCTGTGCTGACAGCTCAGAGCCTGGAGCCTGCTTCGGATTCTGTCCCTCTCCCTCTGCCCCACCCCTGCTCGCACTCTGTCTCTCTCAAAAATAAATAAACATTAAAAAAAATTAAAACCAAAAAGGAAGTAGGATCTGATGGAACTCTATTCATGGGATACTCCCTCACCACTGTTGAATCTGTGTTAACAGGAGCTGTCATGGAGCACCCTAAAATTTGCCAGGCACTGTTAAGATCTCGTTTTATACACTTGCCAAGATAGTCACACAAACTCTTTACTCCTTGCAGTCAGCTCTTGAAAGGGATTGCCTCCCCATCACCCTCTCCCCCACCAATTTGGTATCATTTCCTTAGAAATGTGCCTAACGCTTCCCTGAATTGCAAGATTCACCTATAGAAAATGGCACGCGTTTTTCTATTTGGTGAAAAATCGACGCCTCCGATGGCACCAAAATATAATGATGGGATGCATGTAGTGTAATATGGACTAAGAATCAGAAAAAGTATTTCTAAACTCTCATCAGCCATCTATTTCCAATATTTTATAAAATCCAGTGTAAGTGAGGAATTAACCTGTTGAAGTTCACTAACAGCATTTGACTTACCCTCAAAGAAAATCCTTAAAATACCGAACACAAGTTTATGTTATATATTTGTACATAGCTCCCTGAGACTTTTCAATCCTAAGCCTATCTGTTTACCTACTTCCTGGCCCTTCCCCCCAAATAAGTTACCAGTCTAAATTTAATACCTTAATCTCTTCCTCCCTTAATCTTCAGTAGAAAAGAAGAGGAAAAGGAATTTAAAATGTATCCGAAATTAAGGCATAAAATGATTCCTTTCCTTCTTCACTTGCCAACAACAAAAAGCCAGAAGAAATAGTGATGCGGTTCTTAAACTTTTTTGAACCACAGATCCCTTTGGTATTCTGTTGAAAGCTGTAGATTCTCTCCCCAGAAAAATGCATGTACACATACACATAGAAAGATACTATGTATAATGTCAGTTTCAAATGTTCTCTGAAGCCCTAGTTAAGAACCTTTAAGAATAGCTGAAAAGTTTCTTGCATATTTCAGCAATGTTCATCATCCCAGGCTGTGAGGTTTAAACCAGTGGTCAGTAATACCTAATCGATATATGAACCTGCCAATGATATGTTTTCATTATCTTCCGTAAGGAAACTGGGACATAGGACTTTCTAATTGCCTTCCTTCATTCTTGACAAGTTTGACAGATTTATCTCCTATAAGTATGTAAATAAGTTACCACGTGTACATAGTAACTTACTCAAATAAGACAAACATCATTTTGCTTCATCTCTTAACTATATATTACAATCATAAGATCTTAGATTTGATCGAAGCCATTGTAATAAACTACTGTGCCCATATACACAGTCCATTTTTCGCATATATGTATAGCATTTATAGTTAAATAAGGCCTTCAACTTTAATACTTTCTTTTAAATATACCGATTTTATTTTCCCCAGCTTTATGGAAAAGAAAGCTTGTATACTAAGAAAATATAGCAAACAATTTTTTAAAACTTGTATAATAGAAAATATAACAATTTTCTAAATAACCAGCTCAAAATAAAGTCTTCAGCATATTAGAAAAATATTATGGTAATATTTACAAAAGTGTTATTGTGAAATAGAGACAGCTGCGTATGTGTTATACAGATAGATGATCTAAAAAGAAATATAATAATCACATTGTTAAGTATTAGTAGATTCACATTATATCACATTCCTGCTTAAATGGGAAAACAAGTTTATACTATTATGGACATAGTATGTACATTTTTCTACTCAATTAACCTACAAATAAATAAAATTTTCCTTGATTCTAAAGTTACCACTTTACATGACCACATCTGTTTAAAACATTAGATCTCATTCTGGTTTTCTACTGCCGCTGACAGTAGGTATTTCATGGTCAGTCTCTTTTTTAGGATCTATCATGTCTTTGTATCTCTCCCCACGATGTCGTTCCAGGTACGGACCCCAGTTAGAAGCTGGTCTACAACAGCTTACGATGCGCTGAAAAGAAAAAAAAATAAAAGCATGTTTTAGACCATATCAAATATCAAACCGTATTTCCCTTGCAGAATATTAAGTTTCCTCGCTAAGCAAAATGACCTAGGAACCACAGAAAAGTCAAAAGTGATCATCAAAATTCTTAATATAGTGTGCTAAAAAAAATGATACTCAAAGTTAACTAGTTGCTAATAGAATTACATTGACTACAAGACAAAAATAACCGAGCCTACAAATGATTTTAAGAGGAAGTGTATGAGCCCATTACTCCACGTCTTTTCACTGAATTCTCCGACATTGCTGTCCTTCGCTGAGAGTGAGAGTCAGGTGAGGATTTTATCCAGTGTATGCCTGCGAGGTTTCGAGGTTTCGAGAACCAAAGAAAGAGAACCCTGGGGTCAAACCATTGATCTGGATGGGCTTGGGAAATTATTTAAAACCTGACTCCTGACGTTTGTCCCAGTCATTGTCCTAGTGAGATGTCATAATCAACTCCATCCCCCTGGGCCTCTGTGCCAGAGGGATCACTCAGGGTCTAGATGGGGTGTGAGATCATTTACCAGGCTTTTTCAAGTCTGCACAGGCTATTAGGACATGCGTTATAACCGGACAATGCTTTTAAAGTGAAGATCGTAGATCTAAAGCAAAAAGGTCATTTGCCTTGTGTCCTCTTCAGGGACAACTCAGCACAAGTATAAATGGCATAACTTGTACGTGCCGAACACTCTTAATAGGGCCTGAGGATACAGCAGCAAGCAACATAAGACTCCTCCCTAAAGGAGCTTATAATCTAGTACAAGACACTCAGATATATAAATATAAAGCAATGTTATGTACACAGTAGTCAGATGATTGTATCAGGCGTAGAAGTAGCCTAAAGGCTCATAATCCCCTCTTACCACCGTATGAGTAATCTTCATGCGGATCGTAAGTACTCTATTTAAAGAATAAATAATATAAATGTGCTTACTTGGAAGATAGTTCCTTCAGCTTGAATTATTTTTACGACGGCCATAATTGGAATCCAAATAATGCAGAAAATAATCATACACCAGCCTAGAGCAACTCCCCAGTCAGGGTACGGAATTTTGGCATAATTAGGCCTATGAAATTTCACCAATGACCAGATCAAAATTGCCTGTGAAAATAAAGTATGAAAAAACAATGCTAAAGATTAGACTTTATTGCATTAGTGATTTCTGTTGCACTAACTGTGAGGCATTTGATCCCCTTCCTTGGAAATAATCCATCAAAAGCAATTACAATGAAGATACACTCAAGCGACCAAAAATAACCCAATGACCAGCCAGAAGATAATTCTAAATGAACCAATCTAAGTAACTTGCATTTGACTTTGAATAGATTCTTCCAAAATGAGCACCTCCATATCTGTGCAAAAGGTGCAAATAAATACTTGTGCCACATGTGTTTCAATGCTCAGGAAATATATCAGGCTGAAAGTTAAATAATACCTGAAAATCTCTGTCCTTGACCTTTTAACTTTAATTTATAATAGTATGGTTTTATTCTGTGCCATAAGCTAGCCAGCGTATAGGAGAAATGTAAAGTACCCTTTAGTGAACGGGCTTTGCTCCCTTGCTTAGCAATTGTTTCTATTATCTCCCACTGCACAGGGCAGTCCTTTCGCCACACCTGAAACACACACGCATTCACACACATTTGGTACATATTTACCAAAGCACACGTCACCTCCAGCCTCTCTGGCAGAGAAAAACAAGCTCAATGTATGTATGGGCAAAACAGTGAAATCGGAATCTTAACAGTGAAAAGACTGAAGTTGAGGTCAAGTTAAAAAAAAAAAAATCTTTAAAAAAATCTAGACATGTTGCCACATTAAATCTAACTCTTTAGAAATCTGTAAAGCAAACAAAACTAAATAAACAAAAGCCAGAGTCACCTCCTAGTTTCTCTAGATTTAGCTGTCTTTGTTTTACTAAAACCAGTGGAGAGATAGAATGTAAGAATCTTTATCAAATAGCTCTTCAAGTTTACTATTAAAACTAAATAGGTTAATTCCATTCATTTAAGTAATTTAAATGTATTTCCCAATTGCCATAATTTTTTACATAACTACAAGAGAATGGATGAAGGATCCGGGAGAGTATCCATGACCTCACATGACTTTATACAAAGTAGATGATAATGTATAACCCTTAATATTTAATACTTTTGCATTTGAAATTAAATCCCATTGTCAAAGCTGTGTAATCGATGAAAACTAGCTGGCTAAAAAGTATAGTGAGGTCTTCTAAATTGACAAAGGGCTTATTTGATTATGGAGACTTGTCAAATGAGGAAAACAATATTTAGTAGCACAGTCAAAATCGTTTAGCTAGAATATGGGGCGTCTGAAATATTTTGACTCAGTACATCCAGTCCCAAACTGCTCGCTACTTGAAACTGACCTTATGAAATGTAAATAAATAACTAAGTAAATAAATAAATAAATCTTAACACCCTCTAAAACAAACATAATATTTCAGATGTGAAGCAAATTCTGGATCAAATTATTTAATGCATGAAGACAGTGAGAACCAACAGATGTCCTCTTATGAATTTTTGCCACCTCCCCATCTCTACCAAGACAGTAATCCTCATCCTGTGAAATGTTTTTGCCAATCAGTCATTTACTGCGCTGAACTGTTCTTTAAAGGTTTCCTGTTTATATGCCGTGTCTGTCCAGTAAGATCTCTTTTGCTTTCCCTCGGTTCTTAAATAGTACCCATTGTTGAATTTAACATGAACCATTGCCTCTGTTGACAGCGGTGAGTTTCTTTTAGCCATTTCAGATCGTAAATACCTTCCCATACAGAGAAAAATTATGCATTAAAATCTGAGTGTTGCTTCTTAGCAATTTGTATATTTAGATCGCATTCCTTGAAGACAAGAGCCTGCGTCTTAGCAGAGAGGTTAGGAACATTGTAGATGACTCGGCGTATTTTTAGGGAACGAGCAAATGAACCATTTTTACTTCTTCTATTGAGAATTTTTAAATATGTAAGAACTGTAAATCTATAGGAGCCTGTTCTTCTTCTCAAATGGTAAATGTTTAAACCTATAGCCTCAAAAGCAATATTGCAAAGGCGTTTTAATTTAGGCCACTTACAGGTGCCAGTCATAAAGCAAAAGTTGGAAGCCATTAATTTATGACATTAGTTTGCTTTATTGTCTCCGATATGAATTATTCTTCAAGTTTATATTAGAAATGTTATATATATATATATATATAACATTTATATAGATAATAATATATATATTATTGATACCAAATTCATGGCATATTAATACTTACAATCAGAAGAAGAGGTGTAATGACAAACCAGCAAGCTCTCCACCAAAGCCAGAATATCCACCTTTTTGCTCCAATCATCATTTCTATATCTTCAATGAATCTGTTCCCACCTTAAAAAAAAAAAAAAAAAAAAAGTGCGTTCAGCCCTTGCTCACATTTTCTTCCTTTAATCATTGTGGCCCCGAATTATCTTTCTATCTAAACATTTCCCTATACTGCAGCAATGGAGTATACGCTTTTAACTACAGTTGCTTCATTATCAATTTTCCCAGTTATATTATACTCTACTATTATGGTAAACATAATGAAAAGGAACCAAACTAAATTACTGTAATGAAATGTGTAGATAATTCTGTAGTTACTATTTACCGTAAATCCAGATGATTCCTATTATTTCCAGTATAGCCGCAATCAAAATGCCCCATCCAGCACAGAAGTGGTCAATCAGATGAACCCAGTAAATTCCAGCCTACAAAAAGAATACCAAATCACCTCTAAGTATATTTTAATTATTTTTATGACTGACGAAGTCTTTAAAGTGAATCTATTCATTTGATTTTCACAAATGCTCCTTGGTTTCACCTGTGCTAAGATGTGAAACAAGAACATTTTCAAATGCAAAGACAAATGTGGCTTTAAACATCTCAAAAGGGATATGTAACTTCATTGTAATTGGGGAAGTTGTCCATTATTGGGTCTCCTCCCCTCTTCAAAATAGACTGCCCATTGAAATTGTGCTATAATGGGGAAAAAAACTGGGCTAAAACTCAGAAACCCTTGATCCAAGGCAGACTTAGACTTGTCACGGAACATCCTCTTAAACCTTTGTTTCCTCATGTAGATTATGAAGTACATTCCAACGAACGATTTGTCTGTGTAAAAATACTATAGTATACCTGAGTCACACAGACGAGACCAAGGAGAAACAGCACCAAGCAGCAACCCAAAGTTATAGGAACCCTCATTTTCTTCATCACTTTGGGAAATAAATCTTGGATCGTTGTTGTAATCGTTTCTTCAGAAGGGGAGAAAAATGGCGGGTTAATGTCAACTCACTTGCCGATAGTTTTAATCTAAGAATTCCACTTCTATTAATCACATTTACAAATATATGAAGAGAATATACTCTGGGTCCTACTCCCGGCTTTTAAAAATCCATAGTGTCCTTTCTCTTCGCAGTCACCACTTGGTTCTGATAAAACACCGAACGCGGCCCTCTTCATTTGTTGGTTCTAGTCTGTTTTTTAAGGCTTTTCGTTGGTGGTAACTACAAGGTAACAGATCTCTGGGGCTGAAGTAGTTTGCAAGAGGGTTATGGGGAAGGAAGAATTCTAGAACTTTTAAATAAGGTGAATATTTGAATAAATACCATGGAGACAGAAAGGCCTTCCAGGTTTAAGAAATAAATGGGTTCGTGAAACAATCCTGGCTAAAAATAGAAGGTTGTATGACCGAAAGGATTAAGATGCAGGTTTAAAATGTTCAAGGGCTTTGAAAGTCAACTAGAGAAAGCCAGACTTTATACTGTACAGAGTTAACTATTAAAATATTTTATGTAAGAGTGATACGATGAAGAATGTTCCAGAATCTCTAGCTGTGTACCCTAGGGAAAATCCCCATGTGTACGCAGAGCCATGTGCCAGAGTAATCACTGCAGTAGCGTGCGTGAGTTTTAAAAGTGGAAATAATCCAAATGGCCATCATTTTGGGGACAGATTGTGAATTAACTAGATCTACATGAGCACGTGTCAACAAAGGTTCACAATACATGTAAAAAAAAAAAAACAACCGTCAGGGTGACATGTATGCTATGAGACTTCACGTTTACGTGACAAAATTTCATTTAGGTGTTATTTATGGATACATATGTAGCGTCTACAAACATGGACTGAGTCCCACACATAATCCGTGGTGACAGTTGCTGCTAGGAAGGAAGAAATGTGAATCGTATTCGGGACAGAAACACAGGGAGCCTCAATTTCATTTCTGAAGCAAATATAAAGTATTAAGCGCCTGTTCCTTTCGGGTGTCTACGGCGTGAGTACTTTGTATTTTTCTGTATTTAAAATCAAGTTAAAAAGAATTTGCAGACCCTAAGAGTCAAAGCTGACGAGGACAACAAGGATAGGAAAAGGATATTTTCTTTTTTTTATTTTTTTAAAAAAAATTTTTTTTTCAACGTTTATTTATTTTTGGGACAGAGAGATACAGAGCATGAACGGGGGAGGGGCAGAGAGAGAGGGAGACACAGAATCGGAAACAGGCTCCAGGCTCCGAGCCATCAGCCCAGAGCCTGACGCGGGGCTCGAACTCACGGACCGCGAGATCGTGACCTGGCTGAAGTCGGACGCTTAACCGACTGCGCCACCCAGGCGCCCCGAAAAGGATATTTTCAAGCAGGGGAAACATGAGTAAAATATAAGAGGGATATGTTAACCCTGGAAGGATTACTTACCAATGGATGCAAACTGAGAGTCGAGACCCAAAGTCAAAAGCATGAAGAAAAATAATATGGACCAAAATGGCCCACCTGGGAGTTGGGCTAGAGCTTCTGGATAAGCAATGAACGCCAGATCAAAACCTAAGAAAAATGTATGACACGGAATTTAAATTAGTTGCCAAAGAGTTCACATATTTGGACAGTTTCAACATAAGATACTAGAAAACTTTCATTTTAATTTGGCAACCCGATCCATGGTATACATTCTTGAGCAACTATTTCATTTCCACTTTTAAAAACATTTGACTTGGTTGTTCAGTCGATGCGATAACGCGAGCACGTGACAAGAATTACGCTAGTGAGAAAAATTTTCTAAGCGGCACATGTCTCACATAAGAAATCTTAACTATTTCAACGATTTTGTTTAACCAAATTTCATGTTTTTAAAGATTCGTGAAGAATAACGACGGTCTTACACTCCAGGAATCTAAAGGAAGTTGCCTTAGCCTAGAAAGTCTGAAAGAATTACGCTATCGAGAAAGATATGTTTATGGAACTACCTTTCTAGTCTTGGGCCGTCTCTCCAAATGTTCACCCGGAATCACTATTTGTAGCGGCATTTTAATTAGTATACGGACACTTGCAAGATTGTATGTAACTAAACTAGAAACTGACTCTTATTTCATATTTGATGTATATTAATTTTAGAGGTGCTTTTGAATTTTTTCCAAGTAGGTGGTACTTAGTTTTAAGTATGTTGAGTTTCTCCAGACTCCCAGAGGACTGGCCTTGCATTCAGGAGAATTAGCTGCGAGCCTGTACTGTGTCACTATCCGTCCCTCCTCTGGAAGTGAGGAGCTGGACATTGGATTATCCATAAGGTCCCTTCTAGTCCTAACATTCTATTCTCCTGCATTGGTCTCTCCATCAAGTGCTAGCCATAAATAAAAATTTAAGGAGGAATTCCTACTACTAAGGACCCTAGAATTCTTTTCCTGAGAATCTCAGCCAGATAATTAAGCATCCCTAGCTAATGGCTTTAAAGTTAGGAAGTTCATTAATCAGGTTCCTTTAAAGCTGGACACTCAAAGTCACTTGGGTTTCTATCTATACAAGATCTGATGTGTCTTAAAAGTTCAGACACAATACTGTACTTGCACTCATACAGTCATATATATATGAACACACACATGTATATATACACACACATACATGAAGATAACACATGTAAAGGCACGCACGATGCCTGATACTTGTAATTGTACAATAAGTAGTTCATGTTAAGGACTAAACAGAATTCAATAAAAATATCTTCTTAAACAGTTGTTCCCTAATATAGTCCTGTTTTCCGAGATCATCCGAGAAGTACCACATCATTAAAACAATCAAATTACCTAAGATGAAATGAGAAAGAAAATGCAACGCCCTTAATCCTGCTTGAGTGCTTTCAGTAAATTGCTATAAAATGTATTAGTGTTTCCTAAATGAGCTGCACTGAATTAATCAAAGTTGTTAATATATAGCGCTACATACCTGATTTTACAACTTGAGAGACCTCCTTTCCCGATATATGAGCCATGTGTCCCAATATAGAAAAAATAGCAAATCCGGCGAACACGCTCGTGAGGCAATTTGTCAAACAAACTACAATAGCATCTGAGAAGCAGTTGTTATTGAACTTATTGTAAGATGATAGAGCAACTAAGCCGCCCCAAGCCACCGAAAGGGAGTAAAATATTTGAGTGGCCGCGTCTTTCCAAACCTATAAGAAAAGGCAATTTAGTATTTCAAAACATGCACTTTAAATGTTATACTTCTGTAAAATATGTTTATATATACAAATGAGTGAATATGAGTAGTAAGGAAGTAAACGCCACCTACCCACTGCTCAGCTTAGAAAGTAAAAAGTTACCAGTGTTCGAAAGCCTCCAAGCACCCTTTTCTGACATCACCCTTCAACTTCCAGTGGTAACTGCTATCCTGACTTGTGTGTGTATGACTTCCTTGTTCTCCTTTAAATTTTTAAACTAGATAAATGTGTCTACCCAAACAACACGGCATTTAGCGGAGTTTACAGAAAAGTTTTCTTAATGCCTTGGAAACTTGCACAACTTGCCTTTTTTCATTCAGTGTTGTATGAGATTTCTCCATTATCAATTTGAACCAAATGAAATTGCAATTTCGTGAGTCAAAACTGAAAACATATTGACAGATTCATATGGTTTAGTTAAAGATACATGGTTTTGAACACTTGTAAACATATTTTTAATGTTTATTTTTGAGAGCGAGAGAAAGAGAGACAGAGTGCAAGCGGGGGAGGGGCAGAGAGAGAGGGAGACACCGAATCCGAAGCGGGCTCCAGGCTCCAAGCTGTCAGCACAGAGCCCGACGTGGGGCTCGAACTCACAGACTGTGAGATCATGACCTGAGCTGAAGTCGGACGCTTAACCGACTGAGCCACCCAGGCGCCCGTTCATGAATCTATTTCTGACACTACTGTCCCAACTGGTCAGAAAGAATGTGACCAGAAACTATGGAACAGCACATTGTTTCAATTCCTATAGCGTTATGATATTGTTTCGTATCTGGTAGAACAGGTGTTCTTTACTTCTTCAAAAACACCTTTCTTCTTTTGCCTTTTTCTCCTTCACATACGCTTTACTATCGGCTTTCCAGGTCTAAGGAAGACCGTGCTGCAAACCTGATGAAAATTCTACTGACTCGACACATCAATTTGGGGACAACAGAAACATATCAATTCTTAACAAGGCATCCCTTAGATCACCAATTCCCTTATCCTGTGTTTGTTTGATTAGAGCCTCATGTAGCCGGCCTCAAGTCTTTAACAGCCTCTCCCTCACGTCATCTCATCCTACCCCTTTACCAATCTGCCTTTCACAGTGTACCCCTCCTAGATCATTGCTAAAGGACAATAATTAATCATAGAAATGAATCGAAGTGAATCCACTTTAACAGTGAAATTCTGTAGATCTAACGCGACCCAAAGGAAAAAAAAAAAAAAACCCTAGTTGTGTAGATTTCAAATAATAAGACCGGCCAAGATTTGGGCAAAAGTGGGGGGTTTTTTAGTCCATCTAAACACAGGACTGCTCAGTGAAAGGCAGGCACTAGAATATGGTGACAAAGAGCCATAGCCCTGTAATCACAAAGAAGGAAGTTTACATCCAATGTCTCTCACTCTCCTTGACTTCACTTTATATAATGTTTTTTTTTTAATTTTTTTAACGTTTATTTATTATTGAGAGACAGAGACAGAGAGAGAGAGAGGGCACAAGCAGGGGAGGGGCAGAGAGAGGAGGAGACACAGAATCCGAAGCAGGCCCAGGCTCCGAGCCATCAGCACAGAGCCTGACGCGGGGCTCGAACCCACAAACTGTGAGATCGTGACCTGAGCCGAAGTCGGACGCTCAACCGACTGAGCCGCCCAGGCGCCCCTATATAACGTTTTTAAGCCTGTTTGTTCATCTGTAAAATGGAGATGGTGATGAAGATGATGATGATGATGATAAAATAAATCAAAAGAGGGGCGCCTGGGTGGCGCAGTCGGTTAAGCGTCCGACTTCAGCCAGGTCACGATCTCGCGGTCTGTGAGTTCGAGCCCCGTGTCGGGCTCTGAGCCTGGAGCCTGTTTCCGATTCTGTGTCTCCTTCTCTCTCTGCCCTCCCCCCGTTCATGCTCTGTCTCTCTCTGTCCCAAAAATAAATAAACGTTGAAAAAAAAAATCAAAAGAACAAAATATATACAATTATTACTATTGATGTCCTAGGGATGATGTGTGAGAATTTACTAAGATAGTATCTGTAAAGCAATTAGGATGCTCAATGGTAGCTATTATTGCTATTAAGGAAAATAATCATAAATTGATACTTGGTTTCTTTTATGGAAATTAAAAACTCTAATTCCCCCCTTGAAAAGTATGTAATCTATTTCCAATTTCAATAGGAATAAAAGTTGTCAGGGAGTAAAATATTACTAGGTCTTCAGAATAGAGCTTGATGTTAGATTATTATTATATTATAATTACTTTATAATGGCAGGAAGCCAGTAGAAAGCAAAATGGATGGATGGATGGACGGACGGATAGATGGATGGATAGACAGGATAAGATAGATAGATAGATGATAGATGGATACATACATAGATGGATAGATACATAGATACATAGATGGTATATAATGGTTATTTCACTTATTCTAACAAAATCATTAGAAATGAAATGCTCATTTCTTAGGCAGCTGTACATTTTAAGAGATGAACAACGTGGTTATGTTGATCTCTCAGCTGCTTTTACTTGACACATTTTGTATGCATATGTGAGTTAAGGGGATCTTAGAAATGAGTGTGGCAGGTCTGGGTTCTATGCAAATGCTAGACGTGTACCTAAGGTTGCAAATAAGAGTGAAACAAAATTCCAAACATAGTTATAATCTCCATATCTATCAATCTCATAGCTATCTACAAAATTATTGATTTTGGGATTCGAAAACCTTAATTCAAGATGTACCAGCTGGCTGTGTAAACTTAACTAAATGTGACTCTTTCTGGGTTTTAATTTCATCACTATAAAATGAAGGAGTTCGCAAAATCATCACTGAAGACCAGAAGAGTCTTCTAGCTATGAACGTGTGTGGTCCTCTGCTCTCCTAAAGACTGTAACAGAGTTCAGATAGCCAAAGAAAAGGAAAAAATATATATATTTGTGATCCCAGGCTCAGAATACAGATTATGAGAAATAAAAAAAAATCTAAGAAATAATTCTCATTACCAGCAAACCCAAAGAAAGAGTGAAGGTACTGTTTGTATGGGGGGGGGGTGGGGAAGAAGGGGGGTTCTATTGTATGTTTCACAAGGAGCTTTAGGTTTAGGTCTGATATCTTAAAGGTAATAGAGACAATGAAACACAGACCAATATGAAATAATCACATACATTTTTCAGGCTTGTAAACATCTCTTAAAGAATATCAAAGGGGCTTTTCATCTGTGCTCAAAGTTATGAAGTTTAAGGAAAATGGAGGGTCCACTTCTTAGGGAAAATGTTGCCATCTATAGTAGTACAATGTAACCTAACAGCAGTGATTAAAATCATTGCCGATATTTAGATTGCAGTTTACCATTTTGAAAGCGCATTAATTAATATTTTATCTTGTCTAACAACCTAACAGAGAGAAGATGATGAGTACCAACTTCCATTTTATTTGTTTCTTATTCATCGTCAAAAATGTCCCTTGAGTTGGGAAGATATTAAAAAACAAGGTTAAAAGACGTGAGACTCAAGATAAATGAAGAAATAAACAAATGGCCTGCGGGCACATCAAGCTACATCTCCAAGACTAAAACAATAAAAGTTCATAATTCTAAAAGAACATAAGGCCGTTGTGGTTAATTATTGAGGGAAAATTATTTGGGCACAGGAAACCAAAGGCCAGAGACTGACATCTCAATTTTCGAAAAAGGCAAAGGATACATAGATTTCCATGACTAAAAACTGATCAATTTGACTGGATTGCCAGAAAGATTCTACAGCAAATAATTAAATATCCAGATTGGAAGTATTTAGAAAATAGCAAACTGCTATCTGGCAATGGACGAGAGCTAAAAGAGGGTTTACCCAATTCACATTCATGGCACATGGTTAGGTTTATAACAGTCTTGTTTATGGAATGCTTCATTCACTTCAAATTTGTGTTGTAACAGCATAATCCATTAGGTGCGCTTTGATTTTAATTTGGGGATATTCACTTGGAAGACAATTAAAATGCACATTAGACCATTAAACTCGCGGCTGTAATCTTGAAATCTAGTGTATCCAAGAAGTCTCACGGTCTCACGGTCCTACTCGGCAACTTGTAGGCATTATGACACTCCTGTTCAGTGTTTGCTTTTAAGGTTTACCTCCTCGGATAATTTGAAATCCAAATGGAGTCTTACCTCAGCTTCCCGAAGTTTGGTAAAGTTTGACTGTGCTCCAATATAGTATGAAATGCCTTTCGACGCACCCTCCAGAGTCGCACCTCGAATTAACAGGATGAGTAGGACGACATAGGGGAAAATCGCTGTAAAATATACCACCTACCAAGAAAAACAACCAGAGGTTAAGAAGTTAGATTTTTCAGCCGTGGTATTGAATTGTATGCAAACAAAGTTATTAGCCAGTCGAGATCAGCAAAATACAGTATCAAAGACTTCATAAGTTACTAATGAATCCGGTGACACCCCTACCAAAGTTGCCATCGTTTTGTCTTTCTGTTCTCCCCACTCTCAAATGATCCATTTTCAAAACACTCCGATGTATGAAGCAATATTTCCTGGGTTCACGTTGTGAATACACGAGACCTCAGCAGTAGCAACTTGGAATCTAGATAGACTGCTTTCCTAAATATGTCTTTTTAAATGTCTGAGGAGACAGAGTATTGCTTCTTGGTAAATTACTACATTGAGATGGGAAGGGAAATGGTCTTAAACCCTGCGATGGTTTGTATATATTCACTCCCCAAGGAGAAGGAACATAATCTCCCACGAGATGGCCAAATCTCATGAAGGCTGATTAGAGCGAATACCGAACCCTTGATATTATTATCCTTAAAGCTGCCATTAAGAGATTGGATAGCACAGATACAAGTGCGCTGCTCGTAGCCTAGATAACACATGGTTCCAGATGAGCAGATTGCCTCTGAGGCTGGCTTTTCATCAATGCGGATGATTTCTTTGATCCATAGATGTCCTATGTTTGACAATAGGCCCAAGGAGACGATTTAAAGCCAGCCAGAGACCAATAACAATTAACTGCCTAGGCAAATGGCCTTTCAGGGATTATTTCAATATTAACGTCAAAAGGGAGCCACAGGTTTCAAAAATGTGCAACTGAAACATTATTTTCGAAGGTTTCCACGGACTTTCTGAGGGGCACAGTATTTGTGTGATGTAGTGGCATCTCATTATAATTTTACGTTAACTGAATGTGCTAGATATTCTACCGGGAATTCATAGAGAGAGTCCACAGTTATGCCTGTCCTCCGTCTTTAGGAGATTTCGGCCTAGCAGTTACAAACACATAGATATTCATTTCTCTGGGTGCTGCACAACTGTTCATGGAGAAAATTTCACGTTGTTCCCTGAAATTGCCAAGATGCTCTTTGAAAGTTTAAAACATAAAACCATACAGAGGGACAATACTAATGGTTTTTCAGAAGGGGACAAAAAGAGGGTTCTGAGCCATTCTGGGGAAGCTGTAGAACAACTGCGTCTTTGATTTTTTTCTCTCTCTCTCCAACTGAAGGATTCCTGACGCTGATGCTATCTAACAAGGATCTAGACTTTTCCAAACCCAACACTGCAATACATAATTCCATTCAAGATGCTTATTTATATAATAGGACAGACAATTTAAAAATATATGCCCAAGCCTCAGAATGCTGTCTTGACTAGCAGGGTCCAACTTCTGGGTACAGCTGACCCTTGAACAACACAGGTTTGAACTGCACGGGTCCACTTATATGAGGATTGTTTTCGATAAATCCAGTACCGTGAATGTATTTTCTCTTGCAACTTTCTTAATAACATTTTCTTTTCTCTAGCTTACTTTATTGTAAGAATACAGTATATAGTATATGTAACAGGGTGCCCCGGTGGCTCAGTCGGTGAAGTGTCCAACTTCAGCTCAGGTCATGATCTTGCCGTTGGTGAGTTCCAGCCCCGCGTCGGGCTCCGTGCTGACAGCTCAGAGCCTGGAGCCTGTTTCAGATTCTGTGTCTCCCTCTCTCTGCCCCTCCCCCGCTCACGCTCTGTCTCTCTCTCTCTCTCTCTCTCTCTCTCTCTCAAAAATAAATGAACATTAAAAATATGCACATAACGTACAAAAATACGTGTTAATTGACTATGCTATCAGTAAGGCTTCTGGTCAACAATAGTAGGATTTTCAACTGCACGGGGTGGGGGTGTTGGCGCCCCCTCCCCCCAGACTTGTTCAAGGGTCAGCTGTCATTGTCAAACTCTAGTACTAGTTTTTGCTTGTTTTATTTATACCAATAGCGGGGATCTTATGTATTTTCTTACAGCCAGGCCGCCTCCTTAGAAAGCTTGTCACGCATTTGAATTGTTCCCGTTATAGAAAAAACATGCATTTGATTACGCTTGCCACTGAACTTCAACGAAGTTGGAAAAGAGCTACATCACTCTCTAATGTGTTTTCCGAATTACCTTGCCAGAAGACTTGATTCCTTTAAATAGCGCTGCTCCGACTATGAGCCAAGCCAGAAGAAGACAAAGTGCTAAATACCACACAATTACCCCAGTCTCATCCATTCCACTTGACCGCTGGAGCGCCACTTTGCTGAAAGCACACAAGTTCTTATGAACACAGAATCGCGGTCCTACTACATCGAATTCTGCAACATCCGTCATCCAGGAGGATGTTCCATCTCAATACATCAACGTCATGGGACGTTTCTATTGATACCATTGTAAAGAGGGGCAAACGTCGTTCAATGAAAAGCTAGGCTATGCATGTGAGCGTTAACCGTGGCCAGTGCAGAGTTCCAAACCCTCGAATAAAACATCTACTAGTTCCTGTAGCTATGGTTTCCCCCCTCGTATTTCAAAGCTCCTTTATGTAAAAATAATAATAATAATAATAATAATAATTAATAATAACCTTACATCAGGTTATTTCTTTCATTCGTCACCATATTTTTTCTCCAAGTAAAATGATGAAGAAAACCCCGAAAGTTATATTCAATTCTTCATCGCGCTTTTAGTTAGCATCAAACCTAGACTGGTCCCCATTTGTATGCCTTTTTCAAAGGCTTTCTGTAACATTCAGTGATTTCTGTTAGAGACGTGCGTGGATCTGGGATTTTAATTCTTCGCTTTATGTTTGGGAACATTTTAAGATCCAAATTTTAAAAGGGCCACAGAGCATTAGCACATCGGTGAGGAAGAACTCATTACAGCGTTATTCAGGGAAATCTGGTAAGGGTCAAAGGTAGGTAGAAGTAAGGAGAGTAAGAAGAGATCATTTAAAATTAATACAAGTAAATATATATATATATATATACCTCTATAATATATACATAACATATATATAATAATATATATAATCTCACATATCTATTTTTACCATGTAATGACAACTATAAGTAAAATAGGCAATGAAGAATTTCAGCCTTAAATAAATAGCAATTTTACTCCAAATATTACTCATCACCCAGCTGTTTATTATTAGAATTTGCTCATTGTAGTCCAAAATGTGAGTATTTTTTTCTTCAAAGCAATGCCCTAACTTAGACCTAAAAAGCAATGAATAAACCACTGCTGACAGTATTCTGCTCATTTAATAAGGAATTTTTAAATGACCATTTATTGACTATGAGCTGATTTTGCAGGTTACTACTACTCACACAAGCTGGGTAAGCATTTGAGTCAAATGCAGCATAATTTGTTCCGATTCCCCTTTTTGTCCTACTAACATGAGGTAAGGAAAGAGCTGATCACTATTTTACTGTTATTTACAAAAATTTTACGTCACCTCTGTTTAAGAAGCAGATCATCTGGGGCACCTGGGTGACCCAGTCGGTTAAGCGTCTGGCCCTTGGTTTTGGCTCAGGTCACCGTCTCACGGTTTGCAAGTTCAAGCCCCGCGTCGGGCTCTGAGCCGGCGGCACGGAGCCTGCTTGGGATTCTCTCTCCCTCTCTCCGCCCCTCCCCTGCTCATGCTCACTCTCTCTCTCTCTCTCTCAAAATAAATCAACACTGAAAAAAAAAAAAAGTAGATCGTCTAACATACTTACTTCCAATATTGTTCACTGGGAAGCTGTCCTGGCTGATAAGCCTCACTTCCATTGATGCAGGTCAAATTGTGGGTGCTTAACCAGCTTTTATTTACTCGGATGATGTCCCCCATCGTTATACTCACATTACAATGAGTAACTAAAAATTACAAAGAAGAGCACACACAGACACACGTACTTAGTTTTAGAAAAGTATTTTCCTGGAAAAAAAAGTATGAATGGTAAAATAAACTGTTTAGATTGTTACTTGGTGAGGGCAGAGGAGAAATCTTACAAATGGAATAAACCCTGAGTGTTCGGCATCTTAAGTCTTCTCTAATACTGAGCTTGGGGTGAGTATGAAAATGTCTGCCCCTTTACTAGGATTGTGTTTATAGTAATAACCGCCATAAAGTAACAATCATTTCAGATGGGATTTAGTGCTCTAAGGAATTTTTAGGATGTGGACTTATTGAACCTATATAGATAAGTGATACCTTTAAATGGCTAAGAAGCATGAAAGCTTTATCACTTTATTCTTTGATAGACATAGGCAATCCCAGTAGTAATAGCCTACAGTCTCAATATCACGTGATCCCAAAGACCAGCAACGTATGATGGAGACAACGGACATTCTCCAACTGCTGAAACACAATACAAATCTTGGTTTGCGAGCAGAACTCGTTCCGGAAACATGCTTGTAATCCCAAGCACTCGTATATCAAAGCGAATTTCGAGAACCGTTGGCGCAGTTGTGATCACGTGACACTCGGTGCCATGTACAACTCATATGGCAAGACGTCGCCCGTTTATCACGTTAAAACTTATCGGAAATGTTTGCTCGTCTTGTGGAACACCCGCAGGACAAGTTACTCGCAATCCAAGGCTTCACTATAGTACTATCATGGATAGAGCTTTTCTCTACCACTTCCCCATTTTCTTCCTTCTCTCTTGCCTACTCCAAATGATGGCTTAGTTTTTACTGGCTGCCCTCAGAAATGAACGAACGGATTGCACTAATCAATTTTCAAGTTATCCAGGCTTTATTCTGCTTTCATCAATAACCCATGGCTCACTTTGAATCGCACCTAAATTGGTTAGAAAATAATGTAACCCTTTAAGCTTATTAGAAAATATAGAAGAACAATGTTCAGTTCACAAATTTTTTAAAAAATAAATGTAGCTTACCTATAGGCGACCTGCTACAGTTATCATCTGCCCAAACCGAACAATTTTTCCATGGTAGCTCACTTTGAAAAGAAGCAAACATGTAGAAAAGACTATAGGCAATTATGACATTGTAATAGATTGTCACAAAAATGGATATCAGGACCATCGTAATTCCCACACCTGGAAAAGAGAACAATTAAAATTTTTTTAAAAAGTGAACTTTCTTTTGCTAATTCGTTAAGAAAACTGCATCTCAATTTCCCCAAATCTATCTTATTTATTTTATTTTATTTTATATTTTTGTTAACGTTTATTCATTTTTGAGAGACAGAGAGAGACAGAGCATGGCAGGGACGGGGCAGAGAAGGGGAGACACAGAATCTGAAACAGGCTCCAGCCTCTGAGCTGTCAGCACAGAGCCCAATGCGGGACTCGAACTCACAGACCGTGAGATCATGACCTGAGCTGAAGTCAGACAGTCAACCGACTGAGCCACCCAGGCGCCCCTCCCCAAATCTATTTTAAAATGAGAAGTCTGGTTCAGACATTTTCTTTGCCTTTCCTTGTTTTGAGCAGGAGTGGGGAGGCAGTCTAACTACTGTCTAAATAGCTTTCTTCTCAAATTTAAAATTATGTTGGTGATTGGCTTTCTCAGACCGGTTTTTCAGTTAATTAGAAAATGGTACTAAGATCAAGGGCAGAAAACCTCTATTCATCCATCAAGTTCACATGAGCAATCACCCATGGCCATTACTCTCTTATTCAGTCAGAAAATTCTTGTCACCGTGGGTCCTATTCTTAAAAACAAACAGAGGCGCCTGGGTGGCTGGGTTAAGCGTCTGACTGTTGATTTCAGCTCAGGTCATGATCTCACGGTTCGTGGGTTCAAGCCCCACATCGGGCTCTGGGCTGACAGCGCGGAGCCTGCTTGGGATTCTGTCTCCCTGTCTCTCCACCCCTCCCCTGCTCATTCTCTTTCTCTCAAAAATAAATAAATAAATAAACATTCAAAACCAACCGACAAACACTAGTTATGGCTCTACTTACTTCATCTATAAACCAGTATTTTAATAGGTGGAAGACAAAGCCTCCAAACGAGGGCACAGGATTTCTCCAAGTACATGTAAAGAACATCCAACAACCCCGTACCCATCTGAATTTAAACTTCTGAAGTTTCTTGAACTCTCCGGTGTCAAACTGCAGTGTAACATTGAATAGAACTCGAACGCTCAAGGCTAGCTTCTGCGGTGGCTTCTTCAATATTCCAGCACGACTGTTCTACGCACCTCACTATCAATTTATTTTTGACGCTGCATTGAGGCTTTTGCAAATAGTTTGCAGCCGTTGAAACTAATCTTCAGGCAGGAGGGCTGTTTGATGTTTAATGACAATCAAGGCACTTTGAAAAACTTCCCGGGAAGTTAATACGCAACACGACTACAATTGTGCGCCAGAGGAATTTAAAAGGTGAAAATAGGAGAATAATGACACCCTTAAACACCCTCTAGCATCCCCCCTCCCCCCCGTCCCTTCCATACCGTCAGCCCGAGAGAAACAGAACTCCAAATTAACATTTGGTCTGTAAATTCTATGCTGGCAAACGTTCAGAGGAAAAAAAAAAAAAAAAAACGGATGCCTCTTTTGCCTTTCCCATGTCTAAATTGGAAACATTTTAACGCCACATAGTGGGGACAGCTCTATACGCCAAATAGGCCAATAAGCACCATAGGGAAAACGTTGTGATACCAACCTTGAAACAATGGAAGAATCCTCCAAACTGAAACTGGGCCTAAGCTAGCAAATTGTCCCAGTGAACACTCCAGAAAGAACAAGGGTAAACCAGCCAGCGCGAGCATGATCGCATAAGGTATCAAGAAGGCACCTGAAACATGCAAAATAGAACCAAAGCGCCATTATGTCACGAAACCTCGATGACCGTTTGACAACCAACATAACACTCTGAAAGCATTCTGATACAGTGGGTCCTGTATCGGTCCTGACGGGGTTTAGTCCCCAGATTTACTACTCTCTGTGAGAGAGTAGTTGATGCTCTAAACCTTGACCTCCTCATCTGCGAAATGGGAGTCCAGTGTTACCTAAAGACGCTACTGGGGTCATCAAAAACAATAGCCTAAAGGGGCGCCTGGGTGGCTCAGGGGGTTGAGCATCCACACCTCTTGATTTCTGCTCACGTCATGATGTCACTGCTGGGGATCGAGCCCCTCTGCCCCTCCCCCCCCCCAGCTTGCTCTCTCTATCTCTAAAAATAAAAATAAATAAAAATAAAAAACTATAGCCTATAAAAAGCGATCCAGAGGAGGTGAATGATCACAGGCTTTGGAGCCAGATACACCTTGGTTTATACCCTGACTCCACCATGTGCTAGTTATGAGACCTGGGGCAATTTACCTAACCTCCGGACCTTGGGTTCCTCATATATGGGGAGGACAAGAGTAACTCATCAGTATGTGGCAAGGGTTCAGTTACAGAGCCTATGTGAAAACACTTGGCAAGATGGCACACACATCGTAGATGTTCAAAGTTAGTTTCCTTCCTTTGTCCTTTCTAAATAAGCAGTCTATTTTTTTTAAGGCTTCGGGTGCAAATGCTAAGGGTGTTTTAGAGCAGAAGTGTTTGCAACTAAGGATATTATTCCCCAAAGAGTCGTAAGAGTCGTTCCTCAATAAGAAATGTCCTGTTTTTGGTAAAAGATTCTGAAGGTTTGAGGTCTACTCATAGTTAACTTTTCTATTTTATTCTTATTTCTTTTAATGTTCATTCATTTTCGAGGGGGAGAGAGAGAGAGAGAGCATGAGCAGGGGAGGGCCAGAGAGAGGGGGACAGAGGATCAGAAGCAGGCTCAGAACTGTCAGCACAGAGCCCGATATGGGGCTCGAACAGACAAACTGTGGGATCATGAACTGAGCCAAAGTTGGATGCTCAACCGACTGAGCCACCCAGACGCCCCAACTTTTTTATTTTATACAGACTAAATCTCCTACCGTTAGAGTATCCAGATCCCTTTTGGCACTGTAAGTTAAAACTTTTATTATTTTAGGGGCGCCTGGGTGGCTCAGTCGGTTAAGCGTCCGACTTCGGCTCAGGTCATGATCTCACAGTCCATGGGTTCGAGCCCTGCGTCGGGCTCTGTGCTGACAGCTCAGAGCCTGTAGCCTGCTTCGGATTCTGTGTCTCCCTCTCTCTCTGACCCTCCCCCGTCCATGCTCTGTCTCTCTGTTTCAAAAATAAATAAACATTAAAAAAAAATTTTAATAAATAAAATAAAACTTTTATTATTTTACTTTTTTTCTGCCCACACCTGGGGCATAATATTGCTGATTTGAACATTTGCCAGATTGTAGGCTGAAGCAGGGACAAAGTATTAAATTTATTGATCAAGCACTCTAGAAGTCTTAACAAAGTTTAATAAGAAAACATGGGGATCATTGAATAAAAAAAATGGGTTTTTGAATTATGTACGTTTCATGCACCCATGTTACACTGTTTTCCTCATGTATCTTTCATATTACGATATTGTAACATCATACCTGGGGATTACATTTTCCCAACCCTCAAAATTTATTCTATTAAAAATAATGAGACAATAAAATACTTGTTATGTACAAGTCACTAGTCACTAGAACATAGAGACAAATATGTTTTTATAGATGTTGCAATGCACATGGCATCATTACTATGACTAATAGAAGTTTAAGTCCCACCAATGATAAATATAAAGAGAAGTAATACAAAATATCCCTGTCCAAATACAATAATAAGGTAAATTTTACTAGCCCATTATATTTTTTTCAAAAAAAAAAAGGATTATTTTCCTCAGTGGTATATATAGCTTTTTACTTATTATATTATTTTTTTAATGAATAACAACCACAACTGGTGAATTATGAATAAAATACAGTGGCCACAAATTGTTAACGCTGCTGACCTAGACCCTACGGTCGTATGATACCTTTTTCATAAACTGGTAAGAAGAATCTACAGATAACAATGAGTCGAGATTTTAGCAATGGTTTTCCAAACCTGACCATATTTAAAACTCTGATCATTAATACTTGACAAATCTGAATTTCCTGTTCCTCTCCTACCCTTGGACAGAAGAGCAAAAAAGCAGTCGAAAGAGCCTAGATCCCCGTTACCCAAATGATACGATCTTTTAAAACTGAGAGCTGATGTGATATATTAATATTTGGAGGAAATGAGGGCGAAGATGATAATAGCATTTGGGGGCCTACGTTTAAAACTCTCTATTTGACCTTGTTTAACATAGTTCCTGGAAATGCATGGCAACTACTGGGTTTATATATGATATCAAGTCACAGGGAATTTCTGAACCTAGGGATAATCTGAACCTGAACACCAGAGGCTAGACGGGAGTCTGCACGCTCTTCACTACGTGTGACCTGAGGACTTAGACGCCAAAATGATTGTATTCCTAACTCATTTTCAAGTTCAAACTTAGACCAAGCCCATGACTAAACAACGTAGGCTCCAGAGAGGGGAGTTTATGCCACCAACACTTGAAGTGTTTGATAAACAGACCTTGCTTCTTGAGGCTCCAAAGGCCCATATGAATGTTCTAATGCAACCAATTAACAAGGAATATGAGATTGAAACATCACCACACAAAATCCTCTTATACCAAGAAAAATAATTATAGTGGCACAGTTTCACTGGTTCCCAATTATGAAATCTAAGGGCATGGAACCTCTACACTTCTAATAGAACCTGTAATTACAAGTAAATAAAATATGGTGTAAGTGAAAAGTCGTTTCGACATTACTAGAGAATTGTGCAATTCATTTTGTTTCTCTCTGTGTGTCACCTCAGAGTTATTTTATTCTCTTGGTTCTAATTGAGTCTTCCCTAATGATCTATAGGTATAAACAGTATCATTTGGCAGAAATTGAACATCTGGTCTTGAACTAAATTCTCATTGCATTTTGGAAGGATCTTCTACATGGCCCATCCAGTCTGGAATACATGTAACTGAATATTGCAGCTTAAAATACTAAACCTTTATTTTTGAATCAACTCTTTCCACACTCATGTTTCCAGAATGGAATGCCTTACGCTATTCAAGCAAACAGTGTATTTGAACTTCGCTTTAGAATGAGAATTCCCCGCCTTTCGTCTAGATTCAGCCTTACATTAAGCCAAACACATTTAAATCAGAAACTCAGAAGTTGCCACCTGCCCAACTTGAGCTAGCAACTCGTAGTCTGATGATGAATGAAGTATGCTTACTCCCCATCTTCCCACTAACTCAAACTATCACCTGCCTTTCCTCAGTTCTCAAAATAGCCTCTGAGGCCACACAGCACCCCATTTAAACTAGAAGGGAAAGAAGTTGGGGGGTGGGGGTGAGAAATACCTCCGCCATTGTTGTAGGTCAAATAGGGGAATCTCCACACATTTCCCAGGCCCACTGCATATCCAACCATAGATAGAAGATAATCCGATTTTTTGGACCAGTTACCACGGTCCTGATTCTCATCATTTTCACCAACATGGAAATTCTCAGATGAAGCTGTCACTTTCTGGTAGAAGAGACGATATCAAGAGTTTGTCTTTATGCTATTAAAAGTCCACAGAAGCATAATTACACACACACACACACACACACACACACACACTCAAAGACAGACAGACAGACAGACAGACAGAGGATGAACCCAGAAAGCCACAGCCGAGGGAAACGCTTTTCAAAGGTTGAGGACATTTCTGCTAATGGCTGTTTTTACTTTACAACATTTACCTCTTAAAATGAAAAAAAACAAAAAACAAAAAAACCTCTTTAGGTGGAGATGTTTACTCCTTTTGGGGATAAGATCATCCCAACGTTGATGGAAAGGTTACACGGGGTACCCAGCATGAAGGGCAAAAGAAGGTGGACGAATCAATAAGGTTTCAAATACAAAAGCCTTAAAGATGAATTAGGTAAAATGAACACCCTGGAGATTGTATGAGATCTTTGAGAAGAAGGATCCAATTTAGCTTCCACTAAAACAGACAAACGAAAAGAATTTACAGACTCTCTTTCCCATGAGCTGATAGTTTGGGATGTTTGGAGTTAAGGGAAGTTTAACTTGTCTCCTTGTCTTGGAGAGTAAAATCAGTGCTTTTCGGAAAGCCCCAGTATAATATTCCTAGACAAATTCTCCCAACCTGTTAGCTGCTCTAGGGTATAGAAGTTTCCTCAGGTCAGATAAGGACAGTGCATTTCCTCATTTCCCTCCAGCGTACGGACACAGTCCGGAGAGGGACAGAAAACAGGATTCTGTGGGCGTGCCCAAAGCACAGGTTGAGGTGATCCTAAGTCTTCTGGCGACCCCAGTAAGACCTGTTCTGTTTGTCCCGTACTCTATGGGGACATGTCAGGCACACTTGAAGGCAGTTGAAGAGAAACGTGGAGAATAAGGAACAGCCACAGACGGCAAATACAGGGACTGCTTCCCCTGAAGTTATTCCTTCCCCGGCCCCCCACACCTCCCGCCGCTTCCAGACTCCTACCTCCTTCCCTCTGCACTTGAAGAAGCTCGGGCACTTCAACTTGTCCATGGTTGACTCACTCCCTCTGCTCGCTCCACCTCGTCTCGCAGTGCGGCTGAGCTTGACTGCTGACAGGTGCACACTCCCCCGTTGCTACCTGCCTGAGCGAGCCACCTTGCCCAGGGGTGGGACCATTTATGGAGGGCGCTCTCCCCTCCCCTTTCAGGGCGCCCTGTCGTGTCAATTACCGGAAGGGACCAAAGCGAGGCTCTGGTTTTTCCCCAGGTAAGCTGGCGTGTAGCAATCCCCTGCCCTGGCCCGGGGAAAGGGCTGGGCTGTGAGCGAGCGGCGGAGCAGGGAGCAGCCTGAGCCCAAGTGACTGACAGCCTTTGACTCAGAGCCCAGCAGGTGCCTTCGCAATCTCACCTCCTTTCCCGGGTTCCCTGCTTCCTCCTAGCCTCCTCTCTTAGTCTGGTCTCTGTCCCGATGCCACATGCTGATCTCCGCCGGCGTGCGGGGGTGGGGGTAGAGAAGGGGGAAGAAGGACACCGTCTGGGGGCCCATCCTGTTCCCCAAGGTTCTTCTGAACAGACCATATCGTCCTGGGCCCTGGGATTTCTCAAAGTTTTCCCCTCACTAGAAAGCACTTGATCTCCTGGGGCAAACGCTGCTCCCGGAGGCAAAGGCTCCTGAATCGGGCACCTTGAAAAGCAGCCACCTGAGATAAGATTACTCAGCTCGCTCTGCCTGAAAAGAGCAACCTGGAGCCGAATTCTCGGGGACCTTTTTTCTCAGCCTTCGGGACAGCGTTGCCCTTTACAGGGATGGCTTTGTGTAGTATTTCAAAGAGGCCAAACAAAAACAAATTATCGAGCGGGTTTCTGGGAAATTCTAGCCCCAACAAAGGACTCCACTCTGCAAGAGTAGGGCCTTAGAAAGTAAACTATGAGGAAGCATCCCAGCTTGGCCAGGGAGGAAAAGAATTATATAGTGCTGTTTACCAGCGTGGCACCTCGTCATCAAAAGGCGCAGAGTTATTTCATCGGACTCGGGTTACAAGATGGTGGCAGTTGCATGGAACAGTGTGAATCGGTGCCCTCAGAGGAACCAGCAGAGGGTCAGATTCTGTACGGTGTGTGCGGCTCCTTTGTTCTTTGTCCTCCGTTGACCGACATGAATTTCCCGTTTGCAGCAGAAATATACCCTGAGGAATCTGGGCAGGTAAAGCAGAGGGAAGCTCACGAGGGAAGCGAGCAGGTAGTAATGAGAAGCCATCAACGAATTCCACCTGACTTTGTCTTGAACATGGCACAGGCTGGTGTGTGTGTGTGTGCGCGCACGCGCGCGCGCGTGCACGCGCGTGTGCGCACACCTATTAGTATTAGATACTACCTATTATATGCACGCTACTAGGTGTGACCTAAAGGCCAAAATGAAGGGATTATTCTCCCGTCTCAGATATAGAAGAGAGGAGAGGAAAAGGGACGTATAACCCTCTCTGTAAAAGGATGAACTGAAAGGCAAATCTAATAGCATTTCCCAAACGATCAACATCTCGTAGAAATTAAAGGCACCCAGCAAGGGACAATGAAACAGATGGCGACTGTGGGAAGAGAAGGAGAATAGGAGTCTTAAGGATAGATACATTATGGGGATATCGAGGCAGGAGTGGGGGGGGATGCAGAGGAAGCGGCCCCCAATTCTCCCTGCCTCTTATGCAGTAGAGGAGCTTCTAACGACAGTTTAGAGCATCAAGGCATAAACTTTAAAATAGAAGGTATTTAAAAAAAGGGGGGGGCGACTGGGTGGCTCAGATTCTGTCTCCATCTCTCTCTCTGTCCCTCCCCCACTCGCTCTCTCTCTCTCTCTCTCTCTCTCTCAAAAATAAATAAACATTACAATAAAATAAAATAAAACAAAATAAAATAAAATAAAGTATTTTAGGGGCGCCTGGGTGGCTCAGTCGGTTAAGTGTCTGACCTCGTCTCAGGTCATGATCTCACAGTTCGTGAGTTTGAGCCCCGCTTCGGGCTCTGTGCTGACAGCTCAGAGCCTGGAACCTGCTTCGGATTCTGTGTCTCCCTCTCTCTCTGCCCCTCCCCCACTCGTGCTCTCTCTCTCTCTGTCTTTCTCTCTCTCTCTCACACACACACACACACAAATAAATAAAACAAACATTACAAAAATAAAACAGAAGGTATTTTGGAGAATGTATCATTTGTTTTTTGTTTGTTTGTTTGTTTGGGGGAAATGTTTCCGTTGTCGTGCATCTCTTGCCACCCACCGCCCCAGACTGTCAAGCTTGTGTGTCCTTTCCTGTGCGTGCACATACATGTTGTTTCACACCTCTGTGCCTTTGCTCATGCTACTTCTCCTGGAAATTCCCACCCTCCTCATTTGGGTAACTACTACTCATCCTTTGAGACTCTGCTTAGATGTCACTTCCTCCAGATCTTTCCACAATGGTTGCACCTCTATTACGGCGGACCGGGTTTGGGTGCCTCTCGGTAGGCCTACGCTACCTACCGTATACTCCGTTTACGCTGTGAGGAATTATTTGCCTACAGCCTTTGAGACTGCCACTTCTCTGAGGAAGGTCAAAGAACCTGTCTTAATCATCCCTGTATTCCCAACACCTAGCACAAAACCTGACACAGACAGGCAACTCAGTAGATGCTTATTAGAACATTTGACTCAGGGAGGCCACGGAATAACTCCGTGGTCAAAAAAAAAAGGGAAAGGACAACTGGCCCACAACCCATCCCCGAGAGAGCGTGAAATATCGGGACTGCATTTCCTTTTCTTTGGGTTCTGCTTTATGAACTGATAAGTTGTGTTTACGATTTTTTTTATTCGAGCATTCATGGGAGAATATGGAAAGACTCTGTTCATTGATAGGAAAATAAGAAAGAGGGTTGGAGAGAGAAAGTGTGGCCATTTATGTGCCTTGAGATCTAGGCCAAAGCCATGGTCTAGTAGGCAATAGTAAAGTGATTGTTAACTTGCAAATGACACATAGTACACTCTACTTTAGTTGTGCAAAACACCTCGAAATTATACTTAACTATCTCCATGCACCGAGGTGTGCAATGCTGGACTTGTAACTGTGGGTCATCCATCCCTTCCAAGGATACCCACACTGCGGCCACGAATCTGCTTAGCTTTAAAAAAAGAAAAACAGCATTGACGGCGATTTTTTTTAAATTTTTTTTAACTTTAATTTATTTTTGGGAGACAGAGACAGACAGAGCACAAGCAGGGGAGGGCCAGAGAGAGGGGGAAACACTGAATCCGAAGCAGGCTCCAGGCTCCGAGCTGTCATCACAGAGCCCGACGCGGGGCTTGAACCCACGAACCCTGAGATCATGACCTGAGCTGAAGTCAGGCGCTCAACCGACTGAACTGCCCAGGCGCCCCGAGAGCAATTTAAAGATTTATTTAGTAAGTCACCAGCAACTAAAGATCATCTTATAACTGATTTGTCCAGGAAAAAAAAATTAAATAAAAACCAATCCAGTAGTTATGACTAAGACTCAATTTATGTCATTATTCATGGAAGTCCCTTCAATATTGTTTTTCGTCACGGAGAACAAAGGAGACTCATTACCTAAAGCCTTCTTCTAGCTATCTGGATGTGAAAAATTCGCACTGCTCACAAGGCCTTTGAACGATCTCACCAACCCAATGCCTTATTGAGCAACCACACATTGAACTTCACCAGCTGAAAGTCGAAGAAAAGGAACCCTACCAGTCTATTGACGGCAAAAAGAAATAAAGCTGTAGTTTAAAAAATCCTATCATGGTAAATGCGTGCACATGAGTTATCCCTTTAAAGTCTACAGTTTCAGACATTTCAGACCACGTCATTAAAAAAATCAGACTCTGCCCGTCGTCGAAACAAATTAAAAAATAATTAATAACTTACTTCTTTGAAAAGCGTCTTTTCAATTCTAGGAAGCAAGACTTACTTAGGAAAGACAATTGCACAGACGTCCTTGCTGCCAGCCAAGGGGATAATGATTCTCGAGCTGGAAAAACCAGTGGAGGGACAGAGAAAATACGCATTGTGTTCCTACAGAATATTAGAGGGTACTGTGCCAGAGGACCTTGAAAGGAAACAACAGCTCTTATGTGTAATTTCCTATGAGTGCTTTCTTTTTTTAATGTTTGTTTATAATTGAGAGAGAGGGACAGAGCACAAGCGGGGGAGGGGCAGAGAGAGAGGGAGACCCAGAATCCGAAACAGGCTCCAGGCTCCGAGCCGTCAGCACAGAGCCCGACGCGGGGCTCGAACTCACGGACCGCGAGATCGTGCCCTGAGCCGAAATTGTGCTGACAGCTCAGAGCCTGGGGCCTGCTTCGGATTCTGGGTCTTCCTCTCTCTCTCTCTCTGCTCCTCCCCTGCTCTCTCCCTCTCAAAAATAAATGAAGATTGAAAAAAAGAAGGCCCTCGTCAAAGTTACACAGCTACTAAGTGACGGGTCTGATATTTGAACCCAGACTCTCCGACTCTGATGTCTGTGCTCCCAAACGACCTTACCACAGGAGCACGACCACTAGACGTTAGACGATGCTTTATTCGTGGGGCTCCTGCCACGTCGGACGACGTACTGCATTAGCATGAATGATGATGTTGTACAATCAGGCATCATTTGACCCTGGTCGAGCGGTCCACAGAGAAGGAAACTTTTTAACGCCATCTTGGGTAAGATTGAATGAGCTTTTCCCGTATGGCCTCCTTGAAAGAGAAGTCTGACTTAGACACTGGTGACGCCTTCCCAAGTGAGTCTCACATTGTCAATTTGCACGAGTCACCATCGGGACACTTGCATTCAACTGACTCACAGTGAGGCTAATCAGTTCTGAGTGTGCAGGGCTGAGGGCTGGATTTCAGTAGCTAGAACTTCGAGACAAAGAAAGACATTCAATACTCTCGCTGTCACAAACACACAGGATTTGGAGCCTAGGGAACCAATGCCGCTTTTTAAAAAGATGTATCTTTAGGGGCGCCTGGGTGGCTCAGGCGGTTGAGCGTCCGACCTCGGCTCAGGTCATGATCTCACAGTCCGTGGGTTCGAGCCCTGCGTCGGGCTCTGTGCTGACAGCTCAGAGCCTGGAGCCTGCTTCGGATTCTGTGTCTCTCTCTCTCTCTCTGACCCTCCCCCGTTCACGCTCTGTCTCTCTCTGTCTCAAAAATAAATCAACATTGAAAAAAAAGAAAGATGTATCTTTACCCAAACCAATCCTTAATGTAAGAGATACGTGAATCAAACTAGGCAATAGAGCTAATGTGAATTGTTTTAATTTTAACATTCTCATTTTATACGACGTATTCATTCTTTCTATCACCCTGAAACATTGACTGTAGCCGCCAGAGGTACTCTTTAAACTGTTAGCAACCGTGAACAAACATTTTAATTTGAGCCACTTCTCTGATACTATTGTAATGAAGCGTTAAAGGAGAGAAGTATTTAGGCTTGCTCTCAGTTTGCATTTACAAGGATAAACTGTATTATTACAATAATAAACTGTGCCATAACTCTTACACATGCAGGCCCTTTATAAAAAGATCCACGTGCCCGATCTTTTGCTTTCCCACGTAAGGAAATCGTTCCCTTCATTTAAGCCACAGAACAATTCCTCTTGTTAACTTCTTAAATAAAAGCAACCCTTAAAAAAAAAAAAATCACTTCACGGGGCGCCTGGGTGGCTCAGCCTGTGCTCAGGTCACCATCTCGTCGTTCCCGAGTTCGAGCCCAGACGCGGGCTCTGTGCTAACAGCTCAGAAGCCGGAGCCTGCTTCCGATTCTGTGTCTCCCTCTCTGCTCCTCCCCCCTCTCACACTCCGTCTCTGTCTCTTAAAAATAAACGTTAAAAAAAATTAAAAATAAATAAACATTAAAACATCATTTTAAAAAGCCACGTGCGATAGAATGCCTCATATGTGAACAACATAATGCCATTCTCTCCCTCCCTCGCCAACACAGTGATGTTCTAGCTTCTTTTGCTAAAACTGACATCTGGAGAGCCAGCTGAGGTCCTCTTCGTCTCTGCCCTCTCTTTTATTTTTGTAAATGTGTATGTCGAGCGAGACAGAGAGCAAGCCGCTGAGGGGCAGAGAGAGAGAGAGAGAGAGAGCAATCCCAAGCAGGCTCGGAGCTTTTAGCGCAGAGCCAGATGCGGGGCTCGAACTCACGGACTGTGAGATCGTGACCAGAGCCCCAAACCCAGAGTCAGCCGCTGAACTGACTGAGCCACGCAGGCGCCCCTGTGCACTCTCTTTTACTGATGAATAGCATGGCAACTGATCTGTTTGTGTTGTATTACCGTCCGATAATACGGCCACTAACAACGTCACCGCCTCTAAGAATAACAACAATAACCACCTACAACGGTAATAATATCAGCTACCCCGTGTTTGAGCAGCTGCCATACGCCATGCACTTTGCGAACGCGCTTTTCAATCTTTGTAACAACTCTGCCCAATAGGTGCTACTCTTATCCCCACTTTTATTATAGATTCATAAACGGGCACAGAGGGGTGAAATCACTTGTCCAGGGTCGCGGAGCCGGGAAACGCCAGTTCTGTTAACCAAATCCGAGCTGTCCCCCACCGATCCTTCTTTGAGGCTTCTCCTTCCCACCGCAGCCTTTCTCGATTGTTCTCCAACTTCTTTCTCTCTTCCCAGCGTTCCACCCTTTTGCTGTTTCTTTCTGTGACTGCGTCCTTCACCCTTTCTCACGCCTAACCCAGTCCTTCATATAACTCGTATTCTCACTCTTGGCAGTCTCCCTCCCTGGACCCCTCCCCTCTCAGTCAGTCTCTCTTTAAAACACAAACAAAGGTTAATCAGTATTCATCACCAGCCTGAAGAGACGACACCTTAACACCTGCCAGGTATCCCACCTCTCCAAGCTGGGGATCTCTTTTGGGAGACTGCTGAAGAGAGGAGGGGTGACTCAGTGCATAAGCCAATTGGATCAGTTCCACGGGCTTAACCTACATTCAGAGACCAGTTTATGCAACCAGGCCCCTGCCGATACCAAGGGAGGAAGGGCTTAGAGATAAAATGGAGGCCGGCTCTATGGTCAGTTTTCTTACAGTTATTAACATCAGGGTGCAGCAACCGGCCCCTGGTGGTCAGGATTTCAGGTCGCCCACGACCCTATGTTGTTGGGATGCGGTTGTTTTGGGGCTTAAGAGCGGTGATACACCTGTTTCGTATTTACCCAACACCAGCCAGTGCCTCCGTGTGGGTTACGGACTGACTCACTTGTTTAGATCTTTTGTGTCTGGAAATGAAGACAGCTATATGATTAAGACTTACTGGGAAATATCACTGAAAAGTGCAGGAAAAATGAAAACACAACCTCTTACGTCATGCTTTTCCCTGAAATCATTTTCCCAATTTGAGCTGCTCATGCCAGTGAGGTGTATCGGGTGAAGTAGGTACTATGCGTATTAGCCTTCTTTTTCTTTTTCTTTTTTATCTTATTTTTCTATACGGTTAACCGAAAAACTCTCGCGTTGTGGTTTCAGAACATCGTGCTGCAAAAAAAAAAAAAAAAAAAATCTGCAGGGCTAGAAACAATGGCAACATCTCCTGATAGAGATACTAAATCCTATTACCCGTTCTGACTAACATATCCTTTAAGACATAGAACACATAATCATATTGCTATCCAGTTTATTGAACAGTGTTGGGTAAACACGTAGCTTTTTTTCCCCCCCGATGACTCCCTTGAACCACGGTGTGTTGAATCTCCACTTCCTGAACCTTAGAAACACCTCAGGAGTAAAACCATCCCCATTTACAGGTGACATGGTATCATATATAAAAAACCCTAAAGACTCCCCCTCAGAATTGTTAGAACTAATAAAACACTTCAGTGCAGTTGCAGGATAAAAGAATCAATATCCAAAACTCTGTGGCTTTCCTGTATGCTAATGACATCCTACCAGAAAGAGAAGCTAAGAAAAAGTTCCCAGGTACAATTGCCTCCAAGAGAATAAAATACCTAGGGATAAATGCAATCAAGGATGGACAAGTTCTGTACACTGAAAACTATAAGACGTTGATTAAAAAAAAAAATTGAAGGGGCGCCTGGGTGGCTCGGTCGGTTAAGCGTCCGACTTCGGCTCAGGTCATGATCTCACGGTCCGTGAGTTCGAGCCCCGCGTCGGGCTCTGTGCTGACAGCTCAGAGCCTGGAGCCTGTTTCCGATTCTGTGTCTCCCTCTCTCTCTGCCCCTCCCCTGTTCATGCTCTGTCTCTCTCTGTCTCAAAAATAAATAAACGTTAAAAAAATTTTAAAAAAAAATTGAAGAAGATACAAACGGAAAGATATTCCCCGGTTATGGATGAGAAGAATGAATATTGCCAAAATCTCCATGCTACCCGAAATCATCTACAGATTCAGTGCATTCCTTATCAAAATTCCAATGGCATTTTTTCACAGAAAGAGAACAAAAAATCCTAGAATTTGTGGGGAACCGCACAAGACCCTGAAGAGCCAAAGTCATCTTGAGAATGAAAAACAAAGCTAGAGGCACCACAACCCCTGATTTCAACTATATAAGAAAGCTATAGTAATCAAAATAGTATGGTATTGATATAAAAATAAACACATAGATCTATGCAACAGAATAGAAAGTCCAGAAATAAACCCGTGCATAAGTGGTCAACTGATTTATGACAAAGGAGGCAAGAATATGCGATGGGGGGAAAAAACAGTCCCTCCAGTAAGCGGTGCTGGGAAAACTGGGCAACCACATGCAAAAGAATGAAACTGGACCACTAACTTATATCATACACGAAAATTAACTCAAAATAGATTGAAGACTTGAATATAAGACCCCAAACCAGAAAACTCCAAGGAAAAAACATAAGTGGTAAGCTGCTTGACATCGGTCTTGGTGATGACAGTTGAGACCTCACATCAAAAGCAAACAAAAGAGGGGCGCCTGGGTGGCTCAGTCGGTTGAGCGTCCAACTTCAGCTCAGGTCATGATCTCACAGTTCTTGGGTTTGAGCCTCCTCATCGGGCTGTCTGCTGACAGCTTGCTCAGAACCTGAAGCCTGCTTCGGATTCTGTGTCTTCTTCTCTCTCTGCCTCTCTCCCACTTGCTCACTCTCTCTCTGTCTCTCAAAAATAAATAAATGTTTAGAAAAAATTTTTTGAAAAAGCAAAGCAAAGAAAAGCAAAATAAACAAGTGGGACTACATCAGACTAAAATGCCTCTGCACAGCAAAGGAACCCATCAACAAAGCAAAAACACCATACTGATGGGGAGAAGATACCTGCAAATCATATATCTGTTAAGGGGTTAATATCCAACATATAGAAAGAGCTCCTACAACTCAATAACCAACCAATCAACAATCAAACAGTCCAATTTACAAATGGACAGAAAACCTCAATAGGCATTTTTCCACAGAAGACATACAGATGACTAACACCTGATTAGATGCTCAACATCATTAATCATCAGGGAAATGCAAATCACAACCGAAGTGAGATGTCGCCTCACACCTATTAGAATGGCTATTGTCAAAAAGGCAAGAAATAAGTGTTGGCAAAGATGTGGAGACAGGAGAACCTGGTGCACTATTTGGTGGAAAATGTAAAGTGATGCCACTTTGGAAAGCAGTGTGGAGTTTATTCAAAAAATAAAGATAAAAACAAAACTATCAATTTCACTTTTGGATCTGTATCCACAGAAATCAAAAACTAACTCAAAAAGATATCTGTACCCTCATGTTCACTGTGGCATTATTTATAGTCACCAAGATTTGGCAACAATCTTGTGGACAAATGGATAATGAAAGTCTGGTATATATATATATATATATATATATATATATGCACATATATATATGGGTATATATGGGTGGCCCAGTCAGTGAGGCACCTGCCTCTTGGTTTCAGCCCAGGTCATGATCTCAGGTTCAGGAGTTCAAGCCCCACATCGGGCTCTGCTCTGACAGCACGGAGCCTGCTTGGGATTCTCTGTCTCCCTCTCTCTCTGCCGCTCCCCTCGTCGCTCTGTACCTCTCTCGAAAAAAAATAAAGAAAACCAAAGAAACATTTCAAAAAAATAAAATTGTGCCATTTGCCACAAATGGACATGGATAGGCCTGGAAGACATCATGCTAAGTGAAGTAAGTCAGACAGAGAAAAAGAAATGCTGTATGACATCACGACGTCACTTATATGTGGGACTTACGAAGCAAGCTCCTAGATTCAGAGAACAGATTGGAGGCCGCTAGAAGTTGGGAGGTTGAGGGGGTAGACAAAAAGGGTGAAGGGAGTCCAAAGGTACAAATGTCCAGGTATAAAATTAATAATTCACGGGATATAATATATAGCACGGTGACTATGGTTAATAATACAGAATTGCATGTTTGAAAGTTGCGCAGAGAATAAATCTTAAAAGTTCCTGGCACAGAAAATTTTAACTATGTGTGGTGACAGACATTAACTAGACTTACAGCGGTCATCATTTGGGAATACATACAAATATCGAAGCGTTATATTGTACACCTGAAACTAACATGCTATGTGTCAATTATGGCTCAAAACAAAACAAAACAAAAAAAGCAAAGGACACACGAGGAAAAAATCCCCGACTCCTCAGGCACATATCACAGCTCTTCGGTCACTTTAATAATTTGGTATTAAAAATCCCACCTAGTCCAACCCATTTTAATGCTCCAACTCATAGGGCATCTGGGTGGCTCAGTTGGTTAAGCGACCGACTTCGGCTCAGGTCATGATCTCACAGTTTGTGAGTTCGAGCCCCGCGTCAGGCTCTGTGCTGACAGCTCGGAGCCTGGGGTCTGCTTCGGATTCTATGTGTCCCCCTCTCTCTGCCCCTCCCATGATCATGCTCTCTCTCTCTCTCTCTCTCTCTCTCTCAATAGTAAACCAACATTAAAAACTTTTTTTAAAAAAAAGAAGAAAGGGGTCTTATTGTTGTGATCACTTCACAAAATATGCAAATATTAAATCATTACATTGGACACATGAAACAAACATGCTATATGTCAATTACACCTGAATTAAAAAACAAAGAAATCCAAAGAAAAGGGGAAAACTATACCACTTCATACATACAGCTTTATACACATAATTTCTCAAAGGTCCCCTATGCGAGGGGCAGATCCAGGAACCGGCTCTGGTTCCCTGATTCCCAGGCCCCTGCCAGTTGCTGGAGCCCCCCACCCCCCCACTCTAACACTGACTTCAGAGGCTCTGCCTTATTCTTGCAGCCAGACTGACACGAAGACTCTCGGGCAGAGTTGGTCCAAGATAGAGCAGCCTTACTCAGGATTTCATCTTGCTGACGAAAGCCAAGTTCTGGTAAAGAAAGGGTTACCGACTGCGTCCGCTACCCTGGGTGCCGTGGGCACGCTTGCATAATTGAGCTTGGGGTCTTTTCTCACGAGGGTATTAGGGAGTTGAAGGAGACAATGAGCCGTCAATTGTGAACACAGATTTAAGCGCTCAGATGATAGGAATAGCTGGGGAGAGTTTCACGGGGGGACTAAGAATAGGGCTGGACGGCCAGGATTAGTGCTTACGGGACAAGAGAACTGTAATCAGGCAAGAAGGGGCATAAAGCAGGTCTGACTAGAGCACAAGATTTTGTGTTGGGGAGGGAGAGTGGAAGAAGTGGTTGGTTCAATTCAGTAGAATTGCCAGACCGCAAAATTCGTGGAGGCACCTTGTCTTGTCCACCCGTGTGTCGGGAGGCCTGGAGCGTAACAGGCTCCATGAATATTTAGTGCTTGCTGAGCCAGTAAAGATCCTTGAATCCGGATTCCATCCTGTAGGTAAGAGGGAGCCTTCACGTTATCATCAAGAACAGAACCACTTGAGGGTTTCCAAAGTGGCTTGAGAATTAGTTCAAGTTTCATTTTGTATCCAATCTTCACCATGCTGCACCTCTAGCCTACGGAAGGATATCTCCAAGTGAAGAAGGGCAAACCGGCAGTCCCCGCCCACGAAATAAGGCTGAGGAGTGACCAAAGTAGTGTTCGTTTTTATTTCTTTGGCTGTCATCAGAATAGAAGGTCTGATGACATTTGTGTCACTTCCTGTGGTTTGAAAACGCAGATTCACGTTCATTTGCGTAGTTGATAGGACTGTAAATTTGCACAAACTTCTGAAAGGCAGTTTGGCAACACGTATCAAACGTTTGAAGAATGTTCATATACTTTGACTCGGTATTTCTTAATTCTAGAAATGGAGCCCAAGGAAACAAAGACATAAACAAAAATTGAGCATAATTGAGAAAAACTAATAGCACACTGAGTACCTAAACGTTTGTGAATGTTCAAGTAAATTTCATACTAGTCAACCAAGAAAATGTCTGTCGTAGAATAATGACATACAAAAACGTAAACATATCCACAAAATAGATTGGAATAAGTCTGGAAAAAATAACGCTAAAATATTGGAGGGTGTTTGCTCCAGGCGGCGAGATTGTTAATAACTTATATTCCAAGTTATCATGGGTATTTTTTATAATCAGAGAAAAACCACGCTTGCTGAGTTTATTTCATAATCTATCTTTGATTTTGTCTTCTCGTACCTACTGCAGAGGCAAATGGAAAAATGGAAAGGGACGGAGAAATGGAAGTAACAATAAATTCAGTGCAGTTTTGTTCTGAACATACCAGTGGGTCTTTGCCTGACTACCCTAAACCCATTCCCAGAGTAAACCTGCAAATCCCTCCCTTACGTTCGCGTTCTTGCCCCAATATGGCTGCCCATGCAAATAACCAAAAAAAAAAATTATTTTAAAGAAAAACAAAAAAACACAGTCCAATTCAGATGGTCCTCTGCTCTGTGAGGTCGCAGGGAGGAAAGAGAGTGGCGTGTGTAGCTCTAAGCCTGGGATTCTCTTTGAAACTCTAGCCTAAACCTCCATTCTTCTGCTGCCGGTCCTTAAAGTTGGTCTAAAATTTGGGTTTTTTGAAAGTTTATTTATTTATTTTTGAGAGAGAGAGAGAGAGAGAGAGAGAGAGAGAGAAAGCATGAGCATGAGCAGGGGAGGGGCAGAGAGAGAGGGAGACACAGAATCCAAAGCAGGCTCCAAGCTCCGAGCTGTCAGCACAGGGCCCAACGCGGGGCTCGAACTCAGGAACGGTGAGATCATGACCTGAGCCGAAGTCGGATGCTTAACCGACTGAGCCACCAGGCGCCCCTAAAATTTGCTTTAAAAAATGAAGGAAATAGAATATAGAAGTTTTGACACTGTTTACTATACTCCACCCCCCCCCCCAACTTTGCAGTAATTATGAATCTCAGGAAATAGGGCTACAAGTCTCACACGGGCAGTTCCCTGCTTGGGGACTTTCTGCCACCATCATCCAAAGCAATGCCTGCGTAGCAACCGGAGAGGGTGGTTCTTTTCTGAACTCCGTGCCCTATGGCCCACAGTCTTTCCCCTTTCTTTCCCCCTTATCTCCACCCTCGGGGCCACATCTACTGCTCACACACGCTCAGTCAGCCCCCTGAACTGCACAACTACGTACAGAGCTTGGCAATTTGAAGCTATCAACTATACGCAGCTTAGGTCAATTGCAGGTACACAGGCCTATTATTTAAATTAGCCAGACACAGCTTACTTGTTAATTAGGCCCTTAAAGAGGCTGTTGCTCCAGATTTTTCTCCAAGGCTGGACAGCTCACACATTTGGCCCTCTTCTTTCCTGACAGACCAGCAGGCCCACCCCTCAGGGTTGAGGTAAAATTGCACCATCGTTAAATACACCAAAACTGTACCGCAGATAGTATTTAGTGTACCTACTGATTGTAAAAGGGATATTTTTGGTTAAGAAAATCACGGAATAAGAAAAGTATAGAGTAAAACAAAAATTATCTATAATACCTCCACCCAGATGAAACCACTGTTGTTCGATCGTACGCTTTATATATCTGTAAATGTCTATACGTCTATATGTATGTATAAACAACAAAATCAGTTTGCTATTATTTAAAAAAGGTTTAGAGCCAGTTTGGGCACCTCGTATTTTATTTTGAGCATTTTTTTGTTAACATCTTTTTTTTTAATTTTTTTTAATGTTTACCCATTTTTGAGAGAGAGAGAGAGAGAGAGAGAGAGAGATCATGAGCAGGGGAGGGGCAGAGAGAGAGGGAGACACTGAATCCAAAGCAGTTTCCAGGCTCTGAGCTGTCAGCACAGAGCCCGACCTGGGGCTCAAACCCACGAACCGTGAGATCATGACCTGAGCCAAAGTCAGACGCTTAACCCACCGAGCCACCCAGGCGCCCCTGTTAACATCTTTTAAAACGGCTCCATCAACTGATGAAAGGATAAAGAAATTGTGGTTTATATACACAGTGGAGTACTACGTGGCAATGAGAAAGAATGAAATCTGGCCTTTTGTAGCAACGTGGATGGAACTGGAGAGTGTGATGCTAAGTGAAATAAGTCATAGAGAGAAAGACAGATACCTTGTGTTTTCACTCTTATGTGGATCCTGAGAAACTTAACAGAAGTCCATGGGGAAGGGGAAGAAAACAAAAAGAAGTTAGAGAGGGAGGGAGCCAAAGCATAAGAGACTCTTAAAAACTGAGAACAAACTGAGGGTGGATGGGGGGTGGGAGGGAGGGGAGGGTGGGTGATGGGCATGGAGGAGGGCACCTGTTGGGATGAGCACTGGGTGTTGTATGGAAACCAAGTTGACAATAAATTTCATATTCAAAAATAATAATAATAAAAAGCAAAATGGCTCCATAGCCTCCTATCACATGGGTTCGGCAATTTATTTGACCTATTCTCGGTGATTTATAATTTTTCAAGTTTTCATTGCTATAAATGATGTTTGGGTAAGCATCTGTGTCTAAATACATTGTTAAGGATTATTTCCTCAGGATAGGTTCCTAGAAGGGTGATTCGAAATCAATGGAATGGTTGCTTCCAGGTTTAAAGCCGTATTCCCAAATTACCGTCACGACGTGCGCCAATTCACATTATCCCCAGATGTGCCAGGGTCCCCCTATTTATTTGCATCCCTCATTTGCCACCACAAAACAGAAAGATTCTCTGTGGGTCTCGATGGACCTTTATAGACGGTGACCTTTTGATATGGCCACGGAGCCCAAGTAGTGGTTTTGTTATCGGACGTCTCTTAGTTACGTTTCTCGGTCAATCCCACTTAACATCCGAACTCTCACCAGAATGTAGTAAAAGTTACAGGACGAAAACGTCCATGGGAAAATCTTCACCAGCTGCCAGTTGTGATTTCAGACCTGACACCATGGCTGGAGCTGTCTCCACTTCACCACTACTCTTCGTCCTCCCCCTAGTACCCCTTACTACATTCGGTTCCATTTCCAGCCCAAACGTCCTACCATGGGCTGTTACAACCACGGGAACATTCTGAAGACGAATCAATAAGTGATGGCGGAGCACATTAGAAGTCTAAATACAGCCACCTAATAGCACAGCACAGCCATGTAAAGTACATGCCCTTAAAACCACTGTAAGATGGAATGACTTAAACCCAGTGGCTGCAACTGTAATGTCATCTATGAGTCTATCCGGAGATGTTCACTTACTTATTTTATGTTACTTGCAAAGAAGATTTATCCTCAGACACCCTTACTGTAACTCTTGCTGATGTCTTAAGAGTTCCACATAAATATCTGGGGGCAGAATTTGAGTATCTGTACATCATGGATTAAGTTACTAAATATGAGGTCAGAACTAGTCTGATGTATGAATCAACTTCTTTCAGAGCATCTCCGTCTTTCCACTTCCCTTAAAAGGCGCGGTTGGCTTTTCATGTGTCTGTTTCTTGTTTCTTTGAATAAATTGTTAACCACTTGTATGAGAATCCTATAAACGTTCGGGAAACAGCCTTTGAGACGATTCTTTCTGTCCACAGGAGCCATGTTGAATACATTCAAGTTGTTGGAATTTACGAGATAGCAGCCTAGTCACAGAACAGGTATTGTCCTAGATCAGCTCATGCAACAAGCCTTGTAAGGCGATTTGTGATTATCTCTACCTAGTAGATGACACAAGGAAGCCCTCACCCAAGTCATGACCCTCGAAAATGTCTTTAGATGCTGGCAAATGTGCCTGGTGTGGGAGTAGCGCACAAAAGCTCCCCCAGTTGAGAACTACCGCTCTCAGGAACGTTTCATAACTTCTTTGTAGTGAGGTTTCCATTTCTGCTTTCCACTTAAAGCTTGAGGTTAGGGTGAAGAAGGGAGACATGGCTTTTGAGAGGAAAACCTTTGAGTTGGACAGAGGCTGCTAAGAGCAGTAGGGTATATGTAAATTGATACAATCTTAACCTCTCCCCTACTGCATTGTTTTAACCTTTGTTGTAGGTTTTTTAGATTTTATTTTGTAGGGTTTTGGGGGGGGGTGGCGGGTATTTGTTTGTTTTTTTAAGTGGGCTCCACACCAAGCATGGGGCTTGAACGCACGACCCTGAGATCAAGAGTCGCGTGCTCTACAGACTGAGCCATCCAGGTGCCCTCCCCTAGTGGATTGTTTTAAGGAAGAATCAAGAAACGTGTATTTGGACTATGAGATAGCACATATTTAGGGGAAATACATCAGAAAGGTTGAGAATTTCCTGTGTATAACAAAATGGATCTTTATGTGAATTCTAGCTCTGCCACGTACTGGCTGAGTGACTTTGGACAAATTTCTTAAGCATTCTGCCTGCCAGTTTCCTCATTTGGAAAAGGGGAACAATGATATAGTACTTGTTTCACTGACTTATTGTGATGATTCAATAATAGAATGTAAATAAAGGGCTCATCAGGGCAAAAAAAAAAAAAGAAAAGCACTTCAAAAAGGCAACTCCCTTTATGTAAACAACAAAGGAAAACTCTTGGAAAGCCGTTTGGCTAGTTTTTTTCCACCTTGACGTTATGATTTGGGAAACTCAAAAACAACAGCAACAACAACAACAACCACAAAGTGGTACTGTATCTATTTTTATGAGCTAATCCATAGAAATTTTCCTGAACAATCTTTCGAATAATCTTCCTGTCTAGATGGAATTCAACTTTCTGATTTGTAACAGGGAAGCGATTCCTTGAATTTTAAATCCGTGCATGGTTATCAGAAACTAGGCCAGGACAATTAGTGGAGACCAGGGAAGCTGCCCACAGGACCTGTAATTCACATGCACCCATGCACCCGGAACTAGAGAGTTCCAGCTGCGATGGAACCTCTACAGGGATTATCCAAAACTTGTAAAGTGAGAGACAGTGCAACAGGGGGTGGCTGGATTTGGGCCAATAAAATCATGTTAAACCTGTTTGGTTCACGTGTGACTGACTGAATTGGCCTGTGACAAAACATACAATTACGAGGCCAAAAGTTTGATCTTTTCTGTATCACTCAGAAAAACCCACCAGTTGAACGGAAAGCACGGAAAGTTCAAGCCCATGTACCTCCCTGCTTAAATCACAACCAATTTAACATGGAAGCTTCAACTACAGAGTAGTTTGAACGGTAAAGAAAGACATTGGTTTCCATGTACATAGAGACTGAGCAGTCAAAAGCTCTGTTAAAAACATCTCCTGTATTGTTCAGCCCCTCCCTTTTTGTTCTCTTTCTTCGAGGCACAAAGTCTAAGATCCCTGGAGGGCCATGAGAAAAATGAGGAAAATGTTCCGGTTTTGTCTCAGCCTCCTTAAATCGCCCTTACGTTTCAGTGTCAATGTTAACTCAGCCAAATAACTCAGTGCTTCAAGAAAGAAAAGTGTTGTTTGTACTGGCGGAGAAGATCTCTACTGAGCTCTTGTTGATTGAGGTAATGATTACACCTAAGGGGAATCTGAGAGATTTCTCTAGCATTTGCCTCTCTTGCCAGCCTGACTTAAATCTGTCCCATTTCAATGTGTAGTATAGATTCCCTTGGTTTACTCAAGATCTGAACTAAGCCTTCAGGAAGTCCATATGTTTCTTTCTACGTTACTCCCACCTCCGAGAAATAAAAGTCCAAAGCATGAAATCAAATTCATCAGTGATCCCACCCACCAAAATGTAATATTTTGGCACATCCATAAAATTTAAATCTTTTTTCTGCGGAGATGTGTACAGTAAAACCTTGCTTTGTGAGCATAGCTCGTTCCGGAAACATGCTTGTGATCCAAAGCACTCGTACATCAAAGCGAATTTCCAAAACCATTGGCTCGGTTGTGATCGTGTGACGTTCGGCGTTACGTACGACTCGTGTCGCAAGACATCATTCGTTTATCAAGTTAAAATTGATTAGAAATATTTGCTCGTCTTGAGGAACACTCGCAGAACAAGTTACTCACAATCCAAGGTCTACTGTATTTTAAACAAATGATTGCTTGGTATATTTTTTAGCAGGTGTTTTTCCTTACTTATTATCTTACACGTGAATATGTGTACACATACATGTGTACATATAATAGAAGTGCTATGTATGTACACACAACATACTGATAAAGAAATGAACAAATTGTAAGTATATGGTTGGACGGTTTTTCACAAAGTGAACATGCCCCATGTAATCATCACCCAAGTCAATAAATATTACTGGCTTCCCTGTGCTTTGAGCTTTCTTCCAACCACACCACCCATGCCAAAAGTAAAACACTACCCTTACTTCTCTCACCGTCCAACTACTTTTGTTTCTGAACTTTGTACAAATGGAATTGTAGCTATGTACTTATTGTTGTGTCTAGATTCCTCTGTGTCCCATTATATTTATAAGATTCACCCAAGTGGTTGCGTATGGCAGTAACGAGTCTCCCTTACAATTGTACAGAAGCCCATTGTGTGAATATACAACAAGTTGTTTATTCCTTCTATACTTGATGAACATTTGGAATGTTTCCAATCCTTGGCTCTTACGAAGAGAACTGCTAAGCAGATTCTTGTACATATCTTTGGTGCACTTATGTCCACATTTCTCTTGTATCTAATTAAAAGCGGAACTGCTGGGTTGTAGGCTACGTTAGCTTTAGTATAGAATGTCCGTTTTGCAAAGTGGTGGTGTAAGTTTACATTCTCACCAGCAGTTCATGGGCATCTGGCTGCGTTACATCCTGGCCAAGCCTTGTTATTACCTATCTTTTTCATTTTAGCCATTCAAGCGGATGTGCATTTACGTCTCAATCTGTCTAACCCTTTTGACTATTGGGTTGCCTATCTTTATTGATGTGTTAGGAATTCTTTAGGTATCCTGGCTACACCGACTTGGCTGGATATATGTGCTGTAAACATCTTCTCCCAACTTTTCACTCTCTTTAATGATGGTTTAAAGAACACAAGTTCTTCATTTAATTATCCAATTTTATAGCACGGTCTTGATTAATAGTGTTTTTTGTGTCCTATTCAAGAAATCTTTGCCCAAAGTCAGTAAGATATTCTCCTGTGTGTTTTTTCGGGAAGCTTTACCATTTTATCTTTCACATTTAGATCTATAATCTGTCTGGAATTGATTTGTGTATCGTGTAATAGGAAGGGGAGATTTCCTTTTTTTCAATTTGCTACCGATTGACCATGAGTCCAACGCCATTTATTGAAGAGGTCCCTGCCGCCCTACAGGGAAACCAAATACTCATATATGTAGAGACTGGTTTCTGAACTCTCTTTTCTGCCCTCATTGCTCTATTTCTCTCATTTTGTGCCCATATCATCATGCTATGTTAATTATTGCAAGTTCTATTGTAAGTCTTGTTATCAGGCATGTAGGTCTTCCATCTTTACTCTTTTTTTCTTGATTATTCTTGGCCCTTGCCATTTCCATAAAACCTTTAGAATAAGCATGTCAGTTTCCACGAAAACACCTGCTACGGTTTTAATTGAGACTCTTGTGGAACTTACAGATCAATCATAAACATTGATATTTTTATAATAGTTTGCAGTGCTATACATGCATGGTATATGTCTCCATGTATTTAGGTCTTTTTATTTTTTTTTTAATTTTTTTTTCAACGTTTATTTATTTTTGGGACAGAGAGAGACAGAGCATGAACGGGGGAGGGGCAGAGAGAGAGGGAGACACAGAATCGGAAACAGGCTCCAGGCTCTGAGCCATCAGCCCAGAGCCCGACGCGGGGCTCGAACTCACAGACCGCGAGATCGTGACCTGGCTGAAGTCGGACGCTTATATTTAGGTCTTTTTAATATCTCTCAGTAGTTTTTTATAGTTCGCTATGTATTGACCTGGCATATATTTCATTGGATATTTCCTACATATTTAAGATTTTTATGGTATTTGAAATGTGCTCTTTTAAAACTTCATCTTCTATGATTGTTTCTGGAATATAAACACAATTTTACATTTGATTTTGTGGTTAATAACCTTAATAATTCACTTATTAATTGCAAAACTTGCTTATAGATTCTTTTAGGTTTTCTACATACACAGTCTCTCGTCTGTGAATAATAACAGTTTTATTTTTTCCTTTCTAATCCTTACACCATTTTTTTCCTTGTCTTGCATTGACTAGGACTTCTGGTACAATAATAAATGGGCATTTTTGGTCTCATCCCCAATTTTGTCTCATCTTAGGGTGTATTGAGGGGGAGAGCCTTTCATATTTTCTCATTAGACAGGTTTCCTGTAAGCTTTTGATATATACTTATCAATCTTTAAAAAAAATTGTATCTCTTTCTAGTTTGCTACAAGTTTTATTTTTTTAAGTTTTAAATGGATTTGGGGCACCCGGATGGCTCAGTCGGTTGAGCATCCAACTTCAGCTCAGGTCGTGACCTCGCGGTCTGTGAGTTCCAGCCCCGCGTCGGGCTCTGTGCTGACAGCTCAGAGCCTGGAGCCTGCTTCGGATTCTGTGTCTCCCTCTCTCTCTGCCCCTCCCCCATTCATGCTCTGTCTCACTCTCTGTCAAAAATAAGTAAACATTTAAAAAAATTTTAAATTTTGACTGGATTTTATCGAATGTGTTTTTCTGCATCTGGTGAAATAAAATACGAATTTCTCCTTGATTCTATTAATGTGAATTACAGTCTCTGAAATAGGCCTAACCTATTTGGGATTTTTTTTCTCTTTTTTAATATAGCACTGCACTTTATTTGATAATACGTGAGGATTTTCCATTATACATGTTACAAGTATCTGACCATGTCAGTAAATATGGGTCTATTTTATCATGTGTAATGATTGAATTCATTCCCATATTGATGCACTATCATGTAAGTTGTTTTCAAAATTTTGCCATTATAAACAGCATTGCACTGAACACCTTTGGGCATACATATTTAGCTTATACTTGTTTTCCAAAGTGCTAAGTACACAGTCTTCTTTGTTTCGCTTGAATTCAGCAATAGCTTTATAAGTACCAACTGCCAAGAATAGAATCCAGATTTCCTGGTTGCTCTCTGTAGGTTTCCCGGATAGCAGAAGCTCCCTAATACTCTCTTGAGTTTTCTCCTATTGGCCCTGGCTGAACACTGATATCTATTCAAAGGACACAGGAACTAGGAAGTGAAAAATCTAAATACCTTAGTGCTAAAATTAAAAATAACCTCAGGGGCACCTGGGTGGCTCAGTTGGTTGAGCATCCAACTCTTGATTCTGACTCAGGTCATGATCCCAGGGTCTTAGGATCAAGCCCCACTTGGGGTTCCATGCTCAGTGTGGAGCTGCTCAAGATTCTCTCTCTTTCTCTCTCTCCCTCTGCCCCTCTCTCCTGCTCACATGCGTGGGCTCCCTCTCTTCTCTCTCTAAAATAAAAAATAACAATAAAAATAAAATTTAAAAAAATTTAATAACCTGGGAAAACACTTCACGAAACAATTGAATGTGGCTTCGGGAAAACCCAAACTGATCATCACAAGAGCAAGGTAAATGAAGTCAGAAACACTGGATTCACGTACCAATTACCAGCCATGTAATCTTAGGCAAATCCATGCTTGCTGAAACCTTGAGTTTCTTCACCAATAAAATAGGGACATATTAATATTAAAAGACTGTTAAGAAGATAAAATGAGTAGCCCTTACTACTGTATTTTTATAGAGCTGACAGTCAGCGAATGACTTTTCTTTTAGTCTCTCTGAGTTAAGAGGCTGTGACACAAAAAAGAAAAGGAAGGAGAAGGGGAAGAAGAAGAAGAAGAAGAAGAAGAAGAAGAAGAAGAAAGAAAGAGGAAGAAAGAAAGAAAGAAAGAAAGAAAGAAAGAAAGAAAGAGGAAGGAAGGAAAAGAATCTGGAAAGGATTATCTAGTTTTTCTTTGAGGATGCTCAGCAAAACAAAATATGTCTTTTCCTCCATCAAGATCTTCCTTTCGCTTTAGTACATGTCAACAAATTAAACTTCTCAGGCTTGAAAACCGCCTGGAGAAAAAAAAAAAGGTGTATATTATTAATGACATCATTTATTTTGCATGGTCACCGGAATGTCCATGTAAATATCTTCTCCAGATGACTTTTTAACATGTCATGTAAGGCTAAAATGCCAGGGTAAAGTCCTACTTTAGAGATGACTAATTGGGATCAGAGTAGGTACGTTTAGTTATGAAATAATTGAGTCACACTCTCAGGGTACACCTTTTGATCTGAGGGTGGTGACATAAAATGAGCAGAAAGCACTCAGGGTATGATGCATTGGTTAGTTATTTCAACTTACTGGCACTTACGCCAAAGATAGCTTACCCTTAATGGCAACCCTGAGTCTGGGGGCCAATGTCATCTCTTTGTGCTTCCACTGTTGGCCTTAGTTTTACCCTCTGGGGCTACAAGAGTTATAGTGTAAATCTTGTTTATGTGACAGTCTTTCAACTATGTAAAGTCAGTGCTCGGGGCGCCTGGGTGGCTCAGTCGGTTAAGGGCCGGGGTCTTGATTTCAGCTCAGGTCACGATCTCACGGTTTGTGAGTTCGAGACCCGCGTCAGGCTCTATGCCGACAGTGCGGCCCTGCTTGGGATTCTCTTCCTCTCTCTCTGCCCCTCCCTCGCTTGTGCTCTTTCTCTCAACGGAATACTACTTGGCAACGAGAAAGAATGAAATCCTGCCATTTGCGGCAACGTGGATGGAACTGGGAGGTATTATGCTGAGTGAAATAAATCAGTCAGAGGACAGATATCCTATGTTTTCACTCATATGCGGATCTTGAGAAACTGAACAGAAGACCATGGGGGAAGGGGAGGGGGAAAAATAGTTACAAACAGAGAGGGAGGGAGGCAAACCATAAGAGACTCTTAAATACAGACAACAAACTGTGGGTGGATGGGGGGTGGGGGAGAGGGGAAAGGGGGTGATGGGCAATGAGGAGGGCACCTGTTGGGGTGAGCACTGGGTGTTGTATGGAAGCCACTTTGACAATAAATTACTTTAAATTTTTTTAATTAAAAAATTAAAAAAAATAAAATAAACTTAAAAAAATAGTCAGTGCTCATTTCTCAATGTACTTTTCAGTAAATATGATTATGTAAACCCAGCTTACAGAAGAACAATAATCTCCTAAAAGCACAGGTATAGCCTATTTTCAAGTAATAAGTCATGACATCTGGTCCTATAGGATGAAGTTATTCCCATCTTTATCAAACCATCCAAATCAATACTCCTGTAAAATCAGTAGCCAGTTAAAAAAAAAAAAAAGGCATGAGAAAGTTGACCCTTCGTGAATATCTGTTTATACAGCACCAACATTTGAATATCTGTACAACTTTTAAATTTCTTAATAAATCCTGACTTATCGAATTGTTGGATGGATGATTGAAAGAAAGGAAAGGAGGTGTTAGAACTATCTTCCCCCTTCCTTTTTATTGACTTTTGCTACGGAGTAAAGACCAGTCCAAGCTGCAGGGAAACTGCATCCACTGACTCTCGAAGCCAAAAATGTTAGAGCTCTAAGAGACCTTTAAGATCGCTGGTCCAACCTCCCTATTCTGCAGGTGAGGAAACCGAATGAACAGAGGAGGAAGAGGATTTGTTTTAAGGTCATTCAACCAATCCGAAGTGGGACTGACCTTCCAATCCCAATTTACGGCTGTTTTCACCATTCTTGTTTTTTTATTGTTAATGAAATTCCAGTCAGTGAACATACAGTGTAATATTAGTTTCAAGTGGACGATACAGTGATTCAGCATTTCCATGCATCACCCACTGCTCATCACAGCAAGCGCCCTCCCTAATCTCCATCACCGATGTCCCGCGTCCCCCTCCCACCCTTCCTCCAATGGCAATCATGCGTCTCCCCTCTATAGACAAGGGTCTGTTTCTTGGCCTGCCCCCCTCTCTCTTCTCCCCACCCCCTTGCTCACCCGTTTTGTTTCTTAAATTCGACACATGAGTGAAGTCAGATGGCACCTGTTTCCCTCCAACTGACCCGCTTCACCCAGCACGACACTCCCCAGCTCCATCCGAGTCACCACGAAGGCACGACGACGTCATTCCGTTCCCCGGCCAAGCGATATTCCAAGGAATATATACACCACATCTTCTCCATCCGTTCACGAGTCAATGAACACCTGGACTGTCTCCACCATCTGGCCGCTGTAGATGATGCTTCCAGAAACATCGGGGTGCACATATCCCCCTGCACTAGAGAGAAGAGCAGTTCCATTTTTTTAACTTTCCAAGGACCCTCCACACCGTTCTCCAGAGTGGCTGCACCAACCAATGCTCCCGCCAACAGTGCAAGAGGGTCCCCCCACCGCATCCTGGCCGACACCGGCGGCCTCCTGCGTTGTTCAAATCACCAGGTAAGTCTGACTACAATGTTGACTCACACGTACTTCTCACTGCAAGGCTGTCTGGGGTATGGTTTTGAGAACCGTTTGCCCAAAGAAGGAGCAATTTACAAATGTATTGCTTGTTCTTCTGCGCCTACCTTCCCAAATCGATTCAAACCCCTTCTCTGCCCAGTGGGGTTGCATCGGCAGTGACCGTGCTCCTTTGTGACCCCAGCTCCTGCTCATGGCTGCCCCCCACCTTCCACAGATCCCAGCTCTCCTTGGCCTGAGGGTAAGAACTTCCCACGCATGACCCCTTTCTTTCTTTCTTTCTTTCTTTCTTTCTTTCTTTCTTTCTTTTTAATTTTTGAGAAAGAGAGAGAGAGAGAGAGTGCATGAGCAGGGGAGGGGCAGAGAGAGAGGGAGACACAGAACCCGAAGCAGGCTCCAGGCTCCGAGCTGTCAGCACAGAGCTGGACGCGGGGCTCGAACCCACGGACCGTGAGATCATGACCTGGGCTGAAGTCTGCGCTTAACCAACTGAGCTTAACCCCGGGCGTCCCAGAGCGTGTGCCCCATTTCTTGCTGAAATCCTGGCTGATACACAAGCAGCCCTACATCTTTCCCATATAATGCCTCGACTTGCACTGAGCTTTTACGTTGCGTCCCTGGGGAAGGGAAACAAACAAACAAACAAAACGAAAAACAAAACAAAACGCAGGCACACCGTAGCCCCAAACGGAGAGTTGGCTTCTCCAGACTCCTTCTTTGGAAATCCTCAGATATCCTTACTTGTGTATTTTTACCTTTGGTCTATTGCTGTTGGCAGAAATTAAACATCAGCTATCTGCTTTCTGTAAATAGGCAGGAGATGTTGCAGCCGACCGAGAGCACCAGCTCTACACATTGTAACAACATTTTAAGAAAGCTTCAGTGCAGCGCAACGATTTCAACTTCTGGCCAAAACTCATTCAAAGAGAGTGCGTTTGTGCAACCACCTCCTTGCAGGACCGTTTTTCGTTTTTTCGACAGTAGCCGGCAAAACAGCCGCGGTGAAACATGTCCATAGTCTTCCCTAAAGGTGGTCTTGCTCCTTGGGGAACGTTGCAATATCTCTGTGGCGCTTCAGTATCGTGGAGAGATGGGAACTGACCTGAATATGAGCCCAAGGTTAACCAAGGCCAAGGAAAAGAGATTTTGATTCTCTCTGGGCATTAGGGACTTAATATAGTTATTTTGCCACGAGAACTAAGGCAACAGCTCCACGCGCATACAAACACGCACGTCCACAGAGTTCTATTAAGGATCCTCTGCATTTTCCTTGCCTAATTTGAAGCACATTGTTCTTTCTTTCTTTCTTTCTTCTTTCTTTCTTTCTTTCTTTCTTTCTTTCTTTCTTTCTTCTTTCCTTCCACGTAGTCAATGTATGCTCCAAATGATCCCCCTGGATCTTTTTTCTAAACCACTGTAACAGATACCGAACTCGTAAAGTCACTTTCTTATGTTTAAAAACAAAACAGGGGCCCCTGGGTGGCTCAGTCGGTTAAGCGTCTGACTTCGGCTCAGGTCAGGATGTTGCGGTTTGTGAGTTCGAGCCCTGCATTGGGCTCTGTGCTGATGGTGCGGAGCCTGCTTGGGATTTTCTCTCTCTCCCTCTCTCTCTCTCTGCCCCTCCTCCACTTGCACTCACTCTCTCTCTCTCTCCGTCTCTCTTTCTCTCTCTCTCTCTAAAAATAAATAAGTAAACTTAAAAAAATTAAAAACAAAGCAAAACAACTTTCACTGATTTTCCATTACCTTCAAAACTGAATTCAAACTCATTTACATGGCATACACGATCCCTCATTATCTAGCCCCTTCTAACCTCTCTAGAATCTTCTCACACTCCTCCCATTTCAATTCTGGGATCCAGCCAAACACAGTGCTCTCACACTTCTGGGCTTTGGTTCATACTATGCTCTCCCTCCCGCCCTGCCACCTCCCTCCCTCCCCTTTGACTTAATTGCCACGTTCAGGTGTAAGCTTAGATATCACCTCCTCCAGGAAGCCTTCCTGAATACCCCAAGTTTAAGTTAGGTGACTGTTTAATATGCTTCTCTAATAGCCTACAATTTCTCTTTTTCAGTGCTTGTCATTGCCTAATGTAAATATCTATGTATTTGTTTCCCCCACTAAACCAAAATTCCTCAGGGCTGAGAATTAGATCTTACTGGGTTATGATGAGATCCCAAGCACCTAACACAATTTGTGGTACGTGAAAAGCGCGTCGTATGTGTTTATGAAATGAAAGAAAGAACATCCACTTTCCTGTGGCTTTTTACCTGTAAGTCCTCCCTCTGGAACCACATAGTTGCATTCTTAGATCAATAGGTGGTAAGTTACGGGAAATCTTCTTTGAAAGGAAGTCTTACCCTGGTTCTAAGTCATCTCTGATCCCTCTAAATGTCAGGCAGTTTTGAACCACTGTATAGTGGGTTCTTGATGGCTTCAGACTAAACTAATGTGACAGATACATTCATAGCCCAGGGAATTAATTCCTTCATGCAGGCAATAAATATTTATTTCTTATTTTACATGTATGGAACCATCCTAGGCATTGAACATATAACATAGTTAATAAAACAGACAATAATCCTTATCATCATGGAGTTTACATTCTAAGTGGGATGAGATTGGAATAAAACAAAGAGAGTGAACTATATCAGTCACTAGAATGTGATAAGTGCTAGGGAGATAAATAGAGCAAGAGAGAGGGTGAGAGATAGTCAAGAGGGGATGAAATTTAAGGTTTGTTTGTTTTTATTTTACAGAGAGTGACCACACGAGCGGCGGGGGAAGAGGGAGAGAGAGAGAATCTTAAGCACGCTCCACACTGAGCGTAGAGCCTGACGTGGGCTCAATCCCACGACCCGGGATCATGACCTGAGTGAAATCAAGAGTCGGATGCTCAACCGACTGAGCCTCCCTGGGCGCCCCAAGAGGCGATGAAATGTTAAAAGACTGGATGAGCTGGGCAGATACCACAGTGTTCCAAGCAGAGAGAAAAGCAAGTGTAAATGTCCTCAAGCAGAACTGTTCCCGGAGGATTCAGAGAACAGCATAAAGACCGGCAGGGCTGGGGCCAAGCGAGCAAGGAAGGGAGTAGAGGAGGTGCAATCAAGTAAGTAATGAAGTTGGAAGTGGGACCAGGCATGTAAGGCGTTGTAAACCATCATCACGGTTTTGAAGTTTACTCTAAGTGAGACAGGGAGCCCCTAGAGGGCTGTGAGAAGTGACACGGCCTGATTTAATGTTGTAAACAGATCACTCCAGAAGCTGTAGGTAGAACAGACTACCGTGGAACAGACCAGTTGAGAGACAATTAGGATACTTCGGCCAAGAGATGGCAAAGCTAGGAGGAGGCAGGAGGCAGCAGCACAGGCAGTGGGAAGTAGTCAGATTCTGGGTCTATTTCAAGGGAAAGAGCCAACACAATGTCTAATAGGCCGGAGGTGAAATGTTAGTGAAAGACACAGGTCAGAGCTTAATGACTAGAAAGACGAAGCCGCCATTTTTTAAAGTTTATTTATACTGAAAGAGAGAGAGAAAGAGCACGTGAGCATGGGAGGGGCAGAGAAAGAGGGAGAGAGAGAGTGTCCCCAGCAGGCTCCATGCTGTCAGCGCGGAGTCTGACGGGGGCTCCATCCCACAAACCATGAGATCACGACGTGAGCCAAAATCGAGAGTTTGACCCTTAACTGACTGAGCCACCCAGGCGCCCCGAAGCCGCCATTAATTGAGATGGAAAAAACTGAAGGAGGAGCTAGACTTAGAGTTTTTGATGTATTGTCTTTTCAATGCCTACTGTACATCTGAGTGGGAGGCCTTGAGTTGGCCACTGGATGTGTGAGTTTGGAGTTAGACGGAGAGGTCTGGGATAGAGATAAATTTAGGGTCCGTCAACAGACAAATGACCTTCAGTTTTTTTTAAGGTCTGTTTATTTACTTGTTTATTTATTGGGGGGGGGGGAGAGAGTACGAGCAGTGGAGGGGCAAAGAGGGAGAGAGTATCCCAAGCAGGCTCTGCACTGACAGCATGGAGCCCGATGTGGGGCTCGATCCCACAAAGCATGAGATCATGGCCCGAGCTGAAATCAAGAGTCGGTCACTTAACCGGCTGAGCCACACAGGCGCCCCAGATGAATGAGCTTTAGAGCTGTAACATGGGATGAGATCAGAGGAGACACAGAGGGAGATCAAAGTTATGAGGACTGAGCCATTGAGAGGTATCAGACCCCTTCAATGTTGAGGGGTAGGGTAGATGAGAAATAAAGAAAATGAAGTAGGAGAAAAGAGTGGTGTCTCAGAAGCCAAGGGAATCTAGCGTCCCAAAGAGGAGGGAGTCATCAACTGAGCAAATCCCACTGATGGTCAAGTAAGATGAAGGCTGAGAAACGATCATGGGATTTAGACTCTGAAGGTTCCTGGGAATATTGACAAGAATAATTTCAGTTCATGGTGACAACAAAAGCCTGATGAGAACTGGTTTAAAAGAGGATGGGAGGAGTGTCTCAGGTGGCTCAGTCGGTTAAGCGTGACCAGTAGGTCATGATCTACTGGTCCTTGAGTTTGAGCCCCGCACTGGTCCCTCTGCTGTCAGTGCACAGCCTACTTCAGATCCTCTGTCCCCCTCTGTCTGCCCCTCCCTGGCTCTCACGTGTGCACCCTCCCTCTGAAGAATAAATAGACATTTTTTTAAAAAATTAAAAAATTAAATAAAATCGGACGGGACTAGAAGAAATGAAAACAGCGAATAGTGACAACTCTTTGAAGATAGGAACTGAAGTAGTGATAGATTAAGGAAGCTTCTCAGGACTTTAGGTTACACATAGGGTGGCCAGATTTAGCAAATAAAAATGCAGAACACTCAGTTAAATTGGAGTTTGTAATAAACAGGTCATTTCAGACAAATTTCAGATAAAATTCTAGATAGACCATTCTTAGTACAAATATGTTCAATGCAATATTTGGTATAGATGTGTACTAAAAATTCTCTGTTTATATGAAATTCAAACTTAACTGGGCATCTTGCATTTTACCTAGCAACTCTAGCTACAGATAAACTCTAACAGGATAGACATGAATTTAAAATTTCCAGCACTTCCAAATCTGTCTAGATTTCTGAAATGTTCCTGGCCTCCTGGGCCACCTCAGAGAGCAGGATAACTAGTGACATAATGGAAAGGTCTGGAGCATGTATCTCTGAGGACAGGAAGAAAACAAAACAAAACTGATTAACATTCTCTTCTCACCAGGGACCCTGTAGAAAGGCAAAGCAAATCACATAGTCCAAGATTGCTCTTTGGCAAGAAATCTAAGAGTACTCAATCATCCTCAGACCATCTGTAGTTGTTTAGAAATGGGTGAACAAGGTGGTTTTTTCCTAGGCAGAGGCAGGCACCAAAATGAAAGACAAAAGCGGTAGGGTAGGGTAGAAGAACATTTTCATTCTACGATGGATGACTAAAGAAGATTTAGGTTAATAAGGGGATACGGGCACCAAGCGATTGACATAAATGTTACATAGATAGTAAGTACTGCGGAGATCAGTTGATGTAACAAAGTCGCCTTAAGCAGCTATGGTGTGTTGGTCACCGTGTGCAAAGCTGAGAGGCAGGTAGGACTGAATGAGACCCACCCCCCTTGCAAAGAGTTGAAAAGGAGCAGACAATCGAAAAATCATCGTAGGTTGCACTACCTCTTTGACCTCATTTCCTACCTTTCTCATTCCCATCCAGCCCACTGAGACGGCCTACTCGACTTCTGGGCCTTTGCACCTGCTGTTTCTTCTGCCTGTTAATGTTCATCCTTCAGATGTCTCCGGGGCTCCCTCCCTCCCTCCCCTCCTGTGCTCAAATAGCACCTTCCATAGAGGTTGTCTATAGCCACCTGACTGAAAATAACATCCATCACTCTCTCTGTGCCCTGCTTCATTTTTCTCCACGATACTTAACGCCTTATGAAATGCTATCCATTGTCTTGTTTAATCGTTTACTACCTGTAACCTCCGATTGGAATGCTAAGGTGAAGGAGATCCTTGGTCTGTTTTGGTTATTACTGTATCACCAGCACCAACAATGACATTTGTTGGATGAATGATGCTGTGCAGTTTTTCTAGAAACCGTGCCAGGCAATGCAGCTACGTGAACTCATTTAGCTGAATTCCTCACTACAATACCATGAAGTAGGTAGAATCCTTCTCATTTTCCAGATGAGGAAATTATAACACGAGAGTTAACGATGTATGGTAGGCAAACTGATGCCTCCTTCCCAAAGATGTCCACATCCCGATGTCTGGTACCTGTGGGTGTGTTATGTTCCATGGCAAAGAGGTATTAAAGGGTAGAGAAGGAATGAAGAAGGAATTGAGGTTGATAATTAGTTTGCCTTGAAATGGGGAGATTATCCTGGATCGTCTCAGTGCGCCGCGTGTAATCGAGAGGGTCCTTAAAAGTAGAAGTGAGAGGCAGAATGAAAGGTCAAAGTGATATTATGTGAGAAGGACTCAGCTTGCCCTTGCTGGGTTTGCAGATGGGGGGTGGGGCCACAAGGCCAAAAATACGGGCATCTTCTAGAAGCCGGAAAGGCAAGGGAACAGATCCTTCCCCAGAGGCTACAGAAAGGAATCGAGCCCCACCAGCACCTGGATCTTCACCCAGTGACACTTGTGCCATACGTCTGCCTCCTTCCAGAACTGTAAAACAATAAATTTGTGTTGTTTTAAGTCACCAAATTAGTGGCAATCTGTTGCTGCGGCCAAGAACTGGTTTGTGATAAAGACATTTTCAACCCAGCTCTGACTCGTGTATCCTGCCCTGTGTCAGGCATCACAAAATGCTATGGGGGTTCAGTGAAAACAGAGAGCACGTGTAACCAAGGCACGAGGAAAGGTGTCCTGACACAGTTAGAATTTGAACCGGGCCCTGAACGATTGGTAGAGCTTCCAATGGTGAATATATCAGAACAATCCAGCGTCCATCAATCAAGGAATGAATACACAAAATTGTGGCATATTCATGCAAGGGACTACTACTAAGCAATGAAAGAAGAACCAATGACGGTGTATAATGTAAGAGACATCAATCTGATGGACAATTTTGAAAAGAAAGAAACCAGATAAAACACACTACACACCGTATGGTTGTAATTATATGAAGTCCAAGAACAGGCAACACTATATTGTTAGAAATCCAAACGTGGTTTCTGGGAGGCAGGAAAACCAATTGGAAAAAGGACACAAAAGAACTTTCTAGGGTGATGAAAATGTTTTTATTTCGGGGGAGTAGTTATATGAATGTCCAGAACTTTCAAAATGCATAAGACCAAACCCTTGACATTTCTTTAACTTACTGTATGTTAATTACGCCTCTAAAAAAAGTTTAGTATGAAAAACAAGATACGCGGCTCAAATTTAGAAACCGAAAGAAAACAAAAATAGTGTAATTGGCTTGGAGAAGTTCTACTTCCCAGTTGCATATCAGAATCACTTGGGGAGCTTTGACGTATACACATGCCAGTGCCGACCCATTGGTTTGTGATGAGTCCCAAGCATGGGTATTTTTTTTTTCAATCTTGAGAGAGAGAGAGAAAGAGAACGTGTGTGCACGCCTGTGTGCGCATACGCAGGGGAGGAGCGGAGAGAAAGGGGGACCAGAGGACCCAAAGCGGGCTCTGCGCTGACGGCAGAGACCCTGATGTGGGGCTTGAACTCACGACCGGCAAGATCATGACCTGAGCCACAGTCGGGCACTTAACCAACGGAGCCACCTAGGCGTCCCAAGCATAGGTATTTTTATAAGCTCCCCAGATAGTTCTTATGTGAAGTCAGATTTGAGAACCAGGGGCTGAGAGCACAGGTGCCATAAAATAGACAAATGGTGAACGTCTCGGGACACATGCTAAGGAGTTTTAGTTCACCTCCAAGGAGATACAGACACAATAGAGGTTTTCTAAACAAGAGAGAAAAACTCAAAGCTGCCCCTTAAGAACATTGATCTCACATCTGTGGCGTCTGTGACATAGAAGGCTGGACCGGTGATCCAGGCAGCAAGTAATGTGAGGCGGAACTGATGCGGTGGCTTCTGGAATGGAAGAGGGATCAGGTGGATTTCTTCAGCCGTTCAGCCAGTGGTTACTCATCTATCTGAAGAGAGATGGATGGCAGTGCCTGGGTGGCTCAGTCGGTTGAGGGTCTAACCCTTGATATCGGCTCAGGTCGTGGCCTCGCAGTTCATGAGACCGACCATGGAGCCTGCTCGGGATTCTCTCTCTCCTCCTTCTGTCCCTCCCCTGCCTGTGCACATGCGCTCACGCGCTGTCTCTCTCCCTCCCAGTAAAGAAACGAAATACGTAAACCGAGAGGGATGAGTAGATTACATGGATGAGCACGTTCATTTATTCAGCTAATCAACACGTATTCATGGAGTGTTAAGCTGTCACTCTCTAGGAATAAAGTAGAGGAAAAGGCAGATGTGCCCCCGCCCTCCTCAGACTTGCCTTCATGCCACAGGTAGTTTGGCTGTAGGGGAGAGGCAACGATAGAGAGAGAAAATGTAAGGCTGATGATGGATCGAAATCAGCGAGTCGATAACAGAGAAGACTCCCTTCAGATAAGGGGAGGAAAGGAGAAGAGGCTTGTTTTGGCTTGTTTCTACTTGTGTCTGTGGTGTCTGTGCTGTATCTAGGTACGAACGTGGAGCTAGAGTTTAGGAGGCAGATCTCGGATAGGGACAGGGATGTTACAATGACTCAAGCCGGTGACGTTGGTGGGTTGTGAAAGTATACGGAAAGAAGAGGGAGGGAACGGAGACTAAGCCCTCGGGAATGCCCTCTTCAGGGCTCGCCACCAGATAACATCAAACACAGAGCAGTAACTGGAAGAGTGTGATAATACGGAAGCCAAGGGAGGGGATTCACGATGGAAAATGCTGCAAGGACACTGATAACAAGCCACTTGGGTTTGAAATTAGGAAGTCATTGACAAAGCTGCTTTATCAGAGTGGGTGGCTGTAGAATTAAGATTAGACGTCCCGGCCTCCCTCTCTGTCTCTAGAATGCCCTAGACCCTTTCCCCATTCTGGTCACGAAAGCCTCCAAGGCAGGTTTTCGAATCCGCCCAACACAGGGGTGAACGTTTAACGAAAAGAGCCCCCCTTCCATCAGTGGCAAAATATCTGAGTTCCAGTCCTGACTCTGCCACTTGTTGGCTGCATGATTCTGGATATCTCGCTATTGGAAATAATGCTGTGGATGGGGGTGCCTGGGTGGCTCGGCCGCTTGAGCGTCCGACTTCGGCTCAGGTCACGATCTCACAGTTTGAGGTTTCGAGCCCCGCGTCGGGCTCTGTGCTGACAGCTCGGAGCCCGGAGCCTGCTTTGCATTCTGTGTCTCCCTCTCTGCCCTTCCCCTGCTCACACTCTGTCTGTCTCTCTCTCTCTCTCTCTCTCTCTCTCTCTCAAAAATAAATAAACATTAAAAAAACAAACTATAGAAATAATGCTGTGGGGGAGTGACATCAGCAAAATGGCTCCAACAGTTCCAGGCAGCCCCCATGACATGAGGTTCCCAGCAGGCTCACGTCAATCAAAAAACCTGCTCACACCGGCACCTGCCTACTCCAGCAGCCCCAAGCACCTCCCCAAGCTTCCACGCTAAGAGCCCCCTGCAGGCTTCTAGGAACACAAGCCTCTGTCTTCCCTTGGCACCTGCCGGCTGCAGCAGCCCCAGGTGGCTCCTGCGACCCCAAATGATGTCCTGTGAACCCAGACCCTGGCTCGCCCTGTGCCTAACTACTCGAGTAGCCCTGGGTTCCTCCCATAGCCCCAGGTGACCTGCGCGGCAGTGCTCCCTGCGGGTTCCCAGGAACTCAGGACCCCGTCTCCTTCTGGTGCTCGCTGACCCCACGCCTCCAGCAAGCTCATCCAGGTGTCTGCCTACTCCAGGGGCCCCAAGAACCCCCCCCGACCCATGACCCCAGGCAGCTTCTACAGACAGCTCCCTAGAGATTCCCGAGAACCCAGGGCTCCTAGCTCACCCTGGTTCCAGGCGTCTCTCATGGCTGGTTGGCACCTCCCGGCAACTTGTGGGGCAGAGCTCCCTGCAGGCTCCTGGGACCACAAGCCCCTGTCTCAAGGCAGTGCCTGCCACCTCCAAAGGCCCCGGCTGGTTCCCACGGCCCCAGGCAGTTCCCCAGATCCAAGTACATCCAAGCACTGGCCAGAGCCTGCAGCCTGGGTGGATATTATGGCCTCAGCTTCTCAATACCCATGAACCCAGGCTCCAGGGGAGAATCTCTGAATCCCAGCCCAGCACCAGGCTGCCCAAGGACTCCAGGAGCAAGCCCACTCATGGACACCACCAGACTGCCCAGCCAGAATCACCGGTTTCACAGGCTGGCCGGTGAAAATCTTTGCTTTCCAGAGCCAGTCTGCAAAGGCTGGAAGAGGTGTTCACAGACACGAGTGCAAGCCTACAAAGATCGTAATCGAGGAGACATGACACCACACACACACAAAACTAATAAACTTCCGACGACTGGCCCTAAAGAAATGAAAATCTACAACCTGTCTTACAAAAAATTCAGAAACGTCTTCTTAAAGAAATTCGGTGAACTACAAAAACACAGATACAGAACTAAATAAAATTAGGAAAACAATGTATGACCCAAATGAGTTCCACAAAGAAATAAAAACCATTAAAAAATTAAACGGAAGCCCTGGAGTTGAAGACTACAATGACTGAACTAAAAAGTTCAATGAAACTTAAAGAGACTCGACCAAGTAGAAGAAAGAATTAGTGAACTAGCTTTACTCAGTGGCAGTATCGTAACCAATGAGGTTTACCTGAGGCACGATTATTGCTAAGGATTAGTGAACTAGAAGACCGGTCGTTTGATTCCTCTAGTGAGAGTAGCAAAAAGAAAAAGGAGTGATAAAGACTAAAGAAAGTCTTCGTGGATTACGGGACACCATTAGTGGAAATAATCCGTGCATTATTGAAATCTTGGAAGAAAAAGAAAGGGAGAAAGGGGCAGAATGCATATTTAAAGAACGAATGGCTTAGGGTGCTAATGAAATATTAGTTAAAGAACAGATATGTGGCTGGGGCGCCTGGGTGGCTCAGTCGGTTGAGCGTCGACTTCGGTTCAGGTCATGATCTCGCGGTTCGTGAGTTCGAGCCCCGCGTCGGGCTCTGTGCTGACAGCTCGGACCCTGGAGCCTGCTTCAGATTCTGTGTCCCCCTCTCTCTCCACCCCACCCCTGCTTGTGCTCTGTCTCTCTCTGTCTTTCAAAAATGAATAAACATTAAAAAAAATTTTAAAGAACAGACACGTTGCAATAAGGACCTAACTGAGGGCAGCACGAATTTTCATTAAACCACGTTAGCAAGGCCTTTACTTCCAAAAGCTTGGAATTCTTGAGTGAGAACACAGCAAATGGTGGCTACCTACATTTGGGGATCCGCGAAATAGTATGGAATAAACCCAAGAGGATAAAAAAAATTATTGGCAAAGTACTGTTGAAATGGCTTCCTGTGGGGTCCAATTGAGGAGAGAGGTGGGATGCAGCCAATCGGGATGAAGGATTAAATAAATAGAGAGGATTAAAGTGACTGCAGACCATGAAGAGAACAATGAGGAAATACACAAATTTAGCCTACTCAGTAGGTGGGAAGGAGTGAAAAGGGGGAAAAGGTCATAGCGAATTCTGATTCCTAAATGGAAAGCTTGTCTTCCTGTGGTGTCTGTAAAATGTGAGTTCCACAATTTCCCATTATCTTGTTTTGCCTTGTGTTTTGCCTTATCTGAATGACTTCAGATCTTATTCATATTTCAATTCTTGGCTCAAATAAGACTTCCCCTGGGGAGACTTCCTTGACCTCTCAGGCAAGAATATGTTTTCATGGTGCTTACGTAGCTCTTTTTTTCCAGGGGTTATTGCCATTGTGATTTTACATTTGTCTGATTCTCTGATGGCTACTGACACAAAGTAAATATTCAATAGGCATTTCGTGAGGAAATTAGTGAGCGGATGTTATCCTGGAAAAAAACATGAGCTATAACAAACCGATGTGCCTAAATTTCTATTACCAATAAAGAAGAAGCCGTTCTTATATAATAATTATACGGCTCAAATTACCGCCCTAGAAACCCTTTTTGAGAAATGCCTTCAGAGCTTCTGGTGTAGATTTTTCACTTAATCACTCTTGGAGGGTAGACTTGAGTTTGGGCAACAGCGAAAGTTATCTACCAATCGCGCCTTACGGAAGCCCAACTAAGCCATGTTCTTAAAACAAGACTGATATTTTTATGTGACTTATCACCTATTTCTGAAGACAATTAGCAAAGGAGTCATACACGTGATTAAACATTCCCGTGTGGCTGCCCAAGATCCTGGACCGCTGTCTTGAAACAATCTTTAATGTTACATCTGATACGCTTATCCGCTCCATTCAGAAACTGGGAGCTACGTATGTGGTGAACACGCACATGGGAGTTCTGGGAGTTCCTTGCATCTTGTTGATGCATTTGGAAAACTCTAGTCGCTCCTAAATCGCCGTCACCAGTAGCGTGGTTCCTGACCCCTGCATTCTCCGGGTTACTCTACTTTAGAGGCCTTACAGTAATGGTCACAAGGTACGGTTCTGCTTCTGCCCAATCTGTAGAGATGGCAACCCCCAACCCCCTTCAGAAAACTTTCAAATGTATCTGGAAATGCACAGGGAGTGTTTCCCCACGTCCTCTTTAGTCGGCCCATGGCATTCACAATTCCCCTTCCCTCTAGTCTCCTTGCTTGCTCTAACTCTTCTTGGGCAGGTATCCCATTACCACCAGCGTCAAAAAGTCACAGCGACGCTGCTGATGTTCAGCAAAGAGGCCGGTGATGCCGATGCCTGACAGAGACACTGCTTCCAGTCCTTGGGTTTACCCAGATCGACATCGAGCCTGCCACCGTCCACTTTAGCGGGTGCTTATGGCCCCAACAAGGGTACTGGCTTCTGTCACCGAGACCACAGGCATGGTCTTCCGTCTCTTCAGGAGCCACCTGCACCACCTGCCACAGAGTATTCTTATCTACCTAAGAGACTGGAATGAAAACAGCCCTTTGAGATTTTACTCAATGCCCTTGCGTTAGCCTTTCAGGCTAAGTCCCAGGCAGGAGTCCAGACAGGCTGGGCCAGAAAACAACCGTGCCTTACGGTGCACATACTGAGTTCAGAAAACTCTCTCCTTTCAAACCATGGCCCACTGTCCTTTGAACCAAGCAAGCGTGTCTCCTGTTTCTTTCCAGTTAGAGTGCATTGTAACTTTTGGAGGCGATGGATATGTTTTATGCCGTAGATGGTGTTGATCGTTTCATCAGTGTCTCCTTATCTCCAAATTCGTCAAGCCGCACACACTAAATCTCTACGGCTTTTGGTATGTCGGTCTGGCGTAAATAAAGTGGTTCAGAAAATAAATACAAATAAAGTCCATTCTACCCCAGGTTTCCTTCCAAATAAGCCCCTTGGTGGGCATGTTTCACGAGGCCCACTGGCCTGCCCATAGGTAGGTCAATTACGAGAGGAGAAAAAGCAATGTAGGCTTCAACAAATACTTCTGCTCCAGATCTAGAGTCACATAATGACATCAAAAACTTGTTTTGGGCAAGCGGAAGAAGGGAAAACATCTACTTTGTGAAATGTAATGATCCAAATATCCTTTCAACATAAAACTTTAATTTGAGGCTGAGGGTGTTAATATATACAGCCCTCCTAAGTGCTATTAAGCTCTGGAACGAAGAGAATGATTGGTAGATTATCCACAGATGATAAAATCAAGGCAACCAAACAAACGAAAGTGCGTTTATATGAATCCACTCCAGCTCTCTTTTACTTGTTCTCGGCTTTTATGTATTTAATAATATTCATTGCAAAAGCATAGAAGTCAAGTGCATGAGATGTGTTATCTTGAATAACCCTCATTATGGTGGTGCCTACACAAAATCTACAGATACTACTACTAGTAATAAAAGCTAGTATTTATCCGCCCAGCGCACACTGTGTGCTAAGCACCGCGATGAGTGTGTGCATTCTTTTGCTTCATTTTTACAAACCTTTGAGACAGGCTCTCTGACCACTCCCGTGCTACCAATGAGGAAACTGAAGCTTAGGAAAAACAATTAACCTTCACAGGGACACAAAGAAGGCAGGGATCAAGCCCAGACAGTCCAAACACAGGGCCTTTGCTTATAACAACCTCCTCTCAAAGTTGCCGGATGCTGCTGAGGCCTCCTATGGTAGACTATCTTGTTGCAGCATGACGTTTCCGCTGGGGACAACTGTAAAAGACACATTACGAAGTGATTCGAGGGCATTCGAGTGGTGTCAAGATGACTGAAACCTGAGGGACCAGGACCTCAGAAAAGGGAAGTACAGAGAAGTGAACCAACACTCTCCACAAGAGGCGTTTCTTTTCAGGGTATTTGCCTATTCTAGGTATAGGGTGAGAGGCTGGGGAGGCACAGGGCTGTAGCTAAGAGGCAGAGAAGTAAACAAAGCTTCTGGCAAACTTTCAGGACCAGGAGCAAAACCAAATAAGAGCTTGGGGCTGTCAAGGGAACCAAGGCGTGTAGGACAAACATTCCGGATGGAAGAAAGGCAAAGAAAAGCGAGCCTACCATCCCGCCCTTTTCCATCTGGAGGACTTGCCAAAGCCATCGCCTGGACAGGGCAGCAGACTGGGTAAGGAGCTAAGTAGGCAGCTGCAAAACTTGAGGCCAAATTTCAAGCAACTTCTTAGTGATGCAGTCTCACAAAGCAGGAGAGTTCTTAGTAATCACAACTGCTCTCCGATGAGATTTGTAGGGAGCTAAACTCTAGGCCTGGGGCAAACTAGAGATAGACTGAGGCTCAAAAAAAAAAAAAAAATCCTACCACCAAACTCAATCCTTGATTGGATCAAGGTGAACTATCCTTAAATAGCCTGCCTGTTAGAGATTAGCGTGAGCTCGCTCTGGAGGAAAATAGCATCATCCACAGTCTCTACAGTTTTTCGTATGCAGTGTCAAAGTTATTCTTCACATAGAGTGCCCAGCAAGCTCTCAAACATAATGTCCAGCATTCAATCAGGTAATGGAGAGATAACCCCCTACTAAAAGAAAAAAAGTCACGAAAGGATGAAAGGCAATGGAAAGATTTCTATCTTGATAAATATAAATCGATATTGACTACACATAAAGTTCATAATAAAGCCTTGTGTGGCCCAAACTATATGTAGAGTTAAGATACTTTGCAGCAACACAAAAGAGAGAAGAGGATCAATGAACTTGAACTACTGTCAGGTCGCGACATTATCAAGGAAGGGGTAAAAGTACTAATTTAAGTTGAACTGTATGAAGGATGCATGTTGTAATCTCTAGGGCAGTGGTTCTCAAGTTTGTGTTCTCAGGCACTCGTAAAATTTACTAAGGATTCCGATAAACTTTTGTTTTGTGAGTTACATTTGCTGACACTTAGCATATTAGCGATGAAAACTCATGTTCAGGTCTTTTGCATTCTTACACTTTTTTGCCTACTTGCTTTATGGTTTATTGAGTACATTCTCTCCCGTTATGAAGCTAGTTCTCTACATTTCTTTTAGTCCCCCCGCCCCGGACTTCTGTTTTATATATTGTGAAGCAATGAGTATAAATTGGGACAATTCTTGGAAAACTGATTGGCAGCATTTACTAAACTGGAACATAATGCACACCTTACGATCCATCAGTGTTACTGTTTAAAGTATTTAACCGATAAAAATGTGTACAAATGTGCATCCAAACACAACGTAGAAATATACTCATTGTTGCTTATTCAAATAGCCCCAAATTAGAAAGAACCCAAATATCTAGCAGCAATAGGGTGGATAAACAATTTGTGGTGTACATATACAATAGAAAACTATCCAGCAATGAAAAGCCATAAACTGTTCCGTAAAACAACTGTGTGTATAAATCTCACCAACATAATGCTGTAGCTAGATGGGGCGCCTGGCTGGCTCAGTCGGTTAAGCGTCCCGTTGAGTTCGAGCCCCACGTCGAGCCCCACGTCGGGCTCTGTGCTGACAGCTCAGAGCCTGGAGTTTGCTTCGGATTTTGTGTCCCCCCCACCTCTCTCTGCCCCTCCCCCACTCGTGCTCTGTCTTGCTCTGTGTCTCAAAAATAAATATTAAAAAATTTTTTGAAAGGAGCTAGACACAAAAGAATACATATCCTGTGATTCTATTTACATAAAATTCAAAAGGCTTGTGAATGTAATCTAAAATGATAGTTCAAACTGATTAAATTTGGAGGTGGGTAATGACTTGAAAAAGGGTCTGAGGGGAGGCTTTAGGGCTCTGGTTATGTTTTATGTTTTAATTTGGATGGTGATTATCTAGGTGTGTTTATATTGTAAAAATTCACCAAGCTGTACATGTATAATTTGCACACTTTTTTATATATTTGTTATGCTTTGATATAAAAGTTTAGGGAAAAGAAAAAAAAAAAACCTTTATTTCCAGCCAGACTGCTCTCTTGTGCTCTAGACATCTCCACTAAGATATTTCTCGGGTAGTTCTTTTTTTTTTTTAATTTTTTTTTAAGTTTATTTATTTTTGAAAGAGACAGAATGCGAGCATGAGCTGGGGAGGGGCAGAGAGAGAGGGAGACACAGAATCTGAAGCAGGCTCCAGGCTCCGAGCTGTCAGCACAGAGCCCGACTCTGGGTTGGAACCCACGAACTGTGAGATCATGACCTGGGCCAAAGTCGGTCGCTCAACCAACTGAGCCTCCCAGGCACCCCTCGGGTAATCCTTAACATGTTCAAACCTGTCCCCGTCATCCTCCCTTTCTTCTTTCAAATAGTTTCCTCCAACTTCTTTCTTTTAAATCCTTTCCTACCTGAGTGGATGGCATCCATAGCCATCCATTTACCTAAGACAGAAACCTGGGAATCTGTTAATTCTCCTCTCTCCGAACACTCCATGCTATGACATTCAACGTCTCAACAAATGATTATTTCTAGAACCTATCTGGAGTCTTCTCTTGTTCATCTCCATTTAGTTCCTTGCCCTACTTTAAAGTTTCAGCATCTCTCATTTAGACTCTCTCAAAAGCCTCCTAAACTGATTTCTGGGCCTCCAGTCATGTGGTCTTACTCTTCACACAGCCCAAGTGACATTTCTAGAACCCAAATCTGATCATGCCATTTTCTTCAAATCCTTCAATAACTCTCTATTGCTTTCTGCAGGATGATAAAAGACCTCAGTATTGCCTAAAAAGTACAAGCTGTCGGGGCACCTGGGTTGCTCAGTCAGTTGACCATCCAACTCTTGATTTTAGCTCAGGTCATGATCTCACAGCAGGTGGGAGGGAGCCCCACGTCGGGCTCTGCTGTCAGTACAGAGATTCTCTCTCTCTCTCTCTCTCTCTCCCTCTTTCTCTGCCCCTTCCCTGCTTGAGCTCTCTCTCTCAACATAAATAAATAAACTTAAAAAAAATACAGAGAACAGAGGGACATGTTAAACTATACCTTAAGGATAAAATCAGCAAAACCCAGACTGGGGAAACTCCAAGGAATAAACAAATCAGTTCCTTCAATAGGTACATTTCAAGAAAAAAAGAAAAAGAAAAAGAAACCGGAAAGAGAACCCATAGATTAAATAGACTGAGGAAATATAGCCAACAATCGTAATACGTGGATCTCAATTTTGATCACCGTTCAAAGAAGCAAACACGATATTTATTATACAATTCTGCATTTGAATGATTTACTGGATGTGTGATGATACTAAGGAATTCTTGTAATTTTCCAGGTATGCTCATTATTTAACTGTGATAATTATGGTTAGGTTTCTAAAAATTCTTATCCTTGGGGCACCTGGGTGGCTCAGTCGGTGTCCGACTTTGGCTCAGGTCATGATCTCGCAGCCCATGAGTTCGGGCCCCGTGTCGGGCTCTGTGCCGTCATAACAGCTCAGAGCCTGGAACCTGCTTTAGACTCTGTGTCTCCCTCTCTCTCTCTGCCCCTCCCCGACTCACACTCTGTCTCTCTCTCTCTCAAAAAATAAACATTTAAAAAAAATAAATAAAAATTCTTGTCCTTTAGAAAATCATACTGAAATATTTGCAGATGAAATAAATGATGTCTAGGTTTTGATTCAAACTAATAGGGGAAGGAGACACTGGATGAGAGTATCGATAATACAAGATTAGCCATGTTAGATAATTACTGAAGCTGAGTGATGGGTACATGGGGGATGATAATTCAGTCATCTCCACTTGTGTATGTGTTTGAAATCCTCCATGATGAATTTTATTTTTTTAATTTTTTTAATGTTTTATTTATTCGTGAGCCAGAGAAAGACAGAGCATGAGCGGGGGAGGGGCAGAGAGAGAGAGAGAGAGGGAGACACAGAATCCGAAGCAGGCTCCAGGCTCTGAGCTGTCAGCACAGAGCCCGACGTGCGGCTCGAACTCACAACTGCAAGATCGTGACCTGAGCCGAAGCTGGATGCTCGACCGACTGAGCCACCCAGGCGCCCCTCGATGATGAATTTTAAACATCGATGTCTAAATGAAATTTGAGAGAGAATCTAGAGCTACACCAAACACATTTGGTTATCTGCACTTATAGCCGTTTAATGCCTTTGGGATAATTTTCTTCTATCGACATTGAAGCTTATAGACTTCAGGTGCCAATGAACTACTTTCAGCTCTCCATGTCGAACAGCTTGCCAATGAACTCAGAACTGCATCCCAACTTGTTTCAAATCTTGGGTCTTCAGCAGAGGAGTTTTGATCTCACACGTATTCGGGTAAATTAGTTTAGCGAGTCGTGCAGCTCTTCGGTAGCAGGTGAGCAAAATGTTTGGATGGGAATTTCTACTGATCTACGTTTATGGAATCAATGAAGAGAGTTGGCTTTGACTGTGGGAGAATGATAATTGAGACAGTATCCTCATTCCTCTGCCAGCTTATAATACAGCAATGAAAACGTGAAATGTACGCAAATCGTCAGAACACAAAGCAACTAGTATGAAAAATGGACCAGAGCAGAGGCAGGAGAGACTGTAGGGAGGGAGACCACCTCAAGGAATATCTCAATAATCCAGGTCAGCTGTAACGAGGAGCTGATCGCTCAGACAGTGGTAGTGAGTAAGGGAGACGACAGAATAAGTTCAGGGTGGGTCTGTGCCTTTTTTAGACATCATCTTCCTCGAGCCGTGGTGGTGGTAATGGCTTTCCTTCAACTCCATGGCTCACATGCTTTAGATTCCTTAGTTCCAGTATGGGGTCCTCAAGTGTGTGTAATCAACATATATGTCTTGCTTTGCTAAAATGCGTCAAAGTCCAGACCCTAAGGCACGACATCTCTCGGGACACACTGAAGTCGGTATGCTCTGTTTTGGATGTAAAGGGCACACCCTCGGGAGGGGGGACTGTGACTATGATTAGGCAAGGGGGGCCTGTATCCACTGGTCGTCCTCATGATCCCTAAGACAATGTCAACACTAGGTAGCCACTGAAGTAACACCTGCCACCAAACCCCTCCCCCAATCCCATGCAGTTCACTGGCGGCTAAAGTAAGACGCAGTGATGTTCAGCAATGTAGTGTCACGCTGACCTTCTGTCCCCTTCCAGAACATGCCAAGCTCCTCACAACTTCAAGTTCTTTCAACATAGTCCCTTGAACTGGAAGGCTTTTCCGCAAGCTCTTTGCCTGTTCCGTATTCTCTTTTTTCAGGTCTCAGATTGGAAATCACCACGTAAAGAGGGGCCTTCCCCTGCATGACTCTAAACCAGGCGCCCTTAATCACTCTCTATCAAAATCCCCTTTTAAATTTACCTTTTAGCGGCCATCACCTTCCGTAATTAGCATAATTCCTCTAAATTTTCTTGTTTCCTCTGTCTGTCTCCCCCATTAAGATGTCAGCTTCTTGAGGGCAAAGACACAATGCCAAATTTATTTTCTGTTTTATCTGCATTATAGTGCTCGGTAAATACCCGTGGAAAGATTGAGTCAATGTTAGGTTTTCTGCTTGAACTCTGTAAATAATGGAATCTGCGGCTAGTTCTGCCTTCGACTTCCTTCCTTTGACGAGCTTCTTCACAAGGGCTAAGTCCAGGTGCCTGGGTGGCTCAGTTGGTTGAGCATCTGACTCTTGATTTCGGCTGGGTCATGATCCCAGGGTCGCTTGGGATTCTCTCTCTCTCTGTCTGCCCCTCCCCTGCTCAAGTTCTATTTCTAAATAAATACATACATACATACATACATACAAACAAGAGCCAAGTAAATAAGGCATCGATAAATATTTACTTCTAATCATGGTGAGGCCTGCCATATCTTTGCATCAAAAAGTCTGGCTTTTCTTTTTAAAAAAAAGTTTTTTTTAATGCTTATTTATTTTTGAGACAGAGAGAGACAGAGCATGAACGGGGGAGGGTCAGAGAGAGGGAGACACAGAATCCGAAACAGGCTCCAGGCTCCGAGCTGTCAGCACAGAGCCCGACGCGGGGCTTGAACTCACGGACCGCGAGATCATGACCTGAGCCGAAGTCGACCGCTTAACCGACCGAGCCACCCAGGCGCCCCATGGTTATGCTTTTAAAGAGCGTCCCATGAGAGAATACGCTGAAATATTTATTGCATACTTTTGTACGCATTTGAAAATTTTCAGAATAAAAAGTAAAAAAATTTAGGGCAGCAAAAGTCAGAAGAACCTGGATGTAAATTCCACTATAATTTCATGTCATGGAATACATTCATTAACCGCTCTGTGGCTGTTTCTTCATCGACAGTAATGGCCCCTACATCATAGAGTTGGGGCGAGGATTCTATGACGTTTTGTCTGTAAAACCCTTCCAACACTGCCTGGCCTACAGTCCACACTCAATAAAGGATAGCTCTCGTTACTGTTATTTACTTATTTTGATGGTCCTATCTTGAGGGGATGGTCCTAGGTGGGTCCTAGGTAAATACTGCAATAGTACCTCTTAAATGTTCCTGGCCTTGCACTTATACAGACATACTCTTCTTTTTTTTTTTTTTAATTTTTTTTAATGTTTATTTTTGAAAGAGAGAGAGAGAAAGAGAGAGTGCAAGCAGGGGAGGGGCAGAGAGAAAGATAGACACAGAATCCAAAGCAGGCTCCAGGCTCTGAGCCATCAGCCCAGAGCCCGACGCGGGGCTCGAACTCACGGACCGCGAGATCGTGACCCGGGCTGAAGTCGGACGCTTAACCGACTGAGCCACCCAGGCGCCCCAAAAAGTCTGGCTTTTCAAAGTATCTACTGACTTCACAGTCTTACAGTCTTCTGAATACTTAGGAAGTAAACCTTTGGTTGGATCATTTGACATTTTCCAGAGATATTTTGCCTACCATTATCGGTTAAGAATATTAAAAAAATATTTAGAATATAAAGATATAGAGCATTTCTAAACTTTCCACCGGCCCAACACATCGCCCAGCAACAAAGATTTCAGAGGTATTTGAAATCAGTAATAGAGCTCATTTTCCCCCTGTGCTCAGCCTCGTCTGAAATTTCATCTGGCTTCCACTTAACCATCAACACAACACCCCAGAGAAGGTTTTATTTTACTGAGGTAAAAATTGGTATATAACATTATGTAAGCTTCTGGTGTGCAACATTATAACTTGATATTTGAACACACTAGTTACCAACCAACACCATAAAATTGAGACCCTCTACCCTTGTCACCCACCTTCCCAACCCCTATCTTTTCTGGTAGGCAGCAGTCTGTTTTCTGTATGAGTCTGGTTTTGTTTAGTTTTGTCTGTTCACCTGTTTTTATTTCGATTCCACGTATAGGTGAAATCATACAGTATTTGCCTTTCCATATTTGACTTGTTTCACTTAGTATAATACCCTCAACGTCCATCCATGTTGTCACAAATGGCAAGATCTCATTCTTTTTTATGGTTGAGTATTATCCCAGTGTGTGCGTGTGTGTGTGTGTGTGTGTGTGTGTGTGTGTGTGTCACATTTTCTTTATCCATTCATCCATTAATGGGCGTTCCCACTGTGTTCATATCTTGGCTGTTGTGAATAATGCCGCCATGAACATATGGGTGCAAATATCTTTCTGAATTACTGCCTTTGTATTCTTCAGAAGTAAAATATCTAGATCTCATGGTAGTTCTATTTTTAGTTTTTGGAGGAGACTCCATAATGTTTACCGTAGTAGCTGCACAAAATTACATTTCCACCAACAGTGTAAAAGGGCTCCCTTTTCTGCACATCTTCTCCAGCACTTGTTATTTCTGTCTTTTTGGTAATAACCACTTTACCAGGTGTAGAGTAATACTTCATTGTGGTTTTGATTTGCATTTCCCTGATAATGATGTTGAACATCTTTTCATGCGTCTGTTGGCCAGCTGTATGTCTTCTTTGGAAAAATGTCTCTTCAGATCCTCTACCTACTTTTAAATTAAATTGGTTTTGTTGTTGCTGTTGTTGAGTTGTAGGAGTTTTTTCTATTTTTCGATATTAACCCCTTATTGCATATATGATTTGCAAACCTTTTTCTTTTGTTGATGATTTCCTTTGTTGTGCAGAAGCTTTTTAGTTTGATGCAGTCCCATTTGCTTAGTTCTGCTTTTGTTTTCCTGCTCTCGGAGTCAGATCCCCCCGCCTCCCCCCAAAAAATCTCTAAGACCAATGCCAATGACCTTACTGCCTATGTTTTCTTTCTTAATTTACTTTGAGTTAATTATTGTATACAGTGTAAGATCGTAGTCTGGCTTCATTCTTTTGCATGTGGCTGTCCAGTTTTCCGGAACCATTTATTTTAATGTAATTTTATTTTTTGAAGTTTTTATTTAAATTCCAGTGAGTTAACGTGCAGTGTGAAATGAGTTTCACGTGTACAATTCAGCGATTCAACAAACACATCCGTATACCACGCGGTGCCCATCACGATGAGTGCCCTCCGTAATCCCCATCACCTATTTAACCCACCTTGTCCCCTCCGTCCACCCCTATAACTATGCATTTGTCCTCTATAGGTAAGAGTCTGTTTCTTGGTTTGTCTCTCTCCCTCTTTTTTTTTCCCCTTTGCTCACTTGTTTTGTCTCTTAAATTCCACATGCGTGAAATCCTATGGTATTTGTCCTTCTGTGACTGACTTATTTTGCTTAGCATAACAATCTCTAGCTCAATCCATGTTGCAAATGGCATGATTTCATTCTTTTTTATGGTCCAGCATCATTTATTGAAGACATTGTCCTTTACCCGTTGTATATTTTTAGCTTTATCATAAATTAATCGACCACATATACATGACTTCATTGCTGGCTTTCTGTTCTGTTCCATTGATCTCTGTGTCTGTTTCTGTGCTAACGCCATACTGCTTTCATTACTATAGCTTTGTAGTATGGACTGAAATCAGGGCGTGTGTACTTCTGGCCCTTCTTTGTGATACCGTTGTAAATGGGATTGCTATCTTAATTTCTCTTTCTGATAGTTCATTATTAGTGTATTGAAATGGAACAGATTTCTGCATATTGATTTTGTATCCTGCAACTTTGCTAAACCTCATTTATTAGTTCTAAAAATTTTTTCATGGAACCTGTAGGGTTTTCTGGATATAGTGTCATATCATTTGAAATAGCAATGGTTTCGCTTCTTTCTTTCTTATTTGGATGACTTTTACTCCTTTTTCATGGAACCTTTAGGGTTTTCTGTATATAGTGTCATATCATTAGAAATAGCAATGGTTTCGCTTCTTCCTGTCCTATTTGGATGACTTTTATTTCTACTATGTCAAATGGAAGCAGGAGAGTGTGCATTCTTAGAGGAAAGAATCTTAGAGGAAAAGCTTTCAGCTTGTCAACATTGTGTGTGATGTTAGCTGTGGGTTGGTTCCATATGGCTTTTATTATATTGAGATGGATATGTTTCCTCCACAAACACTTTGTTGAGAGTTTTTGTCATAAATGGAGGTTGAATTTTGTCAAATGCTTTTTCTGCATCTATCGAGGTGGCCAGATGATTTTTGTTATTCGTTTTGTCAAGGTGGTGCGGATGTTGAACACTCCTTGTATTGCCACTTGATCATAGTGTATGACCCTTTTAGGGTATTATTGAGTTCAGTTTGCTAATATTTTGTTGAGGATTTGTGCATCTATGTTCATGAGGGATATTGACCTATAATTTTGTTTTTTGTCGTGTCCTTGTCTGTCATTTGTTTTTGTTTTTGTTTTGAGAGAGAGAGGGAGAGAGAGCAAGCATGAGTGGGGGAGGGGCAAAGAGAGGGAGATAGAGGGCTCAGTCTCAGGAGGTGTGAGATCATGACCTGAACCGAAATCAACAGTTGGACACTTAACCGATTGAGCCACCCAGGTGCCTCTTGTCTGGTTTGGGGATATCCGAGTCATGTTGGCCTTGTAAAATAATTTTGGAAGCACTCCCTCCTCTTCAGTTTTTTAGAAGAGTTTGAGAACGGTAAGCATTAATTCTTCTTTGAATATTTGGTAGAATTCACCAGTGAAGCCATCTGGTCTTAGGCTTTGGCTGTTGGGAGTTTTTTTTTTTTTTTTTTTTGTTTTTATTATTACTGACTCAGTCATCTTCTTAGTAATTCGTCTAATCAGATTTTCTAGTGTTTCATGATTCAGCCTTGGAAGAGTATGCTTTTAGGAATTTATCCCTTTCTTCTAAGTTGTCCAATTTGTTGACATCTAATTATTTGTAGTAGTTTTTATGATCTTCTACATTTATGTGGTATCAATGATAACTTCTCTTTCATTTCTGATTTTATTTGAGTCCTCTCTCTCTCTTTTGTGTGAGTCTAGGTAAAAGTGTGTCAGTTTTGTTTACCTTTTCAAAGACCCAGCTCTTGGTTTTATTGATCTTTTAAATTGTCTTTTTATGGGCCCCTGGGTGGCTCAGTCAGTTAAGCATCTGACTTCCACTTAGCTCATGATCTCTCCGTTCCTGAGTTCGAGCCCCTCACCGGGCTCTATGCTGACAGCTCGGAGCCTGGAGTCTGCTTCGGATTCTGTGTCTCCCTCTCTCTCTCTGCCCCTAACCCACTCATGCTCTGTCTCTATCTCTCAAAAAAATAAACATTAAAAAATAAATAAATAGATAAATAAATAAATAGTCTTTTTAGACTCTATTTCATGTATCTGTTCTGATCTTTATTATTTCCTTCCTTCTACTGATTTGTTTGTTCTTTTTTTAGTTATTTTTTTATTTCCTTTCGGTGTAGAGTTAGATTGTTTATTGGAAATTTTTCTTGTTTCTTGAGGTGGGCTTATCCCATAGTTTTTTAACTACTGTATTTCCATTTTCATTTGTCTCTAGATAATTTTTTATTTCTCCTTTGATTTTTTTTTCATTGACCCAATGGGTCCTCAGTAGCGTGTTTCATATTTGTGATCTTTTGTTTTCTTCCTATAACTGATTTCTAGGTTCATGCTGTTGTGTTAAAAAAAAAAAAAAAAGATGCTTGACATGATTTCACTCTGCTTAAACTTATTTACACTTCGTTTTGTGGTTTAGTATGTGATCTATCATGGAGAATATTCCATGTACACTAGAGAAGAGTGTGGACTCTGCTTTTGGATGAGTTGTTCTTTCTCTATCTATTAGGTCCATTTGGTCTAATATGTCATTTAAGGTGGATGTTTCCTTATTGACTTCCTGTCTGGATGATCTATCTATTGATGTAAGTTGGGTGTTAAAGTCCTCTGCTATTATTGCTACCGGTTTTTGCCTTTAGGTATGTTAAGATCTGCTTTATATATTTGGATGTTCCTATATGGGTGCATATATATATTTGAAATTGTTATATCCTCTTGTTGGATTGTCCCCTTTATTTTTTTGTAATGTCCTTCCTTGTCTTATGACTGTCTTTGTTTTAAAGTCTATTTTGTCTTGGAGCACCTGGGTGGCTCAGTCCGTTAAGCATCCAACTCTTGAGTTCGGCGCAGGTCATGATCTCATGGTTTGTGAGATCAAACCTCGTGCTTACAGCACAGAGCCTGCCTGGGGTTCTCTCTCTCCATCTCTCTCTGCCCCTTCCCTGCTCCCATGCCCCGCCCCCCTCTCTGTCAAAATAAATAAATAAACTTTAAATAAATAAAGTCTATCTTGTCTGATATAAGTATTTCCTCTGCCCTGTCTTCCAGATTGCTGATCCGTTTTCCTACTTCATCTATTCTGCTATTGAACCATTCTGGTGTATTTTTCAGTCCAGCCACTGTACTCTCCAGCTCTGTGACCTCTGTTTGGCATTTTATTATGGTTTCCTTTTCTATTTCTATTTCATATCTTCTATTTCTTTGCTGAAGTTTGGTTCTGTTCATCTATTCTTCTCCCAAATTCGATGAGCATCTTTATGCCCATTTCTTTGAGCTCTTCATCAGGTAGACTACTTATCTCTGTTTCACTAAGGTCTTTTTTTCTAAAGTTTGGTCTTGTTCTTTCATTTGGAACATATTCCTCTGTCTCCTCACTTTGCTTGACTTTTTGTGTTTGTTTCTACGTATTAGGAAAACTACTGTCTCTCCCAGTATTAAAGGAGTGACTCTGTGTAGGATATGAAACTTATCATTCAACCTTGCCCTAGCTTTTGCTTGTCTCTCAAGCCTTTGTGATGGTCTACGTAGTCTGGCTTGTTCTTAATAGGTTCCACTTACTGACAGTGTGTCGACGACTGACAGTGTTCCAAAGGGAGGGGTTCGGACTGCCTAATCTCGGTCTAATTGTAAGTCACCTCTTCAAACAGCAGTACTTAAAGTATGTAAATATACACAGTCATATGGGTCCACAGCCATCAATCCTGCTGGCTTCCAGACCCAGAGATCTGGAAGTGTCCCCTGGGTGATAGTTGCAAAAAGGGTGGCCTTAAATATGTGTATAAGCTCCTTTCTGGGAGGTACCAGTGAGCCGTGTCCTGTCCAGGGAAGGGGGCTAATATGATGGCTCCCTGCCCAGGTTTCCTAGTGGTGCCTCTGTAGTGGCAAACTTGAAGCCTGCCCCTGAAGGGGAAGCTCCAGGACAAGAAAACAGGTCTTTTCCTGGTAAAGACTGGGGATATGTTAGAGTCTGCTGTTTGCGCCGTGCCCTGGGCACGGTAGCCTGCCAAAGACTATCTCTCCAATTGTTTCAGACCCAGGCGCTCCAGGGGCATCCTCCGTGTGGCCTGTGGGCATCTTCCCGCTGTGGCTGGGTGTACCATAACTACAGCCTGTGGGGGGTTGGGGGTTCGGCTGGCCACGCTGGGGCAGGCAGGTTGTGGGGGTGGGGTGGTCCCACCAGAGCTGGCGGGTGAGACAGGGGTGCGAAAAATGGCCCCTGTCAGCACAGGCTCCAACAAGGCAGAAAGAGAACCCCAAACTAGCACCTCCCAGTGCCTCCATCCCCAGGAAAGTCCCAACTGGTCCCTGCCCCTCCAGCAGATGCTTTAACATTAACAAATGGGTCTCCTCATATGGCTCAGGCCTTCCAAACTGTTACTTCTGTGCCGGGTCCCAGGTTGAGTGGGTCTGTGTGCAGGCACTTTAAGAGTGGATTTTCCTGGGGCGCCTGGGTGGCGCAGTCGGTTAAGCGTCCGACTTCAGCCAGGTCACGATCTCGCGGTCCGTGAGTTCGAGCCCCGCGTCGGGCTCTGGGCTGATGGCTCAGAGCCTGGAGCCTGTTTCCGATTCTGTGTCTCCCTCTCTCTCTGCCCCTCCCCCGTTCATGCTCTGTCTCTCTCTGTCCCAAAAATAAATAAATGTTGAAAAAAAAATTAAAAAAAAAAAAAAGAGTGGATTTTCCTGAGAGCCCTGTGATTCTCCTGATAGCCCTGCTGGTTTTCAAGGCTAGACGCTTTGGGGGGCTCATCTGCGTGTGCACTTCCCAAGGGTTGGCATGTTGATATGGGGCGTAAGCCCACTGCTCCTCAGGAACAAACACCATATTATGAGATCCTTCTCAACCGTGGGTCACCACGCCTGGGGTGTGGTTTCTTGCCAGACCACCCCCCCCCCCACGCCCTACCCATCTCAGTGTGAACCTTCTGTCCTTGGCCGTGGTGGCACTGATCAACTAGATTTTAGATCATTTTCAGAAGGAGTTGTTCCATATGTAGCTGGAGATTTGTCGTGTTCATAGGAGGAGACGGGTTCAGGATGTTTCCATGCCACAATCGTGAGGGAGGGGGGAAGATTTTACACTACACTGCTCTTTGCCCTTTGATTAGGGAACTGCCGTTAAGAAGTGAAAAAGAAGATAGGAATTGTAACTGATGACTGATCGCGCCATCGCAAACCATCTGGGAGCATTCTTCTAACGTGTCTCAAGCGTCAGTAGTTACCAAATCAGTGTCCCTCTCCCTCTTCTGTCTCCACTGAGATAGAGCAAAAGGGCAGAAATGTTAAATCTTGGTGTCTTAAGACTAAATCTCCACACCACATGGATTTTTCTTATAGCCCCATTTACTTCTTAAGAGGCCAGTCCTCATTTGGAGCACTCTTTCCTCCCAGAATACTCTGGGAAACCTCTGGTGCCGGGAAAAGAAACCCAGCCTAATGGTCACCACCTCAACATTCCAGCTTTAGTGTTTTGGGTTTGGGTCTCCGACCAAATGAATCTGCCTTCCTATTGACGCACCCCCAGAAGGCCCCCGCAGAGACAATAAGAGCGGGCATTCTGGGATCAAATGAGATCATGTATTGCAATTTGTCCCAGAAGTATAAAATACCTTACAAAGTAATTGATTTCTGTAACGGACACACAGATTCCTCTAGGTAACGCTCAAGGTAGGCTAGCTAGCCCGTATTCACGTGAGAGGCATTTCAGATCAAACCAGGGAAGAATTTAGGTGAACGCGTATGTACTTAGGTCCTCCTAATCCACATTCTTGTTACAAACTCACAAAAAATAGAAGACCAGCTCGTTACTGCTCGAACGACATTGGCATCACCCTGGGTCTTGTTATATACATGGAGAATTACGGTCCCCACTGCAGACCTACTACGTTAAAGTCTCAGGAGTACTGCGGAGCCTAGTAGATATCTTTAGAGGCGATCCGCTGTGCTGCTCCTTAAACTTTAATGTGTACACGAGCTACCTGGGCACTTGTGAAAATTCAGTTAGTGATTTCCCAATAGGTCTGGGGTAGGGACTGGTGGTATCTCTCACGGGGGCACTATTAAATATTCAAGAAGGTCTGCGTGAAAGCACCTTCAAGTTGCTGCCTCTCTGAGAAGTACCTTTTTTAAAAAAAATGTTTACTTTTGAGAGAGAGAGAGCATGAGTGTGGTACGCGCGGAGAGGCGGGGAGGCAGGGGGGACAGAGGATCCAAAGTGAGCTCCATGCCGAGAGTCCGATGTGAGGCTCGAACTCACAAACCGCGAGATCATGACCTGAGCTGATGGACAGCGCTCAACCGACTGAGCCACCCAGGCGCCCCTGAGAAGTATGTTTTCTTAAACCCCGGAATAAACTTGCTGTTGGGATGTGCTTGAGAGAAAATACCCAGGAGATCTTCCAATGACCATTCTTTATTTTTAAATTTTTTTAAACATTTATTTATTTTTGAGAGACAGAGAGACATAGAGCATGAGTGGGGCAGAAGCAGCGAGAGAGGGAGACACAGAATCTGAAGCAGGCTCCGGGCTCTGAGCTGTCAGCACAGAGCCCGACACGGGGCTCGAACTCACTCACGGCAAGATCATGATCTAAGCCGAAGTCGGACTCTTAACCGACTGAGCCACCCAGGCACCCCAATGACCATTCTGCATGACCAAATTTCAAGTGACAAATAGGCAGATAGGTGTAATTTGGGGTACCTTTAAAATACCTCACGTAAAATGCAAATCAAAACCACCATGATATCACCTTACATCTGTCAGAGTGGCTAAAATCAAAAAGAGAAGAAATAACTAGTGTTGGCGAGGATGTGGAGGAAAAGAACAGTCGTACGCCGTTGGTGGGAATGTAAATTGGTACAGCCACTGGGGAAAATGATACAGAGGGTCCTCAAAAAGTTAAAAATAGAGATACCTTATGATCCAATAACTCCACTACTGGGTATCTCCCTATCCCCAAAACAAAAACACTAATTTGAAAAGATACATGCACCCTTATGTTTATTGCAGTATTATTTACAATAGTCAAGATATGGAAGCAACCTAAGTGTCCACTGATAGATAGAAGATGTGATATATATGGAATATGGAATATGGAACGGAATATTACACGGTCGTAAAAAGATGAGATCTTGCCATTTGTGACAACGCCGATGGACCTAGAGGATACTGTGCTAAGTGTAATAAGTCAGACTAAGAAAGACAAATACCATATGAGTTCACTTGTCTGTGGAATCTAAACAAGAAAACAAATGGATAAGCGAACAACAACCAGAAAAAGCAGAATCAGATCTGTCAACACAGACAGCAAACCGATGGCTGCCAGAAGGGAGGGGGTAGGCGGATGGGCACGATGGGGGGAAGGGGAGTGGGAGGTACAGGTTTCCCGCTATGGAATAAGGAAGTCGTGGGGATGACAGTCATGGGGACTATCAGCATAGTCGATGATATTGTAACAGAATCGTCTAGTGAGATGGTAGCTGCACTTGTGGTGAGCAGAGCACCACGTATGGGGTTGTCGATCACTGTGTCGTACGCCTGAAACTAGCATAACATTGTGTGTCAACCACACAATGGGGTGGGGGGGGGCGGGGGCGGAATCTGCTTCGGCTGCTTAGGCAGAGACCAAAGTGTAATTAACTGACGGACCACTGGCTGGAGCTCAAACCCTTAACATTGTCATGATTTTTAGAATAGTCTCACCTTGCACTTTTAATCTCCTTTATCATAAACGCTCTTGGAAGAGTTCCAAAGGTGTTGAAGAACACCGGATACTGAGGAAAACCATAATATGCTATGTGGATGAAACGCTGACCACAGGAGCAATTTGAGACCTAACGTTTCAAAGTTTAGAACTTGGTGTTGTCTTCGCCCAGGGTGGCCACACTGTCACTCTGGGTAGATCAGAGGCCAAGAGCAAAAGAAGCCCTCGCTATAACACAAAATGTCCTGTGAGAAACAAGAAAAGCCTGATGACTCGGCTCACGTTTTATCAGTGTCCCATAACTAAGGCTCATCAACTTTCCTCATCGTCTCCATACAAACCAAGCAGTCTTCAGCCAGTGACATCAAATCATGGAGTGGAGAGATTTTTGCCGGCTCCCAGAGCAACACAAATACACGTCTAAGTAGCCAGTGTAAGCACATAGCTAAAGATTTACTGTGCCGTTCTAAACTTATATACCACAGCCCACAGTGGAAGGAGACAAACCAAAGCCTCTAAAATTAGCTGTCACAGAGATCCAAGACGATAGATCACCATTTTGAATGCTAGTTAATGACACTTCCCCCAAATTAAAGATGTCCGTAGGCTTTACAAAACTGTGATTTCTGCAAACGGGTGTGAGGTCTCTTGAATACACTCAAATCCATTGAAGGGTATACTTTATTTACTTTTTAAAAATGCTTATGTATTCATTTCGAGAGAAAGCGTGCAAGCAAAGGAGGCCAGAGAGAGGGAGAGAGAGAATCCCAAGCAGGCTCCCCGCTGTCAGCGCCGAACCTGACTCGGGGCTGGAACTCACGGACCGCGAGATCATGACGTGAGCTGAAATCAGGAGTCTGCCGCTTAACGGACTGAGCCACCGAGGTGCCCCAAATGGTATCCTTTAAATAGGCAAATTACACGATACGTGAATTATTTCTCAATAAAGCTTTTATTTATAAAATATTGTTCAAACATCTTCAATGATTCATCTATATACACAGAGCCACAATTTCAACATTTCTAAAGAAGATGATTTTTCCTAAGCCATACTGGGAAGGTAAGTCAGGATAAAAAATATCATGCCTTATCCCTTATTTCAGAGATAGTTAAAATATGTTGAAATTAACTATGAGAAAACTCATTGAAATATAAATTCTGCATAAGAATAGATCCCCGAAGATTTAGAGCCCCCCAAATAAGTCACAAGGTTTGAAGCAGTTCAGCTGAAACTAACCCATAAATCAGTTTTTAGTCAGAATTTTGCAAGTTATTTTTAGAGATCATAGACTATTAAAGTTTACGGGGACCTTCAAGAAAGTCTGAGCCAATCCTCTCATTTTCCAATGAGAAAACTGAGGGGAGAAGAAAACGAAGTGAATCATTAAAAGAGACACATAAATTTGGGGCGCCTGGGTGGTTCTGTGGGTTAAGCTACAACTTTGGCTCAGGTCGTGATCTTGCAGTTCGTGAGTTCGAGCCCCGCATCAGGCTCTGTGCTGACAGCTCAGAGCCTGGAGCCTGCTTTGGATTCTGTGTCTCCCTCTCTCTTGGCCCCTCCTCTGCTCACGCTCTGTCTCTCTCTCTCTCAAAATAAGTAAACATTAAAAAAAACTAAAAAAAATGTAAGGGGTCTCTGGACGGCTCAGTTGGGTAAGCATCTGACTTCAGCTCAGGTCACGATCTCACTGTTCATGAGTTCAAGCCCCACGTCCGGCTCTGTGCTGACGGCTCGGAGCCTGGAGCGTGCTTCAGATACTGTGTCTCCCTCTCTCTCTGCCCCTCCCCTGCTCATGCTCTGTCTCTATCTCTCTCAAAATAAATAAACATTAAAAAAAATTAAAAAGAGAGAGAGAGAGAGAGACATAAATTCATTACAGAATAATACTAGAACATGGGCTTCGTGACTTTGATCTGAGGCTCCTGCTAAGGAGTCGAGTCCCAGCAACAGAGAACATGGAAGCTTCCGGTATACCACAGACATGAAATCAACCCAAAGATCAAGTTTCTGCCATGGCTCCAATCTTATCTCATGTCACTGTTCTCTTGCTCACAATTCCCCAGACTCTTTGGCCTCCATTCTGTTCCTCTTACAAACCACAGGACATTTTTTCATTTGCTGTTCCCTCTATCTAGAGGGAGTCTATGTCTATGCGTTTCTTTGTTTATTTCATGGTTTTATTTAAATTCTATTTAGTTAACATACAGAATGATATTAGTTTCAGGAGTAGAATTTAGTGTTTCATCATTTACATGTAACACCCGGGGCTCATCCCAACAAATGTCCTCCCCGATGCCCATCCCCCATTTAGCCCATCCCTCCACCCACCCCCCTTCCAGTAACCCTGTTTGCTCTCTATAGTCAAGAGTCTGTTTTTTTTTTTTTTTTTAATTTTTTTTTTCAACGTTTATTTATTTTTGGGACAGAGAGAGACAGAGCATGAACGGGGGAGGGGCAGAGAGAGAGGGAGACACAGAATCGGAAACAGGCTCCAGGCTCTGAGCCATCAGCGCAGAGCCTGACGCGGGGCTCGAACTCACGGACCGCGAGATCGTGACCTGGCTGAAGTCGGACGCCTAACCGACTGCGCCACCCAGGCGCCCCAAGAGTCTGTTTTTATGGTTTACCTCTCTCTCTTTGCCACCCACACGCTCATCTGTTTTGTTTCTTAAATTCCACATGTGAGTGAAATCATACGGTATTTGTCTTTCTCTGACTGACTTATTTCCCTTATCAGAGTATACTCTAGTTCCATCCATGTTGTTGCAAATGACAAGATTTCAGTATTTTTCATGGCTGAGTAATATTCCAGTGTGTGTGTGTGTGTGTGTGTGTGTGTGTACCACAACTTCTTCATGCATTCATCAGTTGATAGACGTTTGGGCTCTTTCCATAATTTTGTTATTACTGATAAGGCTGCTATAAACATTGGGGTGCATGTGCCCCTTTGAATCCGTATTTTTGTATCTTTTAGGTAAATACCTAGTAGTGCCATTGCTGGGTCACAGGGTAGTTCTATTTTTAACTTTTTGAGGAACCTCCATACTGTTTTCCAGAGTGGCTGCACCAGTTTGCACTCCCACCAACAGTGTAAGCGGGTTCCCCTCTCTCCACATCCTCGCCAACACCTGTTGTTTCCTGTGTTGTTAATTTTAGCCGTTCTGACAGGCGTGAGGTGATATCTCATTGTAGTTTTGACTTGTATTTCCCTGATGATGAGCAACGTTGGGCGTCTTCTCATATGTCTGTTAGCCATCTGGATGTCTTGGGAAAGTGTCTATTCGTGTCTTCTGCCCATTTCTTCACTGGATTATTTGTTTTTCATGGGTGTTGAGTTTGCTCAGTTCTTTATAAATTTTGGATACGAACCCTTTATCCGATATGCCATTTGCAAATATCTTCTCCCATTCTGAAGACTGCCTTTTAGTTTTGTTGACTGTTTCCTATGCTGTGCAGAAGCTTTTTATCTTGATGAAGTCCCAATGGCTTTTGTTTCCCTTGCCTCCGGAGACGTGTCTAGTATGAAGTGGTTACGGCCAAGGTCAAAGAGGTGGCTGCCTGGGTTCTCCTCTAGGATTTTAGAATGCTCTTTCTTCACATGAATCTTTGCATTACTGGCTCTTACCTATCCCGTAGAGCAAGCATTGGCCTATTTCCTTTCGTGGCTCTTATCAGAATTGTTAGGTTACATTTGTTTGTTCTTTTTTTTTTTTAAATTAATGTAGCTTTCTCGTGCCAGACGATAGCTTTATCAGAGCAGAGTTCCCGGCGCAAAATAGCTGCTTAATATATACAGGTCAAAGGAACAAATAAATTTCTGAACTACTTCCTGAGCATGCTCCTTATTGCCTGATGTCTGAATTCTGAAATGCCCTATTTTCGTCTCCCAGGAGCCAGAAATAGCCGAGCCAGAACTCGAGTCATGAATGCTAGAGCTACATCAGGTTGCCCTACGTGAAGTGTCCCAGAATAAAAGATCCAGAGAGGTAAGCTGAAAGCCCCTCCAGAATCAAGCCGGATGCACAGTGGTTGGTCCAAGGTGACAAATCCAAAGGTCAGTAGCTGCATCAAAAAAGGAGAAACAAAATCGTGCATCAGTAATAGTGCCGTCGGATCGGAACGGCAGGTAAACCCAGAGAGATGCATTGTAGGTCCTATGTAGATGCTGAACATGGGCTTTAACCTTATTGGTCTGAGAGCATATGGTGTGTCAGTGAACATGACTCAATTAAAGCTGCAGGATCAGGAAGGAGGTGCTGGGGTGGCTCAGTCAGTTAAGTGTCAGACTCTTGATGATGGCTCACGTCGTGATCTCATGGTTTGTGAGTTTGAGCCCCACAACGGGCTCTGGGGAGCCCGCTTGGGATTCTGTCTCCCTTTCTCTGTGCCACTCCCCTGCTTTCTCTCTCTCTCTCTCTCTCATAAACAAACAATCAAACAAACAAACAAACAAGCAAACTTTTCTTTTTAAAAAAAGCTACAGGGTGGGGCGCCTGGGTGGCTCAGTCGGTTGAGCGACCGACTTCAGCTCAGGTCATGATCTCACAGTTCGTGGGTTCGAACCTCATGTCAGGCTCTGTGCTGACAGCTTGGAGCCTGGAGCCTGCTTTGGATTCTCTCTCTCTCTCTCTCTCTCTCTCTGCCCCTCCCCTGCTCATGCTCTGTCTCTCAAAAATGAATAAAGTTTTTTAAAAAAATGTTTTTTAAACCTACAGGGTCAAGGCTTAAATGAACCATAACTTTAAAAGGTTAATTCCGGCTCCCCGTCCCCAATCCCCACAATGACTTGGTGGTGCTTCCATTAAAATTAAGGACACCCATTGGGGTCACTTTACCTTCTGCAGCAGTTTCATTATAAAAGTGACGTGAAGTGCGATACCTTATTTTATTCATCACTGCCTGTGGCACTGTGCTATGCACATATTAGATGCTGAATAAATATTTGCCAATTGAATAAACAATTGAATGAATGGAGTGTAGTTCATCAGGGGCGATCGAGGCAGTACGCTAAAATGTGCATGGGGGCGATACAAATTCTAAAGTGACTCAGTCGTTGGAGAAATTTTTCCTTCTTTAAAGGTCAAGTTATACTCTGCAGTATATTCGGATGCTGCATGCGAGCTGTGACTCACTCCTTGGCCTGTGCCGTCTTTCGGTGTCTGCCCTCCTTTTCCATCTGAGACTGTTTCAATCTTTCTATCCAGTTTTCTAAGAGGGTGTGGGACTTCCTCACTCAAAAGTATGTTCCTTCCTGGAGAAGGCGTAGAGAACTATACATGAATTATCCAGAGACTTAACTAAGCTATAAAAGCAAACACTAGTTGTCTTTAAGCACGGGGAATACTAAATTTGAAATAACATAAAGCCCTTTCAAGGTCTGTGTGTGTTATAATGATGAATATTGTCTTCTCTCTCTCTCTCTCTCTTTCTCAGTCTCTGTCTTTCCCTTTCCTGAAGCTCTTAAACAGACATATCTAGCAAAAAATGAATGTTCCTTGGATGTAGCGATAGAGTTTGATCGCACCGGAAGAAATATGAAAATACAAATTTCAAGCTGTTTTCTTAAGATAGATCAGGTGTGATTCTCTTCTTTTCCTTTATCCAGACAAGTTTTTGGAATAAATTCGAAAGGACGGACAGTTTACACTGGGGACAGACAACTCAAATGACTCCGGCAGGCCTTAAGAACCATTAAAAGAACCAGTCCCCCAGTGAAAAATCAGGTAGGGGAGTAAGCTAGCATGTAAGAAAGGAGAAGGGAAGGTAATGTATATTTATTGAGCAGCCACTATGAGAAAGTTTCACCTGTATCATCTCAACCTTCACAAACACTCGGTGGCCATAGGAGCCACCATTATTACCAGAGAAATTCATCCAGGGCTTCAGTTTCCAACCAATGTATACTAACGAGCATGGGATTTACCTTCCCGCTTAAAACAACCACAAAAACAAAAACAGACAACATACACGAAGACACAGTTTTTAAGACCCTGGGTATTAGTCAATGAAGGACATTGATAACAGAGATGGAAACAAATAAGGTGAACCCTACGATAGTTCCAACTTACTATCTTTTTTTAAAATGTTTATTTATTCTTGAAAGAGAGATAGAGAGCATAAGCATGAGTGGGGTAGAGAGAGACGGAGACAAGAATCCGAAGCAGGTTCCAGGCTCCGAGCTGTCAGCATGGAGCCCGACGTGGGACTCTAACTCACCAACCATGGGATCTTGACCTGAGCCGAAGTTGGACGCTCAACCGAGTGAGCCACCCAGGTGCTCCCCAACTTACTATCTTAAGATATTTTTTTGAGCTGTCACATAGGGAGGGGGAATTGAGGCAAAGACAGTGGGGACACTAATGCAGCTAAAGTTTATAGGACAGATGACCAGAAAGGACAGAGCTTCCCAGAGAACCCTGGAGGCCTGCAGAAAATACCCCAAAGTATTCGGCAGGGTAGTTATTGATATACGCGTGTGAGGAAAATAACCACGGCTGGGAAAGAGCCAGCTGGAAAAAAAAAAAAGAGAAGAAACTGTTTGGTGCTCACACAGGGCTGGAAATAGTACCTGTCCCCACCATCCAGACTGGAAAAACTCATAATTCATGAGCACTGGGCAGAGTACACAGAAGGGTCATTCCTCAATAGTGGGAAATAAGTCACCCCAGACCGAACGCTGCTCCAGAACCACCTAACAAATCATTAAGCAAGACCCAAAAGGATAAAAATATTTCCAAGTAAATTAACTGCATCCTAGAACAAGGCTCAGGAATATTTATAGAAGTACCAAAATGTCTAGCCACCATCAAGGTAAAAATCACAATGTCTGGCAGGAAACATGACCCATAATGAGGAAAATAATTGATTGAAACTGACCCGGAATGGACCCATGTGGTTGAATCAGCAGAGAGAGACATGAAAACATTTTTATAACTCAATTAGGTATGTTCAAAAAGTTGAGTAGAGACACAGATGATATTTTTTAACAGATCCGCATCAAACTTCTAGAGATTAAAAACTCCGATGTGTGAACTGAAACGTACACTGGATCGGGTTAGCAAGGTTGTACATTGCAGAAGAAGGATCAGTGAATTAAAGACATAGTGATGAAAACTATCCAATAGGAAACACAAACAACAAAAACAAGAAAAAAACAAAGAAACGGCGCTATGGGACACCTTAATTGGCCTGATGCACCTGTTTGAAGTCACAAAAAGAGGGGGGAGAGATGAGTGGCAGAAAAAATACTTCAAGACAGAAAAATGGGCTGAAAAAATTCCAGATTTTATGAAAACTACAAATACGCCAGTACACGAAATCCGCTCAACTCTAAGCACAAGAAACACGAAGAAAACGACATCAAGGCACATTATGATCAAACTGCCTAAGACCAACTGATGAAGAGAAACCTCTTCAAAGCAGCCCGAGAAAAAGCACTTGTTACATACAGAGTAACAAAGGTAACCACGACAGCAGATTTCTCATGGGAGACAAAACAAAAAAGCAATTGTGTAGCAATGTCTTCAAAGTATTGAAAGAAAAAAAAAAAATCTGTCCACCTAGAATTCTACACCTGGCCAAAATATCTTTGAAAAGGGAAGACAAATAAACACCCTTTCAGACATTCAAAAGCTGAAATGACTCATCACCAGGAGCCCCTCACTACAAGAAGTGTTAAAGGACCTCTTTTGGGCTCAAGATAATTGACTGTTTAAGCAAAATTAACAACAATGTATTGAAGGCTTTAAAACATAGATAACTGGGGGGGGGGGGGGTTGGCGCCTGGGTGGTTCAGTCGTTTGGGCATCTGACTTCAGCTCAGGTCATGAATTCTCTTTCGTGAGTTCGAGCCCCGCGTCGGGCTCTGTGCGGACAGCTCAGAGCCTGGACCCTGCTTCGGATTCTGTGTCTCCCTCTCTCTCTGTCCCTCCCCTGCTCATGCTCTGTCTCTCTCACTTTCAAAAATGAATAAATGTTTAAAAAAATTAAAAAAAACATAGATAACAGTAAAATACATAGCACCAATAACAAAAAGGCCAGAAGAGGTGAAATGGAGGTATACTATTGTAAGATTGTTATAAATACATTATTAACATACTAATTAATAATTAATACTCACTGTTAATATACTAATTTTAAATAGTAAAACAGTAAATAAACAAAATTTGTAAAATAGTATGTAACAGTATAAAATTCGAGAAGGCAGACTGTGGTAAGTCAAAGATGTAAGCCAAACATCCTAACACAACCACTAAAATAACAAAACAAAGAGTTAATAAGCCAAAGAGAGAGAGAGAGAGAGAGAGAGAGAAATGAATCCTAAAAAAGTATTCACCTGATCAAAAGATAAAGGCAGAAAAGGAAAGAAAAGGGAAGAACAGACAGAACAAATAGAAACCAAGATGATAGACTTAAATGGGACCGTATCGATAATCACATGAAATGTAAATAATCTAACGTTCCGCTTTAAGGGCACACATCATCAGATTGGATTCAAAGGCAAGATTCCCCCTATATGCTGCTTACAAGAAATACACCTGAAATGTAAAAACACAAACAGGTTAAAGGGATCGAAGAAATAGTCCACGCTAACACTGTTCAAAAGAAAACTGCAGTGGCTGTATTACTATTAGACAAAATAGATTACAGAACAAAGAACTCCATTGATTTGCTTAAGGTCACATACCTTACAATATTCTACCCGGGATTCAAGCCCTGATCTGTCCAATTTCAGAGACTGCTCTTAGCATCCTCACTTTATACCAGGACGCTTATTGTTAACTGTTTCTCGACAACTTGTGGCTCAACGCTCTCAAGAAAAGAATCACACACACACACACACACACACAGGTCCAAAGAACACCCAGTGAGGGGTCGGAGGAAAGACTTCCTTCCTAATTCGTACTGCCGCTGAGTACCTGTGCAAGCACCAGCCCCTTATTTAACCTCTTTGGGCCACGGCGACCTTTCCCATCACATCAGGATCTTGGATCATATCTTTTGCAAGGACACGTGGGTAGCCATCGCCACAGCCAGAATTTGACCCTGGTCTAAGACCTTCCTTCCAACAGCGCGGGGCTTAGCACCAGATATCAACAAGAAAGACACCATGCAGGAGACTGTACTACCTAAGAGGTTCGTAGGAATTCGGAATACTGGGCAGCGGGGTGGGAGCCAGCGAGGCACTAGAAGGAGGCAGGGGTCTGGAGATGTAATTGGAAAAGGCATAGTTGATGTTCTTGGAAAGGGTCCTGCTAAGGTTGTACTGGGGCAGCGCTCAATTCTGCTGTACAGCAGGGCCTTCTCCAGCCGGGACGATGACGCATTTGAAGTTCATTTCCTGACTCCGAGCCAGTCTCAGACTTGGATCAATGATCTCCCAACCGCCTTCAGTCCCAACGGTCTTGAAATCTGTCACTGCATCTGACTTGGGCCAGCTGAGTGTTTTCTGGATCTGTGTAAGGCAGACGCTCAGGCACATTCATTCAATGGAATATGTTTGCCTTCAGCGCCGACACGGAGATAGCATTTTCAAGGTTTTTCCACAGAGAGGGCTGTTCAAGCATAATATTTTGAAAAATCGTTCGTCCTGCCTGGTGGATTCGAGTTTCTGTTCCAGGGACCATTTTTTTTTTATTATCTGTAGTGCTGTGAACAATCCACAATACGCCTCTGTAAGGCAAGTCTTACCTCTGTCTATGGCTAGCTTCTCAAAGGTATCTATTGTTACGTGTTCCTGCTCCTGGACTTCTCATCTTCCAGCTCTCATGGGCAAAATAAAAGGCAGCCTAATCTATTGTTTTTACCGGGTATAACCGGGTGATAGGGAGGAGAAGAAATGGAGTGTTCACTGAGCCACAGCTCCAAACCCTATTAACCCGGAATAACAGCCCGGCAAGGAACCTCAGAGGTTACCTGGTCCAACTCTCTTCATTTTATAGATGAAAGCCTAGACAGAGGACTTGCCCAGAGTCACACAGTGAGTTTGTAGTCGAGCTAGGGCTAGAATTGGGAGCTCACAGGCCAACCCTAAGAGACTCTTAAATACAGAAAACAAACTGAGGGCTGCTGGATGGGAGGTGGGGGGGGGGATGGGCTAACTGGGTGACGGGCATTAGGGAGGACACTTTTGGGGATGAGCACTGGGTTCATATGTAAGAGGTGAATCACTGGGTTCTACTCATGAAGCCAAGACTACACTGTACGTTAACTTGAATTCAAATATTTTTTAAAAGTACACACTGATTTTCTGCAGTTCACCCTCACAAGTGATTTCAGCACCATGCCTTTCAAAACAAAAATCACTTTCCATATTTCACACTCAATGTACCCACTCCCCAAAAGAATGGGCAAAATTGATTAGGAAAAGTATGCAGAAGAACAGTCCTCTTTTGTGATTTTTAGGCTTTGGATAACTACACACGCACGTCTACATATACTTGTGTGTGTGGGTGTGTGTGTGTGTGTGTGTGTGCATCTCATGTTAAGTGAGAAATAAGAAACCAAATGAGGTCTACAGAACAGGGCCATTTATATAAATTTAAAAATACAGGGGTGCCGGGGCAGCTCAGTCGGTTAAGCGTCCAACTGTCGATCTCAGCTGAAGTCTTGATCTCGGGGTCGTGAGTTCAAGCCTCGCATGCAGCCTACTTAAAAAAAAAAAAATACATGCGCATAAAGTACGATGTGGCATTTTATAAAAACAAATAAGATGATACACACCAAATGCATTAGAATGGCTGTCTGTGGTAAGGGAAGGATAACAGAAGTGGAAAGCGGAGGGAAAAATAAAGTACATACATGCATACATACAAGAGCAGGGACGTTCAGGGCTAGGGGCGCTGGTGTGCAGTCAATGAGGTAGAGGGTGAAGTCAACCTTCAGACTTGGAAGTCTAACGAAACACAACCTCTTTCTGACTCTCACTCTGGGAAAGAGATCCAGTGAGGAATATTTGACTGTTCATTTTGTAGAAAGCAGATGACAAGCTTTAGAGACAAAATTGAAATGCTTATAGTGAGTAGGTGTATTTGAATCGTTCTGGACCTATCAGTTGCCTAGATGATATATGAGTAAATTACATTCCACTTGAGTGTGACTCCGGTGTCGGCCACCAATACCCAAGCAAAGGATTGTTTTGTTAAAATTTAGAAAGTTAAAGCTTTAACCAGCTACATGTGTGTATTTAATTCTTTTTTTAAATTTTTTTAACGTTTTATTTTTATTTATTTTTGAGACAGAGAGAGACAGAGCATGAACGGGGGAGGGGCAGAGAGTGAGGGAGACACAGAATCCAAAACAGGCTCCAGGCTCCGAGCTGTCAGCACAGAGCCTGACGCGGGGCTCAAACTCACGGACCGCGAGATCACGACCTGAGCCGAAATCGGAAGCTTAACCGACTGAGCCACCCAGGTGCCCCTGTGTGTATTTGATTGGGGAAGGAGGTTAGAGGCTTTTCTTCATTTTGCCAGTTTCTGCTTTCACTAATTTTAGTCTAATTTGGTCATTTGGGTCATGGTTTTCATTTTTGTTGTTGTTGTTTCTTCCACTTGAGTGCTTGGCCACACTTCTGGTCCATATTGCATTAATAATGCGTTTCATTTTGAAGTTGTTAAATAGAGAACACGTTTCCATTACAAGAACATAATGGTGTAAACTTCCATTCTGGGTCTTGAAACATATCAGAAAGTGGAGGGTGGGAGGGAGGGGAAAGTGGGTGATGGGCATTGAGAAGGGCACCTGATGGGATGAGCACCGGGTGTTGTATGGAAGCCAATCTGACAATAAATTTCATATTAAAAAAAAGAAACATCAGAAAATGTCTCATCATACTTCGTTAAATAAAAAAGTAAGCATCTTCCCTATGAGAAGACGCATCAATGCATTTCTCACTCTTATTCTAATAAGCAATGCAGTCTTATTGGCTAGCATTTGACCTCTCGGTGGTTGGGAGAGGACAGAGTAGAAACAGGACAAGAAGGTGGGGGCCCACCCTAGCTACATTTGCTTTTTTAATTGGATTTCTTATGGGCTGTGAGACAAGAAAGTGCACAAGAAAAGGAAGGATACATTGTGGTATAGTAGTTGTTAAGCACTGGGGCTTTGATGTCAAAAACTCTGGACTGGATTCCAGCTCGTGTCGCTGCGTGATTCTGGGAAAGCTACCTAACCTCTCTGAGCCTCTGTACCAGTTAGATGAAGATAATAATTGTGCCTGAGGTTGCTATAGGGATGAGACGTTTACATAAAGCGCAATTCCTGATACATACTAAAGCACTCAATACATGATAGCTCTTGTAAATGTAAAAAATCTCTGCTATAAACCAACCAACAGGGTCCCAAAGTCAACCTTGTAAATTGTAGGGCTGCTTTATTATGAGGGTAAATGTAATGACTAGGTGATTTTATTTTATTTATTATTTTTAAGTTTTGAGAGAGAGAGAGAGAGAGCAAGAGCGGGGGAGAGGCAGAGAGGGAAGGAGAGAGAGAGAATCCCAGTCAGGCTCCAAACTGTCAGCGCAGAGCCCGATGCAGGGCTCGAGCTCATGAACCCGAGCGAGATCATGACCTGAGTTGAAATTGACAGTCCACGGGGCGCCTGGGTGGCGCAGTCGGTTAAGCGTCCGACTTCAGCCAGGTCACGATCTCGCGGTCCGTGAGTTCGAGCCCCGCGTCGGGCTCTGGGCGGATGGCTCAGGAGCCTGGAGCCTGTTTCCGATTCTGTGTCTCCCTCTCTCTCTGCCCCTCCCCCGTTCATGCTCTGGCTCTCTCTGTCCCAAAAATAAATAAACGTTGAAAAAAAAAATTAAAAAAAAAAAAAAAGAAATTGACAGTCCAGCACGTAACGGACCGAGCCACCCAGGAGTCCCACGAGGTGATTTTAGATGGCTGTCATAGGCCTCCATTTTCAGGAGTCCAGTTGCATTAGTAAAATTCATCTGGGTCCCAGGTAAAGCCTGGCAAGTCTTAGTGGTGATTGTCCACTCCGTTTCCATACCGTTACGCATCTCTCAGTGCTTCTATGCCCACCTCGGAAAGATAATGCACCCCTAATTGAAAATGGAGCAGGGACGGGTATGGAAGTCAATCACTGATTGAATTATATCCGTGGCTATCGTGAGCGTTTGCCATAGTAATAGAAAAAGTAAAATGTTTTCTATATTGTAACTATTTCATTTTCATATCGTGTGGGTAAATACTAAATTTTTTTCTGTGTATCTATACCTAGCTACCGTATCCATTTATGCCACTGTTGTGTTTGGCTTAGTGCTTCTAAGAGGGCCAGGACCTTTCTGTTACTTTTGATTTCTATAGCTCATCATAGGCCTTAAGTAATGGTGGCAATGCTTTTCGGTGCAGTCAGGAGGGCTATTAATAAATAAAATTGTTCCTTTCTCACCCTGGGGGTCAGAGGCTATAGCTTAAAAGATAGCTGTAGCTTTCTAATGTTTATAGGTTATTTGCAGTAAGACATCCTTATCCCCCAGCCACCGCACAAGATTTGTCAAGTTCGTTAAGACGTTTTTCATCGCCTTGGCTGGTCACCCGGGGTCAAAACAGAACAGAAACAAATTGACCCCATGCTGCAACAGGGAGACCCCTGTGGAGCTCCAGAGACAAGAAGAAGCCGCATATGCTGGGTCACATTTTAAAGGTAAGCTAACTAGATCTCAGTTGCTCCAAAGGTCTCCGTACAGACCAAAATGCCCTCCTACCAATGGGATCTCTCTAGGGCATCAGTGGAGCTCTCGTGCAACGACTACCAGCTCTTAGGTCGATTCAAACACACAGCAGTGTAACATCTTTGCATCTCAGGGACCGGCAGCACGTGCGGGCGCACACCAATGTGGCCGCTTTCGAGTTCAACTCATGCCGTTATTAGCAAATGATAAAGCACTGACACAGATGGGCGGCCCATTCGTCATGTTCCTCGGCGGCTTGTGTGAAAGTCTGCGACTTTACCACCCGCGTTAGCTGCTGCTCAGTCTCAATTCCTCTGTTACTTCCATCTCCTCCTTCTAAACTCAGCTTTGGAACTTGTCAGCATCTGAGGATCTGAGCTGAGACAGAGGGTTTCCATTTTACAACAGGGAGTTCAGAAGGCCGAGGTGTGGCCTCAAGGTGTGGAGGCACATTTTTGTCTCATGAGGCTGGTGGAAGCATTCCCCCTGACTTATGGACCCAACACATACGTTGCTTCTTTCTTATATGCTTTTGGGCTTATACGAAAAGAGATTTATTGGTTGCCTATGTAGTTTTAATGAGATGTGGGACTTTAAAAAGCACACACACACACACACACACACACACACAAGCTTATTTAGAATCCAACTATAATACCAGTTTGCTTTTTGGTTAAATGGACCCCTATTGATCATGTAGATGAGGATAAAGATATGCTTTCCTTTTTATCATTTGAAAGGCTTTCTCCCAACCAAAGTACTTACAAACTATCCACCAGAAGTAGTTATTGAGAGCTCTCTAGGTAGGCCAGTAATCTGCATGCAGTATTTCACTCACCTCCCGCATATTGCAACGGTGAGGAACAAAGCCCAGTTCTCTAGAACTCACAGTCCATAAACCCTAAACAAAGTCCCACAAGCCTATAACTTGGACACACACATACTGCCTACATCTGGTGCTTATTAATGCTTGGTGCTTGATTCATTGAAAAAGCTTCACCTACCCTTTCCCTCTCCCTCGGTCTCTCCCTCATTCCGCGTTGAATTAGTGATGCACGAATACATTTTTAGGCAATTTTGTGTAAAAAAAAAAAACATGTATAGCCTCTACGAATCCAAATCGAAATTACAATATTTAACATGGTGGGCGCTCCTCAATTGTCAACAATATATATGTAAACATATGCGTATCGACAATTTCATATTTCCTGTAAGCTCATAATATAAAGTCCTTCAACTTGATTCCTTGCTATAAACTGAGTATTGTCTCTGATCATGACTGGATGTACATTATTGGGGATGAAAAGCTGAAATAAGCAAAAGTGATGCTGTAATTCCCATCTGTAGCTATGAATTGGGAGGTTCGAGTGTAATTTTATTTCTGACAACAGGCATTCACATTGCAGTTACTCTGACAAGTTGAGCTGAAATACGGACAGGAGTCAAGGTCAGCAGGAAAAAAAAAATGGGTCTGGTATGCTGGTTGGCATTACCGAGAGGAAGAAAGGAAGGAAGGCAGGAAAGAGGGATGGAAAGAAGAGGAAAGGGAGGGAGGGAGGAAATTGTATATCATTCATTTGGCATTTATTATCGGTTGATTTATTTTAGTCAATTAGCTTTTCCTTTTTTTCTTGAGAATTTAATAGAATAGGTTAGTATTCTTTAAGAAATTCTTAAAGAAAAAAATCTTTAAGAAACACAGGAAACCTACGACCTACAATAGGAAATTACTAGCATTTTGCCATTTTGGCCTTATGTCTTTTAAATAAAAGAAATCAAACAATACAGGTGAAACTGAAGTACTCCTTGTCCCCATCCCCAATTCTGTTTTATTCCCTCCATCCACACATACACACTCTCTAGGGGCAGCCCACCTCATGACTTTAGTGGGCATCCTTCCTTTGTTATTTTGTTATAACACATTTACATGCCTATACGTGTACTTACAAAAAGTATAGAACATGTTCTTGGTTTTTTTTTCCAATATATGAAATTTATTGTCAAATTGGTTTCCATACAACACCCAGTGCTCATCCCAAAAGGTGCCCTCCTCCATACCCATCACCCATCCTCCCCTCCCTCCCACCCCCCTTACACCGGGGCGCCTGGGTGGCTCAGTCGGTTAAGCGTCCAACTTCCGCCCAGGTCATGATCTCGCGGTCCGTGAGTTCGAGCCCCGCCTCCAACTCTCTGCTGTCAGCGCAGAGCCTGCTTCGGACCCCTCTGTCTCCCTCTCTCCCTGCCCCTTCCCCCCACCGCGTGCACGCTGTCTCTCAAAAATAAAATATAAACATTTAAAAACAATAAACGCTTACATCGATGGCACGCACTACGTATTCTGCCACCTACTTCTCTCACACAAAGTGAGGAGGAACATCTAGACCTATCACGTATTCACTATTTGATGGTATTCTGTTGTTGGAAAAAAATAAACATGTTATAGTTTTCTTACATTTCATTTTCTCCTGGTGGCCATGCCGGCTGATTTTATTTTTCTGTATAGCTTGCAGCGATTGCCCTCCCCTAGAATGTAAGCTCCACGGGAACAGGGATTTTTGTCTGCTTTGTTCAGGGATAGAACCCCAGCGCATAAAACAGTGGCAGGTATATAGCGGGCATTCACTAAATATGACTGAACGACACGATGAACGTTATTGCACTTGCCTCCTTGAACTCACGGATGAGAGCCTATCTTTGGTATATACCTAGGTCCAATACACAACCTATGTATGCAATTTGAGTTGCATTCGGTACTGCTTCCTAATTACACTCCAAATAGGCTATGTTCCTTTACGCTTCCCCAAGTAGTCCTTGTGGCTCACATTCTTACCAGGCTTCGGCATTATCGGATATTTTCTGGATGTCCTTTTTGCAATACAGATGGATTCTATAAATAGTTGCTTAATGAGGTTTTAATTTGCATTTGTTCAGTTACCAGTGTGGTGGAGCGTATTTTTATTTTTATTGGCCAATTACATTTTCCTTTTCTTTCTTTCTTTTTTTTTTCCTTTTTTAAATTGCTTTTATTTATTTTTGAGAGACAGGGAGAGACAGAGTGTGAGCAGGGACGGGGCAGAGAGAGAGGGAGACACAGAATCCGTGCTGTCAGCACAGAGCCCAAGGCGGGGCTCGAACTCACGAACTGCAAGACCAGGACCTGAGCCAAAGTCGGACGCTTAACCGACTGGGCCACTCAGGTGTCCCCATTTTCTTTTTCTTAAATTAAAAATATTAAATTAAAATAAATTTTTCAGGGGCGCCTGGGTGGCTCAGTCAGCTAAGCGTCCGATTCTCGGTTTCAGCTCAGGTCACGATCTCACGGTTTGTGGGATTGAGCCCCGCATCGGGCTCTGTGCTGAAAATGTAGAGCCTGCTTGGGATTCTCTCTCTCTCTCTCTCTCTCTCTCTCTCTCTCTCTGTCTCTCTTTCCCTTTCTCTCTCAAGATAAATAAATTTAAAATTTTTTAATAAAAAATAAATTTTTCAGCTTTATCGAGATATTAGAGACATATCACAGAGGTAATGGAAGGTGTACAATGTGATGATTTGATACAGGTAGTTGTTGTGAAATGATTACCACAGTAGGGTTAATTAATACCTCCATCCTCTTACATAATTACCATTTTTTTTTTTTTTGCTGTAATAACATCTAAGATCTACTCTCAACAACTTTCAGGTACATAATACAGTACTGTTAACTATAGTCACCATGCTGTATATCAGATTCACAGAACTTACGCATCTTGTAATGGAAAGTTGGTACCCTTTGACCAATATCTCCCCCCTTCCCCCCCCCTCCCCCCCAGCCCCTGGTCACAACCATTCTACTCTGTATCGATGAGTTCAGCTTTTTTAGATTCCACACGTAAGTGAGATCACACAGGATTTGCCTTTCTCTGCCTGACTTATTTCACTTAGAATAAGGCTCTCAAGGCCCGTCCAAGGTGTCACAAATAGTAGGATTTCTTTCCTTTTTATAGGTGAATTGTATTCCACTGTGTGTGTACATGCGCGTATGTACGTGTGTGTGTGTGTGTGTGTGTGTGTGTGTGTATCACATTTTCTTTATCCACTTACCCAATGATGAACACTTGGGTTGTTTCCATGTCTTGACCACTGTAAATAATGTTGCAGTGAACATGGGGGCACAGATATCTATTCAGTACAGCGTTTTCATTTCCTTCACGTATATACCCAGAAGAAGGACTGCTAGATCATGTGGTAGTTCTATTTCTCATGTTTTGAGGAACCACCATATTGTTTTCCATTCCCACCAACACTATACGGAGGTTCTCTTATCGCCACAGCTTCATCAAAGCTTGTTATCTCTTCGTGATAAAAGCCATTCGAACAGGGGCGAGGTGAAATCTCGTTGTGGTTTTATTTTCCTGCTTGCCCATTTTAGAGCTGCTTTGTTCAGGCCTACGCAGAGAACTCGAGAGTTTCATCGTGATCGCTGTATTCAGAATTCATGCGATAAACTTTAACCTCAGCTCAACACGTGGAGTCCCGTGCCAACCCGAGCTTGTATTGTGATTCTCAGAACTAGGTGCGAATGGGGGGAGTCCTCTTAGAGTAAGGAGGCTCCCTTATGAGGTAAACATAGGGTGAGCCTACCTTTAGTAAGCCGAAATTTATGCTGCTCGGGCCTGAACAGCTATCACAGGTCCTCAGGTCATTATCTCACCTGGATCAGGTTTTAGAAAATTGTGAGGTTGCTCCCGATCTCTCCTAATGGAAAGGGGACAGATGGGACCAACACAGGCACACCGATAGAGATACAGGCAGACACTGACCCAGTCATTCTTCCATGTTTTCCACTGAAATAAAATCTTATCCATAGTCCAAGGTTATTTGGAACGCTGTCCTACTTCTCCCAACTACAAGTTTCTTCTGAACGCCCAAACACCTCTCTTTTCTTTGATTTATGACGGTGGATGGGCCCCCGACAAAATTCCAGCACAGGAAACATCATGGGCAAAGTCACAAGAGCCGACGTAAGCGTTGGATGGTGAGGAGATGAACAGACCATTTGGGCTGGAGCAGAGGCTTTCTGGCACGGAATTAGGGAGAATGTTCGCAAGGGATTCGGGTCAGCGTCTCCCCTAGAGCTTCGAACAAACCTTTGAAGACCAGTAGTTTTCCAACAATCAAAATTTAATGGGTAGTAGGTGCTCCAGGAAGAGGGAATAGCCAAGGCTTGTGGTTCAAAAACAAATGGGGCATAACTGAGGAAGAGCAAATAATCGTGTTCGGCTGGGGGTGGGGGGTGGGGGGCGGAAAGGCGCACCTGGAAAAGAGTAATAGAACATAAGCTCAGAGAATAGAGGGGGATTCTCTTGTGGAGATCTTTGAAAACGTGGCTGGGGATTTGGAGGCCAAATTAGGTGGAATCGTTTGGGGACACAGAAAGACACTGCCCCCGCCTTGTGCCCCCCCCCCCGCCTTGTGACCTGAAACATCAGTGGTGTCTGTGGCAACGGAAAAGGATAAACACTGTGAGCCTGACGTCATTAGACACATATTAACACTAAATCCAGGGAACACTCCTTGCAACTTAAACAAGGTGGTTTTATGACCAATAGGAGGAAATGTGTCTTAACACAGCAAGAAGTACACACGTGGGGCGTATTATTGCAGTGGGATATGCAAAGAAAAAGAAAATAGAGATTCAGGGGTTACGGGTTTGTAACAGGCAGCCAGCTTCTGAAGAAGTCATTGAGGGAGAGCCGAATGTACCACACCAAAATATACCACGTATGCATATTATTTTGAACTCAAGTTACTGGAGAAACAGATATTGGGGGAAGGACGCTCTGGCCCTCCTTTGTTCCCCTGAGAGCAGGAAATAAACATCTCCCGGCGAGAAGGTATTCTCCCGACACCAGGAGGGTGGAAGGCATCCTTATCGCCAGAGATAGGGAATTCAAGGCCCACAAGGCTGTGTAAACAAACCTTGTTGGTTCCTCGCTAATTACCTACCCCAAGCCCAAACTTGTGTCTTGTCAATTCTCCGCAAATTGGTTCTTTTCTAAAATGTGTAAAATCTGGCTCTTTCGGTCACTTCTTTGAGTCTTAGACTTTTATGGGCTCCCGTAGGCACAGCATTAATCTACTGGACCCGCCAAAGAACCTTGAACTCACTCGTCTGCGAGGCCAGCTTGAACGGCAGGCTTGCGGGGCCCATGCTTCTGTCCTACCCTACGGTTTTCCTCCTTGTGGCAAGTGACACAAAAGACAGGCACAAGGGAACACAATGACCCTCTCCGGGAGGAAAGGGAGCAGAAGGAAACAAGAGTCCTTGTGACGCATCTTTACCGAAGTCACTATACCCAAATATTTTCTCTGGCTAATCTAAGTTTATTTATTTTTTTAATGTTTTTTTTTTGAGAGAGAGAGAGAGAGAGAAAGACAGAGACAGAGCACGAGCAGGGGAGGGGCAGAAAGAGAGGGAGACACAGAATCCGAAGCAGGCTCCGGGCTCTGAGCTGTCCGCACAGAGCCCGACGCGGGGCTCGAACCCACAGACCGCGAGATCATGACCTGAGCCGAAGCCGGACGCCTAACCGACTGAGCCACCCACGGGTCCCATCTCGGGCTAATCTAAATTTACAAAAAGGAGAAAGTATGCTCACCACTCCTGCTTCCAACAGACGCTGCACGTAGAGACGTGAGAGACCGACGTGGTTAAGAATTTTTATCTTCTGTGTAGTTTATGTATACAATGGAATACTACTTGCCAATGAGAAAGAACGAAATCCTGCCATTTGCAACAATGTGGATGGAACTGGAGGGTATTGTGTTCAGTGAAATAAGTCAGTCAGAGAAGGACAGAGATCCCATGTTTTCACTCATATGTGGAACTTGAGAAACTTAACAGAAGACCATGGGGAAAAAATAGTTTCAAACAGAGAGGGAGGCAAACCATAAGAGACTCCTAAATACAGAGAACAAACTGAGGGTTGATTGGCAGGGGGGAGGGGGGAAATGGGTGATGGGCATTGAGGAGGGCGCTTGTTGGGATGAGCACTGGGTGTTGTACGTAAGCAATGAATCGCCGGAATCTACTCCCAATGCTGGCACGAAAACTGTGAAAGAGAAAAACTTTTCCCTTCTTTGCTTCTAGGTTCATTGGCCTTAAGTCCTCTCTTAATAGTATAAAAGAATAGAAAATAGACTCAGAACAAAAACCAAAGCCCACGTGGAACATAGATCCCCCTCCTTAAATCCAGGCCCATTTCCTCCGTAAATTCCCATGGCTCCCAAACTCCTCGACCTTCCCCAGAAAATTTCCTTGAACACCCAGCTGCCGGCTTTAGCTTCCCTCTCCCTCCAAGATTTGCGGGGGTTCACTTCAATTTACTCTTACAAGATTTACTCCAGCCTCATCTCCAGGCCCAGAGGGTACCGGCTACTCGCGTAAATGCTGAAAGCCAGGGATTAAATTTAGCGGAAGCACCCAGGACTGACTGTAACGCTTGGTCAACTTCGGGTCTTCCAATGCAATGTCCTTTAGGGATGAATCTCGGACCCCCCCCCCCCCCGCCCACCACAGAGCATTCATGGTCCCTGGACACCAACAGGTCTTTGCAATTATAAAAGCCTTTGACCTCCACATGGGGAAGATCCTACCACACTTAGAGAGAAATTAGAAAGATCGGTGGCCACTCACATCCCAATTTACGGGGACTTTAGCTGACTGCTGAGTGACATTCTTCCCAACCCATGATTATACTATAGCTAACAGACAAGGCAGATATCTCCCTAGGAAAAAAAAAAATAAAAAACAAGGGGTGCCTGAGTGGCTCAGTCAGTTAAGCGTTTGACTCTTGATTTCGGCTCAGGTCATGATCTCACGGTTCACGTGCCCAAACCCCACTCCGGGCTCTGCCCTGGCAGTGCCGAGCCTGCTTGGGATTCTTTGTCTCTCCCTCTCTCTCTGCCCCTCCCCCGCTTGCTCTGTACCTCTCCCTCAAAACAAATCTTTTCATTTCTACCCGAGCAGCACATTTTCTCCCCAACATAAAAGGCAAATTCAAAATCGTGCGCTCGGGTGGACCCGTAAGCCTCTAAGCATTACAATGGAACCGGCTACCCAGTGCTTTGAAGATGGTTTACAGGAGTGCAAGAAAAACAAAAAGAAAAACGAGTTCAAATCAACAACCCTTGATGTGCAGCTGGAAACTGTAGAGAAACACGAACATAACTGCTAGAGCAACTGAAAGTCCACTCAGCCCCTTTCTTATTTGCCTGCAGACCTTTAACAGATGTCGTAAAACTCAGGACATTTGCAGCACAATATTGTTCTGCACTTAAGACACGGAAAAATGTACACGGTAGTTGCCTTAAACTTCTGATAGTAGGCAGGTATGCCCCAAAACTCCAAGGAAAGACTTTTCTTCTTTTTCCGTAACTTGAAGATGTAAATCTTACCATGTCTTTAAATGTAAACACCCCAGGAATGAAAACTAAAACACTGCCCACTGTCACCTGAAACTGAAGGAAGGAAGAGGAGAAAGAGGCTTTTTAAAATGCAAACCACTGGGGCGCCCGGGTGGCTCAGTCTCTTAAACGTCCCTCCCTCCCTCCCCTCTGATGACTTCATCTGCTCAGGTCATGGTCTCCCCGGTCCGTGAGTTCAAGCCCCGCGTCGGGCTCTGTGCTGACAGCTCAGAGCCTGGAACCTGCTTCAGATTCTGTGTCTCCCTCTTTCTCTGCCTCTCCCCTTCTCATGCTGTCTCTCTCTGTCTCTCAAGAATAAATAAACGTTAAAAAAATTAAAATACAAACTACTACAAAGGCTCCCTTGCCCAAATCTAGTCTGAAGCCTCCACAAGGTTATTTGTTAAGGACAAATACGCATCTTAAAAGTCTTCTCCAAAAAGATGAGTAAAAATCTTTAACCATTCGAGCAGGTGACTGTAACTTGTTCCATCTGCCAGAGACAATAATTTATAAAGTAGTAAGTTTTATATTGTACCTGATTCATGGCTACAGGTTTTTTTTTTTTCAACGTTTATTTATTTTTGGGACAGAGAGAGACAGAGCATGAACGGGGGAGGGGCAGAGAGAGAGGGAGACACAGAATCGGAAACAGGCTCCAGGCTCCGAGCCATCAGCCCAGAGCCTGACGCGGGGCTCGAACTCCCGGACCGCGAGATCGTGACCTGGCTGAAGTCAGATGCTTAACCGACTGCGCCACCCAGGCGCCCCATGGCTACAGTTTTCAAATGGAACCTAGAGGGTCTGTTTGTGCAGATCGTTCATATCGAATGTATCAGGATATATATGATATTTTTCTACCTCCAGATGGTATTAACCAAAATTAATTTGTAAAGAGCTCTATGTAATTAGCTTAAAGGCAAATAAGTGCTTATTGAATCAAGTATTTCTTGGGGCGCCTGGGTAGCTCAGTCAGTTAAGCATCCAATTTGGCTCAGGTCGTGATCTCGTGGTTCATGAGTTCAAGCCCCACATCACTAACCCTAACCCTAACCCTGACCATACAGAGCCTGCTTGGGATTCTGTCTCCCTCTCTCTCTGGCCCTACCCCACTCTCCCTCTCTCTCCCTCTCTCAAAACAAATAAACTTTTATTTTTTTTTTTCAATGTTTATTTATTTTTGGGACAGAGAGAGACAGAGCATGAACGGGGGAGGGGCAGAGAGAGAGGGAGACACAGAATCGGAAACAGGCTCCAGGCTCTGAGCCATCAGCCCAGAGCCTGACGCGGGGCTCGAACTCACGGACCTCGAGATCGTGACCTGGCTGAAGTCGGACGCTTAACCGACTGCGCCACCCAGGCGCCCCAAAACAAATAAACTTTTTAAAAAAGGTATTTCTAAATCTCAGAGATACAAGAGAAACTAACCCAATGCTTTTTTTTTTAATTTCTGTGATCTAGAATCATTTTCAGTAAATAAAATCTAGTTTAAGTTTGTTGGTTTTAATGAATACAGTCATGTATTTAGAGTTACCAGCATTAAGTCAAATAAGGTCATGTTATCTCTGTTACAAAATCTGTCAGCTGGAAATGTAACAAAATAATGACTAACTGCTTTAATGTTTCATTAAATGTTCATGTGTGATCTAAGTATAATTGTTAAGAACAAGTGAATAAAAGAGACAGAAGTAGGATAGAGTCTTAGGTGAACTTTTTAGCAGTGATTGCTTTGTGATGTGTTTACTTAGTTTCCAAAATCTCTTTGGTGACATACATCCTTAGAGTTTTGCTAAGTTAAGTTAAATGATGGGAGTTCATTAAATTTCTAGGTCATTTTCAAATAAGATAAAATATAGAAACATTGATTATTGAACATATCCAATTTTGGCTTCTTCTGAGAGAGAAACTAAAGATATTTGAATCAGATATGACAGTAAACATATCTGGTGCTGCATTTAAAAAAATCATACTGTGAGAAAGCGTAAGCTTCTAGAAATTATGAAATATATTAATCACTTTGCCAGTCTAGAGAATGTTGGTATAAGAGACAGTTCACAATTAGTTTTTACCAGAAATTAAGTTTGCTAAGGGATAAAAATGCTAATGTAGTTAATTAAAACTACTAGAAATAAGGGAAACAATCCTGAATACAAATAAAGTAGGATGTAATTTTGGCAAAGAAATGGTATGAGGTACAGAGACGCATTTTTGTTAAGAGAAAAGAAAGTAAATTTTGCCCTGAAATGAAGCTGGTTATTTCAGAATGGAAAAAAAGAAAATAAAGGACAAACTCTGGACACAGAAATTGGGGGAGAGAGAAAGAGGGAATTTTACCTTGTGTAATCAAGCTGGCTAAAAGTGAACTTTTCATAACAGTTTTAAAAATAAGTTTAAAATTTTTTAAAATAATAATAAGCTTTAATATCAATAGTGTACTCATGTAAAACTGAAACTTAATTTTGTTCTTTTGATTAAAGGACAAAGTTTTTTTTTGGACTCTTTTATTGATCTGCTCCTGATAAGAGATTGCAAAAGACTTTTTTTTACCTTTTAAATAATCTACCTAGAAACAAAGATTCTGTGTTTTATCAAAATAATTTCCTGTGCTTCATGTTGTCTTTGTTAGCTCTTTGATTACTAAGGAAAACAGGGTGTTTTTTTTTTTTATTAAAAGAGATAAAGTCTTTTACAATTGCGTAACTTTCTGTATTTCCTGCAAAGTGTTTGTTAAACAAATGAGGATTATTTCACAGTGACCTATGATGCTAATAAAGTGTTTTAAAAACCTTTTTGATATTTTTGACAAACTTCTTACAATCAAATTCTAACTTTGGGGTTTTTCAGAGGGTCCTTGGACCATCTCAAAAGATTTGTTCTCTCCCTTTATAAAAAAGGACATTGAACTAAGTAGGCATATTTGATATGTTAAATTACATGGGAAGCCTTGCCAAGTAAGAAGTAATATTAAGCCTTCTTTATGTTGCATTTGTATAGGTGTATGTCATAAATGTTCCAGAAACTGAATGAAATTCTTAGAAATCGGATGTGCAGGTATAATGTTATCATTTGTAATTCTACTTATTATCTTGAAATGTGTGTCAGAGAAACAATTACAGTTTCTTGTCAGTCACACATGTCATTTACAGACGGTTTTTGTTTTATTTTGTTGCTTTCGCAAAAGTGACCCCACAAAACTGCTTTATTTTCAGAGAGATTAATGGAAAGGACTCTGAGAAGTACTCTAGAATCCAGGTTTCTGATAACTTGAAGGTCATCAAACTGAACTGGGTAAGAATTTCCAGAACTAATGGATTATGATTTTTATGAACTTTGGTTTGAAACACTGCTTTTTAAAAATGTTTGCTTTTCCGGATTAAGGAAAAAGTTTTCTCTTTTCTCTTCAACTGTCTATAATTTACAACAACTTGGTAAATTATACCTTTGGAAGAAGAATTGAAACCATTCATTTCTTCCCTATTGAAGCAATTACTTCTTTCCCTACCTCATGCCTCCAGAATTGGGAAACTCTTAGTGAGCATTGTTATTCTTACGGCAATGTAGTTATTTGCATAAATTCAGTGAGATTCTGTTCTCATAACGAGCACAATTGGAAACATTGGTTATCTTACTAAAGCTTTGACTGGAATGTCATATTTGAGAGAGATGCACCTAAACTCAGCTTTAAGGAACTAAGGTTGACTTTATGGGTCCAATAACGCCCCTTGGAAAAATCAGCCTAGTACCTTACTGATAAGTTTCCCAGGTGAGTAAGGAAGGTCACTTCCCAGCAGCCACAGGAACCTGAGGATACTTTAGGGGTCTCAAGAAGACAGGAACTGACCCAGATTTATAGGAATTGCAGTTGAAGTGTGAGGGTGAGTCCTTGGCTTGGCTTCCTAACCTTCAAGACGCTTTAAGAGCTCTATCTGAGATTCTTTATGAAAAGTTCCCACAGAGCAGGTTTAAAAGAGACTGCATAGTCAATCGCTATAATAACCAGACCAAGCTTATTAAAACCATACTGAATTTGAAGGGGCGCCTGGGTGGCGTAGTCGGTTAAGCGTCCGACTTCAGCCAGGTCACGATCTCGCGGTCCGGGAGTTCGAGCCCCGCGTCGGGCTCTGGGCTGATGGCTCAGAGCCTGGAGCCTGTTTCCGATTCTGTGTCTCCCTCTCTCTCTGCCCCTCCCCCGTTCATGCTCTGTCTCTCTCTGTCCCAAAAATAAATAAACGTTGAAAAAAAAAATTTAAAAAAAAACAAAAAACTATACTGAATTTGCAAACGAATTAGTCTTGCTGTGGTTATGGTTGATAGAAGTGGGGAACGATTTGGTTTTGTTTTCTACCATAAACTAACTGGATCCTGAGTTCTTTTAGTTCTTCTGATATTTCGCTGTAACTCCCCAGACTAATGTCTCCAATGTTCTCCCACTTCTCTGATTTGGAATCGTCGGGAACTAAAACTGCCCCTTTCCAGAAGCCATGCAAGCTAAAATGTGACAACGTGATATATACTTCAGAGAAACTAACACAATAGTCCATATGTGGACAATCTTCATGCCTGTTGCTACGTAGACACTCAGGAAGATCACCTGGGAAATTCACACCTCAAACCAGGAAAACCTGTCAGATTGCCACTTCCTGCCCTCAGTCCATTTAAAAATGCTTCTAGCCGGCCACCTAGTAGGAATCTCCTCGACCGGCTGCCTTCAGAACTCAGAAACTAGAATTATAGTCTGCTCCCATCATTAACCATTGTTTTTCTTTTGTTTCCATAGAAATGCCTCTTATTAAATGCCTGATTGTTTGCACACTACAGGCCTCGCTTGGGGATCCCACCTGCATTACCGCATCCTAAAATGAGACCAAATGGAACAAGAGACCAGCTCAATAATATGGAACAATCTACCAACTCAATTTCTGGATAGTGAAACTTCTTTGGGAAGTTTCAAAAGCTGGACCGAGGGACACTGGCAGATGCCACCCCAAAACACAACACTTTGGCATATCGATTATTTTGAATTACAGTTACTTGAGAAACACCCAGTACAAGAGAGATATTCTGATTCCCCTCTGTCCTCCTGAAAACAAGAAACAGATCTCCCTTGTGAATGTATCCTCCCTGTACCAGGAGGGTACAAGGCATCCTTATCACCAGAGATAAGGAATTCAAGGCAAAAAAGGCTGTATAAACAAACCTTGTTAATTCCTCACTAATTTACTACAACAAGCCAAAACTTATTTATCTTATCAATTCTTCACACGTTTATCGTTTCTTTGTCTAAAAGATATAAAAGGTGATTGCTGTGGTCACTTTTCTGAGCCTCGTATCTTAGGGCTCCCGTACGTACAAAAGCAAATTTGTTTTTCTCCTGTTGATCAGTTTTATGTCAACTTAATTATTAAGTTAGCACCTAGAAGGGGGGAAGGGAAAAGTTTTCCTCTCCTATAGCATAAGGCAGACAGTTATTATATGTTCCCACCAAATCCATGGCAACCTCAGGTAAATCCATGAACGAATGGGATATAAGGAGGCCTTGAGATGAGAAAGGGTTAAGAGGACCCGGAAGCAGATGAGAATCAAAAAATCAAGGAATAGATAGTTGCAACAGGGCACAGACAAGAATGGATCCAGAAATACGTTGTCACTAGAAGAGCAGGAAACTAGCTTCAGGAGAAGTCAAAGGAGAACAGCAATCAATCCAGCAAATCCCAACATTGACAACAGAATCAGTGGGAAATGTAGCAGGGAATCAGCAGGAGTTTTAAAAAAAAAAAAAAAAACCCACAGAAAATTTGAGGAAGTCACTTCATAGCGCTGTTTCCAGTGAGAGTCTTGAGACAAATAATATTCTAATTCTCTGACAGCTCGGAGCCTGGAGCCTGCTTCTGATTCTGTGTCTCCCTCTCTCTCTCTCTCTCTCTCTCTCTCTCTACCCCTCCCCTGCTCACGCTCTGTCACTCTCTCTCAAAAATAAATAATGAAAACATCTAAAAGTTTTGAATCAATAATAATAATACCGTAATTCTCCTCTTTCTTAGGCAAAGAATATAAAAACCTTTGAAAACGTGACTTGGTCACCAAGGGCAACATGTTTCTTCTACGGGGTGTGGGGAAGGAGAGAGGGCTAAGTCTCAGATATCTGTTCGCTTGCGAATGTAGATACATACACGAGCTGCTTTTGTCCTCCCTCGAAGACTGTCTTCCTGGATTAGCAGCCATCTGCCAGCTTCAAAGCAATGGTTCTGACATATACTGAGAAAGAACGGGTTAGCAGAAGGAGGATTAATCTGGAAGAGGTCTAGGAAAAGGAACCAAAAGAGGGATCTCCAACACCGTCCAATGCAGACACAGCCAGAACCAGAAGGCTCAAGGTTTTGGGTCCTTATTGTCGTCCCATCCCCGCCAAGGTGATAGAAGCACAGATTTCCAGTTAGGTGCTACAAAGCCATTAGGATCACTCAGCTAACCCTTCCTCCTCCTCTGTTGTTGCTCTCACTCTGATAAAAGCTACGTTATCAGAAGAGGCCTCGTCAAGCTATCTACCTAAATAGCAACTCTCCAAAAGGGTACTCTCTGTCCCTTGTGCTGCTTTATTTTTCTTTATAGTACTTTCTGTTGTCACTTGTTGACTCTCTCTAACTGCTAGAACGTAAGGTCTATCGGGGCAAGAATTCCTGTCTGTTTGTTCACTGTTAAATCTCAAGCACCTTGAACAGTGCCTCTAACGTTAAAAGATGCTTCATTAATATCTCTTGGGTGTATAAATGAATGAATGAATGAATGAATGTCATCAGGAGCCATAGGAAAGAGTGAAAATTATCTCACAGTTCTTAAAATCAGTGGCAGACTAGGAAAATAGAAGGTCTGTGGGTGGGCATATAGTGGCAACTCCTATGTCCTCCCGCTCTAAATCAGCAGATCTCAATCCTCTTTCTACCAGAATGCACTTGACAAATGAGCAATAGATCTCATGGGCAATACCCAGTTCCCTAACTGTTAGTTCATCCCTTTCTCACGTACTTCTCATCTACTCAAGAAAGTATATCAAGATACAAGTGACGGGGCGCAGCAAAAGAGACGATTAACAGAGTAAAAAGGAGACTTACAGAATGGGACAAAATATTTGCAAAGTATGTATCTGATGAGGAGCTGATATCCAGAACATATAAAGAACACCTACAACCCAACAACAACAACAATGAAATCCAGTTTAAAAATGGACAAAGGGGGGCACCTGGGTGGCTCAATCAGTTAAGCGTCCGGCTTCGGCTCAGGTCATGATCTCGCGGTTCATGAGTTTGAGCCCCGCGTCGGGCTCTCTGCTGTCAGCACAGAGCCTGCTTGGGATCCTTGGTCTCCCTCTCTCTCTTCCCCTCTCCTGCCCTCTCACTCTCTGTCAAAAATGAACACACATTAAAAAAATTTTAAATGGACAAATGACTTAAATAGACATTTCTCCAAAGAAAATATACAAATGTACAACAAGCATATGAAAAGAGCTCACCATCATTAATCATCAGGGGAGTGTCAATTAAGCCACAATGAGATATCATCTTAAACCCACTAAGATAGCTACTATTTTTTTTTAATTTTTAAAATTTTTTTAGCATTTATTTATTTTTAAGAGACAAAGTGAGACAGAGCATGAGTGGGGGAGGGGCAGAGTGAGAGGGAGACACAGAATCTGAAGCAGGTGCCAAGCTCTGAGCTGTCAGCCCAGAGCCTCACGAACCGTGAGATCATGGAGATCATGACCTGAGCCAAAGTCGGACGCTTAACCAACTGAGCCACCCAGGTGCCCCAGCTACTTTTTTTTTTTTTTTTTTTTTTTTTTTTAGAAATGAAAATAACAAGTGTTGGCAAGGATGTTGAGAACCTTACATGCTGTTGGTTGCATTGTACATTGGTGCAGCTGCTATGGAAAATCGTACGGAAGTTCATTTAAAAATTAGAAATAGAACTATCGTATGATCCAGAGATCCCATTTCTAGATATGTATCAAAAAAGAATTGAAGGGGCACCTGGGTGGCTCAGTCAGTTAAGCATCCAACTCTTGATCTCAGCTCAGGTCATGATCCCACAGTTTGCGGGATTGAGCCCCACATTGGGCTCTATGCTGACAGCACGGAACCTGCTTGGGATTCTCTCTCCCCCCATCTCTGGCCCTCCCCTGCTCTCTCTCTCTCTCAAAATAAATAAACAAACGTTTTTTTTAAAAAAGAACTGAAAACATGGTCTTTTCATCGCATCATTATTCATAGTAGAAGAAAAGTAGAAGTAAACCAAATGTCCATCAACAGAGGAATGGATAAGGAAAATGTAGTATATGTATACACTATGGAACAGTATTCAGCCTTACAAAAAGAAAGAAATCCTGTCATGGGGCGCCTGGGTGGCTCAGTCGGTTGGGCGTCCGACTTCGGCTCAGGTCATGATCTCGCGGTTTGTGAGTTCGAGCCCCGCGTCGGTCTCTGTGCTGACAGCTCGGAGCCTGGAGCCTGCTTCGGATTCTGCGTCTCCCTCTCTGTCTGCCCCTCCCCTGCTCATGCTCTGTGTCTCTCTGTCTCTCAATAATAAATAAATGTTAAAAAAAAATTTTTTTAAATGGTTAAGATGGTAAATTTTGGGTTACGTGTTTTCAGCACAACAACAAAAAAATACAAGTGAGGGAAAGGATGTTCTTACAGGAGCAGTTTTGAACCTGCTGTAAATTAGTTCTTAAGAAAATCATCGCCTATATGATCTCATGTATATGCGGGATGGGAAAAGTAAAGCAAACAAAAAGCAAGCTCATCGATACAGAGAACAGACTAGTAGTTGCCAGAAGGGGAAAGGGGGGTGAAGCGGGTGAAATAAGTCAAAAGGTGCAAGTGTCCAGTCATAAAACAAGTAAGTCAAAAGGATGTAACATACAGCATGGTGAGGACAGGTACAAACACTGTATTGAATATTTGAAAGTTGCTGAGAGAGTCCATCTTCAAAGTCTTTATCACACAGGAAAAAAAGGGGGAAAAATGCAACCACGTATGGTGACGGACATTAACCGGACTTGGGGTAATCATTTTGCAACATACGAATATGGAATCAGTATGTGGTACGCCTGAGGTTAATGCAATGTTCTATGTCAATTATACTGCAGTTAAAAGAGAGAAAGATAGGTCCACAGACCCCGTCCTACTCCCCGCCTTGGTAGACTCTGGCCCTATACTTTTGGGCCAAGAATCTCTAGCTGCTGACCCAGATCAGTAACATAAACTTCGGTTGAATTGAGAACGACATCCATGGAGAGCTTTCAGGAGATGGATTCTGAGGCCACTTTTCCTGTGAAAGGGAGGAAAAACCGTGAAACAGCAGAAGGTGGAAATAGTGGGAGTTCTCAAGCTCAAACCATAGAAAAACTTTCCATCATCCAGGGTTTTCTGTACCCAGTGCTTTGTGTGGAACGGATGCAGATGGTTTTAACCTATTCACGGCGATCTTTTCCAAAAACTTAATTCGCAAGAGAAAAAAAAAAAACACTCCCAAACTTCACAGATTTAACCAGATTTAGCAATAAGTGATTAGAGTTAATGTTCCACAGTGGTTTCTAACACCCGTGTATTACCTCTGCTCTAAAACACCCAACCAGCTTGGTCAGATGAGAGTTATATCCAATATCTCTGGAAACAGAGAAAACATCACCTGAGAATAAGATCGCAGCCATTCAGCATGTTTATCTTTGGGGTTTTATTATTATTATTATTATTAAATGTACAGAGTCACAAGTAGTATTTGGCACTAATTGTGTTTGGTTTGCAATTTTCTTTCCAGAGATAAAATCCCTAGAGGAATTGAATTTCTGACATTATAATAAAATGCCTTTACTAGGAACATTAGATGAGGTTTTTTTTTTTTTTTTTGGTGAGAATTTTTTTATTTGCCCTCTTAGAACTCATGGCATTTCACGATGAGTTTTATATGTATTTTTAAAAACCTCTTAAAGGCATATCTTGAGTTTGGGGGTTTAGCTTCGTGGAAGCAATGCTTCCCTTTTCCTGGATTAAAAGTGGAAACCTGTTCTTGGCAAGATTTCAGCATCTTTTCTCTATCCAACGGGAATTTTCAATAATGAAGTTTGAATGTGTAATGAGAGCCAATCACTCTCTGTTTCTCTAATCTGATTTGGCATAAGTACCATTACAGCTCATGGTGGATATGCTTCTGGAAAAGTGCACATAAGACTGACTAAGAATTCTGGAATATGTGGCTTACACACTGAGACGTGCTGTATTCTCGGATTTATGGGCTGACTTATTGTTTCGATATGCGCCTAAAGCTCCCTAACCAAGACTGCATCTGGGTAGAGACGCCAACAAATGGAAGAACATTCGGGCAGTAACTAGGCATTTTCACATTTGCTAAACAGGTCTCAAAGAGCCACTCATTCCTGCCAGCTATATTATAGGTTGGCCTCTCTGAGGCTAATTTGAGAATTAGTGTAGAAAGTCTTTTTTTTTTCCTGTTTTTAAATGTTTTATTTAGTTTTGAGAGAGACAGAGTGCAAGCAGGGGAGGGGCGGAGGGAGAGGGAGGGAGACACAGAATCCAAAGCAGGCTCCAGGCTCCGAGCCGTCAGCGGGGCTGGAACTCAAGGACCGCGAGATCATGACCTGAGCTGAAGTCGGATGCTTAACCGAGTCACCCAGGCGCCCTAGTGTAGAAAGTCTTAAGCTAGGCCCTTCGTGTTTAGGAAGCCCATTTAAATTTCCATAAGCACTCTGAAATGAGGCCAAAAAAACAAAAACAAAAAAAAAATTTAATTAGAAATAGTTTAATTAGATTTTATCAGACACTCACCACCACCAGAAATACACATGCCTCTCACTTGAGATAGAAGCTGTGACAACTCTGGTGGTGCAAAGTCCCCTGTTTGGTGTGAGAAGATTCTTAATGCACTGAGAGGCTGGGCGGTGTAATGACAGCAAGCATAGTCACGTGTCCTCATGGAGACTTGAGCCCCTTCCTGTGCGTGTCGCCATGGGAAATGTACATGACCTCTCTGAGCCACACCGTTTCCTCCCTCTAAAACTGGGAGGCAATACTCCGTCTCCAATAAAATTGTTCTAACGATTTCTAGTGTGGGACACCAAGCGCCCCAGGCAGTAGCTAACATATAGCAGAAGCTTAGTAACTGGTGCCCCTAACCCAGTTTGAAATGGCAGCGTGGCAAACGTTTGAGGAAGAAAACGAGAGGAGGGAAGAAATTGTTTTCCCTTGGCCAAACGCTTGGTCCGTGGTTTCAGATTAAACAGGCGGAGATAACTCTGGCTATTAAAATGCAATCTCTTTCCGTAATCGGTTAGAAACAAAAAAGTGTTTCCCTCCTTAGGCAAATACGAGGCTCTTATAAAAACTTTATTTTAGATCAACAGATGACTTGGCAGCACTGATTTCTTTGAAGTTCCGTCCAAATGAATTACCATCGGAGCAGCCTACATCACATGCTATGAGAAAACATACCCACCGAAACAATAAGAGGGGGTACTTTTCCATTTTGTAACACGTTTACGATTGACATTTTCACATATTCCCAGCTACTCTCCTTGCTTCAGTTTTTTGTTTGTTTTGTGTGAGGGAGAGGGTGCAAGTGAGCGAGGGGCAGACGGAGAGAGGGAGAGAGAGAAGCAGGGCTCATGTTCTACCCGAAGCGGGGCTCAAGTTCACCCCGAGCGGGGCTCAAGTTCACCCGACGTAGGACTCGAACTCGCAAACTGTGAGACCACGACCCGAGCCGAAGTCGGAGGCTTAACGACTGAGCCACCCAGGCGCCCTCCTCGCTTCAGGTTCAACCCTCCGTCGAAAGAAGATCGTGTGAACCATCCACAGCAGGCCTGCTTAGAGGAATGGTGCTGGAGTTTCAGTTGCAAAAGGCTGGAGTCAGATCAGGGTTATCTTGGCGACACCCAGGAGTAGAAGGAACCGTAGAGTGAGTATGAGTCAGACTTCTTCAAGAGCTCTGAGCCTGAGTCAGAGGCAGGCAAGATTGGTAAGTCCAGGCACTGAGAACGCGGGGAAATGCCAAGGATCAGCAGCCAGGAAAAGACTGAAATAAGATAGAAGTTCACGAGTGAATCGGAAAAAAAAAAAAAAAAAAAAAAAATCTGGCCATTATTGTAAAGAAATAAAACCTCTTTTAAAATGGGGATACTTGATGAGCGTTGCTGACTTAAAGATACAGCATTGGGGTAGACACCGTCAGAAAAGTTTCCACTCTAAGACACTAGAAGGACTTTGGCCACAACGCCCACCTAGCCACGTGGTTAGCTCACCTAGTTAAATTAGGCTAACATAGATTTGAATTTTTTTTGCTTAACCGATAAACCATTTTCTTACGTTGCTATTGATTGAGCACACGTCGTATGACAGGAAAGTGGTACCCCTTACCCCATTTGGTCCTTACAACAACCTGGGGTAGTTAGTATTATTCTCAGGAAAAGGAGGGTCAGAGAAGTTAACCCACTTGCCCAAGGTCAACGGGTACTAAGGGAGGAGCCGCGATTCGAGCCCAGGTTTGTCTGACTTCAGAACCCATGCTTTTAACTATTAGGTACAGTCAGTTTTTCTTTGATTCACAGGCTGAAAGCATAGCCCAGGGTGAGCTGGCTTACAAATATGTATCATTAGCCATAGCAGGATCTGAATGTGGGTGGCCCAGAGCAAATCCATCACCACCCAAGGGAAAAAACATAGCAATTAAGGCAAGGTCCTGATGATGGCCTTCTTGGGCACATGTCTTTTTGGCTGCCAAATTTCACAACACAAGGCCAACCCTAAATTGTCATTTAAAGATCTATTTAATTGGTAATTTGGAAGAGCAACCACCCAACATCCATTAAAAGCTGAGCGGAGAAAAACATATTTATTGAACTTTATGTGTATTTTTGTAAAGACACTGGACTTTCTGGCGTTTTTTTTTCTTCTTTTGTTTTAGTCTGTTTGTTTTCATTACTCGGTGTTCTCTTAAGCGTAGATTGGATAGATACCTCTCCCTGGTCTCACGATCAGGAATAGTGACCTTTTTTTTCCGGAAGCAGATTTTGTTTGTTTGTCTTGTTTTATTGCAAGTGGGTGATGGTGGGCATTTCAAATATCTCAGTGACTTTCAATCCTGATTACACAGTAGAACTACCCGGGAAGGTTTTTGTAAATACCGATATTTGGATCCAAGCCCCCGCTAAGAAAATTTTTGATATATTCTGCCTAATTTGGGCCTGGGAATCAACATGTTAGCTCTCCCCAGGTGATTCTAATGCAGAGCCAGAGTTGAGAACCACCGATGCGGCTGATCAAATTTAGACTTTCCTTCTTCGAAAAAATATTTCGAAGGCTTAAAGTCAGAGCTGTGGTCCACGCGTGGCCAGCAAGGACTCTGAGGGATGCGTTCTTTTTATTAAACTCATTCCTGGTTCTGTTTTATGTCTCACCCTTGTTTTCCCTTTTAGTTTCTCACCTACTAACTCGAGTTAGTTTCTTTAATGTCCCCAGAGTCTCTGTTTCAATGTAAACTATAAATTTCAGAATGTGTTAATGTATACAATCAAGCCATTGTATTGTAAATTCTGTTCCCAAGTTACTTTTTTATTGTCACATAACTGAAACATTAGTTTCAGGTATATGGCAGAGTGACGTGACATCGGTACACATTGTGAAGTAACACTGCAATAAGTCTCGTGACCGTCACCATAAAAAGTTAATACAATGTTATTAACTGTATTCCCCCTACTGTACATGACATGCCCATGGCTTATTTATTTTATAGGTGGAAGTTTGTGCTTTTTGATCCCCTTCACCCATCTCACCCCTCCCACCCCCTTCCCCTCGCAGCCACCAATCTGTTTGTATTTACGAGGTGGGGAGTTGGGGGGTTGTTTTGTTTTGTTTGATTGTTTCGTTTTTGTAGATTACACACATAAGTGAAACCATGCACTATTTGTCTCTGTCTGATTTCCTTCACTTAGCATAACGGCAGCAAACTCCGTCCATGTTGTTGCAGATAGTAAGATCTCATTATTTTCATGGTTAGGAAATATTCCATTGGATATATAGACCACATCTTCTTTATCCATCAATGGACGCTTAGATTGTTTCCATATCTTGACTATTGTAAATAATGCTGCAGTGAACATAGAGGTGCATATACCTTTTCAAATTAATGTTTTTGTTTTTTTCAGATAGACGTCCAGTAGGGGAATTGCTAGTCATATGGCAGTTCTATTTTTAATTTTTTGAGGACACTTCATACTCCATAGTGGGTGCACCAATTTATATTCCCATCAATAGTGTAAAAGGGGTTCCCGTTTCCCTAAAACCTCTCCAACACTTGTTATTTCTTGTCTTTTTGATAGCCATTCTGACAGGTGTGAGGTGATATCTCATTGTGGTTTTCATTTGCATTTCTCCGAAAATTAGTGATGTTGAACATTTTTTCATGTGTCTGCGTGCCTTATTTGGGAAAACGTCTATTCGGACGTTCTGCCCCTTTTTTAATTGGATTGTCAGAGGGTTTTGTTGGTTATTAAAATATCTTCACCCATTCATTTGTTGATGATTTCCTTCACGGTGCCTATTAGTTTGATGTAGTTCAGTGTGTTTATATTTGGTTTTGTTTTCCTTGACTCTGGAGTCAGATCCAAAAGAAACATCATGAAGACCTATGTCAATGAGCTTGCTGCCTATGTTTTCTTCTAGCCATTAATATGGCTCCAGGTCTTACGTTCAAGTCTTTAATCCATTTTGAGTTAATGTTTTTATATGGTGGAAGAAAGTGGTCCAGTTTCATTCTTTTGTGTGCTGCTGTCCAATTTTCCCAACACCATTTGTTGAAAAGACCATCCTTTTCCCATTGTATATCCTTGCCTCTTTTGTCATAAAATAATTGACCATGGATGCATGGGTTTCTTTCTGGGCTATTTACTGTGTTCTATTAATCTGTGTGTCTGTTTTTATGCCAATACCATACTGTTTTGATTGCTATAGCCTGTAACATAGTTTGAAATCAGGGAGTGTGACACCTCTGACTTTGTTCTTCAAGATTTTTTTGGGGTATTTGGGGTCTTTCATGGTTCCATACACATTTTAGAATTATTTACTCTAGTCCTGTGAAACATGTCATTGGAATTTTGATAGGGGCTACATTAAGTGTGTAGATTGCTTTGGGTAGAATGGACATTTTAACAATATTAATTCTTCCAATCCATGAGCATGGAACATATTTCCATTTATTTGTGTCTTCTTCCATTTCTTTCTTCAATCTCTTAAAGTTTTCAGTGTACAGGCTTTTCACCTCATTGTCTAAATTTATTCCTAGATATTTTATTCTTTTTGACTTAATTGTAAATGGGATTGTTATCTTAATTTCTCTTTCTGATAGCCCGTTATTAATGTATAAAAATGCAACAGATTTTTGTGTATTGATTTGTATCCTACAACCTTCCTGAATTTGTTTACGAGTTCCAACAGTTTTTTGTGTGGAGTCTTTAGGGTTTTCTATATGTAGTATCATGTGATCTGCAAATAGTGGCAGTTTCACTTCTTCCTTTCTCATTTGGAGGCCTTTTATTTTATTTTTTTTCTTGCCTAATTGCTGTGGCTACGACTTCCACTGCTATGTTGAACAGAAGTGGCAAGAGTGGATACCCTTGTCTTGTTCCTGATCATGGAGGAAAAGCTTTCAGCTTTTCAACATTGAGTACGATATTAGCTACAGGCTTGTTATATACACCCTAAATTATGTTGAGGTACGTTTCTCTATACCCACTTTGTTGAGAGTTTTTATCATACATGGGTACTGAATTTTGTCAAATCCTTTTTCTGCATCTGCGGAGGTGATCATATGATCTTTATTCTTTATTTTGTCGATAGGCTGTATCACACTGATCGACTCACAGATGCTGAACCATCTGTGCATCCCTGGAATACATCCCACTTGATCATGGTATATGGTTCTTTTAATATGTTGTTGAATTAAAGTTTGCTAATATTGTGCTGAGGATTTTTGCATCCATGTTCAGTAGGGATACTGGCATGTAATTTTCTTGTCTTGTCTTTCCTTTTTTTGTGTGCAGTATCCCTGTCTGTCTTTGGTATCAAGGTAATGCTGGTATTTGATGTCATGAGCTTGGACGCATTCTCTCCTACTCAAATTTTTTGAAAGAGACGGAGAAGGATAGGTATGAATTCTTTGAGCGTTTGGTAGAATTCACCAACAAAGCCACGCTGGTCTAGGACTTTTGTTTGTTGGGAGGTTTTTAACGACTGATTCAATCTCCTTACTAGTGATTGTTCTGTTCAGACTTTCTAGCTTTTCATGATTCAGTCTTGGCAGTATAAGTTTCTATGAGTTTATCCACTTCTTCTAGGTTGTCCAATTTGTTGGCATATAATTGTTCATAGTAGCCTCACGAACCTTTGTATTTCCGTGGTGTCACTTCCTCTCTTTCATTTCAAACCACAATGAAATATCACCTCACACCAGTCAGAATGGTTAGTATCAAAAAAACAAGACATAACGAGCGTTAGAGAGAGAATGTGGGGAAAAGGAACTCTCATGCACTGTTGGTAGAAACGTAGATTGGTGTAGCCCCTATGGAAAGCAGTATGGAGATTCCTCAAAATATTAAAAATAAAAGTACCATACAATCCAGTAATTCCATTGTTGAGTATTTACTGAAACAAAATAAGAACATTTCTGAATTTATTTAGTTCAGCCTCCTCTCTTTTGTTGATGGTAAGCCTAGCTAAAGATTTGCTAATTTTGTTTATGTTTTCAAAGAACCAGCTCCTAGTTTCATCGGTCTTTTCTATTGTCTTTTTAGTTTCTATTTCATCTATTTCTGCTCTGATATTATTTTTACCTCCAGTAACTTTGGGCTTCATTTGTTCTTTTTTTTTTTCCCTAGTTCCTTTAGGTGTGAAGTTAAATCGAGATTTCTCTTGTTTCTTGAGATTGGGCTATATTGCTATGAACTTCCATCTGAGAACCTCTTTAGTGCATCCCATAGATTTTCATATATTTCTGCTTTCATTTGTCTCTGAGTATTTTTTTTTTATTTCTCTACTAATTTATTCTAGCTTTTCGGTAACATTTCGGTTAGTCTCCACATATTTGTAGTTTTTCCTGTTTTCATCTTGTAATTGATTTCTAATTTCATTCCATTGTAATCAGAAAATATGCTTGATATCATTTCAATCTTCTTGAATTTATCAAGACTTGTTTGTGGCCTAACATGTGATCTATCCTGGAGAATGTTCCATGTGCACTTGAGCAGAATGTGTATTCTGCTGCTGTTGGATGGACTGTTCTGTGTATGTTTAAGTCCATTTTATAAGGTATAATTCAAATGCAAAGTTTTCTTATTGATTTTCTGTCTGAACGATCTACCCATTGATGTAAATGGAGTGCTAATGTCCCCTACTGTTATTGTATTTTTGTCAATTTCTCCCTTTAAGTCTGTTAATAGTTGCTTTATACATTTTGGTGATTCTGTGTTGAGTGCATATATTTTTATAAGTGCTCTATCTTCTGGTTGGATTGACACCTTTATCATTAGGTAGTGTTCCTCTTTGTCTTCTACTACAGTCTTTGTTTTAAAGTCTGTTTGGTCTGATATGACGATAGCTACAACAGCTTTCTTTCTGTTTCTGTTTCCTTGGAGTATCTTTTTCCATTCCTTCACTTTCAGTTTGTCTGTGTTCTTACTGCTGAAGTGAGTCTCTTGTAGGAAGTGTATAAATAAACGAGTTCCTTTTTTTTAAGCCCATTCAGTCACTCTGTCTTTGGACTGCAGAATTTAGTCCATTTACATTTGAAGTAATTATTTTTTTTTTAATTTTTTTTTCAACGTTTATTTATTTTTTGGGGGGACAGAGAGAGACAAAGCATGAACAGGGGAGGGGCAGAGAGAGAGGGAGACACAGAATCGGAAACAGGCTCCAGGCTCTGAGCCATCAGCCCAGAGCCTGATGCGGGGCTCGAACTCCCGGACCGCGAGATCGTGACCTGGCTGAAGTCGGACGCTTAACCGACTGCGCCACCCAGGCGCCCCTTGAAGTAATTATTGATAGGTATGTGCTTACTGATATTTTGTCAATGGTTTTCTGGCTGTTTTTATAGTTTTTTGTTCTTTCTGTCCTTTCTCATTTTCTTCTGTGTATCTACTATAAGTTTTTGTTTTGTGGTTAAAATGAGATACACATATATTATCCTATGTATACAGCAGTCTATTTTAAGTTAATAGCAATGTAAATTTGAACACATTCCCAAACTCTACAGTTTTAGTTCCCTCAGTCTTGCTTTCAGTGTCACACTTTACATCTTTTTTAAATGTATTCCTCAACAAATTCTTGTAATTTTAGTTAATTTTACTACTTTTGCCTTTTAGCCTTCGTAGTAGCTTTAAAGTGATTAATCCCCTACCTTTACTCTATATTTACTTATTCCAGTAAGATTTTCACTTTCATATGCTTTCTTTTTTATTAATTAGCGCCATTTCCCTTCAGCTTAAAGAAGTCCCTTAACATTTATTGTAAGGCAAGTTTAGTAGTCATGAACTTGTTTAGATTTTGTCTGGAACTCTCTCTCTCTCTCAATTCTGAATAATAACCTTGCTGAGGGGCGCCTGGGTGGCTCAGTCGGTTAAGCGTCCGTCCGACTTTGGCTCAGGTCATGGTCTCAGGGCTCATGAGTTCAAGCCCCATGCCAGGCTCTGTGCTGACAGCTCAGACAGAGCCTGGATCCTGCGTCGGATTCTGTGTCTCCCGCTCTCTCTGCCCCTCCCCCATGCTCTGTCTCTCTCTGTCTCTCAAAAATAAACATTTAAAAATTATAATAGTAATAATAACTTGCTGAGTAGAGGACTCTGGCTGGAAGTTTTTTCCGTCTAGCACTTTGAATATGTCATGCCACCCCTTTCTGGCCTGCAAAGGTTCTGCTGAGAAATCTGCTGATGGCCTTATGGGGGTTCCCTTGTACGTAATAAGTTGTTTTTCTCTTACTGCTTTTAAGATTCTCTCCTCATCTTTGACTTTTGGCGTTTTAATTGATGCATCTTGGTGTGGACCTCTTTGGGTTCATCTTATTCGGAATTCTGGGCTTTCTGTACCTGCATGTCTGTTTCCTTCTCTAGGTTAGGAAGTTTTCAGCCATTATTTCCTCAAATAAATTTTCTTCCCCTTTCTCTCTCTTCTCCTTCTGGGTCCCTTTAATGTGAGTATTACTCCATTGGATGTTATCTCATCGGTCCCTTAAGCTATCTTCCTTTTTTTTCCAGCTCTGTCTGGGTGTGTTCCATTGCTTTGTCTTCCAGCTCGCTGATGAGTTTCCCCTTCGTCCAGGAAGCTGTTGAACCCCCTCTAGTGCATTTTCCCATTCACTTACTGTATTCTTCAGCTCTGTGACTTCTCTTTGCTATTTTCTTACATTTTTTTATCTGCTGAAGTTCTCACTGTGTTCATCCATTCTTCTCCCAAGTTCGGTGAGCATCTTCATGACGCTTCGAACTCTATCTTGGGCGGATTATGTATCTCCATTTCATTAAGGTCTTTTTCTGAGGTTTCGTCTTGTTCGTTCGTTTGGAACTTCTTTCCCGGTTTCCTCATTTTGCTTGATGCTCTGCGTTTGTCTCCATGCATTAGGCGAAGCTCTTGTGTTGAAGGATTGGCGCTGTGTACGTTATTGTTCAGACTTGCCCTAGGTCCTGGTTGTCTCTTGAACCTTTGTGAGTGCCTAAATTGCCTGATTTCTTCTTGATATGTCCCTGTTGTTAAGGGCGTGTCCAGACCTGTCAGTGTTACCAGGGGAGGAATATCATTTAGCATGTAGTTTCTGGCCGATTGGAAGCCAGACCCTCAGGCTTTTAACGTACGCAAACACACAGTTCTGTGGGGCCACAATTTTAATCCCCGCATGCCTCCAGACCAGGAGATCTGGAGGCGGCCTTTGTACAACAGTTGCAAAAACTCGGGTTCCAGACAAGCGTATAAGTTCCTTTCTGGGAAGTCTATCAAGCTGTAGCAAGGCCATGGAAGTGCCCAAGGATAGTGTCTTCCTGCTTCCATTCCCTGATAGCACCTCTTTAATCTCTAGATGTGTGGGAAACCTGAAGCCTCTCCCTCAGACTGAAGCAACAGGTTAAGTAAATAGGGCCTTTTCACAAAAAGACTGGGGTTATGTTTCAGTCTGCTGTCTGTGCAGTGCCCTGGGGGTGCTGACCTGCCAAGAACTGTCTTTCCAATTGTTACATTCCCATGGGGTGATGTTTGCAAGTTATGAAAAATAGTTTAAGGAAGTGATCATGTTCACTCTCAGTTTCTGCAAAATTTTAAGGATGCAAAGATCCACCCCTCCCCTTTGCACTATTGGCGTTCGAGGTCATAAAAATCTAAATAAATCTGAATAGTAATGGCTCATTTCAGTACTGATTCATTTTTCTGTTCTATACTAACACATAAAGAGCCATGTCGATTGTCAAATAAGGCATGGTGTATTGGACTAAACATTGGATTCAAGAAGAAATCTGGGGTTATTGGACTGCCTCTGCTAACTACATAGCTCTGTGATCTTTGACAAGTTTTTTTTTTAATTTTTTAAAATGTTTTTATTTATTTTTGAGACAGAGCATGAGCAGGGGAGGGGCAGAGAGAGAGGGAGACACAGAATCTGAAGCAGGCTCCAGGCTCTGAGCTGTCAGCACAGCGCCTGACGCAGGGCTTGAACCCACAAACCGTGAGATCGTGACCTGAGCCAAAGTCGGACGCTCAACCGACTGAGCCACCCAGGCGCCCCTGATCTTTGACAAGTTAATGAACATCTCTGGATCTCTGGTGTGGGGGAGTTCACCTTCAAACGCACTCGGAAAGTGGTGAGAATCCGGATTAAATTTCTTTTCCCTCTACCAGCTCTAAAAATCTATGAGTATCAGAACTCATTTTGCCATCTTGGATGTTTGGCCTTGCTTCTCTAAATGACAATTAGTGGACTCTGATGATCTATAGTGACAACTTTGTAGCTACTACTCTTTTCCTACAATAACATACATGATGACATTTTTAAATACTTGGTAAAAATTCAAAGCAAGTGTGTATTGTACTGAACCGATAAATCATTCAGAAAAGAATTTAATATTAAAAAAGTGTATCAAAGTACTAAAAAGGCAAAAGGTATCGCTGAGATATACAGACATGGTAACAGAAGGAAGCAGTGAATACCTCTTACAGTTGGGGCAATGATTAAGCCAGGTGGCCTTGGTAAGGGATTTCTTGAAGAGAAAAATCCTCAGCAATGTTTTGAAAGGACAAGCCCTGGTCAGATAATAGGATAGGGTAATTATTTGAAACAAATTCATCCCTTCCTCTCCACCTTCATTGTAACCACCTTAGTTGAAGTCACTATCATTTCTTGCCTGCCCTAATTGAGTAGGCTCCTACCAGATATCCCTCTCTCTCTCTCTCTATATATATATATATATCCCTCTTTATATATATATATATATATCCCTCTTTATATATATATATATATATCCTTCTTTATATATATATATATATATATCCCTCTTTATATATATATCCCTCTTTATATATATATAAATATCCCTCTTTATATATATATATATCCCTCTTTATATATATATATATATCCCTCTTTATATATATATAAATATCTCTCTTTATATATATATATATATCCCTCTTTATATATATATATATCCCTCTTTATATATATATCCCTCTTTATATATATATAAATATCCCTCTTTATATATATATATATCCCTCTTTATATATATATATATATATATCCCTCTTTATATATATATCCCTCTTTATATATATATATCCCTCTTTATATATATATATATCCCTCTTTATATATATATATATCCCTCTTTATATATATATATATCCCTCTTTATATATATATCCCTCTTTATATATATATATATATATCCCTCTTTATATATATATATATCCCTCTTTATATATATATATATCCCTCTTTATATATATATATATATCCCTCTTTATATATATATCCCTCTTTATATATATATATATATGTCCTTCTTTATATATATATATCCCTCTCTATATATATATCCCTCTTTATATATATATATCCTTCTATATATATATATATATATATCCCTCTTGATATATATATCCCTCTTTATATATATATATATGTCCCTCTTTATATATATATATCCCTCTTTATATATATATATATATACATATATATATATCCCTCTTTATATATATAATGTTTTCTTTTTGACAGAGCACAAGCAGGGGAGGGACAGAGGGAGGGAGATAGAGGATCGGAAGCGGACTCTGTGCTGACATCAGGGACACCACCGTGGGGCTCAAACTCATGAACCACAAGATCGTGACCTGAGCCAAAGTCAGATGCTCAACCGACGGGGCCACCCAGGTGCCCGCCAAAATTATAGTTTTAAAAATAAGATATCAGAGGATGCCTGGCTGGCTCAGTCAGTGGAGAGTGCGACTTTTGATTAGGGGGGGTCATGAGTGTAAGCCCCACGTTGGGTGTGGAGATCACTAAATAAATAAATAAATCTTTAAAACAATAATGAAACAGCAGATTATGCAGCTTTGCTGCTCGAGACTTAAATGGCTTCCCTCTGCACTTGCCAAACAAAATCCAAATTCTTTTCCATGTCCTACAGGGACCTGCATGACCCCACTTGTGCCTACCTCTCCGGCCTTGATTCCACAGCCTGTTCTTCTCCCCTGATCTCTGCACTCCAACCTTATTGACCCTTTGGCTCCTCAGAGTTGCTATAATTCATTCTGCTACACAGTCTTTGCACGTGCTGCCCCTGCTTTATGGAATGATTCCCTTTCTTTCTTTTCTCTAGTTAACCCTCCCCCCATCCTTCCGATCTTAAGTTGAAGTCAGCTCCTCAGGAAAGCCTTCCCAAATGAGGCTGAGTCCCCCTCCTATGTGCTCTCAGGACAACAAAGCACTCTTTCCTCATAGCATATGCACTGCCGTTTATAACTGTTCACCTTGTTCGACTAAATCTGTCTCTCTCATTAGACAGCAACTTCTTTGAAGGCTGAACCGGATCCGGCTTCTTCGCTATTATATGCCCTGCATGTAACACAGAGTCGGCAATGAACGTATATTCGGCATGTTTTTGAATGACTAAATTAATGGATTGCCTTAAGGACAAGAGCTGGGTCTTATTCTCCAGTGCTCAGCACAGTGCCTGGCATTTAGTAGGTACTCAATAAATGTTCATTAGAACACCAATGGTCCTGAAACCAAAGGACGTTGAGTTATTTTCCTAGTTATGCAATTACCCGGCATCACCACCAAGGTGTTTCTAGAAGTCTATTGACTTTGTTGGGGAGAGTAAATGACTACTTAGCAGAACAGGTCTTATATGCAAATTGTGAAGTCTATGAATTGAGCAAGAAATTCTCATCTCTAAAAGCCTGCTCCAACATTCCCCTCCCCAGCCCGATGATGTGTTCTTCCAATCAGAAGCATGGAGATTGGGGCAACGGGGTGGCTCAGTCGGTTGAGCGTTGGACTTTGGCTCAGGTCATGATCTTGCAGTTCATGAGTTCCAGTCCTGCGTCAGGTTCTCTGCTATCAACGCAGAGCCCGCTTTGGATCCTCTGCCCGTCCCCCACCCCCCCCCCCCACCGCTCCTCCCTCTCTCACTCTCTCTGTCTCTCTCAAAATAAATAAATTTTAAGAAAAGAAGAATGGATATGCCATGCTACTTACTTATAAATTCCTCTTTATTCCTTTTTTCATTTAAAAGTCAGAAGGCTGAAATATGAGTTTATATCCATTTGTGAGATCGTATCATTGAATCCATTTGTCCAAGTGTAACTTCTCCCCAGGGTTCCTTGCAACACCTTCTTGGAGATACAAGGCTCTTTGTCAATTGAAAAAGAAAAGATGAAGACACTTTGGCATACCGGAATCGCCAGTCTGCTGAGATATCTTTATATGTAAACTCAATTACATTTGGATCGTTAAAAGCGAACATAACAACATTAATTCACAAGAGCGATAATACTCACCTTCCACTTAATGTTTACCCTACTTCAGGAACTGAGTTAAATAGTTTTGCCATAATCATCTCTAATTTTTACAACAATCTTAAGGGGCAGGTGTATTTATTTAGTTTCATGTTGACATATAGGAAACCTGAAGTTTAGAGATGTTGAAGTACTTTCTGAGTAACAATTTAAATTGGCTCTCTAGTTACAAACACAAAAACACACTGTTACTGCCAGTTGGTTTACTGGTCATGTGCTCATTTCTTGTTTAGTAATTTTGACTCCTGTCTCACCCTCCTCCCCTCCCAATCCATAAAACAGTGTTTATTTTTGCCTCTCATTGTCCCTGCTTTGGTAACCTACTTCCCATGTGAATGACTATATCAAAGAATTATTCTGAACCACTCAGAGACATGATCTCATCATGGATGGATTTTAATTTCATGTTTTTGTCCTGACAGGGCAGTAGATTATATGCAATATTCATGTCTCTTTCACAGTAAACACTTTGGAAAAGAGAGAGAATAGCGTGGCTCAATGAAAAGAGCTCATGTCTGGGATTCTGGTTCCCAGTGCTCCACAAACGAGGTGTATTATCTTAGGCAAACCACTTAACCTCCCAGCTTCTCAACTTCAGACTTGAAAAGTTGAATCTCTTCTAACTCTAAACTGCTCTGGGTGTGTGATTTTTCCTGTAACTGAAATCCACCTTTGAAATTCAATGAAAGAGATATAAAATAAAGTCATGATCATCTTATTCTGGGCACTGAACAAAACAAAAACAAAAAAAAGGTAGTGGTCCTTTTTCCACGGCCATCTGCACAGCTCATTGAAGGACTAGAATTCAGAAACAACATCTCGATATAATAATAATAATCCCTCCTCCTTCTTTCTAACCATGGCATGATGCACCCTAATTACTTGGTAAGCACAGAGGATGGGAGTCATATACAAGCACAGTGTTCAGTACATAGAAGTTTCTTAATAAATTTTGTGTATCAAATACAGGTTACTGCTGAACCCTCACTCCCGCTGGATCCAAAGGTCACGTCTTCCAAATTCAAATTTGGGTGCCCTTCCATGTTCATTCAAAGGGCCACAACCGACCCAAAACACTTCGTGATTCATTTGGCAATATCTCTATTCTACACAAAGGTTTATAAAGCCAAGATGCATGCATTTTGGAGTGATCTATCCTTAATAAACAAAATTAAAATGAGCCCGAGTAAACAAATATAATCTCCAGGAGAGCAAGGTCTATGTCTTTATTGTTCAACTGCACAGTGTCTGAAACACAGTAGATTATCGGTAAATATTTTTTGAGTGATTTTGTGCAGTATAGCTCTATCACCTGTCTCCTCATTGATCATCAAGACTGATTTGACAGGTGTAAGTAAGGTGAATATTAGAAGGAATCAAATAAGAGAAATACATTTCACTTTTAAAACCTGTACACTGACTTTCTATACCATAGAACAGAAACAGTGAACTTTTTCTATAAGGGGCCAGATAGTTAATAGTTTAAGCTTTGTAATTCACATGAGACACATATGTGGTTCGTAGGTCTGAGTGATGCAATTCTGCCATTGTACCCCTTAAACGGCCGTAGACAATAAATAATGAGTGGACATGCCTGTGTTCCAATAAAACTTTATTTGCCAAAACTGGAGGAAGTCTGTTGTTGGGCTCTAGGCAGTAGCTCGCTGATCCCCAATATGGAGGAATTTACAAAACAATGATAACTTTGTAGTCTAACTTCTTTCATCTAGGCTAGCAGTTCTCAATATTTTGGTCTCAGAACCTCTTCATAACTCTTAAAAATTATCGAGGACTCCAAAAAGCTTTTTTTGTTTATGAAGGTTATACCTAGCGATATTTACCATATTAGAAATTCAAATTGTGAAATTAAAAAAATATCTGTTTGTTTAAATGTTTATTTATTTAATTTTGAGAGAGAGAGAGAGAACACACACACACAAGCAGGGGAGAGCTAGAGAGAGGGGGCCAGGGACATGGAACCTGAAGCAGGCTCCAGGCTCGGAGGCGTCAGCACAGAGAGGGCTTGAACCCATGAACCGCAAGATCATGACCTGAGCCAAAGTCGGACGCTCAACCGACCGAGTCACCCAGGCGCTCCCCAAATATTTGTCTTTCAATTCACTTAAACCACAATAATAAACCGACTGTGTATTAACATAAATAACATTCTTGTGAGAAGTGACTATATTTTCAAAATAAAATCTAGTCAGAATGGCTTTGTTTTCACATTTTTGCAACTTTGTTACATTATAACTTAATAGAAGACGGTAGGATTTGCATATCTGCTTTTTGCATTCACCCAGTTGTTTGGCGAAATATATGAAGAACATCCAACCTAACACAGATGTGTATGTGGCAATGGAAAGACACTGCAGTTCCCCAGAATGGGACCCAGGTACCCCCAGGCCACAGTTTGAGAATGGGTGTTTCAAACCTATAAAGTAGCACATGGGAAAATAAGTACACAATCGTGTCTTAACCACAATCAAAAGTCTATTATTTCCTACCTCCTTCCTCACCTCTCGCTGGCCCCGCCACGACAGCACTAACATCGGCACACCTCGCTTATTGACATTACTTCAAGAGTTTTTACTCACAGCCCAGTTGGCCCGCTGAGATGACCTGGTAGAAAGGAACAGAGCTAGATCCCTAAACAAGACTCTAAACCAGTAGCAGCGAAGGCTTTTGATCAACACACAAGGATAGAAAAAGAGCTAAACAGTTAGCTAGAGATCAGAAAAGCCTGGAAAAGGAATGGAAAGCAAACCAGCGCCTATCGCCAGCACTGTGATTTGTTTTATAAATGTGAGCTCGGGGGCGCCCGGGTGGCTCAGTTGGTCAGGCGTCCAACTCCAGCTCAGGTCATGATCTTGCAGTTCATGGGTTCGAGCCCCGCGTCGGGCTCTGTGCTGACAGCTCAGAGCCTGGAGCCTGCTTCGGATTCTGTGTCTCCCTCTCTCTCTGCCCCTCCCCCACTTGCACTCTGTCTCTCTCCCCAAAATAAGTAAACATTAACAAAATCATAAATGTGAGCTCACAACAAGCACAAGAGAGAGGTATTATTATCCTAATTTTTTAGAGTCGGGAATGAACACTCAAAGAGGTCACCCACCTTGACCAAAGTTATACAGTCTTTAAAGGCAGAGTCCGTTTTCTTTCTTTCTATATGACATTGGTGCAAATATTCAGTCAATGTCTGAAAAACAGAAGAACCATGGCTTAGAAGTTAGGACGTTTGGAAACATTTGGAAGCTTACATGGTTTGGGAGGGGTGTCCTCTAACTGCCAAAATTTAACTGGCATCAGGAGGAATGGGCGAATTACATCAAGGTGCAAGCATTCACAACATGGGCCCTCCCCTGCACAATGAGGACATCGGATCGAATGATTACTCATATTTTCTTCCTATCCCTATCTAAGTTGGTAAGTCAGAAATCTGAGGTATATACATAAAACGTCTGGCCTGGAACTTTAGTAGAGCCCCTATCAGGGCCCAAGTCCACAGCTATAAACTACTAAATGGATAAAGTTGCTTAGAAAACGAGACAAAGGAGTGATCTCTTATTGAGTGCCTTGGATGTGCCAGGCACTACGCGGGGTACTGCTTTCTGCTGTTGATTTAGTAGGCAGAGAGAAATACGGCTGGAGATCCACTGGTATCCTAGCTTCCTGTTGGCAAGACTTCACTGAGCAAGCCCCTAGTAGGAGCCGAGAGTTGTGAACAGGTGCTGAGGAGGTTGAGAAGAGTAGAAACATCAAAAACAAAAGTGTGGGGCACCTGGGAGGCTCAGCCGGTTAAGCCTCCGGCTTAGGCTCAGGTCACGATCTCAGGGTTCATGAGTTCGAGCCCCGTGTCGGGCTGTCTGCTGTCAGCACAGACCCTGCTTCGGATCCTCTGTCCCCCCTTCTCTCTGCCCCTTTCCTGCTCGCGCCCACTCTCTCTTTCTCTCAACCATAAACAAACATTTTTAAAAAGTGTGATTAATAACTCCGTGTCTGCCGTTATGCTAATTACACATACCTCTGTGTACTTCAGAAAGAAACTTTGTAAATATCCATTACAGAAATGGACTAGAAATGGACTGTTTTATTGGCAGGTAATAAATACAATGAATCGAATGAATTGTGAGTAATGAGTTCAGTTCAGACAGGAGATAGGAAGAAAGAAAGGAAAAGCGTCAATAACTAGGGACACACCTCTGTTTGTAAAAGAGAACACATCCACTCAGAGTGTTGTGAACTAGCCTGCATTTGTAAGTCAGAGTAAATATGGGATATGTGCCTATAGGACTCATAAGAATTAACATATTTTCGCAGCGTTCAGGAAGGAGGGGAAAGAGTGCACTAGAATTCCGATGAAACTTCTCCAGGGGTCAAAGGTGAGGGTTGGGTGGTGTAATAGAAATTCAGAAAGTTACACTGTAGTCTTGCCTCTGTCTCCTAGAAGTTCCATGAAACTGAGAAAAATCACATCCCTCCTCTCTAAGCTTCAGTTCCCTCATCAATGAAATAATTGCACACAGAATTTTATTTCTATCATTCTGTGACAGTTTCTAAAAAGAGGCTAGATTTCATAAAATATGCCCTATACCTATAATGCATTGACTTGTACATATCATATATCATGGACTTTGAGAAGCCATTGATTCTAAGACATATTATTCTACGTGTCACTAAGGAAGGAAGGAAGGACACAGTCAATTATAATTACAAGGCACCATAGATTTTTAAGGTTCATCTTGATGTCAGAGCTTCTAAAATGTGAAAAAAAAATACATTTCAGAAATGATGAAATAGGGCAATTCATGCCAGGAAATTCTTAAATGGTAAGGGAACTAATTTCCTACCTGTAATTGTAAGATGATACGCTATGGCTGAAAACTATTTGGGCAAGAAAATGAAAGAGAATTGAACAGCTCCTAACGCTGTGGCTTGTGGGACAACGGTAAGGAAAGAGAGGAAAGAACAAATGAACAAGGCCCGGTGCTAGGTCATTTGCAAGCCTAATTTTGTCTGTCCCTATGAATAGCACTGAGACGTCAGTATTCTTAGGACACCCTCCGGTATTTTGGAAAAAGTGTGGGATTTCTATTCAGAGAGAGCTGGCTTCAAATCTAGGTGCTACCATTTGCTGAGTGATCCTGGATAAATCACTTAACCACTTGAATCCCAGTTTCCTTGTTTTACTAAGAGGAAATACGATCTCCCTTGCATGTGTACTCTAAGGATTAAAGACAATGCATGCAAAGCATTCAACAAATATTAGCTATTGTATGTTACGGATGAGAAAGAGGCAACAAGAGGTCAAACGACTGTGGGTGTATGGAAGATGACATTCTAGTAAGCGGAGGGAACGTCCACGGTCTGTCGGACTTTCCCCAGGTCGTGCTGTAAAGCTAGGAGACGCCAGCATGCCTAGCACGATAATATCGTGACCCGAGTCGCCCCAGGTTGACAGCGTTTGGGTGTTCTTGGCAAAAAAGAATTTTAAGCCCAGTGCAGAAAGAGATAATGGCCCGGATCTGGAGAGAAGCTAGGGGAGCGTTCAAGCAAAAGCATAGAGGCAGGCATTAGGCAAAGGCTTGTAAGTCCCAGCCAGGGTGGGAGGTTTCTGACCCTTTGCAATCACATCCAGTATATCTTGAGAGTCTTGCTTGAAGGAGTTACAAAAGCCGGCTGAAGTTGTCTCTTCTCTGAGCCTCGGTTTCTCTGCTGGCAAAATATGAGCGATCACACCCGCCCTTCCCTATTTCATGATATTTCACATACGCATCAAACGGGACAGATGAAGAAGCGCTACATGTAAACATCACGAATTATTATCAGGATGGCTTTTTAAAACTTGGACTATTGGGGCGCCTGGGTGGCTCAGTCGGTTGAGTGTCCAACTTCAGCTCGGGTCATGATCTCGCGGTCGGTGAGTTCGAGCCCCGGCCGCGTCGGGCTCTGTGCCGACAGCTCAGAGCTTGGAGCCTGCTTCCAATTCTGTCTCCCTGTCTCTCTCTGCCCCTCTCCCACTCACTCTCTGTCTGTCTCTCTCAAAAATAAAAATAAACATTAAAAAAATTTTATAATAAATAAATAAATAAAACATTAAAAAAAATTGTAATTGTACTATCTGCTCACATCGATTCTTCAACAGAAAAGAAGCCTACAGATCCTTAGAGAAGGTGCTCCAAAGCCCAGGGAGTTGAAGGAAAAAGAAAAAAAAAAAACCCTGCTCCTTTCAGAATGTACTGCCCCTTTCAGGAGACACTTGAAAGGCAACTTTCGTGCAACAAACTGCCAAGCTAAGAAGAGTCTACTCCAGGCTGTGCCAAAAAACTCACGGTCTCACTTAAAATACCGCATTCTGTCCTTTGCCACAAAACCCCACACAGTTGTCTTAAAGTGCACATCTCACTTTCACTACATTGAGAGAGTCTTGCTTGGTACAGGTGTGAAACACTGATGCATTTTGTTCGGAACCTCTCTGATCCCCTCTCATCTAGTGATCAGGTGTCTTCTCTACTTTCAGTCTCAAACTTCAGATTCGGATCTAAACAGTGCCTAAAGGTAAACATACTGCGTACATTCAAAATCACTGAAGAAAAACATGTCAGAGCATGCTCTATACAGTAAAATGTAGAAAACAACAGAAAGAAAGAGAAAGGAAAAGAAGAATGAAAGAAAGAGAAAGGAAGAAAGAAAGAAAGAAAGAAAGAAAGAAAGAGGAAGGAAGGAAGGAAGGAAGGAAGGAAGGAAGGAAAGAAAGACTGATGAATGGTTAAAGAAGATGTGGCACGTATATAATGGAATATTACTCAGCCATCAAGAAGAATGAAATCTTGCCATTTGCAATGACGTGGATGGAGCTCAAGTTGTATTATGCTAAGCAAAATAAGTCACTAAGTCAAGAGAAAGACAAATACCACATGATTTCACTCATAGGCGGAATTTAAGAAACAAAACAGATGAACATATGGGAAGGGTGGGGAAAGAGGAGAGAGGGAAACAAACCACAAGAGACTCTTAACGGCAGAGAACAAACTGAGGGTTGATGGAACGGGGTGGGTGGGGGATGGGCGAGATGGGCGATGGGTACTAAGGAGGGCACTTGTGATGAGCACTGGGTGTTGTATGGGAGTGCCGAATCACTGAATCCTGCTCCTGAAACCAATATTGCACTATACATTAACTAAATAATATTTAAATTAAAAAAAGAAGAAAAGAAAGCAGTAAGGAAGAAAAGAAAGAGAAACCATTAAAGTGACAACAAAACTTACAGACTTAAATTCACCTATTAGAAAACAAAAATCTTCACATTGGGTTAAAAATCAAAATAAGGGGCGCCTGGGTGGCTCAGTCGGTTCAGCGTCCCACTCTTGATTTCGGCTCAGGTCACGATCTCACGGTTCACGGGTTCGAGTCCCACATTGGGCTCGGCGATGACAGTGTGGAGCCTGCTTGGGATTCTCTCTCTCTCCCTCTCTCTCTGCCCCTCCCCTGTTTGCTCACTCTCTGTCTCTCAAAATAAATAAACTCGAAAAATCAAAAAGACAGTGGCAAAAATATGAATAAATAATTATTAGATAAAAGCACACTATGTTCTTTGTTTTTTAATTTTTTTTAATGTTTATTTATCTTTGAGACAGAGACAGACAGAGCATGGACGGGGGAGGGTCAGAGAGAGAGGGAGACACAGAATCCGAAGCAGGCTCCAGGCTCTGAGCTGTCAGCACAGAGCCCGACGCGGGGCTCGAACTCACGAACTGTGAGATCATGACCTGAGCCGAAGTCGGACGCTCAATCGACTGAGCCACCCAGGCGCCCCAAAGCACACTACGTTCTATGTTCTATGTTCAGCATGCAAAACACTATACACTAAACTGTATAACCTTCATAACAGTCCATGAACTAGACTCAACTCAATGAGGAAGCAGGGAAGGATTATGTAATTTGCCCAGGACCACAATCAGTAAATGGCAGAGTCAGATTTTTAAATCCCTCCTGTCTATAGAAGGCAGCTACCCTTGTAGTGAGCACAGCATGACCCATAGAGGTGTCAAATCACTATGTCCTGCACCTGAAACTAACGTAACATTGGGGGTCAACTACACTTCAATGAAAAAAAACTAAAAAATCATGTCTGTCAAATGCATAAGGATAAATAATATAAATAAGAACAATACAAGGTAATTTATTAGATATTGAACATTGTACCTTCCACAATAAAAGCGCGACTTCCTTCTGATTGATTAGACTGTGATCAGGTCCCCAAAGCACGAAACACACAGATCCCATTCTGTGACCACAATGCAGTAAGGCAGAAATCAACACAAATTCCAGAAAATTGAGTTATGAAAATAACAAATGCACTTCTAAATAACTTATTGCTCAGAAAAGAAAATGAAAAGTACTATAATTATACCAATAATTTCTAAAAATAATTACCAATGATTTAGAAACCCAGTGCTTTAGAAAACAACATATCAAAAGTATGGACTATTCCCATAGCTGTACTCACAATAATTCATAGCTATAAATATTCTTCTTATTAAATATGAAGAATGAAAGCATACATTACTTAGACTATAACTCAAAAAGCTAGCAAAGGACAAAACAGATCCAAAGAAAACAGAAATAAGGAATTAGTAAAGATTAAATCAGAAACTTATGATTTAGAGAACAGAAGAAATACTAGTCAAGTGTAATACAGAGAAGTAACAAATATAGGAAGTAAAGAATGAGAAAGGTAATGTAAACATAGCTATGGAAACAATTAAAAATTAAAAGAGAAAACATCTAGAAAAATTATAATAAATGCACAAGGAGAAATGTAAAATTTTCCTGAAAACATTAAACCTGAGTTAAGAAGTGTAAATAAATTTAAACGCACACCTTATACCTGGTTCATGGACGGGAAAAGTAAACCCTTAAAATAATCCATACATTTAACATATCCCAATAAAAATACTAAAAGGATATTTTTGGAACCAGCTAAGCTGATTCTCAAAATCAAACACACACACACACACACACACACACACACACACACAAATGAGCACATGGCGATAGCCAGAAGAATACTGAAGATAATACCCACCAGAGCGATAACTAGCCTTAGCAGATTTTTTTAATGTATTATAAAATAAAGCTCAACTAATTAAAACATTTTCACACCATGAACGAAGAGATAGACACAGTAGTGAAACCTAAGAGAGAGTCTAAAAATAGATGCTAATGACTCGGAAATTTAATAGAGGATGTGATATTTAAAATCAGTGTATAGGGGCACCTGAGTGGCTCACTTGGTTAAGCATCTGACTCTTGATTTCGGTTCAGGGCATGATCTCACAGTTCATGAGTTCAAGCCCCAAGTTGGGCTCCAAGCTGCCTGTGCGGGGCCTACTTGGGATTCTCTCTATGCCCCTCCCCTGCTTGTGCTTGTGTGCTCTCTCAAAATAGACAAACTGTAACACTTAAAAAAAAAAAAAGAAAGAAAGAAAGAAAAGCAGACTCCAGGCTCTAAGCTGTCAGCACAGAGCCTGACACATGGCTTGAACTCATGAACCACGAGATCATGACCTGAGCCAAAGTCAGACGCTTAACCAACTGAGCTGCCCAGGCGTCCCTCAAAATTAATACACCTTTAAAATAAATAAATAGGGGCACCTGGGTGGTTCAGCCAGTTAAGCGGACGACTTCGGCTCAGGTCATGATCTCACGGTTTGTGAGTTCAAGCCCCGCTTTGAGCTCTGTGCTGACAGCATTGGAGCTTGGAGCCTGCTTCACATTCTGTGTCTCCCTCTCTCTCTCTGTCTCTCCCCAGCTCATGCTCTGTCTCTCTCGCTCGCTCAAAAATAAATAAAAATTTAAAAAATTAAAAAATAAATAGATAAAATCAGTGTTTAAATATCAAATTGTTTTGGGAAAAGGGACTGGCCATTGGGGGGGAGAATAAGGCTGTATCGTTAACCAAAGAACCTAATCCTATATGTTTACTGGTCTTTGGCAACATAATTGGTGACCATGAATTCTCCCATCCCACAGCATGGGGTTGTCACAAGCCACTAAGATAAATGCATCGAAAACTAGAAATTGTGTGGCATGGTCAAGGTAAGTCTGGGAAGGGGCGAGCCTAGGGAGCTACCCTGGCTTTACTTGGACAGTAGGAGTTGTGACTAAATGGTTGTATTAGTCGGGGTTCTCCCGAGAAACAGAACCAATGGGATGTATATACACATATATATAATCAAATAAGACATATCTGTAGGTACTTTACATTTACATATTTACATATAAATTTTACATTTCTCTAATAGATATAATAGATAGTAAAATTGGCTCATGCTATTGTAGAGGCCAAGAAGTCCCATGATCTGCCATCCACAAACTGGAGCCCCAGGAACATCAATGGCACGATTCAGTCAGAGTCTGAAGTCCTGAGGACCAGAGAGAGGGTCAAAGGTTGAAGTCCCAATCTGAGTACAAAGGCCCACGAGCCGGGAGCCACGGATGATACAGGGCAGGAAGAGATGGATGTTCCAACTCAGGCAAAGAGGAAATTTCCCCCTCCCTCCTCCTTTCTGAAGACCTCTCTTCTGGTCTTCAACTGATTGGCTGCTGCCCACCCGCTTGGGTGAGGGTGACCTCCTTTACTCAGTCTACCAACCCAAGTCCTAATCTCTCCCAGAAACGGCCTCACAGACACACTCAGGAATGATGTTTTTTTCCGGGTATGTGGGCATCCCTTAGCCCAGCCAAGTTGACACATAAAATTATCCATCACAATGGTGGACGAGAGCCTTCTGATACAATGGCTTTAGGTTCCGTGTAACGCTTAGCCCAGGGTGGGACACATCCTATGAAATACCTAATTGGTTTACATCTAAATTGAAGTTCAATCTCATCTTTCAACCAAATATGAACATGAAACAAATTGCACCTATATCGAAAACTAGTTTAACCAAAACTTGATTAAAAGCAGCAACTGGTAAGGCACCTGGGTGGCTCAGTCAGTTCAGCATCCGACTCTAGCTCACGTCATGATCTCGTGGTTCGTGGGTTCGAGCCCCGCGTCGGGCTCTGTGCTGACAGCTCAGAGCCTGGAGCCTGCTTTGGATTCTGTGTCTCCCTCCCTCTCTCTCTCTCTCTCTCTCTGCCCCTCCCCTGCTCACACTCTGTCTCTGTCTCTCAAAAATAAATAAACATTTTTTAAAAAATTTTAAAGTCATTTTTGACTGGAGAAGAATAGGTTGCCAAACTTCTGGAAAGCACATCTTAATAGGGCACAAATAATTCATTTATTCTTACAAACCCTCTTGTACTTCCTTAAAACGTAGTTTACTTGGTTTCGGGTATCTTCAAAAGCCAGGGTACTTCTGAACAAGGAACTTTATTTGCTTTTCTATTTAGCAGAGTTCAATTAAGCTCCACTCCCCCCCCCCCCCCAGTCAGTTCCTGCAGTTGTCAAATATAGCTTAAAAAATTCCACTCTACGGAGTCTTTTTCTTTTAGGGATCATTTTTTAAAATGAAAGACTTGGTCAGGAAGAGGCACTGACACTATTTTAGTAAAAAGAATAAAATGAAACAGAATCCTACTGCCCGAGATTGACAAGCTCAGGTTGACAGAAAGGTTCAAATAAACACTGATAAACCAAAAATCAGCATATTAGGACTGTAAAGCATAGGAATTCATTTTGAAATAGAAAATAATGATTCCTCTAGCCAAAACTTATCCCATTAGTAAACTCCCATAATATAGGGTTTAGTATAATCTAGATTATTCTAGTGTAACATAAAATGTTATACTAGTATACCATGATATAGTATAGTCTAGTATCCTATAGTATAATATAGATTACCTCTAAATGAATTTTCTCTTTCCCTCTCTATCCCTCTACACACACACACACACACACACACACACTCCTACACACATGCGCACACCTGTGTGATACTGAAAGTTCATGTTCAAAGCCACATGTTCTTTCTCACCGACTTTGAGAAAACTTAGTGTCACGATACTTCTAACAAAAGTAGTTTCAGATCACAGTGGGCATTCAGGACCTTCTTTGCCATTTCTGAAGGTAAATATTTCTCTCTAACTTTTCAAAGCGTATTCTTAAAGTGTTATGTCTTCCTGTCCATGAATGTTCTCAAATACAGATAGTTAGTATATTTCAGTGAAGAGTTTCTTTTTCATTCCTGAAACTGCCTCTTGTCTGATTCTAGCTTAATCTAAATTGATTTATGTGAAAGTCAGGTAAGCAGACATCCCGAGGTGGAAACTATTTCAAGAAGATGACAGTGAGAAAACAGATTTAACAATAGTCAATAATCACAGAGGTGTGAAAGTTGACATGAAATCAGGCTAAGCAAAGTCGTAGTTTACTCTGAATTCTTTTCAAGGCCTTCTTGCATCATACAGCAATACTATTCCATGACGAATTTTTCTTGAAAGCAACATTGCATTTATGGTCAACCATGTCAATTTCCAAAAACACATCGAGCCCATAAACCCATCAGAATGAAACCCGTTAGAATGAGAAGAAATATGGTCAACAATAAAGCAAACATTTGTCTCCATACTAAGCTAGACTTTCATTAAGAAATAAGTGCTGCTAGGGGCGCCTGGGTGGCGCAGTCGGTTAAGCGTCCGACTTCAGCCAGGTCACGATCTCACACTCCGTGAGTTCGAGCCCCGCGTCAGGCTCTGGGCTGATGGCTCAGAGCCTGGAGCTTGTTTCCGATTCTGTGTCTCCCTCTCTCTCTACCCCTCCCCCGTTCATGCTCTGTCTCTCTCTGTCCCAAAAATAAATAAACGTTGAAAAAAAAAATTAAAAAAAAAAAAAAAAAGAAATAAGTCCTGCTTGATTTAGCTGTGGATGGGACTTAATAGTTCATAGCACTCTGATCAAGGGCAATAGACCTTACTAATAGTTGAATCAAGGTAGGTTATTTGCTACGTTGGACCATCGAGACGAAATCCGAGATAACAGAGCTGAGGTTCCCACAATTCTGTCTTCTTTGCCTCTGGAACAGCATTTCTCAAGCTGAATTTTAACGGCACTATGTTTAAGAGATACTTCTCGAAAGATATGTTCTCAGGTCACCTATGGTCTCTATCTTTTCCATGTTCCATTCCCCCATTGGACATTCACCTTGCGTACCAACATACTTAAATTTCCAAGAACTCCTCCAGTAAAGAAACCTTTTTAGCCTAGCATTTGCCAAACTAATTTGACCACAGGGATAATTATTAATTCAAGAAAGACCTTCGTAGTGGATGTTATAACGCACCTCAGATTCCACTTAAGGACCAAAGGGTTTATTCCCCAGCTTCTAGGAACGGGGGGCTGACTGCACTCAGCTGCCAGTCCTCTCCAGATACATCATCAGCTACAGAGAACTGCGTCTCCCAAGTTCACAACCTTTTCCCAGGGACCGCATGCATCCACGACTGGTCAAGGTGGAAGTAGAAAGCCCTGACGGCTCATCACAATGTGGGACGACTCTAAAGGAAGATACCAGTTTCAGAGCTCACCTTGGCATGGCTGAGGCCTTTGCTGGGACTGTTTCACAGTTGAACTTCTCTCTGTGACCGCTGTTGGTTTCTTCCCTTCTTTTCTTATTTCCCTTCTTTCTTTTCTCTTCCCTTGCACAGTTGTTGATCCTGAGAGCACCACTTGATGAACTTCCTGAATGCTTACCTCTGTCTCAGAGTTTGCTTTTGGAAGAATCCAATCTATAAAACATTTTAGGACACTTAGGTCTAATGGAGACTACTGATGGAAGGAAAGAAGGAGTCTACCCTAAGTCATGTGTGGAAAGAAGCCATTCCAGACTTGGGCAGAAGGTTTCTGGAAACCATAGAGTGAACAATGAACCTCCACTTAGTTTACTTCAATCAGCATCGATTGGAGCGCCGGCCGTGGAGTGCTCCATGAGGAATCCAGAAACACGGCATTTCTTGATTCTAAACCAGTAATGTAGAAGCTGTGACAAAGGCGAAATCAATGTCAAACCTCTGTCTTCTTTTAATAAAAGTAATGTCTTGAGCCTATAAAAAACGTACACTTTTCTTTTCTAGTCGCTCCTGGCTTAATAATTTCTGCTCTATCTCAACTAAAGTCGTGAGTGTCTATATAAAATTTATATATACATTTATATTTACACTTGGATCTATATATTTAGGAATACCATCTGTCTAAAATATAATTTATTGGGGCACCTGGGTGGCTCAGTCGGTTGAGCGTCCGACTTCGGCTCAGGTCATGATCTCACGATCTGTGAGTTCGAGCCCCGCGTCCAGCTCTGTGCTGACAGCTCGTCGCCTGGAGCCCGCTTCGGATTCTGTGTCTCCCTCTCTCTCTCTGCCCCTGCCCCCCCAGCTTGCACTCTGTCTCTGTCTCTCTCAAAAATACAAAATGTTAAAAAATTAAAAAAAATAAAATAAAATAAAATAAATAAAATAAAATAAAATTTATTAAGTATCAGGTATACATTAGATACAATTCCTGCCTCCAGGACAGCTTCAATTTTGTTGAAAACAAAACTAGATAAAGCGTTAAGCTTTTGGGTTTAGGTCAGCCGCTTCTGAACACGGTGTCATGATCAGCTGTAAAGAGTGTCACAAAGAATTTAGTACTAATAAAAATGTGTCAGCCTGTGAAAAGTACTCTTTAACCAGCAAGGGCCAATTTTAAGGTAATTGCTTTAATAATATTACTCAAATGAATCCAATATGCTTTCTTGAGTGAAAGAGAAAGTCGTTGCTAGCTTATCGAAAATTGTTCATAAGCCTCACCAAATCCGTGGAAGTTTGTCTTATAAGTGAATGCATCAATCATGTGTCATACATGGGAGAGGCCCTCTGGTTTAGATCATAAACGCGATAAATTTCCATAGGGAGCAGTTTGGTTTAACTCCTCTAAACTTTAGCATAGCTTTCTTCTATATATAATATGATTTTTAGCAAGACTTTACCTGTTGCCTTGCATTTGGCAGCGAAATGTCATTTTTTTAAGAGAGGGAGAGAGAGAGCAAGTGAGGGAGGGGCAGAGAGAGCGGGAGAAAGAGAATTCCAAGCAGGCTCCACACTGTCAGCGCAGAGCCGGACACGGGGCTTGAACCCACGAACCGCGAGATCAGATGCTCAACCGACTGAGCCACCCAGGTGCCCCAAGGCTGTTGCTTTTTAAAAAGTGCCTTGAAAATTACGTAAAATCCCTGGAAAAATAAGTTCCCAGAAAAAAAAAAAAAAAAAAAGAAACAAGACAGGAAGAGTCTACAGAATAGAATGAACTCAGGGACGGAAAAGTCACGAAAAGGGGCGCCTGGGTGGCGCAGTCGGTTAAGCGTCCGACTTCAGCCAGGTCACGATCTCACGGTCTGTGAGTTCGAGCCCCGCGTCAGGCTCTGGGCTGATGGCTCAGAGCCTGGAGCCTGTTTCCGATTCTGTGTCTCCCTCTCTCTCTGCCCCTCCCCCGTTCATGCTCTGTCTCTATCTGTCCCAAAAATAAATAAAAACGTTGAAAAAAAAAATTAAAAAAAAAAAAAAAGTCACGAAAACATTTCACATTTGTCCCCCACTGGGGGACAACTGCCAAAACAAGTCATCAGTATGTTCCGTGGTGGTTAGCATAGTACAAGGCATGGAAGAAATGCACCATACACATGACTTGGTTGCTAAGGAAGAGTGTGCTTAGCGGGCAGCCGAGCCCGGGACAGACTGACTGAAGAGGAAGACGGCGTAGGAAGGACACAATTCACAATGTAAATCGTGAAGACAGGTCAGGACGTGTTAAGGGGGATGCTGTGAAAGGGAGGCATTAAGGAGGGGGAATGAAGGCCTCAGAAGAGAGTCAAACGATGGGGCGCCCGGGTGGCTCAGTTGGTTAAGCATTCAGCTCTTGATTTCGGCTCAGGTCACGATCTCACAGTTCTCCAGGTTCGAGACCCATGTTGAGCCCCATACTGAGCCCCGTGTCGGGCTCCTCACTGCTGACAGTGCGGAGCCTGCTTGCGATTCTCTCTCTTACCCTCTCTCTGCCCCTCCCCCATGTGCACTCTTTCAATCTCTCAGAATAAATAAGTAAATTTTACAAAAAAAGAAGAGAGTCAAGTGTAGGAGGAGAACAAAGAAAAAGGCTGCATGGAGGCAGCATATATATGATAATTTTTTTAATGTTTATTTATTTTTGAGAGACAGAGAGAGATAGAGCATGAGTGGGGGAGGGGAAGAGAGAGAGAGGGAGACAGAATCCGAAGCAGGCTCCAGGCTCCCAGCTGTCAGCACAGAGCCTGACACGGGGCTCAAACCCACAAACCGTGAGATCAGGACCCAAGCTGAACTCGGGCGCTTAACCGACTAAACCACTCAGGTGCCCCTTAGCCAACTTGAATTTAAATAAATACATTTTAAAAGAAAAAAAAGATCTCTAGAAGTCACATTTAGAAAGCAAAAATGGACAGCCGTGAAATTCATTTTACTCATGTTTTATTTAATCCACATATCCCAAGTATTACCATTTTAACACATAATCAATATTAAAATCCAGATATTTTATGTTTTTCTGTATGAAATCAAAACCGGTGTGTATTTCATCATCTCAGCTGCACTCACCACATGAGCGCAGTGACTGCCATATTGGACGGCATGGTTCCAGAACAAAACAGACTAAAATAAAAAACAGAAAGATTACTGCCCTCGAAAAGATGTTCTCCGCCAGAACCTATCTGCAGTGCGGCCTGAAGCGGAATTTACCACCTTCCCCCAAACAGTGGCCTGAGTGTTTCACGCAAGAAAGAAACAGCGATTTTAGGGGCATCCGGGTGGCTCAGTTGGTTAAGCTCCAACTCTTGACTTCAGCTTAGGTCATTATGTCACGGGTTCGTGAGTTCGAGCCTCACATCGGGATTCTCTCCCTCCCTCTCTCTCTGCCTCCGCCCACTCTCTCTCAAAATAAATTTTTAAAAAGGAGAGAAACAGCAATTTTTCCTCCTAAACAGCCATACAGCATATCTACCATGCAAACACCATTAAAGAATTACAGTAAAACTTCTGTGCAGTCTTCAGGCTGCCTTATCCTGTGAATCACCAGATTGGCCATTGGGACTGAATTGGCTGGCCAGTTCGGTTGCCCTATCCAAGTATCTGGTCAGTCACTTGGTCAAATAGAATCACCAAATAGAACTAACAGTGTATTTATTTGCTTCCATGTGGTACAGCAACAGCATTATGTCGGAAAAAAAAAAATACAAAGACCTTAATTTAAAAATGCTTTATTGCTACAAAATGCTAACCACCATCTGAACTTTCTGTGAGTCATAATCACTGATCACAGATCACTGTAACAAATATAAAAATAATGAGAAAGTTTGAAATATAGCGAGGGGGCGCCTGGGGGGCTCAGTCGGTTAAGCGTCCGACTTCGGCTCAGGTCATGATCTCATGGTTCGTGGGTTGGAGCCCCACATCGGGCTCTGTGCTGACGGCTCAGAGCCTGGAGCCTGCTTTGGATTCTCTGTCTCTCTCTCTCTCTCTCTGCTCTCCCCCGCTCACGCTCTCTCTCTCTCTCTCAAAAACAAATAAACATTTAAAAAAAATTGTTTAAAGAAATATAGTAAGAATTACCAAAATGTGACACAGAGACACAAACCACAGACCTTCAATTTGTTAAGAAAAAAAACCCACAGTGTCTGCTAACCAAAATAAATCGAAGCACAAGAAAAAGAAGTATGCCTGTAGTGGATAAAATCGAGGGCTCTAGAAAGAGAAAAAGGCAGATTCCGATTCTGGCTCTGCGTGGGAACAGCTCTGTGGCCTTGGGCTCCTTGTGCCTTGGTTTGCTCATCCATAAAGTAGGAATAATTATAGTTCTTACTTCCTCCAGGTGCTCTGAGGCTTTACAGGAGGTAATTCATGTAAAGCTTCTAGCCCTATCCAGAAGAAAGGAACACTCGGTATTGAATATTGTTGTCATAGTTGTGACAAATTCTCTGAGCACATGGGTTCCGGCCAATATCTAGAGTCACTGGTTGAAGATGTAATTGTCGCATTTTTTTTTTCTGCTGGAGCCTCAGTGCTTTACTAAATGTCTTTCTGTCTATAGTGAAACACGTGAAATGTGTCACCAGCATTATTAGACCAGACGCTGGAAAGAACTCCATTCAAACTCGTTTGAAACTTTTTTTTTTGGTGTTGGTTGCACTTTTTGTACGGCTCGGTGAGGAATGATCCTGTCACAAAGGAGTCCCTGCTAAGAAACAATATTTCCTGGGTCTAAGGAGGCCGTCAGGACCACATTTGGAGTTTTTATTTAGGTCACTATGCATTTCCCATGAAGTATAGATTTCAATTGAGGTACATTTGGCTACCAAAGCCCTCTGCTTAAGTTAGCAAAGGATTGAATTAAAATACTAATAAAAGTAAATGTTATCTTAATGGGCATCACGGCAATTATATAACAGCCTAAATCCTATATACATAGAAACTTAGGACAAGAAGCTGATTATGATCACGAATAAATAGATATTAGCCATAGGTCAGACTTCCTTTCCTTTCCTTTTTTTTTTTTTTTGCCTTGTGACCAAAATAGTTTCATATAAACAAAATAATTTTTCTTCCTTATCTTCCTGTTCCTTCTGCCATATTAAGATTTGACATGTCCCCATATACTGTTTATGGCAAAACGAGATGAGTAAACTGATTCAAATCCAACAGCTGACTTTTTACCCCAATCCCATGCCAAAGACAAATGGAACTTTCGAGAGTTTGGAGGTTTGAGTTTATCTACACGCTATTCTTTTCTTTTCACTTGCAAGTAGTATCTTGGTATAATTTTAGCTTTATGCATTTTGTAGTGATCGGATATGTAAGGGATTTTTGGAGAGTTTGGGTTAGTGCAGTAGAAATGTTATGTAAGTCTTTAAAAAAAAAAAACGACAGAGGGGATATCAGTGCAAAAGTGAATAAATCTACACCTATCTTTCAGGCCTATGATGTTTTAAATGGTCTTTGCAAAGTTGACCATAGCCCAACACAAAAGATTCAATTGCAGAGAAATACAGAGATCGACATAGGCACAAGTGTGGGATTAGGGCCCCTAACTTTAGCCCCAGCTCTAAGTAAGATTGTTCTGGGGAAGGGAAAGCAATTTTTGGTCCTTACTCTCCAATGTTTTCCCACACCCAACCAAAAAAAAAAATGAGAATAGGAGACTGGTTGGATTACACCAGTAACAGTTCTGCTTCGTATGTGGTTTATGCACATTTGAGTGACCAGACACAAGTATCTGGAGGCTTAATGCAAATAATCCAAGACCTGTGCCTTCAAATCGTTCGCCATCTAAGGGTGGACGACCCGGAGAGGTCAAGGACTTAGAGTAATTTGAGAGACAATGACAACCCGACTTGTCTCGCTCTGCCTTATTCTGGAGTAGAGTGAAAATGTAATGCCAAGTTAGCTTGGCCATAGACAAATCCTCTAACTCGTCGAAGTTTTCTCCCACCCACACCCTGGATAAGTCATCATCATCCCCAACATTATCATCTTGCCATATTCACAGCAGAACTTCAAGGATTGTTATTCACATCTCGAAAGAGGCACTGCCCCCATGGCCCAAGCTTAGACCAGTGCTCCTCAAAAGTTGTAATAAAAATCACCTGGGGAACCTCTTAAAAACATGTATTTCTGGACCCTACGTCCAAGGGTTTTGATTCGGTGGCTGTGGGATGGGGCCCAAGATTTTGCATTTTTAACAGGTTCCCGGGTGACGCTGATGATGCTGGCTCAGGGACCACAATTCGAGTAGCACTGATCTCTTTTATTTTTTTATTTTGAGAGAGAGAGAGAGAGAGTGCATGCATGTGCACACATGAAAGCAGGGGAGGGGCAGAGATAGAGAGAGGGAGGGAGAGAGAGAGAGAATCCCAAGCAGGCTCCACACCATCAGCACAGAGCCTGACGTGGGGCTCAATCTCGTAAACCAGAAGACCATGACCTGAGCCAAACTTGAGAGTCAGACGCTTAACCCACCGAACCACCCAAGTGCCCTGAGGATCACTGATCTAAAATTTCCTTCGCTCTCTAATATTCTCTCTTCCTTCCGTCCTATCTCAGGTAAGGCACGTATCCTTCCCCCTTATCGAGTAAAACCCATCACTTTCACTCCAATCCCATCCCAATATCAATTATCTGCTGTATTAGTTAGGATTCACGTCAGCTGCAAGTGATGGAAAACCCAAAACAGTAGTGCTTTAGACAAGATGAAAGATCCCTCTGAGATACACATAAGCAGCCCAGGACTGGCACATTATTTGCTCCACAAGCATCAGGTCACAGATTCCTTCTATCTTGTTCTTCCATTCCCATCATACTGCTTTCACCTCAAAGTCTATCTCATAGGTCAGGAACTATAGCTCTGGCCATTAGGTCCACATTCCAGCCAATAGGGGAAAAAAGGATAAAAGGCACACTCCTTCCTTTTAAGAACACTTTCCAGAAGTGCACACATCACTTCTGCTTATCTCCCGTAGGCCAGAACTTCGTTATATGGCCACGCCTCGCTGCAAAGGGGATTGGGAAATACACCTTTGCACATGCCCAGATAAAATATGAGGTTTGAGGAGGGGAGGGGGAGGGGGATGGGCTAAACGGGGGATGGGCATTGAGGAGGGCACTTGGCAGGGGGATGAGCACTGGGTGTTATATGTAACTGGTGAATCACTGGGTTCTACTCCTGGAACCAACAATACTGTACTGTATGTTAACTTAAATTTGCATAAATAAATTAAAAAAATAAAAACAAAAACCATGGGGCGCCTGGATGGCTCAGTCGGTTAAGTGCCCGTCTCTTGGTTTCGGCTGCGATCCTGATCTCACGGTTTGGTGAGCTTGAGTCCCGCATCAGGCTCTGTGCTGGCAGCCCAGAGCCTGCTTGAGATTCTCTCTCTCTCCCTCTCTCTCTGTCCCTCCCTCACTCGCGTTGTCTCTGTCTCCCTCAAAATAAATAAATAAACTCAAAACATTACATGAGGTTTCTATAACTAAGGAAGGAGAGGACAGATACTGAGGTACAATTGGCAGTCTCTATGACCCCCCCCCCTTGATATTTATCTTTAACCTATAATTTCTTCAAGTTCTTTTTTCTAAGTTTATAAATACTCTAAAAATTTACTTCAGTAGTACTCCTTCCATTAGCTGCCACCCAACCTTGCCTCTTCTTTTACTTCCAAACTTGACAAGGGCCACCTGGGTAGCTCAGTCGGTTGAGCGTCCGACTCTTGATTTTGGCCCAGGTCATGATCTGGAGGTTGGTGGGTTCGAGCCCCACGTCAGGCTCCATGCCCTGACAGTGCAGAGCCTGCTGGGGATTCTCTGTCTCCCTCTCTCTGTCCCTCCCCCCTCTCACAATAAATAAATAAACTTTAAAAAATAAATGGAAAACATTATAAACTTGTCAAAAACCAAGAATTTATTTCTCTTGCTTATACTTTGTGACCACCCTCTTACTCATCAGCACCTTGTAATCTGGCTAAGACACCATTGCCATTGAAACTACCTTCTGCTATATCACCAGTGATTTCCTTATTCCCAAGTCCATTGACTTCTAAGTCTTTGTAATACTTCCCTAAGTCTGAATTATTGTCGTGGAAAATAATATGGTAAAACTAAGAAAACATGGCAAATAAGTAGTCAGCTATCAAAGGAGAGAGTCTTACATCAGGAATCTTGTATTTTCCATGCAATCCTAAAAAACCTTGCCTCTAAGAGGAATATTTTGACTCAATACGTGTCATAATAATTTTTCTTGTGAAGTGTATGTAGAGATAGGCACCTCAAAATAAGTCCACTTAGGCATAAATAAAGATCTCACACAAATACATGTGAAATTAGATAATAAAATGTTTCAAAGGAAATGCTGTATATAACAAAGTATGTGGCACACACAGAAAATTATCTTGTTTGACTTGTTTTTCAACTGTCTAGTATTAACTGCACTTGTCAATCTGCTGATATTTTTAATGCATTACACTCATTTCACCTTTGTATCCCAGACTACTTTCACTCAACTTTAACCTGACATGATTGCTGCAGCGAATATTAATAATAATAGCAAGAAGAAGGAGGAGGAGGGGGAGAAGAAAAAGAAGAAGAAGAGGAAGAAGAAGAAGAGGAAGAAGAAGAAGAAGAGGAAGAAGAAGAAGAAAGAAGAAGAAGAAGAAGAGGAAGAAAGAAGAAGAAGAAGAAGAGGAAGGAAGAAGAAGAGGAAGAAGAAGAAGAAGAAGAAGAAGAGAAAAGAAAAGAAGAAAGAAGAAGAAGAAGAATAGGAAGAAAGAAGAAGAAGAAGAAGAGGAAGAAGAAGAGGAAGAAAGAAGAAGAAGAAGAAGAAGAAGAAGAAGAGGAAGAAAGAAGAAGAAGAAGAAGAAGAAGAAGAAGAAGAAGAAGAAAAAGGGGAAGAAAGAAGAAGAAGAAGAAGAAGAAGAAGAAGAAGAAGAAGAAGAAAGAAGAAGAAGAAAGAAAAAAAGAAGAAAGGAAGAAGAAGAAAAAAGAAGAAGAAAAGGAAGAAGAAGGGGAAGAGAAAAGGGGGCAAAGGAGAATTTTTGTGGAAAATTGGATTTTCCTGAGTTCTCAAAAATATCCAAGGCTGATGAGCCAAATAATTGGAGAAAGACAGACTGTGTACACATATAAAGCCTATGGTTTCATAATAAACCCGATTTGTTTTGGAGCCCCTTGACTGCAGAAGTGAGACCCTGTAAATTAGTCAAGCTTGATGGACCCAAACCATGGCTCCAAAGGAGTGTACAATCTCCGGCACCTATTTGTTATACTTAGAAACCTTGCTCTCTGACCATCTCTGATCTCTGCACATCGAACTTCTGACTCTTATCTGGCTATTATTATGGAACTTAGCATTAACCAGCCCTTTATTCTATGTTCTGATTTGGGCTCCTCCCTGCTTCATGGGTCTATCTCCGTAATTTCACTCCTGGATTCAAATTCTTGACTTTGTAGTTATACCTCATCTCCTCTCCTATTTCCACTTCAGCATGGACACTACCTGACAATACTGGGCTCCTCAGGTTCAAGCTCAGTGGTACTTCACCCTGGCTGCATGTTAGAATCCCACAGAAAGACTTAAATACTATCACTGCCTGGGCCCCATCCCCAGTATTCTGATTTAAGGTCGGAGATGAGACCAGGGATTGAGAGCTGTGAAAGTCCTCCATGAGATTCTAATCTAATCTGCAGCCAGGTTAGAAAATTACCATGCTGGCTTCCTTTTCTGTTAAAAGTAACTATGGACTCTACTTAGGGCGCCACTCAATTACCCTTTCCTGGCACCAGACCACACTGCCTTCACTGGTCCCGTGGAGCTCAGCAAACACAGGTGCCAGCAACAATCCGTTAGATCTAAGGTAGTAATCCATTTATTCAAAAAACACTGGACAAGCGTTTACTCTTTTCTAACTGCTCAGAGAAAACTAGAATGTAGTCCCTTTCCTCCAGACCCGTACATGCTAGTGGGGGAGGCAGCAAGGAGACCCACGATTATAGCAATATGATAAGTGGTATGGATAAAATGCTATGGGAATACAAAGGAGGAGGCAACTACCTCTCTGTAAAAGTCTTGGAAGTCTTCCGGAAGCACATTTGAGTCTCAAGGAGTAAACGGAAGTTTGCTGGGAAGGCAAGAGAAGATTGGGATTCCAAGCAGAAGGGACAGTCTAAGCAAAAACACAAAAGAGATTCTGCATACATATACATGCATAGTTTACATTTTTCATTGAAGAAGAGCATGAATTCTAAGACAATCCTAAGTCGTTGGGAGTATTTCATATGCTTTTTTATTTTTCTAATAGATTTTTTAAGTGTATTTATTTATTTTGGGAGAGAGAGAGAGCACAGCAGAGACAGGAAGAGAGGGGGGAGAGACAGAATCCCAAGCAGGCTCCCTGCTGTCAGCCCAGAGCCCGATGTGGGGCTGGAGCTCACAAACCTTGAGATCATGACCTGAGTCGAAGTCAGACGCTTGACAGACCGAGCCACCCGGGTGCCCCTGAACAATATCCATTGACTGCAAAGTGCTATATTATCCTTGTGAGCAAGACTAAATCACCTTGATGGCCCTCCAAAAGGCAAGGACTGATAAAGCTATGACAGGAAAAATATGGATTACCCCATGATATTTATTTTAATATCATTTCAGCTTGTTTGCAAATTCCGACTTTTGGGCAATGCACACGATTACAACACTCTTTAAGTTGGTTTGTCTTTCTGTATGACTAGTTGGCAACCAAATCGATGCAATTCTTCTTGGTTCTTCCCTCTCAACTCTGAAGTATTTGTCCTTGGGATTAACTGACTCCAGCCTTCATCTAAAGACACGACCTTCTATCCTTGAGGTGCACAGCTTCAGGACTTTCCTATCGCCGCATATGCGAAAGCTTGCGCGGTAACAAACTGGTTAAACGTTTGTGTAACGGACAGGTCCGTTTGGCGACAGAAACATGTGTCCCTAGCAGTTATGTTGCCTCGTTACTTGGTCTTCATCCCTGAGAACCCCGGGCAACATATGCTTGCAAAAGGTCCCAGGGCCCACCCTTCAAAAGACATCTGAGACAGCAGTGAGGTTCATACCCTTATACACTTTTGCATTTCTTCGTCAAAATCAAAATCCTGCCAAACTGTCCCTGTTATTTATTGATTTATTCATTTAGTTAGCTACTTAGTTAGTTATTTCGAGAGAGAGAGAGCGTGCCCATGAGAGGTGGAGGGGCAGAGAGACAGGGAGGGAGAGAATCCCAAGCAGGCTCCGTGCTGCCCGTGTAGAACCTGGTGTAGGGCTCGATCTCACGAACTGTGAGATCGTGACCTGAGCCGACACCGAGAGTCGGACATAACTGACTGAGCCACAGGGTGCCCCTGTTCCTGGGTTTTGTTTTGTTTTTTATCTTCCTACTAGGCTTAGTGGTGTATTACGTTCAAAACTTTCAAGTTAAAAATTGAAAAGAGAGGCTTTTATGACCCAGAAGTGTCTTCAACGGGCCCTTTGTGTTAGGTTAGTACAAGATGAGCTGGACTAGGGAAAGGAGGAACTTCTTCCTTGGACCCCAAGTCAGGGAGGGTATGCTTGACCAGTATCCAAACAGTTATTTTCCAGAAAGAAGCTTTAGTGGCACAAAGGGTTAATGACAAAAACTACCAGAAGGGAAAAGCCAACAAAGTATCACAGGAACGAGGAAGAAGGTGGGTGGCTAAAAGCAAGGGGGAGATTATGACAACCCAAGATTAATTAGAGCAGCTTTTAAAGATGTCCAATCATGGCCCAGCTTTCCAAGTTATTAGAGGGGCCAGTGAAACAGGTTACCTTCGGTCTCTTCTTCCCAAATGTCTACCTGAACTTCACTTCCCTTTTATTATACATCAATTCCTCAGTAAATGTCAGTAGTTAACTGACACGGGACCTATTTAAACAGAATTATTAATAGTTGACTTCATTGCCGATATGCCATGTAATAAGGCGTGTCCAATCATTTTCCCCCAAGTGTACTAAAGTCTATGTTTCCTTTCCTACTTACAGTTATTGGGATGGTAAATAAAGATAGGTGATATCTCAAACATCACAATAAACTCTAAGCAGTCTCAAACAACCCCTATATAGAACTTCTAGTACTCTCAAACAACTCCTGTATAGAATTTCTAGTACAAAAGGGCAATATCCCATAATTCTTTTTATTTTATTTTATTTTTTATTTCTTAAAATTTACACCCAAATTAGTTAGCATATAGTGAGGCAATGATTTCAGGAGTAGATTCCTGAGTGCCCCTCGCCCATTTAGCCCATCCCCCCTCCCGCCACCCCTCCAGCAACCCTCAGTTTGTTCTCCATATTTATGAGTCTCTTCTGTTTTGTCCCCCTCCCTCTTTTTATATTATTTTTGTTTCCCTTCCCTTATGTTCATCTGTTTTGTCTCTTAAAGTACTCATACGAGTGAATATCCCATAATTCTTAATATATGCATTAGCCTGTTTTTTTAATCTTCCCTACATGATTTAATAATGTGTTTCAAAAATAAAGAAGTATGAAATTCCCACCTTCTCCAGCCCAGCTCTCATTACATTGGTTTATTTAGGCTACCAAAGATTTTTTTTTTAAGTTTATTTATTTTTGAGAGAGAGTGAGCAGGGGAGAGGCAGAGAGACAGGGAGAGAGAGAATCCCAAGCAGGCTCTGCACTGTCAGCACCGAGCCCGATGTGGGGCTCAAACTCACAAACCGTGAGATCATGACCTGAGCTGGAACCAAGAGTTGGACACTCAACCAACTGAGCTACCCAAGTGCCTCTAGGCTACCCAAGTTTTCAACACTGCCGAAGGTGTAGGTAAGTATTTCTTACCAATAATTACAATAAACCAATTTTAAAAATACTAAAAACTTGCTTTACATGGAGTTGCATAACTTGTGTAAAGTTTTAGTAAAACTCTGATTTCCTTAAGACTATCCCTGTAAGTTGGGTAAGGCCAGTACTTTTGCCCCATTGATAGAGGTAACTAAGCCCAGAGACATTAAAGACTTACTCGTTCTCAGATTCTATTATTTGTACTGTAAATCCAAGCACATGTGATGGTCATGAAATCTTGAAAAACATTAAATTATTCCCATAAGAATTTTAGCACAACACTTGATCCATAGTATGTACTCAATAAAACGTGCTATCAATTACATGTACTACTAACACCCTTTATTACGAAATTAGTAATCTTGTCACTAAGGATCCAACAGAGTGATGCCCAACATCTGGTCAGAGGCCAAATAATTTAATCAAGTGTGTTCAAACCCCTGTAAGAACAGAGTAAAACATCCATGCACCAGTCAGTCGTGTCATGGGGTCAAAGTCTTTTCTCAATGGTGTTATTCTGGAATCTACGCTAGGAGAAAAAAATATCCAAAACACAGGAAAATTTTTATGCACAAAAATGCTCATGACCTGTTTTATAAAAGCAAAAGGTTGGGGGAAAGCTACATGTATGAGAGATGAGCCATTGTACATGCCCTAAGATATTATTAAAAGGAATATACAGGGGCTCCTGGGTGGCTCAGTCAATTAAGCGTCCGACTTCAGCTCAGGTCACGATTTCACGGTCCGTGTGTTCGAGCCCCGCGTCGGGCTCTGTGCTGACAGCTCAGAGCCTGGAGCCTGCTTCGGATTCTATGTCTTGTGCTGTCTCTCTGCCCCTCCCCTGCTTATGCTCTGTCTATCTCTCTCTCAAAAATAAATAAAACATTAAAAAGGTTTTTTTAATAAAAAAAAAGGAATGTACAACATAGGGAAATTATTACCATGTTATAATTCTTAAAAAAACCTCCCTATAAAAAGCTTAAAAAAGCTCCCTATAGTCCCCCTTCCCGGCGGTGATGATCTCCCCATGAGAACATCCCCTCCCAAAGGACCTCCTCCACCCTCCCGGGGAAGAGGAGAAGAGGAAACACAGGAAGAAGCTTATGGTGCAGAGCCCCAGCTCCTCCTTCATGGACGCGAGGTACCCAGGATGCTCCAAAACCACCACCATCTTAAGCCGTGCCCAAATGGTAGTTTTGTGTGTTGGCTTCTCCGCTGTCCCTGGCAACCTGCAGGAGAAAAAGCAAGGCTTGCAGAAGGATGCTCCTTCAGATGGAAGCAGCGCTAAAAGCACCCTGAATCAAGAGGAATGGGCGGGGCACCTGGGTGGCTCAGTCGCCGATAGGTTGGTTTCTACTCATGTTACGATCTCACGGTTGGCGAGTTCAAGGCCCGAGTTGGGTTCTGTGCTGACAGGGTGCAACCTGCTTGGGATCCTGCCTTCCTCTCTTTCTGCCCCTCCCTTGCTTGCTCTCTCTCTCTCTCTCTCTCTCAAAGTAAACGAATAAATTTAAAAAAAAAAAAAAGATGAGCGGGAAACTATCCCAATAAACACATTTTGGATTAAGTAAATAAATAAATAATAAATCTCCCAGTGTGATCTCATTTAGGTATAAGATCCACAGAAAAAGCAGGAAATCTGCCAAAATATTAAGTATGGTTACTTATTGAGTTTTAGACTATCACAGCTTTCAGTGTGTACGCTTTTTAAATCTCACAAATTTCCCCCAAAGCACAGTGGAAAATAAATGCCAGTTCTTCAACAAGTGAATAAGGCTGGTGGTCATCCCGTTTCCTGTTACCAAAATGACTCTGCGTGCCTCGTATCCGTGACACAAATATCTACATGAGCGATTCTCCCCGCTCTGGGACGTTTGCTATGCCTGCTGACCCCGGCCACCTCTTTGGGCTTTAGTGAGAAGCCACCAGGCTCAAAGTAAAATACCGTTCCGGTCTGAGTATTTCAAAGAGAGATGCATGGAATATTCAGAGACTTGGCTCACCTTTGTGACATTGGCTACGCAGCTATCTAGTGGCGTTCAGATCTGCATCTACTGTCTGAATTTTCGGGCTGTTGTGCTATGCACACAGATGGTCTCTCAGTTGTCTGCCTCCTCGATTGCTCCCAATCAAGATCTGTTTCCACTAAAGCCAAAAGCAAAGCTGGTAAATGGCTGTTTACCCTATTGGGATAAGAAGGGAAGGAAGCTGTGATCCGTAAGTAAATTGCAACGGAGCCAGAGCCATGGAAGGGAATTGCTTTCAGCCGATATGTTATATTGCTTCAAGGTCTTTATTTTGCTTGTATTTTATATTGTCTTCGAGGTCTGTGAATAAGGTTAATTCAGATCTTAAGGCCAAGTTCAGAAGGGCGCCAGCTCATCAAAAAGTTCCCCGAGAAACCCGGCCGAACAACAACGAGCACAGTTCAAGCCGTGTTACTAGCAAGCTGCACCCCACACCTCCTCAATGTTGGTTTCCTTAAAGCACGAAAAAGAGACTCCTGGTCTGTGTCCTTGCTGCGTCTTCTGGAGAAAAAAACAAAAACAAAAAAAACATCGACCACTGAGGAATCCATTTGGGGAATATGGTTGGATTTGTTAATGTGTGAAAACAGTGGAATTGGTACTTGCAATTGGGAAGGATGAGATGCTTTGATTTAGCTGGTGCAGCTCGACAAAGGTTGAAAAGAGTATCACTGGAACCCAAGCAAAGGGAGGAGTGGACAATAAGAGAAATGGGGCCAAGAATGGGGCAAAAATAGCATGTGGAGTAGCTTACCGGTCATTAGCAGGGCAGCTGGGAGAGTCCTATGAATCTGGAGAACATTGCCCCTCAGGGGCCTGAGGGTGTTCAGCCCCTCTAACGTACTCCATCTAGCGGGACCCAAAGAGGACTAGAGTTCTGGTCCAAGTTGCAAATAAAGGGTAAATAAAAAGGCAGAACCAGGATGAGAAATGGAACTTCTCAGTCCGTGAAGCAGAGACGGATCCTGGCTGCAAGCACATCGGGACTGGGTCATTCACATTACCGGAAGTACTTTCCTTCAAGGAGGACCCAGGGTCGGTCACACAGCCTAGTATATTTCATCTGCCTTCATATAGCTGACCCCTCAAAGGCCCTTACTTCACCTGTAGCAAAATAGCTTTCTTGTATTTGCTCCAACTGGCCAGCCTGTGGTGTGGCTCATGACTCGGTGCTACTGAGAGAAGTCAAAGCCTTGAAAGAATCTTCTAGTGGGAGCGCCCGGGTGGCTCAGTGGGTGGAGCCTCTGACTTCAGCTCAGGTCACGATCTCGCGGTGCGTGGGTTCGAGCCCCACATCGGGCTCGGTGCTGACAGCTGGGAGCCTGGAGCCTGCTTCGGATTCTGTGTCTCCCCCTCTCTCTAACCATCCCCTGCTGGTGCTCTGTCTTTGTCTCTCTCAAAAATAAATAAACATTTATTTTAAGTTAAAAACAGAAGAGAATCTTCTGGTGGTGGCGGTGTGAGTGAACATAGCACGGGCTGGCAGCTGGGACACTTTGCAGATTAGCATGGATCGGAGGCTAGGAGGTGTGGAACCTTAGATCCCATTCTGTGCAAAATATTCATAGAAATTAACTATATTAAACCCAAACCTGAGATTTCTCCCTCTCTCAGAATTCGACTCCTCTATTTTGAGAAACAGCAGCATCCACTCTGCTTCTGATAGGGAGTGTGATTTGGGCATATCGCTTCATGTTTCGAGGTGTCAGTTTCCCCATCTGTAAAATGAGGGGATATGAATACATGAGGGACGGTTTAGATGCGTGAGTATATAGATCTGAAATGCAAAATGACATTCTGATTCTTCTTTTATGCAGACTGGTGACAAAACTAAATAAAACTTGGCAGCTTTCAGTCAGTGACTCTTGATTTCAAGTACGTAACCTATGGAAGGACATCGTTATCCATGGTCGTCTGACCCTTGCCCCATCTCAAGTCACTTCCACACACGGACTCTATGCTCAGTCAGTCAGATAGATCCAATTGTAGGACACAGACAGAATGTACTCATGAGAGGGGCCTTCCCTAACATTTATGACCTAGAGGGACAGAGAAAGATACGGGGTCCCTGTGGACAGGGTCACTCCCAAGGAAAGGAGGAAGAAAGGGTCTAGGCTACATATGTCCGATTTCTCCTGGATGGTTTGGCTGGAACGAAGGTGGCATCATTTAGGTGTCCTACCTTTGGATCCTCTTGATTGAAAATCAATAGATGTGAGCTTTCAGCAACATGACTTCTGTTTGCCCACTTATCTCAATTTTTTGGTTACTAAATGCCTCCTTCCGTGTCTGATTGTCCCTATATGTTAAAGCTATTAATCCCTGTGAGTAAAGGGAACTGTTTGCCAAGCCAGAACGTAGGAAGAGAGAAGGCCAGCATAAAAATCACAATGGCTTTTTGGTCCCAGGGCCTGCACCAAGTAGGGAGGATACATTCCATCAGTCTTGCCCAGGAGATGATTTGCACTAGCAACTGGGAGATGACGGAGGAAGATTTGTGGTCACAAAGAAGTTCATTTCTGAGTCAGCTTCCAGTCCAGGCTTTATACATTTTTCCTAGTGAGTCAAGTGACCGTTTCATCAGCACCCTACTGTTGGAGAATGCGTCTAGAACACTGCTGGCTTTGATTACGCTTAGTTCCCGAAGGGACTTTACAGATTGCCTCGTTTGACATTCTCGGTCGTCATAATTAGGCATCGACTTGTTAATCACTGTTTCTCTAGCAGCAAACGCAGTGCCTGGCACAGAGGAGGTGCTCGGTATTTGTTGCATTTACAAGTGAGGGAACCGGCTTCCAGAACGATTAGGTACGAGACTAGCTAACAGAAGAACCGGGGCCAGAACCCAGGCCACTAGCCACACAAATCTTTCCACATCTGCTTGCTAGTTAAGCAATTAAACTACAGGCAAGGAACCGTCCTTAGTTTCAAATAGACTGTCACAATTTCTTAATACCTTTTAAAAGTATTCACGGATTAAAAAAAAAAATCCTTGTAAGCATGGTGACTTGGAATGCAAGCCATAGTTTGGATATGGGCAGACAGCCAACGATAATGCATGTTACTCCTGCCTAATAGTTAGGAGTACAGTTCTCAAGGCAGGCTGCCTAGTGCAAATCTGGGTTGAGCCACTGAACCAGTCCTGTGACCTTGTGCCAATTACTTAACCACTCTGACTAAAGTTCTTCACCTATAAATGGCAGAATAGCGCCTACCTCATAGGGCTGTTGCAAGAAGCAGAATAATGAACACACGTAAAGTGCCCAGAACCATCCATGGTATGTAACCGATGTAAGCTCTTGGTATTGTTCTGGCTATTATAGTCGATAATTCAACCTATAGGACTGTGGCAACTTCACATTTCTTTTCCTGGTCTATTTGAAGTTTGAGGGGTACAGTGATACAAGTGAGCCTCCTCATACTCCTTTCCGACCAGAAGGTTGGGGATGATACTTCAGTACTGAGGTTACAGGATTTCATACGCTAGCCAAGGCCTATCAAACCATCTCTCTCGTTCGCCTACGTGTAGGACTGTGGTCTTGGAACGCGAGACGTGGTAGGTTGAGTTTGTCTGGTTGATAAAACTCCCCTGTCTTCAGTCTTCTCAACTGCTGGCCCAGGAAACTCTAAGGGGGAAGGAGATTCCCAGCTTCTTGGGGCTGACGGTTGAGGCAAGGGATTTGTCTGGATGTCCACCTTGTGACAGTCAACCACACCCAAAAGTGAGAAAGCGCCGAAGTAATTTTGGCCGGTTCCCAATGTGGAACCCAGGTAGATGAAAATCTAACTCCCCTTGGTCTGACTGGTAGATAGGAAAAACAGATCCTAGGGAGATGGAGAGATTACAGCAGGGTTTTGGAAACAAGCTTAGAAAACAATGGGAAATCGCTAAAATTAGAACCAAGAGGGGCCATGATGTATTGACTTGCCGGGCTCTGCTATCTGAATGGCTGAAGACTAAGCGAAAGAAATCCCCAGTGAAGTCAGCCTCCTCTTTCTTACAACAGATGCAAAGATTACTTTGGCTCAGATGGTTGAGCAGCCATGCGACTCTTGGCTTCAGCTCAGGTCACGATCTCACCTGAGATCGTGAGTTCAAGCCCCGCGTCAGGCTCTGCGCTGACGGAGAAGAGCCTGTTTGAGATTCTCTCTCTCTCTCCTTCTCTCTCTGCTCCTCCCCCGCTTGCGCTCTCTCTCAAAATAAATAAACACACTTCAATGAAAACAAAAAAGAAAGAATACCAGATGTGGTATCATGACCGCAATGTAGACAGCAGGGTGGCTTTGTTCCACTTAAAAAACCCCTTGAGTCCATGTAAATTTCAACGCCTGGTCCCACTGCTACATCGCCACTGTGTTGAGAAGTAATTACTTCCTGGGAAGATGTATGGCTCACGTCTCATATCCCTGTAGCTATGACCCTGTTTCCTGCTTAGGCCCAGCTCTCCTTCTCTGAAATAGAAACAGAAACTTCTCAGTGGACGATCACACAAAGGGACAAGGACACTTTCCTGATATCATCATTGCCTCTTCAAAGACATGAAACAACGACTGGGAAATGCTGTGCCTTTTCTTAGGCAACTGTTCAAAACTCCATTCTCCGAGACCTTTCTCCAAGCAGCCATACAGGCTCCCGAGTCTGGTGATAAGAACATCAGACAGAGAGGAACTTGGTTCAAGTCTTTCGTTCTTCAGTTTACTAAGCAGATGACCTTAAGCAGATAATTTGCTTTATTTTCTGCCTCGATTTCCTTGAGTTGTTCTGGATCGTTGCTGAGGTCCCTTCTAGTGTTAAAAAATGGCCCATTGCTATTTGATCGTTGTAACTACACTTACGGGTGGCTAAAGTCTTTAAAAGGACATTGAGGTAGTGAAGCCTTCAGGTCTCTGTGCTCGACTGTGGGGGAAAAGATTTGGTTATAATGGTACCTCTTCAGCACGTATCAAATCGCTACTTTCTACAGAAAGTAGAGGCAACACAGTATAATGGAAAGCATACGGGATTTAGAGTTAAAGAGCTTGGATTTGGATCTTGGCTCATGCATTGAGCATCTCCTAATTTCTTCAAATGCATCAACAACAATAATAGTTAACACTTGGAAATCAAATTTTGCTAAAGCATAAGAAAGCAGGGGAGAGGTCCGTTTCTGTTTATATAGAATAACTAGTACCAAACATGCCCTCCTGCTATTTAAAAAAAAAAAAAAAAAGCAACACACAATATGGGGCACCTGAGTGGCTCAGTCGCTTGAGCCTCTGAAATGTGGCTGAACTCCACCTATCATCCGACTTTGGTCAGATCATGATCTCAGGTTTGTGAGTTTGAGCCTGGTATCGGGCTCTGTGCTGACAGTTCGGACTCTGAAGCCTGCTTCAGATTCCGTGTCTCCCTGTCTCTCTGCCCCTCCCCTCTCTCCCACTCTGTCTCTGTCTCTCTCTCTCAAAAATTAATAAACATTAAAAAAAATTTTAAACACAATAGCCAAATTATGGAAAGAGCCCAAATGTCCATAGGCTGATGCATGGATAAAGAAGATGTGGTATATACATATATATAATGGAATATTACTCAGCGATCAAAAAAAAAATGAAATCTTGCCATTTGCAACAAAGTGGATGGAACTAGAATGTATGATGCTAAGCAAAATCAGTCAGTCAGAGAAAGACAAATGTCATATGATTTCACTCATATGTGGAATTGAAGAAACACAACAGATGAACATAGGGGAAGGGAAGGAAAAATAAAATGAGATAAAAACTGAGAGGGAGGCAAAGCATAAGAGACTTAAATACAGGCAACAAACTGAGGGTTGCTGGAGAGGTGGGTGGGGGGATGGGCTAGATGGGTGATGGGCATTGAGGGGGACACTTGTTGGGATGACCACTGGGTGTTGTGCGCAAGTGATGAATCACTAAATTCTACTCTTGAAACCAATGCTATACTATATGTTAACTAACTTGGATTTGCATTAAAAAAAAAAAAACAACAAAAGCTACCTCCATGAGGAAGGATTTAAGAAAAAAATGAAAAAACCTATAAAGCTGAGCATAATATAAAGCAACTGCTTTAAGCTATTGGACATAGGCAGTGCAGGACTTTAATCACTGAGAAAAGGAAAACATACCAAGCGAGCCCCGCATTCATGTCCGTTCTCTGCCTCCTGGCAAAGTCCAGAATAAGACACAGGGAAATAAACATGAAACAGACAATAACTGTCCTGCTGAGCTGAGGGAATGAAGATTGGAGTTTAGGGAAGGATACCAGGGAGGAGACAGCTGTGCAGTAGGGCTCACGGGTGACTCTGTCGGGGTTTCTCATAAGTTATTGGCTGAGGATGGGGCTGTACGTGTGCAGGGCAGGACTGTGCTGGACGTAGCAGCAAGAGGCTCTCATTGGGTTGAGAGCGGAACAGAGATCCCAGAGGCTGCACGGTGCCCGGAAACATGGAAATTCCACCACAACCAGAGTGGAGAGCCCTCAGTAAAAACCCCCAGCATTCAGCTAAGATAACAGAAAGGCCATTCATTAGGAAAAGGACAGTGCTATGGGGTAAAAGCTACCCGAGACCCACCCTAAAAAAGCCTATAACCAAACCTCCACAAAAGCAAGGAGAACTGCCAGTAAAGTAAAACAAAGGCAACATACATCATTGATTCCTTACAGTGTATCAACCAAAATGTCTAGCAACACATTCGATTTTTTTTTCAACAGACAAAATATGACTCCAAATTGACAAAAAAGCAATCGATACAAAGAGACCCCAAGATGGTCCAGATTTTAGAATTAACAGACAAGAATTTTAAAGCTGCTGTTAAAAATGTATTTAAAGATGTAAGGAAAATACGGTTTGAATAAGAGAACAAATGGAATAAGAGAGCAGAGTAAGTCTTATCAGAGAAATGAAAACAATAGAGGAGAACCAAAGGAAAATTCTAGAAATTATAAGTAAAGTATCTGAAATGAAACAATTCATTCAAAGAGCTTAAAAACAAACTGCAGTTAGCAAAAGACAGGATCAGGGAGTTTGGGGGCAGACTCCTAGAATTATCTAATCTGAAAAACAGAGAAAAACACCAAAAAACAATTAAAGGCCTCAGTAACTTGTGAAACAATACAAAGCTCTCAAACATACATGTAATTGGATCTCCAGAGGCAAGGAGAAAGAGAAAATGGGACAGAAAGATTTTTTTGAAGACATAATGTTCAAACTTTATTAAATTTGGTGAAAAACAACAGCCTATATATCCAAGGGCTCAGCAAAACCCAGCAGGCTAATTACAATGAAAACCGCATTCAAGCACATCATAGTCAAATAGCTAAAAATCAAAGATAGAAATTCTTAAAAGCAGCTGGTGAATAATGATCTATTGCACACAAAAGAATAGTAACATGATACGAGGTCAACTTATTTATTTATTTTTAAGTAGGTCCCATGCCCAGCATGGAGCCCAACATGGGACTCAAACTCACGACCCTGAGATCAAGACCTGAATTGAGATCAAGAGTCAGACGCTCAACCGACTGCGCCACCCCAATAGAAGGCCAATTTATAGTAAAACTAAATGTATTCCTACATACTAAGAATAAAAAAGTATAAAGATAAATTTTATACATAACTTCGTTCAATATGCATAAAACACTTGGGGATCAACTTTCCAAAATACGTACTAGAACCGTATGCTGAAAATTATACAACATTTCTGAGAGTAAAGAAAATTGAAATAAATGGGCAGGTATGCCATACTCATGATGGGACGACTTACGTTTGGAAACGTGTTGCTTCTCCCCAAATCGATCTGCAGATGCAATGCAATTTTAGTCAAAAGCTCAACAAAATTCTTTGCGTAATGGACAAGCTTATGTTAACAATATGAAAATACAAAGAACTTAAAATAGCCACAGCAATGTTCAAAGGGAAAGCAAAGCTGGAAACTTTAGAGGACTTCATGTCAAAACCAACTATAAAGGTCTGGTAATCGGGACAGTGTGATACTGGTGAAAACATATTCAACTAATGTCGATGGAATAGAACCCCGAAATAGATTTATTTATGCACACTCCACTGAGTCTTAACAATGGTCTCAAAGTAATTCAATTGAACTGGATCCACTAGATGTACAAATGGGGGAAAAAATAAATCTTTACTTCATACCATATACACAGATTAACTTGAAATGGATCATATACCTGAAACATAAAAGCGAAAGTTATAACATTTCTAGAAAAACATATAAAAGAAAATGTTTGTGACCTTGATTTCTTAAGACAAAACCACGCTCCTCATAATAGAAACAAACAAAAAAAAATGCTAAGCCAGACTTCATGGAAAATAAGATTTCAAGTCCCAGCAGCGGAGGGGCAAAGAGAGAGGGAAACACAGAAACCGAAGCAGGCTCCAGGCTCCGAGCTGTCAGCACAAAGCCCGACGCGGGGCTCGAACTCACGAACCGCGAGATCACGACCTGAGCCAAAGTCTGACGCTCAGCCGACTGAGCCACCCAGGAGCCTCATAACAGTTTTATTTAGAATATCTAACACCTTGGAACAACGCAAAGGTTGATCAACAGAGAATAGATACATTGTCGTAGATTCTATAAAGAAATGTAAATTAGAAAGTAATAAAAAATGGACAATAATTAAAAATGAACAGAAATTAAAAATGAAGATTTCTGATACATGCGATAGCATGGATGAATTTCCAGACTCCAGATTAAATAAAATAATACTGTATTATTTCACATATATAAAGCTCTAGAAAAGGGTTAACTATTTTATAATGATAAAAACAGGTCAGTGGCAGCCGGAAGGTCGGGGTTTCCATGAAAGTTTTTGACTTCAAAGGGGTAGGAGGGAACTTTCTGGGACGTTCCATTTTATATCTCACTAGGAGCAATGTTCCTCAAGGGTACGTATTTGTCAAAAGTACTGAACTCTATACTTGAAATGGGTACATTTCACTTGATGTAAATTTTACCTCAATAACGTGGATTTAAGAAAGAAAAAGCATTCTAACTTTGAGCCATAGGTGTACCCTCCTCTCTCGACCCTGGAGCAGCATGGACACATTTTTAGGCTGAAAAGTGATAGTTGTATTTGTAAACAAATGTCCCCTTTTACCCCGCGAAAACTAAGAAAAGAACAGGGTGGGGTAATGCAGATTTGAAGAGGGAATTTAAGCATTCCAGGCAAGAGCACTGACCTGGAAAGGGTTACACCTGTGCATATTCCATTAAGAAGATAATCTGAGGGTGTGGACAGGTAGGAGACAATTAGGAGGAAGTAGCTAGCACTGATTCAGAGGCTTTGCCACGAGAGGCCTTGGAGATGGAGTCTGGCGCCCCTTCACCAAATGCGTGCTCAAGCACTGGCCCTGAGGCCAGCCGGATTTGTGTGAACCCTTTCGAGAGGTTCCTGAAGTGCAAGAATCCCTTCATGCCTGCGGAGGAGTCCATGCCTCAAGGAGAGAGGTAAATAAGGCTGGATTGCTGACTCCGAGCTGGAGGAGAATCCCACTGAGATCTCTGACCTAGTGAGGAGAGAGGGCTGCTACCTGAACATGATGTTCAGAAGGAAAACTTGGCAGAATTTTTTCCCCTCTTGACCGATGACTCTTGCTTTGACCCGGTGTCAGTTACAAACCTTCCAGTTGAAGCATCTCCCGGCCCCCCAAGATGAAGCGCCAGTTACCCTGTGATTCTTTCCGCTTCCTGTCTTGTAAGTGACGCTGGCTCTTCCTTCCCAGATCTCCGCTGCGCTCTCTCATAAGGTCCTTGTTCTCATAGCCTACGTGAGATGAAAAGAAAGACATTACAATCCTGTTGGCCACATAAAATTAGCTATTTCTAAGTCTCCAGGGATATTGGGAGGGGTACTGAAATATGCCAGGGAAGGGGGCTGAAATGCCTGGTTCAACTGAGGTTGGGCGATTTTCTGGCTTTCTGTTGCGCTCAAGCTCCCTGGCCCCTGTATACGACTCTATATACAATTGGCAATTTCACTGAATGAGTTCTTGCATTTTCTTTCTTGTGCAGCAACTAGGGATGATGTTTGACAGTATAGCGATAGGGGTAGTTAAACCACAGAAAAGAGCGTCCACTGGAGACTGGGTTCGGATCCCGACTCTGCCGCTCTGCCACTCATACTAGCTGGGCAACCGAAAATAGGTCAACTGATGTCTCTGATTCTCAGTTTTGTTATCTCTGATACGGGCATTGTGAGCTATTGTTATTTATTATGGGTTCTCACCCTTCTTGACTTCTTGGGAGCATTTTATCCTATTATCCTATTTTATCCCACCCTATCCAGTTCCTGAAATTCCAGACTCCCCTCCCTCAACTAACTCACTTACCGTGGTGCCTTGCACATCGTAAGCCTTCAGCCGATGGTGCTTATTACTAAATCTTAGTGTCATTACGTTGGATTTCTGAACATGTGGTACAAAACAGACATTAGGATATTAGTGGCTTAGAGACACCTCACACGACCATGTTTTGCCAAATGAGAATGTGGAAATCTCAAGTATTTCTTTGAGGACCGGGTCAAAGACCCTGAGTCTTAACTCAGAATCTAGGGCCAAAAGTAGATTTCGTCTGAGCCTGGACTGCATAACTCTGAGCTTTAATGAATGGTCAGCAAGAGAAGGGTTCTATCCCTTGCCTTTTATCTCAAATCGAATTTCCATGTTAATCCCTGTTGATCTCTCTCACCGTGACTCACTCGTGTTTTCTGACATCTTATTCTTTGCCTCACCTAATCATGTCTTGACCTGCTCCTTTGCCTTCAAGGATATCCTTCCACACCTTATTTTTGGCATCTGTCTTCTTCCCCAGCAACAGATACAACTCCCTTTACATCAAATTGTATTTTTCATCCCTTCTAAACTGCTCTTATCTAACGGCTTTCCTGCCCGGGTCTCACTCTGCCCAGTTCAGGTCTCCTGTGGATTCTGGATCATGCTAAGTGCTGGAGAGATTATGGCAGACGAAATGTCTAAGGAAGTCCTTGTCCACAAAACGTTTACAATTTCTTTAGGGAAATGGGGCAAACTTGAAAGATGAATTCCACAGACAAGAAGTGATTCGGCACCCTCCGTCTACAGGCTACTTTATGGGGCCCCGGAGATACACAGTAGTCTAGAAGCTCTGGTTGCCTAGTCTCCTGGGGAGGAGACAGAAGAACGGACACAGGAAGGAAAGCAAAGCATCATCACTTACATAATGTCGAACATAGAGCCATATTAAAATGACCCAGAGCGCAGGAACAATCACCAAGGGTAGACTGATCAGGGAATACTTCCTGGAGGAAGTGGAGCCTCATTTGAACTTGAAAGAGGGTATAGTTTAGGGAAATGGCCAAGAGGAGGAGGGCCTGTTGGGCATTCCAGACTGGAGAGCAGTGTGAACAAAGGTGTGGTGTCAGGAATATTGTAGGTTGTTTGGAGACAATGAATGCTCTGTTGAGCGGCAGCTGAGAGGTAAGATTTTACAGGGCTTTGAATGCATATCTAAATAGCTTATCTTGGATCCTAGGGCTGTGTTTCACAGAGCCCGAGGGCTCTTCAGAAGAGATCTCACATTTAAAAACTCAGTTGGTGCAGGCGGGATAGAGGGAAGCTAACCAGGCCGATTTCAGCCATCCGTTTCCAGGTAAAACTGATCCCATGTTTCCTGTTTGATATATTGAGGGATCGTGTAGGATTTTATTTTGCAGAAAGTCTTCCCCTGCTTAAAGAATTGAAAAATCCTTGTTGTAGATAATAAAAGTCATTAAAGGGTTTTGAGCATAGACTATTAGAATTAGGATCCCACATGAGTTTATATCTCATCCAGTATGTAACCAAAGCAGGAATCCTACTTAAACATCCCTGACATTGTTTCTTTAAAAACTATTCCTGTGACCGAAAAACTACAACTTTACATGGCTTTTCATCCCACTCTTGGATACCTCTAATTCAGGAGATCCTAACATGGAATCCACAAATCCCTTAGAGATACCATGAACTTTGATGGGCTATATATATATATATATATATATATATATATATATATATCTTTATTTTCCCCAATTGCCACTTGAAATTGACCATTTCTTCTATTATGAATGTAGGCAACAAACCCTAGTAGTATGATTATCAAGAACCAAAAAACTCAGATATGTTCAAACAACTTAAAATCATTGCAGATATCTTCAGTTTTTTTAAGACTAAAAAATTGTATTTCCATATAATTCATTTCCTGCGAAATCTTACACATTTTTTTTTTCTGCACTTAAAAAACATTATTCTGGGGGCGCCTGGGTGGCGCAGTCGGTTGGGCGTCCGACTTCAGCCAGGTCACGATCTCGCGGTCCGTGAGTTCGAGCCCCGCGTCGGGCTCTGGGCTGATGCCTCAGAGCCTGGAGCCTGTTTCCGATTCTGTGTCTCCCTCTCTCTCTGCCTCTCCCCCATTCATGCTCTGTCTCTCTCTGTCTCAAATATAAATAAACATTAAAAAAAAAAAAACATTATTCTGGGGCGCCTGGATGACTCAGTCATTTTAGCATTCAACTTTATCTCGGCTCAGGTCATGATCTCACAGTCGTGAGTTCAAGCCTCACCTGGGGCTCCACGCTGAAAGCATGGAGCCTACTTGGCATTCTCTCCCCCCCCCCCCGCCCCCCGCCTCTCTCTGCCCCTTCCCCCACTCGCACACGCACGGGCACGCCCGCTCTCTCAAAATAAGCTTTAAAAATTTTTTTTTAATTTTTTTTTCAACGTTTATTTATTTTTGGGACAGAGAGAGACAGAGCATGAACGGGGGAGGGGCAGAGAGAGAGGGAGACACAGAATCGGAAACAGGCTCCAGGCTCTGAGCCATCAGCCCAGAGCCCGACGCGGGGCTCGAACTCCCGGACCGCGAGATCGTGACCTGGCTGAAGTCGGACGCTTAACCGACTGCGCCACCCAGGCGCCCCTAAAAAAATTTTTTTAAACCATTATTCTAAGCAGAATTCATAGGATTTGCCAGATTTCCAAAAGGGTCCAAGGCACAAGATAATGTTATGAAACTGCGTTATGTTTATGTAGTTGTTTTCTGTTGATCCAGAATTATCTTCCTCTAATGTTTTCCCATTATCCCCACATTTCTCCTCTAGTGCTACATAGGATAAGTCCAATGCTACTTCTACCTGACCGTCTATCAAATATTTGAAGACAGCTATCACATGTCAATAGGCTTTTCCTCTCAAGCTAATCATCCCACATTTCTTATCTATCCCTCAGGAGATACGATAGTGGGTCCCTTCGTCATTCCGACCTGTTTCCACAACATGCTCCACATGACCCATCTCCTTCGCGTGGTTGTACCTGAGCAAACATCCAGACAGGCAAGTTGTAAAGGCAGGACTTGGAATCTGTCTCAATCGTCTCAGTACTTCCTGTTCCCCCAAGTTATCATAACGTGAGCCCACGGACGGAGATATAACCACATGTGGCCATTGACTCTTCTCCCGTGTGAACACCCCGGGACCCAAACAAAGTGAATCCATTTAAGGCAGTATACTAAAGTGGTTAAATGGGGCTATGGCAGTTCTGCTTTCATAGCCTGTATTAGCTGGGTGACTTTGGGGAAATCGTTTGATCTCTGAAATTCTATTTTCTCGTCTGTAACATGAATAAAATCACAGTCCTTATTTCATAAATTGTGCATTAATTAAATGAGGTCATGCATGCAAAGTGCTTAGCACGGTGTCGTATCTGCTCCCTAATGTCAGTCAAAATAAGATAAGCATTACCCTCTTCCTTATCTCACCTAAGCCCGGGGCAGCTCCTCGTAATCCCCATCCATCCCGGTTTCACTCCCTTTTTCTGGATCCATAATTTAAATGTGTTCCCCACCCACTCTCGCTTTTCTCATTGCCTGGCTCGGCCAAGACCCACCTCCTCCTTAGAGGCTCACTCTCTCTTGAATTCCTACAGGAATTTTAAAGAAATAAGCCACTAAGACTGAAAGTGATTTCTAACTAAGGTTTCTGTGGAAATGTGCTCCCGGCAGTTTAGTTTTAAGAGGTGAGGGCTATATCCCAAATAATTAACTTCGTCTTATTTTGTCAGTGTGAAATCACCCTTTTAAACCTATCTAATGAACCTAGGGGTGCCTGGGTGGCTCAGTCGGTTAAGCGTCGGGCTCTTGGCTTTAGCTCAGGTCATGATGTCACAGTTCATGAGTTCGAGCCCCGCATCCGTCTCTGCACTGACAGTTTGGAGTCTGCTTAGGATTCTCTCTCTCCCTCTCTCTCTCTCTCTCTCTCTCTGCCCTGCCAACATTCTCTCTCTCTTTCTTTCTCTCTCTTTCTCAAAATAAATAGCCTTTAGAACAAAATAAATAAAAACAAATCTACTTATTGAACGTGTTTATCAGTCTATCTCTCCCCTCCTCGCCATAGAAAGAGTCCTAAGAGAGTTATGAGAAGGACAATAGAAAAAGAGGTAGGAGGAGAAAGTCCTTGAGAAACATGAAATGGGGATTGGGGTGCCTGGGTGGCTCAGTTGGTTAAGCATCCATCGTTGGCTCAGGTCAGCTATGCTGACAGCTCAAAGCCTGAAGCCTGCTTCAGATTCTGTGTCTCCCTCTCTCTCTGTTCCTCCGCCTCTCTCTCTCTCTCTCTCTCAAAAATAAACAAACATTAAAAAACTATATAAAAAAGGAAATATGAAATGGAGAAAGTAAGATAAGCTACCCCCAAATATTTTCAGCCTATATCATTTCAGGGTAACAAGTTTCCTAAATTTGAATTCCACCGTACAAAATACTACACCATTTCCTTTGCCGAAAACTTCCTTTAGACTTAATCACATGTTCTCCTGGTATAAGGTCCCAGGGTCTGCATGGAAATCCGGTAACCCGTGGGGTCATCCTCACCTGGCTTTGGTTATTCCCACATACAGGGTTTCCTCTTCCACATAGAACCATCAAGATTGTTTTATCCTCTCGTAGATTGTGTATCTTCTGCAATGCCTGACACAGTGCCAAGGGCATCCTCTCTGTTCACGAAGCTTTGAGTAGCTGCTATAATCGGTCAACCAAGAATTGAACGTCCCCTCTGGGCTAAGGCTTGGTTAGGTGTTGACGTGAGGGTAAGACAGTCTCTAACCCACCCCCCAAATGCTTCCAGCTTCATTAGGGAAAGAAATAAGGCAAATAAAATATAAAGACTAAATATTATATGTATCCTAGGCAGTTTCCTTTCCAACCTGAGTTATCTTTCTGTGGGGTTTCTCTTCAAGTCCTAAACGTAAGTCAAATTCTAATTAAAGTGAAGTTGTTTATATCCTCTTCTACCAAACATGCTTTCTCTCGCGAGTTCTCACGTTTTCATGTGTCTCCGCCCCCCCCCCCACACACACGCATATCCACTCTCACTTTCTGTCTTTCCTCTGTCTTCTAACTTCAACTCGCTCAAATAACAAGTAGCTCTGATGTATCACAAAATAAAAGTCTATCGTGCATATCCTTCCAAATTGTTCTCATTTGCTTACCACTCCTATTGAAACATGCATCCCCCCCACCCTCCCTTAGTGTGTAAAATTCCGGGAGCTAGCTAGGAGGAAGAAAGCGAATGGCACCATTTAAAATTTTACTTCTAGGGGGTGCCCGGCTGGTTCAGTGGATGGAACCTGCAACTCTTGATCCCGGGGGTGTGATTCAAGTCCCACGTTGGGTGTGGAGCCTACTTTAAAAACGTGTTTTTGGGGCGCCTGGGTGGCTCAGTCGGTTAAGCGTCCGACTTCGGCTCGCGGTCCGTGAGTTCGAGCCCCGCGTCAGGCTCTGTGCTGACAGCTCAGAGCCTGGAGCCTGTTTCCGATTCTGTGTCTCCCTCTCTCTCTGCCCCTCCCCCGTTCATGCTCTGTCTCTCTCTGTCTCAAAAATAAATAAATGTTAAAAAAAATTTTTTTAAAACCGTGTTTTTAAATAAATAAAATTTCACTTTTCTATTTTAAGAGCCACTTGTCCTTTTAAATAGCTTTATGCGTTCAAGCAAGCGAATCTGATACTTTTGGGGAAGACTTACTGGGGCCTTTCAAATCCCATCATCAAGAGGCTTCCTCCTCAGGTAGGACCATTCCAATCCCTCTTCTAAGCTGTGTCTTACTTGAGGATGATTAGCCAGGGCTATGTTTAGTTCTCTATGGGGTTGCATCATTAAGTATAATGTAAGATCGTGCTGATGCAGGCATTTGTCCATCAAAATATGGATCCACTAGATGCTAAATAAGTGGTTTTTAAATATAGACTAAGTGACATGAGCTATTACATCTGAACAAAATAAGCCTTTAGCAAACACAAGTAGCAACATACATAAGCAGAAGGTGGAAGGACGGGAGTCTTGAAAGTTCTATGTTACCCGGTAAGGTTCAGGAGGCATTTGGAATGTTCTTTCTAGTCACCCAGGGATGACTTCTCGAAAAAGGTAGGCCTCTCAGGAGCTGCAGACTACAGACTGAAGAGCCCTGGGAACATTCCAGGCATATGGTGCAGCTTGGGAAGAAGGCTCAGGGGTGAAAGTAACATATTTGGGTTTGAAAAAAAAAAAACAAAACCAAGAAGCATTTTGCCAAACATGTTTTTCCCCTCAGTGTTCAAAGTGAAAAAAGGAAATGCAGTCCATATGGTTTGGATTCATTTATGCTCAATTATGAAGAGCTTCAAGACATTTTCTAACCTCTTAAGTTGTTAGGCCCTTTTTCTCCCTGAAGAACAGGAAGTCTTAATTTTCCTAGCTTAAGGGAACTTGAAAACTGAACGATTTATGTTGGACTTCAATATATGAGAGTTCCTGAGTTTAAATTCAGACAGACCTGGTATAATCCAGTGTCCAAACTGGTGCCAGTGATGTTTTTCTCTACTCAGAACCCTCCGTGTGGTATCTTTCAGAGAAATTCTGATTTGGTTTTTGTCTTTAAATGGAGGAGAATATACTCTGAAATAAGAAAATACAGGGGGTTCAGAATTTGTAACTGGGTTACTGATGGCTCGAGCCCAGTTGCGCATCTGAACAAATTACCTCCATATGCGAGCATAGCCCTGTTTTTTTTTTTTTTTACAGTTTTTACATCTGCGGGGCGGCGGGGGGTGGGGGAAGAATCTCAGAATATGTTAGTAAACAAGCATACCATTTGATTTTTAAGCCTTATGTGAGCACTTTGATCCGAGAGACCTCTTCCACACAAAAATAGCGTTTTTACTGACTTTCCTCTGACATGCCCCAATTCTTACATTTTCATTTTGTTCACTGCTACGAATTGCCTCATACACTGAAACACACAGAAATACATTATTTCTGCTATAAATTCTATGAATAGGAAGTATTTGAGGAAGGCCATAAAGAAGGAGAAGGCAATCAAAGTGGAGACTTGGACCAGTGATGGCACCACAAAGATATTATTCCGTCTGTTTTGGCCCCACGATACTCAACCTTAGACGTTGATCTTCACGTATGCTGTTCCACCCTGCCCTTCAACCTGAGCTCTAAGAGATACTTGGCTTTCTAATTTGCATCGCCTCAATTTCCATTCCGTTAGGACTCTTTCCAGTGTGGAATCTGCAGTCAGCAACATGCTAACCACCCTGGGGAAGTTGTGACCCCAGGAAACATGGTGGCCTATTCCTTCTGTACTCCCGTCCTCTTCACTGACCCCTCAGTCACTCCGACGTTCAAACAAATTTCGAGTTTCAAGACCCTTGAACTGGTGCGATTCACTGGTCCCAAAACAGACCATTTTTTTCTTCCCTCTCCCACTAGAGCAACTGGCTCCGACTGTTCTTTCTGTCTGGTGTCCTTCTACTTGTCTAGAAATAGGCAACAGGAATGCTTAGATGTAGGCCTCCTGGCACCCAGATATTCTGTATCATAATTAAGTCAACTGCCACAGATCGCCATGAGTATTATCTGCTCACGTCGACCAAACAATCGTAGCGCTGCCTTTTCGGTGAGCCTGGGGGTTGCTGGGGGGAGGGGGGGAGGTGGCGCTCCGTGGAGTCAGGCTGTGGCCAAAGAAGGACCGGTATTGAAAGAAAGGTAATGAGATCGGTGGCTTTGCACTGAACCAAGGTGAGTTGGAATAATATCTCATATGAGCGGAAGTACATAAAGCTTTGTTAAAACATGACTGAATTCATTTCATTCTAGGAAGGAGCCGGTGAGGTAGTTCCTGTTTTCATCTCCAGTTTAACAATGAGGAAAAGGGAAGCTCAGACTGGTGCAGTGGCCAGCTCAGGTTGCATTATTAGTAGGGTATAGATGCGGAAATCGAGCCCAGGCCTCTGGGTTCAAGTCCAGGGTTCTTTGTTCTGTTCTATGAGACACCTGCAGTGACGATTTATTCCAGGTGTTTTGAGGGGCGACATAGTTAAAAAAAAAGGGGGGGGGGCTTTATTCCTTCTTCCACTCCCTTCCTTCAGGACACGGTTCTCTTTTTGCTACATGTGAGGTTTTCCTTTCCTTCGTGAAATATCCCACTTTCTGAGGACTTCTCACGCTTTTGGAACAGAGGCTTCCCCAGACATGTGCATTTGCCTATCTCAGACTCAGCTGTGGGTAGCGTTTAGCTTAAAAAGATCAAATTGCCTCTGAGGAAGGTAACAGAGGGGCAGCAACCACAACTCCTGAGGATCACTATTGAGTGTGCCATTTTAGGAGTCCTTACAGCATATCTCAATGAGAAATAATCATAGAAAAAGAAATGGACAAGGGGATCTTTGGAACCTCATAGCTTGGCCCCAGTGGAGCTCTTAAGGGGAGGGAAGGGGGCAAACGACTAGCTCCATCCGTTCTTGTAAAAATAGGCGAGGGAATGCGGGGTCATGGTTAAAACATAGGCTATCTACAATCAGATCCAAGTTTAAATCCAGTCTCCATCACGTCCGAGTTGTATGGCCTTGCACAAGTTGATCAACCTCTGTGTTTCTTCATCTACAAAATACGGATCACCATAGTAACTCTCTCATAGGGCATTTGTGAGCCCTAAATAAGAGATTAGGTGTATATATACGTGTGTGTGTTTATGTATATGATGGAATACAGTGGTCCTGGTTGAGCTTCAGTAGAGCCAGGGGCCACAAATCACCCAGGCAACTCCTGTTATAGGTGATCGGTATAGGAGAAGGACCTAGAGAGAATGATATATTCAGGAAGCATTGGAAGGTATAAAGCGAAGAAGAGGAGCTGTTTTTTTTGGCTTCAGCATCGCAGAGCCGATTATTCAACCTTCTGTTTATTTATGTAATCTTGAATTAAGAAGAAACTTGACAAGACATTTAAATTCATCCTTTCTCAAGAAAGGACCACACCCAACCCAGCCCCGAAGCCTGAGGACAGTTGAACAACTGGTTATTTTGTTGCAACTCTGAGGTCAGAAAGAGTCCTTTAAGTTAGGAAATATAATAATTATTCACTTTAACAGCATTCCTGAATACCTACTCTCTGTGCAGTGCCGAGGGAACAAGGTGGGGGGGGGGTGGGGGCGGAGGGAGTGGGTCATCGTTCCCACATTCAAGAAACTCACAGGTTGTGGACGTCGACAGCTAAACAGATATTGATGACACGACAAGGAGGAGCAGGTATATGCAAACGAGAGAAGTAATAATGGCTGATGACTTAGGGGAGGATTCCCTGAGAAAGTGAGATTTGAGTCAAGTCTTTCAAGATGGAGAAAAGGACCATTAGAGGTCAGAGGCAGGTAGGCAGAAGGGACATGTGCAAAGGCACTGTGGTGTAAAGAACAGAGCCCAAAACAGCACCCCGGTGGGTCTAGAAGCATTTCAGGAGGGCTGGAGCTCGGAGTGGAAGAGGGGGGTAAGGGATAGTAGGAGATAAAGCTGAAGAGCTGGGCAGGAGACAGATCACAAAGAGTTGTTTTGGGGTTTTGTTGTTGTTGTTTTTAAAGCACACTGAAGGCTAGAACTCGCCAAGCGTGAGGTCGTGACCTGAGCCGAGATCAAGAGTCAGACACTTGACCGGCTGTGCCACCCAGGCGTCCCAAGACACCAAAGAATTTTAAACACGGGTGGGACATGATCAAGTTTGTGTCTTAGATCAGTCACTCTGGTTGCAGCGTGAGGAATGGATTGTAAACAGCAAAAGACTGAGCCAGGGAAACCAGTTCGGAGGATGTTGCAATAGCGTAGGCGTGAGACGATGGTGATCTGGACTAAGGTACCAGCAGTGGCCACGTAGAAAACCATAAAGCATCAAGCACTGCCCAGGTGCAGAGGCTTCTTATCAGAGAGACCGAAAGTGGGGACAGAAGTAGTCTCAGGAGGCACACCAGTAAGTCCTCAAAGCCTTCAACTGTAGGTGTGAATGCAAATCACATCTGTTGTGTCTAACTTCCCTTGAATAACCAGAACAAGGAGGTTGCTGGGGCCCCGACCCTGTCGGTTTATCAAACAGGATTGATAGTGTGTTTCTTCCCTAAAATACACACACCCCCCGGTCACAGAACTCGAAAGAAAAACAAGACAGGACTATGTGGTGTTGGTTCTCCCTTTTGACACAATGCAAGCCCTTGTGTCCAGTTCCTCGCCAATATGGCTTACACGGCAGAGCTAAAGATGCAGAGATGTTCACATTCTTCCCTTGGGGGGCTCCCTTCGCTCACCTACTACTGACATCAAGGGTGAAGGACGCACGGGGCGCCTGGGTGGTTCAGCGGGTTAAGCGTCCGATTTCGGCTCGGGTCATGATCTCGCGGTTCGTGAGTTCGAGCCCCGCGTCAGGCTCTGTGCTGCCAGCTCGGACGCTGTGTCTCCCTCTCTCTGCCCCTCCCCCACATGTTCTCTCTCTCTCTCTCTCTCTCTCTCTCTCTGTCAAAAATAAATACAACATTAAAATATTAAAAAAAAATAAAGAGTGAAGGATGCAAGGCAAATCAAAGTACCAGTATTTCCTGAATGCCTCCTAGGTGCAGAAGGCTAGAACCAGAAGATAGACTCCTTGCCCTCAAGAAGCTCACACTCGATCCAGGAAGGCATACCAGAGATACAACCAGCACCCCCATAACAAGGGAGTGGAAAATCTCGATGACCTAAACTGGAAGTGTCCCAGTAGCCTGGGGGAAGACTGAGGTCAGCGTGGGCTGACAAATCCAAGGAAGGCTTCCTGGAGGAGACCTTGTTCTTTCCCTTGCCTCAGAACGGAGTGGATGGTACACTGGGCTTGCACTCTAAAGAGCTTGGCTCGCGGTTTCGCTCTGCCACTCACTACCTCTGTAAACATCAATCACGGCCTTTCTGAACTTCAGTTTCCTTATATATAGATATATGAAAGGCAAAAAATTACCCTATTCCGTCCGCAGGATTGTTATGAAAGTGATACGGGATAATTCGCCTGAAGGCAGTTTGCGGAGCCTAATCACTACGCAAAGAGACATCCTATTCTAGTGCATGGAAACAGCAAGAGCTCGATTCTGCCATCTACTGCCTGTGCACCCTTCAGGGGGCCACAGCTTTCCCTTGGCATCGTCTACAGGGCTGGAAAGATGACAAAGCACTGACCAAAAGCCACCCATCCACTCACCTATAAATGTTTATTGATTATCTGCTCTCGGCCAGGCACTGGGCTAAAAGCTCAGTACGAAGAGATGGCCCCATTTTCAAGGACCCGCCAATCTAGCTGGAGATACAGGCTGGCACATGGATAAACATAATAAAAATAAGTCTTGCTTTTACAGGAGTATATATACACAGAATGCCGTGAAGCTTAGAAAGGTAAGCCCTGAGAGTGACTAAGGGAGTCAGAGAAAGTGTCACAATGTTTAAGTTTTGAGCAAGGCTCCACAAAACGGAAAGGATTTGCCCAGGGGCCAAGAGGTGGGGTAAAAGAGCTCACCCAGCTATAATGCGTGGGATGAGGAGAGCCCGGGCCAAAGGTGAAATCCCAATATTTAAGAGATAGAAATAAAAGAGGCTCTTAAGTACACTGAGAAAAAGGTGGAACACAGAGAAAGAGCAGTGTCATGACACCCAAAAGATGGCTAGTAGTCAAGAGCCAAAAAAGATGAAATCATTGGGCTGCCTGGGTGGCTCAGTCAGTTAAGCTGCTGACTCTTGGTCATGGTCTCTCGTTCATGAGATCGAGCCTCGTGGCGGACTCTGTACTGACAAGTGCAGAGCCTGCTTGGGCCTCTCACTCTCTCTCTCTCTCTTTCTCTCTCTCCTTCTGCCCCTCCCCTGCTCATGCTCTCACTCTCTCTCCCAAAATAAATTTAAAAAACCTTTAAAAAAAAAGATGAAATTGTTATACCGTATGCCTGAAACTAACAGAACACTGTGTGTTAATTACACTTGAGTATATATATATATATATACACATATATTTTAAGAGTCAAATAAAATGAGACTTGAAAAATATCCACTGAATTTTGCAGCAAGGTGGCATTGGTGACCCTGGCAAGATCTTGTTAGTGAAATGGTTATGCAAGTTTCCATAGTTAGGAAGCTTAGAAAGTGAGTGGGAATTGAGGAAGTGGAGGGTACTGTTATTCTAGAAATTTCGCCAAGAAAAATAGTTAAAGACAGGAAGTAATGTAGAGGGATGCAGGATTCAGAGAAACGCTTGTCTATGGTTTCGGTTTTTTGGAGGTCACGGAGACTGAAGCATAATATCTCCGCGGAAAGTATCTAGCGGAGAGGGGCCATGGAGAATGGAGGGGAAGTAAAGGAGACTTGATGAGCTTCCGAGGAAGCAAGGGTATAAATAAGAATGCAGGAAGAGGGGCGCCTGGGTGGCGCAGTCGGTTAAGCATCCGACTTCAGCCAGGTCACGATCTCGCAGTCCGTGAGTTCGAGCCCCGCGTCGGGCTCTGGGCTGATGGCTCAGAGCCTGGAGCCTGTTTCCGATTCTGTGTCTCCCTCTCTCTCTGCCCCTCCCCCGTTCATGCTCTGTCTCTCTCTGTCCCAAAAATAAATAAACGTTGAAAAAAAAAATTTTAAGAATGCAGGAAGAAAGATACGTTTTGGACGGGAGAAGAGATACCTCTTTCCCCCCATCACGAAGCCAAATCCTTACTCGTCTCTCAGACTTCATCTCAACTGTCACTGCGGCACGGAAGTCTTCTACTCCTCAGAGACAAGGCTTGGTCCCCCCGCCGTGGTATGCTTTTGTAGGATTCGTTTCTTCTCCCTCACGGCACTTCTGACAGTTTGAAAAATGCATCCATTAATGTGATCATTTGAATATCTGTTTCAGCCACCAGACTGTAAGCTCCATGAGGAAACAAGTCAAGCCTTTTTCTGGCTCACTTTATTATCTCCAGGATGTAGTATATAGTGCTGAGCATAGAGTAGGTATTAAAGAAATACATATTAAATGATCTTAAATGTATACAATGAATGGCACTAGATGCTGACAAAATAGGAAATCCCTATTTTGTTTCCTATAAGGGAACATCGGTCTAGCAGAGAAGAAAAGCCCCGTATCCAGGGACATCTGAATCTTGATTTCAGCTCACATCACGACCTCCAGGTCATGAGTTCAAGCCCCACGTCTGAGCTGACAGCCCAGAGCCTGCCTGGGATTCTCTCTCTCCCTCCCTCCCTCTTAAAATAAATAATAAACATTAAAAAAAAAAAAAACACCCAGGGGCGCCTGGGTGGCTCAGTCGGTTCAGCGTCCGACTTCAGCTCAGGTCATGATCTCACAGTCCGTGAGTTCGAGCCCCGCGCATCGTGCCCAGAATCAATCACAACTTCTTAACTTTAATTTTCATTGCACTTTTCTCGTAGCACCATCTTTGGTCCACGATTTATTAGCTTAGTTACACAGTCTTCCCGTCCATTCTGTACACTTCTCTTAAAATCAAGTCAGAGTCAGCCTCAGTGGCTTTCAACGGAGAATCCTAATACATGTGATCATTTTCACTTAGACAGGCAGCCATTTGGCTCGCCGTCATTTCAAAACGAGGCTTGCTCTGTAACTGTTTTTTTTTTTAACCCGATGCCTTTTGAGGATACATTTGCTATAAATTTTTAAATTTGGTCAAAAAATGGATTTTCTGGGGCACCTGGGTGGCTCAGTCGGTTGAGCGTCCGACTTCGGCTCAGGTCATGATCTCACGGTCCGTGAGTTCGAGCCCCGCGTTGGGCTCTGTGCTGACAGCTCGGAGCCTGGAGCCTGTTTCGGATTCTGTGTCTCCCTCTCTCTCTGAACCTCCCCCATTCATGCTCTCTCTCTCTCTCTCTGTCTCAAAAGTCAATAAAGGTTAAAAAAAATTTTTTTTAATGGATTTTCTTTTTTTTGCCTTTGCTTTTGCCTATCCAATGGCATAGTGGATTTTGGCTGGATAGTTAGGTAATTGAACAGGTCAGTTTGCTTCAACAACTGGCTGGCTGGCATAGTTAGAGTGGTTTAGGATTAGGCTGGTGTCGTGACACATTTGCTGATTTCTTTTCTGTTTCCTTTAAAAATAAAGAAACCACTCGCCCCCAAAGCACAAAAGCAGCTATATTTTCATGTGTGGGGCTTTTTGGGTTTTTTTTCCAGTTCAAACGAGTTATGACTTCTAGCATAGTTTGAGGCAATTAGGGAAAGTTACAAAGAAACGTCTAGGAATCCTGAAAGGTCTATCCAAAACCCTAGGATCCAAAAAAGGCATTATCACGCTTCTGGGAAATATGTTAGGGTATGGGGGAAGCACTGGGCTAGAAATAGGGAATGTGCAACCTTTGGCTGGGAAGTCTAAGTATCACATAGTATTCAGCACCTCCTGTCTTGGGCGAAATCATGACAGAACTTTGTGATCACCAATGATTTCCTAAGAGTCTTTGAGTCAAATTTTGCAGATATCACAATGCTATTTAGTCTGACATGGTGTGGTCTGGTGCATAAAATACCGTCAATGGTGTCTAGGAGGGAGTATCTACATTTTCACCAAAATAGCCAGACAATGGTATATGACATTATAGCTGATTATAATTGGTAAATTATAGCCGATAAGGTCAGGAATTTCTCAATTCACCTCAATTATGCAAGGGGCGCCTGGGTGGCTCAGTCGGTGAAGCGACCGACTCCGGCTCAGGTCATGATCTCACGGTCTGTGGGTTCGAGCCCCGCGTCGGGCTCTGTGCCGACGGCTCGAAGCCTTCGGCTTCTGTGTCTCCCCCTCTCTCTGCCCCTCTCCCGCTAACGCTCTGTCTCTCAAAAAATGAATAAAGGTTAAAGAAAATGTTAAAACTATCCAAAAAATGCACCCCCCCCTTACATTCCATTTTTCTAACCTGATAAAGAAAGACCAGGAACTTTGAAGTCAGCCACTCTTGGGTTCAAATTCTACCTCCATCACTTAGTAGCCACCTTTAGGTCTCTTTAATCTTTAGTTTCTTTATGTGCCAAATGGGAATCATGCCACCTTCCTCGTGAGATTTTTGTGAGGATTAAGTAAAATAACATATGAAAAGTGCCTGAAACCCAGTGTCTGACTCATAGGATACACTCTGGAAATAGTGCTGTTCTTTTCATTTTTTTTTTTTTAAATAATGGGGAGGTAATTTAAAGCTTTATTTTCCATTTACTTTTATACCAACAGTAATTTTATTTGGGGAGCAATTTATTTGGTTCTCTTGCTATGAAATGAACTATCTTTCGGAAAATGTGTTCAAATCCTTATTTCACATAGCGGAATCCAATGCATATGACTTTGCATTCTAGAAAAGCATAAAATGAGGACCTCTATCTTTTAGAATAGCAGACAGACTGTAGACAAGACCGCTTTGCAGGAGCGTTATCAGAAAGTAGCACAGAAAAGTACCTGAGGAGCAGTCTAGCAACACGGCCTGGAAAGCTATGTGATAAGAAGGATCTCCTTGCATTTAAGAAATAAAACAGGGGCACCTGGGGGGCTCGGCGGGTTAAGCATCTGACTTCAGCTCAGGTCATGATCTCCCGGGTCGTGGGTTCCAGCCCGGTAATCAGACTTGCTGCCATCAGCATGGAGCCCACTTCGGTTCTTCTGTCACCTTCTCTTTTTCCCTCCCCCGCTGGTTCCCTCTCTCTTTCTCTTTCTCAAAAAGAATAAATAAACTTAAAAAAAGAAACAAAAGAAAGAAAAAAGAGACGAACCAAGAAACAGACTCTGAACTATAGAGAACAAACTGATGGTTACCGGAGGGGAGGAGCGTGGGGAGTTGGGGAAAATAGGGGATGAGCATTAAAGAGTCCACTTACCGGGGCACCTGTGTGGCTCCGTGGGTTAAGCCTCCACTCGGCTCAGATCATGATCTCGCGGTTTGGGAGTTCGAGCCCCGCTTCGGGCTCTGTGCTGACAGCTCAGAGCCTGGAGCCTGCTTCAGATTCTGTGTGTGTGTGTGTGTGTGTGTGTGTGTGTGTCTCTCTTTCTGCCCCTCCGCAGCTCGCACTCTGTCTCTCAAAGATGAATAAATGTTAAAAAAATATTTTTTTTAAAAAGAGTCCACTTATCACTGAGTAATGCATAGGCACAGAGTAACGAATGTATAGAACTGTTGAATCACTTTGTGGCACACACCTGAAACTACTATAACACTGAATGTGAGCTACACCGGAATTAAATTTAGTTTTAATTTAAGATGATTTACATTTAAAATAAATTAGCAAGTTTGGGGTGGAAAAAAAAGAAGGACCTCCTTGTGATAAAGTGAGCTTCTGGGAAAGAACAGAGGTTGCAATACAAAATTAGGTGTGGGAGAAATTGGCTTATGCTTTATAAAATGAAGATTTAATATTTTTCTGGAAATGTTCTACGCATTATTCTTTGCATTGAATAGTAAAAGCATCTGAGGGAATATAATCTTAATATTTTACAGTTCAGATTCTGAAGCTGGTGGAAAACAAATATGATCATAGTCAGGTTTTCTACATGGGCTTTTCTTTCCGCTTGCCTTGATGCTGTAGTTGATGGTTTTAGAAATATTTTTTTTTTTAATTTGGGAGTAGTGCCATGGCTGATAATAAAGGAATATTAATCCATTTAGGCTTTGGTTTTGATTATGCCTTCTGTCTGTATTTACATGTTTTTTTTTCATTCTTTATTTTTACCTACTGTGTGTGTGTGTGTGTGTGTGTAATGAGGAAGAAAGAGGCAATGAGATAGTTATCGGAAAAAGTTATGTTAGGGACACTTTACCAGTTCCAATGTTCCCTTTTTGCAGAGTCCTCTTAGTCTCCTAGGGACCTTTTTCTGAATCCTTTATTTATGCTGCCGGCATGGACTTGGGAGAGCACACGTGATCCATAAACTTGGGAAGAAGAACTGGGCATGATTGGCTTGATTTTGCCTGTTTCCTCTTCGGCGCAAGCCTTCCTACGGACAGCCTAAGTTCTCCACACCCAACCTGCGCTTCGAACCCACAACCCTGAGATCAAGAGTCACATGCTCCATGGACTGAGCCAGCCTGGCCCCCCATCCAGTTCTAAGACTGAATAGATGTATTTGCCTAATTCTGGAGATCAGTGAGCACATCCAGTTGGATACCAGACCTAACGACAAACGCTCAAATTGGCCCTTCCCTGTAGTAAAGGTGATATCTGGGTGCCCGTATTACAGTCTTTGCTTTGTTTTTCAAAAATATCTCTACACTGGCATACAAGAGGATTGGCATTTATCGGGTGCTGTTTCTTCCTTTCCCGGGAAAACACACGGTGTAAGAAAAGCTGTTTTCTCTAAATATTAATAAATAACGCTAACCGGAAGTCCTATAGATCTGAAGTAGCATGTGACATTTTTAACGTTTGCTCTTTTCGCATGTGTCGCAACATGACATCTACTAATTTTCTCCACATTTATTGGCAGCAGATTGGGATTTGAAACTTGAAAGTTCTTCGCAATGACTAATGTTAACTCTTTACTTCGTGACTTGTGGGAAGATAGCCAAATCAAGGAAACAACTGAGGAAAGGTTAGTATACAAGAAACATTAGTGTTCACAATTGGAAAGGGTCTGGAATAGCATATGATATCTGGCATCCAAAAAGAATTCCCCATTTCATGATTAAAGGAACATTTTTGAACCATAACCAAACACAAATGCAGCATTAAATAGAATTCAGATGGTCACCTTTCAACCTTAAAGGGAGTAAAAGGCAGTGTTTTCTTTTTTTTAATGACTGGTAAAAATCAAGACAACCAATGAGATGGAAATGCTTAAAAATGTTTCATGAGTTCTTTAGCCTTGGGCATTAAACTAGTTAACGGTGACTGCTCAGTATTTTGCAAAGGCCAAAGTCCAAGTCCAAGGTAAGTTCCTAGATCACCATATTCTGATATTGCCCCCAGAGATACACTTGTTTCTATTTCTTAGATTCTCTACTGTGGATAGGACCCAATAGGAGTGCCTATAAAGTAATGTGCCTGTCTCTAATAACCATATCAGAACAAATACGATCATATTAATATTGCCTCTTTGTATATTTTTTAATGTTTATTTATTTTCGAGAGAGAGAGAAAGCGTGAGCAGGGTCGGAACAGAGAGAGAGGGGGACAGAGGATCCGAAGAGTGCTCCGTGCGGACAGAAGACAGCTGGATGTGGAGCTCGAACTCACGAACGATGAGCTCATGACCTGAGCCGAAGTCGGATGCTTAACCGACTGAGCCACCCAAACGCCCCTGGACTCCTCTTTCAGTGAATCAACAGCCATAGCCTCGGGCGCTAATCCCAAGTAGACAAGTCAATTCATTTTATGTATGTGTACATCCATGTAACCAGGACCCAGATCAAGATGTAGCACATTTCGAAAACCTCAGAAGGCTCCTTTATGTTCACTACCAGCCATTACTCTTCCCCCAGAGAAACGATTTTTCTAAGCAGTATAAACACAGACCAGTTTTGACAATTTTTGAACTATATATGAATAGAAGCATACGTTATGCATTCTTGGGTATTCTGGCTTCTTTCGCTCAACATTGTGTTCTTAAAGTAATCCATATTCTTGTGTTTATTGCTATATAACATTGGGTTGTGTGAACCTACCACAGTTTTTGTATGCATTCTACTACCAAAGGACGCTTGGGTTGTGTTTAACGTGGAGCTGTTACAAATAACACCACTATGCATATCATTGTGCACACTTTCTTACGGGCATAGCATTCCTTATTCAAAAGTGGAGTTGTTAAACTATATCAAAGTATTTAGCTTGTAAAAAAAAAAAAAAAGTACTGCCAACCCAAAAGCACTAAAGCAGAGTCCTGAACAGATATTTATTTCTTTAATTTTAATATAATTTATTGTCAAGGTGGCTAACATAACAGGGTATACAGTGTGCTCTTGGTTTTGGGGGTAGATTCCTACCCGTGTTCATAGCAACATTATTCACAAGAGCCAGAGGGTAGAAGCAACTCACATGTTCATCGACGGATGAATGGATAAACAAAATGTTGTATAGACACGCAATGGAATATTAGCCTTAAGAAGAAATTTTGCCATGAAACAACATACATGAACCTTAAGGGCCTTATGCTAAATGAAATGAAGCAGTCGCAAAAAGACAAATAATGTATTATTCCACTTATATGAGGTACCTAGACTAGTCGACTTCAGAGAGACAGAACGTAGAATGTTCTGGCCGGAGGCAGTCATAGAGAGTTGTCTAATCGTACAGAGTTTCCGGTTTGCAAGATTAAAAGAGTTCTGGGGATGGGTTACGGAGATGGCCGCACAACGATGCGAATGTACTTAGTACCACCGAAGGGTACATTTAAAAATGGTCAAGGTAGTAAATCTTATGTTGTGTGTATGTTACCATGATTAACTTTTTTAAATACCATCAAGTGCTTTTCAAACGTGATTGTAATAGTTTATACTTCCATCGGCAAAACGGGAGCATCCTAAAGGCGCCGCATTCTCACCAGGACTTGGTATTGTTCATCCATCTAATTTTAACCATACAAGGGAGTGTGTACCAGCATTTCATTATGGTTTTATTTTGCATTTTCCCGCTGACTGACGGTGGTGAGCACCCTCCAACATGTGTACAGGTTATCTGGATACCTTCTTTGGTCAAGTGACCATTCAGCACTTTTGCCCATGTATTTTCGTTGGTCTGTCTTCCTTTTTCCTTTTTGATTTGTAGGGGTTCTTTATATATTCCAGATATATATTGTTTGTCAGGCTGATGTGTTATAAATATCTTCTCCCACACTGTAGCCTGCCTCTTCACTCACTTAACGGTACCAGTCGACAGTTTTTATAGCATATTCCTTTGAATTTCCTACATAGGAAAATATTCATATCATCCAATGTGAGGGGATTTGATCACCAGAAAAAAACTTTTTCTAATCTTCAAAGGTGAGATGATAACAATGAGGAGGACGAGGAAGTTATTATAAGGAGTAGACTTAGAAATTGCCTTAGCAGGAACTAATTATTCGTGTGTAACTTGTTTCTACATCTTGGCTTCCTTCTTGGAGCTGAGAGGGATCTTAAAGGGGCCTAACTGTGTTGAAACAGCAATAAATTTGATGAAGAATATTAGCAAAGTAACCTAGCCATGTGTCCCCATTTGGAGTTTAAAACTATTCAAGATCATGAAATAGCATCTATGTACGGCCATATGTGCATGCATGTGCAAAAGGAAAAGGGAGAAGTAGAAACTGTCCCTTAAGACAATACAAAAGGACAAGAACAAGTTCTAAAAATGATTTAGATGATGGCAGACCACTGACCTATGTGTATGGTTTTCCAAATGGATAACATTCGTGTGGATGTATGTCTCATTACTTTTTAGTCATACGTACAGTTGGGCAAAAATCCACTAGGCCCCTTGAACACGGGTGAATGAACTTTCATGGCCTTTGTGAGGAGAGTTGCCTCACCTCTTGTCCACCCCACCTACACAAAAGAGATTGCAATTCTCAAACCGGAAACAGAGTGAAACAACTTCCTGATCCTAAAAGGAACCTAGGCATAGCCCTAGCATTTGAAATGCCACAGTTCTTGACTGCTAAAAATTCTAAGAGCCATCATGGAAGTTCATAGGTTGATCCAAGTTCAGACTTGAGTTAATACACAGAACTGTCTTCCTTGTGTTCTTCTTCTTTCTCCTCCTCCTCCTCCTCCTTTTTCTTCTTGCTTTCATTCGTTTACTGAGAGAATTCATAAAATAAGGATAGAATAGATTGTAATTGTTGTGTATTGTACAGAGAAATAGGCGTGCTTAGCCACACACAAAAACAAGTCTCAGTGGCAAGCCAAGAAACCCTTGTGAGCAGCACAAAGCCTACACATGCATTGTTACTCTGAGCAAATATATACATTTTTTTGAGCACGTTTTCCAGGTACTAGGATAAGGTCTTTATACTAATTATCTCGTGTTACCCTTATGACATTATGAGTCAGAGGCTGTGATCATCTCCAATTTACAGTTGAAGGAACTAAAATATATGGAGGTTAAGGAACTTACCTGAGTACGGAACATGGATGGCGTACGGTAGAACCAGAACTTAAACCTGATCTGTCTGACCTCAGAGCTGCAATACCCCATTGCTTCCACCGCTGAAACCTCTCTAACCTGAGTACTCTAAGGGGCTTAAGTGTCAACCAGTTGATTTAGTCGAATGTGCTCATGAGAGAAGGCCAGCCCCATGTACGTTGGCCAGAGTTCTTCGGTATAGACAACTGAATCCACTCCAGTTAATTTTAAGGAGAAAGAGATTCAGTAAAATAGGTTGGGTGCCCCCATAGAATCTCTGAGAGTGCCAGGAACCGGGCTTGGAGGCCAAATAGCCCGGAGCAATGAGGCAGCAATGAGAAAAGCCCAACCGTACCCCAGGATGGTTATAGCAGAAGGAAGACTGCCGTGACCTTCCGTTTCGATTGAGCCTGGAGCTACGGACCGTGCCACGGCTGATTCAGAGGACCCGGGTGCCTCAGCTGCTCTGCGCGTCACAACCTCTATCTCCCCAAATGCAACTTCTGCCCAACCAGGTCATATGCCCGCACTCTAGCTGCAAGGTAGTCTGAAAAAGGAAATTTTACCTTGTGGTCACCAAGTCACCGGAAAGGCATGCTAGCAGGGAGACGACAGGCATGTTGAATGACTTAACGTATGGTATCATTGATATTACGTGACGGAGATTTTTCTCTGCGGTCTTCTTCTGGGAGTAACCCTTTCGTACGTCATCAGTTCGCGACTACGTTGGGTATTTCAGGTCGGGAAGATTGAATGGCCATTTTAAACAGAAATTCTGACCTCCCTCAAATAAACCCATGTGGAGAAGTACCTACACTTGCCTAAACACAGACCCAGACCTAAGAGTTAGACTCTAAATCCCCATCTCTGTGTCTATTTCCAGATCTATATCTAGGTGTATAGTACTCCCAGCCAGTAGCCAGGCCAAAAATAACAAAAACAAAACCAACCAACCAAACAAGACAGAGGCCATTTTCAATTTACTGCTCCTTTCTGCCTTCATCTCAACTAGTTACCAGGACCTGTGATCTCTGCCTCCCAAATCTTTCTCAAAATACCTCTCCTTTCCATCGTTGCCGGTTTCTGCATTGGAGTTCACATGAAAACTACACAGTGTCTCCCGCCACAGTCGGTTCCCTGTGGCTAGAATGCCCTTTATTCCCCCATCCAAGGTGCAAACTCACCCTCCAAAACCAAATTTAGGAGTCACCTTCCTTTACGCCTTCCCTAAGTTATCAGATTTCCAAACCTCTCTGGTCATCCTTCTAGTATAGCATCAGTAACATTCTTTTTTTGTTGCTGTTGTCAGAGTCCAGGTTATTGGTGGGCAAAAGTCATCTTCTTACTCCTGTCTGCATCTATGGCACCTCGCCTTCTGTCATATACATAATCGACCGGAACTGTCTACTGAATTGATCTAGGGCCATCTAGGGGATACGATCTTATCCATATTCTGATTTTGATTTTATCATTCCGCAGCACGGTTGTATTGTTACTTCATTTTCACTATCGCCACTATTAGATTCAACCCGTTTCTTGCATTATTTTTATTTTCTTGTTTTAATGTTTATTTCTCTTCAAGAGACAGAGAGACGGAGCACGAGTGAGGGAGGGGCAGCGAGAGACACACACAGAATCCGAAGCAGGCTCCAGGCTCTGAGCTGGCAGCACAGAGCCCAACATAGGGTTTGAACCCACGAACCACGGGATCATGACCTGAGCCGAAGTCGGACGTTTAACTGACTGAGCCACCCAGGCGCCCCTACTGCATTATTTTTAAATGTGGTAAAATGCACACAACATCGGATTGACCATCTCAACCATGTTGAAGCGTACTATTCAGTAGCGTTAAGTATATTCGTGTTGTCGTACAACCAACCTCCAGAAGTTCTCATCTTGCAAAACTGAAACGTGAGGCTCATTAAAAAACAGTTCCCCATTCCTCCCTTCCCACAGCCCCTGGCAACCACCATTCTGTTTTCTGTTCCTGTGAATTTGACTGCTCTCGATACCTCGTATAAGTGGATCCATACAGAATTTGTCTTTTGATGACTGCTCTGCTTTGTCTCAAACTCCACAAATGTTACGTGACCCATTGGCATCAGAGCAAGAGATCACTGAAGGGAGTTGTCCTTATTTTAACCATTTCTTCACTCACAGAGGGGTTCAGCCTATCAGGACATCTCCAAGCTTATCAGAATTCTCTATTCCCTGTATTTGAGGAGCTGACGTGCATTTTCTTGTTGCATGTTTCCAGATCCCCTGGAAAAAAGACAAGATAGCAGTCGGCATCACCGAGGAGAAGAAATTCCAGTTGTGGTCTGTAAGCTCTTCAGTGTGTACTGTACGGTGGGAAAAGACAAACAAGTGTCAGAAAAGACAGTAAGCAAATTAAAGAAATACCACCAACATGACAGCAAGCATTCTAGGGAAAATGGTATTTGTTTCGTTCACTCTTGACAAATGATTGGGCTAACTTAAAGTTAAACATGAGATTTGTCTAAAGTTGTCCCCAGGGGGGAAAAGAATAACAATGAGAAATTTTTGATGTTGAAATTTGCAAAATCTAATGCCATCGATGACTTTGTGCATATAATATCAAACCATCTAAATTAAAGTGACAGGGGCGCCTGGGTGGCTCAGTCGGTTGGGCGTCCAACTTCGGCTCAGGTCATGATCTCGCGGTCCGTGAGTTCGAGCCCCGCGTCGGGCTCTGGGCTGACCGCTCAGAGCCTGGAGCCTGTTTCAGACTCTGTGTCTCCCTCTCTCTCTGCCCCTCCCCCGTTCATGCTCTGTCTCTCTCTGTCTCAAAAATAAATAAACGTTAAAAAAAAATTAAAAAAAAATAGATTAAAGTGACAAATCCAAGCCATCTTGCAAATGTTGTCCACTTCATGTTGTTCAAGTCTCATCTCACTCACAATAAAATCCAAAGTCTTTATGACGGCCTGCAAGGCTCCATGTGAACTGGGTCCTATCATTCATTTCTTCATTCACTGTTCAGCCTTCACTAGCCACAATGATCCACACACTGTCTTTTAAAGACTCTAAGCCGACCTCAGGGCCTGTCCCTCTACCTGGAGAGCTTAGCCCCAAGACGTTCTCTTGGCTTGCGTTTTTACTTCATTCAGGTCTCTACTCAATCTCCCTTCCTCAAAGATGCTTCCCCTTGGCCATCTTTTAGAAAACAGTATCTCACCTCTGCCCTTGTCTCTCTTTTTAATATTTACTTTTATTATTTTTCGGAGAAAGAGAGAGAATGTGCGAGCGGGGGAGGGGCAGAGAGAGAGAGGGGGACAGAGGATCCAAAGGAGGCTCCACGCTGACAGCAGCGAGCCTGATGTGCATAGCTCGAACTCACGAACTGTGAGATCATGACATGAGTCGAAGTTGGAGGCTCAACCGACCGAGCCTCCCAGGTGCCCCACCTCTGTCCTTTTCTACCCCCTTATTTGGTTTTCTTGTTCTTCATAGAAGCTATCATTATCTGGTATGTTTCAATATTGTTTGTTGCCATCCCCTACTAGAACCTATGAGGTTCACTGATTTTGTCTAATTTGTTTATGCTCTACCTCTAGGATCTCGTACAGTGCCTGACACACGGTACATATCAGATAAATACTCATTGAACTGATAGACTTTTTAAAATTATTTTTATTTTTGACCTGATACATACTTTATTTCTCTATTTATTTAAGATTTTTTCAGCGATCTCTACGCCCGTCGCAGGGCTCCAACTTACAACCCTGAGATCAAGAGTCACAAGCTCTACCGACTGAGACAGCCAGGCACTCCACTGACCTTATCTATACTTTAAAGTCTCATTTGCCAAGTCATTAGGTGACAAGTGGCATCACTGTGTCCATACCATAGGTGAATAAAAATTAGTTTCTGCTCTCTAATCGGCTACAAATACAAAATCTCTGTGACCCTTCCTTATTTGAATGCAGATGTTCTCCAAGAATAGGTTCCAAACCAACAACATCAGCATCATCTGAGAACCTGAGAGTAGTTCCTAAATGAATCAGAAATTCTGGGGCCGAGGCTCAGCAATCTGTATTTTATTTAACAAGCTCTCCAGGTAATGCTTAAAGAACCATCAGTCTAAGTCTTTTTCCACAAGGGAATTCTCTAAGAAGCGTATGCCAGAAAGATGTCCTTCCTAAAGGTAAAAATGAAAAAGCATACAAGTATAAAACTTAAGTCCATAAGAGGCAAGAATAGAAATATAGTTGTAGCCTTTTCTAGATTTTGTTTTCTTCGATATTAGAGCTTTTTTTTCTTTTATTAGATCTAGATCAATATAGCTTGATGTGGATGCCATTTGAGATGATCCTTAGATCTGCTCTGTCACAGTGAACCTAAGTATCTACCATTGAGGCTGAATTTGAGCATTTCTCTTCATAAAAAAACCTCCTGATTCTGGGGCACCTGATTGGCAGTCAGGAGAGCACGGGGCTCTTGATCTCAAGGCTGTGAGTTTGAGCCCCACGTTGGAGTAGATCTCACTCCAAAAATAAAATATTAAAAAAAGAAAGAAAGAAAGAAAGAAAGAAAGAAAGAAAGAAAGAAACTTATTTAGGGACACCTGACTGGCTCAGTCACTAGAGCGTGTGGCTCTTGGTCTTGAGGTTGTGAGTTCAAACCCCATGATGTGTGTAGATTGCTTAAAAATAAAATCTTAAAAAAAAAAGATATTTGCAGATGACATATCAGACAAAGGGCTAGTATCCAAAATCTATAAAGAACTCACCAAACTCCACACCCAAAAAACAAATAATCCAGTGAAGAAATAGGCAGAAAACATGAATAGACACTTCTCTAAAGAAGACATCCAGATGGCCAACAGGCACATGAAAAGATGCTCAATGTCACTCCTCATCAGGGAAATACAAATCAAAACCACACTGAGATACCACCACCTCATGCCAGTCAGAGTGGCTAAAATGAACAAATCATGAGACTATAGAGTCTGGCAAGGATGTGGAGAAACTGGAACCCTCTTGAACTGTTGGTGGGAATGCAAACTGGTACAGCTAATCTGGAAAACAGTGTGGAGGTTCCTCAAAAAATAAAAATTAGATCTACCCTAGGACCCAGCAATAGCGCTACTAGAAATTTACCCAAGGGATACAGGAGTGCTGATGCATAGGGGCACTTGTACCCCAATGTTTATAGCAGCACTCTCAACAATAGCCAAATCGTGGAAAGAGCCTAAATGTCCATCCACTGATGAATGGATAAAGAAATTGTGGTTTATATACACAATGGAATACTACTTGGCAATGAGAAAGAATGAAATCAGGTCTTTCGTAGCAACGTGATGGAACTAGAGAGTGTTATGCTAAGTGAAATAAGTCACACAGAGAAAGACAGATACCGTATGTTTTCACTCTTATGTGGATCTTGAGAAACTTAACAGAAGACCATGGGGGAGGGGAAGGGGAAAAAAAAGAGAAGGAGGGAGCCAAACCATAAGAGACTCTTAAAAACTGAGAATAAACTGAGGTTTGATGGGGGTGGGGGGGGGGGGTGATGGGCGTTGAGGAGGGCACCTGTTGGGATGAGCACTGGGTGTTGTGTGGAAACCAATTTGACAATAAATTTCATATTTAAAACAAAAAACAAAAAAACAAACAAAAAGACCCTCTTGATTTTAATCTATTTTTGCTTTTTCCAGAAACGTTAAAAACACTTCAAGGATATATCCCTATATTCTGGATAATGATACGCGAGCTCAGCGGTCACCATTTCCAAAACTATATGTTGCAGTTTGAGCATATTTGAACATTGAACTATTGAGCATAAAGGCAAGATCTCATTGGACACAACTAGAAACAGAGAGAACAGACATCCGCAAGGAGCTGGGGGCTTGGGGGCACGGGGGTGGGGGCTGTCTACATCGGTGACCATTCCATTAGGAAAAAGTACCAGCCATTATTGAAATCTGTCTTTGGTTTTGACTTTTTTCAGCTGTACTGGGACATTTGAATAAAATAGCGTTTGCAAGGAGTTAGAAAATAATAAAGCACTATGTAAGTGATACAAACAATAGCTAATTATTAACTGGATCCCTTCGTGTGCCAGGCACTATGGAAAACACTCTACATACATTATCATAATCTCTCAGCAATCCTTTAAGGTAAGTACTATTATCTTCATTTTCCGAATGAGGTTAGGTAACGTGCCCAAGGCCATGTATTTAATAATTAGTACAGATGAAATATGAACCGAGATCTGTCATATTTAAAATCCTATGCTGCTAATCACCACACTCATGAACCCAGTGTCGCTGACACCTCATCTATAATGATATCTACATGTATATATTTAAATCTCAAATATAGCACATTCTTACTGTAGAAATTAAAACATAAAAGAAGAATTTCAAGCAGAGAGTTGAGCTCCCCTGTGCCATCATTCAGCTGCAATCCCACTTTCATTCATATTTGAAACGAGCAAATTCGGTGTTTGCTTCAGCAGGAGTATTTTCCCACTGAACGTGAAGGAGGAATGTTCTGAAAATGTCTGTCTATTTTAATAGCTCCCATATTAAAAAAAGAAAAAAGAGGTCTGTTTTAATTACAACAAATGGAATCGCTATTACAGTTCCTGAAAATGACCCAGTGAAGTGCACCTCCATTTTTAAAGCAAACATTTGCACTATTCAGATAGTACCAACTAAACTTGTTACTCGTAAAACAAACGCTTTAGTGAGTGGGGCCGTCAGTGTGGACACAGCCCAATATCTCTGTCTTTGCATACAGCTATGATTCCTCCTCTGTCAGCCCCACTATGTGATTCATTAGTCAGAAGCTTGGCAATCCGTTCAGATTTGCTTCATCCTCCAGCAGGGCAGGTGTATTTATTTAACAATTTTTTTTGACAGTAGCACAGATTTTTTTTTTTTTTTAGTCTGCTGGAAAAAAAAAAAAAGAATGTTGGATTCTACAGTGGTCTTTAATGATCCTAAGTTGGGGGCCTCTCGCTGTATCTCCAAACACCACAGGTCAACCAGAAGAATCCAGTCCCATGCTCACTACACTGATGAGATTTACAGTAACATAGCAGAGAATGAATTGGGTGAAACATTGTCTTCTTTCTTTTCCACTCTTTTGGGCAATTCCTGCTCGGTAAGTTTCAGGCTGGATCAGTGCTATCTCATTACTCTCTTGATGCTTTTCTCTGCCAAGGAGAGGACAAAGGTAGCGTGCTGCCGCCATCAACATTTTACTGCGGTAAATGAATGCCTCCGCTCACAGATATTGAGACCTGCGCCTTCACCCTTTGCCACTGAGCCTCAGTGCCCAACGTCCCCAAACTTGGCTGCAAAACCCAACGCGTTCTCACCGAGTCGTCATCCTGCGATTCTATTCAGAGCTTCTCGATGATCCCGTTTTGACCCCTCTTTGTCCAGAAGCAATAGAACTCTGACTCATTCCTGGGGGAGTTGATAGTCTGGCTAAGGATCACGTGAGCACATATGCACCTGTCTATGCCATTTGCTGCATCGGGACCGCTCCATTCGATGTGAAGAGAGACAGTGCCAGACTCGTAGGATAAAAACCTATCAGCATGAATATTAGTATGGCCTTTGGAGGTAGCCCCATCTTTCAGCCCCTCCCACCAAGATTTCTACAGTATAGAGTTTTTAGACTCCAAGAGTCAGGATGGAAGTCAGGCAGAGGCATTTTCTACTGATTCATCGACCCTTTGGTTTCTCCCCACTCCCACCCTGATACTTTCCAGTAACAGACAGTCTCCCTTTTGCACTGCAAAAGGGCCACATCCATCTCGAAGAATCCAAATCCAAACATTAATTGAAATTCTGGCCCCGCGAGGCAGACATGTGCAGTGTGCTACAGTAGAATGGATGGAATGAGATGGAAATCAGAGACGACATATGGGTGAAGACTTTGAATCTGTATAAAATGTTAAACAATCCTATTTCCCCAAGATAAAGCTGAAGGGGATAGAGGTGGCTTCAGCATCTCCCACATATACAGGTGCTCCAAAGATGAGAACAAAAAAATCAAAGCAAAACACAACCCCCCCCCCAACCAAAACAAGGCATTCTTGGGCATTTTTGTAAGCTGATCAGGTGGGAGTATTGGAAATCACATAAAGGTCAGTGGAGCACGAGTCAGGGAGTTCCAGGCAGCCTGCCATTCAAGGTTTAGGGAAAGGTGCCATACGTTTTCGAGCGCTGGCTCATCTGTGAGCACCTGCCACACTTCTGGTTTTTACACAACGTACAGTGCAAGACAAGACAAGACAAGACCCCGGAAAATCCCAATGTCAGCAGTCAGCAAGTTAACCTTGAGAAGCTGAACTGTGTCTATTGCTATTTCTTGATACAATAGGATAGAAGACGGGAAAGGTGAGAAACTTGCTTGTTTCGAAAAGACACTCTGCTTAGATCTTAAGGGACAAGCCAAGGAAGGTGCCTCGCCGATACCACGAGCAAAACGAGCTGTGGGTACAAAGGGATTTTATTGTTAGATGTCACCCAGGCCTGGCTCTCTGCCAGTATTGGCAAAGTGACACACAGGTGTGGTCAGTAGAGTCGGAAAAAGACAGAGAGGGCTAACAGGAGGAGGGAAAATCGCAGTTACAGAAGAATGACCATTTGTTCCACTGCTGACTTAGGAGAGAAAAATACTGAGCAGTCATATTCTACGAGATGTGTGGCTTTGGGCAAAGTTTTAAGCTCTGTGAGCCTCAGCTTCTCATGAAAAAAAAGGGAGAGATTCTCTCCCCTATTCAAACACTGGTCCTGGAAAGGTAAGGTACTTTTGTTCTTTCTGGAATCCACGAAGTTGTACTTCCCACTACTTCTGTAACTACAAAGCAGGGAAGCCGATCAGTTTCACGTAGACCTTCCCTCCTTCCTACGCCTGCCACACAAACACAGAAACACACAGCCAACTATGCCTGGGGTGGACATCGTTACTAGATACACAAACCACAATCTTTGCAGAGGCCCATGATGCCCGGGTTTGGTTCTGGCACATGCCATGGTTTACTTACTTCATATCATGATTGAGAACGGTCTAAAGGCGACTGGGAAGTAATTGGAAGTTTGGGGGCCATTTACCTGGAAAGCGTGGACACAAGAGAGGCCCAAGAGAGAAAAGCAAGACGATGGAAATACAATCCCCAGAGAAAGAGGTATTTTCACAAGGATATAAACAAGATTCCAGCTAGACCCTCTGCACCCATTTCCCCTTTCCTAATGTTGTCTACACTCTTGCCACCCGCACCCATGCAGAGGAGTCCCAGGGCAAAATACTCACACGACTGACACATTCTTCTTTCTCTCAGGAAAACGTACAGTAAAACCTTGGTTTGCGAGCATACATCGTTCCAGAACCACGTTTGTGATCCAAAGCGTTGTACATCAAAGCGAATTTCAAGAGCCATTGACTCACTTGTGATCATGTGACATTCGGCGTCGTGTACTACTCGTATGGCAAGGCATCGCTCATTGATCAAGTCAAAATTTACTGGAAATGGTTTCTCCTCTTTCGGAACACTCGCAGAAGAAGTTACTCGCGATCCAAGGGTTTACTGTAAGTGATGGCAAGTGACAGGCAGTACTGTTGACAAAATTACATTTTAAGTACACCGTTTTTCAACCTTCAGCAACTTAAAAGTTCTTGGTAACAAATGACTTATAATGCCTGTCACTAGTGTAGTATATTGGGATACGGTCGTTGAAGATTGTGAGCGTTTTGTGGGCATCCTGTCTGTACCACATATTTTAACATGACAACATAGACTTCAATGTCTCCAGTACACATGTGAGCAACCTGAGGTCAATATTCACCTTATCCGGGCGCCTGGGTGGCGCAGTCGGTTAAGCGTCCGACTTCAGCCAGGTCACGATCTCGCGGTCCGTGAGTTCGAGCCCCGCGTCGGGCTCTGGGCTGATGGCTCAGAGCCTGGAGCCTGTTTCCGATTCTGTGTCTCCCTCTCTCTGCTCCTCCCCCGTTCATGCTCTGTCTCTCTCTGTCCCAAAAATAAATAAACTTAAAAAAAAAAAATATTCACCTTATCCGTCTTTGTATTGTCTTCAGTGACTAGCAGGGTTATATACCAAGTAGGTAGCCAATCAGTATTCATTTCATCCCTCATCTACAGGTTAGGGGATTGGGCAACAGAAGCTTATAGAAACCGTGCCCGGAGACTTTGAGCTGTAGGAGTTTGCTTGGTGACATCCTGTTGACCATCGTCTGAAGCAGAACAGAGAATATCGACAACCAGAAAGCAATTGCAAACGTGTTAGAAACACAGTCGTTTTCATTGGGATAAGTGCTTTTTCTATAAAATTGTCTTCCTGTGGTAGAATGAGGCCCATTCTTCTCCAGAAGTTGGAGCTGGGGCTCCTGGGTGGCTCAGTCGGTTAAGCCTCCAACTCTTGGTCTTGGTTCAGGTCATGACCTCCCGATTGGTGAGTTTGAGCTCTGCACGGATGACGTGAAGCCTGCTTGGGATTCTCTCTCTTTCTGTCTCTCTCTCTCTCTCCCCCCACCCTGCCCCTCCCCTGCTCTCTCTCTCTCTCTCTCTCTCTCTCAAAATAAATAAATAAACTTGGAAAAAGAAGTTGGGGCTACCGCACGTTATAATTGTGTAGGTGGCTTTTATTGTTCTACTCTGAAGAGCAGCTATCACATCAGTAGGTCTAAATTGGAGTTTTGAATTTTGTTAAGAGTTATAAGACTGTACCTGCTGCACAAAATTCGCTCGTTTTCTTTTTAGGGAAACCTAGTGCGGCTCCACAGATGAGCTTATCTCTAGGTCCTCAGCAGGATGCCCATTTAAGATAATGCCTATTTAAGATATTTTCCAGCAATGAAAGCATAAATTGATTTCATAATTAGCAGCTTAAGTTCCCCTTGGGGGTAGTTACAACCCCGAAGGTTCAAAAAATACCCTCTATTTCTAAAACTGCTGTCCTTTGCCACTTAGGAAATAAGTCTCCCGCTAGCCATCATGTTTCAGAAAGAAAGGATTTTTTAAAAGCAGTTAGATACATGCAACAACGTAAATGCTTGGCGTTAATTTAACACCAATTGTCTGCCACAGCTGGAGACCGTGGGCAAAACCAAACAAAAAAGAAACTCTCTTGGAAAATCCACCCCCCCCCAACCCCTCCACCCCGCCATCACATTTCAGCTAGTCTGTAGCCATCTTGAGACACTAAGGGCAGAGATGGAAAGAAGGGGTGGTTTAGAGCAAAGATTGGTGACATTAACAGGAGAATTTCAATCAAAACAGACACCAATATGAGTTGATAACAGAGGTTAAACTGTCACGGACGGCTTACCTGATTTGGGAGTCTGGGGGGAGAGGCTTGGATAGACCTACTTCTATGAGACCCAGCTCTTCAGAGGTGAAAATGGAAACTAAACAACTCCACAGGATATACATTTCCCCCAAACCAGCCTGGAAGAATCATTTATCTGATATTGACTAAATCTCCCAGATAACAATTATTTCCTTTTTTTTCAAGGGTAACTCACCGGGATCGATGGAGATTGTTTTTCCGGCCACCAGTTCTTTAGATAAGGGACATCAATACCTCAGGGCATGCAACCAATTGAACTAATTTGACATCCCCTAGAAACTACTTCTTTCCGTTTAACATTTGAGCACCTATCACATGTGGGCACTATGGCAGGCCCTGGAGATACCCTCTTCCTCCAAATGAGTGAGAGTGAAACTACATTGGGAAGAAGGGAGAGAAGAGGAGAAGGAGGAACGTATATTACCAGAATTCCAACCTTCAGGACTGCCAGAAAAAAATACAAGACGCCCATTGAAGCTTAAATTTCAGGTGAACAATGAATAGTATTTTAGCGTATGTCCCGTGCAATATTTGGGCCATGTATGTATTTTTACTTACCAAATCTGGCAACCCTAAAATATGTTCATGTATCTAAGCCCTTCAACAGAAGCATGAAAAAATACAGTGGGAGCCCTGAGAAAGGAACATCATGCTCTCCAGTGTGTTGTCCATCGAGAAAGAGTCGTCTGCTCTCTTGCAAGCAGAAGTAAAAGGACCACAAGGATGCAGGAAACGCATTGAGAGGACTAAAGGCGAGCCCACGTGTCAAAGCAGCCGCCAGCCTAGAATCAGTCAGACAAGAGTTCCAGAACGAATAGTATTGTGCCAACAGACGCCCATGAAACACCTCCAAAAATAAGAGATCAAGAAGGGATTTCGACACATGAAAACGGAGGCAAAAATCTTGCTTTCGTGTATATATTCGTAGTTTGTGTACGGTGGGTGGCGGGGGGGCACGTAAAAATTCATTGCAGAGTGAACCGACAAGATGAGCCTCAAAGAGTCATTGCCTGAACGGACTAGAATAGAGTGGGAGGCCTGATCTTTCCCATGGTAATATATAAGGGATTTGTTTAATGTGTATTTATTTTTGAGAGAGAGAGAGAGAGAAAGAGAGAGAGGGGCAGAGAGAGAAGGAGACAGTGGATCTGAAGTGGGCTCCGTGCTGTCAGCACAGAGCCCGACACGGGGCTCGAACCCACAAACCGTGAGACGATGACCTGAGCCGGAATCGGACTCTTAACGGAAGGAACCACCCAAGTGCCCCTATGTAAGGAATTTAAGAAGAATTACAGGTGCCCTAGCTGAAGATCTGGATTAAAACCCTGATTCCACCAGCATACAATACCCACAATTGTGTGCTTTTGTGTTAGAAAACATTAGTCATATGATCTTGAGAAACTCACACACCTCTCTGGATCTCAGGTTCCTCAGCTGTCAAATATGACTAGTAAAAAAAAAAATTAAAAATAATATGACCAGCAATCATGACAACGGCATGTGATACGTATAGGAAAGCTCCTACCACAAGTCTTCCCATCTAGTAAATTTCAATGACTATTGATTTTCACATGGCTGGGACAAGACGCTGTCCCGGAGACAATACCGGAACAGCACTTCAGCAGAGCTGACCGCATTACGAAATAACAGACCTCACCCTTCGAGAGCAGGACTCTCCATATCAACAGAGGGAGGTGTACCAACTTTATAAATTCCAACATGGAGAACACTTCCTTCTTGAAAGTAAGACAGGAGAAACTACTCCTTATAGAACTGGTTGTGGGACTCTCAAGTACTTATGACTAAACTTGTCCAGTCCCTTAAGGAAGCACCATTTAGCGTAATTGTGACTGGAGGGCTTACCAGTAGACCGGTTGACTTCCCAGTACCCGGTTAATCACTCTACCAGGAGACAGCTCAAGAGGCGACCCAGGCTTCTCATGCGAGGGGCCACTCCAAGACATTGATAGCAAAGGCTAACAAAGAACTTACTTCCCACTAGGCACACGTTTAAGTGTTTTGCTTAGATAAACTGCTAATCATTTTACATTTGAGGAAAATGAAGGCTCAGAGAGATTAAATAACTTACATGGGTTTACAAAGAGATGGGGTATAAATCTAGGCCGTATGGCTCCGGGGTCCACACTCAACTTCTGTGCTTTACCGCCCAGGCTACCATGACCATCGAGCCACAGGTTGAGCGTGAAAAAAGTAAAATATACTTCCTCGCTCATAAAGGCTTTCAAATTGAATTTTTCAAAAAAATACCCAAGAGGTACAGACTACACCACAGATCCAGGCATGGTTAAATCCCTGAGTGGTTTGGGCAGCAGGTGTGGAGGAATTCAGAGGAAAGGAGAAAGAACTTGGTGGACGAGGCTAAACTTAAAGGGACAATGTTTTGGGCTGGATAGACATTTCTAAAATGGCTTTCCTCTCACGGCTTGGCTCTCTTAATGATTGGTGCCATTTACTGAACTATTGGTTCGACAACCAAGATGAACATCATCGCTGGAATGATCAATTTGCCGTAATAAAGTCTGAATTTCTCACCCGAACGATGCATTTCCATTCTTCTCCAAGATCCTGGCACATCGCTGTAAAGCTCGGGCTTTCTATTGTTTGATTTTACTTTAATGAGCTTGATCCGAGACTTTTCTTGACTGACAGTCAATATCACCCTCTCACTAACTTTGAAGATCTATATACCCGGATTAATCTCAGCAGTCTGTATACTTAATGACAACCTTTTACGTACCGTACGTTTTCTGAATTTGTATGTTGTTAGAAACCGAATTTGTAAGCCAATTTGTACTTTGTTGAAGAAAGAAAGGACTTCGGCACGTCACTGTCTGCCTCCCTATGCCATATCCGAAGGAATGACAATTGTTCAGCTGCCATCTTGTGGCAAACCACACACACTGTAAAAAAAAAAAAAAAAAAAAAGGACTCAACATTTCATATTAAGAGTCCAAATTTCCATTTTAATGTCCTCTTTTTTTAATGTTTATTTGTTTTCGAGAGAGCGAGACAGAGCGTGAGTGGGGGAGGGGCAGAAAGAGGGAGACACAGAATCCGAAGCAGGCTCCAGGCTCCGAGCTGTCAGCACGGAGCCCCATATGGGGCTCGAACCCACGAACTGTAAGATCATGACCCGAACCGAAGCCGGACGCTTAGCCGACTGAGTCACCCAGGTGTCTCCATTTTACTGTCCTCTTTATGGATGGTTTTGTATCCCTGTCACCTGCTTTTAAGGAAAGCAACTCTTCTATTTTTTTCCAGTCTGACATGTCTTGGATGCCAGAGTCATTTCAACATTCATACTTCAGTAGTTCTTTTATGATACCGATTATGCTTTACATGAAAAAAAAAAAGATGTTCCACGGGTTGGATGAACGTCTATAAATGCACAAGAATTTAATATTGCCCTATTTTGAGACAAATTATAAAGAAGTAGCTGAATGTGACACATACACACACACACACACACACAGAGGTTTTCTTCAGTCTCAGCACTGTACCTCATTCGGAAAGACCACCTGCTAGAGACAGTGAAATGAAATCTACCTTTACATTTTTTTAAATTTTTTTTTAACGTTTATTCATTTTTGAGAGAGAGAGACAGAGCATGAGCGGGGGAGGGGCAGAGAGAGAGAGACACAGAATCTGAAACAGGCTCCAGGCTCCGAGCTGTCAGCCCAGAGCCCGACGCGGGGCTCGAACTCACGAACCGCGAGATCATGACCCGAGCCCCAGTCGGCCACTCAACCGACTGAGCCACCCAGGCACCCCTTGTTTTAAAACCAATTTTTTTTTTTTTGACGTTACATTTGATTTCCACTTGGCTCACTCACTCTTCCTACAGTTGGCCAGTTCAACTTCCGAGCCTTATTTGTGCTGGGAACAGCTTGGCTCCCACCTCTGACACACTTTGAGTTGCCCGTGGGTCTGCTTACTTATTCCGGCCTTTCAGTTAGGACTTCACATATTTCGGCCTTATGTATAACTTTGGCTAGAGAATGTATAAAGAGGAATTTGCTTCAGAATCAACTTTGTTGCTGTGCAACCAAGGAAGGCAATAAGCAGGTGATTGCGTGCACCGTGTGGGGCCTCAGCCTGATCTGGGTTTATATCCTGAATCCTGGCTTTGCCTTTTAATAGCTGTTTGACCTTGGGTAAGTCGTTTCACATTTTTACACCTTAGCTTCCAGGAATCTGCAAAGGGGAGCTCAATGGTATCTTCCTCTTAGACTGGTTGAGAGGATGAAATGAGTTAACACACATCAGGTGATGCCAAGCAGAGAGTAAATATTCAATAAAAATGAACTCACGTGACTTAACTGTTTATTTGGGTATTGTTCTACGTTGTATATTAAACAACATTATTACCGTTTATACCTTTTCTCTCCCTAATGCGAGGTCACTCTGCTAATGTCTGATTCTTTTTTTTTTCTTTTTTTTAGTTTTATTTAAATCCAAGTTAGTTAACCTAGAGTGTGGTAGAGGCTTCGGGGGTAGGATGTCTGATTCCCAAGGTTCAGTCACCTTGTTCTTTTAATTGGCTTAGCAAATGTTTCTTGAGCCCTTACTATGTGCTATGCCTAATTCCAGGTACCGAAGCTGTGAGAGCCGCCTTTTGCATAGACGAGCAACGTCTCGCATGCATCTCACAACTGCGAAGGTACTGGACGGTAAACAGATTCATGAACGGCCTGATTTTAGAAAGTAATAGATCCCAGAAAAATAGGCCAGAGCAATGGAAGACAGGCTAAGAGAAAGAGAAAACGTAAAGCCCCAAAAGTCGCCGTCTAAATCGTCTGTAAGGTTGGAGCGCCTGGGTGGCTCAGTCGGTTAGGCGCTCGACTCTGGATTTCGGCTCAGGCCATGATCTCACGGTTTGTGAGTTCGAGCCCCGTGTGGGCCTCTGTGCTGACAGCTTGGAGCCTGCTTGGGATTCTCTTTCTCCTTCTCTCCCTGCCCCTCCCCCACTCATGTGCGCTCACGCGGGCGCGTCCACACAGTCTCTCTCTCTCTCTCTCCTTTCCAAAAAAATAAATAAACTTTAAAAAATTAATGAATTGTCTGCAAGGTCAGAGAGATAAAAACTTAGTGACAAGCAATGGGGTTACAGAAGTGGGCAGGAGTCCAAGAATAGGCATAGGTAGAGCATGGGGAGGACTTTAGATGTTATCCTAAGGGCAATGAGAATCCGTCGGAGGGTTTAAAGCAGGGAATACAAGATCAAAAATATGTTTGCTTTTTGAAAAGACGTATTTTCTGTTCCATCAACTGAAACGTTGGGAAGAGTTGACTTCAGAGAGTGAAGCAGCTGTGTGAAGAGAAACAAATGTGGGCCGTGACAAGACAGTCCCTTCCGGAAGATGGGCTGCATTTACACCTGTAGGCTCCAGGAGATCGCTCTTTAGAACACATTCCCCCTTTTTTTCGTTACGATACTTCTGACTGTTCTCCGTTGATTTCTAACCCACCAAATGCCTTGTACCTGCTTCATCTTCTACGTCTAAACTTGCCAGATTCCTTCTCTCCGCCTTTCTCATGCTACTGATTAAACCTGTATTTCCCTGATCATCATCTTCACGGCGAAAAAACTCACGGTCTTCCGGTATCCCAATTCCCGGCATCTGAATCTACGGTCTTGACCACGCTGCTGTGTATCATCGTGTCTTTTACCGTGACAGCACTAGGAGCCAAAAGAATTAACAAACGCAGGACACGTTGGGGTGCTGCAGATCGTGAGAACCTACTGAAATGTCAGGTAACGGGAACAGACCCTTCCAGACAAAAGAAACATGGTCTCCGAGGAAGTACGGTAACAGTCGTATGGCGTGGACAAGCCGTTGCCGCAGTGATGACAGCGGGTGAGAGAATCTCCCAACAAGCGTACAGAGTACAACCATGAAGGGTTTAGGAGTACGGCATTCGAAGATCTAAGTTTGCAGGCACCACCGAGGCAACTCTGGGTAGCTGGTAATTGGGCATCAGTCACAGGAACGTAGCTTGGGGTTAGAAAGTGGCAAGAATAAGGCAGGGTCCCCGGCCCTCAACACTTGGTAATTATCAGCACAGAAGAAGTCTGAGGCACCAGGGCGAGACCCGGCCACTTGAACTGGGATAAAAAAAGGTGGAGACGAACTACAATCAAGCTTGCCTTGATCCTAAACTCTTCGTGTCTTCGGTTGCAGCTTCCACGATCGGCAGGGGCCTGAAATCAAAGAGCCCAACAGTAGGACGCGTTATATTGCCTTCACTTATGAATTACCCACTGAGGCAGAGAGGAGCTTAAAGTAGCGAGTGCTCAACGTATCTGTCCCTTCAACTACCGTTCTCCTTGGGAAAGGTCAGATGTTTGAGACGCGGGCCTATTCTCTACCAACTCAAGTGAGACCAAAAAAAATAGCTTCTCAGAGGCGCTGAGCACTTCCTACCTGATAATGTTTTTGGTCTCGAGTCATGGAAACGAATGCCTCTATAGACGAGCAAGAAAGAAGGCGTGTGTGCACAGGGAATCAGGCAGGTCACTGAACACATTGCTGGCCAAACAGCTACGCGCATAATAAAGTAGCTCCGAGTAACCTCCCTGAGAAATTGCATTTTTCCACCCCTATCTTCCCGATCTAAGGAGACCACGGGTGAAGTGAAACAAATGCATGGCCTCAAAGAAAAAGCAAAAGCTGATGTAGGCTTGTGAGGCCCAAATTAATGTTTATGCTTACCTGCTCTCAAAATGCTGCTGCTTCAGTCAAGCAGGGAAACGTTGTGGAGCCTTCCAGCTTCAGATGAAAAGAAAGATGCACGTTTCGAATGAAGTCATTGGTTTTCTGGACCAGAGCAAATTTTTCTGAGCTTAAGACGGTCAGACTTCAATCCCTGAGTCGTTGAGAAAGGGATTGACATTTGCTATGAAATGCTGTTTTTATTTTCAATTACGCCTCATGCAAAATTGTTTGATCGTGCCTAAACAAATATCCCAAACGTCAGAACAGAATCTATACCCTCCGTTACCCTCTGACTGGAAAAAGTCAGAGACGATGAACTATCTAAATTTTTTTTTTTAACATTTATTTATTTTTGGGACAGAGAGAGACAGAGCATGAACAGGGGAGGGGCAGAGAGAGAGAGGGAGACACAGAATCGGAAGCAGGCTCCGGGCTCTGAGCCATCAGCCCAGAGCCCGACGCGGGGCTCTAACTCATGGACCTCGAGATCGTGACCTGGCTGAAGTCGGACGCTTAACCGACTGAGCCACCCAGGCGCCCCAGACAATGAACTATCTAAACCATGCAAGCTAAATGCGAAATGCTTCCTGCATGACTACCGCAGAAGGTGCGAGGACTCTCATCTTTTGCTCTGGGGTCAACCCTTTCCGAGCATCGTCACCTCGCTGGTTCTTCCATTAAAAAGCCTTGTTAATTGCATCAGGCTGCTTCCTTGAATTCACTCATTTCTATCACACTCATTCTGAAATCGCCAGCAATGGATAAGGAGAGATGCCACAGAGCAGCGTAAGTGAGTGCCAATCCAAGTTCATGAACGTTGCTCGGAGATCCTGTTACGTACTACACCTCCCCATTCCAAACCTCACCTGCCCTCTTTGGGGTCGCCAAGCAGGGCCAGCTGCATGATTTGCAGGGCCCCGCGCAGAACGAAAATGCAGGGCCCCTTGTCCAAAAAGGAAAGTAAAGCATTCTTTCTTCTGGAGTCTCTGTCTCAGTTCATCACGGCGTTCTTTGAATTACTATAGAATGCTATGCTTCCTTATGTGTGGGGATACTCCCGGGACAAATGCAGAAGCTTGTACCCAGGTAACCCACTGTACCGCTTCAGGAATGAGATGTTCACACCTGCCCCCCCACCCTCAACATGCTCATCGTACCCAGGCCTCTGCCCAGAGGGTGGTGGCAGCCGCCGGGCGGGGGCAGGGGGAGGGGAGTGGACAACCTGGAATCAGCCCTGGGGAGGTGAGGAAGCGGCAGAAGGTAAAACCACACAGGCCGACCTGACCCAGCGGGCTGAGACAAGAGCAGATGCTCCATTTTCCCATCAGACTTCACTTCACAGAACAAATTCAAAGGTAAAATGGTGAACAACTTCAAGATAAGGGCGCCTGGGTGGCTCAGGTGGTTGAGCATCCGACTTCGGCTCGGGTCATGATCTCACAGCTCGTGAGTTCGAGCCCCCCTTCGGGGGGCTCTGTGCTGACAGCTTGGAGCCTGGAGTCAGCTTCGGATTCTGTGTGTCCGCCTCTCCCTGCCCCTCTCCCCCTCGTTCTCTGTCTCTGTCTCTCTCTCAAAAATAAATAGATATTTAGGGGCGCCTGGGTGGCTCAGTCAGTTAGGCGTCTGACTTCAGTTCAGCTCAGGTCATGGTCTCACGGTTCGTGGGTTCGAGCCCCGCGTCGGGCTCTGTGCCGATGGCTCAGAGCCTGGAGCCTGCTTCGGATTCTGTGTCTCCTTCTCTGTCTGCCCCTCTCTCGCTCGCTCTCTCTTTCTCAAAAATGAATAAACACTAAATAGATATTTAAAAAAAAAAGAACTTCAAGACAGCAATCACAGAATATTAAACCCCATGGGTGGAGCCCCCTTCTGAGTGACTGCATAGGTCTCTCTCCCTGTGCGTAGGGTCACAGGTCCTGTCCCTAATGCACCCCTGCCCCACTACAAAGAAGAAGGAGCTACATAGGCACGGATGTCTTCATCTTCCTAATGTGCCATCTATAACCGTGGCACCATATCCCGTAGCCATTCCTTTCTTGTTTTCATTATTTCATCAAGGGACGTATGCTTCCTACTTTGTCAAAGCGAATTCATCCAGGTGTGCTCGGTATCCGAGGCCCCCTTATTGTTTCCTCTGAGACTTCCTGCCATCAAGTGGATTCTCTTTCTCCAGATCTTCAACATCTTCCTCTTCGTTGGCTCTTTCCTGAAGGTTGTAAGTATGCTCAACCCTTTACCACATTTTAAAAACCCTCTGCTGACCCTGAGGAGGTCTCTAACTTCCTTGATTATCTACACCCCCAAGGCTCTAGAAATAGTAATCTGTCTTCCGACTCTACCCCAAACCCGACCTTCTTTAAACCCCCCTATTATCCCCCTAAATAGTCCACCTGCTTCCAACATTTGCCCTTCTAGAATGCATTCTCCACCGATCAGTCACAGTGATCTTTCAAACCACAAGAGAAGCCCTATCTTTCTTCCACTCCGAACCCGTGGCAGAAACCATCTGTGGGGTGCTTTGTGGGTACACAGGGTTTTAATTGGTCTGTACCCTCATTTATCAATCTTTTCCTTTGTGGTGTTGGTCATTAATCTATGTTCAAGAGGTTCCTTCTCAGCTAGAGTTAAATAAATATTTGCCTTTATATTTTTCTGGCCTTTAAAACTTTCTGTTTCTCGTATTTCATGAATTTGAGGCACCGGGGTGGCTCAGTCAGTTAAGCATCTGACTCTTGGTTTCAGCTCAGGTCATGATCTCACCTTCATGAGTTTGAGCCCTGCATCAGGTTCTGCACTGACAGCTTGGAGCCTGCTGGGGATTCTCTCTCTCTCTCTCTCTCTCTTTCTCTCTCTCTGCCCCTCTTCCACTTGCACTGTCTCTGTCTCTCTCAAAACAAATAAACTTTTTTTTTAATTTTTTTTTTCAACGTTTATTTATTTTTGGGACAGAGAGAGACAGAGCATGAACGGGGGAGGGGCAGAGAGAGAGGGAGACACAGAATCGGAAACAGGCTCCAGGCTCTGAGCCATCAGCCCAGAGCCTGACGCGGGGCTCGAACTCACGCACCGCGAGATCGTGACCTGGCTGAAGTCGGACGCTTAACCGACTGCGCCACCCAGGCGCCCCTCAAAACAAATAAACTTTAAGAAAGAATAAAATAGGGGCGCTTGTGTGGCTCAGCTGGTTACGTGTCAGACTTTGGTTCAGGTCATGATCTCACGGTTCGAGGGTTCGAGCCCCACATGGGGCTCCAGGCTGACAACAGGCCTGGAGCCTGCTTCAGATTCTGTGTCTCCCTCTCTCTCTCTCTCTCTTCCCCACCCCCGCTCACGCTCTCTCTCCCTCTCTCTCTCAAAAATAAACATTTTAAAAAAGAATAAAATAAATAAATATTTCATGAATTTGATGTGAGAAATATAACTGGGGAATAAATTTATTTTCCAAATATTTAAACTTACTGAGTAATCTATTCCCCCCACTAATTTGTAAGGTCATGTTGGTCATATTCTAAATTCTGCACCAAGTCGGGGTTTTTGTTGCCGTGGTGATTGCAGTAGTTATGGTGGTGGGCATTTTTCTGCTGGACGATTTCTTTCCATTGATCCAGACACTGATTGTTGAACCAGTTCCACATTTTCTTGGCCATCGGAGTTTGGAGTGAGGGCCGGGGATGAAGTGAGAATACGTGATGTGACAAGGCTTCTCTCATTATCCTTCCTTTTCCACATTTGCTTGGCTAGCCTGACTGGTTATTCCTCCAGCCAATCCTTAGAATCTTCCCACAATATTCCAATATAAATTCTTCAGGAGGTTGAGAGAAAAGTTTCATTGGATTCGTAAATCATTTAGAAAATAATTTAGCATTTCGAAACTATTCAGGGCTGCTGTCCAGAATTAAGATCTGCCTTTGCTGCATCTGTCTTCTTCCTTGGCTCGCTCGCTCTCTCTCTCTCTCTTTTCTTTTTCTTTTCTTTACATAAATCCCAAGTCTTGTGCGGTGAGTTTATTTCTAGGGTTCTCTTTCCGGATGTGGGAAAACGAACTTTCCCGATGATATTGTCTAATGCGGTTTTGTAGTTTAAATGCAAGCTGTTGGTTTTGTATGTACATATGCCCACCTTACTCGTATTCATTCTTATCTAACAATTTTTAAATTAAACTTCGTGGGAGTTTTCAGGGAACAACCGTGCAATCTGCAAATAATGAAAACACTGTCTCCTTATTTTTCAAGAGCGATAGTTGCCATTTCCATTTCATGAAGTATTGTTCTTACTAGATCTTCCATAATATGATAATAATAATAACAATATTAAAAAGAAATGGTAATAACAACGGCAGCAGCAGAGATAGGAGGCATTCTCACATTTTTTTAAAAGTTTCTTTATTTTGGGAGAGAGAGAGAGAGAAGAGGGGAGGAGAGGGAAAGAATCCCAAGCAGGCTCCATACTGTCCCCAACGCAGGGCTCGAACTCACACGAACCATGAGATCATGGCTCTAACTCACACACGGTGAGATCATGACCCAAGCTGAAATCAAGAGTCAGACGCTTAACCAGCTGAGACCCCCCGGGTGCCCCAGAGGTGTTCTTATATTATTTGACATCAAGGACTTTAGCATTTTGCCTTCAGGATCATTGCAATAAAGTATTCTGGCTTCATCATTCACTATTCCCTCACCAACACATTTTCATCATAAGCCCTCCAGTCTGTTAACAAAGGACAGCAATATAGTGTGTATGCATCTCAGGCAATAACTGTTTTCTTGGCACGTATAATACACACCATAAAATTCACATTTTAAGTGAACAAGTCCATTGTCTTTAGTATATTCACAAAGCCATGCAATAACCAACACCAAATCCAGAATATTTTCATCACCCTTATAAGAAATCCTATACTCATTGTCAGTCTCTCCCAACCCCCTCTCACTCCATCCCGACAACCATTGATCCACTTTTGGTATCTATGGATTTTCCTATTCTGGACATTTTGTATAAATGAAATCATACAATAGGAGGCTTTTTGTTTCCACCTTCTTTCGCATGGCATGCTTACAAGGTTCATCAGTATTGTAGAAAGCATCAGCACCGCGTATCTTTTTACTGCTGAGTCATAGCCCACCGTATGGTTTTACCAATTTTATTTACTCATCCTTGATGGATATTTGGGGTGTTTCCACTTGTTGGTGATGACGAGCGATGTTTGTGTCAACATTCATGTGCAAGTTTTTGTATGACTACGTGCTTTCAATTCTTTCGGGTTTATACTTAGGAACGGAATTGCTGGGTCGTATATGAACTCTATATTTCACTTGTTGAGGACGTGGCAAATTGTTTTCCATAGCAGCTATACCATTTTACAGGAGTAAGCGTTCGCAAATTCATGAGCTATTCAGCAAAGCAGGAGCATTCCAGTGTCTCCACATCGTGGCCAGCATCTGTTACTGTCTTTTTCACCACAGACATACTTGTGGGTATGAACTGGTGTCTCATTTTGGTTTTTATTTGTATTTCCCTACTAATGAATGATCTTGAGCAACATTTGGTGTGCTTCATGACCAAGAATGTATCATCTTTGGAGAAATGTTGATTAATTTTTTTTTGCATTTTTGAATTGAGTCGTCTTTTTGTTGTTCAGTTTTACGTATTCTTTACATACTCCAGATACATGTCCCTGATCACATATATAACTTGGAAATATGTTCTCCTGTCCTGTGGATCGTCTTTTCACTTTCTTGATCCTGTCCTCTGAATCACAAAAATGTTCTTTTTTAAATGTCTGTGAAGTCCAGCTTATCAATTTGTTGTTGATGTTGCCTGTGTTCGTGATGTCATATCTGAGAATTCATGGCCATATCGAAGGTCATGAAGTTTTAGGTCTAAGGTTTCTTCTAACAGTTTTATAGTTTGGGCCTTTACATTTAAGTGTTTGTTCCATTTTGAGTTACTTTTTGTGTATGGTGTGAGGTAGGGGTCCAATTTAATTGTTTTGCATGTAGATATACGGTTGTTTCGGCGCCATTTGTTGAGACAACTATCCTTTGCCCATTAAATTGTCTTGGCACCCTGCTAGAAAATCAGTATGAATGCGAGGGCCTGTTTCCGGACTCTCGATTCTATTCCAATGTTTTATATGTCTATTATCATCTAGTCTTACACTACCTTGATTATGAAGGCTGTGTATTAAATTTCAAAATGGGGAACTGTGAGTTCTCCCACTTCATTCTTCTTTTCAACATAATTTTGGCTCTTCTGGGTTCCTAACATTTCCATACAAATTTTAGAATCAGTTTATCAATTTCTGCAAAAGCAGTAGGCATGATTTGGGGAAGGTTGTACTGAATCATTAAATCAATTTGTAGAGTTCTGACATCTTAACAATATTAAGTCCTCCAATCAATGAGCATGGGTTATACCTTTCTATTTATTTAAGTCCTCTTTAATTTCTTTCAGTGATGCTTTGTTTTTGTCAGTTACAAGTCTTACACCTCCTTGGTTAATTTATTCCTAAGTACTTTATTCTTTTTGATGCTATTGTAAATGGAGTTTTCTTCATTTCATTTTCAGGTTGTCGATTGCTATCATAGAGAAATATAACTGATTTTTGTATTGAAGTTGGGTCCTGCAATCTTGCCAAAGTTTGTTGTTGTCGTTGTTGTTTTATGAGAGACTGAGTGAATGCCTCAAGATTTCATAAGGTCATGTTTTCTGTAAGTAGAGATAGTTTTACTCCTTTCTTTACAAACTAGATGCCTTTGCTTTCTTTTTCTTGCCCAATGTTTCTTGCTAGAACCACCAGTAAAATAAAGGTGGTAAGAGTGGACATCCTTGTCTGGTTCCTGATACTGGGGGGAATGCTCTCAGTTGCCTATCATTAAGTACAATGTCAGCCATGGGAATTTTGTTAGTTGCCCATTATCAGGTTCAGGGAGTCCCCTTGTATTTCTAGTTTTTATCATGAAAGGATGTCAGTTTTGTCAAATGCTTTTTCTGTGTCTATTGAGATACTCGTGAAATTTTTCGTCTTTTATTCTATTAATGTGGTATATTCCATTAATTTGGGAATATTAAACCAATTATCCAATGAATCAATCCTGTCTTAGATAGATCCTCATTGGATTGGTGTACAAGCCTCATATAATATAATTATTATATTACATCATATTATATTATGTATAACCACAAAACATATAACTATATGTAATATACAGTATATATGATCCTTATATGTTTCTAGATCTAGTTTGCTAGTATACCGTTGAGGATTTTTGTGTCTATATTCATAAGGGATATTAGTCTGTAGTTTTCTTTTCATGTAATTTTGTTAACTGGGTAATAGCAGATTTAGAGAATGAGTTGACACATATTCTCCATTCTTCTGTTTTTGAAAGAGTTTGGGAAGAATTGGTGTTCATTCTTCCTCAAACATTTGGTAGAAATCACCAGTGAAACCATCTTGTTCTACGTTTTTCTTTGTGGAAGTTTTTGATTACTAATTCAGTTACTTTACTTGCTATAGGTTTATACACATTTTCTATTTCTTCTCGAGTTCGTTTCAACAGTTTGTGTCTAAGAAAATGTCCATTTCATTGAAGTGGCCTAATTTGTTGGCTTAAAATTGTGTAGTATTCCCTTACAATCTTTTTTATGTCTGAAAGGTCAATGGGAATTTCCCCTCTTTCAGTCTGGGTTTGAGTAATTCGAGTACTTTTATTTTTCTTGGTCAGCCTATCTAAAGTTCTGTCAGTTTTGTTGATCTTTCAATCACGTTTTGGTTTCTTTGATTTTCTCTCTTGTTTTTTTATTCCCCATTTCCTTTATTTCTATTCACAACCTTCCTTCTGCTTATGTTGGATTTCATTGGTTCTTCTTTTTCTAGTTTCCAAAGGTGAATGCTGAGGTTGGATTATTGATTGAGGTAAGTTCCCTCTAAGCACTGCCTTAGCTAATCCCATAGGTTTGGGTATATTGTTTTTAATTTCTTTTAATGTGTATTTATTTATTTTGAGAGACAGCAGGGAGAGAGAGAATCCCAAGCAGGCTCTGCACTGTCAGCACAGTGCCTAAAACAGGGCTTGACCCCATGAACCACGAGATCAGGACCTGAGCCGAAATCAAGAGCCAGACGCTTAACCGACTGAGCCACCCTAGCGCCCCAGTATGTTGTTTTTAACTTTTAATTTACCTCAAAGTAATTTCTAATTCCCCTTGTGCTTTCTACCAAGACCCACTGGTTACTTCGAAGTACCTCGTTTAATTTTTCCATGCCCATCAACATGTCAAATTTCCTTTTGTTGTGGATTTGTAATCTCACTCCACGGTGATTAGAGAACATTGTTATGATACCAAAAATCGACATTTGTTGTGCTTTGTTTTACGGACCCTTCTACGGGTTTGCTGCTCTTTGTTGGTGGCGGTGTGTTACTTACTGGCATTTCTAAACTGATTCTGTAAAATCCGTATTCTTTATCGTGTGCAACCACTGACGTCTCTGGTTAGCTGGGGCAACTCATCATTGGACGGTGGTTTCATTAAGCATTTAAAGCACTAAGCCTCCTAGTATTTGCCAGGGACTCCGTGCCCACGTTGAAAACCAAGAGCAAACTCTCAATCAGGCAGTTTTGAATTCTGCTTCAGCTTTTCCTTCCTGCTTAGGCAGAACCTCAAGATCAGCCTTCTCGAGTCTTTCCTGAGCATGTGCACAGCTGCAGGCAGCCTTGGGCATGCGCGCAGCCTTCTACATTTCCAGGATTGTGTCAAAGCTTTTCAAAGCCCCTATCAATCTGGTTCCCCAGCTTTCCTTTTTAAACCTTATGGTTAGTCTATTGTTTGCCTCCACTGTTATCCACAACCTCAGGCAGCTGCAAAGTTAATTACTTCCCTGTAATTGGTTTCAGCAATTACCCTGAGGAAAAGGCTTCTCACACAAGGGTTAGCAGCGGATCAGGTCAAGTAAAGATAGTTCTTACAACTGGGGTTATCCATGGAAATGTCAGACAAGTCACAGAAGAGCAATTTGCCGAAAGGGGGGTTTTGAAGAGTTCCAACCCCATTCTGACTCCTCAATGGCTGTCAGGCTGTTGGTTTTCACCAGGATATGGGCTTTGGGATTTCAAAGCTGATGATGAAGATTGGGCGAGGGGCATAAGAATAGGGCATGTGGGGGCGCCTGGGGGGCTCAGTCGGTTGGGCGTCCCGACATCGGCTCAGGTCACGGTCTCGAGGTTCGTGAGTTCGAGCCCCACGTCAAGATCTGTGCTGACAGCTCAGAGCTTGGAGCCTGCTTCGGATTCTGTGTCTCCCTCTCTCTCTACCCCTCCCCTGCTCACGGTCTGTCTCTCTCTGTCTCTCCACGATAAATAAGTGTTAAGAAAAATTTTTTAAAAAAGAATAGGGCGGGGCGCCTGGGTGGCGCAGCCGGGTAAGCATCCGACTTCAGCCAGGTCACGATCTCGCGGTCCGTGAGTTCAAGCCCCGCGTCAGGCTCTGGGCTGATGGCTCAGAGCCTGGAGCCTGTTTCCGATTCTGTGTCTCCCTCTCTCTCTGCCCCCTCCCCCGTTCATGCTCTGTCTCTCTCTGTCCCAAAAATAAATAAACGTTAAAAAAGAATAGGGCATTTTAATATGCCATAGGAACAGGATATTCAAGTGTAATGCATTCCCAGAACGTGCACATATCATTAAGTGTACACCCCAATAATTTTCACAAACGGAACATTCCCGTGGAACTAGCCCCCAGATCAAGAATCATAGCAATTTTACATGTGGCCCATTACATTCCTGTTCCCTCTGGGTCACTGTCCCCCTACCAGTGTTAACTACCATTCTGACACCTAACACCATAGTTGATTGTGCTTCGTATTAGTAGAATCATACACTATATACTTTTCCGTATCTTGTTTCTTTCACCCAACATTCTGTTCGTTAAGTTCACACCTATTGCTGTATGTACCTATTGCCAAACTTTCCCAAAAACCGTTGCACAAATGTATACCCTCGGGAGAAAGATAGGAGAGTTCCACTTGCTCCAAATTCCTGACAAAACTTTTTTCATCTTACCCATTCTGCGGGGTGTGTAATGATATCACAATATCATTTCATTTGCATTTTCCAATGGCTTATAAACTTGAGGAAACTTTCATTCATTTTTGACCGGTTAGCTACATTGTATTGTGAAATGCTTGTTTAAAGTGTTATGTACATTTTTTTCTTTTCAAGGTATTTACTTAAATTCCAGTTGCTGGGGCGCCTGGGTGGCTCAGTCGGTTGAGCGTCAGACTTCGGTTCAGGTCACGATCTCACAGTTCCTGAGTTCGAGCCCCACATCTGCTCTCAGTGCAGAGCCTGCTTTGGATCCTCTGTCCCCCCCTCTCCCTCTGCCCCTCCCCTGCTCCTGCACTCTCTCTCAAAAATAACTTTACAAAGCACTTAAATTCCAATTGGTTAGCATATACATCTTACATGGGGCACCTGGGTGGCTGTCAGATAAGCATCAGACTCTTTGATTTTGACTCAGGTCATGATCTCATGGTTGGTTCCTGAGACCAAGCCCGGGTCAAAGCTCTGTGCTGATAGTGCAGAACCTGCTTGGGCTTCTCTTTCTCTCTGCCCCTCCCCTGCTCACACGTGTTCTCTGTGTCTCTCTCTCAAAATAAACTTACAAAACTGATTTTAAAAAATTGTAAAATATTGCAAAAATTGTCTCTCCCATCGGCTTCTTTTCTCGCCCTTTCAATTATGTTTTTTTGATGAAAAAACCTTCCCAGTTAACATAAAACCCAATCTGTTGTCTTTTTTTTTTTTTTCATTTACAGTCCATAAGAAATCTTTGAAAACTCCAAGGTCACAAGAAGACTCATGCATTCTTCTACAGAAAATTATGTTGTAACTTCTCACTATCAAATCTGAAACCTATCTGCAATTGACATTTGATACTTATGTATGATGTAAGGTAGAAATCAAAATACATCATTTCCATATGGACATCCAGTTGGTCTAGTAAATCTGTTGAAAGATGGAAAATTTTGAGTATTTTTAAAAGACATTTCCTGATGCACACAGGTGCAAAAATCCTCAACAAAACATTAGCAAACTGCATTCAACAATACATGCAAAGGATTATATACCATCAAGTGGGATTGATTCCAGGGATGCGAGAATGGCTCAATGTTCACAAAAGGAAATATACAAATCCTCAGATCCTCTCAATAGATACAGAAAAAGCCTTTGACAAAATTCAACATCCATTTATTGATTAAAAACTCAACAAAGTGGGCGTAGAAGGGAACATACCTTCTATGACAAGCCCACACCTAATATACTCAGTATATTAAAGTGAAAAGGTGAAAGCTTTTCTTCTAAGATCAGGAACAAGACAAGAATCCCCTCTTTTATTCAACATAGTACCGGAAGTTCTAGCCACAGCAATTAGGTGAGAAAAGGAAATAAAAGGCCTCCCGATTGAAAAGAAAGAAGTAAAACTCACTATTTGCAGATGATATGATACTGTATATAGACAACCCTAAAGACTCCACCAAAAAATTGTTATAGCTACCAAAAAAATTCAGTGAAGCTACAAGATTCTAAATTAATATACAATAATTGGTTGTGTCGACCATCCTTTGAGGGAGAAGGCTGGAACTATGCTGAGATACACCTGCCAAAGGGAGGGGTGATTGTGGCAACACAAAGTGGCTCTTGTCCATTTCAGAACAACTGTTTCAACGTTGTTTTACCCAGCATAATACAATTCCTTCCTTCCTTCCTTCCTTCCTTCCTTCCTTTCTTTTTCTTTCTTTCTTTCTTTCTTTCTTTCTTTCTTTCTTTTTTTCTTTCTTTCTTTCTTCCTATTTATATTCAAGTTAACACATAGTGTCATATTGGTTGGAGGAGTAGAATTTAGTGATTCCTAAATATACACCCAGTGCTCATGACAAGTGGCGTCCTTAAAGCCCATCACCCATTTAGCCCATCCCCACCCCCTCTCCAGCAAACCCTCAGTTCTCTGTATTTAAGAGCCTCTTAATGTTTGCCTTCCTCTGTTTTTTATCTTATTTTTCTTTCCCTTCCTCTATGTTAATCTGTTGTGTTTCTCAAATTCCACGGAAGAGTGAAATCATACATTTGTCTTTCTTTGACTGACTTATTTCACTTAGCATAACACGCCCCTGTTCCATCCACATTATTGCAAATGTCAAGATTTCATTCTTTTTTGATCATGAGTACTATTCCATTGTATCTATATCCCACATCTTCTTTATCCATTCATCCATCGATGGACATTTGGGCTCTTTCCATACTTTGGCTTTTGTCAATAGTGCTGCTGTAAACATGGGGTGCATGTGTCCCTTCAAAACAGCACACCTGTATCCCTTGGATAAATACCTAGTAGTGCAATTGCTGGGTCATAGGGTGGTTCTATTTTTAATTTTTTCTGGAAACTCCATACTGTTTTCCAGAGTGGCTGCACCAGTTTGCATTCTCTAGGGTAATACAATTTCTTAACTGCTTTCTGACCTTTTCATAACGGTATTTTGGTTCATGTGTCGTTGTTAAGTTGAGGTCTCTATAAGGAAACAGGTGAAAAAATGTCTTATTTCCCCATCTTGCTGGTGTCACCATCATGTCGGTGTTTTTATTAGTCTATATTAAAGGCATGATTAATTTAGGGAGAAATAACATCATTTTGAGTGTTTTTTATATTCTAAAATTAGAGAATGCCTTTCAATTTACTCAATAATTATTCTTTTGTGGTCATCGCCAATACTTTACAGTTATCTTATAAAGTTCATGCATTCTTGTTAAATTCATTCTTAGGCATTCAATTTTTGTTATCATCGTCTTTATTATAAATAATATTTGTTTTCCATTATGTCTTAGCCGGTTGTCTGTTTTACTTTATCAGAAGTTTATTGACTTTTGCATATTGATTCATTGTTCAGCCACCTTACTCAGTTCTTTAATCTTGAGTTATTAAATTTTGGCAATTTCCAAGCACTCGGTTTTTTTCCTTTTTTTTTTTTTTCAGAGAAATCTGAGCAGCGTTATGAACATTGGAACTCAAGCTTTCCTAAAATTATTAAGTTTTTTAATAAGAATATTTAACATCTATTCTTTCAGCAAATTTCAAGGATATAATATAGTATTTCTAAATTTTAAGTGTTTATTTTCATTCCAGTTAATGTACAGTGTAATATCAGTTTCAGGGGCACACTATAGTAATTCATCACTTTCATACATCACCCTATGCCCTCTGGTAAACCATCAGTTTGTTCTCTATAATTAAGAATCTGTTGGGGTGACTGGACACCAGAGTTGGTTGGGCCTCTGGCTCTTGATTTTGGCTCAGGTCACGATCTCACGGTTCGCAGGATTGAGCCCCTCATTGTCAAGGCTCTGTGCTGGCCGTGTGGAGCCTGCTTGGGATTCTCTCTCTCTCCCTCTCTCTGCACCTCCCCGTGCTCTCTCTCTCTCTCAAACTAGATACATAAAAACTTAAAAAAGAGAGCATCTATTTCTTGCTTCCTCTCTCTTATTTTTTTTTTTTTGCCTTTGCTTGTTCTTTCCTTTCTTAAATTCCACATAGGCGTGAAATGATGTGATATTTGTCTTTCTCTGACTGACTTATTCTACTTAGCATTATACTTTCTAGCTCCATCCATGTCATTGCAAATGGCAAGATTTCATTCTTTTTATGGCTGAATAATGTTCCATTGTGTATATAGATTACATTTTTTTATCCATTCATCAGTTGATAGACACTTGGCCTGCTTCCATATCTCGGCTATTGTAAATAATGCTGCTACAAACATAGGGGTGCATGTATCCCTTTGAATTAGTGTTCTGTTCTTGTATGCTTTGGGCAAATACCCAGTGGTGTGATTGCTGGGTCATAAGGTAGTTCTCTTCTTTTTCTTTTTAAATATTTATTCATTTTTGAGAGAGCGTAATCAGGGGAGGGGCAGCGAGAGTGGGGCAGAGGATCCCAAGCGGGCCCTTTGCTGACAGGCTGACAGCAGCGGGCCCGATGTGGGGCTCAGACTCACAAATGGCGAGATCACGACCTGAGCTGAAGTCAGACATTCAACTGACTGGGCCACCCAGGCGCCCGGAGGTAGTTCTGTTCTTAGCTTTTTGAGGAACCTCCATACTGTTTTCCAGAGCGGCTGCACCAGTTTGCATTCCCACAAGCAGTGCAGGAAGGTTCCTTTTCCTCCACGTCCTCGCCAACACCTCTTGTTTCTTGTGTTGTTGATTTTAGCCATTCCCACAGGTGTGAGATGATGTTTCATTCTAGTTTTGATTTGCATGTCCTCGGTGATAAGTAATTATGAGCCTCTTTTCATGGGACTACTGGCCACCCATATGTCTTCTTTGGAAAAATGTTTTCTCATGCCTTCTGCCCTCTTTTTAACTGGCTCTTTCATTTTTGGAGTATTGGGTTTTAGAAGTTCTTTATATATTTTGGATGTTAACTCTTTAGCATCTAATATGTCATCTGCAAATATCTTCTCCCATTCCACGGGTTGTCTTTTAGTTTTGCTGATTGTTTTCCTTAAGTGTACAGAAGCTTTTTATTTTGATGTTGTCCCACTATTTTATTTTTGCTTTTGTTTCCCTTGCCTCGGGAGATATATCTAGAACATTGCTATAGCCGATGTCAAAGAGGGGACTACCTATGTTCTCTTCTAGGAATTTTATGGTTTCAGGCCTCACATCAAGGTCTTTAATATAGTATTATTAACTATAGTCACCATGCTATAGATTGGATCCCTAGAACTTACTCATCTTTTATTTGAAAGTTTGTACCCTTTGACCAATATATGCCCCTTTCTCCCACTCCCCTGCCCTTGGCAATCACCATTCTTCTCTGTTTCTATGAGTCTGACTTTTTTTAGATTCCACATTTAAGTAGATCATACAGTATTTGTCTTTCTCTGTCTGGCTTATTTCACTTAACATTACGAGTGCTAATTAATTTGATTGTGGAAACCATTTCACAAACGTATACATATATCAAATCATCATGTTATGCATGTTAAGTATACACAATTTTATCTTCAGTTATGAAAAAGCAGGGAGAAGAAAACACACCAAAGCTATTGAGTATTCCCATTTATTTTTTTCTATGTTCTCTATCGTTTCCTTAGGATGTTGGTTCTCAGTTTTTGTTGAATTTAGTTCCTCCTTTTCATGCCATTTTTTCCCCTCAAATGTTTAGTCACTTCTTAATTGTCTGTTTGTATTCATAGATGCAACTCTAAATTAAATTAAAGTAATTGCGAGAGTGCATTTCCTGAGGCTAACTGAGAACCCTTGTCCCCTTGTTCTATTAATACAAATTTCAATTGTAGGAGCCTGAATTCTGATAGTTGTGATATAGAGAAGCAAAGGTTTATATGTACCTGGCAGCCTTTCCCAAGGAGTGTAAAAGTAGTTTATTTTCTACGTGAGGGTTTCCCATCCACTTGGAACTTAAACAGTACCTACAGTAACCTTTCTTCTCTGAAATCAACGCTTATTCTGAGAGTTTTTCGCGTCTCAATGTCCTTTTTAAAGAACTGTACTCAGGGCGTTAGCCTCTAAGCGAATATCTGAATCATTCCTTCTAACAGCCAAGACTGGCACAGGTGTTCTACTCTAAAATTAACTTCATTGGCCCATTATCCATGACCTCTTTCTCCAGCCTGAACTTCCTTTGATCTTGGGGATAGTTGGAGTTCTGAAGATCAACTTTTGTCTGTCGACTTACCTACTGCTTTGGGGTGGCTGGATGTGGACCTACAATGCACTACATCACTTCCCTATTTCCAGTCAATTTATACCTTCCAAATACCCCCTCTCTATTGGTAGCGCATCTCCTGGGTTTGCAGGGGCAATAGATTTTATTTTTGTATTCCACTTGTCATTGCACTGAGATATTGGAATAAATAGTCTACAAATGGATGGGTTCAAGGAATACTCTGGAACTGGAAATCTTTTCACGTACCTCGCCATGTGCTCATCATCAGAAGACTTTGGAAAACAGACTTATGGCCAATGTGGATCTCAACAGAAACAGATTTTGATATCTTCCACAAATCAATTAAATGTATTTTAGTCAAGAATGAGGTAAAAAATAGTTTGGTTTTTTTTCCCCATGGTGGGGATCACCAAAAGGTGGTTAAGGAATATTTGTTAAAAGCGGTGGCCACTCATGTTGGTTGAAGAAAAACACATAAACTTATAGGATAGGGTAAGCCAAAGTTAGGAGCAGATAAATTGGAGAAAAGCTTTAAATTTTTATGCTTTGAACATGCACTTTCCTGAACTTCTGGTCTAAATATAAATTCATATATAGTTTGTGGTGGTCATTGTGGCAAATTATTCCAAGAAGAAGAAAAAGAAGAAGCAGCTGAAGAACTGATTCCTTTGGCATAGCAATTTCGTTCTTAAAAATGTATGATAAAAAACTAAACAAAGGAATATGTAGACATTTAACTACAAGTATGTCAACCATAGTATTATTTATTAAAGATATTAGAAAGAATACGGATTTAATGATTAGCTATTCATTTTGTTTTTTCCTTTATCTTTAATAAACTTCTATTTTTGTAGTAGTTTTATATTCACAGCAAAATTAAAGCAGAACATACAGAGAGTTCCTGGATTAGAAACAATGCTGTTTAGAATGCCACGAAGATAGGCAAGATATTCTATAAGTCCATGGATGGTAGTTTGGGCAGAAGCATTTTGTGCAGAGAAGGAAAGTCCATGTCCACAGTGTCTACACCAGTAAGAACAAAACACCACCAATTCCATCATGGAAGCAGTCCCATATAATCAATCTGCCACCAGATAACTGGCCAGTACCAGGGAATGATGCCATACCAAGATTCCTCATTGGTTTCTGCTGGTGGCAGATTAAGTACTCAGCAATGACCTTAGCCATGTTGTCTTTGGTGAGTGAAAGTCCATGTTGCCAAGCCTGTGAATAACCTTCATCCCTGCCACCATGGCTACTTTGTCTATGAGCTCACTGGGCAATGTCGGAAGTGGCGAAGGAAAGAGGTTGACTGATATCCATAGAAAGGGTTACCCTTCGATTATTAAAATTCTCCTCTGCTCAGTTCATCCTTTGGTGAACATTCTATACGGGACACAAATATTTTCACATTTTCTGTGTATTCAGAGCGTTCTATCCACATATCGCTTTCCCAAATTTCCTTGTCACCAATTTGCCAGTCATGTTCCTTCCAAGTTCCTGACCATTCAACTAAACCATTGGCCACAGGCAATCAATTGGTAGACAATGACACATCTGGTCATTTCTCCTTCTAAGCAAAGTGAACAGCCAAGTGTACTGCTTGAAGTTCTTCCCCGTGGGAGGATTTCCCTTCACCACTATCCTTCAGGAATGTTCCAGAGAGGGGTTGCAGTGCTACCGCTGTCCACTATTGGGCAGGCGCCTGCAACTTGTGCAGAACCATCTGTAAATCAGGCCCAAATCTTCTGTTCCTCTGTCAACTGCTCAAAGGGAACTCCCCATGATGCCACAGGTGCAGGCTGGAAGAGAGAAAGTTGTGCAAAAGGAATGTGGGCCAATGACATTTGGAGCACTTGTTCATGTAACCGACCTGCACCTTCAGGCCCTGCTCGGGTCCAATCACGGATATAACAATCCTATCTGGTGATGGAATACTGCTACGGACATCCAACTTGATGGCTTAGTGAGTCAGCTAGCACTGAGTTCATGGTGGGCAGCTCAGGTCGTATGTTTGATCCCTACTGAGGCCCAAATAGCAGGCCTGGGGCTGTTCCTCAAAAGGGGCAAAGGTACATGTAGAGACTGGCAGGGCTTTGCTCCCAGATCCTAATGGCCTGTGCTGCCCTATAGATTCTTCCAGATCATACGACTGATGCGGCAGAGCGGCTTGTATAGCAGCCTGGAGTGACTGTAGAGCCTTCTCTTCTTCTAAGGCCTTGCTCAAAACTAGCAGCTCTTCGGGTCACTCAGTAAGCGGGCCAGAGCAGCATACCCATCTAAGAAATACGTTGCCTCCAAAATCCAATGAGGCTTACTAGAAATTGGGCCTCTTTTTTGATTGTAGGAGGGGGTCACATGCAACAACTTACCTAGAAACGTCACCGGAGGACAAGGCCCCTGAGCTTTGGTTGGGTTTCTGTATCATGCTCTGACGTGCACAAGTTTTGTAAGTAAGTCTCGAGAAGTTGCTACTTCTAAATGACTAGGTCCCATCAGCATAATGTCGCCAGTGTGATGGATCGATGTTATACCTTGTGGGATGAGAAGGCAATTAGGATTCTCATGAATTAATTACGAGAGGGTGGAGAGTTGATCTACCCCTGAGGCAGGACGGCCCTACCTGCTGAAAGCAAACTGTTTCTGGTGCCCTTTACTAAAAGATAGACAAAAAAGTACTTTCCAGATTAATGGTTGCATACCAGATACTAGGGGATGTGTGAATTTGCTCAAGGAATAAAACCACGTCTGGCTTGGGCAATTGCTTGGATAATCTACAGTTATTCTGTGAAACCCATCTGTCTTCTGTGCAGACCAAACATGTTGAAATCCATACGTCTTCTGTGCAGAGCAAACATGTGAGTTGAATGGGGACATGCTGGGGTTACCGTCCCTGCTTCTTTCAAGCCCTTGATTGTGCAATCCCTCCAAGAACGCAGTATTGCTTTTAGTTTACTATTTTCCCAAGCAGCGGTGGTTCTAGTGCCTTCCACTTGGCCTCTGCCACCATAATAGCCCTCACTCCATAGGTCAAGGAACCAATGTGAGGTATCGGTCAGCTGCTGAGCTTATCTATTCAAACTATGCATTCTGGGGCTGGAGGTCTAACCACAGGACGGATCTGGTGACCCACTGGGCCCACTGTAAGATAGACCGGAGCTAAAACTCCATTGATCACCTGACTTCCATGAGGCCCTACACTCTCTGATGGACCCCAGTCACTTTTGGGGTCCTGTGAAACTAATTTCAGTTCAGAGCCAAAGTCTAGTAGTTTGATTATTTCACTTTCCCCAGTGCCCAGTCACCCTGGTAAAAGACCACGGGTACTGTTAGGGAAGGCTGGGAGAGAGATTAACCGTATAAATTTTTAGTACTAGGCTGAGATCCTCCCTCAAGGGACATGGCCTCACCTTCATTCTGAGTCTGTAAACTGACTCAAAACTAGGAATTAATGGGGGGCCATGACCCTTTGTTTTTATGATTCAGGTTAGACATTGGTTCACTTGAATTCGAACTTTCCTGCTTATGAGCGTTAAGAATTTCGTAAGCTGCTTACCTGTTAACACTTCCAGTAACATCGTGATCAACTAGCCAATGCCATAGGTCTGTGCCAGTCAGACCATTTTGCTGCTTTGACTCTGCCATCCATGTATGGCAACTATACCCACCTTGTCTTGGGTGGTTCAGTACTGCCGCTTGCCCCCTGCAACCCCAGAACCTGCATACGACCTTTGCACTTAGGTTTCCCAGTTTAAAAATGCAATTCCCACTGTAAATTCTGGCCCAATGAGAAGAATGAACAGAGTTCTTCAAGACTTCCAAGGCTGCCCTTACAGATCTATTTCTTACTGTATTGGGAAAAGGTGTGCCTTCTGGACCCTCCCAGGGTGGGCGAGTAGGTCTAAAATGGCAAATCCACTTTGGTGTGCCTGGGTGGCTCAGTGAGTTAAGCGTCCAACTCTTGATTTCAGCTCAGGTCATGATCTCGCAGTTCGTGAGTTTGAGCCTCATGTCGGGCTCTGCACTGACTGCGTGGAGTCTGCTTGGGATTCTCTCTCTCTCTCTCTCTCTCTCTGTCTCTGACCCTCCCCTGCTCTCACTCACTCTGTCTCTTTCTCTCTCTCTCTCTCTCAAAATAAATAAACTTTAAAAATAAAATGACAGGGGTGCCTGCGTGGCTCAATTGGTTAAGTGTCCTACTTCAGCTCAGGTCGTGATTTCACGCCCATGAGTTTGAGCCCCGTGTCGTGCTCTGTGCTGATAGCTCAGAGCCTGGAGCCTGCTTCGGATTCTGTGTCTCCCTCTCTCTCTGCTCCTCCCCTGACCAAGCTCTCTCTAAAATGAGTAAATGTGGGGCGCCTGGGTGGCGCAGTCGGTTAAGCGTCCGACTTCAGCCAGGTCACGATCTCGCGGTCCGTGAGTTCGAGCCCCGCGTCGGGCTCTGGGCTGATGGCTCGGAGCCTGGAGCCTGTTTCCGATTCTGTGTCTCCCTCTCTCTCTGCCCCTCCCCCGTTCATGCTCTGTCTCTCTCTGTCCCAAAAAAAAATAAATAAACGTTGAAAAAAAAAATTTAAAAAAAAATAAATAGGGGCGCCTGGGTGGCGCAGTCGGTTAAGCGTCCGACTTCAGCCAGGTCACGATCTCGCGGTCCGTGAGTTCGAGCCCCGCGTCGGGCTCTGGGCTGATGGCTCAGAGCATGGAGCCTGTTTCCAATTCTGTGTCTCCCTCTTTCTCTGCCCCTCCCCCGTTCATGCTCTGTCTCTCTCTGTCCCAAAAATAAATAAACGTTGAAAAAAAAAAAAAAAAAAAAAAAAAAATAAAAAAAAATAAATAAATAAAATAAAATGAGTAAATGTCCATTAAGAGTTGTTTTTAATAAAATAAAATAACAAATCTATTTTAAAATTCCAATTTCCCTAAGCCTTGGAATCCTTTCCTCTACATTAAACCAAGGCAACTCCAGCATTTCTAATGCACTCACTTTTGTCTACCTTTTGGCCCATGTTTCAACCAACCAACCAACCAAACGGTTAGAGCCTCTTCTAACTAACTCCCCGAGCTGCAACATCAAATCCAGAATCTGATTAGTGAGCAAATATCAATACATTTGACCTGATCCAACTTCATGCTTCTTCCACCACTATCCCACACCTTTCGTACCTATTCGCACACATTTTCCCCAGGTTTCTGTCTGTGTAAGTGAGAAAACTCAAGTAGTACTTTTGGAGTGCAGTGTACCTCTTCACGGGTCAAACTTTGTGCCTCCCCTTTCAGGGCCTGCTGGAACTTGAATCTAACATAGACCTAAAGGCAAAGATGAGTGATGGTGTGGGTCCTAAGTAGTCGCATGGCAACTACTTAAGGGGAGGCCATACCATTTCCTCAGGCAACTCAGGATTAATCCCCTCAAATGGGAGTAGAAAGGCTGCTATCACTGAGGGTGGAGAGGCCTCTTCCATTGGCAAGGAGTACATCAGAATTTGGGGGCTCAGGGCGCCTGGGTGGCTCGGTGTGTTAAGCGTCTGACTTCGGCTCAGGTCATGATCAAGCCCCTAGGCTCTTGTTCTTTCTTAATGCCCTCGCTTTAACCACAGACACCAGGTGAGGCTGGGAGTTCAACTTGCATTGTAATTCAGCCAGTTGTAGAAAGAGATTCTGCATCCGATTTTCCACGATCTCAACCCTGAGACTGCAGGAGGTAATAATTCCCTTCAAGGGATGCACACAAGCTGGCAAGTGATTGCAGCACTTGAACTCGGAAATTCAAATCCCTGAGCTCATCCGTTTCTTTCCCCACTTGGTCCAGCAACGTTAGGAGCAACCAGTCAATCTCTTTACTGCTAGAAATAGAGTCATTTAAAACTAATCCGATTGGAGAGCCAATTCCAGAAACCCCGGGACCAATCCAGAAAACTCATCCTTAACATTCTGCTCCTCTAGAACCACTCTCAGTACCAAAATCTCTATTAGTCTGCTGGGCCTGCCATAATGAAATATTATACACTTGGTGGCTTTAACGACAGACATTTATTTCCTCTTTGTTCCGGAGGCTGTAAGGCCAAGGTTAGGGTACCGGTATGGTTGAGTTCTTTTTTTTTTTTTTAAGTTTATTTTGACAGAGAGTGTGTGCGCAAGTGGGGACAGGGCAGAGAGAGAGAGGCAGAGAGTGAGAATCCCAAGAAGGCTCCACACCACCGGCGAGGAGCCTGATGCGGGCCTTGAACCCATAAACCGCACGATCATGACCTGAGCTGAAGTCAGACGTGTAACCAACTGAGCCACTGAGGCATCCCTAATTCTGATGAGAGCTCTCTTCCTGGCTTGTAGACAGCTGTCTTTCCACTGTGTATTCACATAACTTTTTCATCCTTATGACTTCATTTAACCTTAATTGTTTTCTAAAAGCTCCATCTCCAAATACAATCACATTTCATTTCAACGTATGAATTTGGGGAGACACAAATCAGTACATACAAGAGATGTTAACATACCCAGTGAGACCATTTCAAATCATTACCCACAGATATTTCAAGTTGTTCAGACCTCAAGAAACACTGCTGATTTTTTTGTTATGAGAATGATCGCCTCACTGGTAACAAATGTAGAGTGAGCAGGGACCCATTATTCAAACAGAAGGCTAGAACTGGAAATTTGGGAATTCGGCAATGGCCTGGTGGTTCCAACTTTTCAGGCAAACGGATCTATATCAACTGCATCTCATACATTTGGCTTGGGGATTTGGGGGAAGAAGCAACTGGCCAAAAGGCCTTTTGAAAAAAAGGAAATTAAGTACGAGACTCTTTTTTCTAAGTTCAAAGTTATGCACTGAGATGTCACTTACTAGTGTCATCAATCAAGAAGCAACATCAGCCTTACTACCCGTTCCCTCTCCAAGTAAAACCTTGGTTTGTGAGCCTAATTCATTCCAGAAACATGATTGTAATTCAAAGCACTTGTATATCAAAGAGAATTTCAAGAACCATTAGCTCAGTTGTGATCATGTGATGTTCAGCGTCCCGTCCCACTCACACTGTAAGACCTCGCTCGTTCATCAAGTTAAAATTTATTAGAAACCTTTGTTCATCTTGCAGGACACTCTCAGAACAAGTTACTCGCAATCCAAGGTTTGTTTTCACTGAGAAGGAATTTGAACTGTGATCCCGTTGCCCAGAAATGCTTCATCTAAGAAAGGAGAAGACTGGAACCTGGGACTGGTTCCATGTCCCTTCTACTAGATTTCTGCTGATCCCTCCTCCGTGATGCCAAAACTAATAAAGATGTATTCGAGACCTTGTCTACCTTGCACTGGGTATAGGTGGGCGTACCACTGGGAAAACGGGCTTCCTTTTACTTTTACACTCTCTCAGATGGCTTGTGCATAGATCACTTAGAAACTCCTTGAAGTGGATGGAAATCTGTACCAGACTACCTCACCATGAGAACAATTCAGTAGCAACAACGGCAGAAATTGGACCAGCGGTCTCGTCAGTTTCCAGTATTCTCCCCCACGAAGCAATAGTAACCAGGTGTAATCTCTTGGATTGCTTAAAGCTCTGAGGAGTTGGGACTTATCATAAGGAAAAGAGGATCTAACAAGAGGAGAAAGGATACTTTCTAGTAAAGCAAATGGGGATTTGGGATCAGAGTGTTTTAAATATTAAAAGAAAGTATCACATGGGGGATGGGAGGGAGGGGAGGGTGGGTGATGGGCATCGAGGAGGGCACCTTTTGAGATGAGCACTGGGTGTTGTATGGAAACCAATTTGACAATAAATTTGATATTAAAAAAAAACTAAAGTGAATTTTATTTTACATAAAGTTCCACTTACTTTATAAAAATCCACCCATTAGTGAACATGTATTTTCTATATGCAAGTCTTTGAAAAAAATGTAAAGTTTTATAATTAATAAAATATATTCCAATAATAAATAAATAAATAAATAAATAAAAGAAAGTATCACAGGGTGGTGAAGCCTATATCCAATAGATAATAGATGAAAAGAGAAATAAATATGGATGAGGATAAAGAGATTAAAAAATTGTATACATATATATAGTATATATAGAGATATTTACATGTCTATATCTCTATCTCTATCTATAATCTTACCCCATGCTACTAACAGTGACTATCTCCATAGCTAATTTTTATCTATATAGTTAAAATGTTCAACAATGGAAAAATATTAATTACTAATAAGAAACACATAATTAGAAGAAACATATTAGTAAGAAACACAAAATTATTTCTAATTTTAAAAAGCATTTTCTTGGGGCACCTGGGTGGCTACGTCGGTTAAACATCCGACTTCGGCTCAGGTCAGGATCTCACAGCTCGTGGGTTCAAGCCCCGTGTCGGGCTCTGTGCTGACAGCTCAGAGCCTGGAGCCTGCTTCAGATTCTGGGTCTCCTTCTCTCTGCCCCTCCCCTGCTTGCACTCTGTCTCTCTCTCAAAAATTAAAATAATAAAAAAATTTAAAAAAAATTTTTTTAAAGAATTCTCTCATCCCAGAAGAATGCTCTTTCTGAGGATGTTAACTCTTTATAAGTATGTTTATGCAAGAGAACCTGAATGTCCAGAAGGCTAGTCAACTCAGGTATATGCCTGGTCTTTGTCCGGGCAAGCGATTAGTTTTAGTGACAGCATACGAATTTCTGTTATTTTATGTGAGTCATTATTGCTGATATAGTTTATCTAGGAATTAACAAATAATTAAGTGCCACATTTCCTTCATTATCTCAGCCTTTTCTGACTTCAGTTAACACATGTGGTTAATTCAGCTTGTCAAGTTTGGATTTTTCCCTTGTTGATGTGTGAGGCCACCAAACAGTTTCCTGCTCTCAGGTCCCGGGGCGGGAGGGGGAAGAAGACAAATCAAAATAGAATGTGCTTTCCTTCAGAATGTCTCTCATTTAGATACACACCTCAAACGATCAGAAAAAAAGGGGATTTTTTTCCAAGACATTTGATTTGGGAGATCTAATTTGGCAATATAAGATGCAGAAATAATTAATACTGCCCTTTCAATGATAAAAATGCATATTCCTTCTAGAAATTTCCCTGGTAACCCCATATAATCACATTTCACCGAGCTAAAGTTGTTTTGCTGCTCAAAACAAACTTTTGCGGTGTCTGTCTTGTTTTGTGTATGGGGTAGAGGGGACAGCAAGGGTAGTGGTTACTTCAGGGTAATTCTGTACAGCATGGAGCCCAAGAAAAGGGCAGTGGAGAAAAAAGGAGAAAGCCTCATTCATCTGCCTGCTCTCCTTTTCTCCATAGGCGCAAATATGCACCTTGTATTGCTATGGTCAGAGATGTGCAAGCAATGAGGTATGGAGGGAAGGTTCAAGGACGGTGCAAGACCATCTCTGGAATATCAGCTCAATAGCTTAGGATGCATATTTAAACTACTAAATACTGCTGTCAGGATGTCTCAGATCATCTGTCAGGGCCAAATTTAAAGATTTGTGCCTCAGTGTCCTCATTTGGGGTTTGGGGGAGGTTTGTGTGTATGTGTTTAAAGTTTATTTATTCACCTTGAGGGGGGTGGGGGTGTGGCAGAGAGAGAGAATCCCAAGCAGGCACCGCACTGTCGACACAGAGCCCGATGCGGGGCCCGAACCCACGAACCTTGAGATCATGACCTGAGCCAAAGACGGATGCTCAACCGACAGAGCCACCCAGATGCCCCTGTGCGTGTGTGCGTATTTTTTTTTTGGGAGGAGGAAGAGAGAAAACAAATATGGGAGCAGGAGAGGGGTCGAGGGAGAGGCACAGACAGAGTCCCAAGCAGGTTCCATGCTCAGCCCAGAACCCAATGCGGAGCTTGATCCCACGACCATGAGATCATGACCTGAGATGAAATCAAGAGTCGGATGCTTAACCACCTCAGCCACCCAGGCGCCCCTCAGTGTCCTCATTTGTAAAATGAGAATAAGTAAGTCATTGTGGAAATAAAATGGGATAATTCATATAAAATACGTGTAATAGTATACCGCATATAATATTCACCTAATAGTAGCTATTGTTGATATAATTACGTGGCTGTTGGACATTGCGTGGGTGATGTGAATCAAGGAGGGGCCGTAGAAAAAGGAAGGAGATTAGGTAATGCCTGGAAATATGGCCAAAATGAGAGGAATAGCTTCATTCGCTGAGAAGCTTACCTGAAATTTACATTTTCAAAGGGAAAAGAGGATATTTACAGCTTTGTACATTGCTGCAGTCAGAGATCGCATGTTCATGCACCACCTTTTCAGCTGACATTTGTTCTTAGTCTCAGGAAAGAGCACTGTAGTCCAAGCCTCAGAGAACTACTTACAGCTCAATACTGGCCTCCTATGGCAGTGGAAGCCAGAATTAAAATCCCAAGAACAAGAGAAACAATTCTCTTCATTAACGGAGCTCTCGGGGGTGGGGGAGTGCATTGTCATTAGTGTAATAAATGTTATTGTGGTAAAGGAATTGACATGAGCTGAATGATCAAAGCTGAGTGGGTGTTCATCAATTGAATGAGAGACCCTGGGGGTGGGAATGATTGGAGGGGTGTTCAGGACCACAGAGTTGTGTGAACAAAAGCAGAGAGGCAGGAAACAACATTAGGCTTTAAAAGAGCAGGAAGTCCCTTTGTGATGCTTGAACATAGAATGTGAGAGAGAGAGGGCAGAGACAGAAAAAGCCAAGAGAGGCTGGGAAGGACCAGATCCCTTATGGTCTTGACTACAGACAATCTGGACTTTCTTTTCCTAATTAATAAGAAATTATGGTTGAAGAGTCAAGAGAGAGAGAGAAAGACTTAGAAGAGTGCATGAAGAAGGACTGGTGAGGACTGAAACTATAAAGTATCAGTAGGGATTGCAAGGAGGATACGGGTACAACAGAAGGTTAAGATTCCACACTTGGAAGTAGTCAAAATAAAAAAAGTGGGACACCTGGGTGGCTCAGTTGGTTAAGCGTCTGACTCTTGATTTTGGCTCAGGTCACCATCTCACAGTTCGTGAGTTCGAGCCCCATGTTGGGCTCCACGCTGACAGCATGGGAGCCTGCTTGGGATTTTTCTCTCCCTCCTTCCCTCTCTCTGCCCCGCCCCCCCCCCAAAGAAATAAACTTTAAAAAGTAAATAAATTAAAAAATTAAAAATTAAAAAAAAAAGTAGGTACACATGATCTCCCAATTCAAGATTTTATTTATATGCAATGTTTTACAAAATTATTTAGGATATGAAGTCAGAGTTGGTTACACATTTAGCTATTTGTTTCATTGATAATAATAGAGTACATGAAATTAGGAATTTCCCAGAAAGTGGGGTGAGAGAATTCTTTAATCTATAGCCCTGGAATGAGGCAGAAACACTAAGTCCTTGAAACTTTTATTTCTACCTCAGAGGTCAGCATTGGTCTAGGAAGGTCCTAGGTAACCTGGTATAATATGGGGCTGGTGCAGAATGAAATGTCTAACTTCTAAAATTAGGACTCATACTCTACGTAAACTCTAGGTACTCCTGACAGGAGTGCTAATAGTGTGGAAAAAGAGGTCTATGGACCAGCGATTGATTTAAGAGAGTGCCGCAGAATCCTATAAAATCTGGAAGAAACAGAATCCACCCGTACAAGTTAAGACTGCCCGTGGTCTCTACTTTCAAAGACATGTTACACTGCCCTGACAGGTAGGGGTTTTTATGTGACACCAAAGTTGTCATTTGCTGGACCTCTTTGTCTCCTTGGGTATCAAAACTCCATCCTGGCGTAAATTTTTCCTAGCCAGTTAAAGGTTTATTACAAATTAAAGAGTTAAAGAAGCCACGCAGATATTTTGGGAAGCAACCCAGAACGAGAGCATCAATAATAAAAGTCAAGTCAACTTCCTATATATCAAAGCACCAAAAGGTCAAGGATGTAAAAAGTGACCTTTACATTTTACAACACTACACGGTGTTTAGTTATTGTTTTCAAAAAATTATCAGAGAACATAGAAATCTTCAAACAATAGTTAAAATGGATAGAAAGTTTTTTAAAAAGTGTTTATTCAGAGGTTAGTGCACACTCAAATATTAGATCTCAATCTAATCTCAAATCTAGATTATTTCTATGTTATTATACATTTTGTTTCCTATAACTGTAAAAATAAGATAAATGTAGTACAGGTGATCTAATCTATATTCCTAGCCCTACTCAATATGTAGCTATATCTTAAATATAAACCTACGCTCAAGTAAAATGTAAAAGGTGATTACTTATAATATATTTTAAAGTTGAAGGCATTTGCCTAGAGCCTGAATAATTCAGTACCAATCTACTGCAGTATACTTCACTTAGAAATGTAAATAATGCAAGGAGTTAAAAAACTGCCCTTGGTTCAAGAGGGAAGCCTGATGAAAAGTGGACATAAAAAAACCAATAAAAAAAAAAAAAAACTTCATCATTCGTCCAGGAGAAATCTGAAACCCCAAATCACCATTCACAATTTGTTATTAATGATAACTTGAGATAAATCCTCAGTTACTGCTAGGTTACGGATCTGTCTTCCCAATGACAGCCTTGTGCCGATAGACTGCAGGAAAGGGGCAATTCCTGAAAGTCGCTGGATCAAACTTCCAGCTACGTTTGGTTTCCTGTTCTGGAACAGTGAGACCAGATTCCATCAAGGGCAAAACTTATCATGTCACTCAAGCCATCCAAAAGAGAATTCCAGGGAACCTCAAAGCAAGTGGCCGTGCTGTTACCCTGCGTTCCACTCGCACGCTTAGGACACAAAGGTCTCCATTTCTCTAAGGGAACTGCTTTTTCGGCACGACACGCTCTCTCGCTTGCCTTGGAGGCAAGTAATTGGAACCCTAAACACCCGGCGGAGCTTCTGCTGGAACCGGTTACCAACAAAACAATACAAAAAGGGATTAATGCAGCTGTTGGTGAATCCCAGGAGGATGGCAAAAGGAAGTACCAGGTCAATGACGGCTATCACTTCACAGCTATTAATGACACCCATCCAGGCCAGAGCGTCCAGGAAGGTCAGAACATGGAAGGGAAGCCAACAGATGATGAATGCCAGAACCACAGCAGCCGCCATCTTTAGGACTTGGTCACGCGTTATTCTGTTCTTCCCATAGCTGTTGGCCTTCAGTAAGTGTTTTCGGATTCCGAAATAGCACGTTGCTATGAATATCAAAGGGATAATAAAACCGAGGATATTTTTCATTAAGGCAATGCCAGCTGACCATTGGGCATATTTCTCGGGTGGGAAAGCCATAATGCAAGCATTCACTCCTAAATACTCAATGGTTCGGACGTCTCGGAAATAAAATGTTGGCAGCGAGGACACACAGGCCATACACCAGACCAAGGGAACTATGTAAGACGCTTGCCAGGGATTCCTTCTTTGAGACAGAAAGGGATAGATAACAGATTGGTACCTATCGACACTCATGCAGGTGATGAAAAAAATGCTCGCAAACATGTTCAGGGTCAGGAAGGAGCCAAAAACTTTGCACATGACAGGGCCAAAGAGCCAGTCATATCTGTAAGAGTAATAGGTTGCCCAGAGAGGCAGAGTAGCCAAGAGCATTAAGTCAGCCACAGCCAGGTTGAAGATGTAAATGCTGGACACCTTTTTAGGGCCCTTTTGACAACAAAACAGTGTAACCACAATAGTATTGACAAGAAATCCAATCGCAAAAATGATATAGTAGAGAACAGGGATTGCGTCTAAATGCTTATCTGACGGTTTATGCGAGCAGTTGAAGGTAGACTGGTTGCCAACGATGTTCACGAGTCCGAAGTGAAGACTGTTGGTGATGTTTTTGCTGATGGCGGCGAGGGTGAAGTTGCCCTTCATACTGAAAGGTCAGCAGCTCCTAATTCTTATGCCTCCTGTGAAGATAAAAAAAAAAAAAAATGGAACTCTCAGAACACATACAGAGTTTAGGACGTCCTTAAATCTTTAGCGTTTTGAAAGTTTCTTGAAAGCAAAAAAGAAGGTGGGCGATTACAGAAAACATTGGGAACCACAACCACACCTTGGGAAATAAGAATGGATTTTGCTTCTTGAAGAAGAAAAGAGAATTTCCTCAACAGTACCAAGCAGTTAAGACATTTCAGCATCAGGGACCGAAAATTCTGAACAAAACTCTATTTTGCCCATCCTTTCTATCATATTTTTAAGAGGCTTAAGGGAAATCAATATGAAATATGGGAAGCGAATAAAGAAGGCCTCAAGAAATAAGAAAAGTTAATATTTCAAAAACACTTGAGCACATATCTCAGTCTGTATACTTTCTAGAAACCACACAGCTGCCCGCTATTGCATAGAGAAATGCCTTATTCAAGTAACTAATTATGTACAAATCATTACAGCTATGGAAAATGTAAGTAACATAAGCTATGGAAAAAATAAGTAAGTGTACAAAAGACTGAAAACGAGAGTATGCAAAAGGAACATACTGAGATGGGGGGTTGTGGTTGGTTTTTCCTAATGAAAAATAATTCCTTTGCTCCCACTTTTCCATTGTTTTCACAATAATAGTATCATTAAGAGGAACTTATGGAATGTGCCCCTATTTCTAACAGCCCCCATTCACATTTTAATAGAGACTATTCATTTTTCATATAGATATTTCATCTGTTTGAAAGGAAATCCATTTTCTTTTTCAATCAGGAAAAGAACGAGAAAAAAAAAAAATAGCCAAACCTGATTTAGGGTCAAGTAGAAACACTTTTGATTGCTCAATGAAATAGGAATTGAATATCAATGATGAATCATGAGATAATTGTATCATTTTTCCTTTGCTACCATTCAGTTTTAACACAACAAAATAATGACAATGCTACATGGCTCTCAAATGTTATAATCAACGCTCTGTGGTACCGGGTTGGTTTATTTTTTTTTTTAGGAGCAACGTTGCTTTAAAACAAAAGAAAATTAGCTGAAGATAAACACAGTAAAGGAAAGACTATTACTTTTGATAGTTCCAAAATACATATAAACTACTCAAAGAAAAACGTAATCACCAAAGAATCTCCTAGTAAACAGCAAAAGTTCTCATTTTTGTCTAAAGCTCATTCTCTCATCATCTGGACCTAACAAAGTAACGTGAAAGAATCTAAAATAAGCCCACTTGAAGACTTACTGGTTGTTGGAGTTTAAAATTTAGTTATCATAAATCAGCTTGCCTAGTTCCTAAGTGCACCCCTGTAAGAGAAACAGTAGTTTAATAACTTAAGAGTTTTGCAAAATACAGTGTTAAAATACAGGAAAAAGGGAAAGTTCATCCACAAAAAAATATTTTCGTTTAATGTATGTTCTACTTTCCAAGTACAGTATATAGAAATTGTGCAGACCTACCTTAAAAATTCAGGCTGAAGAATGCTTTGAATTCTGTGCTTTTTCGTTCCCTTAGACTCGGGGACGTAATAGCACCAGATCTCTGGTTTCCTTCTTATATGTTCGGTCTGTCCACTGGGAGCCTTCAACCTACATAATTCTAGGGCTGACTTATGAACACTTGCCAGCTTTCCAGAGAGGGTTTTTTTTTTTTTTTGGCTGCAAAACATTAATCTGAAATTCTCACTGTCTCCAATCATAACAGCTCATTCAAATAAATCTCAAATAAAAAAAATGAAGTTTCCACAAATGTGTTAGAGAATTTTGAAATCAGGGGCTCACTTGAAAAGAAGAATATAATGATTTGCAGAATTTTCTCTTTCTTTCTCCCTGATACTGGCATTCTAGGACGAGTTGAGGAGTGGAGAAGAGGGAAAGCAGTGAAGGTTGTAAAAGATTTTTACCTCTGTTCAGTAAAGAACGGTAACACCTTTACTCGAGCCTAAACTTGAGAACATTTCTCCCTTGCTTTAAGCAATTTTTGTTGGCTGTTTGCTGGAGAGGTGCTGATAGGAGGGATAGCATGTTTTTTCTTTTTGTTGGGAGTGGGGGGGTTGACCAGCCTTACAATCAGTCCCACAGCAGCAAGAGTGACAAAAGAAAAAAGATAAGAACAGATGACGACAGTGACAACACCGACAGTAAACTCTAAGTGCCAAACACGGCTGAGTGCCCAATAACTTAATAGAGAAGCGATAGAATGTTCTGGTATGTACATGGCCTCTAAGACACAATGACCAACTCCACAAGCCCAGCTGGGCCACTTACTTTGGTTTTGACCTTGGCCAAGTTACTTTCCTTCTTCCTGTCTCAGTTTTCTCAGCTGAGAAATGGGGATGATGTTAATCACCTACATCACAGAGTTAACGAAAATTAAATGAGCTAGTATTTTTAAAGTGCTTAAAACCACATTTTGCATATGGTGGATGCAATTATAAATATTACCATCGCCTCCAGTTGACAAATCGGGAAGCTGGGGCTCACAGAGTTTAAGTAACTTTTCTGAGGTCACATAGCTACTAAATGAGGCCATCTGAATTTTAACCGAGGCGATCTAATGACTGAGTCTGTGCTCTTAACCTCCACGTCCCGGGAGGGAGCGCGAACTGGCCCTTGAAGCTCATTCTTTGTCCTGGCGGAAAGAAACGTGACATTTACAAAAAGTCGCTGCTGACCATTCAAAAGCTGTTACAGAAACAGTAAAGAAGGGGAAAGGGGTTTGGAGGATTGTTACGTGGGAGAAGATATTTTTCTCAATTTTATTCCCCGTATTGCAGTCAATCCTGTAGCAGACGGGACCAGAAACAAGAGGGCACCGTTGCCTGAAAAACATAGCAGGAATCAAAGGTGTGCACACCACGGTTTGGTGATACTTTTGGGTAGACTGAGTTCGAACACTGAGAAAATGCGCCTGATACACATACACACCACTGTATTCTATGTCACAATATTTGTTTCCTATGCTCTGGGCAGATTCAGGTGGAGGCTCCGTGCACATGATGGAGAACCGATGTCTGGGAAACGAATGAGCAGGCACAAATGGTTATCAGCCGGAGAGGTGAAATAGGAACCGGTTTTACTCTTCGTCTCAGCCTAGCTTCTCCGGCCATTTCAAATGTTTGCTTTTGCCGCATACAGGGGAATTTTCCAAACCAGAGCCTCCTGAGTGGTCACGATGGGTCAGATTCCCACCCTGCTCTATTTCTAGCCCCCCTCTCGTACCGGGTGCAAAGGAACAGCCGGGAGGTAAGCTATAAACTTTTGAGAACAGACTGCAGGCTCGCCTCTGGGAGACCTTAGCCTTGAACACCCCCGAGGAGCAGGGGACCTTGTCTAGAGCTTTTGTCCTTCGTTACAGTAAGTTCTGACGTAAATAAGGTTTAAAGCGGCACACATTTCCCAGAAGATTAAAAGAACGTTTACTCTGCCTCTTCATAATTTTAGAAGCAAAAATTTTCACAACTCAAAGAAAAACTCTGTAACTGCAGGAAATTAAGGAAAAAGGTTTTTTGGGTTTTGTTTTGTTTTGCTTTTTGTTTTTGTTTTTGTTTTTTTTTTTTTTTTTAAGGAATAGCAATCAGGGTGCCTGGGTGGCTCAGTCGGTTAGGCATCCAACTTCGGCTCTGGTCGTGATCTCACAGTTCGTGAGTTCAAGTCCTGCATCGGGCCCTGTGCTGACAGCTGGGAGCCTGGAGCCTGCTTCAGATTCTGTCTCCTCCTGTCTCTGAACCTCCCCAGCTCGAGCTCTGTCTCTCTTTCTCTCTCTCTCTCTGTCTCAAAAATGACTAAATATTAAAAAAAAAATTAAGGAACAACAATATTGACACCACTTAAAGCAAGAAATACAGCATATTATTAATTTAGCAAGGAACTCCAAGTCAAGCCAACAGTGTAAATACACTTGGGAGTCAAATACATGTCAGCCATAGGAAGCGGTACACTAAAAAATTCACTCTCCCGGGGAGAGGGGATAATTTTTCTGTTGGAAGATTGACTTTAAAAGCCTCGGGTCATTTGAATAAATTATGCAGCTCTTCAGGGCAAGTGCAGCTTGGCTAGCAGAATTAAACAATGGTAAATCACTTTAATTTTTTTCTAGTGAACACCTATTATTTATCATGAGATTACTTAACAGTAAATTTAAATGACCACTTTGAAAAACAAAAACAAACAAAAAAAAAAAAACCCATGTTCTGCAGAGGATTTTCTCCTCTGCTAGAAGGATACAGGGTTCAGAAAAAGAAAATCATCTTTGTCCCTCTCACCCCCACTCACACACACAGATGAGGCTTTGAAGGAGAACAGGAATTATGAAATGCAGAAGTCTGGATATGCATGCCCTAGTGATGAAGGTGAGGATTAGAGGCACAGATCAAGGAATAATTAAATGTATATGGGCCATCTTTTTTAGTTTAAAATTTTCCGGGTCATTTTCATTTTCCCCCACCCAGGCCACCTGAGTCCCTATCCAGACCAACGGCATTTTCACTTCTCCCAAGTTCAATAAACATAAACACACACACACACACACACTTAACACCAATCTTTTTCAATTCACTTACATATAGGGAAGCCTTAATTTAATTGCCACTGTATTTTTCCCAACGTGGGTATCCCTGAAAGGAGGATAATTAAGATTACTTATTATTGATACATCTTTTCAGATTCCTTTGTGCATCTCTGTAGTTTCCAATATAATGAGAACAAGAACATCTAGATGAAAGCAAGGGAAAAAGAGCTAACAGATTCATCATTTTGCAGAAACCAGCCTAAAAATTCAGTAAAATGGCCAACATGAGCCATTATTTGCATCAAATTGACTGTCTGCTTAGGCATCAAATAGAGAGTAACTGAGAGGGATATGAAATCAGTTAACAAGGTGGAATCCATGTGGTGAAATGAGTAGATGTCTGACTCAGTACATTCCTGAGACCTGTTGTTTCCAGCTGAATCTGGTCCCAAGAATATAAGGAGAAGGAAGAGTTCCAAGTTCCTTTGCCCTAAAGGCATCTGCAGGCCTGAGCATCATGTTCAGACTAGGATCTCACAGAAAGCACCCGACTTCTACCAAATAGCATCTCAGTGCTTTGTGACCCAACTGGTGGAAAAATAAAAAAAATTTGAAAATTGTCTTTATTTTTGGTTTGCATTCATTTAACTGATCTGATGGGTTTTCCCCCCTACTTATCTGACTCAATTGATTAGGTAGGGTATTATATGCCACTTCGGCATAGGATTATTTTGAGCTAGAGACAATTGAGAATAGATATAAGAAAAACTCTCTGCCCCCCCCATTTGCCTGAAAGCAGGATGTAAGTTGTTAACTGTATCTTTCTTTCCTTTACCAGGAAGGACAGAGCTCTTTTTTTTTTTTAATGTTTTTATTTATTTTTGAGACAGAGAGAGACAGAGCATGATCTGGGGAGGGGCAGAGAGAGGGGGAGACACAGAATCCGAAGCTGGCTCCAGGCTCCAAGCTGTCAGCACCGAGCCCAACACAGGGCTCGAACTCACGGAGTGTGAGATCATGACCTGAGCCGAAGTCGGATGCCCAACCGGCTCTTAATGAACAGGAGACAGCTCTAAACTCTTATCAGCCCAGAGATGGGGACCAAGAGGAATCTACATAACAAACCTTACTAAATAATTCCTGTTTTCTATTAGTTTTCTCCACATATTTACCTTCTTACAGTTTGCCCCTCTAAAAGCCTGAAGCTCTTTTGTTTTGTCACTTCTTTATAATTTTACTGTTCTTTTGTTAAGATGTTATATAAGCCCAAGTTCTGACCACCGCTTTGAGTTACGCATCACTGAGTTTTCCCATGTGTATGCATAATATACATGTTAATAAATTCTGGCTCTATTTAAAATGTCTTTTGTCAGTTAATTTCACACCGCCAGACCCTGAACCTAAGAGGGTTGAGGAATTTTCTCCTCTCTTACAATTAGCTTGACTAAATTATCCAAAATAGGCAATTAATTAAATACACCAAACCAACCAGTTGTCTTAGCAATATTTGAACACCACTGTTAGGTGACGAGGATGTTTGGGGAGAAATGTTGTCAGATTGAATCTCTCATGAGGCAGTGGGCCAATGAATTATTAAGTTTAGGGTTTGGTCCTTAGGCTTGAGGTCCCAAACCTGAACTTTCTCACATAGCCCAGGCTTTCAGCAATGGACTCACGCCAACAAAATTCTCACAAATCTAATATACCATTGTGATTGGTACTGTATTATTTTACAATAGGGATATGCTACTTTTCAATGACCATAAAGTCTCTGTTCCTTGTTTACAGCATCCACGGTATCTCCTTCCCAATATCAATAAAGAGAGGAAACCTGGCTTGGTGACTATGCAATTGGACCAGGAAAAATTACTAACTGGAGCATATTTTACTTCCGCTCTGAGAAATTCTATAGCAGAGATAATCATTCTAGAAGCCAGATTGATGAATCCCCCCAACTGTTCTCTCCACTAGTTTTGCCTCCCTGAATCCTAATTTTTAGTTGCCACCAAATTCTATTGATACTGTATTTTACTGATGAAGCGATAGTCAAATCCGTGCTCCAGGAAGCCTGGAAGTTTTTGTTCGGTTAATTCAAACAAGACTCTCAAAATCTCCAAGTTGGAGAATGGGGTTGGGGAAAAGCAATGCCTCATTATGTGTGTCTACAACAAAGAGAGAGGAAAGGGGGCAAATAAACATCTCTCCAAAACTAGCCGTAAGTTCAGAGAAAATAATAAAAACAAATGGTTATTTGGCTTTGTTTGAGGGATTCATCTGTTCAACCTCTTCCTGCAGCCCCTAAAAAAGACAGAAAAATAACACGTTGCACAGCTTTGAATATATTTTGCTTTGGAGGTATAAAACAATTTAAGATGAAAAGATAGAGCAAAATGACAGGAAGTTTGGTGGTGGGATTCTTGGAGGATTATGGGGTCTTTACTCCAAGGAAATAAAAAACAGGACACTTGTCCCTGGGAATTCTGAGACTGCTTGAGATTTTAAGTATTTACCCTACGAATATTTGGATTCGTGGTGTTCAATACAGATTTGTAAGATCTGCAACCAAAAGGAGAAGTTTTACTGTAAATAATTTACAATGTATCCCCAAAGAAAATAGTTCATGTTCAGATATCGAGAAGTTGATACAATTCCATACAATTATGTTGCACATGATTTCACTAGGAACACTCCTGTTTCATACTGGTCCTATTTTATATCGGTCACATAATTAAAATTATTCATCTTTTTTTTTAAATTAAGATGTAATTCACATACCATAAAACCTCTCCATTTGAAATGTACCATTCAGGGGCGCCTGGATGGCTCAGTCGGTTAAGCGTCTGGCTTCGGTTCGGGTCATGATCTCACAGTTCGTGAGTTCGAGCCCCGCGTTGGGCTCTGTGCTAACGGCTCAGAGCCTGAAGCCTGCTTCAGATTCTGTCTCTCCCTGTCTCTCCCTGTCTCTCTGTCTGCCCCTCCCCCGCTTGCACTCTGTCTCTGACTCTCTCTCACGAATAAAATGTACCATTCAGTGGTCCTCAGTACATTCCCAAAGTTGTGCAACTATCACCACTATGTAAGTCCAGAACATTTTCATTACCTCTAAAAGAAACCTAATACCCATCGGCAGTCACTCTTCTTTCCCCCTTCTCCCAGCCTCTCTTCTCCTTTTATTTGAAGCTTAAAAGATGAACTGCAGCCTAGAAATTCCAAAAGACATTGTCTAGAGAAAAAGATAGCAAATCAAAACGTAAATGAATGAACTTTAAGAACAACATTGCATGCTGTTTTCATTGTGCGTTAGTTATTTTCGATGGCATGAATTGGTCGCCCCACAGATTGCAGTAAACCAAACACTCCTTCAGTGAACACTGAGTACTGTTAGTGTAAGTCTACTTCCCCCTAACTGTATACATTCTTGTTGGGTTATTTGTCCTGAACTCCCAGTCAGGTTTCTTTGGCATTAATGCAAAAAATAAATGTCATGTAAATAGCCTCTAGGGTTGATTCTATCTAAAGGTCCCCAACCTCTTTGTGAAGAGAAGCCACTTTTTATTTCCCCAGACATGAAGTCCCCAGGGTTTGTTAGGGAGGTGCTAACATCAAAGACTGTGAATACAGTAGGGAGGGGATATCGGGCACCATGCTGGGCACTCAACGAACATTTCATATAAACCTCTCAACGATCCTGAGAGACAGTTGTCATCCTCAGTTTAGAAGTAAGGAGAAATTAGGAGACTGAAGCACAGAGAGGTTACAGAACTTGCCCAAGATCAAACCGCCTAGTAAACTATGGAACTAAGGCTCAAACCCCGGCCATTATTTTCACTACGTCATTCTGGTAAATATGGGGGACAAGATGAATTCATTTCCCCAGTTCGGGAGGGACTTCTAAGCATCCTGGGAATTCCCGGGTTAGAGTCAATCAGAAAAATACTTAAAATTTAGGAGGAGAGGGGCACCTGGGTGGCTCAGTCGGTTAAGGGTCCGACTCTTGATTTCGATCCAGGTCATGATCTCACAGTTTGTGAGATCAAGCCCCGTGTGGGGTTCTATGCTATGAGGCACGGAGCCTGCTTGGAATTCTCGCTCTCCCTCTCTCGGCCCCTCCCCTGCTTGTGCATGCGTGTGCGTGAGTGCGCATGCTCTCTCTTTCAAAATGAATAAACTTTTAAAAAACTCGCAGGATAACTCAGGAAATGAGGATAATTGATAAATAGAATATACTCAGAGCAAATCTCGCAGGTAAAATGTTGTAAAGAGAAGATTTTTCTTTACTGACTCTTGACTCAAAAGTAAATGCCTGTAGCTAAGACTCAATAAGGTGAAAAGAACTCGAAGGGCAACAGTTTAGATCTTTGTTTATATAATTAAATTAACTGTAAAAATCTTTTTGGAGTCCTGGGAAAGCGTTTCAAAGAAATCGAGACCTGTACGCCTGCATAAAATAAAATAATAACGAATACATAACCCGTCCTATACTTTCAAAAGAAACTTATTTTTTCCAGCAGATTGCAAATTTCTGTTTTTCCCCTTGAAATTTTGCCAAAAACTCTGGAGAAGCTCCAGACATACCTTCCCACCGTGCAAGACGGCAAACTTCAGTGTTTCGGTTGTTAAAAAAAAAAAAAAAAGTGAATCTTGGAGAAAAATTAATTGATTTGGGCCAATAGGTTAATTATGGCAGTGTTGTGCTTATTTGGAGGTTCAAGCATGGAAGCTAGAGAGGAGAATGGTCCTCCTGTCTCTGGGAAAGAAGGACGTGGAAAATGGAAGAATGGAAGGATTATCCCCTTTACCAGCCATTTGGGTCAAATATGGTCACTACTAGCAAAGTTGGATTCAACGTTTTTTAACGCTAGCCCTCTGGGTGCTATGTAGGATACTGTTGACATTATCCAAACTATCCTTATGGCCTGAGCTTCGTTGAGGCACTCATTTTCTCAATCAACATTTTCTCAAGGCCTACCATGAACCATGCCTCGGGCCACGTGCTGGAAATACAGAGATAAATAAAATTTGCCTGCCAGTTTCCTTTCCAGGAACTTCCAGTCTAATTTATTTCAAAGAATAAACTTTTTTAAAGATTATTTTATTTATTTTTAGATTCAGAGTATGCGCGTGCACGAGCTGGGGAGGAGCAGAGAGGGGAAGGGAGAGAGAATCCCAAGCAGGTTCCATGATGTCAGCACAGAGCCTGACACGGCGGGGTTAGAGGGGCTTGATCTCACGAACCCTGAGATCATGACTTGAGCTGAAATCACCAGTCTGACGCCCAACGGACTGAGTCACTCAGGTGCCCCTAAAGAGTAAATTTTTTATAACAATTTCTTTATTTTTTTGACTTTGTGACTATGAGCAAGCCTTAGGGGGAGTTCTTAGGATAAGGAAATGAATGAGGACACATGAAAAGTGAGGTTCACTCATCCACTGGAATGTTTTCTACTAGGACAGGGAAGTGAAAACAGAATCTTTCAGAATCCACTGTAGACTGGTGACTATTGGAAGACTCATACTGGTAATCTATTGCTTATTTGTCAAACAGAGTTCTCTCTCTCTCTCTCTCTTTCTCTCTCTCTCTCACTGCCCTTCCTCTCCCCTCTCTCTCACTTCTCTTTCAGCAACTCGTCTTTGCATTGTGTCCTTGTTACTGTTTTTGTAACTTGGCGTTGGACAGACTGAAATGAAAAATATATTTTTCCACGTTACATATTCAAAGTAACGGGCATGCCATGGCCATCATTGGTCTCAAGGACCAGACAGTTCAGATGATTAGATAAACAACACAGGGATCATGTGGACAGATCAAGGTAATAATGTGACTGGCTGTCACAGAGACTGGCCTAAAAGGAACAATACAGTTGTGGTGCGGGTTTATAGGGACTTAGGTCATACTACCACGCCAGTGGTCTTAAGCATCCAACCGCTGATGGCTCTGTGTTCACAGATGAAAAATAAAATAAAGAAGGTTTCGAAACATGCCACACCAAATATACTTTTCAAGATCTTGAATGCATCAGTCTGGTTTCGCCCGTATTTAATCATAGAGCACAGTTGCTAAAAATACAAGCCGGGGCGCCTGGGTGGCTCAGTTGGTCGAGCGTCCAACTCTCGACTTCGCCTCAGGTCATGATCTCACAGTTCATTGGTTGGAGCCCCACATCTGGCTCTGCACTGACAGTGTGGGTCCTGCTTGGGATTCTCTCCCCATCTCTCTGCCCGTCCCCTGCTCTCTCTCTCTCTCTCTCAAAATAAATGAACATTTAAAAAAATTATTTTAATGCAAGCCCTAGAGTCAGATGCACCTACGTTTGGTCCCTATTCAAATGGTAGGCCTTGAATAAGTTACTTCACATGTGTGAGTTCCAGTGTCTTTGTCCGGGTTATTGCAAGGATTAAACGAGACAAGGCATATAAAGCATTTAGTATGGTACCTGGAATATAGCATATATATATATATATATATATATATAGAATAATCTAGATTTACGTGGCTTACTTGCTTTTGGATTAAACCACTGCTATGACTTGTCAAAAGCAAGTCAGCCACATAAATCTAGATTATTCTGTTGTTGCTTTATACCAAAGCAAGATAAATGTGGTTTCACACAAGATACATGCCAGCACAAATAAAATATTTTCTGGAGATTAAGTGATTCGTGTTCACATTTCTCCAAATGGGAAATCGGAATAATAGCAGTACCTCCTCGCGGGTAATTGCAAGGATTGCAGGAAATAATGTATATATGCCTAAGTTAATAATAATAAGTATTGTTAATTAAGCATAATCATTATTATCGATAATTAAACTGTTTTAATCCCACTATTTGACCTCTAAACAAAGTAGTGAGTGAAAGCGTGGCTTAGCAATGACTAAAGATTTCAGAATAAAAGACACAGCTTACGTAGACAATATATAAATGTCACAGAATATCATTAGCCTGTTCAAGAGTCCCCAGTGTCAGGACGCCTGGGTAGCTCAGTCAGTGAAGCGTCCGACTCCAGCTCAGATCACGATCTCACGGTTCGTGGGTTCGAGCCCCGCGTCGGGCTCTGTGCTGACGGCTCAGAGCCCAGAGCCTGCTTCGGATTCTGTGTCTCCCTCTCTCTCTGCCCCTCGCCCCCTTGTGCTCTGTCTCTCTGCATCTCAAAAATAAATAGACACTTAAAAAAAAAAAAAGACTTTTTTTAAAGCCCCCAGTGTCTTCTCCTCTCTGAACAAGGCTCACAAGGCCTTGCGTGGTATAAACAACATCCCTCCCCTGACCCACATACACCACTCCCATCACACTGGCCTCCTTGGTGTGCTTCCGACTCCCCAAGCACCTCGGGCCCTCAAGGCCTTCACAAACACTATCCCCGACTGAGGAATTCTCTTTCCCCAGATAGCCACGTGACTTACTCTCTCGCTTCTTATTAGATCTCTGCTCAAATGGCATCTTAGTAAAGACGCTTTTCCCATCCCCTTGTACCGAAAATACCCCCCATGTCCTGCTTTATCTTGCATCATAGCCCTTATCACCGGATTGGATTTTCCATCTGGTCCTCATGTTATTTACACCTAGATTTCTGACAGCTCTCGATTCAAAAATGTAACCCGACTATGGATTTTCCGAAACTGGTACGGATGTAAAGGGTTCTTTCCTTTTTGTTATCGTTGTGGTTGTTCCTAGGTTCAAAACAATACCACCTGTTATGAGAAACATTTGTCGTCACTGGGATTTGATACATTAACATTTCAAAGTCTGTTTAAAGTCATGTAATTGAAATGCAATCATCAGCTATAGGGCACAGAGCTTTATTTGGGCTCTTCAAATTTTAGAAAATTTCATACGGAGTACAATATTCGAACTGGATTTTTACTATTTAACTACCAGTAAAAGAAATGAAACCTAATACTATGAACTGTTTAGCAAAATTCCGAATTGTTCTTACTGACTAAGGAAAATCACTATTTATGCCCCAGGGCAAAATTCAACCAAACCATTTCTAGCCTACAATATATATTTCATCTGATCATGAATATAAACCCAAGTTCCTCCATCAACTCACTTATTCATTTATTTAAAAACACCATGTCTTGGGGCACCTGGGTGTCTCAGTCAGTTAAGCATCAGACTCTTGATTTCGACTCAGGTCATGATCTCACAGTTGTGAGATCGAGCCTGTGTGGGCTCCACGCTGAGCCATGGAGCTTTCTTGCGGTTCTGTTCCACCCTCTCGCTCTGCCCTTCCCTCACGTGCATTCTCTCTCTCCATCTGTCTGTTTCTATCTCTCTCAAAAAAACAAAAGAAACAAAAAAAGCATTTCTCAGACATCTATTGTTACATGTTAGACTCTATGCCAAGCCCTAGAGTGTGATACAAATACGGCCAATAAGATTGTAGCCCTTAGAAGAAAGTCTGAATTGAATTGATTGAGGGAGATTAATACAAATATGAGCATTCACCATGCATACAAAATGTGGAAGGAACACTAAGTCTGTTTAGGCCAAAGATTCAAAGAGGGGGGTAACAATGAGGCAGGTCATGAAGGGTTGGTAGGTCAATCGGGCAGAAAAAAAGGGAAGAAAAGAATTGAAACAGAAGGACGCAACGGCGGGGAGGTGCCAACCGAGGTGGACTTTGTGAGGAAACCTCACCAACTGAGGGACTTTGCTTGTCAAACTGAGATCTGATTATCAAGTGCATGGCCTGTTCAAAACTCCAATTCCTAGAGGCCACTGCCAGACTTCAAGATATGGCCCGAGCACCTGTAGTCTTTAATGAGCTTCTGGCCTGATTGTGATGCACCCTAAATAGAAGAACCAGGGGCGCCTGGGTGGCTCAGTCGGTTAAGCATCCAACTTCGGCTCCGGTCCTGATCTCCCGGTTTCGTGAGTTCGAGCCCCGCATCGGGCTCGGTGCTGACCGCTTGGAGCCCGGCGCCGGCTTCGGATTCTGTGTCTCCCTCTCTCCCTGCCCCTCCCCCGCTCACACTCTGTCTCTCTCAAACATAAACATGAAAAAATAAATTTAAATAGCAGAACCAGGTGTATGGCAGGGGTGGTACTTAGAGGAGAGAATGGAAAGTAAGGGTACAGAGCTTTGGAGTTTAGATCTAATCTGCTTATAATGAGGAAGTTTTAGGCAGAAAACTAGCATAATTAGGTCCTTTTCAAAAAGAAATGTTTGGACAACAAACATTTGTAGGAGGAGGGAAAGACGTTAAGGCTATCAGACCTATTAGGATGTTTGTGTCGAAGTCCACACTCTACGTTCCTCACCAACCTTAAATATGACTCGAAATTCATCATAAAAGAAGTGTTTGTTGTTTGGTTTGAAGGAAAGGCTACCATTTCCTAAAAACGTCTGACATTTTCCCCTATTATGATGCAATCTGTAGAAAAGCAGTGTTGATATGTGCAAATAAACTGCTTTTCATTTGCATCTGAAATTGTTCTGCAAGCACAGTTGATCAGAAGTAACTTCTGATTTATATTTTCTTTTTTTTTTCTTTTCTCTTTTTTAAGTTTATTTATTTATTTTGAGAGAAAGAGAGCACGGGTGTGCGCGAGCAAGCGGTGGGGGGGGGGCACGGAGTGAGGGAGCTTGGAGCTCAATGAGGGACTCGATCCCATGACATGAGACCATGACTTGAGCCGATATCAAAAGTTGGATGCTTAATTGACTGAGCCACCCAGGCGCCCCTGATTTATATTTTCTATGGATTACTCTTTAAGAGTAATCCTTTTAACTTTCAAATCTCTTGGTAATTTTTCCGAATTACCTCAAGCTTACCACATTTCTTTCTGTTTTTAATTTTAACTTGTTTTATTTTTTGTTTTTTTAAATTTACATCCAAATTAGTTGGCATATAGTGCAACAATGATTTCAGGAGTAGATTACTTAGTACCCCTTACCCATTTAGCCCATCCCCCCTCCCACACCCATCCACGTAGTTGCAGATGGCAAGATTTCATTCTTTTTGATTGCCGACTAATACTCCATTGTGTGTGTGTGTGTGTGTGTGTGTGTGTGTATCACATCTTCTTTATCCGTTCATCCATCGATGGACATTTGGGCTCTTTCCATACTTTGGCTGTTGTCGATAGTGCATGTGTCCCTTCGAAACAGCATACCTGTACCCCTTGGGTAAATGCCTAGTAGGGCCATTGCTGGGTCATAGGGTAGTTCTATTTTTAGTTTTTTGAGGAACCTCCATACTGTTTTCCAGAGTGGCTGCACCAGCTTGCATTCCCAAGCTTACCATATTTCTAACCAAATGTCCATTTGTAACTAATTTTCATTCCTCCTGAATTTCTGAAGCTTCACATTTTCTATCGGCAGGAAGGTACCTCTGTGTGGTGTTCAGGGCAACGTCACTCAATACAAGAGGTAACCTTAGTGGTTACTTCTATTCACACAAACGTGCACATATTTTATTATGATAATTAATCGAGACATTAACACCACTGCGAATAACTGTGTTAATAAGAGCTACCTCAGTACTTACCGTGTGGTAGAAACTGTACTAAGTAAGCCTTTACAAGCACCATTATCTCTCATAACCACACTTGGAGGTAGGAACTGTTATAAGTCCCACTTTACAGGAAGCTGGGACAATTTGGTCAACGGCGCTGATGTGTGACAAACTCAAGATTGGCATTCGTGTCTGCTTGCCTCAAAAAAAAATGATATTTCTTCACTCCCTTGCTGTACCCTGTTGGCTCAGGATAACTATATCTAGTTTTCTTTAGGATTTATTACTGCTGCTATGTTCCGTTGTTCTAAGACATCAAACTCTGTTCAACTCTGTTCCGTTGTTCTAAGACGTCAAAAGGTCCTGTGATCCTGACTTACAAAGGTTCAGCGATTAGGGGTTTTCCTGGAGACTGTTTTAGCTTATTATGAGTTATTCTCCATAAATCTATGCAAATGTCAATTTCCTATAAGTGCCTGAAATTGTTTCATGTATGTGTTCTTTTTCTAGGGATACCATGTGTCAAAAGTGAAAGTCTGCTCCTCTCCTCCCTTTAAATTGCTGATAACATGGAGAGTTCTCTAAGGGAACCATAGTCCACACTGACAGCATCTCAGATTCAGAACATTAGGGAAAAGGATAGTACATTCTGGAAGACAGTCTTAGCGATAGGGGTTTTGAGCACCCACTTCTCCTCATCATAACAGTAATAGCCAATAATACTTCACACTAATGTTTTCCAAGTTCTGTCACATCTGTTATCCTATTCAACTCTCACAAAAACAAAGTGGGTTATTATCTCGATTGTTACATGGAAATTAATACCCAAGAGCAGTTAAGTGATTCAGTCAAGGTCTTACACGGCTGGTAAGGCTCCTGCCCTTATTCCAGTTTTCATGCAGCCTCTTTAGTGTTTCTGCACACTGTAATTTTTCACAAAGAATATGACAGACAAGTCACACAAAAGGAAATAATAATAATAGATGGTTAGGCTTTTTACATGCCGCACATATGACTGTCAAAAAAACCTTACACAGCAGGTATTATTGTACTCATTTTCCAGCTGCAGTACCAAAGCTAGGTGAAAAGAGTAAACGAACACCAAAAAAGCATTCATACCTCCAAAATCAAATAAATTCCAATTAAAGCAACCTTGGATTTCCATTTTTCTCACTTTAATAAAATAGTCAAAGAAAATAACTTCAAACTGATGAGATTTTTACTAATCAATGGTGGGATTAATAACCCGCCACACTTTTGGAAAGCAATATGATATACTTAGCAAAACTCAATTAGTCCACTCTTAATCATGTATCCCGGAAAAACAATTCATCAGAAACAAGAAGATACATGGAGAAGGCCATTATAGCATAATATGCAATAACAAAAATTGGAAACTGCTAACAGTTTTTCAATATGGTATTACTACAGCAGTATCGATATACTGAAATGTGATTACTGAGAAGCTATGTAGGAAATAGAAAAATGTTTAAGTATTTAGTTAAAATAGCATAACCCGAAATTGGGTCTACTGGGTAGCCACCTGAAAAAATAATACTAAATCAAGTTGGATCTCTAATTCTCAATTTATACCAAAATAAATTCCAGATGAATCAAAAATTTAAACACAAGAAGCAAAAATATAAAAACAGTAAGGAAAGGCATTTCTAAGCATAATGCAAAACCCAGAAGCCACCAAATGAAAAAGCAATAAATTTAACCACCTAAATGGTTTTAAAGTTCTGCAAAGCACTGGGTGTTGTAGGGAGTTGCTGAATCACTATATTGTGCACCTGAAACTAATATAATACTGTAAAAAATAAATTAATTAATTTTTGAAAGAATTTTTAAAATAAATAAATTAAATTAAATTCTGCATAGGAAGAAAATAGTTAAGAAGTCAAAAGAAAATTACACACTGTGAAAATGTATATATGCAATACACATGACAAATGGCTAATTTCCTTAATATACAAAGAGTTCCTACAAATCAATAAAAAATATAAACAAACCCTTAGAAACATGAGGCAAAGACATGGCCCAAGAGTTCACAGAAAAGAGAAAAATAAATGGCAAATGAAAAAATGGTCAAATTCAGTCATTATTAAAGAATCCCAAATCAAAACTACAGTGAGATACCATTTCTCATAAATACTGTTTGAGGTTTTTAAAATCATTGATAATATACTACATTAGTGAGACTATACCTAACTGGGCACTCACATACATTATTAGTGACAGTCTAAATTGGTCCAATTTCTACAAAGAAAGACATAACAATGATGTCTACATCCTTTGCTCCAAAAACTTATCCTATGAATTCATTTGCACATATGTGCAAAGAAGTGCAACGCTATTTATTACAGCATTATTTATAACAAAAACATTGAAAGAACCTAAATACTCATCTGTAGGGGAATGTTAAATAATAAGATATTCTTATAATGAAATGTTATGCACCTGTTAAAAAAAAAAGCAAAGAGGGGCTCCTGGGTGGCTCAGTTGGTTAAGTGTCAGCTCTTGGTTTCTTGGCTCAGGTCATGATCTCACGGTTCATGGGATTGAGCCCCACATCAAACTCTGCACTGACAGCACGAAGCCTGCTTCAGATTCTCTCTCCCTCTCTCTCTGCCTCTCCCTGGCTCTCTCTCTCTCTCTCTCTTTCCCTCTCGAAATAAATAAACTTAAAAAAAAAAGAAGAAGAGGTGTTATGTTATAATATGAAACAATTTCCAAGATAAATTACTAATAGAAAAATACATGGTACAGATACTTCTGGTCTCTGGTCTGGCATGCAAGGAGCTTAGAAATTTTTGCTTTATCCTAACAAGATAAAAGCTGAATAAACTGAAAAATTAACAACTTTTCTTAGTTCTGTCAGAGAAGTGAGGGCAAAACACTGTGCCCCAAATTTGCAGCAGCAGACAGGCAGATACAGAGAATCACAACTCGCTGGAGCAAATACCCACAAGCAGAAATCCCCAAGGGAACCAGTACCCAGGACACAAAAATTTGAACTGTAATTGACAAATTGCTGGAGGCTGGTATGGTTCTCCAGGGAGAACCAAGTGGTAGGGAGGTCTCCACATTTTTGTGAGCTTTACCACTAGGAGTTCTACCAGGTTCTCACAGTGAATATCAAAGAAAGAACCCCTTGTGCTTCCCTCAGTGGGAAGGAAAATGAAATACAACAAGGCCTGGCCTCCAAAGAAACTATTTTATCAGAACATAACTGACCTGGAAGAAAGGAAATAGTCAACTCCAGTCCCCTCTAGCCCTCCTGTGCCATCTGAGAAGGATAAAACTGAGAAACGCTTACAATGTTCACAGCCCAGGAGCACTGGCTGGAACCTAATCATAGAACTAAAGAATGCTTCCTCTTCCCCCCCACACCTTACCACCACATCACTAAAGATCTATTTATCAGAGTTTCTTTTGCACGGTATATTATGTCCAGCTTTCAACAAAAAATTACAAGGCATACTAAAAAGCAAAACACACAGTTTGAAGAAACAGAGCAAGTACCAGAACTAGACTCAGATATGGCAGGAATGTTGGAATTATCAGACTGAAAATTTAAAATAACTATGATTAATATGCTAACAGCTCAAATTCAAAATGTAGGCAACATGTAAGAATAGATGGGCAATGTAAGCAGAAAGATGGAAATTCTAAAAAAAAAAAAAAAAAAAAAAAAGAAGTGCAAGAGATCAAAAACACTGTAACAAAAATGAAGAATGCTTCTGATGGGCTCATTAGTAGAGTGGATACAGCTGAGGAAATACTTTCTGACCTCGAGGCTATATCAATAGAAACCGTCCAAAACTGAAAAGCAAAGAGAAAAAAGACTGGAAAAAAAAAACCAGAACATAATATCCAAGAAGAGTGGAACAAATAAAAAATATAATTTATGCATACTGGAAATATCAGAAGGAGGAGAAAGGAACAAAAGAAATATTTGAAGAAATATGACTGAGAATTTCCCCCAAGTTGATGCTTCACACCAAATCACAGATCCAGGAAGCTCAGAAAACACCACGCAGGATAAATGCAAAAACAAACAAACACCAAAGAAAACACTATAGTGGGTCATATCTTATTCAAATTTAAGAAAATCAAAGATAAAGACAAAATCTTGAAAGAAATTAGAGGGAAAACCCTTTCACCATAGAAAAACAAAGATAAGTATTATATCTGATTTCTCAGAGCCATACAAACAAAGAGAGTGTAGTGAAATATTTAAAATGTTGAGAGAGGGATGTCTAGGTGGGTCAAGAGTGTCCAATTCTTGATTTCATCTCAGCGTGGAGCCTGCTTGAGATTCCCTCTCTCTCTTCCTCTGCCCCTCCCCCCACTTGCTCGCTCTCTCTTTGTAAAATAAAAATAAAAATAAAAAATAAAGTGTTGAGAGAAAAGGCCCACCAACCTAGAATTCTGTACCCTGCAAAATTATCCTTCAAAAATGAAGGAGAAAGAAGGACTTTCTCAGACAAAACTGAAGGAATGTCTTGCCAGAAGTCTTGCCTTGCCAAAAACGTCAAAAGTTCTTCATTGAGAAGGAAAATGATATGTCAGAAATTCAAATCTACATAAAAAAGGAAAAGCAGGGACCCCCTCGGTGGCTCAATCAGTTAAGCCTATGACTCTTGATTTCAGCTCTGGTCATGATCTCACAGTTTGTGAGTTCAAACTCATGAGACGAACCCCACATTCTGCACTGTCAGCACAGAGCTTGTTTGGGATTCTCTCTCTCTCTCTCCACCTCCCCTGTTCACACACATACTCTCTCTCTCTTTCTCTCTCTCAAAATAATTTTTTTTAAAAAAAATAAAAGCATTGAAGAAGGAATAATTGCTGGTAAAATAAATTTTTTATTCTTAATTGATCTAACAGATAATAGCTTGTTCAAGATAATAATAGCAACAGTGTATTAGATTATATATGCTTCTGTACATGTAAAATAAATGACAGAAGTGACATTAAGGGACAGGAGGGAGGAATTGGAAGTATTTTGTTATTACAAGGTGCATGCACTACATAGGAAGTGGCATAATATTATTTGAAAGTTGACTCGGATTAGGTGTAAGTGTGTGTGACAAACTCTAGGATAACCACTAAAAAAAAGTAAAAAAAAAAAAAAGAAAGAAAGAATTATAGCTGATACGCTAAGAAAGGAGAGAAAATGGAGTCATACAAAATGCTTAATTAGAGCCACACAGGGAGAAAAAGAGTAGAGGCAGAAATAGAAACAAGGAACAAAGGCAACTAATAGAAACAATAACGAATATGGCAGATATTAATCCAACCATATTAATAGATTACACACCATGTATTTTATGCATTTAAGTGCACAATTCAATGCTTTGGGGTATATTTTTTTTTATTTTGGTAAAATAGATGTAATAAATATTGACATTTAACAAATACATGTATCATGCTGCAATTAGCATAAAAGGTAGATATTTTAAACATTAAAAATTAAACAAAAGGTAGATATTTATACAAAAATGCTTTGTAAGTGTAGAATGTCTCAGAAAGAGGGGCACCTGGGTGGCTCAGTCTGTTAAGCGTCCAACTCTTGTTTTCGGCTGAGGTCACGATCTCATGGTTTCTGAGTTCGAGCCCTGCATTGGGATCTGTGCTGACAGCATAGGGCCTGCTTGGGATCCTCTCTCTCTCTCTCTCTCTCTCTCTCTCTCTGACCTTTCCCTGCTTGTGCTCTCTCTCAGAATAAGTAAATAAGCAACAAAAATAAAAAGAATGTTTCAGAAAGAAATTGCAACAGTTGCCTATAAGAAGTGGCACTGGGGGATAGAGTGAGAAGAATGGAAGGGAAAATAATTTTGTATGTGTTTTCCTGTGCTGTTTTCATGGTTTATCGTGTTCATATATTACCTCTTCACAAAAACAAAAGGTTAGAAAAGCATAAACGTGTCCAGTGTGTTACATAATTGGCATGTTTTCCCCACTGTTTTCGCTTTTTACCCTAAGGCCCTAATCACTTATCACTAAAGGTATTTTTTCCCACTGAGAACCCTGATGAAACTTCGGAATCCTTCTCAACAGTGTTTCAGGACTTCACTACTACTGAACCAGAGCAAGCCCCAATGAAAAATATGGCAATTATATAAAGAGATGTACACACTGAAAACATGTTGCATTCGAGATCTCTCTCTCTACAAGATTTTCCAGGCAACTTGGCTATTACATTAAACAATGTATCTTTTAAATAGTCCTTTCCCAGAAAAAATGTAATTAAAACAAAGATGAATAAATATGCTAAATATGAGCCATGTTGCTACAGTTTCTGATTGTATGTTTACGCTTCTTGGCCAGATTAAAGACCAGAAAAACAGCACTTAAGGACTTATATACTTCCCCATATGTGGAATATTCCAAACTATGTACCATTTCAACATATCCTGGCAGGTTATCTAACAATGCTGCAACATCTCACGGTGTGGGATCCAGATGCTTTGTTGGTGACTCTGGAGCGAGAATGATTCTTACATTTGCCACTAGCCAAGTCCGTGGCATTTCTTTATCGAGGCCAGTAGCAAGTTACAGTTTTGCAATCTCCGGCGTGCACGTGCCTATGTCCGGGGCACACCCACGCGCACCCCGTTTTGTTCTAACCCCGTCTTCCCTTTAGGAGAAGCAGACAGGGACACTCTTCTCAGACTTCGTGGGCTAGAGTTAACATTTTCTGGGTGTGATTTTAATCTAAACTGCCAGTATTATACCCAGAAGCAAAAGGCCCATAGCATAATTCGACAACAGGTGTGGCCTTAGTTTCCTCGTCTGTAAAATGAAATCATTTCATTGGGCAATCTCTTTTGATCCTATCTAGTTCAGACATTCCTAACTACTAAAAATTGTTCAAACATAAATAACTTTTTCACAAAATAGGCGAGCAAGATTCAACCCCCATTAACAATTAACGTTCATTTCCTGGGGTCTCTTTCAACTCCAAGATTTTATTGGTACCTCAGGTGTCCGCTGTGTAAACGAATATATCTGCATTTTTTTAGAACACTGAAAACGAACAACTCATTGGAACTAAACACTTCAGCCCTTGCCCTATTCAACAAAACGTGAAAAGAAATGTAAGGTATTTATATTAACCGGTGGTAAACACGGAAGCCGTCTGCTGACAGTAATGTGTCCACACGTTCCTAGTAAAAGCAGAGCTTGGCCATAAGACCATCGGAAAATTTCTATCCTGCCTCATCCAGATCAGGAATGACCCAGAAACCTTTGGCACCCTTGAGAGTCCGATCAATACCAGCCATCCCAGGACCACCTACACCCAGAAAGTAATATAAAATAATACAGAGAATAAATAGTTTGTCTAATGGGATCAAAATTCACAAATCTTTTTGATTAAGGGAAGCAATAAAATAGCTTTAAAGGAAGAAAGATGAAGTTCAGCGTCCTGATCTACTACTTATGAGGTGTATCGTCCTGGGTAAGGTATCTAACCTCTCTATGTTTCAATTTCCTTATTAATTCACTGGGGATAATAATAACTCATTCTTTTGTTAAAGAATTTTTTCAGTTTATTCATTTATTTTGAGCGAGAGAGAGAGAACATGGGAAGGGCAGAGAGAGAGAGACAATCTCAAGCAGGCTCCGCACTATCAGCATGGAGCCCAACTCGGGGCTCAAACTCACGAACCTCAAGATCATGACCTGAGCCGAAACCAAGAGTCGGATGCTCGACCGACTGAGCCACCCAGGTGCCCCAATAATACCTCATTCTTAAGATTAATGTTCTTGCAACACAATAGGCACTCAGGAAGTAGTAGCTATTATAACAATCAATGTCTCCTTCTAGACTCTAGATCACATATTTTGCCCTACCTTATGAAGTCTTGAATTCCACTCAAGACTCTCTTCTCTCTCTCTCTTTCTCTCCCTGCCCTCCATCCCTCTCCCCCTCCCTTCCTCCCTCCTTCCCTCCTTCCCTCTCAATCCCCCTCTCACTTCCCCCGCCCCGTCCTGTTTATTTATTTTTGAGACAGAGAGAGAGCATGAACGGGGGAGGGTCAGAGAGAGAAGGAGACACAGAATCTGAAACAGGCTCGGAGCTGTCAGCACAGAGCCCAACGCGGGGCTCGAACCCACGGACCGCGAGATCATGACCCTAGCCGAAGTCGGACGCATAACCGACTGAGCCACCCGGGCGCCCCTGTTATCTTATTTTTTAATTTTAATTCCAGTGTAGTTTGTTATTTTCTTTTCAATCACTATTATGATCGCCGGTCCCTAAGCAATGTAAAAATTTATCAGAACACAAACATTTATAGAAGAAACCTACGAATGGAGAGGGCATGTATCCTAATGACTCAGTCAGATCTGATGCCTAGAACAAAGATTAAAACTTACAAAGTGTGTGTGAGAAAACATCTGCCTTTCCTCCAGCATCAAATCTTTTGTGGCAAAAGAGGTATTTATAAACCTGAATTCTACAGTTTTATTTGGAATTGCAGACTTCGGTTTTGGAAAGTTGGAAGGATGTAATAAGTGGTGAGCTTCCCAAGTGCAAGTTTCACCCAGAGGAGAAAACTACCCTCCTCTAAAATCTTGCCCTCTTTGGGGCGCCTGGGTGGCGCAGTCGGTTAAGCGTCCGACTTCAGCCAGGTCACGATCTCGCGGTCCGTGAGTTCGAGCCCCGCGTCGGGCTCTGGGCTGATGGCTCAGAGCCTGGAGCCTGTTTCCGATTCTGTGTCTCCCTCTCTCTCTGCCCCTCCCCCGTTCATGCTCTGTCTCTCTCTGTCCCAAAAATAAATAAACGTTGAAAAAAAAAAATTTTTAAATCTTGCCCTCTTCAAGGAATCTCTGTACACATCGTAGAAATCAGTTGAGTTCAGCAGAACCCTATTTTTAGAAGTAAGCATAAAAATGACACGATTTAAAAAAGGAACATGATGCAGAAACTACCTGACAACTACACTTCTCTCTTTGTGACTCTGCCATTGCTTTATAAAGAGAACGCTGGAAAGCTGGTGGGGAGATTCTATTCTAGTTCTCAGGGTGACAGATAACATCAGCCATACTTAAAACTCCAAGTAAGCCCGGGGCGCCTGGGTGGCTCGGTTGGTTGAGCGTCTGACATCGGCTCAGGTCATGATTTCACAGTTCAGGACTGTGAGCCCCACATCAGGCTCACTGCTGTCAGCCTATCAGCACAGAGCCCGCTTCTGGATCCTCTGTCCCCTTCTCTCTCTGCCCCTCCCCTGCTTGCGCTCTCCCCAAAATAAATAAATGTTAAAAAAAAAAAAACCCTCCAAGTAAGTCGGATAATCCGTAGCTAGAAAATGTTTAAATATGTCCTGAGTAAATTGCATTTTAGGATATGTATGTTGCAAATATTCTGTTCCTGGTCTGTAACTGACTGTTGACAGACTACGTCTTTTTTTTTTTTTTAATGTTTACAGCAGCTTTTTTTTTTTTTTAATTTGAGTATAGTTGACACACAATGTTACATTAGTTTCAGGTGGACAACACAGTGACTTGACAAGTTTATACTTTATGCTTTGTTCACCACAAATGTAGCTACAATGTTTCCATTACATGGCTATGACAGTATCATTGGTTTCCATTCCTTATCCTGGGCCGACTAGTCCCATGATTCAGTCGTTCCATAACTGGAAGCCTGTTTCCCCCATTCCCCTTCACCCATATTGCCCAAATCCCCAACACCCTCCCCTCTGGCAACCATCAGTTTGTGCTCTGTATTTATAGGTCTGATCCCACTTTTTGTTCGTTGATCTATTTGTTTTATTTGATTTTGTTTTTTAGATTCCACTTATGAGTGGAATCATATGATATTCCTCTTTCTCAGTCTGACTAATGTCACTTAGCAGAATACCCTCTAGGTCCATCCACGTCATCTCAAATGTCACAGTATCATCTTTTTCATGGCTGCGTAATATTCCACTGTATTTATATAGCACTTTTCCTTACGCATTCTTGTTATTGTGTTGAAACTACAGTGGGAGTGCAACTCACCTCGCTCCCCCTGTGCTGACTAAAGGTTTTTATATTTTAAGATACATTTGTCTAATCCATGGTTACAAAGATCTTTTCTTATAACAAAGATGTTTTCTTATAACAATGTTATAATTTCATCTTTTATGTTTAGGTCGATGTTCCATTTTATGTTAGTTCTGATGTGTGTTGAGTGATGAAGATAGCGGTGAATTTCTTCCTAGCAGATAGCCAGTTAGTACAACACAATTTGTTACGAAATCTGTCCATTTCTCATCGATTACTTAGCACATTTGTATACAATCAATTGGACTATACCTATTGTTCTATTTCTAAAGTCTCTACAAGGTATTTTTACAGTAAGTGTTGTAGCTTGGAGATGAAAGTTCTCCCGTGCTCCTCTTTTTCAAAATTGTTTCGGTCTCCCATCCAAGTACTAACCAGGCCCGACCCTGCTTAGCTTCCGAGATCAGATGAGATTGGGCGCGTTCAGGGTGGTATGGCCGTAGACTCAAAATTGTTTCGGGTATCATGGGGCCTTGGCATTTCTATATAAGATTTATAATCATCTTCTTAATTCCTACAAAAAATGTCTCCTGTGATTTTTGTTTGTGTTGAATCTATAGGTCAATTTTAGGAGAGTTGGCACCTCAACAAAATTGACTCTGCTGTATACAAATACAGTATATATTCCCATTTAGGGTTTTTACAAATAATTTCTCATGTTTTGTAGTTTTCAGTGTACAGATCTGGAACACATTCTACTGAATTCATCCTCCATATATCATGGGTTTTTGTGCTATCGTAAATGGTTATTTGAAATTTCATTTTTCAATTGTCTTTTTCTAGTATATAGAAATACAATTCATTTTTGTGTGTTGGCCTTGTATCCAACATTCTTGTTACATTTACTTAGGATTTGCAGTAGGGTTTTAAAATATATATATTCTATGGGGCCCCTGGGTGGCTCAGTCAGTCGAGCATCCGACTTCGGCTCAGGTCATGATCTCATGGTTCGTGAGTTGCATTGGGCTCTGTGCTGACAGCTCGGAGCTTGGAGCCTGCTTCGGATTCTGTGTCCCCCTCTCTCTCCGCCCCACCCCTGCTTGTGCTGTCTCTCTGCCTTTCAAAAATGAATAAACATAAAAAAAATTTTTTTAAATATATATATATAGTCTATCAGAGTTTCTATGTATACTATCCTGTTTTCTGTAAATAATTAGTATACTTTTTGTTTTTAACTTCATGTCTTTTGTTTTTCTTGCCTTATTGCACTGCTTAGGACATAAGTGCAATATCCGGTAGAAATAGTGAGGGTACACATATTCCCATAGAATGAGGGAAAGCATTCAGTCTTTCAAGATTAGGCAAGATGTTAGCTAAAGGGTCAGGGTTAGGGGCACCTGGGTGGTTCAGTTGGTTAAGCATCTGACTTCAGCTCAGGTCAGGATCCCACAGTTCATGAGTTCAATCCCCGCATCGGGCTCTGTGCTGACAGCTCAGAGCCTGGAGCCTGCTTCAGATTCTGTGTCTCCCTCTGCCTCTGCCCCTCCCCTGCTCACACTCTGTCTCTCTCTCTCTCTCCAAAAATAAATATTTAAAAAATTATTTTTAAAAATAAAGGAGTTGGGGTGGGGCGTTTTGTGTTTTATCTTATTTTGTTTTATATGCTTTTTATCTTGTTGAGGAACATTCTTTCTCTTCCTACATAACTGAGAGTATTTATCATGAATGTGTGCTGAACTTTGTGAAATGCTTTTTCTGCGCCTTTTCTGAACATAATGAGTTTTTACTCTTTGATTAGTTTCATATGGTAGACTGCATTGATTTTTTTATTCTGGTAAAATACATGTAACATAGAATTTACCATTTTGAACATTTTTTAAAAATAGGCTTCTCACCCAGGGCGGAGCCCAACATGGGGCCCAAACTCACAACCCTGAGATCAAGACCTGAGCTGAAATCAAGAGCCACCCCGGCGCCCCCCAGTTTGAATATTTTTAATGTACAATTTAGTGACATTGAGTATATTCACATTGCTGTTCAACCATCACAATCATTCACATTCCGAGCTTTTTCATCTTCACGAGCCAGAATTCTGTGCCCATTAAGCATTAACTCCCCACTCTTCCTCTACCTAATCCCTAGCAACCACTATTCTACTTCCTGTCTCTATGACTTCAACTGTTGTAGGCACCTCATACGTAGATTCATAAAACAATTATCCTTTGTGCCTGGCTCGTTTCACGTAGCATAAGGTCTTCAAAGTTCAATCCATTTTGTGGCATGTGTCAAAACTCCCTTCCCTTTTTAAAGCCAACTAATATTCCATTGTATGTAAATGCCATATTTTGTTTATCCATTCATCCACTGATAAACATTTGCATTGTTTACACCTCTGGCTGTTGTGAATAACGTTACTCTGAACATGCGTGCACACATATCTGTTCACATCCTTGCTTTCAGATCTTTTGGGTGTATACCCAGAAGGGAAATTGCTTGATCATATGGTAATTCCATTTTTAATACCATCAACATTGGTATTGGTATTTTCAATACCATCAACAGTGCACAAGGATTCTAATGTCACCACATCCCCACCAACACTTGGTTTCCTTCCTATTTGTATGATAATAGCCATCCTAATGGGTGAGAAGTGGTATCTCATAGCTTTGATTTGCATTTCCCTGGTGATTAGCATTTCTTCATGGACTTTTTGGCCATCTGCATATTTTCTTTGGAGAAATGACTGCTCAAGTCCTTTGCCCACTTATAAATTGGGTTCTTTGGCTTTTTGCTGTTTAATTGTAAGACTTCTTTATATTGACCTTAATCCCTTATCGGACATACGATTTGTGAATACTTTCTTTTATTCCACAAGTTGTCTTTTCACTCTGTTGATAATGTCCTTGGTTTCACAAACGTTTTCATTTTGATGAAGTCCAATTTATCTATGTTTTGTTCTGTTACCTATCCTTTTGGTGTCCTATCCAAGAAATCATTGCCAAATCCAATGTCATAAAGCATTTCCTTATATTTTCTTCAAAGAGTTCTTTTTTTTTAAATTTTTTTTAATGTTTATTTATTTATTTTGAGAGAGAGAGACAGAGCATGAGCAGGGGAGGAGCAGAGAGAGAGACACAGAATCCGAAACAGGCTCCAGGCTCCGAGCTGTCAGCACAGAGCCCGACGCGGGGCTCGAACCCACGGACTGTGAGATCATGACCTGAGCCCAAGCCAGGCGCTCAGCCGACTGAGCCACCCAGGCGCCCCTTCAAAGAGTTCTATAGTTTTAGCTGTTAAAAATTTAGTTCTTCAGTCCGTTGTGAGTTAATTTTTGTATATGATTTAAAGTAAGGGTCCAAATTCACCTTTTTCATATGGATAACCAATTTCCCCATCAGGATTTGTTGAAACAATTGTCCTTTCCCCACTGAGTGGTCTTGAAATTTTTGTCAGAATATTTCTGGGCTCTTCCTTTTATACCCGTGGCCTGTATACATTGTTTTGACTATTGTGACCGTGTAGTATATTTTTTTGATGCTATTTTAAGTGAAACTGCTTTTCAATTTCCTTTTCAGGTTACTCGTTGATAGCACATAGAAATGCCACCGGTTTAGGAGTTTTTTGGTTGTTGTTTGTTTTCTACATTTTATCCTCGGTTTTTCTGAAATTGTTTATTAGTTCTAAGGGTTTTTCTATGTGGAATCATTAGGGTTTTCTTCATAGAAGATAGTGTCACCTGTGAACAGAGATCATTTGACTTCTTCATTTCCAATTTAGATACCTTTTATTTCTTTCTTTTGCTCTGGCTAGAACTTCTTTTTTTTTTTTTAATTTTTTTTTTCAACGTTTATTTATTTTTGGGACAGAGAGAGACAGAGCATGAACGGGGGAGGGGCAGAGAGAGAGAGAGACACAGAATCGGAAACAGGCTCCAGGCTCCGAGCCATCAGCCCAGAGCCCGACGCGGGGCTCGAACTCCCGGACCGCGAGATCGTGACCTGGCTGAAGTCAGACGCTTAACCGACTGCGCCACCCAGGCGCCCCTCTGGGTAGAACTTCTAACGCAGTGTTGACAAGAAGTTGTGGGAGCAAGCATCCCGGGGTCGTTCCTGATCTTAGAGGAGAAGCTTTTAGTGTTTTTTATATATGGCCTTTATTATGTTGAGGGTTTTTTTTTTCATCTATTCCTAGCTTGTTGAGTTTTTTCATTATAAAAGGATGTTGAATTTTGTCAAATGCTTTTTCTGCATTGATTGCGATGATCACCTTGGGGGGGGGGTTTCCCCCCTTCATTCTGTTAATGTGGCGTATCACATTGATTGATTTTTATATGCTGAACCATACTCACATTCCAGAAATAAATACCACTTGGTCATGTTGTATAATCCTTTAAATGTGCTGTTGAATTTGGTTTGCTAGTATTTCGTTAAGGATTTTTGCATCAATATTCAGAAGGGATATTGGTCTCTGGTTTTTTTTTTTTATGGTGTACTTATCTGGGTTTAATATCAGCATAAGGCTGATATTGAAATTTTTGGAAACTTTTGAGAGGATTTTGGTGTTAATTCTTCTTTAAATATTTGGTAGAATGCACTGATTCATGTCTTTACTAGTTATAGACCAATTCATATTTTTTATTTCTTTATGACTTGGTCTCAGTGGGTTGCATGCTTCTAGAAATGTGTCCATTTCATCTACGTCATCCAATTTGTCGGCATACATTTGCTTATAATACTCTCTTATAATCCTTTTTATTTCTGTAAAATCAATAGTAATTTTCTCACTCTCTGATTTTAGTTAATTTGAGTCTTCTCTCCTTTGTTCTGTGTCATTTTAGCTAGAAGTTTGTCAATATTGTTGGTCTTTTCAAAGAACGAACTATTGGTTTTATTTTTGTTGTTTCTCTATTTACTATTTTCTGTATCGCTGCTCTAAATTTCATTATTTCCTTCCTTAGTTGTCCTTTTCCTAGTTCCTTGAAGTACGAAGTTAGGCTACTGATTTGAGAACTTTCTTCTTTGTAACGTTAGCATTTACAGTTATAATTTTTTTTTTCTGGAAACTGTTTTCACTACATCTCATGAGTTTGGGTATGTTGTGTTCTCACTTTCATTGTTCTCAATATATTTTCTAATTTAACTTGTGATTTCTTCTTGGACCCATTGGTAGTTTAAAAGTTAAATTGATTCTTTTTCCAATGAAAAACTAACCTAGAATTCCTGGGGTAAATTCCAGTTGGCTATGATACATTATCTTTATATATAGCTAGATTCTATTTGATAATATCTTACAAGAATTTTTGTACCTATATTGTTATGGGGCTTCCCTTATTATAATGTTTCTCGGGGGTTTTTTCTTTGTTACTTCTATGGTTTTGTTTCCTTTTTTAAATTTTTTTAATGTTTAATTATTTTTGAGAGAGAGAGAGAGACACAGAGCGTGAGTGGGGGAAATACAAAGAGAGAGGGAGACACAGAATCTGAAGCAGGCTCCAGGCTCCTAGCTGTCAGCACAGAGCCCAACGTGGGGCTCAAACTCACGGACCGTGAGGTCATGACCTGAGCTGAAGTTGGACACTTAACCGACCAAGCCGATTGTTTTTTTCAATCGAGGTATAATTGACATACAATAAGTGTACATATCTGAATTCTTAAAAATGGTACATTTTGATATATGTATATATTTGTGAAACCATCACCACAATCATGGCCATGACTATGTCTATTACCTGCAAATGCGTCCATGTTTACTTCTGTGGTCCCACCTTTTGCCTTTCCCTGGTCCCTCTCATCCTCAAGCTACAACTGATCTGTTTTCTCTTACTGTAGATTAGTTTGCATTTTTTTAAATTTTTTTTTTCAACGTTTATTTATTTTTGGGACAGAGAGAGACAGAGCATGAACGGGGGAGGGGCAGAGAGAGGGAGACACAGAATCGGAAACAGGCTCCAGGCTCTGAGCCATCAGCCCAGAGCCCGACGCGGGGCTCGAACTCACGGACCGCGAGATCGTGACCTGGCTGAAGTCGGACGCTTAACCGACTGCGCCACCCAGGCGCCCCTTGTTTGCATTTTTTATAATGTCATATGAATTCATAAAATATATCCTTCATAATGTCACATAAATTCGTAAAATGTGTACTTTTTGTGTGGCTGCTTTTACTCAATATGCGTATTTCTTCCTCCCTATTATTGCAGGCATTGATAATATATTTCTTTTTAGAGCCAAATAATATTCAATTGTATTGATACAGCACAAGCTGTATGTCCATTCCATGTTCACGGACAATTGCACTGTTTCCAGCTTCTGACTGTTAAAAATAACAATGTCTTGAACATCAGTGTACGTGTTTTTGTGTGGATACATGTTTGTTTCTCTTGGGTTGGAATAGCTAGATAATAGGTATGTGTACGATTACTTTTAAACAAACTGCCAAACAATTCTCCAAAGTGGTTGCCTCATTTTACATTTCCACAGGCAGTATTCGAGAATGTCAGTTTCTCTACCTCTTCCACCACTTGGTATGGTTGGTCCACCACGCTAAGGCACGTGCAGTGATCACGCATTTGGGTTTTAATTTGCATTTCCCCAGTGAATAATGATATTGAGTGCTTTTCATGTGCTTGCCATCTGTTTCTCTTCCTTAGTGATGTGTCTATTCAAATATTTGATTCTTTTTTAAAATTATATCGCTCATGGCGCACGTGGGTGCCTCGGGCGGTTAAGCCTCCAACTTCGGCTCAGGTCATGATCTCCCAGTTGGTGAGTTCGAGCCCCGCATCGGACTCTGTGCTGACAGCTCGGAGCCCGGCGCCTGCTCCCGATTCTGTGCTTCTCACTCTGTCTGCCCCTTCCCCACTCACACTCTTTCTCTCTCTCTCTCTCAAAAATAAACATTAAAAAAATTTTTTCTAATAAGATTGCTCATTTTCTTATTAGTGAATTTTGAAAGTTCTTTGTATATTCTGAATACAAGTATTCAGCCAAAGACTCCAGGAGACCACCAATGAAGGTCTGGAGAGTTTGTTTTCCGTATGGTTCCCTCTTCTCCAGCACTCTGCCTTGCTAATTAGTCAGAGCAGTACCAGAGTCTGTATCATCGCCCGAAGTATATGTTTGTTTTTTATCCCTTTTCTCTATCACCACCTCATCTGCGAGGTAAAGAGGGTCAGCTACAACTTTAATCTTCTGTACGTTCCAGAATTTCCATTAGTCCATGGGGTCTTTGTATGATAACCAAGTAATTTCACTGGTATCCCCTTGCCTCCTCCTTCCTCACCCGATCCCCCTTAGAGTTATTTTCCCACTTTTGTACATAAATACAGTTTCCCAATGCATTCATATGTATGGTGTAAGAGTTTTCTGCGGCTGTACGATTAGACATCAGGTGTCTCTTCTTTTCCCCTTTGCCTTACTTTTTATCTGCAGTGAGCGATTCAACTCTCATAACTTCTATTTTGGTTTCAACGGATAATTTGCTATACATTTCATCATAGTTTATAATTGTGAACTTTCAGTTATTCCTAATCTTCGCATGAAATATTTCTTGACGCATAGGTTGTCGACTGCTTTTTGTCAAGACATCTTCTTTTACAGAATGTTTTCTCATCTGAAATCCCACATCACTTGCTGATGTCTCTTATTCTGAGACACTCATTTTCGACTTGTTCACCAAGTAAAGTAAAAAAAAGTATGTGTTTATCGTTTCTAAGCCCCCTTTTCCAATGGGTAAGTACTTCACTTACCTTCTGCTTATAAAGTCTCAATGGAGTCCTTAATAAATGGTGGCATTGATAATAATATGCACTCTGCGGGTGGAAACCAGAAATAACAAATAGAAAGGAAATAACTTAGCTTCATTCCTTAGAACATGGCTTAGTTCATAGTAAGGACTCAATAAATGTTATCAAACTGCATTTTTTAAGTTTACTTATTTTGAGAGAGAGAGAGAGAACAGGAAGGGGCAGAGAGAGAGGAAGAGAGAGGATCCCACACAGGCTCTGTCCTGTCAGCACAGAGCCTAATGCAGGGCTCGATCTCATGAACCATGAGATCATGACCTGAGCTGAAATCAAGAGTTAGACACTTAACCGACTGAGCCACCCAGGGGCCCCTCAAACTGTTGTTTTTTTTTTTCAAACTGGTTTTTTTTTTATTATGACTAGTAGTATGCTAATCCATAATGTTTCCCTTATTCTTTATTTTTATTTCCAATTCACTTTTGTGCCATGCTATGGAAAAAGTCAAACAGATCTGCATTTGAAGTTGGATTTGGTATTTGCTTTCTCTCACTGAGCTTCAAAATGGGATTAAAACATGCATTATAAGATGTTTGCACGAGGCTCATGACATAGTAGGCATTCATTTTATACGTAAATTTCCTCCCCAAAAAAGTCAATTTTTCTTTTTCCTTTTTTTGTGTTTATTTGTTTATGTTTTTGAGAGAGAGAGACAGCACAACTGGAGGAGGGATAGAGAGGGAGAGAGAGAGAACCTCAAGCAAGCTCTGCACCATTGGCACACAGCCCATCATAGGGCTGGAACTCACGAGCCCCGAGATCATGACCTGAGCAGAAATCAAGAGTCTGACACTCAACCAACTGAGCACCGAAGAACCTCCAAAAAGTCCATTTTTCTTGTATCTTTTTTTCCATCTTTCTTTAAGAACAAGTAAACATAAATTCCACTGTGTGGTCCTCATTCTTTTTTCCCCACGATTTCGACTTTTTCGGTGCCTCATCTTCCTTTCTTTGCACCTTCAACTTTAAGTAGGTGAATAAGGGATGAGTAAACTAAATCGGCACTCATGATTTCGTTTATTTTCACAATTGCTACTTGTAATGTATTCAGTGAGATGAAAATAAACAAAAGCCATAAGTGGCTTTAAAATGTCTATAGCAAAAAAAAAAAAAAAAAAAGAGGTTAGAGTGGGAGAGAGCCAAAGCATAATAGACTCTTAAAAACTGAGAACAAACTGAGGGTTGATGGGGGGTGGGAGGGAAGGGAGGGTGGGTGATGGGTATTGAGGGCACCTTTTGGGATGAGCACTGGGTGTTGTATGGAAACCAATTTGACAATAAATTTCATATATTGAAAAAAAATAAAATGTCTATAGCAATATAAGGAATGAAATTTCAAGTGGTTTGCTATTCCAAGCTATTTTGCGTTTTAGCCAATAGCAGCACATTCCCCCCAAATGTGTTTCGGCTAACACTAACTTGAGAGGGTTTTAATAAACATTCTGCAAAAAAAAATTCCATGAGCAGATACATGAGGGAAAATGCTGGATCATATGGCAAGAGAGGGACTTATCAGAGCCTTGAATATAATATTTATGAATCTCTTAGAAGAAAACATAACAGGGGCGCCTGCGTGGCTCAGTCGGTTAAGCGTCCGACTTCAGCTCAGGTCATGATCTCGCGGTCCGTGAGTTCAAGCCCCGCGTTTTCGAGCCGAGGCTGTTTCGGATTCTGTGTCTCCCTCTCTCTCTGACCCTCCCCCATTCATGCTCTGTCTCTCTCTGTCTCAAAAATAAATAAACATTAAAAAAATATTTTTAATAAAAAAAATTTTTAAAAAGAAGAAGAAAACATAACATGCAGAATTTCTAAAGTTACTTGACCTCGAGATTCTTTGCTTTAGGTATATTATGCAGTACTGTCCCTCATCAGAACAACAGACCTTTTATGTAAGGGAATGACAGAGGTTAATTTTAAGAAGATAGCTCTATCATGGTGAGGGTGACTGGTAGCACAGAGAGTTTGATTTGTAGATCAGTGAGGGGGTGATCATAACCGCCTGGACCAATCATGGCCTGAACTTAAGTAATGACACAAGGATAGAGCAACTGGGCGATTCTTCACATGTGGTAAAAGTAAAAGATGATGGAAGAGAAAGTGTTAAAATATTTCCAGGTCTTCAGTTTGAACCAATAGCCAGATAGTGATATCATTAACAAGAAAAGGAAATAAAGGAGAAATGACTAAGTGGGAAAAGATAAGTAAATAATGAGCGACTCCCAAAACTATGTGGGCAACCCCAACCTGTATTCCAAGTCCAGAGTCATATTTTCAACTGTCCTTCTGATAACCTACAAGCAGTGTAGCATGTTAGAAGCCAACCTCATCCACACAGGGGAATAGTCAATTCCTTCAGGGGTCCTACATATTAAAGGCATTATCTTCATCCTACTTACGTAACCAACCGACTTCATCCAAATAGGGAATATTCTATTCCTTCAAGGGTCCTGTGTATACTCTAGTGTCTTAAGTCTCTGGGGGCCATTCTTTCCTGGAATAAGAGGCTACAGGTTCTGATTGTTCTAGGAAGTCCTAGGTCCTAGATACCTCTTGGAAGAAGTCTCCCTCTCCTGGTGACTGTCCAACACAGATCCATGTTACCTTATAGTCATCACAGAACTTCCTACAAAAAAACATTCTCAGGGGGTGCCTGGGGGTGGCTCAGTCGGTTGAGCATCTGACTCTCGATTTTGGCCCAGGTCATGATCTCACGGTCATGAGATCAAGCCCCGCATTGGGCTCCACTCTGTGCGCGGAGCCTGCTTAAGATTCGCTTTCCCTCTCCCCCTGCCCCTGCTGCTCTCTCGGTCTCTCTATCTTCCAAAAAAAAAAAAAAGACTAAAAAAAACGATCTCTCAGTACATCAAAACTCTTAAACATGAGTTGAAATCTAGTTGGAGCCAGTTGTGAGCCTGTGCTCGCCATCTTGGAAAACATGACTCACTAGTCAAAGTTATTCTACCCTTCTGAGCCTAAGACTGCTTGGAAATCAGCAAGTTATACCCTCCCAACAAGATTAAAAGATCTCTCTACCCAGGCAAGGACTTCCAAGTAGGCAGTTCCCCGAACCCCAGAACTAATATCTGTACACCATGAGCTCTGGAATATCCTCTGATAAAGTGGATCCTCTCTTAGGAAGCTCAGGTACCTTTAGAAGTTCCATGAGTAAATTGAAAGAGTCTTGGAATTCCTGGAATAACTTAAAAAATTAAAATATGTGTAGATAGTGTATAGTTTTCTCAGAAGAAAGTCCATAGTTTTCATCAAATTCTCATGAGAAACCATGAAGCTTGTAAGACTGATATTTATGGGGCACCTGGGTGGCTCAGTCAGTAAGTATCTGACTCTTGGTTGCGGCTCAGGTCATGATCTCATGGTCCATGGGATTAAGCCCCATATCAGGCTCTGCCCTGACTGTGCAGAGCCTGCTTGGGATTCTTAAAAAAAATTTTTAACGTTTATTTATTTTTGAGACAGAGAGAGAGAGAGAGCATGAACAGGGGAGGGTCAGAGAAAGAGGGAGACACAGAATCTGAAACAGGCTCCAGGCTCTGAGCCATCAGCACAGAGCCCGACGCAGGGCTCGAACCCACAGACCGCGAGATCATGACCTGAGCCGAAGTCGGACGCTTAACCGACTGAGCCACCCAGGCGCCCCTGCTTGGGATTCTTTTTCTCTCCCTCTCTCTGCCCCTCCCCAGCTCGCACTGTCTCTGTCTCTCTCAAAATAAATAAATAAACATAGAAAAAAAGACTTATATTTATGAAAGCTAGGTAGCTGAAATACCACACCTTTGTATGAAACTAAAATACTTTCAAAATAAAACTTGATAAATCTTAGCTTAGAGATTACAGATTTTGCTTGTTCCTGAGTATGAGGTACAGGAGCCGTATTACAAAGATCCCAAATTTTCCTTTCAGTTAACAGCGCGTCAATATTTTCTTCAATAGAAATCAGAACCAACTCTCCAGAATACTATTTCAAGGCACTACTTTTCTTTTGTCTTTAGATCCTTTTCATCTAAAATCGGTGTTGGGTGGGGCCCCTGGGTGGCATAGTCAGTTAAGCGTCCAACTCACGATCTCGGCTCAGGGCATGGTCTCACGGTTCGTGAGCTCGAGCCCCACATCAGGCTCTGTACTGACAGCGTGGAGCCTGCTTGGGATTTCGTCTCTCCCTCTCTCTCTCTCTGCCCCTCCCCTGCTTGTGCTCTCTCTCAAAATAAATAAGTAAACTTAAAAAAAATTGTTTTTAATTGGTATTAGGTAAGCATGGTATCACAATGTCCTCTGATTGCTCTGAAATTGAGGACTTCCCCGCTTACTAGTGCAGTGCTCAATAAATACTTGTTGAATGATTAACAGTTTATAAACTTCTTCCATTTCCCTGTTACTTTTGATAGTTTACTCTCTCGCACTGGTGATTCTCACCATTTTTTCTACCCTAAAATACTTCCAAACACGATATGCTTCTGTAGTGAATTTATTACTGCAGCAGTGTATACATTTGTGATCGGGATTCATGGATCGACACATGCATCGATTATGGGAAATCAGAATTTCCAAAAGGTTACGTGTAATTCTCAGTGGCTTTGTCGTGCCCTCTTGGAGGCTCATGTCTCCCAGAAACACATCCTACTGAAAACACCCTCAATTTTCTTTAATAAGTTTCTTGTTCACATACTACATTATTCCAAAGGCTTGAGATTTGGTTTCCTTTTTGAGATATTATAGGAATCAGAATCATGACCTACCTTGTTACATGTGTCACGTATAGAAGAGCACGTTGTCTTTTCCTGTTGCTCGCTAAGAAAACTTGTGCTTTGCCTTATGCCTCGTTCTGGCCCTCTTAGACTCGAACCTAGAATAAAACCTTTGTTTTGAGAAGGCACGCATCATTTTTGGTAGCTATTCAGGAGACGTCTTGTCTTTTTAAAATTATTTCCTGTAAACAGTGCGGAGGTTCCTCAAAAAATTAAAAATAGAACTACCCTACGACCCAGCAATAGCACTGCTAGGAAGTTACCCAAGGGATACAGGAGTGCTGATGCATAGGGGCACTTGTACCCCAATGTTTATAGCAGCGCTCTCAACAATAGCCAAATCATGGAAAGAGCCTAAATGTCCATCAACTGACGAATGGATAAAGAAGATGTGGTTTATATACACAATGGAATACTACTTGGCAACGAGAAAGAATGAAATCTGGCCATTTGCAGCAACGTGGATGGAACTGGAGGGTATTATGCTAAGTGAAATAAGTCAGGCAGAGAAAGACAGATACCATATGTTTTCACTCATGCGTGGATCTTGAGAAACTTAACAGAAGACCATGGGGGAGGGGAAGGGGAAAAAATAGTTACAAACAGAGAGGGAGGGAGGCAAACCATAAAAGACTCTTGGGTCCTGAGAACAAACTGAGGGTTGATGAGGGGGTGGAGGAGAGGGGAAAGTGGGCGATGGGCACTGAGGGGGGCACCTGTTGGGATGAGCACTGGGTGTTGCATGGAAACCGATTTGACAAGAAATTATATTTAATTAAAAAAATAAAACAAGGGGCGCCTGGGTGGCGCAGTCGGTTAAGCGTCCGACTTCAGCCAGGTCACGATGTCGCGGTCCGTGAGTTCGAGCCCCGCGTCGGGCTCTGGGCTGACGGCTCAGAGCCTGGAGCCTGTTTCCGATTCTGTGTCTCCCTCTCTCTCTGCCCCTCCCCCGTTCATGCCCTGTCTCTCTCTGTCCCCAAAAAAATAAATAAACGTTGAAAAAAAATTAAAAAAAAATAAAACAAAATAAAAAATAAAACAAAATTATTTCCCATTCAGCTCTGCCTTCCTCTGCTAAGGTAATCCCTGAATGTTCAGCTAACACAGAGTAATGCCATCCTCTCAACTATACCAAGGTGAATTTCCATTTGCTTCCTAGTGGAGTATCGTTATCATCACCACTACTGCTATTATTATTAATCTCAGCACATAATGCAACACTTGAAATGTTTGTCAGTCTCGAGACACTATTTGCGATGGAGAGGAGAGCAAGCCAGGAGAGAACTCCCCAACCAGAGCCCTAGCCTGGAAGGGCCATGGCCTTTTAGCTTCAGTTTACAATGACTCAGATTCTCAAGCATTCCACACATGACATCTATTTCTCGTCTTCTCTGAAATAAACAATGTATGTTTCAAAGAGAGCTCCTCTAGCCCCCACACTCAGCTTTGAAGGGTATAGTAATCAAATGTGGATAAAAGACAGAAAGAACTAGGGGGAATTGTTTGTTTCCATATAAATAATTGCCTCTCTGAGCACAACTAGAATGTTTCATGGCTTTGTTTTGTCTTCTATCTGCCTCCTATAGCCGAAATGGGAGGAGAAGACAAAATCTTTGAGGGCCGTTGCTGGCTGGCTGAATGACAGGCCAACAGCACATGTCCCGATTATTGAAGGTGAACAGATGGGGTGTTCGTGATCATCCAGGGTGGGCTCCACATCCGCGACCTGGGAACATTAAAACCTACAGGTAGAAAAATAGAAGCTGTCTTTGGGAAACCAAAATAGAATGGATTTTTGCTCTGTTTCTAATCGGTGCTGAAATCCAAGGTACTGAGACAAAATTAGACCCCTGAAATGAGTCTCTTTTTAGGCACCAGTCGTGTTTTCACAAACTGTCTCTTTGAATGGGTGTCATCTATGAAGTGTGACATTTTGTTTTGGGGAGTCAACTGTGATGCTGTAGTTGTCACTTACTCTTTATTCCTAATGAAATGAAACAGATGCCAGGCATGTGATCGCTTATTCGACACTCATATTTGCATCATGATGATATTTTGTGTCTCGCCACCCAACACATACCCCAAATACAATACAGTTATGTAGCCATAGGTAATAGACTGTGTAACTTCGCTTTAATGCTGTCTTCTAGGTAGTAACAGGCAGATCTATCTGGGATCACATTCAACAGTCTCCTGACTATTGTTCCGAAGTAGCATCTTCTTTGGAAGCGTGAACATCGAAATACCTTATAGAAAGTACCAGTGCAGCAAAGGCAACAGCTGGATGTTGGGGCAGGGAGAACGGTAGACTTGGAGTTCCTGTGTCAGAGTGAAGGGTGTTCAAATCCATACTCTGTCACTCTCCAGCTATGCAAATTTAGACCACTTGCCAAATCTTCTTGAGCCTTAGTTACCTCCTCCATTAAAAAATACCAATCTTGGGGCGCCTGGGTGGCGCAGTCGGTTAAGCGTCCGACTTCAGCCAGGTCACGATCTCGCGGTCCGTGAGTTCGAGCCCCGTGTCGGGCTCTGGGCTGATGGCTCGGAGCCTGGAGCCTGTTTCCGATTCTGTGTCTCCCTCTCTCTCTGCCCCTCCCCCGTTCATGCTCTGTCTCTCTCTGTCCCCCAAAAAATAAATAAACGTTAAAAAAAATTAAAAAAAAAATACCAATCTTGTGAGAATAAAGCAACATAATGTACATAAAGCGCCTAATACCGTTTCTGACACATAATAGAAACACAAAGGGGATACGTCCCCTCCTTTATCCTTTGGGCAATCAGCTCAGAATACAACTCTTATGTTAACGTACTACTGAAGTGCAAATGTATTTTTCAATATGCGTCAGTTCAGATGATTTGTCTACTTTCATCACTGAATGTGAATATTTGGGACCCTGAAATATTCTAAAAAGGAAGTGATATAATCACAGAGATTTTACGTGTGAATCAGGAGACTATTTATTAAAACAACATCCAAGAAGGAAGGAACGATTCTGTGATTACATAACTGAGTGGCGTTAATTGTGGAAGAGACGCAACAATCCTGCTTTAATTTCTTGTCTAAAATAAATTACTGCTTTAAGGTTTTAGCATTTGAATCTCCAAAGCCTCAAAAGTGCAAGTCTCTTTCATGAATGTTTCCTTTTTAACAACAAAAATAATAATAGCCAATATTTGACTATAATATTCTGACACATTACCACTCACCTTTGCAGGATCTCTAGTCTTGAAAATCTCATCCCAATACTTGTGACTATTTCTAATAATACAAGTTTATTACATGCCAGTCATTATTTTATTTTTTTATTATTTTTTTAACGTTTATTTATTTTTGACAGGGAGAAAGACAGAGTGTGAGCAGGGGAGGGGCAGAGAGAGAGGGAGACACAGAATCCAAAGCAGGCTCCAGGCTCTGAGCTGTCAGCACAAAGCCCGACACAAGGCTCAAACTCACAAACCAGGAGATCGTGACCTGAGCTGAAGTCGGATGCTCAACCGACTGAGCCATCCAGGCGTCCTTTATCGTCATTATTTTAAATACTTTACATTCATTCTATCTTTTTTTAATGTTTGTTTATTTATTTTTGAGAGAGAGAGAGAGAGAGAGAGAGAGAGCATGAGCAGAGGAGAGGCAGAGAGAGGGAAACAGAGAATCCGAAGCAGGCTTAGCACTGTCAGCACAGAGCCTGATGCAGGGCTCGAACTCATGAACCATGAGATCATGACCTGAGCTGAAGTCAGAGGCTTAACCAACTGAGCCACCCAGGGCATCCCTACATCCATTCTATCTTATAATCCTATTTCTTGAGGAGATAAACTTTCTTATCCCAATGTCACAGAGAAAGAAATTCTAGTGGAAGACAAGATCAAAATTAAAGCCAAATGTGCATGACCTCTAAGTACTTGTTCCTAACCACTGTACTTCATCTTTCGACATGTGTTTATGGCTGTTAGCAAGGGGAGGGGAAGGGGATAAAATCACTTTGTTGCTTGCCTGTCTTTCAAAGGATCTGCACAAAAGAGACAAAGAACATCACACAGCCAACGACAAAAAAACAAAAGCATGGCCCAAACATACACAAGCAGTATCCACAAAGCTAAAAACCACGGTGTGAGCTAAAGCTAAAGACCACGGTAAAGACCAAAAAAGAATCTCTTTAATCTGTTTAGCTACCTTTGAGATGAAAAGAACAAAAGCCGATGAGGTAACTACGTGGATCAAATGCTATAATATTACCAAATGACAAAACGTAAGCAACGTGACTCAACTTTTCTTCTTCCTTTTCCAGCCAAGAGAACAACCTTCAACTTGAAAGACAGAAATGTGGTTGAAAGGGCATTCTAAGACAGAGAAATAGTAATAGAACTCCGTGCTACTTTAAGTGAGGTAAGACTTACGGATCCCAAACAATTCCATCTCTGGGGCACCTGGGTGGCTCAGTGGACTGAGCGTCTGACTCTTAATTTCAGGTCAGGTCATGATCTCATGGTTCAGTTGGTGGGATCAAGCCCCACGTCAGGCTCTGCACTGACAGCCAGGAGCCTGCTTGGGCTTCTCTACTGAAGTCTGGCAGTACACACGCTGAATAAAACAGAGTCTCTTCCCTCCAAGGCTCATTACCTGATTGAGATATTTTCAAAACTACAAAGCAATTTGTAACCTATAGCAGGGAAAAATTGCTAGTTTTGAGTTAGGGGAGAGAGAAATTAATTCCTCCTGTAAAATCTCAAGAGGGCTTATAATGAATGTCTTATTTAATACGCACTTTCAAAATGAATAAGACTTCCACGGGGAGAAACGGGATGGAAGGATACCATAAGCCGATAAGAGTGTGCCAGTCACATCGTCGGAGTATTGGGGTGCAGGAGTGCGGGGTTTATTTTGGGACTGTAAAGGGTGCAGTTTGGGAGAAATTGAGATACGTGACAGAGATTTATACGGGTCACTAAGATAGTTAAATAGGGATCGGTCTGTTATTTAGCACTGCGTATCCAGCATGGTGCCTGATAAAGATTAGTACCCACTACATAAAACAAAGGAAGAGAAATGTGAATTTGAATATAGACAAATGTTGCCTTAATTTTCAACACTGGAGAAAAGTTGGATCACAGGACAGTTGTAACAGACTGATTTGCAAACACTTAAAAGTAGTATTCCTGAGGAACCGGCATGGATTTATCAGTAGCTAAGCCCACTAGAGTTTCCTCACTTCTTTTTTTTTTTTTAATGTTTATTTTATTTTTGTGAGAGAGAGCGCGCGACTAGGGGAGGGGCCGAGAGAGAGAGGGAGACACAGAATCCGAAGCAGGCTCCAGGCTCCGAGCTGTCAGCACAGAGCCCGACGCGGGGCTCGAACCCACAAACCGTGAGTTCATGCCCTGAGCCAAAGTCGGACTGGACTCTTCACCAACTGAGCCACCCAAGCGCCCACCTCACTTCTTTTATTTCCCAGCTTTTTTATTTTGAAAAATTACAACTATAGAAAAGCGGAAAGAATAATTCAGTGAACACATTTCATACTGCACTTAGATTCTCCAAATGTTAATATTCTGCCATATTTACACTAGCCCTCTCTCTCCCCCCTCCCCCCAGTTCGTCCTTCCCCCTCCCCCTCGCTCTCTCTTATTGTACTGTACTCACTTTTCTCCTTCCTGCGATGATATGAGATGATAAAATGCCTACGTGATGAGAAGGGAGGGGAATGACTACCCTAAGGCTCCATAACAAGGTCTACGTCATTCCCCTCCCTTCTCATCACGTAGGCATTTTATCATCTCACATCACCACCGGAAGGAGAAAAGTGAGTACAGTACAATAAGATATTTTGAGAAAGAGATCACATTCACATAACCTTTGCTACACTTTATTGTTATCGTTGTTCTATTTTACTCTCAGTTACTGTTGTTTATCTATCACTGTGCCCAAGTTATAAATTAAACTTTATCATAGGTATATAAACCACAGTAACGTAATAAACATAGTATAAAACATATTTTAAAAAACCCACATAGCAGAAAAATGGTTCGGTACCAGTTGCGGTTTCAGGCATCCACTGGGGTCTTGGAATGTATCCCCCACAGATAAGGGGGAGACTACTGTGCATACACAAATGTATATATATACAAATATACTTTATGTATGTGTACAGTTTTCTCCTTTTTTCAGAACCATGTGAAAGTTTCCGATATCATCACTTCCTCCCAAAATAAGGTTGCTAAACTGGTCTTAACAAATATAACGTATCTGGGCTTTCGAAAGCATTGGCAAAATGTTTCCTCTTTTATTGTTTTGAAGGTGTTTTTTGTTGTTGTCGTTGTTGTTTCTGCTTTTGCAAAATGCTCCTTAATAGCTTCATGAATTAAATGGAAGGGTATGAGTCTAATGATGTGACCAAGCGAGTTCACAGTTAGTTAAATCAACATACTAAAGCGTGTTGATTAATGGATCAGTTTCACCCTGGAGGCAGGTCGCTAGTGCGCTAGTGCGGTACTAGAAGGCTCTCCACTGACTGCAGTTGAAGTAAATATTTTATCTCCTTGTGCGAGTTTATCCCTGGATAATGTCTAGTTCAGCTCTTTCCAGCTGTAGTTTATACAAGTCACAGTTAAGATTTTTTTTTAAATATATTTATTCTTGTCCACCCCCAGAGATCCTGACTTAATTAAATCTCTATCTGCCCCTACCTCACCGCAGATCATTTAGATCTAAAAACCTTCAGACATTTCCGCTACAAAAAAAAAAAAAATTGCCTGAGCCTAGAGTACTTCCAAACCTGAATGAAACAGATTTGCCAATTTCAGGTGCTATTCAACCTGCATTTACGGTTTCAATTAAGACTTAAAAAAATTCAGGGGCACCTGGGTGGCTCTGTCGGTTAAGCGTCCTGCTTTGGCTCAGGTCATGATCTCACGGTCCCTGAGTTCAAGCCCCACATCGGGCTCTGTGCTGACAGCTCAGAGCCTGGAGCCTGCTTCGGATTCTGTGCCTCCCTCTCTCTTTGCCTCTCCCCCCAGTCAAGCTCTATCTTTCTCTCTCTCTCTCTCTCTCTCTCTGTCTTTCTCTGTCTCTGTCTCTCTCTCAAAAATGAACATTAAAAAAAATTTTAAGGCTCAAATTCATAGTTGTACCTTCTAGACAGGGTAGAGGCCCTTTTTTAAAAATATCTTTTAATGGCTAAGATTTTACTCCTGGAATGTGGCTAAATCAAGACTCAAAACATAAAACTTACAATGTGTAAGCTCTTCCTCTGAGTTTTAGTTTCAGATGTTTGAAAGAGACCTATATTTTATAACAAGAATCCCCATTTTCAAGGCTTTTGGGCAATTTACTTTCTACATAAGAGATGAAAATATATTAATTGAGGTACAGACACTTAATGTCTGGAGAACACCAAGGAGGAACATCACGGACTCATGTAGGAAGAATCTTTTCCTTCTGTGTCATGATTTGTCTCGTCAATAAGAAATATAATTTAGGGTTCTTGTCTTCTCGTAAGGACCATACTGTTTTTAAAGAGTATGTGACTACATACTCTTTAAAGAGAATGTGACTACAGTTTTAAAGTCCTTTAATCTCTATGAACTCTTTGCAAATTTTAAAATAGTCAGATGACTTCAATGTTGTGGTGGGCGGGAGGTTATCAAGACCTTGCACATGGACTCTCTATGGACCCGAAGGTTGATTTCCCTATAAACCCATCGTCTAGGGCTAGCTGTGTAAATCAGAACGGGACAAGAAAAAAGAAGAACTTCTCAATTTAATACTTTTTAAAAGGCAGTTTATGGAATAAATCTGGAACAAATTGCACACTTATCTGTATGCATCAGGTCAGTATTATTGGATTACAGCTTGCTTTTCCCTGCCAGGGTAAAGAAAAATAGACCACAGTGGGAATAAATTGTGTAAACAAAACCAAACAAAACAAAATCTTAAATCTATTATGCTATTGAGAAAGGGAAGTTATGTTAACAAGAATAAGTGAAAGGTAGTTTTCCTTCACAGACAACTTCCCGATATTGCTTATAAAACTTTAAGAAAACTATCACCCCAACTTCTGAAGACTGGTAATAACACCTACCAAAGACTTAATATTTTCCAGGTGCTCTTACAGTTACTTTAGATCTGGGGTTTTTAACCTTGACTACAAATTAGAATCATCTGGCGAGCTAGAAAATTCCAGATGACCAGGCCTCGATGGAAGCCAATTGAATTAGAATATTTGGGAGTGATGTCAGTCCAAGCATTTCGTAGTCACCAGGTGACCGCAGTAGGCAACTGAGGCTGAGAGCTATTGTTTCGGATACATCAAGTCATTTAATCTCTACAACAGCCCCTTGATGTGGGGTGCTTTTTCTTATCGTCACTGTCACCATCACCATGTCAGCGACATGTGAGAAAACTTGACAGAAAAATGTGGGGGTACTTGGCTGGGTCAGTCGGTTAAGTGTCCAGCTTCAGCTCAGGTCATGATCTCACGGTTCATGAGTTCGAGCCCCGCACAGGGCTCTCTGCTGTCAGCACAGAGCCCGCTTTGGATCCTCTGCCCCCCCTCTCTCTCTGCCCCTCCCCCACTCATTCCCTCGCTCACTCTCTCTCTCTCAAAAAATAAAATAAACATTTAAAAAAAATTTAAGGGCGCCTGGGTCGTGCAGTCGGTTAAGCGTCCGACTTCAGCTCAGGTCACGATCTCGCGGTCCGTGAGTTCGAGCCCCGCGTCGGGCTCTGGGCTCATAGCTCAGAGCCTGGAGCCTGCTTCCGATTCTGTGTCTCCTTCTCTCCCTGCCCCTCCCCCCTTCATGCTCTGTCTCTCTCTGTCTCAAAAATAAAAACGTTAAAAAAAAATGATATTAAAAAAAATTTAATATGAAGTTCATTTAATATGAAGTTCAAGAGCTTCTAAGTGTCAGAACTGGGATTTGAATCCAGGCAGTGGGACTCTATTATGCTATTATCATATTATTGCCACCCAAATGAAAAACCACAGATTCACACAATTTTTTTCAACCTTTGAAGTGCCAATCATAAATGTTGCTTTAGTAGCCCCTACATAATATCGATTTGTTTGGTTGGAAGTGAAATGTACAGAAAATAACGTCTGCTGAGAAAAATTCCTATTTGTCAACATGATAATACAACCGAGTTATGTCGTGTCTACATATGTAGTGTCTAAAGCAGCATCCGGCCCTCACTCTTTAATAGAGTCTCAAGCCAAGCGCTATAGAGTTCCTATTTTTAAAACACCACAGAAAAGTTACATTTTAGAAGATTGAAGCAAGATCCATTCTTCTGGATATTGTTATAGCCTTCAATTAAGTGAATCCAGATGAAGGCTTACTATTTAGCCTGTTATTTGAGTCCTTTGCAGAATTATCTTCACTGTAGTATTTAAAGATTCCATATTTCTGTACTAACAAACTGTTTCATGTTTTTTTCATTGCAAGATGCTTCAAAATGTTTGAGGCAGAGTTCTAAATCAATAACCAGACACACGGCTCATATGTCAATGGCTTGGGTGGAAGGCATACAAGGATTATTATGAATCACATGAATTTAGAAGGTGTATCTAAAATGCTGTATCACAGAATCTGAACTGAAAACAACATTTAAAGATTTCAGCAATATGCTGAAGCCAATAAGATAAAAATTTAACCGAGTACCTTGCACTCGGCTTTAACCAGAGCACAAGGCAGAGTATAACACTTTGAGTCAACTCGCCCTATGTTTGGACAGAACTGGCTGTTAGAAAGTTCCTCCTTGTATCGAAATGACACCACATCTTGTAACTTTTATCTCATGGTCTTGGCGTTTTCTACCCAAGCACACAGGAAAACACCAAATGACTTGGCAAGACTCGGCAAATCAGACTGAGTGACATCAAATATCTGAGTATATTATCTCAGGGAAGCAATATAATGCAGTAAGTATGGGTGGCTCAGTGGGTTAAGCGTCTGACTCTTGATCTCGGCTCAGGTCATGATCATACGGTTCATGGGATCGGGCCCCGCATCGGGCTCTGCACTGACAGTATGGAGCCTGCTCAGGATTCTCTCTCTCCCTCTCTCTCTCTCTCTCTCTCTTCCCCTCCTCCACTTGTACTCTCTCTCTCAAAATAAATAAACTTAAAAAAAAAAAAGAACCTGAGTTCAAGCTACAGATATACTGGGTTCAAGTCTGAGGAGGATAACCAGCCCTCCCAGTTCACCCATGAACAAAAGATTTCCTAGGATACAATACTCTTGGCAGGTAGGATGGGATCAAGCCCCAGTGAGAACCCCGGACACCAAAAGTTCAAGTCAGCTTCCCTGGCGGGCAGTATTCTTTCAATATTGTCACACACTGGTGCCAGGAGGGTAACATGCTCCTGAGGAAGATGGAAACTTCCCGACTGGAACCCTTCCGGGCTTTGCCGTATCCCTCTCTCCCTTTGACTGGTTCTAACTTGTATCCTTTTGCTTTAAGAAAACTGTAATCATAATGACTCCTGTGGGTTATTCTAGTGAATTATTAAAGCTGAGAACGATCATGGGAACCCCAAAATTTGTAGGCCTCAGGATTCTTAAACTTGTGGCTAGTGTCTGAAGTCAGGGCAATCCGTGGGCACTGTTCCCTCAGACGGTGCAGACCTGCTTACTCTTCACACACCCTGTAATAGTTTCAAAATGCAAGAAGCAAACATTGACAAAATAAAGAAGAAAAGCTGACAAATTCACAAACATCATTGTTGGATATCTTGAATACTATAATAGATCTCTCAAAATAGCTGAATGGAACAAGCAGGAGGAAAAAATCTATAAAGATAGAGAAAACCTAAAAAACACAAGTAACAAATTTGACCTAGTATATAGATTTTATGTGAAAAAGAAATTAATTTAATTTACACTACATGCAAAGTACAATAGAATATACAGTTGACCCTTGAGCAACATGGGTTTGAAATGCACGGGCCCACTGATACATGGATTTTTCTACAGCCCAGTACTGTAAATGTATTTTCTCTTCCTTATAATTGCCTTAATAACATCTTTTTTCTCTAGCTTTCTTTATTGTAAGAATACAGTATATAATACATATGACATATAAAATATGTGTTCATCAACTGTTTATGTTATTGGTAAGGCTTCCAGTCAACAGTAGTTTATCAGTAGTTAACTGGAAAGTCAAAAGTTGTACGTAGATTTCTGATTGCGTAGGGGGTTGGCAGACTGCTAAGGGTCAAATGTACATTGTTCTTAAGTACAGACGGACTATTTTCCAAAGTCGAACAGATGTGATTGTAAAATGAACCTCAGCAGATAGGAACTGTTTGAAATCATTCTGAATATATTCTTCGAACACAGTGGAATTAAAGTAAAAACAATAATTTCTAATATTCTAGTTTACTACCAAGTGTTTGGAAATTAAGAAATCTACTTCTAAATATCTCATGGGTCAAAAAAGAATCAGAATGGAAATTAGAAAATATTTAAAGCGGAAGGATAAAAAATATGAGAAAAAAGTTTGAGGTATGCAGCTAAAGCAGTGTTTAGAAAGAAATATATAGCTTTAGGGGCACCTGGCTGACTCAGTCAGGAGAGCGTGTGACTCTTGATCTCGGGGTTGTGAGTTCAAGCCCCATGATGGGAGTAGAGATTACTCAAAAATAGAAAGAAATATATAGCTTTAAATGTGTACATTAGAAAAGAAGAAAGATTGAACTTCAGTAATCTAAGTAACCATCTAAAGATAGTAGAAAAAGCACTAAATCAACCATAAAAGAAAAAAAGAAGGAAATAAATAATAAAGATAAGAAGAGGGGTGAATAAAATAGAAAAAGTATATGTGATAGAGGAAATCAACAAAATCTGAAGTTCAATCTTTAAAGGAATAATACATTTATATACGTTACTAAGACTGACCCAAGGGGTGTGGGGAAGACAGAAACAACAAGTTACCAATGTCAGGAAAAGAATGGGAGAAACTAACACAGCAATCAAACATTAAAAGTCTAAGAGGACACTTGTACTTCCAGAATTCCAACATGTGGGGGAAAAACACATAACTGGTAAAAAAAAAAAAAATATATATATATATATATATATATATATATATATATATATATATATATATATTCTTTTGAAAACCAATCATTTAGTCTCTGGAAATTGTTCAACAGGTATCCATCCATCCAGAAGCATGGATGTTCAAGAGAAGCTATCAGATATCCATGAGAACAGTGAGAGTCTCAAGCCACGACTCACTCCCCTCCCCGACCTGCCTCACGCAGAAAAGGTGAGGCCAAGAAGATGGGGCTCTTCTCCTCACAGTTCCCAGTCAAGGGGTTACAGCGCACCCCCAGGCCACCAGCATTTCTCACCGTCTCCAACTCTAAGTTGAAGTGGCTAAATCTGGTAAGTGTAACTGAGGGGTTGCGGGCTCCCACACTCCAAGCAGCTCCCACTCCTGGGCAGAAACTCTAACCCAGGCACAGCAGGCCAATAATACAGGATTAGGGTAGGAAGACATAATATTGTTGACATATCCATACTGCCCAAAGGGAACTAACCGCGGGTTCAACACGGTCCCTATCGAAACCCCGATAGCCTTTTTGTGAAAATGGAAAAGATGATCCTCAAATTCATATGGGATTCCAAGGGGCTCTGAAAAGCCAAAACAATGTTGAAAAAGAACCAATCCATTGCAAATTAATTTTTGTGCGTGGTGTGCAACAGAGGCCAAGATTCTTTTTTTTTTCTGCATGTTTTTCCGGCTGTTTCAGCTCCGTTTATCGAAAAACTTTCTTTTCCCCCATTGAATTGCCTTGGCGCCTTGGTTGAAAATCAGTTGTCTTTATATATGTGGGCCTATTACTGGATTGTATTCTCTTCCATTAACCTATTTATTCCTGCACTAATACCACATTCTCTTGATTACTATAGCTTTATCATAAATGTTGAAATTAAAAAAAGAATAAAGTCACAGAACTTACACTTCTCAAATTAAAAACTCACTTCAATGGGGCACCTGGGTGGCTCAGTCGCTTGGGTGTCCGATTTCGGCTCAGGTCATGATCTCACAGTTTGACGGTTCGAGCCCTGCATCGGGCTCTGTGCTGACAGCTCGGAGCCTGGAGCCTGTTTCAGATTCTGTGTCTCCCTCTCTCTCTGACCCTCTCCCGTTCATGCTGTTTCTCCCTGTCTCAAAAATAAATAAACGTTAAAAAAAAATTAAAAAAAAAAGAAAAGGTTTTACAACTGGATGTCCACATGCAAAAGAATGATGTTAGACCCCTACCACACACCATATACAAACGTTAACTCAAATGTAAATGCAAAACTGAAACCATAAAAGTCTTAGAAGCAAACATGGGGGTAAAACTCTGTGACCTTGGATTGGGCAAGGAATGTTTACATATGACCCCAAAAACACAAGCAACAAAAGAAGAGAAATAGAGTGGGCTTCATCAAAATTTAAAACTCTTCTATCATCAAATGATATTATAAAAAAAGTGAGAAGACAAATGTACACAATGGGAAAATATATGCAAATCATATACCTGACAAAGGATTATCAGAATCCATAACAAACTTCAACTCAACAACAAAAACCCAAACCCAAATAAAAAATGGAAAAAAAAAAAAACAACTTAAATAGATATTTCTCCAGAGAAGATATTCAAACGGCTAAGAAAAGATGCTCAGTAGCTTTAGTCATTAGAGAAATGCAAACCAAAATCACACTGAGATTCCCATTTCACACCTATTAGGATGGGTACCGTGAAAAATACAGAAAATAACGAGTAATGGCATGGATATGGGGAAATAGGAAACTTTATACATTTCTGGTAGGAATGTAAAATGGTATAGCCACTGTGGAAAGCAGTTTGGTGGTTCCTCAAAATCTAAACAAAGAATTTTTATATGACTTAGCAATGCCACTACTAGGTATATACCCAAGAGAACTGAAATCAGGGACTCAAACAAACAATTGTACGTCAGTGTTCATAGCAGTCATATTCACGATAACCAAAAGATGGAAACAACCTGAGTGTCCATCAACAGATGAATAGATAAACAAAATGTGGTATTCTAGTCCAACAATAAAATATTACTCACCCGTAAAAGGAAGAATAAAGTTGTTTTTTAAAATTTTTTTAACATTTATTCAATTTGAAAGACAGAGTATGAGTGGGGGAGGGGCACAGAGAGAGGGAGACACAGGATCTAAAGCAGGCTCCGGGCTCTGAGCTGTCGACACAGAACCCGATGCAGGGCCTGAACTCACGGACCGCGAGATCATGACCTGAGCTGAAGTCAGATGCTTAACTGACTGAGCCACCCAGGCGCCCCAGAAAGAATAAGGTTCTGATAGATGTTTTAATATGGATGAGCCTTGGAGCACCTGGGTGCCTCAGTCGGTTAAGCGTCTGACTTCAGCTCAGGTCATGATCTCACGGTCTGTGAGTTCAAGCCCCACATCAGGCCGACAGCTCAGAGCCTGGAGCCTACTTCGGATCCTGTGTCTCCCTCTCTCTCTGCCCCTCCCCCACTCGCGCTCTGTCTCTCACAAAAATAAAATAAACACGTTAAAAAAATTAATATGGATGAACCTTGAAAATACAAACACTTTTGAAAGGAATTTTAAAAGACCTAGATGAGTAAAAAGATATTCTATATTAACAGACTGGAAAGCCGTAATATGGTTAAGATGGCAATACTACCGAAATTCATCCCCAGTGTTGCTAAAATCCCTATCAAAATCCTACCTGCCTTCCTTGCAGAAATTAAAAAGCTGATCCTAAAATTCACATGGGAATTATAGGCCTCAGAGTAGCCAAAAATATCTTGAAAAAGAAGAACAAAGCTGCAGGACTTGATATCATTACATTTTCAAGTTCTAAGTGAGTCGGCCTGAAGGATTACCTTAAGAGGAGCTAAAGAGGAAGAAGGACCCAAGTGCATCCATTCTTTCTGCCTAGAAAAGTCTTCTCATATTTTACAACTGCCCTCTGTGTATGGTTTTCGACCTAAAAGTGTTAATGTGGACTTTCCAATTTAGGATCAATGATCTAACTTGGCAGAGAGAAGAAGGTGGTGCCTCAAGTGCTCTGTTTTCTTTTCTTTTCTTTTCTTTTCTTTTCTTTTCTTTTCTTTTCTTTTCTCTTTTCTTTTCTTTTTTTTTTGAAAGAGAGAGAGGTGGCACAAGCGAGTGAGGGGCAGAGAGAAGCAGGGCTCACCCAGGCTCGTGATCACTCAAAGCAGGGCTTGAACTCACCCAATGGGGGACTCGAACTCACAAACTGTGCGATCATGACCTGAGCCAAAGTCAGATGCTTAACATACTGAGCCACCCAGGCACTCCTCAAGGGCTCTGTTTATAGGGACACCCTGTCACAGAGGGATTTTTAATTACAGAAAAAAACTAATTTCAATATATATGTGGACCTTGAAAAACAAATAAAGAATACAGGACAGATACCAACATGACCTAAGGGTAAGGAAGAGTTTCTTAAAGCACAAACCAGAAGATTGATCAAATGTGACATTTAAAGGAATGTACTTCAAAAAAAAAAAAAACCCCTAGAAATGCAGAAAAACAATCAATAGACTGAGAAAGGGTATTTGCAATATATGTGCCTAAAAAATTCATATACAGAATATATGAAGAGCAGGTACAAATGAATCAGAAAAAGTCAAACAACCAAAGGAAAGGCAGTCAACAATTACAGGCAGGCAATTCAAATGAGGAAAAATATTAAAAATAAAATAGGGTGCCTGGGTGGCTCAGTCAGTTAATCATCTGATTCGTGATCTAAGCTCAGGTCTCAACCTCAGGGTCATGAGTTCAAGCCCCGCATTAGGCTCCACGCTGGGTGTGAAGCCTACTTAAAAATTAAATAAATAAATAAAAAGTTGGTTTTTAAAAAAAAATAAAACAAACACATGAAAAGATGTTCAAACTCACTACCGGGGAAATACAACATAGTTCATGAAACATGCCTATCATCACTATCTAATTTCATCACTATCTAATTTCAGAATATTTTAGCACCCCGGGGCGCCTGGGTGGCTCAGTCGGTTGAGTGTCTGACTTCGGCTCAGGTCATGATCTCACCGTCCGTGGGTTCGAGCCCCACGTCGGGCTCTGTGTGTCGGGCTCCGTGCTGACGGCTCGGAGCCTGGAGCCTGCTTTGGATTCTGTGTCTCCGTCTCTCTCTCTGTCCCTCCCCTGCTCATGCTCTGTCTGTCTGTCTCTCTCTCTGTCTAAACTAAATAGGTACTAAAAAAAGTTTTTTAAAAGACTATTTTAGCCCCCCCCCCAAAAGAAATCCCACACCCGTTAGTAGTCGCTCCATATCTTGCTGCCCCCTCGGTCCATGGCAATCACCAAACTCTTTCTATCTGTATGAATTTGCCTATTCTGGACATTTCATGTAAATATAATTACACATTAAGTAGCCTTCTGTATCTGACTTTTTCACATAGCAAAATGTATTCAATGCTAATACATACTGTAGCATGTATCTTTGCTTCATTCCTTCTTATTACCGACCAATATTTGATTTATGGATGTGCCACATTTTATTGATCTACTTATCAGTTGATGGACATCTGGCTAGCTTTCAATATTAAAAATTTATCTTTGGTTGCTTTAATAAATATCCCTGGCATCAGAGCTGCTCTCAGTGACCAAGTTCTGAGTCAGGTCAAATAAAAATAAACTCCGTGACTGGGTGTTTTCAGAGATCTTCCAGACAGGTCAAATAATTACAACTGATACCACAGAAATAAAAAGGATCATAAGACACTACTGTGAATAATCATACACCAACAAATTGGGCAACCTAGAAGAAATGGATAAACTTCTGGAAAAATACAATGCATCAAGACTGAATTACGAAGGCATAAAAAAACCTAAACGGAACAATAATGAGTAAAGAGATTGAATCATTAATCAAAATTTCCCAGCAAAGAAAAATACAAGACTAGATTCCTTGTGATGATTTCTACCTCAGATTTAAAAAAGAATGTATGTCAGTCCTTCTCAAACTCTGAGGATTAAGGAACACTTCCAAACTTATTTTAAAGGCCAGAATTCCCCTCATGCCGGAAGCCAGACAAGTACGCCACAAGGAGAGGAAATCATAGACCAATATACCCGATGAACATTGATGCAAAACTTCTCCACAAACAAATACTAGCAAACTGAATTCATTAGCACATTAAAAGGATCATACACCATGATCAAGTGAAATTTATCCCAGGGACGCAGGAATGGTTCGACATATACAAATCAGTAAATGTGATGTATCATAGTAACAGAATGAAGGACAAAAGTTATATGATCGTCTCAAAAGACACAGAAAAATTGTTTGACAAAATTCAACATCTATTCATGATAAAAAAAAGAAAAACCCACAGATTAGGTATAGAAGGAACGTACCTCAACAAAATAAAGGCCACATATGACAAGCTCACAGACAACATCACACTCAAGAGCTGAAAGCGTGTCCTATAAGGTCAAGAACAAGATTAGAGTGCCCTTTTTCACCACTTCTACCCAGCATAGTACTGGAAGTCCTAGCCAGAGCAATTAGACAAGGAAAAATACACATCCAAATCAGAAAGGAAGAAGTAAAATTATCTCTATCTGCAGATGACATGATCGTCTATACAGAAACTTTAATAGTCCCCTAAAAGACTTTATTTTTTTTTTAATGTTTATTTATTTCTGAGACAGAGACAGAGCATGAGTAGGGGAGGGGCAGAGAGAGAGGGAGACACAGAATCCGAAGCAGGCTCCGGGCTCCGAGCTGTCGGCACAGAGCCCCACGCGGGGCTCGAACCCACGAAACGTGAGATCATGACCTGAGCCGAAGTCGGGCTCGTAACCGACTGAGCCTCCCAGGCACTCCAAAAATTTTAAAACTAATATATGAATTCAGTAAAGTTTCAGGTTACAAAATCAAAACACAAAAATTAATAGCAGTTCTATACACTAACAACAAACTATCTGAAAAATAAATTAAGAAAATTCCATTTATAATAATGCCAAAAAGAATAAAATACTTAGGAATACATTTAACCAAGTAGAAAGATTTGTACACTGAAACTACAAAACATTAATGAACGAAATTGAAGAAAGCACAAATAAAGAGAAAAGGCATTCTATGTTCATGGATCGGAAGAATTAATATTGTTAAAATGTCCATTCTACTCCCAACTGATCTGTAGATTTAATACAATCCCTGTCAAAATGCCAATGGTATTTTTCACAGAGATAGAAAATGCAATCCTAGAATTCATATGGAACCACAAAGACCCCAAGTCACCAAAGCAATCCTGAGAAAGAACAAAACGGGAGGTAACACACTTGTGGATTTCAAATTATATTACAAAGCTACAGTAATCAGACAGTATGATACTGGCATAGCAATAGACATATGGACCAGTGGAACAAAACAGAGAGCCCAGAAATAAACTCATGCATATATGTATATACATATATATAATTCAGCCTTAAATCAGAAGGAAATTCTGCTATTTGCAGCAACGTGGATTAACCTCAAGGATAAGCTAGAGACAGAAAAACAAATATCACATGATCTCGCTTACATATGAAATATTTTTTAAGAGTTGAACTCACAGTGGGATACCTCAGTTAGTTGAGCATCCGACTCTTGATTTCAGCTCAGGTCATGATCCCAGAGTCTTGGGATCGAGCCCCGCATCATGCTCTGCGCTGAGTGTGGAACCTGCTTAAGATTCTGTCTCTCTCTCTCTCTCTCTCTGCCCCTCTCCCCTGCTTGTGTGCTCTCTCTCTCTCTCTCTTCTCTCTTTCTGTCTCTCTTAAACTTTTTAAAAAGTTGAATTCATAGTAAGAGAGAGTAGAATAGTGGTTGTAGGAGACGATGAATAGGTTCTGGGGATCTAATGTACGTTATGGTGAATACAGCCAATAGTAATACAGTAAGCCGAGTGATAATACACTTGAAATTTGCTAAGGAGTAGATCTGAAGTGCCCTTAGCACAAAAATAATGATAGCTATGTGAGGTGAGATGATGGACATATTCATGAGCTTGATTGTGGTGATTATTTCACAGGGACGCACATACCAAAATATCACATTGTGCACCTTCAATATATACAATTTTTATTTGTTAATCATACTTCACCAAAGCTGGACAAATAAAGGAATTCTGTAAAATGGGAAGAAAAGACATACATAAGGCAGACTTCATTAAAATCCGTATCACCAAGCCAAAATTCAGTCTCCATAACAGATTATCCCTGTTGGCAGCTTAGGTCCATTCTAGCCTGGCACCCGTAGGTGACCTTGGCCTGAAAGGGTAATTCCCAATAAGATACAGTGCTATGGACTGAATGTTTGTGTCCCTCAAAAATTCATATGGTGAGGCCTAATCCCCAGAATAAAGGTTTGGAGATGGAGCCATTTGGGAAGTAACTAGGTCGTGAGGGTGGAGTCCTCATGAATGGAATTAGTGCTTGTAAGAAGAGACAGAAGAGAGCTTGCTTCCTCTCCTGCTCCTTGCCATGTGAAGATATCAGAAGACAGCCATCTACAAACCAGGAAGTGGGCCCTCACCAAACACTGGATCTGCCAACACCTGGATTTTGGACTGTAGAACTGTGAAAAATAAATGTTGTTTAAGCCACCCAGCGTATGGTGTTTTGGTTATAGCGGCCCAAACTGATTAAGACGGCAAACTGTCATCAGTTCTGGAATGTACTTCTTCCTCACTCTAATCGGTCGACAAGAAACAGTTAATTTGAAAGGTACACATTGTGTACCTAGCCGAACATATAAATCAGAACAGTCCTCTGCATCATTGAGCAAGGGCCACTCCATAGAAGTGGAAAACTCATCATAGCCTAGCATGATTGTTATGGCATCATTCAGTGTCAAATGAGCAATTATTGAGAGCCAAACTATTATCGGAAAGAATAACCCGGCCTTGGCAAAATTGGGGATGACATTTGGGAATATGAATGCTGGTACTCCCTTGGAACCGTTATCCTGTTCTGGCCTGCAATGAAAAGAAAATATTCCTTAGAGTAAAGGCTAGTATAGGCTCTGGGCGAGTAAAGAAAATAACTTTTCTTCTCCTCATCTGAATTTTTATTGTATTTTCAGGCAAGAAGTATCCAAGATACTACCTGACATTTGGAAAAAGTTCTGGAGCTAGGTAAGAAGTAACTCAGATCTCTTCTTTTCAGGGCTCCCTGGAAGAAAGGATATACAGTTGAAATGAATAATGATGGCAATAACGTGTATTGAAACCGATGTACTTGCTATGTGCCGATCCAAGTAATGTAGGTTGCAACAAACCTATGAGATAAGAACTACCATTACCTTCATACGCCTAGTAGAAAGGATTCATGAGGAGATTAAATTAACTGTCCCAACTCACAAAGCTCATAAAGATTAGAGTTGGGAATAGAATCCAGACAGATGGACCTTAGACATTGTGATGGTCCACCATGACGCTGTACTTATTTGAGTAAAGCAAGCTATTCCATGACACTCAGGTTTTCTGGCTTCAGGACACTCTATTTTTATTTCTCCTTTGTAACTTCAGGGCCATAAGTGAAGGTGTGCTTTGTTCTGCCAAACCAGGTTGAATCAGATCTTTGAAAGGGGAGTAGGATCTCACTGCCCACATGATGGCGGCAGCAATGATCAGTGAGAGATGTCAAGGGGGAACTGAAAAGCTCAGAAAGATTTTTAGGAGGTTCTCCTTTTTTATCTGCAAAGGTAGAGGTCCTGAGGAAGGATGATTTATTTATAGAATGTTCATCTCTCCAGTCAGTGCCTTGAAACATCTCCTCTAAGAATCCAAGGTCTACATGTTAAAATATGCCTGATGTGTTTATTCAGGCTAAGATTTAGTGATGGACTTTTTTTTTTTTTTTTTTACCATTTTCAAAGAAGGCCAAGGATGGGGAAGGGGCAATGCTTAGCTTAAAGGAATGAATCTTTGGAGCACAGATAAAGATACCGTAATGGACCCCTCAAATCACACTCCTTAGGCACCAGACTGCAAGGCCTATGGATGAGGCTCTCTCTTGTGCAGGAAACATAGCAAATCTAGAAGAAAGGAAGCCTTCAGATGACATACACAATACTGTGAGTCAAAAATGCTTCCAAAATGGTGGAATAAGCCTTAATATTATGATCCAAAGGGGCTTGTCCATTCAACAGAAGTTACTAACCAAATGCATGCCCAGATCACCCGGAGTGCTTTTGAAACTACACACGTGGATGGTCCAATCCATTGACTCATTGTTGATTATATAGCCATACTGAAGAGAGTGGATTATTGGATATTAGCCCAAATGGAAGTCACTAGTTCTGTGCCATAAGGCTTTGCAAATTGTAGGTCACAGTCATTATTAATAATGCTCTGATAAAGGCTTAGATCCTCAGGTTTCCCTGAATAGTGTCCAATTCTGCTTTCTCTGGATATGATTTGCAGCAATATTTCTTAATATGATATACATGTCACAATTAACCGTGATAACTTTTTAGAATGTACACGCCCAGGGATTCTAAGTTAGTAGCAATAATATTTTTGAAAACTCCAATGATTCTAATGCACCCCTCACAATGAAAATAAGTTCATTATCACACAATTTCATATGCTCTTTGTCAAGCATTACCGTTTTGAGTTTATTTTTTATATGGTGTAAAAAAAAAAACGGTCCAGTTTCATTCTTTTGCATGTAGCTGTCCAAATTTCCCAAGACCATATACCGAAGCGACTATCTGTTCCCCATGGTATATCCTTGCCTCCTCTGTCACAGATCAATTGGCCATGTAAGCACGGGTTTATTTCTGGGTTCTACATGCTATTCTCTGATCTACTTGTCTATTTTTGTGCCAGCAGCGTATGCTTTTGATTACTATAGCTTTGTAGTAGAGTTTGACATCTAGGGTTGTGATACCTCCAAGCTTTGTTCTTCTTTTTCAAGATTGCTTTGACTGGTCAGGGTCTTTTGTGGTTCCATGTAAGTTTGAGGATTATTTGTTCAAGTTCTGTGAAAAATGCTACTGGTATTTTGATACAGATTGCATTCAATCCATAGATCGTTTTGCGTAGTATGGACATTTTAATGACATTAATTCTTCCAAACCACGGGTCTAATGGTACATCTTCCCATTTATTTGTGTCATCTTCCATTTCTTTCATCAATGTCTTAGTTTTCAGAACACAGGCCTTTTACCTCCTTAGTTATATTTATTCCTGGGTATCTTATTCTGTTTGATGCAATTGTAAGATGGTTTCCTTAATTTATCTTCCTTCTAGTATACCATTGGTATATAGAAACAGCAGATTTCTGTATATTAATTTTGTATCTTACACTTTTACTTAATTCATTTCTTAGTTTGAATAGTTTTTTTGTGCAGCCTTTAGGGTTTTCTGTATATAGTATCATATCATCTACAAATAGTGACAGTTTTACTTCTTCCTTACCAATTTGGATGTCTTTCTACTTCTTTTTCTTGTCAGATTGCTGTGGCTAATAATATGTTCAATAAAAGTGGAAAGAGTGGCCATCGTTGTCTTGTTCCTGATCTTAGAGGAGGAACTTTAACTTTTCATCACTGAATATGATGTTCTTTTAGCTTTTCGTCACTGAACATGATGTTAGCTGTGGGTTTGTCATAAATGGCCTTTATTATGTTGAGGTATGTTCCTGCTATGCTCACTTTGCTAAGAGTTCTTATCAGGAATGAATGTTGAATTTTATGAAATGCTTTTTCAGCATCTATTGAGATGATTATATGATTTTATACCACATTTTGTTATTGCGGTGTATTACCTTGATTGATTTGTGGATATTGAATCATTCTTGAATCCTTGAAATAAATCTCACATGATTATGATGAATTATCCGTTTAATGCATTGTTGGGTGCAGTTTGCTAATATTTTGTTGAGGATTTTTTTCATCTATATTCATCAGGGATATTGGCCTGTAATTTTATTATTTAGTACTGTCTTTTTCTGGTCTTAGTACCACGGTAACACTGGCCTTGTAGAATGAATTTGGAAGTGTTCCTTTGTCTTCAAATTTTAGAATAGTTTGAGAAAGATAGGTATTAACTTCTCTTTAAATGTTTGATGGAGTTAATCTGTGAAGCCATTTGGTTCTGGACCTTGTTGGGAATTTTTTTTATTACTGATTCAATTTCATTGCTAGTAATCGATCGGTTCAAATTTTCTGTTTCATCCTGACTCAGTCTTGGAAAAGTGTATTTTTAGTAATTTATTAAACTTCTCACTTAGAACTGCTTTTTCTGCATCCCAAAGGTTTTGGAATGCTGTGTTTCTATTTTCATTTGTCTCAAGGTGTTTTTTAATTTCCATTTGATTTCTTTGTTGACCCATTGGTTGTGGAGTAGAATGTTGTTTAAGCCTCAATGTGTTTGTATTTTTTCCAGCTTGCTTTTTTCCTTGCAATTGATTTCTAGTTTCATAGTGTTGTGGTCAGAAAAGATGCTTGATATGATTTCAATCTTCTTAAATTTACTGAGACTTGTTTTGTGGCCTAACATGATCTATCCTGGAGAATTTTCCATGTGCACTTGAGAAAAATGTGTATTCTGCTGTTTTTAGATGGAATGTTCTGTTATATATCTGTTAAGACCATCTGGTCTAATATGTTATTCAAAGCCACTGTTTCCTTATTGATTTTCTATCTGGATGATCTATTCATTGATATAAGTAGGGTGTAAAGTTCCCTATTATTATAACATTACTGTCAACTTCTCCCTTTATGTCTGTTACTATTTGCTTTGTACATTTGGGTGCCCTATGTTGTGTGCATAGATATTTATAGTTGTTATATCCTCTTGTTGGATTGATCCCTTTATCATTATGTAATATCCTTCTTTGTCTTTTGCTATAGTCTTTGTTTTAAAGCCCATTTTGTCTGATATAAGTATTGTTACCCCAGTTATTTTGTACTTCGATTTGTATGCAATATCTTCATTGATTCCTTGACTTTCAGTGTATGTGTTTTTAGGTCTGAATTGAGTCTCTTGAAGGCAGCATATGAATGGGTCTTTTTAAAAATACGTTCGGTTATCCTCTGTCTTTTGATAGGGGCATTTAGTCCATTTACATTTAAGGTAATTATTGACAGGGGTGCCTGGGTGGCTCAGTCAGTTAAGCATCTGACTTCAGCTCAGGCTATGATTTCATGGTTCGTGGGTTTGAGCCCCACATCAGGCTCTGTGCAGATAGCTCAGAGCCTGGAGCCTGCTTCAGATTCTGTGTCTCCCCCTCTCTCTGCCCCACCCCACTCACGCTCTGTCTCTCTCTCAAAGATAAATAAACATGGAAAAGAATTAAAGTAATTATTGATAAGTATGTACTTATTACCATTTTTTTCACTGTTTTCTGGATGTTTGTGTAGTTCTTCTCTGTTCCTTTCTTCTTCTCTTGTTCTCTTCCCTTGTGATTTGATGACTTGCTTTAGGTGTTATGCTTGGATTCCTTTCTCTTTATTTTTTTCTTTTTCTAGCATAGATTTTTGGTCTGTGGGCACCATAGGGTTCACAAATAACACCTTATGTATATAGCAGTCTATGTTAAGTCAGTGGTTGCTTATGTTTAAATACATCGTAAAAGACTACACCTTTACTCCCCTCTCCACATGTTATATATTTGATGAAATGGTTTACATCTTTTCATTTTGCGCATCCCTTAACTAATCATTGTAGGTATAATTGATTTGACTACTTTTGTCTTTTAACCTTCACACCAAGTTTATAAGTGATTGATGTTCTAACTTTACTATAGGTATGCCTTTACTAGCAAATTTTTTTCACAATATTCTTGCTTCGATGTATGGCCTTTTCTGCTTAAAAAAGTCCCCTCAACATTTCTTCTAAAGCTGGTTTAGTGGTAATGAACTCTTCATTTTTGTTTGTCTGGAAAATACATTCCCTCTACTTCAATTCTGAAAGATAATTTCCCCATGTACAGTATCTTTGGGTTATAGGTTTTCTCTTTTCAGCACTTTGAATATATTATGCCACTCCCTTGACCTGTAAAGTTTCTGCTGAAAAATCAGCTGATAGTCTTATGGGGTTTCTCTTGTATGTAACTGTTTTTTTTTTTCTTTCTGCCACTTTTAAGATTCCCTCTTTATCTTTAATTTTTGACATTTTCATTATTATGTGTCTTGATGTGGGCCTCTTTGGATTCATTCTGTTTGGAGCTGTCTTTATTTCCTGGACCTGGCTATCTGTTTCCTTCTCCAGGTTAGAGAAGCTTACAACTATGATCACTTCAAATAAGTTTTCTGCCCTTTTTTCTCTCTCCTCTTTCTAGTACCTCTATAATGTGAAGGTCAATATGCTTGTTGTTGCCCCAGAGGTCCCTTTAGCCTATCCTCATTTTTTAAGAGTCTCATGCTCTACCGACTGAGCTAGCCGGGTGGCCTTATCCTCATTTTTTAAATTCATTTTTTCTTTTTGCTGTTCAGCTTGGATGATTTATACTACCCTGTCTTCCAAGTCACTGATCTCCTCTACTGCATCCTCTAATCTATTGTTGAGTCCTTCTAAGTGTTTTTTTTAATTTGCATCCAAGTTAGTTAGCATATAGTGCAACAATGATTTCAGGAGTAGATTCCTTAATGCCCCTTACCCATTTAGCCCATCTCCCCTCCCACAACCCCTCCAGTAAACCTGTTTGTTCTTCATATTTAAGAGTCTCTTCTGTTTTGTCCCCCTCCCTGTTTTTATATTATTTTTGCTTCCCTTCCCTTGTGTTCATCTGTTCTGTGTCTTAAAGTCCTCATATGAGTGAAGTTATGTGATATTTGTCTTTCTCTGACTAATTTCGCTTAGCATAATCCCCTCTAGTTCCATCCACGTAGTTGCAAAATGGCAAGATTTCGTTCTTTTTGATTGCCGAGTAATAGTCCATTGTATATATGTACCACATCTTCTTTATCCATTCATCCATCGATGGACATTTGGGCTCTTTCCATACTTTGGCTATTGTTGATAGTGCTGCTATAAACATGGGGGTGCATGTGCCCCTTCGAAACAGCACATCTGTATCCCTTGGATAAATGCCTAGTAGTGCAATTGCTGGATCATGGGGTAGTTCTATTTTTAATTTCTAAGTGTTTTTTCAATTCAGTTATTGTATCTTTTGGCTCAGGTTGTTTCTTTTTTAATATTTTCTCTTTGTTGAAGTTCTCACAAGTTCATCCACTCTTCTCTCATGTCTGGTGAGCATCTTTATGACCATTACTTTCAACTCTTAAATCTTTTTTTTTTAACGTTTATTTATTTCTGAGAGAGAGAGAGACAGAGCATGAGTGGGGGAGAGGCAGAGAGAGAGGGAGACACAGAATCAGAAGCAGGCTCCAGGCTCCCAGCTGTCAGCACAGAGCCCGACGCGGGGCTCGAACCCACAAACCGTGAGATCATGACCTGAGCCGAAGTCGGTCGCTCAACTGACTGAGCCACCCAGGCGCCCCTACTTTCAACTCTTTATTAAGTAAATTGCTTGTTGTTTCATTTACTTCTTAGGTTTTCTCTTGTTGTTTTGTTTGGAAAATATTCCTCTGTGCCTGCCCTTTGTCTGACTCTCTGTGTTTGTTTCTATGTGTTAGGTAGGTCAGCTACATCTCCTGGTCTTGAAGCTAGTGGCCTTATGTCGAAGGAATTCTGTGGGGCTCAGCAGCACAATCCCCAATGGTCACCAGAATCAGGTGCTCCAGGTATGTCCCCCGAACGGGATGAAGGCACTCTTCTGTTGTGACTGAGCCACAACTACTACAGGCATGCCAGCTGGGGGGGCTGGCCCCCAATGCAGCTGGCTAAGAGGCCTGGCGACAGCTGCTACAGTATAGACCCCCACCACCGCGTGGCTGCCTGAGAGGCCCCACTGTGGTTGGTGCGGGTGCACTGCTGACTAGGGCTGGCTCCTCCTCTTCTCCGGAGCAGTAGTCACTTTAGAAGGGTGTCTATCCCAGCCAGGACAGCCCACTGAGTGTGGTGAGGCAATCGTCACCTTAGGGGGGGATGCCAATCCTAACCAAGGCTACCCGCCAGGTGTGGCAAGGCAGCCACCACTTTGGAGGGACACCTGGAGGGTGGACTGCTTTGGTGGAGCTGGTCTGCAGGGGAATGCTGTGGCTTGGGGGAGCAGTGCTAGCAAGGTGAACGGAGAATGTCAGAACTACGGCCCACCAACATCAGGCCAGCTATATTGAAGGCAGGCAAGACAAATGGTGCCTACCAACATCTCCATTCCTAGAAACAGTTTCTACAGATCCCTGCCCTTGCAACACATGCCATAAAATTAGTCAATAAATCTTTTTCACATATAGCCCAGGTGCTTTTATTTTATTTTATTTTTTTTTAATGTTTATTTATTTTTGAGACAGAGAGAGATAACGCAAGCGAGGGAGGGCGGGGCAGAGAGAGAGGGAGACACAGAATCCGAAACAGGCTCCAGGCTCTGAGCTGTCAGCACAGAGCCCGATGCGGGGCTCGAACCCACGAACAGTGAGATCATGACCTGAGCCGCAGTCAGACGCTCAACTGACTGAGCCACCCAGGCGCCCCAGCCCAGGTGCTTTTAAAACTGCTGCCTCTGGGCTGGAGCTCACAGTGAGTGGTATTGTTTGCTGCTGGCCCTTTAAGAGTAGAGTCTCAGTTTCCTGTAGCCCTCTAGATCTCCAGGAGTTAAGCCCCAGTGGATTTCTAAGTCATACATTCCCAGGATGGTGGTGCCCAGCATGGAGTTTGGACCTCTTGTTCTTCAGGGATGACCTTTGCACCTGTGATATTCCTCCTACCTTTGGGTCACTAATAGGCACTTCTCGAGCTGCTGGGGTTTTGTCCCCCCTGGGTCTCAGGCAGGTAAAGACCGAGTGCAAGCCCTACAAGAGGGGAATCTCAGTTTCCTATAACACTTTGGGATCCCAAGATGTCAGTCCTGATGGTTTTCCAAGAAGATGTTCCAAGGCTCATCTCTGTGTTACAGATCCCAGGCATCAGGGTGCCTGAGGTGGGGCATAAAGCCCTCACTCCTCTGGGAGAAGTGCCTGTCTGTTGAGTTTCTTCCCTTTTGTGTGTCTCTACATTGAGGGTGGGGTTTTTAATGAGACCATGTCTCTGACTTTCCTACTCACCTCAATACAGTCCCCTTCTCTGTTGTTGTAGAGTGCAGTTCATCTGGTTTTTAGATCTTTTTCAGAAATAATCCATATGTAGCTGTGGATTTGGTGTGTCTATGAAAGAGTGTGAATTCAGGGTCTTCCCATGTTGCTATTTTGAACCCTTTCTAAAAAAAATTTTTTTTTTGCAATCCCTATCAAAATAATACCAACATTCTTCACAGAGTTAGAACAAACAATCCTAAAATTTTTATGGTAACAGAAAAGACCCCAAATAACCAAAGAATCTTGAAAACAGAAAACCAAAGCTGGAGGCATCACAATCCCTGACTTCAAGCTGTATTACAAAGCTGCAATCATCAAGACAGTACGGTACTGGCACAAAAACAGACACAGAGATCAATGGAACAGAATAGAGAACCCAGAAATGGACTCACAAACGTATGGCCAACTAATCTTTGACAAAGCAGGAAAGAATATCCAATGGAATAAAGACAGTCTCTTCAGCAAATGGTGTTGGGAAAACTGGACAGCGACTTGGAGAAGAATGAACCTGGACCACTTTCTTACTCCAGACACAAAAATAAACTCAAAATGGATGAAAGACCTCAATGTAAGACAGGAAGCCATCAAAATCCTAGAGGGGAAAGCAGGCAAAAACCTCTTTGACCTTGGCCACAGCAGCTTCGTACTCAACACATCTCTGGAGACAAGGGAAACAAAAGCAAAAATGAAGGATTGGGACCTCATCAAAATAAAAAGCTTCTGCACATTGAAGGAAACAATCAGAAAAACTAAAAGGCAACAAACAGAATGGGAGAAGATATTTGCAAACAACATATCAGATAAAGGGTTAGTATCCAAAATCTATACAGGACTTATCAAACTCAACACCCAAAAAAACAAATAATCCAGTGAAGAAATGGGCAAAAGACATGAATAGACACTTCTCCAAAGAAGACATCCAGATGGCCAACTGACACATGAAAAAATGCTCAACATCAGGGAAATACTCTTTCGCACTGCTGGTGGGAATGCAGACTGGTGCGGCCACTCTGGAAAACAGTATGGAGGCTCCTCAAAAAATTAAAAATAGAACTACCCTACAACCCAGCAATTGCACTACTAGGTATTTATCCAAGGGATACAGGTGTGCTGTTTTGAAGGGGCACATGCACCCCAATGTTGGTAGCAGCACTATCGACAATAACCAAAGTATGGAAAGAGCCCAAATGTCCATCAATGGATGAATGGATAAAGAAGATGTGGTATATAGATACAAAGGAGTATTACTCAGCAATCAAAAAGAATGAAATCTTGCCATTTGCAACTACATGGATGGAACTAGAGGGGATTATGCTAAGCGAAATTTGTCAGTCAGAGAAAGACACATATCATATGATTTCACTCATATGAGGAATTTAAGATACAAAACAGATGAACATAAGGAAAGGGAAGGAAAAATAATATAAAAACAGGGAGGGGGACAAAACATTAGAAATTCTTAAACACAGAGAACAAACTGAGTGTTGCTGGAGGGGTTGTGGGGGGGGGATGGGCTAAATGGGTAAAGGGCATTAAGGAATCTACTGAAATCATTGTTGCACTATAGGCTAACTAACTTGGATATAAATTAAAAATAAATACATAAATAAATAAATAAATAAATAAATGTTTAATGAATAAAGTAGTAAACAAACTAAAAAAAAAGACATTTTTTTTTTTGAGTTGACATTGAAACCACCATCCATAGAATGCAAGGCAAAGCTTTTGGTCTTAACATGCCTGCCAAAACGAACAAAACCAATATTCTTTAATAGGCATGTGTATACATACACATATTATACATAGTACGTATAATAATTTTAATAGGTCAATATAATCTCAAAACATAATGTTAAAAATTTCCAGAATGCAATCCAAAATCGTGTGGTAGACAATGAAAGGGTAGTCAAGGATGCAATCAATTCTCAAGAGAAAAAAGTATGTAAAAAAGCCAACACTGAATTACTCATGATGGGGTTGACAAAGACTTCAAATAGCTATTATGCCCATTCTCTATGATATAAATGTGAACATTCTTGAGTAAAAAAAAAATCACAGGACTTCTCGGCAGAGAAATAAAAAAACTATGAAAATAAATTGGAATTTTGGAATAGTAAAATACAGTCTGAAATAAAGTTTGCTGCTTGAGTTTGATAACATAATGGAGATGACAAAGGAAAAAGTAGACGAACGTATAGCAATAAAATGTATCTTATCTGAAAAACACAGTGAAAGGCAATTGAAAAAATGGAGAAAGCTTCAGACCTATGGGAGATATCAAAATGTCCAACATTCATGTCATTGGATTCCCAGAAACAGAGGAGAAAAAGAATGCTATAGAGTAAATATTTCAAAAACATCATGGCTTGAAAACTTCTCACATTTGGTTGAAGACATAAATTACAGATGTGAGAAGCTCAGTGAAACACAAAGATGATAAGCTCCAAAGAAAGAATTTCCTTACATATCATAAATTGCTAGAAACTAAAAATTATTTTTAAAAAAATCACCAGTGGGGCGCCTGGGTGGCTCAGTCGGTTAAGCGTCCAACTTCAGCTCAGGTCATGGTCTCCCAGTTCACAAATTCGAGCCCCACATCAGACTCTGGGCTGACAGCTAAGAGCCTGGAGACTTCTTCAGATTCTGTGTCTTCCTCTCTCTCTGCCCCTCCCCTGCTCATTCTCTCTCTCTCTCTCTCTCTCAAAAATAAATAAAACATTAAAATATTTATTAAAAAAAATCACCGAAAGCAGCCAGATAAAAATTAAGCATTGTGTATATGGAAAAAGGATTCAAATTACTATGGAATTCTCACCAGCGACCACAGAGACAGGAGGACAGTAAAAAAACAAACAAACAAAAAACTGAAATACAACATTGTATGTCAATTATACTTCAATTTTAAAAATAAACAAAAATTTAAAATTAAATTAAAAAAAAAAAAAAAGAAAAACACTTGTAAAGTGCCAAAATGTCAACCCAGGATTCTATATCCAGTAAAATAACATTCAGAAGTGAATGTAAAATGAAAACATTCTCAAATAATGGAAAACTAAGAATTTATTTCCAGAAGACACTCTGAAAGAAAAGCTAACAGAATTTTAAGGCCGAAAGAAAATGATACCAGAAGGAAATTTGTAACTTCAGGAATGAAGAAAGAACAAGAAATATGGTTAATATCTTGTTTAATACTGTAGCCTATATTTTCTTCTTGAGTTCTTTACAATATGTATGAGAGTTAAAAGGAAATATATAAAATTGTGCACTTTGGTTTTCAATGTATTTGAATATACCATCTTAAAATTATAACAAATGGGAATGGGTGAGTGACCCTAGATAGTACGATTTCTACATTTCACATGAAGAGATAAAATATTCTAAGTACACTGTGAGCAATGACTAAAAAAAGTACAAAAATATGGCCAAAAGCCAATTAATAAATTAATGTAGAAGACCAATAAATATTCTAATAATCCAAAAGAAATCGGGAAAAATTTAACAAAGGAACAAAAAACAAAAGAGATAAACAGAAAACAAATACTAAAATGATAGACCTAAATACAAATATACCCATAATACCATTAAATATAAATGATTTATAGACAGCAATCGAAAGACAAAGATAGTCACACTAGATTTAAAATTTTTTTTTTAATGTTTACTTTTGAGACAGGGAGAGAGACAGAGTGTGAGTGGGTTGGGGCAGAGAGAGAGGGAGCCACAGAATCCGAAGCAGGCTCCAGGCTCCAAGCTGCCAGCAAATAGCCCGACGCTGGCCTCGAACTCATGAGCCGTGAGATTATAACCTGAGCTGAGGACAGATTCTCAACAGACAGAGCTACCCAGGTGCCCCAGTCACACTAGGTTTTAAAACAAAAGAGATTTGGGGTGCCTTGGTGGCTCAGTGGGTGAAGTGTCCTTCAGCTCAGGTCACGATCTCGCGGTCTATGGGTTCGAGCCCCGCGTCGGGCTCTGTGCTGACAGCTCGCCTGGAGCCTGCTTGGGATTCTGTGTGTCCCTCTCTCTCTGCCCCTCCCCTGCTCACGCTCTCTCTCTCTCTCTCTCTCAAAAATAAATAAACATAAAAAATTTTTAAAAATAAAGAAAAATAAAAGAAAAAAGATTTTACACTATACTATCTATAAGACTCACTTTAAATATTATGATAAAGATAAATTAAAAGGAATAGGAAAGAAACACATGTACCTTGCAAAAACTATCCTAAATATATAGAGCATCTCAAAACCGATCTTCAAAATACATAAAGCAAAAACTGACAAAATGGAAAGGAAAAGAGAAAAATCCACAAATATACTTGGAGACATCATGCTGTTATATCATTAATTTATGAAACATGCGGAAAGAAAATCATAGAACGTAGAAGATCTGACAAACGCTGTCAACCAATTTGGCACAATTGACGTTCATCGAACACTTGGAACCAGACCTAAGAGTAAGCAGTATTTTCAAATACAAATGGATCATTCACTAAGGTAGACCATACTCTGGGCCATCAAAGCTTTAAAAATTGAATGGTATTAAAAGTATAAGGATTTTTCAAATCCTTAAAAATGGAAAGGAATCAAAAGCATATGAAGGAAGTTCTTTCATTAGAAATAAATTTTAAGAAGTACTAACAGAAAAACTTCAAACATTTCTAAACACTTCTAAATAAATCATGCATCAGTAAAAACACCTCAAGGAAAAATAGAAAAAGTTTTTAGGAGTGCTTGGAGAGCTGAGTCAGTTGAGCCTCCGATTCTTGATTTCGGCTCAGGTCATGATCCCAGGGTCGTGGGATCGAGCCCCACGTCAGGCTCTGCACTGAGCATGGGGCCTGCTTAAGATATTCTCTCTCTCTCTCTCTCTCTCTCTCTCCCCCCGTCCCTCTCCCCCACTTGTGCTCTCTCTCTCTAAAAAAAATAATAATAATTTTAACAAAAGTTTCAAAAATAAAACATTTTTAGCTGAATGGGCAGGAAATTAGATACCAAAATTTTTGGAATTCTGAAGCAGTGACTAGACTGAAATGTATAGCATTAAATGCTTATATTAGCTTGTATTAGAAAAGAGGAAGAGTCTCAAAACAGTAATCTATAAAAAGAAAAGCAAATTCGACCCAAAGCAAGGAGATGTCAGAAAATTGTAGAGCTAAAAACAAAAATACATGAAGTTAAAAATGGAAAAACAGGGGCACCTGGGTGGCTCGGTCAGTTAAGCGTCCGACTTCGGCTCAGGTCATGATCTCGCGGTCGGTGAGTTCGAGCCCCGCGTCGGGCTCTGTGCTGACCGCTCGGAGCCTGGAGCCTGTTTCAGATTCTGTGTCTCCCTCTCTCTCTGCCCCATCCCCACTCAAGCTCTGTCTCTCTCTGTCTCAAAAATAAATAAACGTTAAAAAAAATAAATATAAAAAAATAAAAATGGAAAAACAAATAAAAAATCAATAAAAGTGAAAGTGGCTCTTTGAAAAGATCAATGAAATTGGTAAATGTGTCTCCTGACCAAGACAAAAAGAGATGAAACACAAATTGCCAATAACAGGAATGAGAGAGAGGATGTCACTCTAGGTCTGACGAACATTAAAAAGGTAACAAAAGAATATTGTCAGCAAGACTAAAGCCATAAACTGAACACCATAGATAAAATTGACAAATTCCCCGGAAGAGACCTACTACCAAAGCTCATTCAGAAATAGATGAATGGGACATTTCTGTATCTATTAAGAAAATTGAGTTTATATTTTAAAACATTTCAACAAATAGAATTTCAGGCCAACATGCCTTCGCATGTGACTTCCAGCAAACCTTTAAGGAAGAAATAATACTAATTCTACACAAACTCTTTCATAGAACAGAAGAGGGAAGAAGTCTTAGCAAATCATTGTATAAGCACAGATTAACTAAGATATCAAAACCAGACAAACACATCACGAGGAAAAAAAACCAGAAACCAATAGTCCTCATGAACAGGCACACAAAAAATAGCAAGATACTAGCAAATAGTGGGGTTTGTTCTGGCAATGTAAAGCTAATTTGATATTCAAAAATAAATCAATTTATTGCACCATATTTCAGACTTTTTTTTAAGTAGGCTTCACATCCAGCGCAGACCCCAAGGCAGAGCCCAACGCAGGGCTTGAACCCACGACCTGAGCTGAAATCAAGAGTCAGACGCTTAACTGACAGAGCCACCCAGGCAGCCCCAGGCTAACTTTAAAAAGACACAATCATCCCTAGGGGCTCCTGGGTGGCTACCTCAGCTGGTTAAGCGTCCAACTCTTGATTTCAGTTCAGGTCATGATCTTGCAGTTCAGGAGACTGAGCCCTGCATGGGGCTCCAGGCTGATCAGCACGGAGCCTGATTGGGATTGTCTCTCTCTCTCTCTCTCTCTCTCTCTCTCTTTCTCTCCCCCTTTCCGCCCCTCCCCCGCTCTCTCTCTCTCAAAATACATAAACATTTTTTTTAAAAAAGTCAAAGAAACACAGATTGGATCAAAACCATAAACCCAATAAAAGGATTCACAAAAGAGATACACATTAAATAAAGGGAATTGGGTAAAAACCGTTACCTGTTTCTATATCTACATCTTTATTGGCAATTGCATCTAAATCTATATCTATTTGGGGCGCCTGGGTGGCTCAGTCGGTTGAGCGTCCGACTTCGGCTCAGGTCATGATCTCATGGTCTGTGAGTTCAAGCCCCGCGTCGGGCTCTGTGCTGACAGCTCGGAGCCTGGAGCCTGCTTCGGATTCTGTGTCTCCCTCTCTCTCTGACCCTGTCCCGCTCATGCTCTGTCTCTCTCTCTCTCTCTCTCTCTCTCTCTCTCTCTGTCAAAATAAAACAACATTAAAAAAATAAAAAAAATAAAATAAATCTATATCTATCTACAATTATACCCATACACGAGAATAAGTAAAGAAATATTCAAACAAGCCACATGAAAGCTTTGTCATATAATAAGTATTAAATGTGTTTGGGTTATGTGGAGGGTTTCCACTCCTTATCATTTTTATGGCTATTTATTTTAACACCAGCACCACACCATCACGGTAGCTTTGGGAATTTTGATTGGAATTGTATGAAATAAACACATCTATATCTTTTGGGAGCGAATGGGCCTCAGCGCAATATTGTCTTCCCCCCAAAACATAGAATCTACATTTACTCACGTTTCTTCTCGTGTACGTTCATAAAATCTAATAGCTTTCGTTATAAAACTGCACATTTTTTTGCTACAGTTCTTGCTCTTGTGAATACAATTCTTCCCATTATAGGGGCTAATTTATTACTGTAGGTAGATAATCAAACTTAAATTTTGCCCTGTGTTTCGCAGCTGGAAATGTTACTGAGGTCTCTTTGTTTTACAAATAATTTTTCAGATGATTCTCTCGGTTTTACGAGGGAGCAATTTTACAATTGTAAATAATGATAACTTTGTGTTCTTCTTTCCTTTATTTATTTATTGAGAGAGAGAGAGAGAGAGAGAGAGAGAGAGCAATCAGGGGAGAGGCAAAGAAAGGGAGACAGAGGATCCAAAGCAGGCCCTGTGCTGATGGCAGAGAGCCAAATGCGGGGCTCGAACTCATGAACCATGAGATCATTGCTAGAGAAAATTTTACAATATCATGTAAATATACCTGCATTCCTAGCCTAGATCTTAGGGGCTTTTTGCTTCTTTAAATTCAGGAACAAATTTAAATTTTTCATCGACTGACTTATGTCAGTGTATTACATACACTTTGATATAATTGGGATAAATGTAATTAATAGATATCCTAACTCTGAAATGCCAGTGCCCTTCATGAACACAATCTCCTCAGTCACATGTGTTATGCTTTTAAAGTAACACTGGAAACCATTTGCTGATAAAGCATTTGGGATTTTTCCATATATACTCATAAATAACATGAGTTATTTATGAGTCAGATTTCACTGTCAGATTTCACTAACAGGGTTACGCTAACTTTGTAAGCATGAATTAAGAAACTTTGAATCTTACTCTTAACCCTGAAATTGCTTAAGGCAAGAATTATTTGTCCCATGGAAGTTTAGGAGGGTTGGGGGAAAGCTATAAACCTGTCTCCGTCTTGTACGAACATGGTAATTTGACAGCTTTTCAGTATTGTCTGTGGATTACAGGTTTGTTCATGTTTTCCCAGTTATTGAGACAGCATCGAGCATTTGTATTTTCTTACATTTTTAATTACACCAAGATTTTCACATTTTAAAAGCTGTATAGAAACACTTACCTATGTTTATGTCCCGATGGTAATTTCTAATCTTAAAAGTTTCTTTCTTTTTTTCTTGATCTGCTGAAACTTTTTATGAATGTATGTGCATGTGTTTCCATGCAAATGACTTTTGGATTTTTCTTAATCAATCTTAATCTTTCTAATCAATCAAATCTTTCTAATTTGTAACTTCCAAGTTTATCTTATTGACCTTCTTTCTCCTACATTCCATACATTTGTGTTGTTGTTCTTCTAACTTCATGAGTTGGGTGCTTTATTCATTTACTTTCTTTCCTCCTCTGATAGAATCATTTATGCTTATGAATTTGAGTTTGGCTTTCATGTTTCGCGTAAGTTGTGATATGCTGAGTTCTCATTACTGATATTTTCTAATCACTGTAATCTGTAATTGCAGTGACAATCTTCTCTGCAATTTCAGGTTTGTATATAAATGGGTAGTTTTCATGTCTAATTTATTGGGCAATGGAAGAGTAAAAAGGAAGATGCGGGTTATATAATTTTTTGCATAGTAAACAGAGAAGGCGGGGTACGTAAAATATGCTTTTTTAGACTCTGCAGAGGTTTTTATTCAACACCTACTGTACTGACAGCTAACACGCACATAAAAAGATGCCTAACATCACTCATCATCAGGGAAATATAAATCAAAACCACAATGAGATATCACCTCACACCTGTCAGAATGGCTAAAATTAACACAGGAAACCACTGGTGTTGGCGGGGATGTGGAGAAAGGGGAACCTCTTACACCATTGGTGGGAATGCAAACTGGTGCAGCCGCTCTGGAAAACAGTGTGGAGGGTCCTCAAAAAGTTAAAAATGGAACCTAGCAATTGCACTACTAGGTATTTACCCGAAGGATACAAAAATACTGATTTGAAGGGACACGTGCACCCTGATGTTTATGGCAGCATTATCACCAATAGCCAAACTATGGAAAGAGCCCAAGTGTCCATCGACTGATAAATGGATAAAGAAGATATGAAATATATATGTGTATATATATATACATATATATGTGTGTGTATATATATATATACATATATATGTGTGTGTATATATATATATACATATATATATGATGGAATACTACTCTATTACTCAGCTATCAAAAAGGATGAAATCTCACCATTTGCAATGACATGGATGGAGCTAGAGAGTATAATGCTAAATGAAATAAGTCAGAGAAAGACAAATACCATATGATTTTACTCATATGTGGAATTTAAGAAACAAAACAGATGAACATAGGGGAAGGGGAAATAAAGAGGGAAATAAACCATAAGAGACTCTTGTCTATAGAGAACAAACTGAGTGTTGATGGAGGGAGATGGGCCGGGGCGGGGCGGGGAGGGGGGGAATGGGCTTAATGGGTGACAGGTATTAAGGAGGACACTTGGGATGAGCACTGGGTGTCATCTGTAAGTGATGAATCACTAAATTCTGTTCCTGAAATGAATATTGCACTATATGTTAACTAACTAGAATTTAAATAAAAATTTGAAAAAGAAAAAAAATTAAAAATAACATAAATTTTTTAAAAAGAAGAAAGAATGAAACCTACTGTAGCATCTAACTTTGTAAATGTCCCATAGACATTTAAAAATTAGATTTAGTCCGGAGTGCCTGGGTGGCTCAGTTGGTTGAGCGTCCAACTTCAGCTCAGGCCCGACCTCACGGTTTGTGAGTTCAAGCCCCATGTTGGGCTCTGTGCTGACAGCCCAGAGCCTGGAGCCTGTTTCGGATTCTGTGTCTCCCTCTCTCCCTGCCCCTCCCCCATTCATGCTCTGTCTCTCTGTGTCTCTCAAAAATGAATAAACGTTAAAAAAGGTTTTTTTTAAAGAATTTAAAGAATTAAAAAATTAGATTTAGTCCATGTAGCATATTAATTATAATATGGCACATTATGTATATTAATCAGAACTTCTTTATTTATATTTTATTTTATTCTCTTCAATGTGGATCTGGGCTGGATGGCTAGGAATAGAAACATTGTTGGCCATCAGCATGTAGTTAGTAATCAAAACCACATAGGTACAAGAAGATGTGTATAAATATGGTTACTGCAGCATTTGTTTTTTTTATAATTTTGTAATGCTCATTTATTCTTGAGAAATAGAGACAGTGTGAGCAGGGGAGGGACAGAGAGAGAGGGGGAGACACAGAATCCAAAGCAGGCTCCAGGCTCTGAGCTGTCAGCACAGAGCCCGACGTGGGGCTGGAACCCATGAACGGCAAGATCATGACCCGAGCCGAAGTTGGACACTTAACCGGCTGAGCCACCCCGGCGCCCCAAGCATTTGTTTACACAGCAAAATGCTGGAAATAACCTAAGTGCCACGAGTAGGGGAAATGGCTAAATATGCTACATTCAAATCGCCTGCTTAAATAAACCACAGCATTTCCATATTGACAAACTAAACACGCTCCAGCATATATACAACATAGGGCTTATGAAGAATAAGGTAGATTTTTGTGTACTAACATCAAAATATATATGACCTAATTAAGAGAAAAAGAGTAATTTGCCTTATTATATATATATGTGTGTGTATATATATTATGATACCATTTATGTGTATACATATAAACACAATACTGCAGATTTTCTATGGAGATACATAAAAATATTTGTAAGGATAATCACCAAATTGACAAATGTAGTCACCTCTAGGGAGAGAGAGTGGCCTCAGATTTTAGGGCAACGTCAAAAGGACGTTAGCCTTTAATGTTTGAGTTTTACCTCGCTTGCATAATTAAAATTAATTTCTAACGTTAAATAATACATTATCAATAAATATTTTTACTTTTTACTTTTAATTGAAGTATAGTGGTCACCCAATATTACATTAGTTTCAGGCGTACCACATAGTGCTTCAACAAGTGTCTACATTATGAAATGCTCAGCATGAGAGTGTAATTATCGCCTACCACCGTACAAAGTTATTACAGTATTATTAACTATATTCACTATGCTGTACTTTTCACACCATGACTTATTTGTTTTATAACTGGGATTTTGTACCTGTTAAATTCCTTCACCTATTTTGCCCCTTCCCTCACCCCCTTCCCTCTGGCAATCACCAATTTGCCTCTGTACGTAAGAGTCCATTTCTATTTCTGTTTCTTTGTGCATTTGTTTTGTTTTATGCATTTCACATATATGTGAAATCATGTGGTATTTTTCTTTCTCTAACTTATTTCCCTTAGCATAATGCCCTCTAGGCCCATCCACGTTGTTGCAAATGGCAAGATGTTTTTTTTTATGGCTGAGTGATATTCCATTGTCCACATCTTTATTCATTCATCTGTTGATAGATACTTAGGTTGCTTCCATATCTTTGCTGTTGTAAATAATGCTGCAGTAAACATAGGGGTTCGTATGTTTTTTCAAACACGTAGTTTTGTTTTCTTTGGGTAATTACCCAGAAGTAGAAATACCGTATTGTATGGTAGTTCCATTTTTAAATTTTTGAGGATACTCCATACCATTTTCCAGAGTGGCTGCACCAATTTACATTCCCACCAACGGTGAACACTTTTTACTTCTTGTTTGTTTGGTACTAGCCATTCTCACTGGTGTGAGGTGACATCTCATTGTGGTGTTAGTTTGCATTTCTCTGATGATTAGTGATGTTGAACATCTTTTCATGTGTCTGTTGGCCATCTGTATCTTCTTTGGAAAAGCATCTATTCGATGGAAAAATGACCATTTTTTAATCTGTTTGGGTTTTTTTGGTGTGTGTTGAGTTGTATGACCTCTTTATATATTTTGGACATTAACCCCTTGTTGGATATATGATTTGCAAACATCTTCTCTCATTTAGTAGGTTGCCTTTTCATTTTGTCGATGGTTTCCGTGGCTGTGCAGACGCTTTTTAGTTTAGTGTGGTCCCAATCATTTAATTTTGTTTTTGTTACCCTTGCCTGAGGAGACAGATCCAAAAAACTATTACTAAGACCAATGTATAAGAGTTTACTGCCTATGTTTTTTTTTTAGGGGTTTTATGGTTTCAGGTCTTACATTTAGGTCTTTAATCTATTTTGAGTTTATTTTTGTGTATGGTGTAAAAAAGGTGCCCAGTTTCATTGTTTTGTCTGTAGCTGTCCAGTTTTCCCAACACCATTCATTGAAAAGACTGGTTTTTTTTTTTCTCCATTGTATAGTCTTGCCCCCATTTTTATAGATTATGGTCAATAAATAATTAAAATTTTGACAAAAATCCAACCCTTTCATGATAAGAGCTCACAAAACTAAAAATAGAAGAGCTTTCCTCAACCTGATAAGGGGCATTTATGAAAAACCACAGCTAGTGGTATACTTAAAGGTGAAAGACTGAAAACAGTCAAATAAATTCAAATTAACACCAATATTTTTGCTGATAAGATTAACATGATTTCAAAGTCCAATGTTTTTAGGAGTAAGGGATGTACAGGCACATTAATATCTTGCTGCAGGAATGGAAATCAGTACAATCTTTCTTTTCTAATTATGTCAGTTAAAATAATCACACAGTTTGACCCATCAATTCCATTTTTAGAATTACCCTAAGGGAACAATTATAGACATGTGTAAAGATTTAGATATTCATCACAGTTTTATTTATAATAATAAATTAAGAAACCACCAAATACCTAAAACTGTAGATAAATAAAATATAGTACACTAATGTAACGTACCTATATAGAGCGATAAGAAAATAATGTTTCTGGGACGCCTGGGTGGCGCAGTCGGTTGGGCGTCCGACTTCAGCCAGGTCACGATCTCGCGGTCCGGTCCGTGAGTTCGAGCCCCGCGTCAGGCTCTGGGCTGACGGCTCAGAGCCTGGAGCCTGTTTCCGATTCTGTGTCTCCCTCTCTCTCTGCCCCTCCCCCGTTCATGCTCTGTCTCTCTCTGTCCCAGAAATGGATAAACGTTGAAAAAAAAAAAAAGAAAGAAAGAAAATAATGTTTCTGGGGAGCCTGGGTGGCTCAGTCAGAAAGTCAGGTCATGATCTCAAGGTCTAGGAGTTCAAGCCCCACATCCGGCTTTGTGCTGACAATGTGAAAAAAGAAAATAATGTTTCTGAAAACTTTTTAATGACATGTAAAATATTCATGATGTATTTAGTGAAAACTTGGATTACAAAATAGGATGTATATTATCCCAATTCTATTTACAAAAGAGAGAGGAGAAAGAAACTGGAGTGCTAATACTGATTACCTTTAGAATTATATATTAATTGTATTTTATTCTGTTTGCTCATCTATGCTTTCCAAATTGTCTCTAATGAACACGTATAAACTTTCCAATGACAACAAACATGTTAGTTTTAAAAAACAAGTTCACCTGGAAGAACAAAAACAAAAAGTCTTGAAAATGTTCATACACTTTGACCCAACTGACCCAACAGTTCAACATCGAAGAATATGCCCCAGTCAGAATTTAGGATCTGTTTATCTAATCAGATATGACTGCAATGATTTATGTACAAAGTTGATTGTTAGAGCATAGTTTATAATGGAAATTAGGTGTAACAGTTAAAGGCCTAACAACTTAAGTTCTAAATTTAAGGTCTAACAATACAGTATTGGTTCAATTAATTCTATATTATCTTCTTTATAAATGCCAAGGAATCTTTACAAGCCATGTTGTGGAAAATATTTAATGCCATTGAAAAATATTCCCCTCATATTATTAAGTGAAAAATTAGGTTCTGAACAATATGTAGAGGGGCGCCTGGGTGGCTCAGTCGGTTAAGTGTCCGACTTCGGCTCAGGTCATGATCTCGCATCTCCGTGAGCTCAAGCCTCATGTCAGGCTCTGTGCTGACAGTCCTGAGCCTGGAGCCTGCTTTGGATTCTGTGTGTGTGTGTGTGTGTGTGTGTGTGTGTGTGTGTCTCTTTCTGCCCCTCTCCTGCTTGTGCTCTACCTCTCAAAAATAAATAAATGTTGAACAATATGTAGAGAGCAAAACCATTAATGTAAAAAAAAAAGGTCACATTCAATAAAGTTAGGTTGCCAACTACATATAAATGTGAATGTTTTCAAGCTAAAACCACACTGGATTGATAATATAGGAAAAATACAGCCTTACTTCCAGATCTGCCTGGCACATAATAAACACTCCGTAATATTTGTCAAATTAGAATCTTTTCCACTCTTGTCCCCCTCATCCCCATATGCTACTCCTTACAGATATCCATTGTTGGGTGTTTCTCGTCTATTTTTTTTTCAGAGGATTTAAGGGCCGAGTTGGGGGCAGCACTCCGCAAAGAGGTTTAACATGTAAGGAACTCATTTATCATGGAGTAAGGATTTCAGAGGGCAAATTAGAGAAGACTGGAGTGAGGTCAGCAATAGAAAGTAAAGCGTAGGATAAAAAGTACAGCATAGTGAAAAGAAAGCTGGATATTTGCATTTGGAACAATGGTGGAAGATAGGAATGAAACTCACACAGGGTGGGACTGACTGATTTAAGTTGTAAGTTTCAACAGGATGACAGCAGTCAAAAACCTAATGAGGTAGGTATATTGTCATCTTTGAACAGCAATCAAATGGGGGTGTTGGGGGTGCCTGGGTGGCTCACTCAGTTAAGCATCTTGATTCTTGGTTCAAAAGTTTGAGCCCCATGTCAGCTCTGCGCGGGCAGTGTGGAGCCTGCTTGGGATTCTCTCTCTCTCTCTCTCTCTCTCTCTCTCTCTCTCTCTCTCCCCTGCTCACACACTCTCTCTCTCTCTCAAAATAAATAAATAAACATTAAAAAAATTTTTTTTAGATGAACAGCACTCAAATGAAATGTTGCAAAGTTCTGGGTTTTCCTCAAGGTTAAGCGGCAAGCAGGGATGGCTAGCTTCATGAAATGATGAATTTAATGGCAACCTTACCACATATGAGATCTCACTTGAGACCTAGTGGAACTGTAGAAACTGGGACATTTGAAAAAGAGACTGCGGGTGAGATCCTCATAGGAACATGGGAAGATGTATAAGAAAAGATAGTGTCACAAAGGACAAGGAAGAAGAATTTCAAAGCAAGAGTGGTCAACTCTTGTCTTTGACTACAGAAGTTCACTTGAATTTAGGCTACAATTGGGCCACTGAAATAAGGACAGCACAACTATTTGGTAATACAAAATAAAAATTCAGAACTCTAAAATATAAGGTATCACATCTATAAATCTACAAAACCGGTGAATTCGCAAGATATTAAAATCAGAAAGATGTGTTTTGTGTCGTTTTTATGATTTTCCAATCTTTTTGAACCCAAGGCCTATCCAAAAGAGTAAATACAATTGTCAACCTGTTTTAGAGGTTTGAAATCATTTGTGTTTTTAAATATGCTTAGTCTCATTTTTTCACTAGAGGTCAAACAAATAAAAGTCAGGCTCTGACAAGGTTGAATTGTCCCATCTTGTAAGCCAACCTTTGCCTGGAATTTTACTTTGGCAAGCCAGAAGGTTGTCTTTTGCAGAGCCCTGGGTCCCCTTTCTAAAGAAGAGAGGGTCATCCTGAGTATGTTTCTCCCACGGTCATTTATTTCCTCTTAAGCCAACTGGATGCTTCTCTGTCAGAGGGCTCCATATTTCCATCCAAAGGAATTATAAACACATTTTAGGGGTAAAGCAGATGTTGCTTTTGTATAAATGCAGATGTTTCTTAAAATCAATGTGCTTATAATAATTATAACTTTCATCTGCATTCTTAAATTCTGGGTTACAATGATTGAAAGTCCCATCAGAGATGACTTTATTCCTTTTATCACGGCCTTTCTACTTCTGCTGTTAATTTTACTATTTCTCATCGAATGCTAAGATTTGGACCGATAGACTTTCTTTATATGAAAAAAAGGATAACTCTTTAATCTTTAGTTAACAACGTTTAGCGTCAACCCTGCAAACGATTATATACAGATTATATCATTAAGGATACAAATTAGCCCTCAGTCCTTTACATTTCCTGTATCTATCCTTTCCAAAGTGGTCACTCTCTAATGACTTTAATATTTTTTTTATGCATGACATAAAATGTTCATATTCATATAACTATCTAGTCCTGACCTTCCTCATCCTGTACTACATGTTATGTCCCTGCCAAAGGAAGCTACTTAAAGCTCCACAAATATATTATCTCTCATGCCTCCAACTTTATTTTATTTTTTTTCAACGTTTTATTTATTTTTGGGACAGAGAGAGACAGAGCATGAACGGGGGAGGGGCAGAGAGAGAGGGAGACACAGAATCGGAAACAGGCTCCAGGCTCTGAGCCATCAGCCCAGAGCCCGACGCGGGGCTCGAACTCACGGACCGCGAGATCGTGACCTGGCTGAAGTCGGACGCTTAACCGACTGCGCCACCCAGGCGCCCCTCATGCCTCCAACTTTAAACAAACTATTTTCTCAACCACAAATGTTCTTTCCCCAGATCTTCAACTGCCTAATCTATACTTGTTTTATTAAAAGATCTTCAACTGCCTAATCTATACTTGTTTTATTAAAAGTCGGTCAAGGCCTCCTTGGAAATCTCTCTCTCTCTCTCTCTCTCTCACTCCCTCTTCCTCCCCTCCTAGCCTTGAGTTGGGTACCTCTATCTTGTATCCCCATGTGCTCTATGGTGTGTGTCCTATTGTTTTCACATTTTTTAATGTTTATTTTTTTGAGAGAGAGAGTGTTGAGTGGGGGAGGAGCTGAGAGCGAGGGAGACCGAGGATCTGAAGAGGGCTCTGCGCTGACAGTAGAGAACCCAGAAAGGGCTTGAACTCACCAACCAAGAGATTGAGAGCTAAACTGAAATTGGACGCTTAACCATCTGAGCCACCTGGGGGCCCCACGGCATCAGCATTTTTTAACCAACCCCACTGAGGTATTATTTACAGAAAATAAAATACACTTTTTAAATATAGAGTTTGATGAGTTTCAACAAGCGTATATGTCTGTGTAATTGACACTTTGATCCAGACATAAAGCATCTCCATCAGCAAAGAAAATTCTCTCATGTTCATGTCCCTTTGCAGTCAATTCCGCCCACATGGGCAGACACTAATCTTATTTCTATAAACATAATTAGTTTTTACTGCTCTAGAACTTAGTGTAAGTGAAATCACATAGTTTGTGCTTTAGTTGAGGTTGGCTTCTTTTGTTAAGCAAGATGTTTTTAAGATATCCATATTGTTGCATAATTGACGGTTCATTCCTTCATATTCCCTCAGGGATATACCATGTTTTATTTATCCATTTACTTATTGATGGAAATTTGGACGGTTCCCCATTTGGGGCTATCATAAAAAAGTACTATCAACATTTGCACACAAATCTTTGTATAGATACATGTTTTCGTCTCTCTAGAATAAATAACTATGAATAGAATTCCTGTATCATATGGTAGATATATGTTTAATTTAATTTTTTTATGTTTATTTTTAAGACAGAGAGAAACAGAGCATGCTTGGGGGAGGGGCAGAGAGAGAGGGAGACCCAGAATCCAAAGCAGGCTCCAGGCTCCGAGCTGGCAGCACAGAGCCCGACGCGGGGCTCGAACCCAGCAACGGTGCAGAGCGTGACCTGAGCCGAAGTCGGACGCTCAACCGACTGAGCCACCCAGCCGCCCCAATATGTGTTTAATTTTATAAGAACTGCCAAACTATTTTACAAAGTGTGTGTTTCGTTGTACGTTTCCACCAGCGGAGGATGAGGGCTTTATATCGGAGACAATACTTGGTATGGTCAGATTTTTCATTTTTGCTATTCTAGTTAGTATGAAGGGTGTTATCTCATTGTGGTTTTAATTGCCCTTGATGACTAACAATGTTCACCATCTTTTCGTCTGCACTGGAATGTATTTCTTTACATGTTTGGGGAGGCAGCGCATCAGCCCTGAAAAAATTTGATTTGGGAATAAAAAATCCATGTTTGAATTCCAGATCTGCTACTTGCAATTCTTTGATCTTGGACCTTTATTCAACCAGTCTGAGTCACGGTCAATTTATCTGTAAAATGGGGATCATGCTATCGCACAGGTAGATAATGTATGTGAGGTGCCTAGGACAGGCACTTTTATACAGTAGATCTTAATAAATGGTCATTATGATTATTACTATTATTGAAACCGGTTCAGAACCCTTACCAGTTTTCCTTCTCAGGACACAGTCATGGTGTTGTAGCTCAGGGATTTGCTCTCTATTCCTTCATCCCTTGACTTCCTCTACAGTTTTCAAACTTCAGGGTTTTTTTTAATGTTTTTTATTTATTTTTGAGACAGAGCGTGAGAGAGAGGAGCGCGCGTGTGCACGAGCGGGGGGGCGGGGGCAGAGAAAGAGGGGGACAGAGGATCCGAAGCAGGCTCTGAGCTGACAGCCGCCAGCTGTCGTGGGGTTCCCGGGAGATCATGACCGGGGGCCGAAATCGGCGGCTCAACCGACTGAGCCGCCCAGGCAACCCTCATACTTGGAATTTTTCATGATTTCCACCGCTACTGTCCCACTGCCTCACGAAAATGTAAGTTCCACGAGGCAAGTAATACACCTGTATTGTATACCTCTGCACCCTCCACAACTGGAATAGTGCGATAAGTCCTTGCTGAATGAAGAAAGGAATGAACACCTGCATCCCCTCTGTCTCACTTCTAGGCATTGATGCACACATTCGTTGATCTGCCTGCTTTTCCATTTTAGTCACTCTCGGAAGGCGTAAGGTGCTTTCTTTTGTAACTGCACGTGGATGAGTCCTGTCTCACCACCACCCAGCCTAGAAACTCAAAACTAGCTGCATGCTAGCCTAAATCAACCCCCTCGGTTTATGCTTCTCTGGAAGAAGGCGAGACCTGTAGCCGCAATTCTCTGATCACCCGGTTCATAGGATCTTTTGCTCATTCCTATCACTCCGCTACTGACCCAAATAATTCCAGCCACAGGCTGTAGTACCTCAGAAGCATAATTAACTCAGGCGCATTATAGCATTGTGGTTAAAAAAAAAAAAAAAAAAAAAAAAGTAGGCTGTACCAGAGGACAAACCTGTGAAAGAGACCAAACTCTACTGTTTATTTTCTATGTGATTTTTGGCAAGTTATTTAATTCCTACTTAGTGTAGGTGTTATTCAAGTTATTCAAATTTCTCCTATTTAATGTAGGTAAAATAATTAGGCAATGCGTATGAATAGTTTAGCATAGTTCCTAGTTCCTAAGTCAGCGTTAAATGAGTGTCAGGGATGACTTCTCCGAAGAACTCTTTGAGCTGAGATCTGAAAGATGAGTGGGAGCGGGGCGCCTGGGCGGCTCAGTTGGTTAAGCCCCCGACTCTTGATGTCGGCTCAGGTCACGATCTCACGGTTCGTGGAGTTTGAGCCCCGCATCGGCTGTGTGCCCAGAGCCTGCTTGGGATTCTCTCTCTCTCCCTCTCTCTCTGCCCCTCCCCTGCTTGTGCACGCCTGTGCGCACTTTCTCTCTTTCTCTCTCTCTCTCTCTCTCTCTCTCAAAACAAGTATTTAAATTTTTTAATAAATAAATAAATAAATAAATAAATTTTAAATACATTTGGAAAAAAAAAAAAAGAAAGATGGATGGGAGTTGGCCAAGAAAAGGGTGGGGGAAGAGCACTACAGGCCGGGGAAACAGAATGTGCAGCAACAAGTTCGGGGTGACTCTTCACCAGCGTAGCCGTCTACTAGGGCAAAGTAATGTTTGGCGACAGGCAATTATGATATGTGTCCTAATAGAGTTTCTTGAAATCGAGATGATAATAGCCGTAGTGATATCTGGCAGCTTTGCGAAGCAGGCCCTAATCTAGCACACTTGAATCAATCCAGCTAGAAGTATTAAACACTCGGAGGGCCTGGCTGGCTCAGTAGGTGGAGCATGGGACTCTCGATCTCAGGGTCATGAGTGTGAGCCCCACGTTGAATGTAGAGATTACTTAGAAAATAACGTCTTAGACACTTACTAACAATGCCAGTGGTGTCCCGTCCCCTGAGAACACTTCAATAGAGCGGGACTCAGTAGGACTTCAAGGAAGCTGAAGCTATCCATCACAAATTGCCTCTCCTCCTTCTTAGTCCCAGCCTCTTTTGGCCAGAGACTCACAATCACTTCCCGAGAACCCCACACCTTCCATTCATGTCGGAAATCTGTTTCCAGTACAAACAAGATCTCACAGCAGACACCGACATTCTTGCCATCTTTAGGCCAGGGCTCCTGGGATCTTGGTGATGTGTTCTCACATGTGAAGGTCGGACGGTTTCCCTAAGTCGCATGCATGACCACAATATCATTCTGAGAGTAGAGCCCACACATTTGCCAAATGGGGCTATTCCATAGGACTAGGTTCGTGGTCAAGGTCCTTCACTAGTGCAGAGATACCAACTGTTCATAAGAACCGTTGCCATGCCATAGGAAGGTCATTTTCGTCCAGTATCATCTAGATTATAATGAAGTTATCATTTGAGAATGCTAGCACTCCAGATGATCTCTTACCTCCTGTACGGCACTTTTGGGAGCCTCCGTAAAATGAGATGGCGTGTGCCAGGGTCCCAATCTTCTTCCAGGAATTAATCAAAACACTCGTGTACAACAGAAGCGAACCCCTGAAGATTCTACAGAGTTTTACTCTCCAAAGATGAGAAAACCTTGCTCAGAGAACTCAACATAGGTTTGCAAAATGAATCAGTGACTACAAGGGGTGAACGAACACATGTATGGAGGGACGGATAGATGAGTGGAAAGAAGGAAAAATAATTAGGCTACAACTATAGCCTGAAATGTTTCCGTTATCTCTAAATTGCATCTCAGGTTATTTTTGAGCACACACAATCTGCAGGAGCTACTATAAGTACTCTATATGTATTATCTCATTTACTCCTTACAACTACCAAATGAACTCAATGCTGGTGCTCGTCGCATAGCTAAGGCAACCGAGGCTCAGAAAGATAGAGTCATTTTCTCAAAGTCACACAGACGGTAAGTGGCAGAACCAGCTTATGATCCCAGGCGTTTTGACTACACATCTTCATTTCTTACTCTCTAGTTCAACCCCTTCTAGTGCATAATCTATTTGCAAGAGTGTATTATTTTAGCAAGAGGTGGTAGGATATCTAAATATGACCACGTGATAGGGTGAAAGAGGTACTTACATTTGAGGAGAAACGGAGAGGCAAAGAAAAATGTTTAAACCTAAAGTTATTCCTATGAGAAATGGTATTCAATGATGTTCAGGGGTTCAGGCTTTGGGATCCTTACAAGCTTGGGTTCCAATTCCAGCTCTGGTCCTAAATTAGCTTTGCAACCTTGAGCAAGTTGGCACATCTCTCTGCGTTTCTGTTTCCCTGACTGTAAAAATGTGGGTAACACTGGAACCCACATTAAATGGCAGTTGAGAAGATTAGATAACACAAATAAAGCCCATAATGCAAGAACGCAGACATGTTAGCAATTATTATATTGTTATTATTGTCATTATCATTAATATTCTAATTGCCCAACTGTACGAGAAAATGGCAACGGCAAATTATGTTGACATTTCAAGATACCTATCAGATTTGGCGTGACGTTGACGCACCCTAAAATTCAGACCAAATGAAAATTAATTCAACCTCAAGGAAGACAAAAAAGCAAACTAATCAGGATGATCTAATGAGGATGGAAATCTATTTTAATGCTTAAGTACATAGACAGTATGTGCTGCTTCTGAAAACAAACAAAAAAAGTGGCAGATGAGAATTAAGCATGTGTAACCAAAGCCGATTGATTGGTTAAGGAGCCTTCATTCCTTGAAGGAACGTCCTTATCCCCAAGGACTAGAAAAGCCTGATCAACGAGAGGACTAGGATGCAAAATGTCGTCTACAACAAGTCACGCACATGCATACATCCCCCTCAGAAGATGACCCCTCGTCACCCACGAATCGTCGTATAAACAAGAATGCCCACCAGGTCTAGGCAAGTGTTGCGGTATTCGTTCACCGATCTTAACCCTGACCCTGGCATTGAACGAAAGTACCGTTTGCTGCGTACACGGCGAGTTTAGTTAGAGATTTTTGACACGTAACATCTAACAGGGAAAAGTGGGGAGGATGTTTCCGCTTATATTGTCTCGGGTGCCACAGAAAATCGGCAAATGCACGACACGCCAGGCACTAAGGCAGTTTGTGTCGGGCCGGCAGCCAGAGACAGACAACAGGATCCAGAGGCAGAGACAGGAATGGGTGGAGGGCAGGTCACGAGCAGACCAGGCGGCCTCTTGGGAGCAAGTGTGAGCACGATCAGGACAAGCAGTGAGTCACGGCAAAATAGGCAAATCGGGAGCCCTGCGGGGTCAAGCAAGTAGTCCGCTTCAGGAACCTGAGAAAGGAGGGGCGCTGGGGGAGGGGCGGAGGGGACCGGGGTGACTGCTGAAAACCAAAAGCAGAACAGGAACAAATTACAAATGGAGAATGCAGTCGCATTGCGTCAGAATCGAGTGGACTTTGGCAGCCAAGGCAGCACGCTGTTCCAGCTCCAGCTTTCTCCTTCCCCTCCTGCCACGTGAATCTGGCCTGGGGGTTTGCAGCGCAGGCAATGGAAACTGCTGGCTGAGTGAAGAGTGCGGGGTGAGGGGCCGCAAACAGTTCCTGCAAAGAGAGCGTCTGTTTTGCTTATAAAGGAAATCAGAAATGTGCCACCGGAGGCATTTGAATATGAAATGAGGTATTTGGGTATTTAAATGCCCAAAAGAAACTCACGCAATGGCACGAATGCCTAAGCTCACCAAGATTTCGCCGGACACAAGCACACACTTCAGTAAATGAGTTAATAAACCGTATAGCTAAACACGCGTGGCATTTTCGATTCATGCCTCATCTCCCTACTCTTTTTAAAGGGCAGAGGGCTGTTTAACAGCCCTTCAGTGTTCCAGGCCGCAAACAGGCTCTCGACTATTAATGGCAAAGCTCCCAGAAGCCAGACATACCTGGGATCAGATGAAAGGTTTCGTTTGTTCACCTTCAACATGACACTGGTTCCCACTCAGGACCTCTGAGCGCATTACTGGAAATTTTGAAAACACAGTTACTGGTGTGAAGAGGTTTCTGAAAACATACAAAGCGTACATTCAACAAGAAAGTCCACCTGAAAATCCTGGGAGGGCAGGACGGGATGGGAACATTCCAGCATGCCCGTTCTGTTCACAAAGACCAAAGCAACTTCAAAGACCCAGAAACTTTCTTGAAAATGATACAAATGTGATGGCTAATTAGGTCTTATCTTGCAGGCCAAATACAACAGATTCGGAGCTGCTTCCTGAAACCCTGTCGTATACCCGATCAAATTAGTAATAGCCGCCCCACCCCACCCCCCATCCCCCACCCCGGCCTAGGGAGAGGGGAGGAGATATTCACCATTGTTTCCAAGTCTGCTCTGCTTTGAGTCTCTGGTCCTCCGGGCAGACTATTTTCTACCCTAGAGGTACGTGCTGCCAGCTCTTCTTAGGCTGGGTTCACGCTGAAGATATGCTTTGGCCCCTCACGGTATTTTTTAAAAAACTAGTTTGCCAATATCGGAAAATGAGAGGTTTCACGTTTTTCATAGAAGCATTTGAGGTGTCTTTGCAAAATGGACCTTTCTAGCAATTTTAGGCCTATCTTTCCAAATGGCAACTGTCACCGGAGCCGAGGAGGGGCTGTTCCTTACAGATGAGATGCCCTCTCTTAAATTTGCTTTCTTTCACTGGTGGGCGTTGCCGATCTGGCCTCCGAAGGATCAGTGTTTGTGACCCCTTACCTGTTCCTCTGTATTACCTTTGCTTGATCAAGCTCCTCCATGTTAATGAGGACTTTAAGGTTCAGGGTTTCCTTTTCGACTTCAATTCTGTCATCAAACCAGAATGACTTTAACTCCTTGGCCTCACAGCTGCTGGACTTGCTCAGCGGCAAGACGCCTCACCTCTACTTCGGCCACCCACTCTTCAGCAACAGAAATATTCTACCTTCAGAAACTGGGGGGGGGGGCGCCTCACTGGCTCAGCCACATGCTCAGGGAGAGCACTGCAACTCTTGACCCAGGGGTTGTGAGTTTGAGCCCCGCATTAGGGGTAGAGATTACATTTTAAAAAATACAGTAAGATTTCAATGCCAATAGTCTAGTTTTTTGTTTTTGTGTTTCGTTTTGTTTTACCATAACCTCATACTAGTACAGATGTTTCTACCTTTGCTTCCAAGAAATCTACCATTACTGGGGCGCCTGGGTGGCTCAGTCGGTTGAGCGGCCGACTTCGGCTCAGGTCATGATCTCACAGCTCGTGAGTTCGAGCCCCGCATCAGGCTCTGGGCTGACGGCTCAGAGCCTGGAGCCTGCTTCGGATTCTGTGTCTCCCTCTCTCTCTGCCCCTAACCCACTCACATTCTGTCTCTGTCTCTCTCAAAAATAAATAAATATTTAAAAAAAAATGTGAAATCTACCATTACTTCCATAAGAAACCTACATTACTTCCCATAAATCTCCCATTACTTCCCAACCAAATGTTTCGTCCCTTTCCTTTTCCCGTATATCCCCAATCTATCGGTCCCTTTCTGGTCTATTTTGTTCTCATGGCCCATCGGTGCCACTGCCTCTCTTGAACTTATTTTCATAGTTATTTTGTTCCTTTGTCAGTCCCTCAACCTTGCTCATCAGGCCACATCCCCAAATCCATCCTCAAACCATAAAGTCTACTTCCTCTTGCCTCACTTTCAGAAGCAACTTTTGCTTTCCACTCTGAGAAAATCAACGCCGTCAGATGAGAGGTTCCTCAGCTCGCTCCTCCGTCACCTACAAAATTGCTTGAATTTCTGTGCACTCTGACCTCATGCCTCAGTGGGACAAATGTTCCTCTTCCATTTGAGACTGGTTTTTCCCACCTGAATGCCCGTCTCCTTGACATTAGCCGTTCCCCTATTGCTGAGGCCTGACTTTATTCCGTCGCTGTACCCCTTCTCTCTCTGGTCTGTTTTTAAATGTTTTATTTTTAAGACAGAGAGCATGAGTGGGAGAGAGGCCGGGAGGGGGGCCAGGGGGCAGAGGATCCAAAGCAGGCTCTGCACTGACAGCAGTGAGCCCAATATGGGGCTCAAACTCAGAACCAGGAGATCATGACCTGAGCTGAAGTCGGACACTCAACTGACTGAGACACCCATGTACCCCTCTCTTTTATCTTTGATAATTCTCTGTGCCTACTTATTCTTTTCTCTCAAAATAAGAATGTGCTCACGTGTTTTCCATCTAAAAACAATTTTCCCTTCGTCTCAACCACTTTTCTGGCTGCAATCCTATTTACTGCCATTCTTTTCCCACCAAATTTCTTAAAGGGCAGTCTCTACTTCCTTGCCTTCCATTCATTTACTCCTCCATCTACTGATATTTGGGCTTATATCATTACCTCTTCATTGAAACTTTTTAAAAGGTCACCAATAACCTCCATACTTCCAAATCCAGGAAGAATTTTTTTACATTTATTTCTATCTTTTGAGGGGAGCAGACGGAGACAGAGAGAGAGAGAGAGAATCCCAAGGAGGCTCCACACCAAGAGCCCGATGTGGGGCACGAACCACGAACCGTGAGGCGGTGACCTGAGCCGAAATCAACAGTCAGATGCTTACCTGAGTGAGCCACCCAAGTGCCCCCAAATCCAGTATTTTTTTTTTTTGCCCTTATTTTGTTTGATGTCTGCAGCATTTGCTCAGCATAGACTATTCCCTCTGTCTCCAAACTCTCTCCCCTTGGCATCCATGGTTTTGCTCCTACCTGTACGGCTGTGTCCTATAACGCTTTTGAAAGCACAGCTTTTGCTTATCAACTAAATGTTGTCTTTACCCAGGACTCGGACCTCAGCTCTATGTTCTCCCCATAGTATAGACTCTCCCTTGCGATCCCATGCACTTACATAAAACTTCAACTCAACTAGTACCTGTCACCTGTGGCATCCAGTCCAGCCATTTCTCTCAAGCTCGAAACCCTCTCGCTCCTGCTTTCCCTCTCCATTCGTGCCATCAGTATCTACCCAGTCTCTCAAGCCAGAGATTTAGGAGTCTTTTGGAAGGCCCATCCCTCTCTTCCTCACCCAAATCCTATAATTACAGATTTTAATATTTTTTAAGTTTATTTATTTTGGGAGAGAGAGAGAGAGAGACAGAGCATGCGAGCGGGGGAGGGGCAGAGAGACAGAGAGAGGGAGAGAGCACAAGCAGGGGAGGGCCAGAGAGAGAGGGAGAGAGAGAAAATCCCAAGCAGGCTCTGCACTCCCAGCGCAGAGCCCGACGTGGGGCAAGAACCCATGAACCATAAGATCGTGTCCTGAGCCGGAACCAAGAGCCAGACGCTTAACCGACTAAGCCACCCAGGCGCCCCCTAAAATTACAGATTTTGAATGTAAGCAGTGCAAAAGAGAAACACTGAAGACACTACCCTGGCAATAAGAAAAACAAGATCACCCTGTGACACTGGATCATAGTTTGGCCCTGGGGAATCCGTTCTCCCACAGAGCTCCTATTCGAAATGGCTGAAATATAAATCTGATCAACTCACTTCCCTTCAATGACTCCCCATAGATTTCAGAATAAAGGGAAAGCACTAACTTAGAGCACAGGCCCTGCCTGAACCAATCCTTATCAACCTTGCTAGTCTCATTTCCGGCCTCTCCTCCATTGTACCCTCTAGGCATGGGCCTCACTGAACTGCTTGCACTTTCCTGACCATATTACACTGTTTCATATCTGTACTTTTATCCCTGCTGTTTCCTCTGCCTACAAGACTTAACTCGCACATAAATTTCCCAGGGAAGCTTTTCCTGACTCTTGAACAGGAGAATTTGACACCCCAAAATGTCTCTTTGGCATGAGGATTATTTGAGGCTGATTACTTCTAAGCCACAGCAGACACAGCAAAAGCTCTGAAAACTGAGTAGAAGTTACCATTTTGTAAGAGAAATTAACATTTGCAAGGGAGATTTCCATTTGTAAGGGTGTCTTCCTGACTGTAGCAGAAAGGAAAGGATGACTCTACATCCCTAGAAACTCATCAATGGAGAAGACGACAATCTAAATCTGCATAACAAGTATACCCTTGTTTACTGTGCTTTTCCTGGAAACCTCTCATAACTGGCTCCCCGCCCCCCAATCACTTTCAATTGTCTTTAGCTGGAAATGGTGTATAAGGTGAGGGCTTGGGCCATTTGGGGGAGTGACTCAGTTTTCCTGGGTATGTCCCATGTACACAAGAGGTACACATGTCATTGAACTTGTTTGGTTTTTTCCTGTTAATCTTTTTATTACAGAAGGGTCTCAGCCAAGAACCTAGAAAGGGAAAAGGAAAATTACTTTTCCTCCCCTGCATACTCCTTTTCTGCACCCCCAGTATTCAATGTGTATCGTTATCATAGCACCTCATCCCATTGACTTATGCATATCTATTTACTCATATGGTTTTTCTATAAGGCAGTAAAGTCCCCAAAGCAGGGATTGATTGATTATTTCTATTTATTTATTTATTTATTTATTTATTTATTTATTTATTTATTATTTCTGTATCTCTATTGCCTGGCATATTATTTAGTACATAGTACATGCTAAATTAATATTTGATAAATTAAAAACATGAAGGAGCAGACGAATAGAAAGTTAATTAGGGAATAGAAGAGAGAGATTAAAAAAATCCATGTTGCTATGATTTCCTTTTTACACTAACTTACAATTTGTCTGTTTTTAAGTGGGTTTTTTTTAATGTTTATTTATTTTTTGATAGAGAGCGCAAGCAGGGGAGGGGCAGAGAGAGAGGGAGACACAGAATCTGAAGCAGGCTCCAGGCTCTGAGCGGTCAGCACAGAGCTCGATGTGGGGCTCAAACCCACAAACCACTAGATCCTGACCTGGGCTGAAGTTGGATACTCAACGGGCTGAGCCACGCAAGCACCCCTAGTTTTTTGTTTTGTTTTGTTTTGTTTTGTTTTTTGAGAAAGAGAGAGCATGAGCAGGTGACAGTCAGAGAGAGTGGGAGAGAAAGAATCCCAAGCAGGCTCCACACTGTCAGCACAGAGCCCGATGCGGGCCTCAAACCCACAAACCATGAGATCGCGACCTGAGCTGAAATCATGAGCTGGACGCTTAACCAACTGAGCCACCCAGGCATCCCCCAATTTATATTTTAATTAGAGGCTTTTATTTCAGTTATGTATTTGTGGGAAGTAATCAAGGATTTGTAAGAATTCATACCTCTAGGGGCGCGTGGGTGGCTCAGTCGGTTAAGCGTCCGACTTCGGCTCGGATCACGATCTCGAGGTCCCTGAGTTCGAGCCCCGTGCCCGGCTTTGTGCTGACAGCTCGGAGGCTGGAGCCTGTTTCGGATTCTGTGTCTCCCTCTCTCTCCGATCCTCCCCCGTTCATGCTCTGTCTCTGTCTGCCTCAAAAATAAATAAACGTTAATAAAAAAGAGAAAAAGAAAAAAAAAGAACTCATACCTCCGGTCACCTGTGTGTTACTTTTTCATGAGTAAGTTAGACTGTACTTTGCATAATTGAGATGCTGCCTGGTTAGATGCTGGTACGTCCTGTAGGGTGAGTAGGGCTACATTATGTCACTGAGGAGGAGTTCTCTGTTTACTTCCCAAACCTCTACTGTCTTACAAAGAACATCTGTGCAAACTGTACCCCAGCCACTAGGCCTCTGGGACTCTTTGGCCACAGCTCTGCCTGCCTGGCCTCATCTCACTCATATTCACTGCTGTTCACAACCCGCTGCTTGAATAGAATGAGCCAACCAGGCTCCCCATGCGCAAGGGGAGAACATTTTCCCAGCGGAGCAAAATAATTGTTAAATCACAGGCTTTGTGGATCAGAATTGCTTCTAACCTCACTCAAAGCCTCCTTTTGCGCCCAGAACAAATTTAAAGAGTTGTGCTTTTGCTCCCTTTACTATAAGCACGCCCCCCCCACCCCCGACACCAACTCCAACATCAACACCTTCTTGCCAATGAATAGCCTAATTCAGCCCTCTCGTTCTTTCTCAATGAATGGATCAGACAGTACACTCTGCTCCCTTCCTTCCTGTTCCAAGGCTGGAGTGTCCCGTCCAATTATGCTACAGGCCCTCCAGAGGACGAGACTGTGGTGTCCGTCTAGGGAGGGATCTTAGCGCTATCAGGCAGCCAGTACGGGGCCGTTATAAAAGGGCCCTGGACTATTCCTCTGAGCTATCTCTCGTAACACAAGTGAGCCTCGTCAGCCCACGGTGGACGCAAGGTACGCATCACCAGTCTAGTGACCCAACCCTTCAAAGTATTTTGGCCTATCATTTCTGCATCACCTTGGATGTGGTCCCTCCCTCCACTTATGTATATGGTTTTAAGTGCAACACAAGTATTTTTAGAAGGTGTTGCTCTCTGGTAAAAAAAAAAAATAAAATAAAATAAACACCACCACCACCACCACCAACACCAACAACAACAGCAGCAGCAACAAACACAAGAAGTTAGGAATCCTGTTGCGCAAATAGTCACATCTACTATTTCCATAAATCTCATTAACACTTTTGCCAGTACTTTTTAGAGCCAGTATGTTCTTCCACTTAACTCCACTTTACAACCTTTGGTTAGGACCACACGATATTGATGTTCTTTTACTCCGGATTACTTAATGCCCTCAAGATTTTAAGGGTTGCATCTGAGCAAAAAATCTTGGCTGGCATATCTTTGCATTAATAGTTTAAATGATTTTATTTATTTATTTTTTTTCTTAGAGAGAGAATGAGAGTTCCAGCAGGAGAGAGGGGCAGAGAGAGAGAGAGAGAGAGAATCTTAAGCAGGGGCTCGATCCCATGACCCTGGGATCATACCCTGAGCAGAAATCAATAGCCAGATGCTCAACTGAGTCAGCCAAGTGCCCCTAAATGATCTTGTTAAACAGATCAGATTAATTACTCTAGTAATCATGAAATCTCTTTTTGCGTTTGCAAATCTCTTTCTCAAAACTTTTGAATTAATCTCTGCTGAGATATGACACAAGTCTTCAAAACTCTCAAGTATCGCCCATCTCTTCACAAAGTCAATCAATTACATCGAAGCCATAGGGAAATAAACTCTTTTTTTTTTACAAGTATCTGTAAATATCCTCTCAGATGTTCCTGAAAATATATAGATCTAGATCATTCAAACTGAAACATGCTGTCTATTAAAGCTCGATGCTTTTCACATTAAATTTAGGCCACGACCAAATCACCCAGCTTGCTAATTAGATTTTCTGTGATTTGCTCAAGCTAGAGAGCTCAAATCTTAATACTAACTAAATTCTCAGAATGTGTTCCCTGTTTAACAATTTGATTGATGTGAGAAATTTAAATCTGAACAGAAAAATCCGTTCTGAAAATCTTCCATTTTATGTTTTTCCATGTAATAAAAATCACATGTCTCCCTTTAGGCTGCAGTAACTAAAGTGGCTGCCCAAATCATCTCACCCCCAAGTTTACCTAAGCAGAGAGAAGTGCTTCTCAAAGACCCAGTTCCTGTAACTATGTCTGTATACTGGCCGGGCTGTGTCAGTGGAGGAAAGGCATAGGAAAGGGATTGTCCTGAGCTGTTTCATGTCAACCACTAGGTCTGGTTCGGGACTTTATCAGCACCTTCCTGCCTTTCCAACCGGCAAATTAACATGAATAGGACGACGGCCACACAGCCATGGCATCTATTCTACCCGCTGCTGCTGACAGATTATTTATTAATGCCGTCACCGGGCACATGTGGCATTGGGGCTGCGACGTGACAAGCTATCTCCTACATGCAGATGACCAATTTCAGTTGAGGAACAAATATTTTATCATTTCTATATTCCTTTAAGAAGTCCCTGGGAAAATACCCAGTCCTCACCAGTGTTTTATTTTGATAATAAGATGCTCTGTTGGGTAAGGAAACTTAAACTATTGGAAAACTATCTATGAGTAAGTTAGTAACTCTTTATAAATGTTGGCTCCCGGGGCGCCTGGGTGGCTCAGTTGGTTGAGCGGCCGACTTAGGCTCAGGTCACGATCTCGCGGTCTGTGAGTTCGAGCCCCGCGTCGGGCTCTGGGCTGACAGCTCAGAGCCTGGAGCCTGTTTCGGATTCTGTGTCTCCCTCTCTCTGACCCTCCCCCGTTCATGCTCTGTCTCTCTCTGTCTCAAAAATAAATAAACGTTAAAAAAAAATTAAAAAAAAAATAAATAAATGTTGGCTCCCAAGAGTCACTGGTATCTCACAGCATAGATTACCTGGAACAGCATATATTTGAATGGAGCCAAAGCGAATGGTTATATAATTTAACCCTTGGTTCATTTTTGTGCTACAAAACACGCAGAGCTTGAATAATCATATAAATCCTTAGTTAAAAGAGCCATGTCTCCCTAGTCAGTTATTAAATCAAGAATTTCCACAGAGGCACTGAGAGCTTATGCTGCCTTCCTAATATCTCGGGGAGGAAGGCTAGAAGCACTCTGAGATGAGTAGGGCCAGAGCAAAGAAAATTGGGGCTTGGCATTGAACACAGTCACCAAATGATGTAGGGCAGTATATCACTCCTAGAACAAAGGAAGGGGCATGGCCACCTTAGAGGCTCTGAGCTTAGAGCAAATCACACCGTGTCCCCTGCATTCCTGCTTTCACGTACATCCAGGTGAGACTGGACAGTTCAACACCAAGACCAATTCAAAGGAAAGGCGGTATCACCATCCATACCCTATAGAAATATGGAGAAGGGCAGTAATGACCGGTAGCCTCTCGACCTTGAGGGGGAAGCTTAGGAATCTTCATCTGCCCCACCTTCCACGTGGAGGGGGTCCACAGGCCACGCTTTAAGTAGCACTGCCTCAGAGAATAATAGAACTATCGTAACCGCAGAATCCTCGAGCAGGAAGGCCCTCGGAGACCATCAAATCATTTCCAACGGTCAGAGCCAGACAAAAAATGGCGTGGACCGCCTCTGGGAGATAGCAAACTGCCTATCACCGAAGGCATTCCAGCAGAAACTCAATAACTCCTTAGCAGGAATATTGCAGTGGGATTTCAGACACCACATGGGGAAGTTAGAGTAGGTGATCTTGAGGACAATTTCAAGTCTGAGATTATATTGTCTCTAGCTCTGGGAAAAGACAGAAATCCCATTCCCAGAAGTAGAAATAATACTAAGATAAGTTCCAACTTATCAGATCATGGGAGTGCTGTTTAACAAAACAGTTTAAATGCAAACTAAAACAATGCCAAATGTTCCAAGAAACAAGACTACGTACTCTGAGTCCGCGGAGAGAGTCTAGAGGGCAGAGGTTGCTTGGTCTAACTTGAAGGAGCAGGAGAAGATGAGCTACTACGGATGAGTACTTCTGACCTATATCTTACAAGCTTGATATTCGTACTTGGTATTAGTCCTTTCCTGCTTTCATCACGGGGTGGACGTTAGAAAACAGGATGGCAATGAGATGGAGCATGAGAAGGAGTGGGGGCAGGGAAGAATAACATAGTATTCTGAAAGTATTCAAGTTCCATGGCGGGGAGGGCCTGATAAGGAACAAAACGTCTGAAAAGGCTCCTGGGGGGTGATCATGGAAAAAGGATGGGAAACACTGCTTTATATCTAGGGGGTGAGATTGCAGTGTATGTGTATATTCAACTTTATATAGATTGCTAAAGAGTTTTTCCAGAGGGGCACCTGGGCGTCTCGGTCGGTTGAGCGGCTGACTCTTGCTGTTGACTCGGGACATGATCCCAGGGTCATGGGATCAATTTTGGCTCAGGTCACGATCCCAGGGCCGTAGGATCAAGCCCCGTGTCAGGCCCTGTGCTGACAATGGAGAGCCTGCTCGAGATTCTCTCTCTCTTTCTTTCTCTCTCCCCTGCTTGTGTGCTGTCTCTCTCTCTCTCTCTCTCTCTCTCTCTCTCTCTCTCTCAAATTAAAAAAAAGAAGTTTTCCAGAATGGTGATATTTTTAAAAATACCAGAGGCGATTCTAATGTATATCCAGGGTTGAGAACAACCACATTCTGCTGTGAGGGTTCACAGTAGGCCGAACAGGCAGTAACACCAGTCTGAAATTTGGGGTTGATAAGGTCCTGTCTCTCATCATCCTCGATCATCACCACGGTCCCTAACCAGCAGCTTCTCCCACAGGTTTTGGAACTAATTCTGTGAAGAAGGCTAAAAAGAGCGCTAGGTGATTTCGTCAATAAATAAATATTGAGTCATCCTAACTCTGACTCTGTGCCCCAGTTATTAACAGCTGCTCTTAGATTCCCTGTTGGGGTTTTTTGGGTCCACCCTTTGGGACCTCTTTTGCTGAACCCACGCTTCCTATGTCAACAGCCTGCCTTGACTATAAACCTGTCACTGTCTATTCTTTTTGAGAGAGAGAGAGAGAGCGAGCACTTGTGCTAGTCAGGGAAAGGGGCAGAGGGAGAGAGAGAGAGAATCTCAAGCAGGCTCCAGGCTCAGCGCGGAGCCTGACACAGGATCCTACGACCCTGGGATCATGACCGGAATGGAAATCATGAGTCAGATGCTGAAGCAGCCAGCCAGGCGCCCCTGAGCCTGCCTACACCATACTCCTAGAAGCTTAGTTAAGGAAAGAACAAGAGAAAAGCATTCTCCAAAAAGTGATGCTTCCTCAACAATATTTTGAAGGTGCTATATTGACATGATTGTTTTTTTAGTACTTGAGGTACAGAGAAAGCAGTCAACAACAAATGTTGTCTTAAAAAAAACCAACAAACCTGCTTACTCTCCTACCAGCCAATACCACACCCACTCTCATACAAGCCCACCTTTTGGCTTCCTACCTCTCAGGTTAGAAACAAGGCAGCCTTATTTTTATCACTTGAAGCTGGGTCTTCCCTCCAGCATCTGCCCAATTCCTGGTATCTCAGGTTCTAGCCTCCCCTAAGTGTAGCTAAACTTCTGTTTTGTGTGTCCCAAGGTGTCTTGTTGGCAAAAACATCAAAGGCTCCCTGCACTTCTGAGTCTCAGACCTGTTCTATGGATAAAAAATGCTGTCCCCCTACTGAATTGTAATTTATATTCTTAATTTGAAGGTCGTGAATATTCCTTGTGGACCTTCCTAGGCTCTTTACTTTCTAGGCATGCCTACATTCAGATAATCAAATAACACCCTCTAATATCACAATTATAAAATCCTTATTTAAAAAAAAAAGATTCAGCCGTTGCTTCTCCGTTGCCTTTAGGAGGCTACTAAACTCTGACAGATGTTGAACTGAAATAGCATTTTTTGGGCAGTAACTGGAAAAACCAAATTTTCCTTCACCACTGGCTGCCTCACTAAATCCAGGCTACAGAAATAACAGTGGGGTTTGAGGGGGCAGAAGGGGCCTACGGCTCAGCTAGCCAGCCAGCTAGCATTTTCGTTGCCACAAGCTTAGCATGACTCTAGCTACGGCAAAGTAATTTAGCATCTCTGGTGACTAAACAACATATGTAAACTTTGTTAGCTTCCATTATGTCCTGGGGCACAGATTAATCCTCTTAAACATATCTAGACTTCCAGAGCCTCTGGACCAAGTAGAAGGACAGTGATTCCCTGGAAAGAAAATATTGGCTCAGAGTAGGAAGAATGGAAAAAACAGGTTCACTTCTCTTAAGAGTTGCAATTATGCATTTTCAATCGAGTAAAAATGAATCATGATCTCCCTCTAGTGACCAAAAGGAGAGTAGCCAACAGACCATCTTGGGTTCCTTTGTTTTCCTTTTTAACAGGCTGTTTTTAAGTAAAAAATATTTGTATTTGTCCTTAGCAACTAAACACACACACACACACACACACACACAGAGCATATGTATATATCTTTACTTCTTTATGACCAGAGCATAAGACTGTGCTTGGAGCAAGGATCAGAACACAAATTATGGATACCATAATTTGGATACTAGCTACATTTGCACTAATTTCTTATAGCTAAGCAGAAGCAGCCTCATAAAATATTAAAATCTTAGGGACTTGAAAACTTCATGTTTGGTAACTGGTATCTGAAAGTAGAGGAAATCTGACTTTCTTAAGGTTGGACTAAATGAATTTACACTGATGAATAAGCTTTTATTAAATGCCGGAATTAGATTAAACTACAGATTTCCTTCTCATTTCTCCTGTATCTACTAAGTGCTTTCTATTGGACAGTGTTTCCTTCTCTATATGATTTTTTCTAATTTTTTTAATCTTCTCTCTATTGTTTTAAAAGTTACGATGTTTTTAGTGTTCTCTGGTGTTTGCCCTTAAGAATCATACTCATGTATATTTTGCTTTTCTTAATTTCTTCAAGATATTAATATCATAAAAATCCATAACTAAAATCATAGATCCTAGTAACATAATGGGGATGAGTCTGGATTTTTATGAATATGTGTTCACTTTTTCTTCTACTTAGTCCCGAAATTATTTTTATTTTATTTAAAAAAAATTGTTTTACGTTTATTTATTATTGAGAGACAGAGCGTGAACAGGGGAGGGGCAAAGAGAGAGGAAGACACAGAATCCGAAGCAGGCTCCAGGCTCTGAGCTGTCAGCACAGAGCCTGACACGGGGCTTGAACTCACAAACCACAAGATCATGACCTGGCTCCAGGCTCTGAGCTGTCAGCACAGAGCCCGACGCGGGGCTTGAACTCACAAACGGAAAGATCATGACCTGAGCCGAAGTCGGACGCTTAACCAACTGAGCCACCCAGGCGCCCCATTTTTATTTTATTTTTAAAGCATCAAAAAGTTAGTTAAGAAATTTGATCATCCTAACTTGCTACGTTTCTAGAACTATCATTTGGATTGCCTATTTTCATTTGAGTACTTCTTCTGTTCCAGTTTTCAATGTGGGTTCTTGTGTAACAAACCCCCTAAGGCCTAGTATCCCAAAGAATATTTTTATTATTCCCTCATATATGAATAACAACAATTTAGCTAGATAAGAAGTCTAGGCTCAAAGTTATTTTCCTTAATATTTATTTATTTATCTTTAATGTTTACTGATTTATTTTGACAGAGCGAAAGAGAGCAGGGTAGAGGCAGAGAGAGAGGGAGAGAGAGAATCCCAAGCAGACTTCACACTGTCAGCACAGAGCCCGACATGGGGCTCATACTGAAGAACTGTGAGATCAGGACCTGAGCTGAAATCAAGTGTTGGACGCTTAACCAACTGAGCCACCCAGGCACCCCTTCTCAATATTTAAAAATTAATAGCTCCATTGCTTTCTTGAGTCCAGAATACTATTGAAAAGTTGGATATCAAGCGAACCTTGACTCTTCTATTGTTGATCTGTTCTTTCTTGCTGGCTCATTTTTAGGCTGGTTGACTTTTTAAAAAAAAATCAATGCACTTTACTTTTTAGAACAGTTGTGAGTTTGTCTAAAACTTGAGCAGGATGTACAGAGTTCTCATATATCCCAACACCTCCACTCACCCACACACCCACACACACCCCCCCACACACACACACACAGTTTCCCCTACTATTAATATCTTACAATATACAGTAAATTTGTAATAAATGATGAGGCAATATGGATACATCATTATTAACTACAGTTCATAGTTTACATTAGGGTTCACTCTTGTCTTAAACATTCTATAGATTTAAATATATTATCCACCATTACAGGACCATACGGAATAGTTTCACTGTGCTAAAAGTCCCCTGTGCTCCACCTATTCATCCCTCCTTCTCTCTCCCCATTGCCATCATCATCACTATCACCATGACTATCAATATCATCCTCCTCACCATCATCATCACCCTTAACATCATCTTCATCATTATTACTATCACCTACACAATTATGACTATCATCTTCATAATCAAAAGAAACTTCATAATAATCAAAACCCTCTTCTCTATCACCAGCAGCAGCTCACCGTCATTATTCACATCATAATGCTCACCATCACTGTCATGATCGTCAACTTCATTGTCATCTTCATTATAACCATGGTCATCCTCCTCATCATCACCCCTCACCATCATCTTCATTATCATTGTCAGCTTCTGTTATGGACTAATTTATGCCCCCGAAATTCATAGGTTGAAGCCCTAAACCCAAATGTGACTGTAGTTGGAGACAGGGCCTTAAATGAGGTCATAAAGGTAGGGCTCTCTATTCCTATGGGTCTTGTGTCCTTATAAGAAGAGAAAGAGACAAAAGGGCTCACTGTCCTCTGTTCATGCACAAAGAAAAAGTCATGTGAGGACATAGTGTCCATCTGCAAGGTGAGGAGAGAGATCTCACCAGAAACCAACCCTGCCGGAACTTGGATTTTAGACGACCAGTGTCCAGAACTGTTAGAAAATAAATTTCTGTTGTTTAAGCCACCCAGTCTGTGGGATTTTGTTATGGCAGCCCAAACAAACTAATACACTGTCACAACCATCTTTGTCACCTAAACCACCACGGTTGTCACTTTCATCAGCACCGTCACTATTTTTACCTTCACCATAATTATAATCACCACCATCGTCAATCACCCTTTGTATCATCCTCATTATCACCAGCGTCATCATCACTGGCATCATGACCATGTTTATCGCCTGTGTTAATACCATTTTCACCATCATCGTCATCTGTGTTATTACCATTTTCCACATCATTATTACCAATTGCCATCATCTTCATATTTATCACCACCACCATCCTCATGCTCACCATTACCAGCATAGTCATCATTATCACAATCAGCATTATCTTCACCTCCATAATTATCACCATTACCACCAATAGTATCAAAATCATCATCATCATTATTGTCATCGTCGTCACGTCACCATCTTCACACTGATCATAAGATCCAACATCATCAGATTCTTATCATCATCGTCATCAATACCATGATCTTTATAATCATCACCAACATTATTTTCCCCATATTTCTCACCGTCATGGCTATCATCACCCGCAATGTGTACATTGCCATCATTTCATCATCTTTACCATCATCCTCGTCATCTTCATTATCTTCACACTTATCTTCACCATCCTTACCACCATCACCAACAAAATCACCATCATCAACAACAGCATCCCCTCCGTCACTGTGATTATCACCAGGTCCATCGCCATCATCATCTTCAACATTATTGCCATTATCATCTTCCTCATCACCATCACCATCACCTTAATCATCAGTATGACCATCACCATCGTCCTCACCATTAACATTACCGCCATCACTGTCATCATCATCATCACCATACTCATCACGATTATCATCGCCATCATCATCATCATCCACGAAATCTTCATCATCACCATTATTGTCCTCATCACCAGCATGATGAACATCGTCATCGTTACCATCATATCACTCTAATCATTTTCATATTCCTCCCATTAGCATCACCATTATCTTCCTATTCAGCATCGCCATCATTTTCATCACCTTTGCACTCATCCCCGTCATCAGTAGAATCAAAATCATTATCTTTATCTCACCACCGTCATCATCAGCTTCTTTTATATCTTCATCATCACCACCATCATCTTAATTATCATTTGCACTATCCTCATGACCATGATTATCCCAATCATTGCTGCTATCATCACAATTGTCATGATTCTCATCATTGTCATCATCAACCTCACAATCATCATTATAATCGCCATTTTTATCATTACCACCATCATTTCCAAAGTCCTCATTACCGTCAGCTTTACCATTATCATGATCATCATCGCCATCATGGACATCAACTCGTTTCATCATCATCAGCATCTTTACCTTCTCCATCATAGCCATCATCTTCATTAGATTATCTTCACCGCCAAAACCACTATCCATCATCATCTTTATCATGAATATATCACCATCATCATTTACACTCTTCATTGGTAAACTTATCTCCAGTATCATCTTCATCACTATCATTATCTACATTATCATCACAATCATCACCTTCATCACCACCTCACGGCCATCGTGATCATAGTCATTGTTACAATTATTGTCCACAGTATCTCCAACGCTACCATCGTCGCCATCATCTTCTTCACAGCATCATCCTCATTCTCATCGTTGATTCTCCTCATTTTCATCACTACCATTGTCTTCAGCAGCTTTGCATTCATCATCACCATCATCATCACCGTCCCGCTATCTTCATTCTTACCGCCATTGCCATCATCGTCTTCTTCTTTATCATCATTCTAGTATTCCCTACATCATCATCATCACTACCGCCATCTTCACCATCATCATCACCGTGATTATCACCATCGTCTTAATTATTACTAGCATCATCATCAATGCTATCATTATCCTCACCATGACCATTCTTGTCATTATAATTACAATTAAAATTACCATCGTCGTGACCATCATCCTCATCTTCATCACCACCATCATCCTTTTTTTACCCTTCTCTCTACCATTACCATCACTATCCTACCCATCATCCTCACGTATATCATCACTGTCATCAGCAGCAGCTTCATATTGCCACCATCATCACCACCTTTATCACAATTAGCATTATCATTGTCAACGCTATCATTGTGATGATCTCCATCATTATCATATTCATTATTATCATCACTTTCATCAGCACCATTATCACTCCCGTCATCCTCACCAGCCTCGTCAGATTGTTCGTTAATATTCATCATAGTCACTACTATTATCACCCGCGGTAGCAGCATCAATATCTTCACTGTCTTTCCCATCATGATCACCGTTGTAATCCTCACTATAATCTCTATCGTTACCAGATATGCAGAGGATAAATCAATCACAGAGAAAAACGTGGCATACAAAGTTACCAAAGTCAGAGTAGTTGCATGGATTGATGGAACACCAAATTTTTCTTAGTTCTTTAAGATCTTGTACAAATCTATATAGTGGGCAACCATCTTTATCAAATTTCACTTCCTTCTTTATTGGAAGTATGAGGGTATTACATGGTAAGCACCTTTTGAAAATTATCTCCTTTTATTCTAATTCTTTTATAGTTAGTTTCATTCCTTCTAATTGAGCTCTTGACAATGGAGATTGTTTTACACATGGCCGTGGTTTATCCCTTTGGTAAAATATTTTTATGGGCTCTATATTTTGCATATAACAAGTATCATTATTTCCCAGGGCCCAAAATAATGCATTGATTTGCTTCAACTTAGGGTGCTTTCCTATGATGTTGTGAGACCGCCATTCTACCATATTTCCTTTCTTTTGGTGGACACGTAGTAACCAATTCTGATACTACCTTCAGAGGAGCTCCACGGAAACTCCATTTGGAGTACAGAATATGGTAGTCTTTAAGGTGCACGGCTGGACACACAACAGGTGTACAGAAGAACCAAGAGAAAGCGAGGAAACATGTTCTTCAGTCAGAGGATCTGTCAATATGGGAACATGGATGAAATGGAACAAGGGAGAGAAGGTAAAAGCAAAAAGGCTGATCCAAGATACCAACACCCTACATTGATCTATCACCAAATGGAATGTGAGAAATTCCTGACAAAATTGCAAAATAAGAAGCACCAGTAACACCAATTCCCAACTTAGGATTCCCTAAATCGGTCAAATTTTTAAGCTATTTGTCAATGATTTCCTAGCTTTCTGAGCTTTCTTATTTATGTAATTCCTGCATCTTTTAGAGTGTCTTTCTATAATCCCCCCTTTAATGTCTTGATTTCTGGCAATATTGACATACAGTTTCCCTTCTTCTTTTGTCCCTTTCATAGGTTTTCTAGAGTAGGGGGTATTCCCTTTAGAAGATAGTTCTAACTGAGCAACTGACACAGTACTTTTTAAAATTTCTTCATGTTTTCTTTATCTTCTCTGGAGTTTACCAAAACTGAGTAGTTGCAGCTAATATTTGAGTAATAGTCTGCCCTTGCCCTACTATAGGACTTTCCTTAATATGAATTTTAAGAATCAGCAAAGAGCCAGGACTCCTGGTGGCTCAGTTGGTTGAGCATCCAACTCTTGATTTCTGCTCAGGTCCCAGAGTCATGGGATAGAGTCCTGCGTTGGGATCCACACTGAGCACAGAGCCTGCTTAAGATCTCTCCTCTTCCTCTGCTTCTCTCTGTCACTCACACTCTCTTTCTCTCTAAAAGTAAAATAAGTCTTAAAAAAACAAAAAACAAAATAAAGAATCAGCAAAGAGCCAAGACAAAGGTGGTTAGGACCAGAGGGTGAATTTGATCTGCCCTTAGATCCAGGCCCACAAACACAGAGGACCATAGAGAAAACATCTACTAATCACTGGTGAAATCAACAAGGGATTCACCCATCTTCTTGGGACACCACTGCAACTTCTGCCAGCTTACCTTGAATGGGAAGCTTCACATGCAATCATTATCAACCCTTCCTGACAGGTCTCCAAAGTCCTTAGTTCTTTCATCCTTGTGGGGTGACAGTAAACATCTTTCCTTGGTCACCATAACACTGTATGTGATCTTCCAGACTCTGAAGTGTTTGCTAGATTGAATGGACAGCCTTCTGGCAGCAGGATTCCATGCAGCTGCCGGTTGCGGAATTCTGGGAAGTAGCCAGTGCACAACATCACACATGGGGTTGTAAAATGAAAACACTCTGCTTCTGGGTCCCAGGGGAGACATGACATGAGTATTATCAGCTGGCAAGAAAGGAATGTGAATTACCTGGGTGTCTGGGGTCGCTTTTCAATGTCATCACCTTTGCTGGCGATCCAACTAGGAAGGCCTGGGTTGTTTCTCCCCCCCACCCCCACTGATGAGGAAAATGTAAACTATATAGTACTTTTGTCTGCTTTCCTATAATTGACATTCATCGGCTTAACACCTTCTTTGTTTTCCTGTTTCCAAGTAACCAGTGAAACTACTATCCATATTTATCCAAGTTCTCAGGTATTCTCAGATCATGTCCCATTATCATATCTGCTTCTCTAACTGTGCGGATGATAAGGGACTCTTAAAAGCGTCATCTGGGACAAGACATGAGGTGGACTTCGGGTCAAGCCATGAGGCACACATTTATCTTCAAATAGCCACTGCGGTACAGAGAACTGCAACGCAGACAAACTCAGCAGATTTCATCGCTGATGAAGCCAACAACCAGCACAGACACCACAGATACCCTGAAGGTATTTTGCCAACTATTTTTTGCATTCCAGATGCCAGTCGCCTGAGTCCCTCCCCCAAACCCTACAGCTACGCACCTGCATACATCCAGCCCAACCCCATCACTAGCCTCCAATGCTCTCTGCATGGCCAGGGGAAAGAATGCAACAATAGGAGAACATGCCAAAATCCAGGGCCTCCACAGCTGCCAGTGAGCCCGTAGTTGGCCATGGTCCTTGCTGCCTGCCCTGACCCCTATCACTACTATGTGGGTGTCTGCAGCTGGACCCTGCTGCTACATAGGCATTTGCAGCTGGCCCCTGCAGCTCAATGTGCACACACCACTGCATCCGGCCACCACTGGATCCTTCCTGCCCTGGTCCCTGGCTACCAGAATTGGCGCTTCCAGCCACTGCTGACCCCATGGTGCTCGCAAAGGACCATACAGTTGTTGATGCTATGTGCCACAGCATTCTAAGCCAAGGAGACATCATCCCCGATTAGACCCAGTGCCGCACATGCCCCTGCACTAGGTGCCCCACACCACCAGACCAGAGATCACACAGCGTATTCCCGCATACCCTGCCCAAAGGCAAAAGACTTCACTTATAAGAATCAGTCCATAAAGTCTGAAAGACGTAACTGCTTGCTCAAATGCAGAGACACCTATACAAAGCTACGGGGATGACAAAGGATCAGGGAAACATGTCTCCACCAAAGGACCAGAGTAAACCTCCAGTAACTAACACCCACCGCATACAACAAATGAAGGTCCAGCAATTTCTCTGCAAATAATTCAAAGTAATTGTTCTAAAGATGCTCAAAGAGGTACAAGAGAACACAAATGAACAATTTGATGATATCAGGAAAAGAGTGCAGGAGTAAAATGAGATGTTCAACGAAGAGAAAACATAAAAAAGGAAACAAATTTAGGAACTGAAGAATACCATGACTGGACTAAAGAATTTGAAAGAGAGCCTCAACAACGGACATGAACAAGCAGAAGAATCATTGAGCTAGAAGACAGATCAATTGAACTTATCCAATCAGAGGAGCAAAAATAAGAAAGAATGAAAATTGAAGAAGAAAGTCTATGGGGGTTATAAATACCACAAAGAGAAATACTATACACACCACTGGAGTCCAGAAGGAGAAGAGAGGGAGAAAGGGGCAGAAAACTTGTTTAAAGAAATAATGGCTGATATACCCAACATAACAGCACCTAAGTATATAAAGTTAATATTAACAGACCTCAAGGGAGAAATAGAGAGCAATATAATAATAGTAGGGGATTTTAAAACCCAACTTTCATCAATGGATAGATCATCCAGACAGAAAATCACTAAGGAAAACAGTGGCTTTGAACGACATATTAGGCCAGATGGACTTAACAGACATATACAGACAAATCCATCCAAAAACAACAGAGTACACATTCTTTCCAAGCAGACATGGAACATTCTCCAGGATAGATCATATGTTAGGCCACAAAACAAGTCTTAATAAATTTAAGAAGATTGCAATTATATCAACCATCTTTCTGACCCTATCAGTGTGAAACTAGAAATCAATTACAAGAAGAAAACTGGAAAATTCACAAACACATGGAGATTAAACAACATGCTATCGAACAACCAATCTTCTTTGATTCAAAGAAATCAAGAGAAATCAAAAATATATTAAGACAAATGAAAATGGAAACACAACATATCAAAACTTATTGGATACAGCAAAAGCAGTTCTAAGAGAAAAGTTCAGAGGAGTAAACGCCTACATCAAAAAGCAAGAAAGAGCTGAAATCAACAACCTAACTTTATACCTCAAGAAAAAGAAGAGTGAATGGAGCCAAAGTTAGTAGAAGGAAGGAAATAACAAAGATCAGGATGGAAACAAATGATATAGAGACTAAAACATATGATAGAAAAAAAAATCAATGAAACAAAGAGCTAGTTTTTTATTTTTTCATTTTATTAAAAAAATTTTTTTTCTTAATGTTTTTATTTCTTTTTGAGACAGAGAGAGACAGAGCATGAGCAGAGGAGGGGCAGAGAGAGAGGGAGACACAGAATCTGAAGCAGGCTCCAGGCTCTGAGCCATCAGCACAGAGCCCGATGCGGGGCTCGAACTCACAGACTGTGAGATCATGACCTGAGCCGAAGTCAGACGCTCAACCGACTGAGCCACCCAGGCGCCCCAAAGAGCTAGTTTTTTAGAAGATAAACAAAATTGACAAACTTTTAGCTATACCCACCAAGAAAAAAAGAGAGAGGACTCAAATAAATAAAATCATAAATGAAAGAGACGCTGCATCTGGTGCCACAGAAATACAAAAAAACAGAGGAGGTTACAATGGGTAATTATATACCAACAAATTGGATAACCTAGAAATGGATAAATTCATAGAAACATGCAATCTACCAAGACTAACTCATGAAGAAACAAAAAATCTGAACATACTGATTACTACTAAGGAGATTGAATCAGTAATTAAAAACCTGTCAAGAAACAAAAGCCCAGAACCAGATGGCTTTCCTGGCGATTTCTACCGAACGTTTAAAGAATTAATACCAATTCTTCTCGAACGCTTCCAAAGTAATGCAAGAGGAGGGAACACTTTCTCCAACTCATTTTACAAAGCCAACATTACCCTGATAACAAAACCAGAATCCTGCTAAAACAGTTCAGAGAAAATCCCCCACCCTTGATGTCTGAGCAAGTTCCTCATCCCCTACCTTTGACGTATAAATCCTTGGCCTATCTCCAGCAAGAATTCTCCTACCCTGGGACACCTGGGTGGCTCAGTCCGTTGAGCTTCTGACTAGATTTTGGTTCAGGCCATGATCTCATGGTTTGTGGGACTGAGCCCTGTGTCGGGTTCTGTGCAGACAATGCAGAGCCTGCTTGGGATTCTCTCTCCCCCTCTCTTTCTCTCTCTCTCTGCCTCTCCCCCACTCGCTCTTCTGTGTGCTCTCTCTCTGAAAATAAATAAATAAATTTTTAAAAATTATTTTAGTATATGTGCTGCCGAAGCGAGCACGAATTTTTAAAAATTAAATTTAATTAATTAATTAAAGAATTCTCCTACCCTTAGGGCACCTGGCTGGCTCGGTCAGTAGACTTTCTTTTTTTTTTTTTTTTTTTTTTAATTTGGGGAGAGAGGGAATCTGTTTTTTAAAGTTTGTTTATTTATTTTTGAGAGAGAGAGAGAGAGAGAGCGCGCGAGCACAAATGGGGGAGGGGCAGAGAGAGACACAGAATCCAAAGCAGACTCCAGGCTCCGTGCTGTCAGCACAAAGCCCCACACAGGGCTTGAATGAGATCATGACCTAAGCCGACGTTGGACACTCAACCGACTGAGCCACCCAGGCACCCTGCGTATGTGACTCTTGTAAGATCAAGCACCACAGGGGCGCCTGGGTGGCGCAGTCGGTTAAGCGTCCGACTTCAGCCAGGTCACGATCTCGCGGTCCGTGAGTTCGAGCCCCGCGTCGGGCTCTGGGCTGATGGCTCAGAGCCTGGAGCCTGCTTCCGATTCTGTGTCTCCCTCTCTCTCTGCCCCTCCCCCGTTCATGCTCTGTCTCTCTCTGTCCCAAAAATAAATATAAAAAAAAAAAAAAAAAAAAAGATCAAGCACCACATTGGGTGTAGACATTACTTAAAAATAAAATCTTTACAAAAAAATCCTCCTACTCTGTTAGTAACTTTCCGTCTACTGATCCCCTCACATGGCTATGAGGCTCCACTTGTCCTTGTTATATTTGGGGATGAGTCTGATCTCTTTTCCCTACTGCAATAGGGAAGGCTTCTTTGAGATATTTGAACAGACACTTGACTAGAGAGGGCAATTCACTTGTGCCGTGTTAATTGCATTTTTTAACTTGAGACTTTCCTGGTTCTTTGTATGACAAGTGATTTATGATTGTATCCTGGACATGTGGGTATTATGTTCTGAGTATCTGGATCCTACTTACAGCTTATACTTTAGGAAGCAGTTTCGATTTACCCTCAGGTCATGGCATACTTTTGCGGGCTATGTTTCGAATGACAATTTGGTTCTCACAGGCCTTGAAAAACTCTGCTATGCTTTATTTCTGTGCTATTCAGAGGCCAACCTGAAAACCTAGGCAGGATTTTAATTTCTCGTACAGGTTACTCGGGGGGGGTTGCCCAGGATGCTATATATATTTAAAAATTCCTTTCTCCAACTCCTTCCTTGGATTCTCTAGTTTGGAGGGTAAGAAACATCACCTCATCAAGCTTGCCCAGCTTGGTCTCCTAGATATCACCTCATTAATGGAAGGAGAATGCTGCCTCCCAGCCACCAACCGGGGCAAGGTGTACTCATAATTTTTAAACACCAAGGCATTTAATGTTCAAAAACTTTCACTCTCTGTGCTTCTCTAGCAGGAGAAAAGACACAGATGTTCATTCAGCATCTCAGCAAAAACACCAAGAAATCCAGCTAAAATAGATTTCTTGAGTGGAATCAGAGCAGGAGGGCAGAAATGTCTTTAAGTGGTTCAAAAGCAAGGAGAGTATCCTGAGATCCATGCTTTATTAGAACAGAGAGCAGAGAGGCTGTCTAGAGAACCAAAATCAATAAAGTGCCATGACAAGGAAAAGGAATGAGTTCCTATGTCAGATTATGCAACAAAGTCAAATAAACTGAGCCATAGCACATGTGATACTAATTCACAAGATCTCTTTTTTGCTGAGCAAATATTCAATAAACAAATTTTTATTTTTTATTTCTATTTTTTAAGGTTTTTTTTTTTTTTGAGACAGAGAGAGCACGCACACAAGAGGGAGCACCTAAGCAGGGGAAGGGCAAAGAGAAAGGCAGAGAGAATTCCAAGCAGGCTCCACACGGTCAGTGCAGAGCCCAATGTGGGGTTCGAACCCATAAATCACGAGATAACCTGAGCTGAAACCAAGAGTCAGACGCTTAACTGACTGAGCCACCCAGGCACCCCCAAAAATACAGTAAATTTTTAAAAATAATGAAATGATTTCAGCTCAGGTCATCTCGTAGTTTGGAGCAAGGAGGAGTCTAGCTAGATTTATCCATGGTCAGAAGTAAGGTAAAAGTCTACAGTCCAGGGGTGCCTGGGTGGTTCAGCCGGATAAGCATCCAACTCTTGGCTTTGGCTTAGGTCATCTTGTGGTTTGTGGCTTTGAGCCTCACATTGGGCTCTGCGCTGACAGTACAGAGCCTGCTTGGGATTCTCTCTCCCTTTCTCTCTGCCCCTCCTCTGCTCTTAAGCTCGCTCTGTCTCTCTCTCAAAATAAATACACTTTATACACATAGATGAGTTATTTCCCCATATGGTGGCCTGGATAAGTGCATTTTCATTGGAAAATGAGTTCCTAATTCATGAGTATTGTGAAATTTTTGTGATCAGCTTTTGTGTGTGTCTGTGTGTGTGTGTGTGTGTGTGTGTGAGAGAGAGAGAGAGAGAGAGAGAGAGAAGCTTTTTAAAAGATACATTGTTTGATGATGATTAAAAAAAATAATATTCAGGAAAGGAGGCACTTTCCTATGCTATGTACCAAAAAAATTAGATTACTGTCACCACTGAATGTTGTCACCTATTACACACTGTAAAAATTTAAATGTCAACAGAAAACATCATTACCTTAAAAATAGCTAGGATAACAAGGGTCAAAACAATTTTTAAACATGTATGTTTATATTTAAGAGAGTTATAGTACTTAAAGATGGTAAAAATAATCAAAATTCCTTTTAAGAATGTGTTTCCTACATGACTGTAGTGAGACAAAAAGACCCTAATCCCCAGAATCTGTGATTACCTTATATCGCAAAAGATGTGATTAAGTTAAGGATCTTAAGAGGAGGTACTTATTCTGGACTATCTGGGTGAGCTCTGAATGCAGTCACCTCGTGAAAGAGAGGTAGAGGGAGTTTACAGACACGAAGAGGGGAAAGCAACGTAAAAATGGAACAGAGAGAGAGGTTGCCAAGGAATGCCAATAGCCATTAGAAGCTGGAAGAATCAAGGAAGAGCTTGTCTCCGGGAGCCTCCAGAGGGAGAGTGGCCTTGCCAGCACTTTGATTTTGGACTTCTGTACTCCAGAACTCCGAGAGATAAATTTTTGTTGTTTTAAGACACCCATTTTATGGTAATTTGTTATGGCAGCCCTAGGAAACTAATACAATCCTCCTTACAGAACTTTCTTGCTTTCTCTTTGCCTTCTGCATGAATTTCATATGCTTTATGGAGTTTCCGATTATTGAGATACTGTCTGAAGGAGAAGCGTCAGGTGGTGAGCTCACAAAGGAAAACAAAAGAGTCTGCAGTCTATTCTCTAACACTGAACCGTACTTGGCTACATCTGTGCAGGTATTTGCACATTAGTGGTCACCAATGGCTAGGAGATGCCATAAACTTTAGTCAACGTTTTGCCTTTGACCATGTGATTCTCTTCAAGGAGAATCAAGTCCTGGGGTTAAGAATTGATCGATGAAGTTCAGTTTCATATATTTATTTCTGCTTAATTCCTTAAGTTAGAGCAAGTGATGATCCTGGAACAAAAGGTACCCCAACAAAGGTAATGATGGAGGAGGAGGTCCTTGAACGAAGATGACGGGGGTGGTGATAACGGTTTACCATTTATTCCAGGTAAAGGAATTGGAGGAAGAGGAGCAACTCCTTTAGGTAGAGGCAGCACAGGTGGAGATGATGGTTGGCACGACCCTCTATCTGCCCGTAGATGCCACGGAAGAGGACCTGAAATTTATGAGTAACTTGACGGCCAGTGCTCCTATAATATAAATAAACTTCAAATGCTTGCAGTAAAATATGCAGTACACATTCATGGGGGTTTTTTAGAGATTATACACTACTTACTAGTTTATCCATCTTCAAGGACCTAGTATATGCAAGAATCTTGTAAAGATATTTAATAAGCATTTAAAATTCCATACAAAAGTACTTCCACTAACACCGTAATGTCAGAAGAGTTGGCATCCTCATCAAAAGGTTTGTGAAATCGCACTCCAAAGTAATGAAAAATTAGATGTTACGATGAACATATGCAAAGAAGAAGTATTCTATCTGGCCCGGGCCTGTTAGATTAGTCTGTTCAAATATGGGTAGTACAAGGTTATGGTTTGATCCCCTTGGGAGCTAATTAGCTTTACATAAAGAGTCTGTCTCAGAGTGCCAATGATCTAGCTATCTTATAATAACATAAGCAATATCCATTTATATAGTAATATATGCTTATCAAAGTTTTTACATTATCCCTTTTGAACGTTATTATAACCCTATAATATAGGTAGGGCAAGTAGTTTTATCTCATTGTTTACAGATGAGACACTGAGAATCCAGAAACTTACGTGATTGGTCAAAGGTCACAAATTTAGTGTGGAACATAATTAGGACCTGAATACAGTTCTTCATGTACCTAATTCGGCTCCCTTTTTATTATAGCAGACTACCTCCTCATGAATGCGTGCCATTTGTCATGAGCTGAGGACAGACCTGGGTGAATGCCCAAATTTGGGGAGTGAAAAAAGGGAGAGCAACCAACTTCTTAGAGAAAAAAAAAAAAAGTGAAGTAGGATAGAAAAAAAATGGCAAATATTACAGATATAGTAAAGCAAAATGAGGCTACGAAAAGGCCACCAGATTGGGTCACATGGAGTTCACTGTTGATTTTTTATGTAAGTTTTCAGTAGACTGGTAGAAACAGACGAATTCAAGCAACAAACACCTATTGAGGATCTGCCACGTTAAGATGCAATCTTCACTTTCTGAATATTCCCTCCAAATCTGAGCTGTCTTGAGGGTGGGAATATAAAGTTGACAGGTTTTGCAATAATGGTAGTCGAGATTAGAGAGGTCTACAAAAGCTTTGAGGATTATTAAAATAACTGAAGATTTTCTTCATGAAAGGAAAAGTGATTCTGATGGTTAATTTTATGTGTCAACATGACTGGGCAAGAGGGTGCCCAGGTATCTGGTTAAACATTATTCTGGGTGTTACTGGATGAGATTAACATTTGAATTGGTAAACTGAGTACCACAGATTCCCTTCCCTAATGTGAGCCGCTTCCTTATTTTATATCGTATATATTATGTCCAATATTACATATGTTATATGTAAACTTTATATATTTTAATAAAAATATGTATACATATTTACATATAAATATGTATATGTTATACATAAAACATACACATATGTACATATAAATATATTCTGTAAATTGTATATATAAAATACATGTATATCTGTGTGTGTATATATATATATACACAGAATATATAAAATCTCTACCCTATTGGTTCTGTTTCTCTAGAAGCCGGAGTCATATAAAGGTGGACCCAAATATTCAAATTATAGTGAAAATTTTCTCTCAAAGACAATTTTGCTTGCATAATATTTTCTATCACAAAATATGTAGGGAAGCATAAGAAACTAATGCTCGAGTCTTTTTCCACACATGGAAATGATTTGTCTTGGGAAATCAAATTTGTAGAGTTATTTAAACTAAAATTTTAATTTATGAGGAAGTCTCTTTCTGGTCCTATTTTTCCTCTATTGAATTAGATAATTTCCTACCATAGAACTCATCTTGACACGATAAAATATATATATAGCTTCATTACCTGTTTTTGATTTTGCTGGAATTCTGTTCCAAGCTCTTTGATCTTTTCTTCCTTTTTTGGCATCTTGTTTCGAACTTGGGTTCAAGCTCTGAATTCTTCATTTACCTGCAATGTTTGACACTGTAAATGCATACTGAATAATAAAGCTTCCAGAAAGCTTTAAACAATATTATGATTAAATAAATGGAACACCCGTTGCTTCTTTAATTCCCAGGCCTTCACTCCTGACTGTTTTCATGACAATTAACTGCCCCTGTGTGGGGGTGGGACTAGTGCTGGTGATCATAGTGGTAGTAATGAAGAACTATGCTCTCAACTCAATGCAAACAAAACCATTTGTACTCCTGAAAAAAAAAATACTATAAAAAAATTTTAAATGTGTGGGCCACATTTTTCTTCATATATCATGGGTATTTTTTGTTTTACTATTCAAAAGTAGATCTTAGTAATTTCATCCCAAATGGGGAAAGACTGAGAGCTTTTCCTCTACAGTCCAAAACAAGATAGAGATGTCCACTCTCACCACTGTAATTCAACATAGTACTGGAAGTTCTAGCCACAGCAATCAGACAACAAAAAGAAATAAAAGGCATCCGAATCAGCAAAGAAGAAGTAAAAGTTCCACTATTTGCAGGTGACATGATACTATATAGAGAAAACCCGAGGGGCACCTCGGTGGCTCAGTCGGTTAAGCATCTGACTTCAGCTCAGGTCTTGACCTCACAGTTCATGAGTTTGAGCCCCGTGTCTGGCTCTGTGCTGACAGCTCAGAGCCTAGAGCCTGCTTCAGATTCTGTGCCTCCCTCTCTCCCTGCCCCCCCCTCCACTCATGCACTCTTTCTCTCTCTCAAAAATAAAAACAAACATTAAAAAAAATTTTTTTAAAGAAAACCCGAAAGACTCCCCAAAACTGCTAGACCAGATAAATGAAATCAGTAAAGTCGCAGGATACAAAATCAACATACAAAAATCTATTGCATTTCTATATACTAATAATGAAGCAGCAGAAAGCAAAATTAAGAAAACAATCCCATTTACAATTGCACCAAAAAATAATAAGATACCTAGGAATAAACCTAACCAACGAGGCAAAAGATCTATACTCTGAAAACTATAAAATACTAAAGAAAGAAATTGAAGAAGACACAAAGAAATGGAAAGACATTCCATGCCCGTGGGTTGGAAGAACAAATATTGTTAAAATCTCTATACTACCCAAAGCAATTTACACATTTAATGCAGTCCCTATCAAAATACCAACAGCGTTTTTCACAGAACTAGAACAAACAATCCTAAAATTTGTACGGAACCACAAAAGACCCTGAATAGCCAAAGCAACCTTGAAAAAGAAAAGCAAAGCTGGAGGCATCACAATTCTGGACTTCAAGTTATATTACAAAGCTGTAGTGATCAAAACAGTATGGTACTGGCACAGAAATAGACACATAGATCAGTGGAACAGAACAGAATACCCAGAAATGAACCCACAATTATATGGTCAATTAATCAACACAAGAGGCAAGAATATGCAATGGGAAAAAAGACAGTCTCTTCAACAAATGGTGTTGGGAAAACTGGACCCAATGTCAAAGAAGTTATTGCCTGTGTTCTCCTATGATTTTTGTAGTTTCAGGTCTCGCATTTAAGTCTTACATCCATTTTGTATTTGTATTTGTGTTTGGTGTAAGAAAGCGGTCCAGTTTCATTCTTTTGCATGTTGAGCACCCGACTTCGGCTCAGGTCATGATCTCACTGCTTGTGGGTTCAAGCCCCGCATCAGGCTCTGTGCTGACAGCTCAGAGCCTAGAGCCTGCTTCGGATTCTGTGTCCCGCTCTCTCTCTCTGCCCCTCCCTCACTCATGCTCTGTCTCTCTCTCTCTCTCTAGAATAAATAAAACATTAAATGATGGACATTCTTCTGCTGTGTCCTGCTACAGGTCTTCATCGAGCCTCTAAACAAGACCAAACAAACCTGAATATTTATTGTGAACACTGCTTGGTCCAGCTAAAGAAAGACCATATTCACATCTTATTTCACCTCTGTTGCAATGTCACCTGAAGTCATTCTAGAAGGCTACTACATTCTATAACGCTACTCCTGCTTCTAAAAGTGATGTATCTTCTTGTCTGGAATTGTCTTTTTTTTAATGTTTATTATTTATTATTGAGAGAGAGAGAGAGGGAGAGAGAGCAAGCAGGGGAGGGAGAGGGAGACACAGAATCTGAAGCAGGCTCCAGGCTCTGAGCTGTCAACACAGAGCCCGACGCGGGGCTCGAACTCATGATCTATGAGATCATGACCTGAGCCAAAGTCGGACGCTTAACCGACTGAGCTACCCAGGCACCCCATTGTCTGGAATTGTCTTTAGCTTAGTGGAAGAATAAGTACTTTCACGGTTAATCATTCATTCTCAGAGTATATATGACCTTTAGAAATTATAAAAGGCATTCAGATCCAAGTCTGAAGAAAGAGTGTGTGAGCAACACGGAGAATAACAATGGTTAGGGTTAAACCTAAAATACTACTTAATAATTGTTGTATCTGTTCACATCTGAGTCCTAGAAAATGTCCCACAGTGGCTAATCCAAATCTTCTCTAGTCTCTTTAAATTTCAATTCCTCCTCAAAGACTTTGATCAATCAATGATCTGATACTGTATTTTTTTAAAGTAATCTCTACGCCCAATGTGGGGCTTGAACTTACGATCCTGAGACCAAGAGTTGTATGTTCCACCAACTGACCCAGCCAGGCAGCCTTGATCTGATATTCTGGTTCACTGAAAGGTGTGAGTTTGTTTGTTTGACTTTACTATGATCCATGTTAAGATTTGTCTGAATACAGGGGCACCTGGATGGCTCAGTGGGAAGAGCATGTGACTCTTGATCTCGGGGTCGGGAGTTTAAGCCCCACGTTGGGTGTTGAGGTTACTGAAAAAAAAAAAAACTTTAAGATTTCTATGAATCTGGGGCACCTGGGTGGCTCAGTTGGTAGAGCATTGGCCTCTTGATCTCAGGTCTTGATCTCAGGGTTGTGAGTTTGAGTCCTGTGTTGGGCATGGAAACTACTTAAAAAGAAGAAAAGAAAAAGATTTCTCTGAATCCACACTCCCTTCCCTCTCCTAAATCAGCTTCTCCTTCTGTGTTTATGAGCTCATGTGCCTACACAAGATAATGTCTACAATTTCCTTCTGTAAATAGCTCATTGCTACATTTCAGAGAGTCATGTAATCTCTCTGCTTGTAATTTAAAATTTTTTTTTATTGTTTATTTTTGAGAGAAAGAGAGACAGAGCACCAGTGTGGGTGGGGGGAGCAGAGAGAGAGAGAGAGAGAGAGAGAGAGAGAGAATACAAAGCAGCTCTAGGCTCTGAGCTGTCAGCACAGAGCCTGACGTGGGGCTTGAACTCATGAACTGTGAGATCATGACCTGAACCAAGGTCAGATGCTTAACCGGCTGAGCCACCCAGCGAACCCCTCTCTGCTTGTAATTTAAAATTAAACACACAGGGGTGCCTGGGTGGCTCAATTGGTTAAGCATCTGATTTTGGCTCAAGTCATGATCTCATAGTTCATGAGTTCAAGCTCCATGTCTGGCTCTGTTCTGATAGCCCGGAGCCTGCTTCAGATTCTTTGTCTCCCACTCTCTCTGCCCCTCCACTGCTCACACTTTCTCTCTCTCTCTCAAAAATAAGTAAATAAACATAAAAAAAAATTTTTTTAGGGGCACCTGGTAGCTCGGTCGGTTAAGCATCTGGCTTCGGCTCAGGTCGTGATCTCATGGTTCACAGATTTGAGCCCCGTGTCAGGCTCTGTGCTGACAGCTCAGAGCCGAGAGCCTGCTTCTGATTCTGTCTCCCTCTCTTTCTGCCCCTCCTCTGCTTGTGTTCTGTCTCTTTCTGTCTCTCAAAAATAAATAAAGATGTCAAAAAAATGTTTAATTAAATAAATAAATTTAATTAAATTAACCGCACATAGAATTCAAAATCACACAAGTCTAAAGTATGTGAGTGGAAAGATGCCTTCTTAGAAGGCCACTAATCTTAGCTTCCACTTTTTTCTTTTTCTTTTTTTAAATGTTCATTTATTTTTGTGAGAGAGAGTTAGGGGCAGAGTGAGAGGGAGACAGAGGGTCCAAAGCAGGCTCCGCACTGACAGCAGAGAGCCCGATGCAGGGCTCGAACTCATGAACCATGAGATCATGACCTGAGCCAAGATTGGATGTTTAACCAACTGAGCCACGCAGGTGCCCCTTATCATCCACTTGTAACAGTGAAGAAGCCAAGACCCAAGAGTGCAACTTACTCAGAGCCACAGCCAATTGGTAGCAAAGCTGAGATCAGATCTTACAGCTTATCATCTACAACTGAGTGCAGGGATGTTAGAAAGTACCAGATAGGTTAATATTTCTAATCCCCCAGGCAGAACTCTCATGATCATCATAATAAATCATTAGAGCGACTGAGCATGTGTGGACACGGTGCTCACCAGATATTAACACAGGAAGTTCAGTGAGGCGCCTACTTTGAAAAAGGAGCCTAGGGGCACCTGGTTGGCTCAGTCGGTTGAGTGTGATTTTGAGGTTGAGTGTCCAAGTTTGGCTCAGGTCATGATCTCCCAGTTTGTGACAGCGCAGAGCCCACTTTGGATTCTCTGTTCCTCTCTCTCTCTCTCTCTCTCTCCCTGCCCCTCCCCCACTTGCACTTTCTTTCTCAAAAATAAACACTAAAAAAAAAAAGAAAAAGGAGCCTAGGTACGGAAGGGGGTAACACAGAATCAAAGTACAAAATACAACGCAGAGTTAACTCATATACCTATCAGAAGTGTGAAATCAGAGTCCGTTCTTCGTCTATGCTTGAACTCTGGGTCCACACCATCGCACCTATAGCACACACAGTAGATCATACTCTTCAATTTTCTTATAAAACTGGGACCGGGGTGGGGAGGGCACCTGGGTGGCTCAGTCGGTTAAGCATCCCACTCTTGATTTCGGCTCAGGTCACCATCTCATGGTTTGTGGGTTTGAGCCCCACATCCAGCTCTGTGCTGACAGGGCAGAGCCTGCTCGGGATTCTCTCTCCCTCACTCTCTCTCTCTCCGCCCCTCCCCCCACTCCCAAATAAACTTAAAAACAAAAACGAAAACAAAACCTGTGACCTGAAAAGGAAAGAAAGTATTTTTGAGTACCCTCGCCACAGATACAAATCAACTTTTCTAAGATTCCACATGAAAAAATCTATAGCTTCACACTAGAATTTGCTGGGATTCAGTGGCCAAAGATACAGATCAGCCTTTCTGCTTAGTTAAGCTACTGTCCTTAAGGTTAATAAAATAAATATCCTGTTAGCCCTACATGCACAGGTTTAGAAACGTTGCTCCCCACTTGCGAGGGATGAATATCCTGGCACGAGGCAGCCAGGGACAGTTTGGATTTTGTACGGTGGTATCACTCAAGTAGCTGTGAACAGCTTATACAACTGTACTGAGCCACTCAAGATGCTAAGCAAGGAAGAACGTATACACGTGTTCAAAAAAGATCGAACTTGGGGCGCCTGGGTGGTGCAGTCAGTTAAGCGTCCGACTTCAGCCAGGTCACGATCTCGCGGTCCGTGAGTTCGAGCCCCGCGTCGGGCTCTGGGCTGATGGCTCAGAGCCTGGAGCCTGTTTCCGATTCTGTGTCTCCCTCTCTCTCTGCCCCTCCCCCGTTCATGCTCTGTCTCTCTCTGTCCCAAAAATAAATAAAAACGTTGAAAAAAATTAAAAAAAAAAAAGATCGAACTTATAGAAGCATACATGCTTAGTAGGCAATGGCTAGAGCCTCAATTGATTCAAAGTGGCAAAGGTCTTGAACCATGTCTTTAATTACGTAAACCATCAAGGTAAGCCTGGCCCTAAACCTGACCAATTTGCAGACTGCCGAAATACAACAAAATACAACAGCAACTGTTGCATCGAAATGGGAGGGAAAATGACACTCGGTCAGTGGCTGGACGATTTTACAGAGTAACAGCACAAGAGGTACAGGATATTTCCTCTCTTTGCAACTTTCCTCCCCAGATCTCCAGGATCTCTTCCTTCAGGATTTTTGTCACCTTCTCAGTAAGGCCTTTGCTGCACAACCTATCGAAGGTGCAAATCCCCACATCCTTCCCATGGCCTACTCCCCTTCCCTACCCCAGTGTGTTGCAAAGAACAGATCATTATCCCTCATATATATGTGTCTCATTGATCTTCCCCACTAGAAATGTGAGCCCCATGTGAACTGGGACCTTTTTCTTTGTCACTTTCATGGTTGTATTTCAAGCATTAAGAACAGCGTCTGGCACATAGTAGGTGCTCAGCAAAAAACCAAAGTCACTTTTGGCCTAATGTTCATGCTGTTCCAAAGGTGATCCTGTTAAATGTATGGTGAGCAGTTTTCAGGATTTTCTTCCACATATTTACATTCTCATATAAGAGACTATTAAAAAATAGGTACCATTCACTTCAATTAAGCTTTGAATATTTCTATAATAAACAAAAATCACTTGTTTCCACTTCTACCTGGAGATACAATTACAGCTTTGTAAACATAACCAAGATTAACTCTTTAAGTTTGGTATTTTCCCCCATATTTCTCAATACCGTGCTCAAACTATGATTTTGTTTCTGTTTACTCTTTATCATGGGTGATTTCAAATAAAGCAGATGCAACAATATGTCAGAAATCCTATGCATCTGCCAAACAGCTTCAACAACAATCAACATGAGCAATATTCAACACTTTGCCAGTTGTGGGTTTTGCTTGGGTTTTTTTGCTAATTTTTTTTTTGGTTGAGCATTTCAAAACATATTGCAGATATATGGTTTTGCACATAAATCTTAAGCTATACAATCCATATACTCTACTATAACAAACGCTCTAACAGATAAGGGCTTTAAAAAACCCAAATATTATCATTGCCTCTAAGAAATTATAATTACAGCTGTCCTTGCACAAAACAGGTTTGAACTGCACAGGTCCACTTATACACAGATTTTTTTTTTTACATAGTACAGTACTAGAAATGTATTTTCCTTTCCTTATGATTTTCTTTAACTTACTTTATTGTAAGAATATAGCATATAACACATATAACATACAAAACACATATTTATGTTACTGGTAAGGCTTTTGGTCAACAGTAGGCTATTAGTAGTTAAGTTTGGGGGGGACTCAAAAGTTATACTTGGATTTTTGACTGCACAAGGAGGTTAGCACCCCAACTCCCCTCATTGTTCAAGGGGTCAACTGTATTCCCTAATGCCACATGAAAATATCCATGTCCAATATGCCTGCTTGACCTAAATATGTCTCTCAAATTTGATTTGTTCTTATTAGGATCCAAACAAGGATCATTCATAGAATTGGCCAAATTATTACTTAATCCTCTTTTCGTCTATAACATCCCTTTAACCCCTTTTCTTTGCCATTTCTTTGATGAAAATACTGGATTATTTGTCTCGTAGAATTACTCACATTCTGATTTCTCTGTAGACATCCTTGTCCTGAACATATTCCATTACAAACAAAATACCTTGTCGTGTGACTTGGTTAGATTCAGGTTAAATTACTTTAGCAAGAATGTTTTATAATTAATGCTTTGTATTCCTATTACATCACATCAGAACACACGTTGTGATTCACACACTGATGATACGAATATGAATCAGTGGGTCATAGTATTTTTACTTTGATTCACCCACACATTGTTCTTTTACTTAAATTTTATTAAATTTATGTGTGGGCTTGCTTTTTATTATTGATATGAAATTCATGCTGTATATAATTTATAATTTTAAAATGTACAAGTCACTTTTTTTATGTTCCCCAATTTGTGCACGCATCACAATCAATTTTAGAATATTTTCATCATCCCAAAAAGCAAGTCCATACCTGTTAGCAGTCATTCCCCATTCCCCCTGACAACTTCTAATCCACTTTCTTTCCCTATGGATTTGCCTATTCCAAACATGTCTTGTGAATAGGATCATGCAATACGTATTCTTTTGTGCTGGCTTCTTAAAAGTACTATATTTTCGGGGTGCCTGGGTGGCTCAGTCAGTTAAGTGTCCGACTTCGGCTCAGGTCACGATCTCACGGCTCCTGAGTTCGAGCCCTGCGTCGGGCCCTGTGCTGACAGCTCAGAGCCTGGAGCCTGCTTCGGATTCTGTGTCTCCCTCTCTCTCTGCCCCTCCCCCACTTGCACTCTGTCTCTGTCTCTCAAAAATAAATAAACGTTAATTAAAAAATACTATATTTTAAAGGTTAATTCATGTCGTAATGTGTATCCATGTTATGACTAAATAAAATTCCATGATATGGATATAACACATTTTGTTTAAATGTTCATCAGTTGATGGACATTCAGGTTGTTTCCCCCCTTTAGCTTTATGAATAATACTGCTGTGAACATTCATGTACGAGTTTTTGTTTGAATATGTTTTCAGTTCTCTGTTATATATACCCAGGAATGGAATTGCTGACCACGTGGTCACTCTGTTTAACTTTTGGTGGAATTGCCAAATGGCTTTCCCGGGTGTCCACACGATCTTACATTCCCACTAGTAATGTATATGAAATTAAATTCTTGACAACCTCGCCACAATTGCTATTTTCCATTTTATTTTTAATTTAGTTATCTTGGTTAAGTAGGAAGTGGTATCTCCATGTGGTTTTAATTTTTACTTCCCTAATGATGGATGATGTCGAGTATCTTTTCTTGTGATCATTGGCCATTAGCATGGGAGGGACCAATGGATTTGCAGCATGTGTGTGAATACTTCCTGTGCAACCTTGGTTCACAGTGGCAAAGCCAGTGAGTCTGTTCGTACCTCAGTTTCCTGGCACAATGAGTAGTTAGTGAACTGGTCTCTGCCCAGAGAATGGGAATAGAAAAAGGCTTTGGCTTGGATCTCTGCATGAGGAAATGACCCCCCACTCCCTAACGTGAAGGACAAGAAACACAGGGAGGAATCCAGAGGCGCAGCCGAGACCCAGAGCCCAGGGGCTGGTCAGGTAATCCCACCAGGGGAGGAGGTGGAAACGCTTTCATTTACCACCCTGCCAGGTGGGGAGAGTGAGGCAGGGAATGAACCCCTCCCTTCACCCCTGGGAGTGGAAGGCAGCTGGGTTTTGTGAGATTTCTGGTGTTGACCTGAAATGCAAAAAGGCCCCCGCCTGGCCAGGACAAAGCCCCTCGGGGTCTTCTTTGTCCTCCTTCCTTCCGCCCTAGAAATTCCCACCCACTTCTGCCCAAACAACCTAGGGAATGGGTGAGAAAAAGGGGCTGTGAGTCCCAGCTTGAACCAGGCTGGGAGCAGCGGGACAGCAGGTGGTCTTGAGGGTGGTGGGCAGGTGTGGGCAGGGGTGACTTCAGTTCTCTCTTGAAACAGGTCTGTATTCCCGTATTTGTGAAGATTTTCTTCTTTAAAAATAAGAAAGGATTGCGTTTGTCAATGGAGAGAAAAAGTACACAAACATATCTTCACAGATATAGATTACAACCTGCTGGGAGGATACACGCACCAAATTAACACCCCTCATCTCTGGCCGCATCACCTATAGGTTCCTTTTCTTCTATATGTGTCTCCATTATGGGAACATTATTTTGCAAGAGGAAGGTTTTCCTCTTTCAATAGGAGGAAATAATACAAGACACTGATCAGACAAGAGAAGCGTTCCAGTCGCTGTGATTCTTTCGGACCCGGCACATCACCAGGCGGTGTGGACACCACCTGCAGCAGCCCCGGAAAGGCCACACAGGGACGCTGGCTTCCTAGCAGGTCCTGGGCAAAGAGCGGGAGGTGATGGGGCGCAAAGAGCGCCTGCTCTTCCGATCCCGACTCTCACCCGGGGAGGGAGCAATTAAAGTTTCCATTACCTCAGGCGTATGAATGATGCAAACGTGTAACCTCGTCTGAAAGTGTACGTATTGAAACTTCTTTCCCCCTAAATAGTTTTGCTACTGCGGAACGGTACATTTTCGGTTTTATTGTTTGAGCACCTTCACCACGTGCCCTCTTGCCGGCGGCGGACAAAGTGATTTTCCCGAGCAAACCGTAAAAGACCGCTTTACGCTCTGATCTTCCCACGCCCACCTCTTCCCGCCCCTTCTAGCACCTGGGAATGTCCCACCCCTCCCTTGGGCGGGGCCGACACCGAGGAACCCGGATTCTCAGCCCCCGCCCCCGCCCCCGCCCCCGCCCCCGCCCCCGCCCCCGCCCCCGCCCCCGCCCCCGCCCCCGCCCCCGCCCCCGCCGCGACCCCGTACCTCCAGCCTGCGCACGCTCCCGGGAATAGGAGACGCCGACGTTGGGAGGGGCGGCCTACCCACGGCCTCGAGGGCGCAGCTTTACGGCAGGGATGGGCCGGGGGGCGCAGTCGTTATCGTGCGGCCCCGCGCGAGGACCGGAGCCGACTTTGTTTTTCCCGCCGGCGCGCGGCCTCCGCCAGGTGGGTCCCTCGGCTTTCGTCCCTTTGCCGTTCCTTTCCCTTCTCGGGCGCGAGGGAACTGGGGGGCGGGGGGCCGGGCTTGAGCGGCCCTTCCGGGCCCGAGGACCTTCCCTGTCCTCCAGAATGTGGACAGCCTGTTCCCGGCGTGCGACGTAGGCCAGCGGTGGCTGCTGCCCGGCCGGCTTGGAGGGACAGGAGGGGACTGGCCGAGGCGGGGCGAGCGCGGGCTCCGGGATTGTACCGCCGTCTAAGTTCTGTGCCCAGGCGCGTGTAGGGGGAGCCTCCCAGGAGCGCCTTCTCGGGGCTCCCTGGTCCGTGGGCCTGGGAGCGTTTCCCTGTGGCTGCGGGGTGGGGTGGGGTGGGGAGGGCGCGGATCCTTGTCCCCAATCCCCACTCTGGACCCTCGCCTTCTTCCCCACTTACGTGGCCGCAGGAGGTTCTGCTCGGTTGGTTTGGATGGAGGGCTCCTCGGAATGTATCGCCAGAAAAGTGACATTTCGTGTAACTGAGGGAAGAATAGGTGTCCTTGGCCCGTGTTGGGCTCAATTCTCTACTCACTTCGGACAAACTTTCTTGAAAATCTTCTAAGAAACCCAGTGCCAATGACTGGCTTAAGGAAACTGTTCTGACCTATAAATTGCTTATTTAAGTGAAACTAGCGGATTCACAGAATAGGTTGCAGATAATATGTCATCCACATTATTTTAAATGAACTAAGGGGATTTGGGAGACCAGGATTAATTTTCACAAGTCGTTGGTGCTCCTCGCGATTTGAAACTTAGCCGGGGACTAAATTTGAAGAGGTGAAATGACCTGAGTGAAGGAATCCAGCCTCTTGTCTTCCTGTGTGTTTAAAACTTTTAAGAGCTTTGTAGGGGCGCCTGGATGGCTCAGTCGGTTAAGCCTCGGACTTCAGCTCAGGCGATGATCTCACGGTTTGTGAGTTCGAGCGCCGCGTCCGGCTCTGTGCTGACAGCTCTGAGCCTGGAGCCTGCTTCGGATTCTGTGTGTCCCCCTCTCTCTCTGCCCTTCCCCGGCCCGTGTTCTGTCTCTCTCTTAAAAATAAATAAACATTAAAAAAATTAAAAACTTTTAAGAGCTTGTTATTTGTGCACTGGCTTTACTGTGTTTCACTCATTTAATGAAGGGTGCCTACTCTCCACAAATCCGTTCTGTCCATGTTTGATTATTTATGACAAATGTACACCCTGTTCAGTCCCTGGCAACATCTGAAAAGAAGATGTAGGTTGTGTAATTGTAGTCATAGAAACGAACAAAGGACACAGAAGTTTGCTTTACCTGCATGCAAACGTGCATGTTTGTTTGTCGCAGACCTATCCAGAGACACACGTCCTGCTGGCGATTCATGAATGAAAAAAATGCAGGTGGAAGGGCCAGGCTATTGATTGTGTTTACTGTGAAGGAGTGGGATTTTTGAAGAGGCTCTTTCAGACCAATTTTAACCATATCTCAGTTCTTAAAACTTTTTAAAGACCAAACTGGAATTTAAGTTAGGATTTTCAGTGAACAGTTTTTTGAAAAAGTTGACGGGTTATCATCAAACAGCACAGATGTTAGTAATGGATTTTTGACCTAAAATAATTCTATTTCCACATATACTTTTAACCAAACCCCCAAATTTTGGGGGGCTTTCCCCAAGTGATGGGATTACTGGTGCTTTACGTTTTCATCTTTTTACAGTTTTCTGTGAATAGGAGGATCTGAAAGGAGGGTGATTACTAATGAAAGAAACAAGCTTTTTAAAGAAGTAGTTTCAGGTTATCAAAGATAATGAAGGCTAGTGGCAATACAGGTTTCTCCTGTTGTCAGAAATTAGAGAACATTCCTCTGAAACCTAAGCTGAAATGGCATAAAGCTAAGAGTATACTGCACTTCCTGAACATTCGTGTTAGGCCACTTCGCTTTTAAGAAAGACTGGTAGTGGGGCGCCCTGGGTGGCTCAGTTGGTCAAGCCACCGACTTTGGCTCGAGTCATGATCTCGCAGTTTGTGAGTTCGAGCCCTGCGTCGGGCTCTGGGCTGACAGCTCAGAGCCTGGAGCTTACTTCAGATTCTGTGTTTCCCCCTCTCTCTACCCCTCCCCTGCTCACACTCTGTGTCTATCTCTCAATAATAAATAAACGTTTGGGGCGCCTGGGTGGCTCAGTCGGTTGGGCGGCTGACTTCGGCTCAGGTCAAGATCTCGCGGTCCGTGAGTTCGAGCCCCTCGTCGGGCTCTGTGCTGACTGCTCAGAGCCTGGAGCCTGTTTCAGATTCTGTGTCTCCCTCTCTCTGGCCCTCCCCCGTTCATGCTCTGTCTCTCTCTGTCTCAAAAATAAATAAACGTTAAAAAAAAAAAATTTAAAAAAAAAAATAAATAAATAAACGTTTAAAAAAAGTTTTTTAAAAAAGACTGGTAGTAGTACCTGTTTTTGCTAACTGAAGGACATCCGAGGATTTTTGCTTTCACAAAAACTGTTACCATGCTACTGTTGGTCTTTTATAAAAGTGAAGTAGTGGAACTCAAACTTTTGGGAAGCAGGGGATACCCCAATACAAAAATATGTATGAAGCGAACCAACTCGATATAGGCGGGAAAAAAGTCCAGAAGGAAAGAAAGCACTAGTTATTTCCAGATGACAGCGTTACTGGTGTGCTTGTGTTTCTTGTTACTGATACCGAGGCAGACGTTTGGTCTTATTTCCAAAATTTAACAGCTCACAGAAGTTCTGCGATGATCTGATGGCATGAGATGGCAATTGAAATGTGAGCGTTAGGGATTTTCAGTAGTACCCTGTTTACAGTATGATTATTCCCATCTGAAGTATTCTAAGAGATTGGCTCCATTCTTTGTAAAAACATGTCCCTGTGAGATGGCACTTGACTGTCTGCATGGGCAGGACAAATCCTTGCAAGAAAATAGCAATGAAACCACTTAAGATGAGCCAGATTCAACATAGGGCAAGAAATGGTCCATACATAAAGAGTTAGTACAATAAACTGGTAATATGGGTCCCTCAGAGGGGCAGGTCACGATTAGAAACCCTTGATGTGTAAGGAATTGTATAACAGTGCAATTTTTGTTTAGATTTTCCTTATTAGTTGGTGGGAAACCTTTTTGTATATTTAGGGTACTTTTGTGTTTCTCTGTGGACTGTTAATATCTTTTACTGTTGGGTGTTACTCAAATGATTTTCTTTGTTAATGTTTATTTTTGAGAGAGAGGGAGAGCATGAGCAAGGGAGGGGCAGAGAGATGGCGAGCGAGCGAGAATCCCAAGCAGGCCCCGCGCCATCACTGCAGAGCCAGATGTGGGGCTCGCACCCATGGACTGTGAGATCACAACCTGAGCTGAAATGAAGAATCGGGCACTTAACCGACTGAGCCATCCAGGCACCCCTCAAATAATTCCTACAGCTTCTCCTGTATTTGAGTAAGACTAGTGTGAGTTGAAAATATTTTTTCCTATTTATCATTGCTTTTCTGACTTTGCTTACAAAAGTTTTTTTTTTTTAAATATGGTGAATTTTACATGTTCATATATATCCATGTTTTCTTTGATGGATTTTGAATCAAAGGTAGAAAGGCGTTCCCTGCTGCAGGGTTATTAACGAATCAGCCTGTGCTTTTAGGGGTTTTATGATTCTGTTCACTGAATATTTAATTCTTGGATCTATATAGAGTTTATCCTGACTTCTTGTGTGAAATGTGGAACCAAGAACCTGGGTACCCCTTTGCCCCAAATCTGTCCTTTTTTTGTTAGTTTATTTTTGAGAGAGAGAAGGTGAGTGTGCATGGGGGAGGAGAATGGGGGGGACAGACAATCCTAAGCTGGCTCTGTGCTGTCAGCTGGCTCTGTGCTCGATGCGGGGGCTCGAACTCACAGACCATGAGATCGTGACCTGAACCTAAGTTGGATGCTTAACCAACTGAGCCACCCAGGCGACCCCCAAATCTGTCTTTACGTCCACAGATTTGGGAGCCTACCTTTTATATACTAAACTCTTGTATGTCCTTGGGTCTGTTCTCCTTTTTTTAATTGAAGTGTTATTGACATACAGTATTAAGTTAGTTTCAGGTGGGGGGCACCTGGCTGGCTCAGTTGGAACAGCATGTGAATCCTTTTTACAATTTTTTTTAAGTTTATGTATCTTGAGAGCAAGAGAGAAAGGGAGAGTGCTCATGCAATGGGGGAGGGGTAGAGTGGAGAGAGAGAATCCCAAGCAGGCTCCATGCTCTGAGCGTAGAGCCAGATGTGGGGCTCAAACTCATGAACCATGAGATCATGACTTGAGCCGAAATCAAGAGTCTGACGCTTAACCAACTGAGCCACCCAGGCACCCCATGCATGTGACTCTTGACCTCAGGGTTGTGAGTTTGAGCTCCACGTTGGATGTAGAGATTACTGAAAATAAACTAACTTAAAAAAATTAGTTCCAGGTGTGCAGCATAGTGGTTCAATTATATACATTATGAAATGCTCACCACAATAAGCATAGTTACCTTCTGTCACCGTACAAAGTTACTGTAATATTACTGACTATGTACCCTATACTTTACTTTTCATCCCCATGACTTATTTATCTTATAACCGTAAGCTTGTACTTGTTAATCCCCTTCACCTATTTCACCCACCGCCCCCCCCCTTCCGCTCTGGCAACCACCCATTTGTTATCTGTATTTGTGAAAATGCTGCTGTTTTTTGTTTTGTTTTTTAGATTCCACATGTTAGTGAAATCATGTGGTATTTGTCTTTCTCTGGCTTACCTGACTTAGCTAATACCCTCTAAGCCCATCCATGTTGTCGTGAATGGCAAGATTTCATTCTTTTTTATGGCTGAGTAATATTCCATTGTGTGTGTGTGTGTGTGTGTGTGTGTGTGTGTGTGTGTGTGTATACACACCACATTTTTATCCATTGATCTATCAGTACACACTTGGGTTGCTTCCATATCTTGGATATTGTAAATACTGCAGTAAACATAGGGGTGCATATATCTTTCTGAATTAGTGTTTTTGTTTTCTTCAGGTAAATACCCAGTAGTAGAACTATTGGATCTTATGGTATTTATATTTTTAATTTTTTTGAGAAACCTCCATGTTGTTTTCCAGAGTGGCTGTACCAGTTTGCATTCCCATCAGTAGTGCATGAGGGTTCCCCTTTTTCCGCATCCTTGCCAACACTTGTTATTTCTTACCTTTTTGATACTAGACATTTCGACTGGTGTGAGGTGACATTGTAGTTTTGATTTTGCATTTCCTTGATGTTAGGAAATGTCAAGCATCTTTGTCATATGTCTCTTGGCCATCTGTATGTCTTTGGAAAAATATCTTTGGGTCCTCTGGCCATTTTTTTAATAGGATTTTGTTGTTGTTGTTACTGAGTTGTATGAGTTCTTTATATATTTTGGGTTATTAACCCATTATTGGATATATGATTAGCACATATCTTCTCCCATTCAGTAAGTTGCTTTTTCATTTTGATGATCTCCTTTGCTGTGCAAAAGCTTTTTAGTTTGCCATAGCCCCAATTGTTTATTTTTGCTTTTGTTTCCCTTGCCTTGGGAGACAGATCCAGAAAAATATTGCCCAGGCTGATGTCTTAAGAGTTTACTGCCTATGTTTGGGGCGGAGGGGGTGGGTTAGGAGTTTTATGGTTTCAGTTCCTACATTTAGGCCTTGAACCATTTCGAGTTTATTTTTGTGTATGATGTAAGAAAGTGGCCCGTTTTGGGGTCTAGTCTTGGTCTTTGTGTTCTCTATATATGGCACATCTAGTCATCCCCCCACGTGGCCATTATCAAAACTGTCCTGATATTCGTGCCTATTTATTTTATTGTCCCTTATGAGTAATGGAAAACAACAACAAAGCCTTCAAAAGCCTTTTGGATTGTTCTTGGGATTAGAATAGATTGATTAATTTACTGATGATGAATTAACATTTTCAAGAGGTTGGGTATTTTTTATGTTTATTTATTTTGAGAGAGAGAGAGAGAGAGAGAGAAAGAGAATCCCAAGCAGGCTCAGCACTGTCAGTGCAGAGCCTGACATGGGGCTCCATGTCACAAACCATGAGATCAGGACCTGAGCAGAAGTCAAGAGTCGGACTCTTTTTTTTTTTTTTTTAATTTTTTTTTTTCAACGTTTTCTTATTTATTTTTGGGACAGAGAGAGACAGAGCATGAACAGGGGAGGGGCAGAGAGAGAGGGAGACACAGAATCGGAAACAGGCTCCAGGCTCCGAGCCATCAGCCCAGAGCCTGACGCGGGGCTCGAACTCACAGACCGCGAGATCGTGACCTGGCTGAAGTCGGACGCTTAACCGACTGCGCCACCCAGGCGCCCCAAGAGTCGGACTCTTAACCAACTGAGCCACCCAGGCACCTCGAGGTTGAGTCTTATTATTCAAGAATATAATACATGTTTACTCTTGTTTAAGTGTGTTTTCCTGTCTTTCTTGACCCTTTAAAGTTTACCTCCTGTGAAGTGTTTCATGTTTTTGTTCAATTATTCCTAGCCATATAATCTTTCATTATTGGTAATATAAATCCCTTTATTCCATTTAGTAATGGGATATTTGTCCATGGAATTGGGCTGAGAAAAATATTGGTAGAGCCCTTGATTGTTAAGAATTTTGTTAACCCTCTAGGTGGCAGTGAAGGGTATAAATATTTTCCTTATTGGTTCAGGAAAGGTGAAAAAGTTTTGAAGCATATGCCTCTGAGTGTTGGATCTTCTGGCACTGGGTGGGTAAAAGTTGGGTAAAAAATTACAAATCCATTTCTCTGAAATATTTTGTTTTCTCTCTTACGTTCAGTGTTGCAAACAGAATTCAAATGTTCCCACTGTTCCCATCTCATTGGAGGGTCCTGAAACCCTTGCATTTCTCCGTTAACACATTTGCTGAAATTCCAAAGATTTTGAAAGTTAATGTTCGTTTTTGTGGGCAACAGATAATCCAGTGACTCCAGAAGATGATATAGATCTCAATTTGATGAATTTGGAAAGGGCATAGACACTCGCGTGTACCGAACAAGATGGGCTAAGTTTAGAGTATTATAGAGCCTGTAAACCAGAATTTAAGAGGATCAAAATAAAACAAAACTCTAAATTCTGTATTGCCTTTTCTTTTCAAGGCTTTGTTAAACATGATATACAGCGACTCCCTTCAAACTATGGAATACAGAATGCTAGTCTTTTTCTTCTTTAGGGTCTTCTGTTGTTCCTATTTGTGCTTTGATTGTACACAGGCCCTTATTTTGCTGCCAAGAACTAAAGTAAAATATATTGTTGAAATGCTTGAAAATTGGAGAAGTTTGGCATGAAAGGGGGCTTTTCTAAGCCTGATTGAAATTCAAGCATCCACGAACATCTAGGCTGATGCGTTTAGGTACCCGCCTCTTGGAAAACCATTTGACAGTATTGATCCAAGAATTGAATGAAAGTACATGAGAATTTTTGATTCATTCTGTTGCTTCTCTGAAAATGCAGGATTATATTCACAAATGAGCAGAGGAGCATATCCAAGAGGGTGTCTTTCACCCAGGATTTGTAGAAGTGAGAAGTAGAAAGGGACCAGAAGGATCCTCCAGAGGTGAATGGTGGGATGTCTTGTTACTCAGCCGTGGGAGGGAATATACACTGCCTGCCATAGAAAGAATGAGATGGTGGGCCTCGTGGGCCTGAATCCTTGGCAGAAGCGTGTCCTCTTTTGAGGGAAAAAGCAGAAAGGTTCCTTGAAGGATTGAAGTTTGATGAATCGCCTACAATATGAAACCAGAAAGAAATCTCCAAGTGGATATGTGTATACCTCTATGTCATTGCAAATGCAGACTGAGGAAGAAACAGACATTTGAATCTTCCACCCAAACAGTTGTTTGCTGTGTGCATGGGACAGTCTTTCAAAGATGGAAAGGATAACATAAGATTGTGACTTGCCTTTCTTTGGGGGTCTTATGGCATGTGGTGGAGGCTCTTTAGAATTTTGCTTGATTTTCTCAGTTGATTTAAAGGCTTTTCTAACAGCTTTCAGTCACGTCGGGCCTCTGGAGCAATACGGTAATGTGTAGACCAAGACAAAAATTAAAAAAAAAAAAAAAAACAAAAAACCAAAAGAAAACATGAATTGGCTGGATATTCCCAGCCAGAACAATGTGGGAGCAGCTGGGAAAATGGGGCATGGGGTCACCAGCAGAATGCATTTCCTTCTGATTATGCTGTCTTCAGATACCTTTACTTGGCCACTGTGTTCCTTCAGAGATTATTCCACCCTGCGTCTGCCACAGTCATGGAGAGTGAATTCTAGAGGTGTGCCTGACATAGGTAAAGTCTTCATCATGTAGCACGTGCCGATCGCTCAGAAACCTGACCAAAGGCTTGTGCCTTCATAGGAAATGCTCCAGAGTGAAATGCATGAACTCTCACAAGTGTACAGAAATCATACTTGTTTTTCATTGAAAACTTTCCCGTGGGAAGCATTGAGACAATGAATATAGGCCAGATACAAGGACAGGTGTCTTTAGAATACCATGTAGTTCCATTTCTGACCAATGTATGAGTATAATAATCCATATCTGAAAACTGTGAACAGTCACGTAACATCAGCCAGCTTAACAGGATTATTGTATTGCGAGTTTACCTCACTTGACCTCTTGCTGGTACCTGTGGACCAACTGTCTTTGTATCAAGCTATAAGAAGCCTGATGGTCCGAATGTTTTCCGCGGGGGTGGCAAACGCAAAGTGTTAAAAGAAATAGAGATACTTTCAGGTCCCCTGCTAGGGTGCCTAGGTGTGGAGTCATTGCTTTTGTGTCATGAAGGCAGGCTAAGAAGATTCTACAGAGACCAGGCCTTGCAGGATGGAGCGCCAGATTTTGAGGCATTTGCCCCTTTGCTCTCAAGTGGCCAAGATGGTGAACCATCTTGTGTTAGCCAAGCTGAACACAGGCTGGCTTTTTTTCCTTAGGAAAGGGCGGAGGGAGAGGACCTGGGGTGGAAGGGCACTTTGGCATTTCTGGTGCAGTACTGCCACCAAGAGGAGATACTTTGCAAATCTCACCAACCAGACACCTTCACTTCCTGGGGAGGAGTGATGGGGGTGAAGTATGGGACAAGGATAGTGTCCCTAGGAGGTCAAGAGATCCACTAGGCATGGGAGTAAGTGTGACCCAAGACCGAATTGGGTCAGGGAAGCTCCAGAGACTGGTGGCACTGTGATAAGGATCGTGGTCCGGGAGACTGCCAGGCACCCAAATGGCCGCCATGTCCGGGCAGGAGTGGAGGAAGCCCTCTCTGAAGGAGCCCCACCCAGGAGGTTTAGGCGTTCAGCCATGTGCCCTTTCCCCTTGGAGCAAGAGCACATTTGGCCTGGATGGACCAGGTCCCTGAAAGCCTCTCTTGGCCAGAATAAAGCCCAGTCCAACACCACCGCGGGCACTGGAGGACTGCTGCCGTTGGCAGTCCTAGAGGCAGGACGGCAACGTTCCTCTGTCCGGCTCAGAGATGACATGCGGAGCCTGGCTACTCCGTGCCAAAGGGTCTGAGGCGTAGTGCGGCAAGCAAGCAGAGTCTGGAAGGGAACAGCCCACATGAGGAAAAAGGAGCCAGGTTGAAGGAGCCCTTTGCCTGAGTTAAAGAATCTGATCAGCAACTGTGGTGCCATCTACTGGGGTCTGTAGGATCCCAGACTTCCAAACACACCTTTTGGCTTAGAGCAGGGCAGACACCCTGGCCCGTAATTTGCAGTCTTCGGCACTCTTGGCCGTCTTCCGCAAGAATCCGTGAGACTCCTTCAGTGATGAGAAGGAATGGCCCTGGCTTCCTTTCACTCTTGGCGCTCTAAGGTCTCAACCCCATGCTTGCCCCTGAAGCTGGGGAATCAAGAAGAGGTCTGAAGGTGGTACTTAAAGCTCACAGCTGTTAAGTTGAGAGAACCCCCTCCCCCCTATTCATCACAGATCAATATGTTTCTCAGGGACAGGAACAAGGTGCATACTCCTGGGCACACAGCAGTTCATTCTAGACTTCAGCTGTCCTGATAGCCTACTTCTGGAAGAACCTCTGGGGTAGCTCATGCCCTTTGCCTAACTTTTACCTGCTGAGGGAGGTGTTCTGGAAGCAAATTTCCAGGCTCAACCCTTCCTGCCACCCACACTTGTTGATTCCACCCCTCGTGGAAGGGTGTGGAAACCCACTCACTGTCCCTTCATTTTATGCTTATGGCGTTGAACTTTTTGCTGAGCCCCAAGGCCAGATCCTGACGTACATGGTCTGATTGGTCCCCAGACCAAGGTGGTCTCAGTGTGCCCCTCTGGCCACCTACAGAACATGGATCTCATATAGGAAATCCCAAAAGAGTCCCCAAACAAGAGGACCCAGGTCATACACCCATACACCGGGAGACAGGCTGAGGAATAGGGTGTTTCTGAGCTGCAACCTTCCCAACAAGTAGTGAAAAAAACAGATCGGGATCCCCTTACTCTGGTGGATGATGTCCATCTCAATATACTTATCTTGTCTCTGTCCCGTTCCATCCTGTATCTACATGCTCTGGCATATGGGACAAGTAGGGCTTCCTGGGATACTTTGGGGCCTGGAACCCAGATTCTCTTTGTAGGGGGAGCCAAAGCAAACAAAACACAGCTCTAGCTCTAACCAGCAGGGCATCTGCATTACTCTTCCTTGTCTAGGTCTAGTACCAAATCTGGAGATTTTCCATCCTGTCTGCAAGATGCTGCCTCCACCCCAGGGTGGCTGCTGCCTTCCCTTTCCTGTTTCTGTGGCAGCTGAGCCTGGGGCCTCCAGTTCTGGGTTCCCCCGTGGCCCTGAGACCACAGGAATCTCACTGAGCTGGTTCCTGCACTGAGGGTAAGGATCCACAGGCCAGTTGCCCTGGAGTTGGAGCTTCAGCTCCTTGTTCCCTAACATGGTGGCTGCCGAGGCCACGCCCCCACAGCCTCCGGAGGCCTGCGTCCTGGCAGCCCAGTGTTACTTGATGGTTGAGTCTGTCTCTATCCACCCTGCATCGTTTCCCCCACCGACTCTGGGGGTGTGCTCTGTCTGACACGGGATCTTGTGAGTGCCCCAATCCCACCCTTCCTCCCCTCATAGGTCTTCCTCCCCTCATAGGCCTTCCTCAGCAGAAGACGGGAAGGTATTACAGTCTTTGCTCAAAAAGTATCCACTTGATGGCACTGTTGCTCCAGAAATGCCATCCATGCTTGCCTGTGAGGTTTCTCTCTCTGTCCTTTGAGGATCAGGAAAGGTTCCTGAAGACTCTAAAGTGAACTAAGCCCCCAAATAGGGTTGACTGTAGTGGGGTGTTGGGGGAGGTGGTGTCTCTTCTATTTGGACTTCTTGTTGGCAGTAGGAATGTACCTATAATAACACCTAAAGGAATACATACATTTATGGATTCACCCTTATGTCTCTTTAAGAGTTTTAAGTATGCATGCCCTGGGGACCGGGACCCTGTTTTCTCTGCACACTTTCATATGGATAGTTCTTCTGGGGCAGAATCCTCCCTTTCCAAGGACACTGATTCTATAGCAGTAGCTGTCACCATAACCTGGATTTCCTAACTTCGTGAGTTATTGCCTCTTTCTGTATTCATCCAGCTTCTTCATCCAGCTTAAAGGCCCAAGAGTAGGCCATCATGACAATAGGAGGAACTGACAGGGGCCGTGTTAGGTGAGGGGACAGGGAGGTGAATTGCCCATGCTCACCTCCAAGAGCCACAGTCACTCTGCCACTGAGTGCCCCAGGGGGGTTGTGCAGGTTGAGGGTGGGAGGGGTGGGGTCCATAGGACAGATGGAGAGCCCAGTGACTTCATCCACATAGTCAGATGACCTAGGTGAGGGCCATTGTCAGCAGCCCCTCCTGGGAAGTCGTCCTTGGGAATGCCTCTATATTCCACCCTCAAAACACCTACTCATTGATTCAGCATTCACTTTTTCGTTAATAATAGACACACAAATATGTTTGTTTTTCTGTATATACATATATATAAAATTTCCTGTCTGTATTTTTCCCTAAAACTGCCTTGGAGATGCCACATTGGATAGAAATTTTGCCCAAAGAAAAGCCCTTAGCGATGCATGATGACCGCTCCCAGGTTGTCTCTCTGCCTTCCAACCCCCTATCTGCTGTGGGAACCACGTGTAATGTTTCCTCATGTATGCTGCAGTGACTGCATGTAAATGAAAACTAATGGACACACAGGGCATCACGTATTCTGCTCTCTGACCCTACACGTCCCATGTAGTAATACACACTCTTTAACATTTGGCTGCTCTCCCAGCATATAGGTATCTTGACCTTGGCACATCTGTGCAGAGTAAATGACCTAGCCTGCTTGATTCTCTCCATTTCTTTTCTGATAGCTGCTCAGTGTAGGGTGTCCTCACCTCTGCCAGGGGCTGGAGCACAGGTTATTTTACTTGTCCCATCTCTTTGGACACTGGGTTTCTCCCCTTCTCTCCTTCCCTCTTCAACCAGCATACAGAGTCATAGTTACTGAGCTGTGTGTGCATGCATGCGTGTGTGTGACCATGATACATTTTCTTTTTTTTTTTAAGTTTTTTAAACATTTATTTATTTTTCAGAGACAGAGCACAAGTGGGGGAGGGGCAGAGAAAAGGGGAGATACAGAATCCAAAGCAGGCTGCAGGCTCCAGGCTGCCAGCACAGAGCCTGACGCGGGGCTCAAACCCACAAACTGTGAGATCATGACCTGAGCTGAAGTCAGACACTTAACTAACTGAGCCACCCAAGTGCCCCCAGGATACATTTTCTTACGTCAGTGTCCACCCAGAGGAAAGAGGATGGTAAATCGTAACCTGCCACATCCTTAGGGAAAATGTCCACATCCCTAGAAAATGAATGTATGCCCATCAATATCCCCCCATAGTCACACAGGTCCAGAACTAAGAGGGGAGAGCTGTGAGTATAAACGTCAAGGTGATGGCTGTGGTTCCCTCAGAAAAGAGATTTTTAGAAGATAACTTCACGATTCACCTGATGCATTCTCTGTGAGCTGCTTTCTGACATCCTGGAATGACAATCTGCGCAGTTTTTGAAAGATGAGTGAGGTTGGTTTACACACCCTGCCGTATTCAGCAGTTTTGGTTGACCCCAGAGGTGGTATGAATAGTAACCAGAAACACTCAAGATTGCTTGAGTGGGATGTACACGACACCCTGTTAACTGGAGCACCACTGTGGTGGTCCCATACTGAGAGAGCTCTATCGTTGCAGGAGGACACAGTGTAAGGAAAGAAAGAGAAAGGAAAAACGAAGAGGCCGGTGCTGGTGTTCTGGGTAAGTGAGTGTTCTTCGTTCTTTCTTTTCCTTTTCCAAGAGAGTTTATTTTATCATAGGTAAAACACAGTGGTTGTGGTATTTCCGCGAGGCTCAAGGAGAGACTCCCGAAGCAGGTTCCTGACACCAAGGCATTTGTGTACTTTACCAGAGTTTCAGCCATGGTAGGCAAGGCTCTCAAGTCACATCCTGATCGTGGGACAGGAAAAATGTGATACGTGCATGAGCGTCTAGATCATCTCAATACTTGACTTAAGGGAACCTGTATGAGGAACTCAAGGTCAATGTCCTGCAGGACTGAGAGAGTGGAAAGGGATTGGGCCGGAACCTGATTTGGGCTCCAGTCCCTGTGAAGTCAACTACCAGAGACCAAAACATGGTCTGGTATTTGGCTCCCCACTTCACCTACGGGGAGCAGCAGTCCCAGCCCCATTGGCGGAGAGGTCACTGGAGACCTTTTGAAGACAGCCAAGTGCCTCATGCCTATTGCTATCTTTGATTTGATTGGATCTCTCCATACATGTTCTTCCCATTGTCTCCTGATTTCTCTTGCGTCTAGCTTACTGCACCACGGCCCTCTGCCAGTTCAGGGAAGCCTTGGGAACAAACTCTTACTGGAATATTAAGAGGTTACATGTGCTGGGGGGTGTTGGCTTCGGGGGAGCATATCATGGCAGTCAACTGTAGATCTCTCCACAAGCCCTAACTCTATCTTTTGACAAACCAAGAAACTTAAAAGCATAGAGTCTTGAGGAAGTGTACTTCGTTCTTCTGGGGGGAAATGTTGCATGAGGGCATGGCCAGAAGCCAGACATGTTTTCTTTCTTCTTACTCATATTCCTTTAAACAAAAAAAAGTGCCATGAAGATGACACTTCCTACTGTGGTTCAAAATAATTGAAGCCTTCTGCAGGTGGCCAAGGGACCTTGTAGAATCATGCTTATGCTGGGTTGTATGCTAGTCTGGTCAAGGTTTCTGCCTTAGCAAAGGACAGAGACAGGGTCCAAGCAGCAAAGGCAAGGAGACAATTTTGTGGAACCCCACTTTCAAGAGGACCTTGTTTGACAACCCTATGAGCCTTTCATAGTAAATCCTGGACACAGCTCAATGTTTGAGTCAAGTTCTTGCTCTAGGTTCCAGAGAGGAGGAAAGATGCCACCTGCTGCCCTTAAAAGAAGCGTTGGACCATGACACTCCCCCCCTTCTCCAGTATGACTTTCTGTACAAAACCTAGGGACAGGGAAGGAATATGCTCCCTGTTACCTGCCATAGGGGGAAACGGAGCTAATGGGAACCTTAGGTGTGATTGAGTGCACAACTCCTGTCTTGTTGGAATTTAAAAACAGTAGGGGTTGTCTCAAGAATGGAGATTTGAGGAGTCGATACAACATGAAGCCATGTGGACATGCAAACACCTCTGTACCTCTGTACACTCAGACTGCCACGGAAACACGCAGAATGCCCAGACATGGACAAGCATTTCTCCTAGAGCATGGGTCTATAGGACCCCTGCTCAGACCTGGCAGCTCGTTAAGTATTGCTACATACATCTCAGTATAACCAAAAGTGGTGTCAGCACACAGAGTATGAAAATTACAGTTACAGACAGTTCAGTGCAAGCTCAGAGAAAATAAAGGTAGAGTAGAAAGAAAACTAGGTCATGCCATTGCTTTTCAAGATGCAGCATACGATAAATGGCAGTGCTCATAAATGCAAAGATGGAGGTCTCATCAAAGTGCTCTGTGTCCTCCCAATGTCTCTAGTCATTGAGAGTCAACTCCTTCACCAACATGGAATTCTGAAGCATCAACTCACCCAGATGCCTTCTCTAAGAGCAACCAAGCACTAAGGAGCCACTAAAGTTCATGGGCATGTGTCTACACCAAACGCCTGATTAACGACCATAAAAACAAAGTACATTTCCAAAGCTAAAACAAGTGTAAGGTATGTATCAGATAGCTCTTCCCTAGCATACGGACATGCTGATATGAATATGAGAGCCGTCAGAAATTCAATTTCAGAAGGCATGACATGACTAGGCATCGCATGAGATACACACCTGCCATCCAGAATTAGTCATAGGTGCTATTCACACGTAAATCGGAGGAGCACCTGGTGGGTGAAGGGCCGGGTCCAAGGGACAAATCCGTCCTCTAGCCACGAAAGGCGGACACCAGCTTTGACCGCACGGCTCCTGCCCGGGGGCCGGCGCAGACCTTGGCGTCTGGCTGCTAGAGGCTTCGGGGTCACGTCAGGCTGGCCCGTCGGGGAGTCCTGACCGAGGATGCCCGGGTGAGCGTGTGCCCCCGTCGGGCACCGACTGGCTGGATAGGGGTGGCCCGGGCGCTGGGTCCACGACCAGTGGGTCTCCTGAGGTCTCCTCCTGCAGGCCTCCAGGGGTCGCAGTGGCGCCCCGGAAAGGGTCAGGGCCAGCGCCGGGAGCCTCGGGGAGCCTCGATGCGCCGGCCTCGCGTTTGCTTTTGGGTCCGAAAGCGGGCTACATGGAGCCAGAGGGGACAAGGCTCCGCTCCCCGGAGCCTCAGGAGCCGGAGTGCTCCCCCAGGTGGCAGAGACCTGAGAGCCGCCATGTTGGAGCCCGGGGTGGACAGGGCCCGGCCTTTTTTCCTCGGCAAAGGGCGGAGGGAGAGGACCTGGGGGAAGGGCGCGTGGACATTCGTGGTGCAATACTGCCATCAAGCGGAACTCGTTGGCCATCCAGGCTTCCTCTGGAGGAGAGGCGTGGGAGTGAAGTGGGGAGTCCCGGGCGGGACAGAAGGGGCCGCGGTCCAAAGGTGCCCGGTCCTTTTGGCAGGCTCTCCACCCTGGTCCTTTGGTGACCGGCTGCGAAGCAAGCGTGGCATCCGGACGCAGACACAAAGGCCACTCCTTGCCATTGCCCTCAACACTCTCATGGGACGTTGGAACCAGGTGGCCCAGAGAGTGACCCGTGTCAATGCAGATGCCTGGCGGGGGGCGGGTGGGGGGTGGGGTAGGGAGTAGACCACTCCCCAGACAGACACTTGGACAGACAGTTGAGTGCCAGATCGAGATCGGTGGTGCGCGGCCCCGCCAGAGACCGTGTTATCCCCGGGCGTTCGCACCGCAGCTGCCCCGTGTGTGTGTGTGTGTGTGTGTGTGTGTGTGTGTGTGTGTGTGTGTGTGTGTGTGTGTGTCGGGCGGCCGCTTCCTGGGCGCAGGCCTGGGTTTGCAGGGCCGTGGCGGGTCGTTGGGGGGGGGGGAGGGGTGCAGTAGCGGAGCGAAGGAGGAGGGGGGCTGCCGCCAATTCTACTTTGGCTCGCCCTGGCTTCTGGACTCCGTTCCTCCCCACACCCCGCGGGAGCCACCTGCACGTTCCTCGCCCCCCACCCCCCACCCCGCAAGACCAGCTCGAGGTCCCTGGACACCGGCTAGGCGGGGCCCCACACCTGAGCCTCACGGTGGGGCACAGGGACATCAGGGTCCCTCCTCCTCCCCCAAGGCCAAGTGGCAGCAGCCCTCCCAGTGCCCGTGCCGTGCCTGTCTCGTGCAGGGCTTCTAGCCCCCACCTGCCCTCCCCACCCCGGCTCCGCCGGGGCCGATCCTGCTCTTGCTCCCAACGGAAGGGACACGCGGCCAAGGGCTCACGGGCCAAGAGCCCAGCGCCCCTTGCCCCGGCCGGCCCGGGGTGCTCCTGGCCGCTTCGGGGCGGCTTCCAGGACTCCTCCAGTCCCGCCCAGACATGGCGGCCACCAGGGTCCCTGGCCCTGGCTTCCCGTGCCCGACCCGCAGGGGAGCCGGTTCTGGTGCTCTGTCGCGCCACCCGTCTCTGGAGCCTCCCGGGTCTCCCGCCGGAACTCTGCGCCTGGGAGTGGGGGGGGGGGGGCGGTTGGAGGGAGGACCCATCTCGTCTCCCGCCTGGGACTTCACTCACAGGGAAGCCACAGCGCGGGGCTCACGGGATGGCCAACGACTTTCGCTTGATGGCAGTGTTGCACCACGAATGCCCACGCGCCCTTCCCCCAGGTCCTCTCCCTCCGCCCTTTGCGGAAGAAAAAAGGCCGGGCCCTGTCCACTCTGGCTCCAACATGGCGGCGCCCTCCTCTGGGCCACTTTGTGGCAACAGCTCCGCTTGTGTGGTGGCTCCGTGCAGCCGAGCCTGGTCCCCTCGGCAGCAAGGCCCGGGCCCCTAGGCCCAGATGCCCACTCAGGCAACCGTCCGCCTAGGCCGCGGTGGAGGCTCACGCTGTGGATCACAGTGCCCGCCCTTACGTGGAGACCCCGGCCGTGCCAATAGCCCACGTGGGGAAGAAGGTGCGGGCTGGGTCGTGCCTTCCCCTCCCCACGTAGCCACATCCAGCCCCGGGAGTCCCCAAGCATCCACACGCGTCCGGGTCCCACGTCCCGGTTCCTCCCTCCTCCCCCCCGCCTCCCCTCCCCCCCCCCGCGCCCCCGCCGCCCCCCCCCCCAACTCCGGCCAACACCCACCGAGGGCCGAAGGCAGCCTGTGTCCCCTTCTCCTCCCACAGGTCAACTTCAGCAAGGCTCTTTGGGCTCGGGGTGGGGGTGGGGGTGGAGGTTGGCGGTGGGGAGCGAGAAGCTGTGCCCCCTCACCTCCTTTTTGGCCAAACCCCAGGGGCACGGTGTTGACATCCTGGAGATCTGCTTGTTCCCCCGCCCCTTGCCCGAGAGTCCCGGCGGGTGTCCTTTGGGCCCCGGGTCCAGCAGGTGCACCCGCAGACGTTGGGTCCACGGAACCGCAGAGCGCCCTGCGTGCGCTCTCGGGTGCCTACCCAGAGGACGGGAACTGGGTCACGCGCGCCCCGAGGCCGAGGAGCAGGGCTGCGCTGGGCTTCGCTGGGCTACCGTTGATACCCAGTGGGGAAAGGTGGGCCTCGATGGGGTGCCTGTGGTGGGTGAGGTCCTTGTGGGCGGAGCGGTCCCGGGCGCACACGCACACCCTCCCCCTCGGTCAGGGTTCCCGAGATGGGCGCCGTGGGGGCCCGTGCCGGGGACTCTGTTTGGTGACCTGACAGCAAACACCCGGGTTGGGGGGCACCTGGGTGAGCCTCCCTTGGTGCGGCCCCGTCCCCGACGATCGGTCGGGGCGGCTCGCGTCTCTTGGGACCGGACCCTTCCTTCCCCGTGCGGGTCGTTCCTCCCTCCCTGTCTCTCTCTGCGTGTCTCTGTCTCTTTCGTGGCCTTGCGTGGCTCCTGCTTGCGCTTTGAGGGTCCTCGGGGCCTTTGTTTGTGGTCAGAACGAAATCCCTCGGGAGGGTGGCAGCCGGTGGAGAATGGAGATGCTGGGTTTCCAGCCGGACTGGAGGGGCAACTAACTGTCCGGGAGCCTGCTTGGATGTCCCGGCAGCCCAAAGTGCCCGGAATGACCCTTTTGGACTTGAGGCCGGCCAAGGGTTCGTGTGGGGGTGCCAGGAGAGAATGTGCGGGCACAGGCCGCCTCGGGAGGGGCGGTGGACGTTCGTGGCCTTCCCGGACCGCCCGCCGCCGCCGCCGCTGCCGCTGTAGGTCCCTTCGCGTGGGCCCGTGTCCGTGCCCGCGTGCCTGGACGGTGCGATCGCACCACGGACTCGCCAGTGCCAGTGCCGGGCTGTCTTGGGGACGACGCGTCCCTTTGCGGGAACGCTTGGCTCCAAGGTCAAAGAACAGAGCCCCTCTGGTGCGTGTTCTTTCTCCCCTCCCACCAGCCCCAGGCCCCAGGCCCCAGGCCCCAGGCCCCAGGCCCCAGCCCTCGCCCTTGCCCTCGCCCTCGGGGGCATGAGTCTCCCCAGCGAGCAGGGTCTGTGTCCAACCGGGTGTCGTTCGGCCAGGGTTGGTAGAACTGACGCGCGGGAAGGGACCGGAAGGACTCTGGGGACGTGGAGACGAATATGGCGCAGTGGGGGGAGCGGGAAGGAGGCTGGCCGCTTTCCACAGGTGGGATGGAATCTTACATCCACTGGCTGGCCTAGGAAGAACGAGGTGCTGGGCCACAGGCTTGGGAGAACAGGCGGCTCCCGTCTGCAGGGCAGAAAGCGAAAACGTTCCCCGAGGGTTGAGGATGGACAAGTGTCTCGCCGGAGGAGAGCAAGTGACCTGGGTCGGTGCGGTTGTCAGGAGTCCCTTTATGCCCTTGGGCACACGGACCGGGGTAGAAACAGACATCCGCCGTACACCTTTATGAGCTCTTGCTGCGGGGTGTGTGGGCCACCTCCTGAGGGCGAAAAGCATGACGTCCACCTGTGCCGAACTGCCCTTTTACTGCGGGACGGTGTGGGCGTGTCAGTCTGCGTGTGTGTGCGTGTGCGCGCGCGCGCGTCTGTCTGCGGGAGAGTGTGTCCAAGCCTGCTTGTGGTGTGAGTTGAGGGTGTGTGTGTGTGTGTGTGTGTGTGTGTGTGTGTGTGAGCAAGCGAGGGAGGGAGGGAGTGTGTGTGGTTCTTCCTGGTTGGAATGTGCCCCAGGCACGAGAGGCGGGTTGTCAGGGTGCCCTTGAGAGGTCTGCGGTCAGGTGTTGGTCGTAGGTTATGGACCGATGAACGGGAGAGAAGACCACCGGCCCTGTGCGTTGGCCTTGTTACCGCCGTGCCAGAAAAGGCACGGGTCCTGGAGAGCGTGGGCACACCTGGGTGCTGCCCATGCCTGGCCTTGGCTCCCGTGGGAGCTGTCCAGGGATGGAGCCTGGGGCACGCGTGAGGCCGCTTTGGCGTCAGTGGTGCGGCTCCAGGCCGCCCTCCCCAGTGACCCGTGGGTGCCACCGTCCGCGCCTGAACCGCGGGGGTGCCCCGGGGGTGAAGGGCCAGGTCCTCGGACCCGTCCGTCCTCTGGCCGCGGGAAGCGGACGCCAGCGTTGACAGCACGGCTCCTGCCCGGGGGCCGGCGCAGACCTTGGCGTCTGGCTGCTAGAGGCTTCGGGGTCACGTCAGGCTGGCCCGTCGGGGAGTCCTGACCGAGGATGCCCGGGTGAGCGTGTGCCCCCGTCGGGCACCGACTGGCTGGATAGGGGTGGCCCGGGCGCTGGGTCCACGACCAGCGGGTCTCCTGAGGTCTCCTCCTGCAGGCCTCCAGGGGTCGCAGTGGCGCCCCGGAAAGGGTCAGGGCCAGCGCCGGGAGCCTCGGGGAGCCTCGATGCGCCGGCCTCGCGTTTGCTTTTGGGTCCGAAAGCGGGCTACATGGAGCCAGAGGGGACAAGGCTCCGCTCCCCGGAGCCTCAGGAGCCGGAGTGCTCCCCCAGGTGGCAGAGACCTGAGAGCCGCCATGTTGGAGCCCGGGGTGGACAGGGCCCGGCCTTTTTTCCTCGGCAAAGGGCGGAGGGAGAGGACCTGGGGGAAGGGCGCGTGGACATTCGTGGTGCAATACTGCCATCAAGCGGAACTCGTTGGCCATCCAGGCTTCCTCTGGAGGAGAGGCGTGGGAGTGAAGTGGGGAGTCCCGGGCGGGACAGAAGGGGCCGCGGTCCAAAGGTGCCCGGTCCTTTTGGCAGGCTCTCCACCCTGGTCCTTTGGTGACCGGCTGCGAAGCAAGCGTGGCATCCGGACGCAGACACAAAGGCCACTCCTTGCCATTGCCCTCAACACTCTCATGGGACGTTGGAACCAGGTGGCCCAGAGAGTGACCCGTGTCAATGCAGATGCCTGGCGGGGGGCGGGTGGGGGGTGCGGTAGGGAGTAGACCACTCCCCAGACAGACACTTGGACAGACAGTTGAGTGCCAGATCGAGATCGGTGGTGCGCGGCCCCGCCAGAGACCGTGTTATCCCCGGGCGTTCGCACCGCAGCTGCCCCGTGTGTGTGTGTGTGTGTGTGTGTGTGTGTGTGTGTGTGTGTGTGTGTGTGTGTCGGGCGGCCGCTTCCTGGGCGCAGGCCTGGGTTTGCAGGGCCGTGGCGGGTCGTTGGGGGGGGGGGGGAGGGGTGCAGTAGCGGAGCGAAGGAGGAGGGGGGCTGCCGCCAATTCTACTTTGGCTCGCCCTGGCTTCTGGACTCCGTTCCTCCCCACACCCCACGGGAGCCACCTGCACGTTCCTCGCCCCCCACCCCCCACCCCGCAAGACCAGCTCGAGGTCCCTGGACACCGGCTAGGCGGGGCCCCACACCTGAGCCTCACGGTGGGGCACAGGGACATCAGGGTCCCTCCTCCTCCCCCAAGGCCAAGTGGCAGCAGCCCTCCCAGTGCCCGTGCCGTGCCTGTCTCGTGCAGGGCTTCTAGCCCCCACCTGCCCTCCCCACCCCGGCCCCGCCGGGGCCGATCCTGCTCTTGCTCCCAACGGAAGGGACACGCGGCCAAGGGCTCACGGGCCAAGAGCCCAGCGCCCCTTGCCCCGGCCGGCCCGGGGTGCTCCTGGCCGCTTCGGGGCGGCTTCCAGGACTCCTCCAGTCCCGCCCAGACATGGCGGCCACCAGGGTCCCTGGCCCTGGCTTCCCGTGCCCGACCCGCAGGGGAGCCGGTTCTGGTGCTCTGTCGCGCCACCCGTCTCTGGAGCCTCCCGGGTCTCCCGCCGGAACTCTGCGCCTGGGAGGGGGGGGGGGCGGTTGGAGGGAGGACCCATCTCGTCTCCCGCCTGGGACTTCACTCACAGGGAAGCCACAGCGCGGGGCTCACGGGATGGCCAACGACTTTCGCTTGATGGCAGTGTTGCACCACGAATGCCCACGCGCCCTTCCCCCAGGTCCTCTCCCTCCGCCCTTTGCGGAAGAAAAAAGGCCGGGCCCTGTCCACTCTGGCTCCAACATGGCGGCGCCCTCCTCTGGGCCACTTTGTGGCAACAGCTCCGCTTGTGTGGTGGCTCCGTGCAGCCGAGCCTGGTCCCCTCGGCAGCAAGGCCCGGGCCCCTAGGCCCAGATGCCCACTCAGGCAACCGTCCGCCTAGGCCGCGGTGGAGGCTCACGCTGTGGATCACAGTGCCCGCCCTTACGTGGAGACCCCGGCCGTGCCAATAGCCCACGTGGGGAAGAAGGTGCGGGCTGGGTCGTGCCTTCCCCTCCCCACGTAGCCACATCCAGCCCCGGGAGTCCCCAAGCATCCACACGCGTCCGGGTCCCACGTCCCGGTTCCTCCCTCCTCCCCCCCGCCTCCCCTCCCCCCCCCGCGCCCCCGCCGCCCCCCCCCCAACTCCGGCCAACACCCACCGAGGGCCGAAGGCAGCCTGTGTCCCCTTCTCCTCCCACAGGTCAACTTCAGCAAGGCTCTTTGGGCTCGGGGTGGGGGTGGGGGTGGAGGTTGGCGGTGGGGAGCGAGAAGCTGTGCCCCCTCACCTCCTTTTTGGCCAAACCCCAGGGGCACGGTGTTGACATCCTGGAGATCTGCTTGTTCCCCCGCCCCTTGCCCGAGAGTCCCGGCGGGTGTCCTTTGGGCCCCGGGTCCAGCAGGTGCACCCGCAGACGTTGGGTCCACGGAACCGCAGAGCGCCCTGCGTGCGCTCTCGGGTGCCTACCCAGAGGACGGGAACTGGGTCACGCGCGCCCCGAGGCCGAGGAGCAGGGCTGCGCTGGGCTTCGCTGGGCTACCGTTGATACCCAGTGGGGAAAGGTGGGCCTCGATGGGGTGCCTGTGGTGGGTGAGGTCCTTGTGGGCGGAGCGGTCCCGGGCGCACACGCACACCCTCCCCCTCGGTCAGGGTTCCCGAGATGGGCGCCGTGGGGGCCCGTGCCGGGGACTCTGTTTGGTGACCTGACAGCAAACACCCGGGTTGGGGGGCACCTGGGTGAGCCTCCCTTGGTGCGGCCCCGTCCCCAACGATCGGTCGGGGCGGCTCGCGTCTCTTGGGACCGGACCCTTCCTTCCCCGTGCGGGTCGTTCCTCCCTCCCTGTCTCTCTCTGCGTGTCTCTGTCTCTTTCGTGGCCTTGCGTGGCTCCTGCTTGCGCTTTGAGGGTCCTCGGGGCCTTTGTTTGTGGTCAGAACGAAATCCCTCGGGAGGGTGGCAGCCGGTGGAGAATGGAGATGCTGGGTTTCCAGCCGGACTGGAGGGGCAACTAACTGTCCGGGAGCCTGCTTGGATGTCCCGGCAGCCCAAAGTGCCCGGAATGACCCTTTTGGACTTGAGGCCGGCCAAGGGTTCGTGTGGGGGTGCCAGGAGAGAATGTGCGGGCACAGGCCGCCTCGGGAGGGGCGGTGGACGTTCGTGGCCTTCCCGGACCGCCCGCCGCCGCCGCCGCTGCCGCTGTAGGTCCCTTCGCGTGGGCCCGTGTCCGTGCCCGCGTGCCTGGACGGTGCGATCGCACCACGGACTCGCCAGTGCCAGTGCCGGGCTGTCTTGGGGACGACGCGTCCCTTTGCGGGAACGCTTGGCTCCAAGGTCAAAGAACAGAGCCCCTCTGGTGCGTGTTCTTTCTCCCCTCCCACCAGCCCCAGGCCCCAGGCCCCAGGCCCCAGGCCCCAGGCCCCAGCCCTCGCCCTTGCCCTCGCCCTCGGGGGCATGAGTCTCCCCAGCGAGCAGGGTCTGTGTCCAACCGGGTGTCGTTCGGCCAGGGTTGGTAGAACTGACGCGCGGGAAGGGACCGGAAGGACTCTGGGGACGTGGAGACGAATATGGCGCAGTGGGGGGAGCGGGAAGGAGGCTGGCCGCTTTCCACAGGTGGGATGGAATCTTACATCCACTGGCTGGCCTAGGAAGAACGAGGTGCTGGGCCACAGGCTTGGGAGAACAGGCGGCTCCCGTCTGCAGGGCAGAAAGCGAAAACGTTCCCCGAGGGTTGAGGATGGACAAGTGTCTCGCCGGAGGAGAGCAAGTGACCTGGGTCGGTGCGGTTGTCAGGAGTCCCTTTATGCCCTTGGGCACACGGACCGGGGTAGAAACAGACATCCGCCGTACACCTTTATGAGCTCTTGCTGCGGGGTGTGTGGGCCACCTCCTGAGGGCGAAAAGCATGACGTCCACCTGTGCCGAACTGCCCTTTTACTGCGGGACGGTGTGGGCGTGTCAGTCTGCGTGTGTGTGCGTGTGCGCGCGCGCGCGTCTGTCTGCGGGAGAGTGTGTCCAAGCCTGCTTGTGGTGTGAGTTGAGGGTGTGTGTGTGTGTGTGTGTGTGTGTGTGTGTGTGTGTGTGAGCAAGCGAGGGAGGGAGGGAGTGTGTGTGGTTCTTCCTGGTTGGAATGTGCCCCAGGCACGAGAGGCGGGTTGTCAGGGTGCCCTTGAGAGGTCTGCGGTCAGGTGTTGGTCGTAGGTTATGGACCGATGAACGGGAGAGAAGACCACCGGCCCTGTGCGTTGGCCTTGTTACCGCCGTGCCAGAAAAGGCACGGGTCCTGGAGAGCGTGGGCACACCTGGGTGCTGCCCATGCCTGGCCTTGGCTCCCGTGGGAGCTGTCCAGGGATGGAGCCTGGGGCACGCGTGAGGCCGCTTTGGCGTCAGTGGTGCGGCTCCAGGCCGCCCTCCCCAGTGACCCGTGGGTGCCACCGTCCGCGCCTGAACCGCGGGGGTGCCCCGGGGGTGAAGGGCCAGGTCCTCGGACCCGTCCGTCCTCTGGCCGCGGGAAGCGGACGCCAGCGTTGACAGCACGGCTCCTGCCCGGGGGCCGGCGCAGACCTTGGCGTCTGGCTGCTAGAGGCTTCGGGGTCACGTCAGGCTGGCCCGTCGGGGAGTCCTGACCGAGGATGCCCGGGTGAGCGTGTGCCCCCGTCGGGCACCGACTGGCTGGATAGGGGTGGCCCGGGCGCTGGGTCCACGACCAGCGGGTCTCCTGAGGTCTCCTCCTGCAGGCCTCCAGGGGTCGCAGTGGCGCCCCGGAAAGGGTCAGGGCCAGCGCCGGGAGCCTCGGGGAGCCTCGATGCGCCGGCCTCGCGTTTGCTTTTGGGTCCGAAAGCGGGCTACATGGAGCCAGAGGGGACAAGGCTCCGCTCCCCGGAGCCTCAGGAGCCGGAGTGCTCCCCCAGGTGGCAGAGACCTGAGAGCCGCCATGTTGGAGCCCGGGGTGGACAGGGCCCGGCCTTTTTTCCTCGGCAAAGGGCGGAGGGAGAGGACCTGGGGGAAGGGCGCGTGGACATTCGTGGTGCAATACTGCCATCAAGCGGAACTCGTTGGCCATCCAGGCTTCCTCTGGAGGAGAGGCGTGGGAGTGAAGTGGGGAGTCCCGGGCGGGACAGAAGGGGCCGCGGTCCAAAGGTGCCCGGTCCTTTTGGCAGGCTCTCCACCCTGGTCCTTTGGTGACCGGCTGCGAAGCAAGCGTGGCATCCGGACGCAGACACAAAGGCCACTCCTTGCCATTGCCCTCAACACTCTCATGGGACGTTGGAACCAGGTGGCCCAGAGAGTGACCCGTGTCAATGCAGATGCCTGGCGGGGGGCGGGTGGGGGGTGGGGTAGGGAGTAGACCACTCCCCAGACAGACACTTGGACAGACAGTTGAGTGCCAGATCGAGATCGGTGGTGCGCGGCCCCGCCAGAGACCGTGTTATCCCCGGGCGTTCGCACCGCAGCTGCCCCGTGTGTGTGTGTGTGTGTGTGTGTGTGTGTGTGTGTGTGTGTGTGTGTGTGTCGGGCGGCCGCTTCCTGGGCGCAGGCCTGGGTTTGCAGGGCCGTGGCGGGTCGTTGGGGGGGGGGGGGAGGGGTGCAGTAGCGGAGCGAAGGAGGAGGGGGGCTGCCGCCAATTCTACTTTGGCTCGCCCTGGCTTCTGGACTCCGTTCCTCCCCACACCCCGCGGGAGCCACCTGCACGTTCCTCGCCCCCCACCCCCCACCCCGCAAGACCAGCTCGAGGTCCCTGGACACCGGCTAGGCGGGGCCCCACACCTGAGCCTCACGGTGGGGCACAGGGACATCAGGGTCCCTCCTCCTCCCCCAAGGCCAAGTGGCAGCAGCCCTCCCAGTGCCCGTGCCGTGCCTGTCTCGTGCAGGGCTTCTAGCCCCCACCTGCCCTCCCCACCCCGGCCCCGCCGGGGCCGATCCTGCTCTTGCTCCCAACGGAAGGGACACGCGGCCAAGGGCTCACGGGCCAAGAGCCCAGCGCCCCTTGCCCCGGCCGGCCCGGGGTGCTCCTGGCCGCTTCGGGGCGGCTTCCAGGACTCCTCCAGTCCCGCCCAGACATGGCGGCCACCAGGGTCCCTGGCCCTGGCTTCCCGTGCCCGACCCGCAGGGGAGCCGGTTCTGGTGCTCTGTCGCGCCACCCGTCTCTGGAGCCTCCCGGGTCTCCCGCCGGAACTCTGCGCCTGGGAGGGGGGGGGGGCGGTTGGAGGGAGGACCCATCTCGTCTCCCGCCTGGGACTTCACTCACAGGGAAGCCACAGCGCGGGGCTCACGGGATGGCCAACGACTTTCGCTTGATGGCAGTGTTGCACCACGAATGCCCACGCGCCCTTCCCCCAGGTCCTCTCCCTCCGCCCTTTGCGGAAGAAAAAAGGCCGGGCCCTGTCCACTCTGGCTCCAACATGGCGGCGCCCTCCTCTGGGCCACTTTGTGGCAACAGCTCCGCTTGTGTGGTGGCTCCGTGCAGCCGAGCCTGGTCCCCTCGGCAGCAAGGCCCGGGCCCCTAGGCCCAGATGCCCACTCAGGCAACCGTCCGCCTAGGCCGCGGTGGAGGCTCACGCTGTGGATCACAGTGCCCGCCCTTACGTGGAGACCCCGGCCGTGCCAATAGCCCACGTGGGGAAGAAGGTGCGGGCTGGGTCGTGCCTTCCCCTCCCCACGTAGCCACATCCAGCCCCGGGAGTCCCCAAGCATCCACACGCGTCCGGGTCCCACGTCCCGGTTCCTCCCTCCTCCCCCCCGCCTCCCCTCCCCCCCCCGCGCCCCCGCCGCCCCCCCCCCAACTCCGGCCAACACCCACCGAGGGCCGAAGGCAGCCTGTGTCCCCTTCTCCTCCCACAGGTCAACTTCAGCAAGGCTCTTTGGGCTCGGGGTGGGGGTGGGGGTGGAGGTTGGCGGTGGGGAGCGAGAAGCTGTGCCCCCTCACCTCCTTTTTGGCCAAACCCCAGGGGCACGGTGTTGACATCCTGGAGATCTGCTTGTTCCCCCGCCCCTTGCCCGAGAGTCCCGGCGGGTGTCCTTTGGGCCCCGGGTCCAGCAGGTGCACCCGCAGACGTTGGGTCCACGGAACCGCAGAGCGCCCTGCGTGCGCTCTCGGGTGCCTACCCAGAGGACGGGAACTGGGTCACGCGCGCCCCGAGGCCGAGGAGCAGGGCTGCGCTGGGCTTCGCTGGGCTACCGTTGATACCCAGTGGGGAAAGGTGGGCCTCGATGGGGTGCCTGTGGTGGGTGAGGTCCTTGTGGGCGGAGCGGGTCCCGGGCGCACACGCACACCCTCCCCCTCGGTCAGGGTTCCCGAGATGGGCGCCGTGGGGGCCCGTGCCGGGGACTCTGTTTGGTGACCTGACAGCAAACACCCGGGTTGGGGGGCACCTGGGTGAGCCTCCCTTGGTGCGGCCCCGTCCCCAACGATCGGTCGGGGCGGCTCGCGTCTCTTGGGACCGGACCCTTCCTTCCCCGTGCGGGTCGTTCCTCCCTCCCTGTCTCTCTCTGCGTGTCTCTGTCTCTTTCGTGGCCTTGCGTGGCTCCTGCTTGCGCTTTGAGGGTCCTCGGGGCCTTTGTTTGTGGTCAGAACGAAATCCCTCGGGGAGGGTGGCAGCCGGTGGAGAATGGAGATGCTGGGTTTCCAGCCGGACTGGAGGGGCAACTAACTGTCCGGGAGCCTGCTTGGATGTCCCGGCAGCCCAAAGTGCCCGGAATGACCCTTTTGGACTTGAGGCCGGCCAAGGGTTCGTGTGGGGGTGCCAGGAGAGAATGTGCGGGCACAGGCCGCCTCGGGAGGGGCGGTGGACGTTCGTGGCCTTCCCGGACCGCCCGCCGCCGCCGCCGCTGCCGCTGTAGGTCCCTTCGCGTGGGCCCGTGTCCGTGCCCGCGTGCCTGGACGGTGCGATCGCACCACGGACTCGCCAGTGCCAGTGCCGGGCTGTCTTGGGGACGACGCGTCCCTTTGCGGGAACGCTTGGCTCCAAGGTCAAAGAACAGAGCCCCTCTGGTGCGTGTTCTTTCTCCCCTCCCACCAGCCCCAGGCCCCAGGCCCCAGGCCCCAGGCCCCAGGCCCCAGGCCCCAGCCCTCGCCCTTGCCCTCGCCCTCGGGGGCATGAGTCTCCCCAGCGAGCAGGGTCTGTGTCCAACCGGGTGTCGTTCGGCCAGGGTTGGTAGAACTGACGCGCGGGAAGGGACCGGAAGGACTCTGGGGACGTGGAGACGAATATGGCGCAGTGGGGGGAGCGGGAAGGAGGCTGGCCGCTTTCCACAGGTGGGATGGAATCTTACATCCACTGGCTGGCCTGGGAAGAACGAGGTGCTGGGCCACAGGCTTGGGAGAACAGGCGGCTCCCGTCTGCAGGGCAGAAAGCGAAAACGTTCCCCGAGGGTTGAGGATGGACAAGTGTCTCGCCGGAGGAGAGCAAGTGACCTGGGTCGGTGCGGTTGTCAGGAGTCCCTTTATGCCCTTGGGCACACGGACCGGGGTAGAAACAGACATCCGCCGTACACCTTTATGAGCTCTTGCTGCGGGGTGTGTGGGCCACCTCCTGAGGGCGAAAAGCATGACGTCCACCTGTGCCGAACTGCCCTTTTACTGCGGGACGGTGTGGGCGTGTCAGTCTGCGTGTGTGTGCGTGTGCGCGCGCGCGCGTCTGTCTGCGGGAGAGTGTGTCCAAGCCTGCTTGTGGTGTGAGTTGAGGGTGTGTGTGTGTGTGTGTGTGTGTGTGTGTGTGAGCAAGCGAGGGAGGGAGGGAGTGTGTGTGGTTCTTCCTGGTTGGAATGTGCCCCAGGCACGAGAGGCGGGTTGTCAGGGTGCCCTTGAGAGGTCTGCGGTCAGGTGTTGGTCGTAGGTTATGGACCGATGAACGGGAGAGAAGACCACCGGCCCTGTGCGTTGGCCTTGTTACCGCCGTGCCAGAAAAGGCACGGGTCCTGGAGAGCGTGGGCACACCTGGGTGCTGCCCATGCCTGGCCTTGGCTCCCGTGGGAGCTGTCCAGGGATGGAGCCTGGGGCACGCGTGAGGCCGCTTTGGCGTCAGTGGTGCGGCTCCAGGCCGCCCTCCCCAGTGACCCGTGGGTGCCACCGTCCGCGCCTGAACCGCGGGGGTGCCCCGGGGGTGAAGGGCCAGGTCCTCGGACCCGTCCGTCCTCTGGCCGCGGGAAGCGGACGCCAGCGTTGACAGCACGGCTCCTGCCCGGGGGCCGGCGCAGACCTTGGCGTCTGGCTGCTAGAGGCTTCGGGGTCACGTCAGGCTGGCCCGTCGGGGAGTCCTGACCGAGGATGCCCGGGTGAGCGTGTGCCCCCGTCGGGCACCGACTGGCTGGATAGGGGTGGCCCGGGCGCTGGGTCCACGACCAGCGGGTCTCCTGAGGTCTCCTCCTGCAGGCCTCCAGGGGTCGCAGTGGCGCCCCGGAAAGGGTCAGGGCCAGCGCCGGGAGCCTCGGGGAGCCTCGATGCGCCGGCCTCGCGTTTGCTTTTGGGTCCGAAAGCGGGCTACATGGAGCCAGAGGGGACAAGGCTCCGCTCCCTGGAGCCTCAGGAGCCGGAGTGCTCCCCCAGGTGGCAGAGACCTGAGAGCCGCCATGTTGGAGCCCGGGGTGGACAGGGCCCGGCCTTTTTTCCTCGGCAAAGGGCGGAGGGAGAGGACCTGGGGGAAGGGCGCGTGGACATTCGTGGTGCAATACTGCCATCAAGCGGAACTCGTTGGCCATCCAGGCTTCCTCTGGAGGAGAGGCGTGGGAGTGAAGTGGGGAGTCCCGGGCGGGACAGAAGGGGCCGCGGTCCAAAGGTGCCCGGTCCTTTTGGCAGGCTCTCCACCCTGGTCCTTTGGTGACCGGCTGCGAAGCAAGCGTGGCATCCGGACGCAGACACAAAGGCCACTCCTTGCCATTGCCCTCAACACTCTCATGGGACGTTGGAACCAGGTGGCCCAGAGAGTGACCCGTGTCAATGCAGATGCCTGGCGGGGGGCGGGTGGGGGGTGGGGTAGGGAGTAGACCACTCCCCAGACAGACACTTGGACAGACAGTTGAGTGCCAGATCGAGATCGGTGGTGCGCGGCCCCGCCAGCGACCGTGTTATCCCCGGGCGTTCGCACCGCAGCTGCCCCGTGTGTGTGTGTGTGTGTGTGTGTGTGTGTGTGTGTGTGTGTGTGTGTCGGGCGGCCGCTTCCTGGGCGCAGGCCTGGGTTTGCAGGGCCGTGGCGGGTCGTTGGGGGGGGGGGGAGGGGTGCAGTAGCGGAGCGAAGGAGGAGGGGGGCTGCCGCCAATTCTACTTTGGCTCGCCCTGGCTTCTGGACTCCGTTCCTCCCCACACCCCGCGGGAGCCACCTGCACGTTCCTCGCCCCCCACCCCCCACCCCGCAAGACCAGCTCGAGGTCCCTGGACACCGGCTAGGCGGGGCCCCACACCTGAGCCTCACGGTGGGGCACAGGGACATCAGGGTCCCTCCTCCTCCCCCAAGGCCAAGTGGCAGCAGCCCTCCCAGTGCCCGTGCCGTGCCTGTCTCGTGCAGGGCTTCTAGCCCCCACCTGCCCTCCCCACCCCGGCTCCGCCGGGGCCGATCCTGCTCTTGCTCCCAACGGAAGGGACACGCGGCCAAGGGCTCACGGGCCAAGAGCCCAGCGCCCCTTGCCCCGGCCGGCCCGGGGTGCTCCTGGCCGCTTCGGGGCGGCTTCCAGGACTCCTCCAGTCCCGCCCAGACATGGCGGCCACCAGGGTCCCTGGCCCTGGCTTCCCGTGCCCGACCCGCAGGGGAGCCGGTTCTGGTGCTCTGTCGCGCCACCCGTCTCTGGAGCCTCCCGGGTCTCCCGCCAGAACTCTGCGCCTGGGAGTGGGGGGGGGGGGGCGGTTGGAGGGAGGACCCATCTCGTCTCCCGCCTGGGACTTCACTCACAGGGAAGCCACAGCGCGGGGCTCACGGGATGGCCAACGACTTTCGCTTGATGGCAGTGTTGCACCACGAATGCCCACGCGCCCTTCCCCCAGGTCCTCTCCCTCCGCCCTTTGCGGAAGAAAAAAGGCCGGGCCCTGTCCACTCTGGCTCCAACATGGCGGCGCCCTCCTCTGGGCCACTTTGTGGCAACAGCTCCGCTTGTGTGGTGGCTCCGTGCAGCCGAGCCTGGTCCCCTCGGCAGCAAGGCCCGGGCCCCTAGGCCCAGATGCCCACTCAGGCAACCGTCCGCCTAGGCCGCGGTGGAGGCTCACGCTGTGGATCACAGTGCCCGCCCTTACGTGGAGACCCCGGCCGTGCCAATAGCCCACGTGGGGAAGAAGGTGCGGGCTGGGTCGTGCCTTCCCCTCCCCACGTAGCCACATCCAGCCCCGGGAGTCCCCAAGCATCCACACGCGTCCGGGTCCCACGTCCCGGTTCCTCCCTCCTCCCCCCCGCCTCCCCTCCCCCCCCCCGCGCCCCCGCCGCCCCCCCCCCAACTCCGGCCAACACCCACCGAGGGCCGAAGGCAGCCTGTGTCCCCTTCTCCTCCCACAGGTCAACTTCAGCAAGGCTCTTTGGGCTCGGGGTGGGGGTGGGGGTGGAGGTTGGCGGTGGGGAGCGAGAAGCTGTGCCCCCTCACCTCCTTTTTGGCCAAACCCCAGGGGCACGGTGTTGACATCCTGGAGATCTGCTTGTTCCCCCGCCCCTTGCCCGAGAGTCCCGGCGGGTGTCCTTTGGGCCCCGGGTCCAGCAGGTGCACCCGCAGACGTTGGGTCCACGGAACCGCAGAGCGCCCTGCGTGCGCTCTCGGGTGCCTACCCAGAGGACGGGAACTGGGTCACGCGCGCCCCGAGGCCGAGGAGCAGGGCTGCGCTGGGCTTCGCTGGGCTACCGTTGATACCCAGTGGGGAAAGGTGGGCCTCGATGGGGTGCCTGTGGTGGGTGAGGTCCTTGTGGGCGGAGCGGTCCCGGGCGCACACGCACACCCTCCCCCTCGGTCAGGGTTCCCGAGATGGGCGCCGTGGGGGCCCGTGCCGGGGACTCTGTTTGGTGACCTGACAGCAAACACCCGGGTTGGGGGGCACCTGGGTGAGCCTCCCTTGGTGCGGCCCCGTCCCCGACGATCGGTCGGGGCGGCTCGCGTCTCTTGGGACCGGACCCTTCCTTCCCCGTGCGGGTCGTTCCTCCCTCCCTGTCTCTCTCTGCGTGTCTCTGTCTCTTTCGTGGCCTTGCGTGGCTCCTGCTTGCGCTTTGAGGGTCCTCGGGGCCTTTGTTTGTGGTCAGAACGAAATCCCTCGGGAGGGTGGCAGCCGGTGGAGAATGGAGATGCTGGGTTTCCAGCCGGACTGGAGGGGCAACTAACTGTCCGGGAGCCTGCTTGGATGTCCCGGCAGCCCAAAGTGCCCGGAATGACCCTTTTGGACTTGAGGCCGGCCAAGGGTTCGTGTGGGGGTGCCAGGAGAGAATGTGCGGGCACAGGCCGCCTCGGGAGGGGCGGTGGACGTTCGTGGCCTTCCCGGACCGCCCGCCGCCGCCGCCGCTGCCGCTGTAGGTCCCTTCGCGTGGGCCCGTGTCCGTGCCCGCGTGCCTGGACGGTGCGATCGCACCACGGACTCGCCAGTGCCAGTGCCGGGCTGTCTTGGGGACGACGCGTCCCTTTGCGGGAACGCTTGGCTCCAAGGTCAAAGAACAGAGCCCCTCTGGTGCGTGTTCTTTCTCCCCTCCCACCAGCCCCAGGCCCCAGGCCCCAGGCCCCAGGCCCCAGGCCCCAGCCCTCGCCCTTGCCCTCGCCCTCGGGGGCATGAGTCTCCCCAGCGAGCAGGGTCTGTGTCCAACCGGGTGTCGTTCGGCCAGGGTTGGTAGAACTGACGCGCGGGAAGGGACCGGAAGGACTCTGGGGACGTGGAGACGAATATGGCGCAGTGGGGGGAGCGGGAAGGAGGCTGGCCGCTTTCCACAGGTGGGATGGAATCTTACATCCACTGGCTGGCCTAGGAAGAACGAGGTGCTGGGCCACAGGCTTGGGAGAACAGGCGGCTCCCGTCTGCAGGGCAGAAAGCGAAAACGTTCCCCGAGGGTTGAGGATGGACAAGTGTCTCGCCGGAGGAGAGCAAGTGACCTGGGTCGGTGCGGTTGTCAGGAGTCCCTTTATGCCCTTGGGCACACGGACCGGGGTAGAAACAGACATCCGCCGTACACCTTTATGAGCTCTTGCTGCGGGGTGTGTGGGCCACCTCCTGAGGGCGAAAAGCATGACGTCCACCTGTGCCGAACTGCCCTTTTACTGCGGGACGGTGTGGGCGTGTCAGTCTGCGTGTGTGTGCGTGTGCGCGCGCGCGCGTCTGTCTGCGGGAGAGTGTGTCCAAGCCTGCTTGTGGTGTGAGTTGAGGGTGTGTGTGTGTGTGTGTGTGTGTGTGTGTGTGTGAGCAAGCGAGGGAGGGAGGGAGTGTGTGTGGTTCTTCCTGGTTGGAATGTGCCCCAGGCACGAGAGGCGGGTTGTCAGGGTGCCCTTGAGAGGTCTGCGGTCAGGTGTTGGTCGTAGGTTATGGACCGATGAACGGGAGAGAAGACCACCGGCCCTGTGCGTTGGCCTTGTTACCGCCGTGCCAGAAAAGGCACGGGTCCTGGAGAGCGTGGGCACACCTGGGTGCTGCCCATGCCTGGCCTTGGCTCCCGTGGGAGCTGTCCAGGGATGGAGCCTGGGGCACGCGTGAGGCCGCTTTGGCGTCAGTGGTGCGGCTCCAGGCCGCCCTCCCCAGTGACCCGTGGGTGCCACCGTCCGCGCCTGAACCGCGGGGGTGCCCCGGGGGTGAAGGGCCAGGTCCTCGGACCCGTCCGTCCTCTGGCCGCGGGAAGCGGACGCCAGCGTTGACAGCACGGCTCCTGCCCGGGGGCCGGCGCAGACCTTGGCGTCTGGCTGCTAGAGGCTTCGGGGTCACGTCAGGCTGGCCCGTCGGGGAGTCCTGACCGAGGATGCCCGGGTGAGCGTGTGCCCCCGTCGGGCACCGACTGGCTGGATAGGGGTGGCCCGGGCGCTGGGTCCACGACCAGCGGGTCTCCTGAGGTCTCCTCCTGCAGGCCTCCAGGGGTCGCAGTGGCGCCCCGGAAAGGGTCAGGGCCAGCGCCGGGAGCCTCGGGGAGCCTCGATGCGCCGGCCTCGCGTTTGCTTTTGGGTCCGAAAGCGGGCTACATGGAGCCAGAGGGGACAAGGCTCCGCTCCCCGGAGCCTCAGGAGCCGGAGTGCTCCCCCAGGTGGCAGAGACCTGAGAGCCGCCATGTTGGAGCCCGGGGTGGACAGGGCCCGGCCTTTTTTCCTCGGCAAAGGGCGGAGGGAGAGGACCTGGGGGAAGGGCGCGTGGACATTCGTGGTGCAATACTGCCATCAAGCGGAACTCGTTGGCCATCCAGGCTTCCTCTGGAGGAGAGGCGTGGGAGTGAAGTGGGGAGTCCCGGGTGGGACAGAAGGGGCCGCGGTCCAAAGGTGCCCGGTCCTTTTGGCAGGCTCTCCACCCTGGTCCTTTGGTGACCGGCTGCGAAGCAAGCGTGGCATCCGGACGCAGACACAAAGGCCACTCCTTGCCATTGCCCTCAACACTCTCATGGGACGTTGGAACCAGGTGGCCCAGAGAGTGACCCGTGTCAATGCAGATGCCTGGCGGGGGGCGGGTGGGGGGTGGGGTAGGGAGTAGACCACTCCCCAGACAGACACTTGGACAGACAGTTGAGTGCCAGATCGAGATCGGTGGTGCGCGGCCCCGCCAGAGACCGTGTTATCCCCGGGCGTTCGCACCGCAGCTGCCCCGTGTGTGTGTGTGTGTGTGTGTGTGTGTGTGTGTGTGTGTGTGTGTGTGTGTCGGGCGGCCGCTTCCTGGGCGCAGGCCTGGGTTTGCAGGGCCGTGGCGGGTCGTTGGGGGGGGGGGGAGGGGTGCAGTAGCGGAGCGAAGGAGGAGGGGGGCTGCCGCCAATTCTACTTTGGCTCGCCCTGGCTTCTGGACTCCGTTCCTCCCCACACCCCGCGGGAGCCACCTGCACGTTCCTCGCCCCCCACCCCCCACCCCGCAAGACCAGCTCGAGGTCCCTGGACACCGGCTAGGCGGGGCCCCACACCTGAGCCTCACGGTGGGGCACAGGGACATCAGGGTCCCTCCTCCTCCCCCAAGGCCAAGTGGCAGCAGCCCTCCCAGTGCCCGTGCCGTGCCTGTCTCGTGCAGGGCTTCTAGCCCCCACCTGCCCTCCCCACCCCGGCCCCGCCGGGGCCGATCCTGCTCTTGCTCCCAACGGAAGGGACACGCGGCCAAGGGCTCACGGGCCAAGAGCCCAGCGCCCCTTGCCCCGGCCGGCCCGGGGTGCTCCTGGCCGCTTCGGGGCGGCTTCCAGGACTCCTCCAGTCCCGCCCAGACATGGCGGCCACCAGGGTCCCTGGCCCTGGCTTCCCGTGCCCGACCCGCAGGGGAGCCGGTTCTGGTGCTCTGTCGCGCCACCCGTCTCTGGAGCCTCCCGGGTCTCCCGCCGGAACTCTGCGCCTGGGAGTGGGGGGGGGGGGGCGGTTGGAGGGAGGACCCATCTCGTCTCCCGCCTGGGACTTCACTCACAGGGAAGCCACAGCGCGGGGCTCACGGGATGGCCAACGACTTTCGCTTGATGGCAGTGTTGCACCACGAATGCCCACGCGCCCTTCCCCCAGGTCCTCTCCCTCCGCCCTTTGCGGAAGAAAAAAGGCCGGGCCCTGTCCACTCTGGCTCCAACATGGCGGCGCCCTCCTCTGGGCCACTTTGTGGCAACAGCTCCGCTTGTGTGGTGGCTCCGTGCAGCCGAGCCTGGTCCCCTCGGCAGCAAGGCCCGGGCCCCTAGGCCCAGATGCCCACTCAGGCAACCGTCCGCCTAGGCCGCGGTGGAGGCTCACGCTGTGGATCACAGTGCCCGCCCTTACGTGGAGACCCCGGCCGTGCCAATAGCCCACGTGGGGAAGAAGGTGCGGGCTGGGTCGTGCCTTCCCCTCCCCACGTAGCCACATCCAGCCCCGGGAGTCCCCAAGCATCCACACGCGTCCGGGTCCCAGGTCCCGGTTCCTCCCTGCTCCCCCCCGCCTCCCCTCCCCCCCCCCGCGCCCCCGCCGCCCCCCCCCCAACTCCGGCCAACACCCACCGAGGGCCGAAGGCAGCCTGTGTCCCCTTCTCCTCCCACAGGTCAACTTCAGCAAGGCTCTTTGGGCTCGGGGTGGGGGTGGGGGTGGAGGTTGGCGGTGGGGAGCGAGAAGCTGTGCCCCCTCACCTCCTTTTTGGCCAAACCCCAGGGGCACGGTGTTGACATCCTGGAGAGCTTGTTCCCCCGCCCCTTGCCGAGAGTCCCGGCGGGTTGTCCTTTGGGCCCCGGGTCCAGCAGGTGCACCCGCAGACGTTGGGTCCACGGAACCGCAGAGCGCCCTGCGTGCGCTCTCGGGTGCCTACCCAGAGGACGGGAACTGGGTCACGCGCGCCCCGAGGCCCGAGGAGCAGGGCTGCGCTGGGCTTCGCTGGGCTACCGTTGATACCCAGTGGGGAAAGGTGGGCCTCGATGGGGTGCCTGTGGTGGGTGAGGGTCCTTGTGGGCGGAGCGGTCCCGGGCGCACACGCACACCCTCCCCCTCGGTCAGGGTTCCGAGATGGGCCGCCGTGGGGGGCCCGTGCCGGGGACTCTGTTTGGTTGACCTGACAGCAAACACCCGGGTTGGGGGGCTCCTGGGTGAGCCTCCCTTGGTGCGGCCCCGTCCCCGACGATCGGTCGGGGCGGCTCGCGTCTCTTGGGACCGGACCCTTCCTTCCCCGTGCGGGTCGTTCTCCCTCCCTGTCTCTCTCTGCGTGTCTCTGTCTCTTTCGTGGCCTTGCGTGGCTCCTGCTTGCGCTTTGAGGGTCCTCGGGGCCTTTGTTTGTGGTCAGAACGAAATCCCTCGGGAGGGTGGCAGCCGGTGGAGAATGGAGATGCTGGGTTTCCAGCCGGACTGGAGGGGCAACTAACTGTCCGGGAGCCTGCTTGATGTCCCGGCAGCCCAAAGTGCCCGGAATGACCCTTTTGGACTTGAGGCCGGCCAAGGGTTCGTGTGGGGGGTGCCAGGAGAGAATGTGCGGGCACAGGCCGCCTCGGGAGGGGCGGTGGACGTTCGTGGCCTTCCCGGACCGCCCGCCGCCGCCGCCGCCGCTGCCGCTGTAGGTCCCTTCGCGTGGGCCCGTGTCCGTGCCCGCGTGCCTGGACGGTGCGATCGCACCACGGACTCGCCAGTGCCAGTGCCGGGCTGTCTTGGGGACGACGCGTCCCTTTGCGGGAACGCTTGGCTCCAAGGTCAAAGAACAGAGCCCCTCTGGTGCGTGTTCTTTCTCCCCTCCCACCAGCCCCAGGCCCCAGGCCCCAGGCCCCAGGCCCCAGGCCCCAGCCCTCGCCCTTGCCCTCGCCCTCGGGGGCATGAGTCTCCCCAGCGAGCAGGGTCTGTGTCCAACCGGGTGTCGTTCGGCCAGGGTTGGTAGAACTGACGCGCGGGAAGGGACCGGAAGGACTCTGGGGACGTGGAGACGAATATGGCGCAGTGGGGGGAGCGGGAAGGAGGCTGGCCGCTTTCCACAGGTGGGATGGAATCTTACATCCACTGGCTGGCCTAGGAAGAACGAGGTGCTGGGCCACAGGCTTGGGAGAACAGGCGGCTCCCGTCTGCAGGGCAGAAAGCGAAAACGTTCCCCGAGGGTTGAGGATGGACAAGTGTCTCGCCGGAGGAGAGCAAGTGACCTGGGTCGGTGCGGTTGTCAGGAGTCCCTTTATGCCCTTGGGCACACGGACCGGGGTAGAAACAGACATCCGCCGTACACCTTTATGAGCTCTTGCTGCGGGGTGTGTGGGCCACCTCCTGAGGGCGAAAAGCATGACGTCCACCTGTGCCGAACTGCCCTTTTACTGCGGGACGGTGTGGGCGTGTCAGTCTGCGCGTGTGTGCGTGTGCGCGCGCGCGCGTCTGTCTGCGGGAGAGTGTGTCCAAGCCTGCTTGTGGTGTGAGTTGAGGGTGTGTGTGTGTGTGTGTGTGTGTGTGTGTGTGTGTGTGTGAGCAAGCGAGGGAGGGAGGGAGTGTGTGTGGTTCTTCCTGGTTGGAATGTGCCCCAGGCACGAGAGGCGGGTTGTCAGGGTGCCCTTGAGAGGTCTGCGGTCAGGTGTTGGTCGTAGGTTATGGACCGATGAACGGGAGAGAAGACCACCGGCCCTGTGCGTTGGCCTTGTTACCGCCGTGCCAGAAAAGGCACGGGTCCTGGAGAGCGTGGGCACACCTGGGTGCTGCCCATGCCTGGCCTTGGCTCCCGTGGGAGCTGTCCAGGGATGGAGCCTGGGGCACGCGTGAGGCCGCTTTGGCGTCAGTGGTGCGGCTCCAGGCCGCCCTCCCCAGTGACCCGTGGGTGCCACCGTCCGCGCCTGAACCGCGGGGGTGCCCCGGGGGTGAAGGGCCAGGTCCTCGGACCCGTCCGTCCTCTGGCCGCGGGAAGCGGACGCCAGCGTTGACAGCACGGCTCCTGCCCGGGGGCCGGCGCAGACCTTGGCGTCTGGCTGCTAGAGGCTTCGGGGTCACGTCAGGCTGGCCCGTCGGGGAGTCCTGACCGAGGATGCCCGGGTGAGCGTGTGCCCCCGTCGGGCACCGACTGGCTGGATAGGGGTGGCCCGGGCGCTGGGTCCACGACCAGCGGGTCTCCTGAGGTCTCCTCCTGCAGGCCTCCAGGGGTCGCAGTGGCGCCCCGGAAAGGGTCAGGGCCAGCGCCGGGAGCCTCGGGGAGCCTCGATGCGCCGGCCTCGCGTTTGCTTTTGGGTCCGAAAGCGGGCTACATGGAGCCAGAGGGGACAAGGCTCCGCTCCCCGGAGCCTCAGGAGCCGGAGTGCTCCCCCAGGTGGCAGAGACCTGAGAGCCGCCATGTTGGAGCCCGGGGTGGACAGGGCCCGGCCTTTTTTCCTCGGCAAAGGGCGGAGGGAGAGGACCTGGGGGAAGGGCGCGTGGACATTCGTGGTGCAATACTGCCATCAAGCGGAACTCGTTGGCCATCCAGGCTTCCTCTGGAGGAGAGGCGTGGGAGTGAAGTGGGGAGTCCCGGGCGGGACAGAAGGGGCCGCGGTCCAAAGGTGCCCGGTCCTTTTGGCAGGCTCTCCACCCTGGTCCTTTGGTGACCGGCTGCGAAGCAAGCGTGGCATCCGGACGCAGACACAAAGGCCACTCCTTGCCATTGCCCTCAACACTCTCATGGGACGTTGGAACCAGGTGGCCCAGAGAGTGACCCGTGTCAATGCAGATGCCTGGCGGGGGGCGGGTGGGGGGTGGGGTAGGGAGTAGACCACTCCCCAGACAGACACTTGGACAGACAGTTGAGTGCCAGATCGAGATCGGTGGTGCGCGGCCCCGCCGGAGACCGTGTTATCCCCGGGCGTTCGCACCGCAGCTGCCCCGTGTGTGTGTGTGTGTGTGTGTGTGTGTGTGTGTGTGTGTGTGTGTGTGTCGGGCGGCCGCTTCCTGGGCGCAGGCCTGGGTTGGCAGGGCCGTGGCGGGTCGTTGGGGGGGGGGGGAGGGGTGCAGTAGCGGAGCGAAGGAGGAGGGGGGCTGCCGCCAATTCTACTTTGGCTCGCCCTGGCTTCTGGACTCCGTTCCTCCCCACACCCCGCGGGAGCCACCTGCACGTTCCTCGCCCCCCACCCCGCAAGACCAGCTCGAGGTCCCTGGACACCGGCTAGGCGGGGCCCCACACCTGAGCCTCACGGTGGGGCACAGGGACATCAGGGTCCCGCCTCCTCCCCCAAGGCCAAGTGGCAGCAGCCCTCCCAGTGCCCGTGCCGTGCCTGTCTCGTGCAGGGCTTCTAGCCCCCACCTGCCCTCCCCACCCCGGCCCCGCCGGGGGCCGATCCTGCTCTTGCTCCCAACGGAAGGGACACGCGGCCAAGGGCTCACGGGCCAAGAGCCCAGCGCCCCTTGCCCCGGCCGGCCCGGGGTGCTCCTGGCCGCTTCGGGGCGGCTTCCAGGACTCCTCCAGTCCCGCCCAGACATGGCGGCCACCAGGGTCCCTGGCCCTGGCTTCCCGTGCCCGACCCGCAGGGGAGCCGGTTCTGGTGCTCTGTCGCGCCACCCGTCTCTGGAGCCTCCCGGGTCTCCCGCCGGAACTCTGCGCCTGGGAGGGGGGGGGGGGGCGGTTGGAGGGAGGACCCATCTCGTCTCCCGCCTGGGACTTCACTCACAGGGAAGCCACAGCCCGGGGCTCACGGGATGGCCAACGACTTTCGCTTGATGGCAGTGTTGCACCACGAATGCCCACGCGCCCTTCCCCCAGGTCCTCTCCCTCCGCCCTTTGCGGAAGAAAAAAGGCCGGGCCCTGTCCACTCTGGCTCCAACATGGCGGCGCCCTCCTCTGGGCCACTTTGTGGCAACAGCTCCGCTTGTGTGGTGGCTCCGTGCAGCCGAGCCTGGTCCCCTCGGCAGCAAGGCCCGGGCCCCTAGGCCCAGATGCCCACTCAGGCAACCGTCCGCCTAGGCCGCGGTGGAGGCTCACGCTGTGGATCACAGTGCCCGCCCTTACGTGGAGACCCCGGCCGTGCCAATAGCCCACGTGGGGAAGAAGGTGCGGGCTGGGTCGTGCCTTCCCCTCCCCACGTAGCCACATCCAGCCCCGGGAGTCCCCAAGCATCCACACGCGTCCGGGTCCCACGTCCCGGTTCCTCCCTCCTCCCCCCCCGCCTCCCCTCCCCCCCCCCGCGCCCCCGCCGCCCCCCCCCCCCCAACTCCGGCCAACACCCACCGAGGGCCGAAGGCAGCCTGTGTCCCCTTCTCCTCCCACAGGTCAACTTCAGCAAGGCTCTTTGGGCTCGGGGTGGGGGTGGGGGTGGAGGTTGGCGGTGGGGAGCGAGAAGCTGTGCCCCCTCACCTCCTTTTTGGCCAAACCCCAGGGGCACGGTGTTGACATCCTGGAGATCTGCTTGTTCCCCCGCCCCTTGCCCGAGAGTCCCGGCGGGTGTCCTTTGGGCCCCGGGTCCAGCAGGTGCACCCGCAGACGTTGGGTCCACGGAACCGCAGAGCGCCCTGCGTGCGCTCTCGGGTGCCTACCCAGAGGACGGGAACTGGGTCACGCGCGCCCCGAGGCCGAGGAGCAGGGCTGCGCTGGGCTTCGCTGGGCTACCGTTGATACCCAGTGGGGAAAGGTGGGCCTCGATGGGGTGCCTGTGGTGGGTGAGGTCCTTGTGGGCGGAGCGGTCCCGGGCGCACACGCACACCCTCCCCCCTCGGTCAGGGTTCCCGAGATGGGCGCCGTGGGGGCCCGTGCCGGGGACTCTGTTTGGTGACCTGACAGCAAACACCCGGGTTGGGGGGCACCTGGGTGAGCCTCCCTTGGTGCGGCCCCGTCCCCGACGATCGGTCGGGGCGGCTCGCGTCTCTTGGGACCGGACCCTTCCTTCCCCGTGCGGGTCGTTCCTCCCTCCCTGTCTCTCTCTGCGTGTCTCTGTCTCTTTCGTGGCCTTGCGTGGCTCCTGCTTGCGCTTTGAGGGTCCTCGGGGCCTTTGTTTGTGGTCAGAACGAAATCCCTCGGGAGGGTGGCAGCCGGTGGAGAATGGAGATGCTGGGTTTCCAGCCGGACTGGAGGGGCAACTAACTGTCCGGGAGCCTGCTTGGATGTCCCGGCAGCCCAAAGTGCCCGGAATGACCCTTTTGGACTTGAGGCCGGCCAAGGGTTCGTGTGGGGGTGCCAGGAGAGAATGTGCGGGCACAGGCCGCCTCGGGAGGGGCGGTGGACGTTCGTGGCCTTCCCGGACCGCCCGCCGCCGCCGCCGCTGCCGCTGTAGGTCCCTTCGCGTGGGCCCGTGTCCGTGCCCGCGTGCCTGGACGGTGCGATCGCACCACGGACTCGCCAGTGCCAGTGCCGGGCTGTCTTGGGGACGACGCGTCCCTTTGCGGGAACGCTTGGCTCCAAGGTCAAAGAACAGAGCCCCTCTGGTGCGTGTTCTTTCTCCCCTCCCACCAGCCCCAGGCCCCAGGCCCCAGGCCCCAGGCCCCAGGCCCCAGCCCTCGCCCTTGCCCTCGCCCTCGGGGGCATGAGTCTCCCCAGCGAGCAGGGTCTGTGTCCAACCGGGTGTCGTTCGGCCAGGGTTGGTAGAACTGACGCGCGGGAAGGGACCGGAAGGACTCTGGGGACGTGGAGACGAATATGGCGCAGTGGGGGGAGCGGGAAGGAGGCTGGCCGCTTTCCACAGGTGGGATGGAATCTTACATCCACTGGCTGGCCTAGGAAGAACGAGGTGCTGGGCCACAGGCTTGGGAGAACAGGCGGCTCCCGTCTGCAGGGCAGAAAGCGAAAACGTTCCCCGAGGGTTGAGGATGGACAAGTGTCTCGCCGGAGGAGAGCAAGTGACCTGGGTCGGTGCGGTTGTCAGGAGTCCCTTTATGCCCTTGGGCACACGGACCGGGGTAGAAACAGACATCCGCCGTACACCTTTATGAGCTCTTGCTGCGGGGTGTGTGGGCCACCTCCTGAGGGCGAAAAGCATGACGTCCACCTGTGCCGAACTGCCCTTTTACTGCGGGACGGTGTGGGCGTGTCAGTCTGCGCGTGTGTGCGTGTGCGCGCGCGCGCGTCTGTCTGCGGGAGAGTGTGTCCAAGCCTGCTTGTGGTGTGAGTTGAGGGGGTGTGTGTGTGTGTGTGTGTGTGTGTGTGTGTGTGTGTGAGCAAGCGAGGGAGGGAGGGAGTGTGTGTGGTTCTTCCTGGTTGGAATGTGCCCCAGGCACGAGAGGCGGGTTGTCAGGGTGCCCTTGAGAGGTCTGCGGTCAGGTGTTGGTCGTAGGTTATGGACCGATGAACGGGAGAGAAGACCACCGGCCCTGTGCGTTGGCCTTGTTACCGCCGTGCCAGAAAAGGCACGGGTCCTGGAGAGCGTGGGCACACCTGGGTGCTGCCCATGCCTGGCCTTGGCTCCCGTGGGAGCTGTCCAGGGATGGAGCCTGGGGCACGCGTGAGGCCGCTTTGGCGTCAGTGGTGCGGCTCCAGGCCGCCCTCCCCAGTGACCCGTGGGTGCCACCGTCCGCGCCTGAACCGCGGGGGTGCCCCGGGGGTGAAGGGCCAGGTCCTCGGACCCGTCCGTCCTCTGGCCGCGGGAAGCGGACGCCAGCGTTGACAGCACGGCTCCTGCCCGGGGGCCGGCGCAGACCTTGGCGTCTGGCTGCTAGAGGCTTCGGGGTCACGTCAGGCTGGCCCGTCGGGGAGTCCTGACCGAGGATGCCCGGGTGAGCGTGTGCCCCCGTCGGGCACCGACTGGCTGGATAGGGGTGGCCCGGGCGCTGGGTCCACGACCAGCGGGTCTCCTGAGGTCTCCTCCTGCAGGCCTCCAGGGGTCGCAGTGGCGCCCCGGAAAGGGTCAGGGCCAGCGCCGGGAGCCTCGGGGAGCCTCGATGCGCCGGCCTCGCGTTTGCTTTTGGGTCCGAAAGCGGGCTACATGGAGCCAGAGGGGACAAGGCTCCGCTCCCCGGAGCCTCAGGAGCCGGAGTGCTCCCCCAGGTGGCAGAGACCTGAGAGCCGCCATGTTGGAGCCCGGGGTGGACAGGGCCCGGCCTTTTTTCCTCGGCAAAGGGCGGAGGGAGAGGACCTGGGGGAAGGGCGCGTGGACATTCGTGGTGCAATACTGCCATCAAGCGGAACTCGTTGGCCATCCAGGCTTCCTCTGGAGGAGAGGCGTGGGAGTGAAGTGGGGAGTCCCGGGCGGGACAGAAGGGGCCGCGGTCCAAAGGTGCCCGGTCCTTTTGGCAGGCTCTCCACCCTGGTCCTTTGGTGACCGGCTGCGAAGCAAGCGTGGCATCCGGACGCAGACACAAAGGCCACTCCTTGCCATTGCCCTCAACACTCTCATGGGACGTTGGAACCAGGTGGCCCAGAGAGTGACCCGTGTCAATGCAGATGCCTGGCGGGGGGCGGGTGGGGGGTGGGGTAGGGAGTAGACCACTCCCCAGACAGACACTTGGACAGACAGTTGAGTGCCAGATCGAGATCGGTGGTGCGCGGCCCCGCCGGAGACCGTGTTATCCCCGGGCGTTCGCACCGCAGCTGCCCCGTGTGTGTGTGTGTGTGTGTGTGTGTGTGTGTGTGTGTGTGTGTGTGTGTCGGGCGGCCGCTTCCTGGGCGCAGGCCTGGGTTGGCAGGGCCGTGGCGGGTCGTTGGGGGGGGGGGAGGGGTGCAGTAGCGGAGCGAAGGAGGAGGGGGGCTGCCGCCAATTCTACTTTGGCTCGCCCTGGCTTCTGGACTCCGTTCCTCCCCACACCCCGCGGGAGCCACCTGCACGTTCCTCGCCCCCCACCCCCCACCCCGCAAGACCAGCTCGAGGTCCCTGGACACCGGCTAGGCGGGGCCCCACACCTGAGCCTCACGGTGGGGCACAGGGACATCAGGGTCCCGCCTCCTCCCCCAAGGCCAAGTGGCAGCAGCCCTCCCAGTGCCCGTGCCGTGCCTGTCTCGTGCAGGGCTTCTAGCCCCCACCTGCCCTCCCCACCCCGGCCCCGCCGGGGCCGATCCTGCTCTTGCTCCCAACGGAAGGGACACGCGGCCAAGGGCTCACGGGCCAAGAGCCCAGCGCCCCTTGCCCCGGCCGGCCCGGGGTGCTCCTGGCCGCTTCGGGGCGGCTTCCAGGACTCCTCCAGTCCCGCCCAGACATGGCGGCCACCAGGGTCCCTGGCCCTGGCTTCCCGTGCCCGACCCGCAGGGGAGCCGGTTCTGGTGCTCTGTCGCGCCACCCGTCTCTGGAGCCTCCCGGGTCTCCCGCCGGAACTCTGCGCCTGGGAGTGGGGGGGGGGGGGGCGGTTGGAGGGAGGACCCATCTCGTCTCCCGCCTGGGACTTCACTCACAGGGAAGCCACAGCGCGGGGCTCACGGGATGGCCAACGACTTTCGCTTGATGGCAGTGTTGCACCACGAATGCCCACGCGCCCTTCCCCCAGGTCCTCTCCCTCCGCCCTTTGCGGAAGAAAAAAGGCCGGGCCCTGTCCACTCTGGCTCCAACATGGCGGCGCCCTCCTCTGGGCCACTTTGTGGCAACAGCTCCGCTTGTGTGGTGGCTCCGTGCAGCCGAGCCTGGTCCCCTCGGCAGCAAGGCCCGGGCCCCTAGGCCCAGATGCCCACTCAGGCAACCGTCCGCCTAGGCCGCGGTGGAGGCTCACGCTGTGGATCACAGTGCCCGCCCTTACGTGGAGACCCCGGCCGTGCCAATAGCCCACGTGGGGAAGAAGGTGCGGGCTGGGTCGTGCCTTCCCCTCCCCACGTAGCCACATCCAGCCCCGGGAGTCCCCAAGCATCCACACGCGTCCGGGTCCCACGTCCCGGTTCCTCCCTCCTCCCCCCCGCCTCCCCTCCCCCCCCCGCGCCCCCCCCCGCCCCCCCCCCAACTCCGGCCAACACCCACCGAGGGCCGAAGGCAGCCTGTGTCCCCTTCTCCTCCCACAGGTCAACTTCAGCAAGGCTCTTTGGGCTCGGGGTGGGGGTGGGGGTGGAGGTTGGCGGTGGGGAGCGAGAAGCTGTGCCCCCTCACCTCCTTTTTGGCCAAACCCCAGGGGCACGGTGTTGACATCCTGGAGATCTCCTTGTTCCCCCGCCCCTTGCCCGAGAGTCCCGGCGGGTGTCCTTTGGGCCCCGGGTCCAGCAGGTGCACCCGCAGACGTTGGGTCCACGGAACCGCAGAGCGCCCTGCGTGCGCTCTCGGGTGCCTACCCAGAGGACGGGAACTGGGTCACGCGCGCCCCGAGGCCGAGGAGCAGGGCTGCGCTGGGCTTCGCTGGGCTACCGTTGATACCCAGTGGGGAAAGGTGGGCCTCGATGGGGTGCCTGTGGTGGGTGAGGTCCTTGTGGGCGGAGCGGTCCCGGGCGCACACGCACACCCTCCCCCTCGGTCAGGGTTCCCGAGATGGGCGCCGTGGGGGCCCGTGCCGGGGACTCTGTTTGGTGACCTGACAGCAAACACCCGGGTTGGGGGGCACCTGGGTGAGCCTCCCTTGGTGCGGCCCCGTCCCCGACGATCGGTCGGGGCGGCTCGCGTCTCTTGGGACCGGACCCTTCCTTCCCCGTGCGGGTCGTTCCTCCCTCCCTGTCTCTCTCTGCGTGTCTCTGTCTCTTTCGTGGCCTTGCGTGGCTCCTGCTTGCGCTTTGAGGGTCCTCGGGGCCTTTGTTTGTGGTCAGAACGAAATCCCTCGGGAGGGTGGCAGCCGGTGGAGAATGGAGATGCTGGGTTTCCAGCCGGACTGGAGGGGCAACTAACTGTCCGGGAGCCTGCTTGGATGTCCCGGCAGCCCAAAGTGCCCGGAATGACCCTTTTGGACTTGAGGCCGGCCAAGGGTTCGTGTGGGGGTGCCAGGAGAGAATGTGCGGGCACAGGCCGCCTCGGGAGGGGCGGTGGACGTTCGTGGCCTTCCCGGACCGCCCGCCGCCGCCGCCGCTGCCGCTGTAGGTCCCTTCGCGTGGGCCCGTGTCCGTGCCCGCGTGCCTGGACGGTGCGATCGCACCACGGACTCGCCAGTGCCAGTGCCGGGCTGTCTTGGGGACGACGCGTCCCTTTGCGGGAACGCTTGGCTCCAAGGTCAAAGAACAGAGCCCCTCTGGTGCGTGTTCTTTCTCCCCTCCCACCAGCCCCAGGCCCCAGGCCCCAGGCCCCAGGCCCCAGGCCCCAGCCCTCGCCCTTGCCCTCGCCCTCGGGGGCATGAGTCTCCCCAGCGAGCAGGGTCTGTGTCCAACCGGGTGTCGTTCGGCCAGGGTTGGTAGAACTGACGCGCGGGAAGGGACCGGAAGGACTCTGGGGACGTGGAGACGAATATGGCGCAGTGGGGGGAGCGGGAAGGAGGCTGGCCGCTTTCCACAGGTGGGATGGAATCTTACATCCACTGGCTGGCCTAGGAAGAACGAGGTGCTGGGCCACAGGCTTGGGAGAACAGGCGGCTCCCGTCTGCAGGGCAGAAAGCGAAAACGTTCCCCGAGGGTTGAGGATGGACAAGTGTCTCGCCGGAGGAGAGCAAGTGACCTGGGTCGGTGCGGTTGTCAGGAGTCCCTTTATGCCCTTGGGCACACGGACCGGGGTAGAAACAGACATCCGCCGTACACCTTTATGAGCTCTTGCTGCGGGGTGTGTGGGCCACCTCCTGAGGGCGAAAAGCATGACGTCCACCTGTGCCGAACTGCCCTTTTACTGCGGGACGGTGTGGGCGTGTCAGTCTGCGTGTGTGTGCGTGTGCGCGCGCGCGCGTCTGTCTGCGGGAGAGTGTGTCCAAGCCTGCTTGTGGTGTGAGTTGAGGGGGTGTGTGTGTGTGTGTGTGTGTGTGTGTGTGTGTGAGCAAGCGAGGGAGGGAGGGAGTGTGTGTGGTTCTTCCTGGTTGGAATGTGCCCCAGGCACGAGAGGCGGGTTGTCAGGGTGCCCTTGAGAGGTCTGCGGTCAGGTGTTGGTCGTAGGTTATGGACCGATGAACGGGAGAGAAGACCACCGGCCCTGTGCGTTGGCCTTGTTACCGCCGTGCCAGAAAAGGCACGGGTCCTGGAGAGCGTGGGCACACCTGGGTGCTGCCCATGCCTGGCCTTGGCTCCCGTGGGAGCTGTCCAGGGATGGAGCCTGGGGCACGCGTGAGGCCGCTTTGGCGTCAGTGGTGCGGCTCCAGGCCGCCCTCCCCAGTGACCCGTGGGTGCCACCGTCCGCGCCTGAACCGCGGGGGTGCCCCGGGGGTGAAGGGCCAGGTCCTCGGACCCGTCCGTCCTCTGGCCGCGGGAAGCGGACGCCAGCGTTGACAGCACGGCTCCTGCCCGGGGGCCGGCGCAGACCTTGGCGTCTGGCTGCTAGAGGCTTCGGGGTCACGTCAGGCTGGCCCGTCGGGGAGTCCTGACCGAGGATGCCCGGGTGAGCGTGTGCCCCCGTCGGGCACCGACTGGCTGGATAGGGGTGGCCCGGGCGCTGGGTCCACGACCAGCGGGTCTCCTGAGGTCTCCTCCTGCAGGCCTCCAGGGGTCGCAGTGGCGCCCCGGAAAGGGTCAGGGCCAGCGCCGGGAGCCTCGGGGAGCCTCGATGCGCCGGCCTCGCGTTTGCTTTTGGGTCCGAAAGCGGGCTACATGGAGCCAGAGGGGACAAGGCTCCGCTCCCCGGAGCCTCAGGAGCCGGAGTGCTCCCCCAGGTGGCAGAGACCTGAGAGCCGCCATGTTGGAGCCCGGGGTGGACAGGGCCCGGCCTTTTTTCCTCGGCAAAGGGCGGAGGGAGAGGACCTGGGGGAAGGGCGCGTGGACATTCGTGGTGCAATACTGCCATCAAGCGGAACTCGTTGGCCATCCAGGCTTCCTCTGGAGGAGAGGCGTGGGAGTGAAGTGGGGAGTCCCGGGCGGGACAGAAGGGGCCGCGGTCCAAAGGTGCCCGGTCCTTTTGGCAGGCTCTCCACCCTGGTCCTTTGGTGACCGGCTGCGAAGCAAGCGTGGCATCCGGACGCAGACACAAAGGCCACTCCTTGCCATTGCCCTCAACACTCTCATGGGACGTTGGAACCAGGTGGCCCAGAGAGTGACCCGTGTCAATGCAGATGCCTGGCGGGGGGCGGGTGGGGGGTGGGGTAGGGAGTAGACCACTCCCCAGACAGACACTTGGACAGACAGTTGAGTGCCAGATCGAGATCGGTGGTGCGCGGCCCCGCCGGAGACCGTGTTATCCCCGGGCGTTCGCACCGCAGCTGCCCCGTGTGTGTGTGTGTGTGTGTGTGTGTGTGTGTGTGTGTGTGTGTGTGTGTGTCGGGCGGCCGCTTCCTGGGCGCAGGCCTGGGTTGGCAGGGCCGTGGCGGGTCGTTGGGGGGGGGGGGAGGGGTGCAGTAGCGGAGCGAAGGAGGAGGGGGGCTGCCGCCAATTCTACTTTGGCTCGCCCTGGCTTCTGGACTCCGTTCCTCCCCACACCCCGCGGGAGCCACCTGCACGTTCCTCGCCCCCCACCCCCCACCCCGCAAGACCAGCTCGAGGTCCCTGGACACCGGCTAGGCGGGGCCCCACACCTGAGCCTCACGGTGGGGCACAGGGACATCAGGGTCCCTCCTCCTCCCCCAAGGCCAAGTGGCAGCAGCCCTCCCAGTGCCCGTGCCGTGCCTGTCTCGTGCAGGGCTTCTAGCCCCCACCTGCCCTCCCCACCCCGGCCCCGCCGGGGCCGATCCTGCTCTTGCTCCCAACGGAAGGGACACGCGGCCAAGGGCTCACGGGCCAAGAGCCCAGCGCCCCTTGCCCCGGCCGGCCCGGGGTGCTCCTGGCCGCTTCGGGGCGGCTTCCAGGACTCCTCCAGTCCCGCCCAGACATGGCGGCCACCAGGGTCCCTGGCCCTGGCTTCCCGTGCCCGACCCGCAGGGGAGCCGGTTCTGGTGCTCTGTCGCGCCACCCGTCTCTGGAGCCTCCCGGGTCTCCCGCCGGAACTCTGCGCCTGGGAGTGGGGGGGGGGGGGCGGTTGGAGGGAGGACCCATCTCGTCTCCCGCCTGGGACTTCACTCACAGGGAAGCCACAGCGCGGGGCTCACGGGATGGCCAACGACTTTCGCTTGATGGCAGTGTTGCACCACGAATGCCCACGCGCCCTTCCCCCAGGTCCTCTCCCTCCGCCCTTTGCGGAAGAAAAAAGGCCGGGCCCTGTCCACTCTGGCTCCAACATGGCGGCGCCCTCCTCTGGGCCACTTTGTGGCAACAGCTCCGCTTGTGTGGTGGCTCCGTGCAGCCGAGCCTGGTCCCCTCGGCAGCAAGGCCCGGGCCCCTAGGCCCAGATGCCCACTCAGGCAACCGTCCGCCTAGGCCGCGGTGGAGGCTCACGCTGTGGATCACAGTGCCCGCCCTTACGTGGAGACCCCGGCCGTGCCAATAGCCCACGTGGGGAAGAAGGTGCGGGCTGGGTCGTGCCTTCCCCTCCCCACGTAGCCACATCCAGCCCCGGGAGTCCCCAAGCATCCACACGCGTCCGGGTCCCACGTCCCGGTTCCTCCCTCCTCCCCCCCGCCTCCCCTCCCCCCCCCTCGCCCCCCCCGCCCCCCCCCCAACTCCGGCCAACACCCACCGAGGGCCGAAGGCAGCCTGTGTCCCCTTCTCCTCCCACAGGTCAACTTCAGCAAGGCTCTTTGGGCTCGGGGTGGGGGTGGGGGTGGAGGTTGGCGGTGGGGAGCGAGAAGCTGTGCCCCCTCACCTCCTTTTTGGCCAAACCCCAGGGGCACGGTGTTGACATCCTGGAGATCTCCTTGTTCCCCCGCCCCTTGCCCGAGAGTCCCGGCGGGTGTCCTTTGGGCCCCGGGTCCAGCAGGTGCACCCGCAGACGTTGGGTCCACGGAACCGCAGAGCGCCCTGCGTGCGCTCTCGGGTGCCTACCCAGAGGACGGGAACTGGGTCACGCGCGCCCCGAGGCCGAGGAGCAGGGCTGCGCTGGGCTTCGCTGGGCTACCGTTGATACCCAGTGGGGAAAGGTGGGCCTCGATGGGGTGCCTGTGGTGGGTGAGGTCCTTGTGGGCGGAGCGGTCCCGGGCGCACACGCACACCCTCCCCCTCGGTCAGGGTTCCCGAGATGGGCGCCGTGGGGGCCCGTGCCGGGGACTCTGTTTGGTGACCTGACAGCAAACACCCGGGTTGGGGGGCACCTGGGTGAGCCTCCCTTGGTGCGGCCCCGTCCCCGACGATCGGTCGGGGCGGCTCGCGTCTCTTGGGACCGGACCCTTCCTTCCCCGTGCGGGTCGTTCCTCCCTCCCTGTCTCTCTCTGCGTGTCTCTGTCTCTTTCGTGGCCTTGCGTGGCTCCTGCTTGCGCTTTGAGGGTCCTCGGGGCCTTTGTTTGTGGTCAGAACGAAATCCCTCGGGAGGGTGGCAGCCGGTGGAGAATGGAGATACTGGGTTTCCAGCCGGACTGGAGGGGCAACTAACTGTCCGGGAGCCTGCTTGGATGTCCCGGCAGCCCAAAGTGCCCGGAATGACCCTTTTGGACTTGAGGCCGGCCAAGGGTTCGTGTGGGGGTGCCAGGAGAGAATGTGCGGGCACAGGCCGCCTCGGGAGGGGCGGTGGACGTTCGTGGCCTACCCGGACCGCTAGCCTTTGTATTTAGGGACAGGCAACTAAGTTGAAAATCTGGCCACGTGTTGTCAGTAGGGACGAGGCTGTGCTTGTTGGTGCCTCAGAAAGGGGAGCTGCTCCTGTATAGTTATTGATATGTCTGCATGGCCATATTGGAAGTAGGGTTGACAATGCCTGCCCTTTTTTTGTTTGTTTGTTTGTTTGTTTGTTTTTAGCAGTGAGATAAGTGAAGGGATCTGGGCAAGGGCTCTTGGACATATGTAGTGCAGTACTGCCATCAACCTGATTCCGCTGGTGTTTTCATTATTCCGTGTTGGCTGTTTCTGCAGGAGTGATTGGATTCCACGTTGCATTCTCAGATTGGACATAAATTTGGACTTCTTGCCTTCCCTCATCTGCCTGAAGGTAGGTAGTTTTTCCTGGGCTCCCCCTGTGGTTTTAGTCATTTTATCAGACTGAGGAAGAAGCCTTATTGCCCTGTAAGCCAATCCCAGAAATTCAAAGGTTGAGACCCTTGTTTCTCCTACTTCTAGAAGGCAGTACTAGAGTGGCTGTAGTAATGGGAATGGAGGAAAGTCTTTTGACCGGGGGCATTCCCCTTTTCTCTCTGTGTTTTTGGCACATTCCCCTTTCCATAGGAGTAAGAGCATGAAAGGCCTGGGGGGTATAGACCTCTCTGGAATCCTCACTCTTGGATATGCTACAACCATTTTAAAGGTTGTCATGGGCACTCGCAGCATGGCTCCCTTTTGGGCAGCATGGAGGCAGGACCTGTAAAACCATTAGATACTTAGATACATTTGCACATGTGGATGTTTCCCATTCTTGAATTTCCTCTTCTATGCGTCTAGAGGTTTAGTTTGGCATAGTCATGTAGTTGGCTGGTTACCTATGTTGCGGCTCCTTTCTGACCTCCAGATGAACTCTTTGGGCCCCTGTCTATTTTTGAACCTTGAGAGCTCCATGAGAATAGAAGTATATGTTTTGGGTCCTACAGTCTTCTTGTAGGCTTGTCAGACCTTTCGATTTTCGTATTGGTTTCCATTGTTCATCACAGACCTTTATGTCTGCCTGCTTGAATCCTCTTGGTCAGACTGGCCTTCCAGTGACTTCTTATAATTTCTGTTGTGATAGTGCCCTGCTCCCCATTGTTTGGTGGTGGCCAGAATACTGTGCTTACACTCATCATGTTTCTTGAGGCCTTAGAAAACCCTAGACAGGCAATGAACTGTCCACAAATGTATTCTTGACGGTCACTGTGGTGTCTCAATGGAGTGTCACTGTATGTTTTTTTTTTGTTTCATGAAGGCAGTCTACGTGAATACTACAGAGGTCAGGTCCTATGTGGTGGAGCACCAGACTTTGAGGCAAACATTCACCAGCCCAGAGTCACCATGATGGTGACTTCTTGTGTTAGCCAGAATGGACCCAGGTGGCATTTGTTGTTGTTGTTGTTTTTGTTTGTTTGTTTGTTTTCCTTGTTAGCTAAGGGTAGAGTGAGAGCAATTTGCGTGGAAGAATAGTCTGGCATTTCTGGTGCCATACTGCTACTGATAATAAATAGAGAGTTAGAGCTCACAGTCACGTTGCTCCTGAGGAGGAGTGACAAGAGTGAAGTGTAGGCCACGGAAGTGGGTCCCCAGGATGTCAAATGCCCCAGTAGGCCCTGGGGAAAGTGAAGCCCAAGATCAGGTGAGGCCTTGGAAGCTCCAGACACAGGCAGAAGCAAAATCACAGAGCGTGGCTTCTTGGTTGGCCTTTTATGAGAAGCCAAGCTTCAAAACCTTGAAGCAGCCGTGTCTGTGCCAGTCTAGAGCAATTCTCTCTGAAGGAGTCCTGGCCAGGGTTTTGGGGGCATTTGGCCACATTTACCTTACCCTTAGTGCATAAGCAACTTTGGCCTGTGTGGGCCCAGTGCTTTGGAAGCCTCTAGTGGCACCTGAGGGCCAAGCCAAAGACTAGCGAGAGCTCTAGTGTCAGGCTTCCGTCTCAGCTATAGATAGGCCAAGTGATGAACCTCTGTTGAACTCAGGAGTAGAGGTGGAGCCTGACTTCACAGTACCAAAGAGGCCTGACACAGAGTAAGAGTCCCATGAGTCCAGAAGAGAACTACCTTCACCAGGGCAAAGGAGTCAGGCTTGATGGAGACCTTCTGACCCTAAAGTGGAATCAGCAGCTGAGGTGCCATCACCTGGGGTCTCCAAGGATTCTGGCACAGGACTGTCTCCAGAGCTCCTGGAGCCACCTCCCCAAGAGCAGAGGACAGGAGAGGAACAGAGTAATGAGGACACCCTTGGCCATTCATTTGCATTCCTTAGCTTTCTTAGCCACCTTCCCCAAGAAGCACTGTGACTCCCATCCGGAATGAGAAGGAATGGCCCTGGCGTCCATTCAAGCCTGGCTGTCCAGGTCTCAACCCCATGCTCCCCTATGCAGCTGAGGAATCAAAAGGTCTGAAGACATTGCCCAAAAACTCAGAGCTGTTGGGTTAAGGAACCCAACCCTCCTCTTCCCTAGATGTGCCACAGATCAAGCATGTCTACCAAAGACAGGATCGAGACACATACTCCCAGGCACACAGCCTTTTCCTCTAGACCCTGACTGTCCTTACATATAGCCCACTTCTGGAAGAACATCTGGGGTGGCGCTTGCCCTTTGCTTAGCTCTTACCTGTTGGCTGTCAGTAGGGGAGCAAGTCTCCAGGCTCTACTTTTCTCTGCACACACACCCTCTGTTTTCACCCTTGCTGGAAAAATTCTGAAACCTGCTCCTTGACTTTCATTTCATACCTGTGAGCCACCTGAAAGTGGCTAGCTGCCCTATGTGGGCTGACCCTTCTGGGGTCAACTTTCTTTGCCAAGCCTTGGGTCCAGGTCCCGACTTATGATCTGATTGGTCCCCAATTTAAAGTGGTTTTGGGGTGACTGGCTGGCTCAGTAGAACATGTGACTCTTGATCTCGAGGTCATCAGTTCGAGCCCCACATTGGACATGGAGATTACTTTAAAAACAAAACCAATAAAATATAACACTTGAGGCACCTGATTGGCTCAGTTGGTAGAGCATGCAACTTTTGATCTGGGGGTTGTAAGTTCGAGCCTCACGTTGGGCATACTTAAACAAAGCAACAAAACAGAAAAATAAAATGGTCTTAGTGTGCTCCTCTGGCCAGGGCCAATGTCTGCACCCATAGAACATGGACCCTGTGTGGGAAATCTCAGGCGTCTCCTCATAGAAGAGGGCCCAGGTCATGCACCCCTACACTGAGAGAGCGAGCCCAGGGTGTTTCTGGGCTGCAACATTTCTGACAAGTACTGCAGGAAACAGACCTGCATCCACCCAGTCAGGAGAAAGATGTACTGAACTTTGTCCTATCTTCTCCTGTTCCATCCCATTATATCCTGAGTGGGTATCCACACCCTGTGTCATATGTGAGAAGTTAGGCCTTCTTGGATACTGTGGGGCATGGCACCCAGCCTCTTTTACATGGGAGACAAAATACAAAAGTCATAACTCCTGCTCCAACCTACAACTTGAGTTGCTCTTCCTTATCTGAGTCTAGTACCAGATAATCAAGAAATTCTCCATCCTGTCTGCAAAATGCTGCCCCTGAGAGGGTGGCCACTTCCTACCCTTTCCCCTGTTTATGTGGTTTTTGAGCCTAGAGCTTCTGGTCCAGGGTTCCCCATGTCCCTGAGACCCCAGGGAACACACTGGCCTCTGCATTAAAGGCAAGGATTGACTGGCCAGACATCCTGGAGTGAGAGGCTTAGTAATTTGTTTTGTTAACATGGTGGCTCTCGAGGCCACGCCCCCTCAGCCTGGGGAGACGAGAGGCCTGAGGTAGGCAGCCTGGTACACTGGGGCTCCTTGTTGGGTTAGCCCAGTTCCATCCACCCTGTGTCACTTCTCCAGTGATTCTGGAAGTGCACCCATTCGCTTTGTCCAGCCCAGAATCTTGTGGGTGTCTCAAACCCACCCTTCCTCACCTCACAGGCCTTCCTGAGAAGCACAGACAGGCGCTGCAGACTCTGCTCAAAAAGATTCCACTTGATGGCACTCTTGTTCCAGGAATGCCTTCCCTGGTTGCTCTGGGGCCTTCCCTCCCCCACTTAGTGTGTCAGAAAGGGCTCAAGGAGGCTCAAGAGTTATCTAACCCCAAGTCGGGTTGGCTGTACTGGGGTGTTGGGAGGTACTACTGTCTCTTTTTGGGGGTTTCTTGGTGGTGGTAGGAATACACCTCTAATGACATCCACAGGAATATGTGCATGTGTAGATCCAGTTCCACATCTCTCTAGGAGTTTTATGTGCACATTTCTTGGGAGCAAGGACCGATTTTTCTCTGTACACTTGTGCGTTGATGTCCAAATGGGCAAATATAGGTGGAATTCTCACTTTCCAAGGACACTGATTTGTAGCAGTAGGTGTCACGATGACCTGGATGTCCCCCATTCTCCTTGAGGTATTGCCTCTCTCCTGTGCCCAGCCAGGTACTACATCTAGCTTAAGTGCTTGGGAGCAGGCCCTAGAGGGAATAGGCCATTGTGGCAGCAAGAGGAACTGACAAGGTCAAGTTCAGGTTAGAAGACAGAGAAGTGGATTACCTAGGCTCACTCGAGGAGTCTCAGGCAGCCATTCTTCCATCGTGTCCCAGGATGATTGTGGGTGGGTGCAGGGCGTTGGGGTCCATGGGACAGGTGTAGAGCCCAGTGACTCCATCCACATAGTCAGATGACCTGGGTGAGGGCCATTTTTCAGGGAATCCTTCTGGGAAGCCATCCTTTGTAGTGGGTATTCTACCCTCAATATCCATGTTCATTCACCATTCATTCATAGATACATATATATACATAAATGTATGTTTGTGTGTGTATATACCTATACATCTGACCCTTGAAGAACGTGGGTTTGAACTGCATTGATCCTGAATTGCAGGACTCTACTTAAATATGCAGATTGTTTTAAATGAGTATGGTACAGTATTGTAAATGTGTTTTCCTTACGATTTTCTTTTTTAAATTTATTGTTATTTTTAAATTGTTAATTCTAATATAATTAGCTTATAGCATTATATTAGTTGTAGGTGTGTAATATAGTGATTGAATAATTCTGTATATTATTTAGTGCTCATCAAGATGAGTGTACTCTTAATCCCCTATCACCTATTTTACCCATCCCCCCACCCACTTCCCATCTGGTAACCATAGTTAAGAGTCTGTTTTTTTGTTTCTGTTTTTTTCTTTGTTTTCTTTTGTTTTTTAAATTTCACATATAAGTGAAATCGTATTGTCTTTCTCTTACCTGTTTCAGTTAGCATTATACTTCTAGATCCATCCGTGTTGTTGGAAATGGCAAGATTTCGTTTTTTTATGACTGAATACTATTCCACTGTGTGTGTGTGTGTGTGTGTGTGTGTCCGTCCCACATTTTCATTATCCCAATGAACGCTTAAGCTGCTTCCATAATTTGGCTGTTATAAATAATGCTGCAGTAAACATATATTTTTGGTTAAATACCCAGCAGTGGAATTACTAGATTATATGCTAATTCTATTTTTTAAATTTGGGGGAACTTCCATACTGTTTTCCACAGTGGCTACACCTGGTTACATTCCCACCAACAGTGCATGAGGGTTCCTTTTCCTCCACAACCTCATCAACACTTATTATTGCCTGTGTTTTTGATTTTAGCTATTCTGACAGATGAGAAGTGATATCTCGTTGTGGGTTTGATTTGTATTTTCCTGTTGATGAGTCACATTGAGCATCTTTTCATATATCTGTTGGACATCTGTATGTCTTCTTTGGAGAAACCTCTGTTCATGTCTTCTGACCGTCTTTATTTTTATTTTTTATGTTTTAAAAAAAATATTTAGTTATTTTGGGGAGAGTGCAAGTGGGAAGGGGACAGAGGATCCCAAGCGGGCTCTGTGCTGACAGGCTTGACAGCAGCAAGCCCAGTGTGGGGCCTGAACTCATGAACCGTGAGATCATGACCCAAACCAAAGTTGGACAGTCAACCAACTGAGCCACCCAAGTGCCCCTATTTTTTATGTTTTATATAATTTATTGTCACGTTAGCTAGCATACAATATAAGAGTATACAGTGTACTCTTGGCTTCGGGAGTAGATTCCCCTGTGATTCATCACTTGCATGAAACGTCCAGTGCTCACCCCACCAGGTGTCCTCCTCAGTGCCCATCACCCATTTTCCTTGATCCCCCAATCTCCCACTCCCATCAACCCTCAGTTTTTTCTCTGTATTTAAGAGTCTCTTATGGTTTGCCTCTCTCTCTGTAACTATTTCTTTGCTTCCCTTCCCCCAAGGTCTTCTGTTCAGTTTCTCAAATTCCACATACAAGTGAAAACATAGGATACCTGTCTTTCTCTGACTGACTTATTTCACGTAGCATAATACCCTCCAGTTCCATCCATGTTTTTGCAAATGGCAAGATTTCATTCTTTTTCATTGCCGAGTAGTATTCCATTGTATATATGTATATACCACATCTTCTTTATCCATTCATCAGTTGATGGACATTTGGGCTCTTTCCATAATTTGGCTATTGTTGAAAGCACTGTTATAAACATTAGGGTGCATGTGCCCCTATGAATCAGCACTCCTGTATCCTTTGGATAAATTCCTAGTAGTGCTATCGCTGGGTCGCAGGGTAATTCTACTTTTAATTTTTTGAGGAACCTCCACACAGTTTTCCACAGTGACTGCACCAGTTTGCATTCTACCAACAGTACAGGAGGGTTCCCTTTCTCCACATCCTTGCCAACATCTGTTGTTTCCTGAGTTGTTCATTTTCGCCACTCTGACTGGTGTGAGGTGGTATCAGTGTGGTTTTGATTTGTATTTCCCTGATGATGAGCATTGTTGAACATCTTTTCATGTATCTGTTGGCCATCTGGATGGCTTCTTTGGGAAAGTGTTCATGTCTTCTGCCTATTTCTTCAATGGATTATTTGTTTTTCAGGTGTTGAGTTTGGTAAGTTCTTTATAGATTTTGGATACTAACCCTTTTTCCGATATGTCATTTGCAAATATCTTCTCCCATTCCATTGGTTGCCTTTTAGTCTTGTTGATTGTTTCCTTTTCTGTGCAGAAGCTTTTTATCTTGATGAGGTCCCAGTAGTTCATTTTTGCTTTTATTTCCCTTGCCTTCGGAGATGTGTCAAGTAAGAAGTTGCTGCAGCTTAGGTCAGAGAGGTTGTTGCCTGTTTTCTCCTCTAGGATTTTGATGGGTTCCTGTCTCACATTTAGGTCTTTCATCCATTTTGAGTTTATTATTGTGTTTGGTGTAAGAAAGTGGTCCAGTTTCATTCTTCTGCATGTTGCTGTCCAGTGTTCCCAGCACCATTTGCTAAAGAGACTTTTTTCCATTGGATACTCTTTCCTGCTTTGTCAAAGATTAGTTGGCCAGGGCACCTGGGTGGCTCAGTCAGGTTAAGCATCCGACTTGTGCTCAGGTCATGATCCCATGGCTCATGAGTTTGAGCCCCGTGTCAGGCTCTGTGCTGACAGCTCAGAGTCTGGAGCCTGCTTCAGATTCTGTGTCTCCCTCTCTCTCTACTCCTCCCCCACTAGTGCTCTGTCTCCCCCCACCTCAAAAATAAACATTAAAAAAAAAAAGATTAGTTGGCCATACATTTGTGAGTCCAATTCTGGGTTCTCTATTATATTCCTTCAGTCTATGTATCTGTTTTTATGCCAATACTGTCTTGATAGATAGCTTTGTAGTACAGGCTAAAGTCCGAGATTGTGATGCCTCCACCTTTGGTTTTCTTTTTCAATGTTACTTTGGCTATTTGGGGTCTTTTGTGGTTCTATACAAATTTTAGAATTCTTTGTTGTAGCTCTGAGAAGAATTCTGATAGTATTTTGATTGGAATTGCGTTGAATGTGTAAATTGCTTTGGGTAGTGTTGACATTTTAACAATATTCATTGAATCCACAGCATGGAATGTTTTTCCATTTCTTTGTGTCTTCTTCAATTTCTTTCATAAGTTTTCTATGGTTTCATTGTACAGATCTTTTACCTCTTTGGTTAGGTTTATTCGTAGTTATTTTGCAGTTGTAAATGGGGATCGATTCCTTGAATTCCTTTCTGTTGCTTCATGATTGGTGTATAGAAATGCAGCTGATTTTTGTACATTGATTTTATGTACTGTGACTTTGCTGAATTCATGTATATCAGTTCTAGCAGTTTTTTGGTGGAGTTTTGGGTTTTCCATGTAGAGTATCATGTCATCTGTGAAAAGTAAAAGTTTGGCTGCTTCTCTGCCCATTTGGATGCCTTTTATTTCATTTTGTTGTCTGATTGCTGAGGCTAGGACTTCCAACACTATGTTAAATAACAGTGGTGAGAGTGGACATCCGTGTTGTCTTTGTCATCTCAGGGAAAAGCTCTCAGTTTTTCCCCATCGAGGAGGATGTTAGCTGTGGCCCTTTCATATATGGCTTTTATGATGTTAAGGTATGTTCCTTCTATCCCGACTTTCTTGAGGTCTTCTGGCCATTTTTAAATTGGATTATTTGAGGTTTTTGTGTTGTGTAAGTTTTTTACATATTTAAATACTAACCCTTCATTGGATGTGTCATTTGCAAATCTCTTCTTCCATTCAGTAGGTTGTCTTTTAGTGTTGTTGATTGTTTACTGTGCTGTGCAGAAGCTTTTTATTTTTATATAGTCCCAATAGTTTAATTTTGCTTTTGTTTCCTTTGCCTCCAGAGACATAGCTAAAAATATGTTGCTACCGTGGATGTCAGAGACATTTCTGGTTTCTCATCTCACATTTAGGTTGTTAATCCATTTTTACTTTATTTTTGTGTACGGTATAAGACAGTGGTCCAGTTTCATTCATTTGTACCTGGCTGTCCAGTTTTCCTAACACCATTTGTTGAAGGGAATGTCTTTTTCTTATTGCATGTTCTTGCCTCTTTTTGTCGAAAATCAATTGACCATACAGTGGTTTATTTCTGGGCTCTATTCTGTTCTAGTGATCTATGTGTCTGTTTTTATGTCAGTACCATACTTGTTTGATTACTACAGCTTTGTAGTATACCTTGAAATCTGGGATTTTGATACTTCCAGTTTTGTTCATTTTTTTTTCTTTTTTTCCAAGATTGCTTTGCCTATTTGGGGTCTTTTGTGGTTCCATACAAATTTTAGGATTATTTGTTTCTAGTTTTGTGAAAAATATTGTTGGTGTTTGATAGGGGTTGCATTAAATATGTAAATTGCTTTGGGTAGTATCAACATTTTAACAATATTTGTTCTCCCATGAGCATGGGATATCGTTGCATTTGTGTCAATCTCTTATGATTGTCTTAAAACATTTCTTCTAAAAAAAATTTTTTTCTGTTATAAGTAACACATGTACAAAATATGTGGTAATTCATTGTTTATGTAATAGGAGAGATTTCTGGTCAACATTGGTTATTAATAGTTAGGTTTTTGAGGAAGTGAAAAGTCCTTTTTGGGTTTTCAACTCCAGTAGTTAGGGGTGGCTGGGTCTGCACCCCTAACCCTGGAGTTATTCAAAGGTGAACTGTATATAAAAATCTCCTCCTCCTGTACTTCACCCTCTAATCGCTTTGCCACTGCAGAAGGAAATGTCTCCCTGTCGAACCAGAAGTTCTTACCGTTGAATGATGACCACTCCGGTTTGTCTCTCTGCCTTCCAGATTCCTCCCCACAGTGGGAACCACATGTAATATTTGTCATGTGTGGTTTTGGAGTTGAATGCAAATGAAATCCAGCAGACCCATGTGGCATTTTACATTTCCCCGGCTCTCCCATAAAGCTCCTGTAGTAATAATACTTTTTTTTTCCAAGTAGGCTTCAAGCTCAGCGTAGAGCCCAATGCTAGGTTCAAACTCACAACACTGAGATAAAAACCTGAGCTGAGATCAAGTGTCAGATACTTAACTTGACTGAGCCACCTAGGCACTCCAATCTTTTGCATTTGGCTGTTCTCAGAGCCCATAAATTCCCTGGCTTTGACACATCTCTGCAGAGTAAATGTGTTCTGTTTCATCTTCTCTATTTGTTTCTGGCAAATACCCAGTGTAGGGTTCCCTGGTTTCTTCCTGGGGGTACAGGCCTAGGTTATTTCGCTTATCCCTTCTCTTTGGACACTAGGCTCTCTTTCTTCTTCTTCTTTTTTTTTTTAACTTTTAAATGTTTATTCATTTTTTAAACAATTTTTTATGTTTATTTATTTTTAAGGGGAGGGAAGGTGCAGAGAGAGGGAGACACAGAATTCGAAGCAGGCTCCAGGCTCTGAGATGTCAGCAGAGAGCCCGATGTGGGGCTCAAACTCACGAGCGGTGAGATCATGACCTGAGCAGAGGTAAGACACTTAACCAATTGAGCCATCCAGGCACCCCGGATGTTTATTCATTTTTGAGAGTAAGAGACAGAATGCAAGTGGGGAAAGGGCAGAAAGGGAGACACAGAATCCAAAGCAAGCTCCAGGCTCTGAACTGTCAGCACAGAGCACAATGCGGGGCTCGAAGCCACAAACTGTGACATCGTGACCTGAGCCAAAGTTGCACACTTAACTGACTGAGCCACCCAGGCACCCCTTCCTCTCCTCTTTTCTATTCAACTTGGGATTTTGACGTCTGTGGTAGAGGGCCCCGCTGCCCTCCAGTCTTCCGTGTGGACCTCTGTCTACGCCTGAACTGGAGTCTATCACTGGAGAAGAACTGGGTCCTCAGGCTCTGTATATCATCTGTCTCAGTGTAGGTGGTTCACCTCTCTCGACTCCACCGCCAGTACCAGTAGATAGCCACAGACCTTTGTGTCTGCCTGCTGAGGTCCTGCATTCAGAGTTACCTCTCAGTGACTAGGAAGGATGTCCAGGAAGTGCAGGCCCTGCTGGACACAGGTAGGGAATGGCTCTGCCTCTGCGCCCATGCTCAGTGTGTTTCCCAAAGTCTTAAGGCAATCATGGAGTGCTAAAGTAACAGCCAGGGGTACTTTCAGGTCCTCTGCTAGGGTGCCTAGTAGAGGCGCAGTCATTGCTTTTTGGTCATAAAGATAGGCTAAGAGGTTGCTAGAGAGACCAGGCTCTGCAGGTTGGAGCACTAGACTTTGAGGTGTGGTTCCAATCCCATTTGGTCAAGATGTTTAACTACTGTAAGCCAGGCTAGACAGAGATTGGTGTTTTTTCTTCAGGAAAGGGTGGAGGGGTGGGGGCAGGTTGACATTCCTGGTGCAATACTGCCATCAAGAGGAAATACTTTGGGGCACCTGGATGGCTCAGTTAGTTAAGTGACTCCTGATCTCAGTTCAGGTCTTGATCTCAGGATCCTGAGTTCAAGCTCTGCATTGGGCTCCATGCTGGGTGTGGAGCCTACTTAAAGAAAAAGAAAAAAAAAAAAGAGGGATCACTTTGCAGATTCCACGAACCTTGCACCATCACTTCCTGAAGAAGAGTGACAAGGAAGTGAATTGTACAAGAAGGGAGAGTGTCCCTGAGAGATCAAGAGATTCACTGGTCATGGGGTGAGCATGGCACAGGGCTGAATGGGGCCATGGAAGCTCCAGAGATAGGCATACCAATTCAAGGATTATGGTCTGAGAGTCTAGTGGGTCTAGCACAGGAAGCCAAAGTTTGGGACTCTGATGGCCACCATGTCTGAGCAGGACTAGAGGAATTTACTATAAAGGAGCCTAGGCCAGGAGGCTGTGGGCATTTGGCCACGTGTCCCAACCTCTCCTAGAGAGATCAGGTTTGTTCTGCTTGGGCCCGGGGTCCTGGAAGCCTTCTTGGGCATGATGAAGCACAACCAAAGACCACCACTGGAGTCCCGCTGCCATTGGCAGCCATAGAGACTGGTTGAATGACATTCATCTGACCAGCTCAGAAATAGGATGTAGAACCTGGCTATCTGTGCCCGGGTGGGAGAGGGGAGCAGTGATGAGGCCCAGTGAGAGCGCAGAGTCCAGAAGAGAACTGCCTTCACTCGGACGACGGAGTCAGGGTTGAAGGAGACCTTCTCCAGAGCCTAAAACGGAACCAGCAGCTGCAGGGCCATTCCCTGGGGTCCCAAAGGACTCTGGCACAGGCCTGTCTCCAGGGCTCCTGAACCTACCTCACCAGCAGCAGACAGGAACAGAGCTGAGTAGAACAATGCAGATACCCTGGCCGTTCATTTGCATATTTCGGCTTTCTTGACCACTTTCCCCAAGAGGCCCTGAGGCTGACTTCTGCAATGAGAAGGAATGGCCCTGGCTTCCGTTCAAGCCTGGTGCTGCAGATCTCAGCCCTGTTCTTACCCCACAGCTGGGAATCAAGAGGTCTGAAGTCACTGCCTAAAACTCAGAGCTTGGGAGCTGAGGGAACCCAACCCTTCTCTCCCCAAATTGGTCACAGATCAAGGTTATCTCCCAAGGACAGTATCAAGGCACATACTCCCAGGCACACAGCCTTTTCTTCCAGACCCTGACTATCCCACTTCTGGAAGTACCCCTGGAGTGGCTCATGCCCTTTGCTTAGCTCTTACCTGCAGGGTGTCAGTAGGGGAGCAGGTCTCCAGGCTCAGCTTCTCCCTCCTCACACACCCCTCTTGGAAGCACACTGAAACCCACTCCCTTCCCCTTAATTTCATACTCATGAGTTGCCTGAAAGTTTGTCAGGCTGCCCTCTGTGGGCTCACCCTTTGTGGTCACCTGTCTTTGTCAAGCCCAAGGTCAAGGTCCTGACTTATGTCATCTGACTAGTCCCCAGTTTAAGAGGGTCTAGGCCTACCCTCTGGCCAGGGCCAATGGCTGCACTCACAGAGATTTCCCAAGGAAGAGGACCCAGGTCATACACCCCTACACTGGGAGGGTGGCCAAGGAATTAGCATGTTTCTGGGCTGGAGTGTTCCCGACAAGTAGTGAGGAAAGCTGACCTGTATCCCTTCAGTCTGGAAGATGTTCATCTCCACATACTGGTCCCTGTCCCGTCTTCTCCTGTCCTATCCCGAGTGGGTCATCACACCCTCTGTCATATGGGACATGTAGGGCTATTTAGGTTAACCTGGGACCTGGCATACAGGCTCTTTTAAGCAGGAGCCAAAGTACAAAACCTAGAACTCTAGCTCTAACCTGCAGTGCACCTGAATTGCTCTTCCTGGTCTGGGTCTAATTAATACCAAATAATCTGGAAGTTCTCCATCCTGCCTGCAGAATGCTGCCCCTGAGAGGGTGGCCACCACCTCCTCTTTCCCCCTGTTTCTGTGGTGGCAGGGCTTGGAGCCTCTGGTTCTGGGTTCCTGGTGGCCCTGAGGCCCCAGGGACCCCACTGACCAAACTTGCCTCTGCACCGAGGGTAAGGATCCACAGGCCAGCTGCCCTGGAGTTGGAGCTTCAGCTCCTTGTTTTGTAACATGGAGGCTGCCGAGGCCATGCCCCCCCAGCCTGGGGAGGCCTGAGTCCTGGCAGCCCAGCGCTGCTGGTTGGCAGAGCCCTGCTCCATCCACCCTGTGTTGCTTCCCCACCAATTCTGGAGGTGCGCGCCATCGCTTTGTTCCGCCTATAATCTTGCGGGTGTCCCCAAACCCACCCTTCCTCCCCTCACAGGCCTTCCTCAGAACACAGACGGGCGCTGCAGGCTTTGCTCAAAGAGGTTCCTTTTGACGGCACTGTTTCTTGCTCCAGAAATGCCAACCATGCTTTTGGGGCCTTTGTGGATGAAAAAAGGCTAATGAAGGCCTAAGAACCTTCTGATCCCCCAAGTGGGGTTGGCTATACTGGGGTGTTGGTGGAGGTGGTATCTCTTCCTTTTGGGCTTCTTGTTGGCAGTAGGAATATACTTACAATAACCTGCAGAGGAATATGTGCATGTGTAGATCCAATTCCACATCTCTCTAGGAGTTTTAAGTGCACATTTCCTGGGCATGGGGATCCTGTTTTTTTCGGTATACTTGTGGATGGACGTCCAAATAGGTCTATTTGGGCAGAATCCTTGTTTTCAGATACTGATTCATAGCAACAGGTGGCACGAGTTCTTGATGTCCCTTTTCTACCTGAGGTACTGCCTGTCTTCTGTGCTCCTCCAGCTTAAGGGCTCAGAGCAGGCCATGATGGCAGCAGGAAGAAATGACAGGATCCAGGTCTGGTTAAAAGAAGGGAAGTGGGGGGTGGCACCTGGGTGGCTCAGTCGGTTAAGTGTCTGAGTTCGGCTCAGGTCACTGATCTCATGGTTCGTTGGTTCAAGCCCCAGAACGGGCTCTGTGCTGACAGCTCAGAGCCTGGAGCCTCCTTTGGATTCTGTGTCTCCCTCTCTGCCCATCCCCTGCACGCATGCTTTCATATGCTCACTCGCTCTCTTTCTCTCAAAAATAAAAAAAATAAAAGAAGAGAGGTGGACTGCCCAGGCTCACCTCCAGGAGCCTCAGGCAGTCACCCTGCCATTGTGTGTCCCGGGATGATTGTGGGTGGGTGCTCGGTGTTAGGGTCCACGGGACAGGTGGAGAGCCCAGTGGCTCCAACACATAGTCAGATGACCTGGGTGAAGGCCATTGTTCAGTAGCCCCTTCTGGGAAGCCATCCGTCGGAGTGTGTCTGTATTCCACCTGCAAAATCTATATTCATTCACCATTCATTTGCTTGTAAATACATACACACAGAAGCGTGTGTGTGTGTGTGTTAGATGTACAGTTGACCCTTGAAGAACATGGGTTTGAACCACATTGATCTGAATTGCATAAGGCACTTAAATATGCACATATTTTTAAATAAATGGAATACAGTGCTGTAAATGTATTTTCCTTATGCTTTTCTTAAAACATTTTTCTCTAGCTTTCTTATAAGAATGTAGAAGTGACACAGATAACTACAAAATACGTGTTAATTGTTTACATAATCGGAAAGGCTTCTGGTCAGCAGTTGTTACTAGTAGTTAGGTTTCTGGGGGGAGTGAAAAGTTGTATGTGGATTTTCAACTGGGCAGGGGCGCTTGTCAGCTTCCAACCCGCACGTTATTCAGTGGTCAACTGGATTTAAAATTTCCCTTCTGTACTTTTCCTTGTAACTGCCTTGGAGATGCCAGTGGGGAAAGAAATTTCTCCAAATCAAAGCAAAAATCCTTACCCTTGTGTGATGGCTACTCCCAAATTGTCTCTCTGACTTTCATCTTTCTCCCCACAGTGGGGACCATATGTAATTTTTTCATGAATTGTTTGGGGGTTCAATGAAAGTGAAGGCCAACAGACACAGAGGGCATTCTCCATTTTCTCTGCTCTGACCCCATGAGGCTCTGTAGTAATAACACTCTCTTGCATTTGACTGCCTCACAGCCCAAGTCCCCTGGCCTCCACACACCTGTACAAAATAAATGTCTTGTTACACTTGATCTTTTTTATATTTCTTTTGTAACAATAGCCAGTGTCAGGTGCTGTGGGTTCTTCCTGGGTCCAGAGGCCTAGGTTATTTCAGTTGCCCTTTCTCTGTGGAACTAGGTTCTCTTTTCTTTCTTTCTTCTCTTCTCTCTTCAACCTGGGGCTTGGGCATCTGTAGTACGGTGTTAGTCTGCCCTCCCATCTGACCGGTGTGTGTCACCGTCTACTCCAGAACCTGGGGGCCATCACTGGAGAAGAGCTAGGTCCTGAGGCCCCATCCATTGTCTCTCTTGGTGGGGCGATTTGTCTTTCTCTTGACTCCACTGCCAGTGAGTGGGCTCTGCTGCAGCCCTTAGTGTTTGGCTGCCAGGTGTCTCCCATTTAGGCTGCTCTCAGTGGTCGGGGAAGGTTCTGGAAGTGTGTGCTCTGCTGGGCGCTGGCTGTGTCTCTCTTCCTTACCGTGATTGTGTTTCTGGATGTTTGAGACAAATGTGGAGTGCTAAAGAAATAGCCATGGATACCTTCAGGTCTGCTGCTAGGGTACCTAGGTGGGGAGTCCTTGCTTTTTTGTCATGAAGGTAGGCCAAGAGGATGCTAGAGAGAGGAGGCCATGCAGAATGGGGCGCCAGACTTTGAGGCTTATATTCCCTTTACTCCAAAGTGGCCAAGATGGCGAGCCACATTGTGTTAGCCAGGCTATACACGTTGCCTTTTTTTTTTTTTTTTTTTTTTTTTTTTTTTTTTTTTTTTCCTGTTAGCAAAGGGTGGAGGGAGGAGGCTTGGGTTGGAGGGGTAGGTTTGCTTTTCTGGTACAATACCGCCATCAGGAGGAAATGCCTTGTAAATCTCGCAAACTCTGTACCGTCACTTCCTGGGGAAGAGTGACAAAGGAGTGAAGTGTGGGAGAAGGACAGTGACCCCAGGAGGTGAAGAGGTCCACTAGGCACGGGGGTGAGCGCGGCGCAAGGCTGAGTCAGGCCGTGGAAGCATCAGAGACAGGGACAGGATCTTGGTCTCAGAGCCTGGAGGTCTAACACAGGGAGCCAAGGTCTGGGACCCTGGTGGCTGCCATGTCTGGATGGGACTAGAAGCATTGGCTCCAAAGGAGCCCAGGCCAGGGGGCTCTGGTCATTTGGCCACGTGCCCCTTCCCTTAGGAGAGAGAGCACATTTGGACTGGGTAGGCCCAGAGCCCTGGAAGCCTCTCTGGGCATGGTGAAGCCCAGCCAAAGACCACAGCCGGAGACCCGCTGCCATTAGTGGCCATGGAAAAGGGTGAATGATGTTTCCCTGACCAGCTCAGAAATGAGATGTAAAGCCCGGCTCCCAGTGCCAAGGGGCCTGAGGCCCAACAAGAACGCACAAGCCGAGTCTAGAAGAGGAATGGCCCTCACCACAACAAAGGAATCCAGTTGAGGGATACTTTCTGAGCCTAAAATGGAATCACTTAGCTCTACTGCCTTCTCCTGGGGGCTCCATGCATTCTGCTGGGCCTGCCTCCCCACGTGCAGAATTGAGCAGAGCAGTGCCCACACCCTGGCCGTTCATTTGCATACCTCCGGCTTTCCCAAAAGCTTGAGATTCACTATAGCCAAGAGAAGGAATGGCCCTGGATTCCATTCAAACCTGGCTTCGCAGGTGTCAGCCCCATGCTCCACCCCACAACCCCCCAGCCCCCCACCCACCCCCCTGCAGCTGGAGAATCAACAAGAGGTGTGAAAACACTGCCTGCAACTCAGGGCTGTTGGGCTGCGGGAACCCAACCCTTCTCTCCCCCGAGTTGATCACAGATCAAGCATATCAGCCAAGGACAGGACATACTCCCAGGCACACAGCCTTTTCTTCCAGACCCTGACTGTCCCTATAGCCCACTTCTGGAAGAACCTTTGGGGTGGTTCGTGCCCTTTGCCTGCCTCTTACCTGTTGGGTGTCAGCAGGGAGCAAATCTCCAGGTTGAGCTTCTCCCTCTTCACACACCTCTTGCTTTCATCTTCCCTGTAAGGGTGCTGAAACCAGCTCCCTGCTCTGCGTTTCATGCTTGTGAGTCACCTTGAATTTTGCCATGTAACTTTATGTGGGTTGAACCTTTTGTGCTCAACCTTTTCTCATCGCCTTGGGTCCAGGTCCTGACATATATGGTCTGATTTGTCCCTAATTTAAAGTGGCCTCTGCCCAGGCCGATGGCTGTACCACAGAACATATACCCCATGTGGAAAATCCCAGGTGTCCCCACAAAGATGAGGAGCCATTTCATACACCCATACACTAGGAGGTTGCCGTGAGGCATGTGAGGAAAGTACACCTGGATTCTCTCACTCTGGGGGATGACGTCCACCTCAAGGTACTGATCCTGGTCATGTCTGTTTCTGTTCCCTCCCATCCTTAGTGGATATCCACACCCTCTGTCATATGGGACAAATTTGGGTTGTCTAGGATACTGTGAAGCCTGAGAGACAGATTTTGTTTTTGTGGGAACCAAAGGTAAACAGTCCTAGCTCTAATTTGCGGTACACCACATTGCTCTTCCTTGTCTGGGTCTAGTATTACGTAATCAGGAGATTCTTTATTCTGTCTGCAAAACGCTGCCCTGACAAGATGGCTGTCCTCTCCTTTTTTTCTTCTTTCTGTGGCATCTTGGACTAGACACTCCAGTCCTGGGTTTCTTGTTGCCCTGAGACCCTAGAAGCCCCACTGGCCGAACTTGCTTTGGACTGAAGGTGCTGATCCACAGGCCAGATGACCTGGAGTAGGAGCTTTGGCTCCTTGGTTCTTAACATGGCGCTGCCGAGGCCACCTGCCCCCACAGCCTGGCCAAGCTAGCATTCTTTCAGCTGGAGCTGGGCTCTATCCATCCTCTGTGGTTTCCTCACTGATACTGGAGGTTGCCAGGCTGCTGGGTCTTCTCCAGAATGTTTTGGGTGTTCCAGTCCCACCCTTCCTCCCATCATAGGGCTTCCTCAGGGGATCCACAGATAGCATCTGCAGGCCTTGCTCAAAAAGCTTTCACTAGAGGTGCCTGGGTGGCTCAGTCGGTTAAGCGTCCGACTTCGGCTCAGGTCATGATGTCACAGTTTGTGGGTTCGAGCCCCGCATCGGGCTCTGTGCTGACAGCTCATTGCCTGGAGCCTGCTTTAGATTCTGTGTCTCCCTCTCTCTCTCTTCCTCGCCTGTTTGTGCTCTCTCTGTCTCTCTCAAAAATAACTAAATGTTAAATTTTTAAAAAGCTTCCACTTGATGGCACTGTTGCTCCTGAAATGTCAACGCAGGTTTGCAAAGGGCAGCCTCTCAGCCTTTTGAGAATCACGAAAGGCCCAAGGAGGCTTAAAAGTCATCCAGGCGCTTCAAGTGGGGTTGGCTCTGCTGGGCTGTTGGGGCACGTCATGGTTCTTTCTTTTGGGTTTCTTGCTGGCAGTGGGAATATACATATAGACATCCAAGGAATACATGCATCTGTGGACCCATCACCACATCTCTGTTTGAAGTCTGCATTTCCTGGTAACAGGGACCCTGTTTTCTCTGCATTCTTGTGGATGGAAATCCATGTGGGTCTTCGGGGGCAGAATCCTAGTTTTCCAAGGACATTGATTTGTAGCAGTAGGTATCACGATGACCTGGATGTCCCCCATTCTCCTTGAGGTATTGCCTCCCTCCTGTGCTCAGCCAGGTACTACATCTAGCGTAAGAGCTCGGGAGCAGGCTCTAGAGGGAGTAGGCCACTGTGGTAGCAAGAGGAACTGATAGGGTCACGTTAAGTTTAGGAGACAGGGAAGCAGATGGCCCAGCTCACCTCCAGGAGTCTCAGGCAGTCACTCTGCCATTGTGCCCCATGATGCTTCTGGGTAGGTGGAGGGTGGTGAGTCCACGGGACAGTGGCCCCGTGTCTCCATCTATACAGTTACGACCTTGGTGAGGGTCATTTGTTCAGCAGCCTTTTCTGAGAGGCTCTTTTTTTTTTTAAAGTCTATTTATTGAGAGACAGTGAGTGGGGAAGGGGAAGGGGGGGGGAGACAGAGAATCCCAAGCAAGTCCCACCCTGTCAGTGTGGAGCCAGACCCGGGGCTCAAACCCACAAAACTGCAACATCATGACCTGAGCTGAAACCAAGATTCAGACACTTAACTGACTGAGCCACTCAGGTGCTCCTGAATTTTTCACGTTAAAGAAATGAGTTGTATATATTGCAGTGAAAGCAGCACTCAGAGGGAATTATAATTATATAAACGTAGTTTTTTCAATTTTTAAAAAATGTTTATTTTTGAGAGAGGGAGAGCACGTACACAAGCAGGGGAGGGGCAGAGAGAGAGGGGAGACAGGATCCTAAGCAGGCTCCGGCTTCCTGCTGAAAGCAGAGAACCCTATGTGGGGCTCGAACTCAGGAGCCATGAGATCATGGTCCTAGCCAAAGTTGGATCCATAACTGACTGAGCCACCCAGGCACCCCTAAACATGTAGGTTAAAAAAGAGGAGACCTTAAATCAACAACCTAACCTTTCACTTAGAAGTCAGAAAAAGATCAGCAAACTACTACAAAGCAAGCAGAAAGAAGAAAATAATTAAGGCAGGGATAAATGAAATGCAGAACAGAAGATAATGAAGAAAACTAAAAGTTCTGTATCTTTGGCCACACTGAATGGAGAAAATAGAAATAATTGAAGTTAAAAATGTGAGGATGAGGCGGACATGTTACAGAAATTAGATGGGCGATTGGACTGTATTATGAACAACTGTACCCAACAATTAAACAGGTGAAATTACTAGAAATACGTTACCAAATTGACTCAAGAGGATATAGATGATCTTAACAGACCTGTAGCTATTAAATATTTTGAATAAGTAGTCAAAATCTCCTGTCAAATACAATTCCAGGACAAGATGTCCTTACCAGTAAATTTTACCACTTAAAGACAATTAACACTAATCCTCAAATCTTCTCATAAATTTGGAATGCATCTGTATTAGTTAGGGTTCTCCGGAGAAATGGAGCCATATATAGAAGAGGAGAGGTTTATTTTATGAAATTGGCTTATGTGATAGTAGAGGTTGAGAAGTATGAAATCTGCATGGTAGGCTGGCATGCTCGAGATGCCTGAGAAAGTTCATGTTGCAGATGGAGTGTCACAGCAGTGTGGGGGTAGAATTCCCTCTTCCTTGCGGGACTTCCATCATTTTTCTCGTATGGCTTTCAACTGATTGGATGAAACCCACCTGTATTGTAGATCGTAATCTGCTTTAATTACTGAAACGTCAGTCTCCTCTAAAAATACTTGCACTTCAACGTTTACATTTTTTTTTTACTCTTTATTTATTTTTGAGAGAGAGACAGAGTGTGAGCAGGGTTGGAGCAGAGAGAGAGGGAGACACAGAATCCGAAGCAGGCTCCAGGCCCCGAGCTGTCAGCACAGAGCCCAGCCGACTCGGGGCTCGAACTCAGGAATCGTGAGATCATGACCTGAGCTGAAGTTGGACGCTCAACTGACTGAGCCACCCAGGCGCCCCGCCCCGCACTTCAACATTTAGACTTAGATATTCAACAGATATCTAGGTGCCATGGCTTAGCCATATTGACACATAAGATGAACTGTCGTAACATCCTAGGTCATTGTTTGGGACCAGCATTACCCCAATACCAAAGCCAGGCAAAAATAACACAAGTAAAGTACAGACTAATATCTTGTATGACTGTACACATAAAAATCCTCAAGAAAATACTGGCAGACAATCCAAGCGTATTTATTATTTTTTTTTATTTAATTTTTTTTTCAACGTTTATTTTTTTGGGACAGAGAGAGACAGAGCATGAACGGGGGAGGGGCAGAGAGAGAGGGACACACAGAATCGGAAACAGGCTCCAGGCTCTGAGCCATCAGCCCAGAGCCTGACGCGGGGCTCGAACTCACGGACCGCGAGATCGTGACCTGGCTGAAGTCGGACGCTTAACTGACTGCGCCACCCAGGCGCCCCCCAAGCGTATTTAAAGATTATACACCAGGATTTATCCGGGAATGTAAGGAAATTAATGTAATGTACACATAAATAGAATGGAGGTGAAAAGCCACATGGTCATCTCAAATGATGCAGAATAACCACTTGACAAAATACCCATTTATAACATTCAATAAAATAGGAACTTCCTCATGTGAAAAGCCCACAGCCAGTATCATACTTAGTAGTGAAAGACCGGAATCTTTCCCATGAGAAACAGAAGGTTGCCTGTTATTGCCACTTCAAGATTTTGCTAGAAGTTTTAGCTATAGCAAAATTAGGCCAGAAAATGAAATAAAAGCCACCCAAATCGGCAAGTCTTTCTGCACATGACAGGATTTCCAATACGTGGAGTATCCCAAAGAATACACACGCACACATATGCAGGCACGCACACGGGTTGTTAAATGGATTTGGCAAAGTGGCAGAAGATGAATATGCAACAGTGCAGGGCCCGCTTTGGATCCTCTGTCCCCCCCAGGCGTCTCTGTCCCTCCCCCACTCACACAGGCTCTTTCTCTCAAAATAAATAAAGATTGCGAAATACACATGGGGTGCAGGTTTATACATTTATTTGTACTTCCATTTCATAATTCAGAGCGGGTGGTGTGACTATGGATCACCGATCCCCCAACAAAGGCAATGGCGGTGGATACCACGTAGTAGAGGCAAGGACTTGGAGGAGCAATTCCTGCAGTTAGAGGTGGTGCTGGTAGAGCTGGTGGTGGGGATGCCCCTCTTGCCTGTAGATGCGGTGGAGGTCCTGGGATTCACGAGCAACCTCCAAGTCCATGTTCCTACGATATAAATAAGCCACTCTTCCAATACTTGTCATAGAATATGCAGCCCAGAATGCATAGTAATAGACACTTAAGACTCACATAGATTATAAGACATATAGATTATATACCACTTATTAATTTATCAGCATTCAGTGATATAACACTACGTGCAAAGGACTTGTATAGATATCTGATGAGCATTTTTTTTTTTTTGAGAGACAGAGCACAAGTGGGGGAGGGGCAGAGAGAGAATGAGACCCAGAATCCAAGCAGGCTCCAGTTTCCAGGCTGTCAGCACAGAGCCCGTCGCAGGGCTCGAACTCCCAAACCGTGAGATCATAACCTGAGCCAAAGTCAGGCCCTAAACTGACTGAGCCACCCCGGGCGCCCCATGGTGATCATTCTAAACTACATAATGACTGCTTCTTTAGAGAGAGAAGGCAAGCAAGTAGGGGAAGGGCAGAGAGGTATAAAATCCCAAGCAGGCTCCACAGTGTCAGTATAGAGCCTGACATGGGGCTCGATCACACAACTGAGATCATGACTTGGGCTGAAATCAAGAGTCCAGACAATTAACCAACTGAGCCACCCAGGCACCGCCATAGTGACTACTGCTAATACTCTCATACTAGGAGAGTTGGCCTCCTCATCAAAGGCCTTGTGAAATAGTGTTCCAAAATAATGAAAACCTAGATTTCGTGACAAACATATGCAAAGGAGAATTAGTCTATCTGGTATGGGCTGTTAGACTAGTTGGTTCAAATATGGACAATACAAGGTCATGGGTTGATCCCTAAGGGAGCACCAAGAGTCTGTCTTACAACATTGATGACTGAGCTATTTTCTAATACCAATAACTAATGATAAGTAACATCCATTTGCACAGGGACAATGCTTATCAAAATTTTTGCCTTACTTTTGATCCTCATTAGGACCCTGTAACGTAGAGGGGCACCTGGGTGGCTCAGTCAGTTAAGTGTCTGACTCTTGATTTCGGCTCAGGTCATGATCTCAGTTTGTGGGATTGAGCCCTGCATCGGCGTCTGCGCCGACACCGTAGAATCTGCTCCAGTTTTCTCTCTCCCTCTCTCTCTGCTCCTCCCACCCATGCTCCCTCCCTCTCTCTCTCAAAGTAAATAAATAAACCTAAAAACACTTGAACTTAATGTAGATAGGATGAGTACTTTCATCTCACTATTTACAGAAGAGTTACCAAACTCCAAAAGTTTAAGTGACTGATCAAATGTCTTGGATTTAATCAGTTCTAAAGCTTAGACTTCCTAATAATGATTTTAAGTATAATGGGATCTTTCATCATACATAACTTTACATGACCACCTACAGATAGTAGTTTAGATTTAAAGAGGTATACAGAGCTTCTGGAATTACTAAAATTATTGGGGCTTTGCTTTTTCAAAGGAAATACCATGGACCCAATTTTTCAAATCATCCATCATGAAACACCCCAAAGTAGGCTTCTTTGGAATAGGGACTATTTTAAGCTCAAGGCCATTGAGAACCAGCCAACATAGGAAATGCTCCTAAAACAGCACAAGCTTTCTTTTGTAAAGGAAATTTCCATCGGTAAAAAGTGTCTCTCTCTCCCTCACCAGAAAGAGGAGGGCTATTACGATCTATTTTTTCCCCAGCTTTATTGAGCTATAATTGACATATAACATGGGAGTACATTTAAGGTGTACCACGTGATTTGATATGTGTATATCTTTGGTATATGTATAGCTCATGAAATAATTACAATAAGGTTAGTTAACATATCCATCACCATTACACAGTAACCTTTTGTGTGTGTGGTGTGAACTTTTAAGATCTCTCAGCAACTTTCAGGGGCGCCTGGGTGGCTCAGTCGGTTGAGTGTCTGACTTCAGCTCAGATCACGATCTCACGGTCCGTGGGTTCGAGCCCTGCGTCGCGCTCTGTGCTGACAGCTCGGAGCCTGGAGTCTGTTTTAGATTCTGTGTCTCCCTCTCTGCCCCTCCCCCACTTATGCTTATCTGTGTCTCTCAAAAATGGGTAAACATTAAAAAATAAATATCTCTCAGCAACTTTCATGTATACAGTACAGTATTGTTAATTATAGTCACCATGCAGTACATTAGATCCCCAGAACTTCCTCATTTTATAACTGGAAGTTTGCACCCTTGGACCACCTTTACTCCCTTCCCCCGCCCCACCCATCACTAGTCTACTGTTCTTTGAATTAGTTTTTAGATTCCACATAAGGGAGATCATATTGTATTGCTCTTTCCCTGTTTGATTTTATTTCACTTGGCACAGTGCCCTCAAATTTCATCCATGTTGTTGTAAATGATCAGATTTTCTTCTTTTCTAGGACAGAATGATATTCCATTGTTTGTGTATCACATTTTCTTTATCCATTCCTCTACCATTGGACACCTAGGTTATTTCCAAGCTTTGGCTATTGTGAATAATGCTCCACTGAAGATGGGTGTGCAAATATCTCTTCAAGATAGTGACTTTATTTCCTTCAGATAAACACCCAGTAGGAGTGCTGAGTCCTGGGTGCCCCATCCAGGAACCCATTCCATTCTTAATTGGATTCATGAACTTACCCATTGAAATATTGGCAAGATCGTCCTTTGGGAAAACAATATTTTTGGAAACCATCTCTAGAAATAGCCCCCCAATGTTATAAAGAATGTCGGATTTGCCCCAAACATAACTCTGGAAGCCCCTTCATAGTTCAAAGGGACATTTTCCCTTACCCTCTGGGCCCTTTTGAGATATGGCAATTGGATTTCATCTAGCTGGTGCCATCGCAAAGGTAGAAATATGTTTTAGTAACGGTTTGTATGCTCAGTGGATAGAAGCCTTTCCTTGACACAGAGCTACAGTTGAAGCAATAGGAAAAATCCTGTTGGAAAAGATTATTCCCAATTGGGGAAAATACCCTTGGAACTTCATAGTAACTGAGAGACCCATTTCACTGGATAGATAGTATAGGCCATTTGCCACCTTTAGCCAATTATGCACCATTTCTACGGTGCCTATCCATCCTCCATCATGCAGCCTTTTATAGTGAACCAATGGCATTATAAAAACCTAACTAGTGAAACTTTGGGATTTTTCCCACTTGCCATGGCCAAAAGCCTTTCCCTTGGTACTACTGAATCTTTGTGTCTCCCGCTGGGAGTAGATCTAACTCTCACCCTTTGAAAGAATATTGGAAGACTGATGAGATTAGATCAAGATGCATATGAACCAAACTTTTACTTAAAGGTAAGATGATGACTTCTAAGGGGTTGATATAGCCCCTTCAAAGAAGTGAGAAATTGGTAGAACAGTCTTTTCACAGTGCACTCCTAGGAGATAAAGACATCAAACATCATGACCTTCAGCCTGGAGACATGGTTTATCGGAAAGCTCTCCATAAAGATTTCCTCCAGCCTTGCGAGAGGGGATCTTACCAGGTACTATTGACCAATCATTGTGCTGCTAAATTAAAAAGCACAGGCTCACGGGTTCATGTTTTTCATTTTAAAGAGGCTTCAACATCTGACTGGACCACCAAACCAACAGGAGACCTCAAACTAACCCTTTCTTGGAAAGTGAAGCAGATGACATCTTCAGAGACTCCTCTCACAAGACTCGGGAGCAAGCCAGTATTATGTTCACAAGATTCATCATACCAATCCTCATGAGGCTTCTTTCTCTTCCATTTCCACCTTTGTTTGGGAAAACAATGCTATAATTCAAGTGTCACAATCCCTTGTTGCTTCTGGAAACCTTTCTGACTGTTGGATTTGTCACCACACTCCTACTAGGTCTTTTATTGGTAATAATACCCCGTAATGTTAACCTATAAATAGTTTATACCTCCAAATATTTCCATTAGTTATAGCAAAACACATCCCTCCCATCACTTTCAACGTAAGGATGTTCTTGCCTTAAGAAAACCTTCCATGTTGGGGCGCCTGGGTGGTTCAGTCGGTTAAGCGTCCGACTTCCACTCAGTTTATGATCTTGTGGGTCATGGGTTCAAGCCCTGCATTGGGCTGTGTGCTGACAGCTCGGAGCCTGCTTCAGATTCTGTTTCCCTCTCTCTGCCCCTCCCCTGCTCACTCCCTGTCTCTCTCTCTCTCAAAAAATAATAAAAATAGAAAAAAGAAAACCTTCCATGTTTTATGCTGACCACCTACCTCCTGGGTCAATGGGTTAGCAAAAAATGGAAACCCACCCCTTCCCTTTATATGATTTCCTCTTTACAAATTGTGTATCTTCCACCTGTTCTAATAGAAATCTTTTCAACTGTCCCATCTCCATTATGCCAAGACTTTTGGATATTCCTACTTGAATGTACCAGCCCATTCTGCACCAAACCTTCTGATACAATCTTTCAACAACTCAGTGGTGCTCTTTTATGAGAAATATGTTCATTTAACCAAACCACTATCCCTGGCTAGATGCTAGCCCCCTTCTCCTTTACAAAAATAAGACCTGTGCATTCTGTGCACTTCCAGTTGTTTGGACAGCTGGAGAATTACTGGCCAAGGCTTTTCAGGTCACCTTATTTCCCCCCCCTCACAGTTCTCAGATCACAACTGATCTCCTATCACAAGGGACTTCTCCATAATAGAGTATCTGATGAAGATCCTTCTGATTATGAAGATAATAGCTGTGGACATACCCAGGAATGTGATCCCCTGCAGGCTTTTCTGTCAATTACCAGTGACCATCTCCTTTGAGGTTTCTTTTCCTGTCTGGGGGTTGTAGCGTCAAACATGACATCATGTTGTAGAACAGGTCTACAAATTGTATTCTTGTTTTTCATGTGTACCCTACTTATTATCTTCAAATTATGTTATGCATTTCCCATTGCTGTTGTATTCAAAATGTCAAAATAATGGTTGCTCAAAGACTTGAAAATATTCATCAGACCTACTCACTGACAATGACAAGTGAAACTTCAGTTGGCATAGCCAAAAGCTCCGTGTGAGCAAAGAGTAGCTAGATTTTATTCATGTAACCATGTTTGGGAATTTCTGTTATTCTAATTTTTTAATGTTTATTTTTGAGAGACAGAGGGAGACACAGAATCCGAAGCAGGCTCTGAGCTGTCAGCACAGAGCCTGACATGGGGCTCCAACTCATGGACAGTGAGATCATGACCTGAGCCGAAGTCAGATGCTCAACCGACTGAGTCACTGAGGCGCCCCTGTTATTCTAATTTCAGTGGGAAATGGTTGGAGGGTTTCAGGTAGGGGCCTGTGTGACTTGAGTGATAGAAAGCACTAGAATGACAGAGCTGTAAAGTCGGAAGTGAAATCAAGCACCCGAAGTAGAGGTGCTCTTCAGAGAGAGATCCGAGACGCAAAGGAGGTCGGGAAGATGGCAGAGTAGGAGGATCCTGATCTCCCCTCATCCGGTGGACACACCGAGACGGCAGCTACATATGCGCAACTGACTCTCTTCCCCTCCCGTGCTCATGTTCTGTCTCCCTCTGTCTCTCAATAATGAATAAACGTTAGAAAATTAAGAAAAATAAGAAAGAAACAGCAAAATGAAAAAAAAAAAGAGCAAAGGATATAAACAGGCAGTTCACAGTATTCTGAGGGAATAGTTCTTCCCTGCTCCTAATACTTACTTCCTCTAATCAAGCACAAGTAATTCAACTACAGGTATCTCTGTCCTTTTTGTACGGTTGCAAGCTTCTAGGACGTTTGTTAGATTTGTTTAAATGTGGTTGGGGCACCTGGGTGGGTCGGTCGGTGAAGCGTTCAACTTTGGCTCAGGTCATGATCTCGCAGTTCATGAGTTCAAGCCCCACATCGGGGCTCTGTGCTGACAGCTCAGAGCCTGGACCCTACGTCGGATTCTGTGTACCCCTCTCTGTGCCCCTCCCCCACTCATGCTCTGTCTCTCAGAAATAAACATCCAAAAAAAAAAAAAAGGAATCTTCCCATTTGCAGCGACATTGATGGACCTAGAGCGTGTTATGCTAAGTGGGAGAAGCCAGAGAAAGACAAATACCATATGATTTTAGTCATATGTGGAATTTAAGAAACATAAATGAACCAAGAAGAACAAGAAAACCAAGACTCTTCAGTACAGAGAACAAACTGGTGGTTGCCAGAAGGGAGTTGATAGGGAGTGGGAGAAACAGATAAAGGGGATTAAGAGGGATAAACTTCTAATGGCGCCTGCGTGGCTCAGTCAGTTAAACGTCCCAGTTTGAGCCCCTTGTCGGGCTCTCTTGCTGTCAGTGCAGAGCCCTCTTCAGATCCTATGTCCCCCTGTCTCTGCCATTCCCCTACTTGCGCTCTCAAAAATAAACATTAGGGGCACTTGGGCGGCTCAGTTGTTGAGCGTCCGACTTCGGCTCAGGTCATGATCTCACAGTTCGTGGGTTTGAGACCCATGTCGGGCTCTGTGCTGACAGCCCAGAGCCTGGAGCCTGCTTCAAATTCTGTGTCTCTCTGTGCACCGAGAGACACACCCCCACTCTCACCCCCACTCTCACCCTCTCAAAAATAAACATTAAAAAAATTTTTTTTTAATTTTTTTTGAAGAGGGATAAACTTACAGTTACAAAGTAATTAAGTCATGGAGATGAAAATACAGCATAGGAAATGTAGTCACTAAGAGTCTAACATTTGTTGACAGGAATTATACTATGTACCTGACGTAAACACTATTTTGATTATTCTTCAATAAAAAGCTTTGAAAAGAGAGGTCTAGACTTTTCCTTATACTTAGGTATCTGCTAATTTGTGCACATGTCCGTTTTTAAAATTTATTTTTCATACTATTAATCGGCATCTCCGAAAGGTCCTCGATCATACGTTTTTAAGACCTTTTCATTTAATTGACCCACATATTAGCTGAAGATCAAAACCCGGAGAAGTAAAGAGATTTGTTCAAAATCAGAGACGGCAGGTTGATGGGATCACAGGGGTTGTTCGGTGCTGCCTATCCTCTCTCCCCACGTGCCCTCCTCTCTCCCCACTCCCACTGCTGACTCACAGAACTTCGGAGCTGACACGGGGCACAGAAAGCCAACGTCTGCTGAACCCTGACCCACTCACCCATGTCAGCAGGAGAGAGCGCGCCAAGGGCATGGCCCAGAAGAGGTCATAAGCCACGACCACCATCAGAAAACGGTCTCTTAGGGCTCCATCATCAAACGTGTATAACGTTCTAAACCACCTACATGTGTATTACTATTAAACTCACAAAAGAATACATCGTGATAATAAGCTAGTCATCTTTCACTATTACTCGGAGCCTGCCCTGTGCTACAGACCAAAAGAACAGCACAGAATTGGCATCCGACAGGTAGAGTTTTCTTCTTCTAAAGAAATGACAAGTGAGTTTATGGTCGATCCTCCCCAACAGAGATTCTGATTATGTATAAATAAAACTGACTAGAAGGCCCCAGAGCAGACTACATTTCACAAGGGAAGTTCCAATGGCATCCTCCAGATCCGGTACAGGACAGGACAGGAGGGTCCTCCTTTCCTTCGCGCTCTAGGGAGACAAACAGGATCGCCTGACATCTTCGCTGGTGCTAGAGGTAATAAATATATCAGGCTACCCTGACAGCTTGAAAAGGTCTCAAGTTACTGAAGTTAACTGCCTTTCTTTGCTCAACCTCGGGCACTAAGCACATAGCTATAATACTCATTGAAACCTAACGTACACAGGATTTCTACAAAACCTCTGTGGCACCGGTATAAGCCGGATTAAAACATTTCAGAAAGTCATGCTTGCAAACATCAAGGAGATAAAACACAAGGCACTTCTATTCCATCCCTACCACATGCACAACATCAACGCTAGTCAAATAATGGCCTTTGCTGGGCTTTGAGTTTGGAACTCACCAGGTACGTTACTATTTCCAGTTCCCCAGGCAGAACCCTCATAATCACCATCATTATCGCATCATGATCGCATCATTAGAGCGACTGAGCATGCGTGGACACGGTGCCAACCAGGTGTTACCAGAGGCAGTTCAGTGAGAGGCCTACTTTGAAAAAGGAGCCTGTGTACAGAAGGGCTAACACAGAATCAAAGTGCAACTCAGAGTTCACTTACACACCTATCAGGAGTGTGAAATCCGTGTCCGTTCTTCGCCTATGCCTGAACTCTGGGTCCACACCACTGCTCGTGCAGCACACACTGAAGATCACGCTCTCTCACTTTTCTTATAAACCTAGGACCCAAAAAGGAAAGAAAGCATTTTTGATTACCCTGGTCACAGACACAAATCAATTTCTGTAAGTAAAGATTCTACATGAAAGAGAAAAATGTATCAATCTTTTACTTCCTCTGTAAGAGAAACTCTTCCAGCCACCACACACCCTTAGGAGAAATCAGCCTAAACCTAAAGTTGGTCTGGGTCTTATATGCTATAAATCCATTGTGATGTCACCAACTGTGACCATTTAGTGACTTCAGTTTGTAACTTGCTGGGATTCAGGCTTGTGGCCAAAGATACCCATCTGCCTTTTTGCTGATGTCCCTGAGCTACTGCCCCTGAGGTTAATGAAATAACCTGTCAGCCCTGCATCCACGGATATGGAAATTTTTTCCCACTTGTAATTTAATGATTCTAATGAGAGATGAGCGTCCGTCCCAGCACTAGGGGGCAAGGGACACCTTGTGTTTTGTACAGCTCTGTTACTCAGCTACCTGTAAACACCTTACAAAACTGGACCGAGCCGCGTAAGATGCTAAGCAAGGGGGGGGGGGGGGCCCTGGCTGGCTCAGTCGGCAGAGCATACGACTCCATCTCAGGGTCGTGTGTTGAAGGCCCACGTTGGGCCTAGAGCTTACTGAAGAAACACAGAATTGCCAAGACGCTAAGCAAGGAACAATCTATACGTGTCTTCTGAAGTGATCCATTTTACGGAAGCATACACGCTTAGTGTGTGTAGCTAGAGCCTCAGTTTATTCAAAGTGGAAAAGGCCTTAAACCGTATCCTCATCACATAAACCGTCCCGGTACTTCTGGCCCTACCTGACCACTTGCATATTGCCAAAATCCAACACGGCACCTGTTGGTGTCAACTTGGGAGGGAAGGTGACCGCTGGTCAGTGGCTGAAAGATTTAAACAGGTTAACGGCGGGAAGAGGTACTGGGTGTTCGCTCTCGTTGCGTCTTTCATCCCCAGATCTCCACAGGGCTCTCCCCCTACCTTCCTTCGGGATCTCTGTCCGCTCAGTGATGCCTTCCCTGAACAACCCACCTGAAGGTGCAAATCCCCCCAGCCTTCCCAGGTCCTGCTCCCCTCCCCTGCCTAAGTGTGCTGCATAGGATGGGTCATCATCCATCATGGTATATACACGTCTCATCAATCTTACTTTTTCATTCTCCCCCACTGGAATGTGTGCCTCATGTGAGAAGGGACATTTTTTGTCTCTTTAATGGCTGTATTTCCATTATTAAGAAGAGCATCTGGCACACATTAGGTCAGCAAATAATGAGTTCTCTTGGCCATCAGCCTTCATGTTCATGCCATTCCCGTAGCTGACACTGTAATTGTATAGTGGGCGTCCTTCAGGATCTCCTACCATATGCTTACATTCTCATACAAAAGTCCATTAAAAATGGATACGGCTCAGTTCACTTAAGCTCTTGAGTATTTCTTCAGTATGTTAAATATCACCAGTCTCTACTCTGAACTAAAGAGAGAAACAAAGCTCTGTAAATATAACCATAATCAACTCTTAGTGTTTTATTTTCCCGTATTTCTCAGATAAATACTCAAACCGTGACTTCCTTGTCAATTTCGGTTGGGAATCTTGATTAAGATGGCAGGCTAGGAGGCCCCTGCATTTCCCTCTTCCCATTGACGCACCAAGGCTACAACTACGTATACAGCAACTCTGAGAAGAACCCGAACACTAGCAGAACTATTCACCCCTTAAAGATCTAAATAAGCCACGTCAAGAAGTCTGTTCAGGACGCACACTCCCAGTATCCACCAAGACGGCTATCACCGATGCACATGTCCTCCCTGAGGAGAAAGAGTGTCAAAGTCCACATCAGCCACCCCCCCATCCCCGCCAAGCTGGGTACTTGCACCAAAAAGATGCGCCCCCATCACGTCTGACTTTGAGATCAGCAGGGCTTAACTCCGAGACTGGGCCTTCACTCTGGGAGAGCCAGAGGACAATAGGAAAGGAGACTCTGCTTTTCAAGGGCTCGTGTACAAAGTCACTTGCTCACAGACTCAGCACACAGGCAGCACTTTGAAAAGTACCTGGGCCACAGCTAAGGGAGATTGATGAATTTCTGGGCCATGTTTCTTGCCCTCCTGCCTAGCTGGGCCAACAAGGGAGGGCCCCAGTTCGGACACTCTCCGTCTGCCTTATGAGAACCACTCACCTTGCCCCAAAAGCAGCCCCTCCAAAGCAGTCCCTTCCCCAACGCACACGTCGGTAGCCATGGCCGGGGCTGGAAGACCCCAGTGCAGCTGCCACTCTGACATGGCTGGTGGGCAGCCTTGGCTGGGACCGGCAGCCCTCTAAAGCCCCTCCTACCCAGGACAATGGGGGACGACACTCCCTACCAGTGTACCCGTAACAGTCGTGGCTGGACCTCACAGCCACCACACTGGGGTCTAATCCCACCCACCAGCCCACCCCTGGCAGTCATGGCCCGGCCAGAGTGTGTGCATTCTGCCTACGTGGGACACCCCATTCTAGTGTTCAGGTAACATCGTGCTTCTGGGCCCCCGAGGATGCTTTCTACGTAAAACCACTCCTTGAAGACCAAGAGACACGGTCTTCCTAATACTTAAAAACAAACAGGACAGGGGCACCTGGTCGGCTCAGTCGGTGGAGCATGTGACTGTTGGCCTCAGGGTTGTGAGTTCGAGCCCCACGCTGGGGATGACGATTACTTTAAAAAAAATGAAATGGGAGAGTCCGGAAAAATGACACAGAGGAATATGTTCTAAATGAAAGAATAAGACACGTCAGGAGAACTAAAAATGGACATAAGCAATCTGCCTATATGTTCAAAATAATGCTCATAAAGATGCTTGCTAGAAGTGAGGGAAGAGTGGATGAACTCAAACTTCAACAAAGAGAAATATGAAACCAAAGAAGAATAGAATATGTAAAAACGCACAGTAATCTGGAAGATAGGATAGCTAGAAATCATCAAAGTTGAGCAACAACAAAAAAATTTTAATGACCACGTTAGACCTCTGGGACATCAAACATATTGACATTCACATTTATTGCAGGGGGTCCCCGAAAAAGAGAGAAAAGAACAGAAAAGGTAAAGAAATACTGCTTACAACTTCCCTTCCTTGGGAAAGAAACCGGTCTGGGAGGCACAGAAGGCCCCGAACGGGATGAAATCAGAGTGGACCACACCAAGAGATGATCACGAAAATATCAGAACTTAGAATCTTAAAAGCAGCAAACAAAAGCACCTACCTACATACAGAAGAACCTTCACAAGGCTATCATCTGATTTTTCAGCAGAAACTTTGCAAGCCAGAACGTACTGGAATGATGTATCTGTTCAGGCTGGCATAGTTGTTCTTGTAATTCTTGTTTCCTCATTAATATGGATATTTTTCAGCAACTCAAATAGAAAAACGAAACTGAGACTCCATTTACCCATGATAAGGGACGAAAAAGCTTCCTTCTATCCTTGCAATTTCTGAAACTGGAGTACAAAGTAAATTGGAATAAGAATATCAGACAACACTTGGGTGACGCACTTGGTTGAGCATCAGACTTCTCAGGACGGAATCTCACAGTTCTTCACTTTGAACCTCACTTCGGGTGAGCCCAGCTTTGCTCTCTCCCTCTTTACCCCTTGGTCACTTGCACCTTCTCTCTCTCACAGAAAAAAAAAATAACACAAGAAAAAACATTTTATTACGAAGAGAGAAGAACAAGAGTTTCACAAATCACTAGTAGTGCCTTCGTAGTTCAGACACGTAGTTCAGGTACTGATTTCTATTAATAAAAATTCCCTTGAAGAAAAAAAAATGTTTTTCATCTTTATTTGGGAGAGAGAGAGAGAGACAAGGAGGACGAGCAGGGGAGAAACAGAGAGAGAGAGAGGAAGACAGAATCTGAAGCAGCCTCGAGGCACTGAGCGGTCACCAAAGAGCCGGACTTTGCTCCGAACCATGAACCACAACTCAATCAGGTGAGCGGAATTCTCATGCTTAAACAACTGAGCCACTCGGGGACACCGGGAAATGCCCGTTGGAGAGAAACATTTCCCTTACGAAATCCAAGTTACCTCTAACTAGTGAACCCGAACGTCTAGGGGTTCACCGAACTCCTAACTACAAAGGACATACGGACACAAAAACGACACAACAGCAAGAGGCAGGTAAGAAGAGATCCAAGAGGTCCACACTGTGCCACTGAGTTTGGGCCTTCGAGAAACAACTCAGCGGGCACACCCTCCCGGTGTACGTAGGCGAGCGAGCAGTCACCACGTCCCAGAGACACATCACCCACCGTCCCTCCACATTCGCCCCGTCCCGCACGCACGGCCCCGGTACCACCACGGCGCCCTGCTCAGGGTGTGCCCTGACGGTGTGCACAAGCGCCCGGGTCCGCTCGGCCCACAAGGACATCGTCCTCGGGAGTCACCCCATCCAGGCCCCCTTTCCCCCCAGGCTGGCGACGGCAGGCGAGCGAAACCCTGCTCGTCGGCCTCGGGGCCAGCGTGACCCACTTCCTGTCCTCGGGGTGGGTACCCCAGACGGCAAGCAGGGCGCGCCGCGGGTCCGGAGACCCAAACCTCTGCAGGCGCACCAGGTGGCGCCGGGGCCCGGAGGGCACGCGGACACCTCCGGCGCTCTCGGGCAAGGTGCGGGGGACACGGAGGGCTGGGAGGTCCGGGAGCTCCACACCGTGCCCCTGGGGTTGGGGTTCCAGGAACGCGTGAGCCGGCACACCCTCCCGGTGTACGTAAGCGGGCGAGCAGACACCACGTGCCGCCCCTCCGGGGCCTCACCCCGCGCCCCCCCCCCCCCACAACGCATTCTGGAAGGCGACACGTGTGAGGACAAGGGGCAACAGGCTGCCTTCAGCATTCGCAGGGGGCAGTGCCCGGCGGGAGGATGGACAGCAGGGTGGGGGGGGGGGGGGCGTGAGGGGTGTGGTAAGACGCGCATGGATGCCTGTGGACGAGTGTGGAGGGGAAGGCACGACCCGCCCCGGTCAGGGCTTGTGGGGACAGCAGAGGTCTCCACCTAAGGTCTGCCCCTCGGGATCCAGAGCGTCAGCCTCCTCGGTGGCGCTGGCAGACGAGTGCCTGAGTGCTGGCGCCGGTGGCCAGAGCGGGACCGGGCCCGCTAGCCCACGGTGCCTGGCCCTGTGAACGGGCAGGCGGGCTGGCTGTCCACACCGGTCCCTCGATGACCAGCTGTGAAGCAAGAGTGACATCCGGCCGCAGATGTCAACGGCCATTCCTCCCCGTTGCCCTGAACGCTCCCGTGGGACGTTGGACAGGGTGGCCCGGAAAGCTGAAGTGCGCCAACGCAGAGGCCTCGGCGGACGGCTCTGCCGAGGATCGAGAGCGCGATCCAGAATTGGGTGCGGGACCGAGACCTGAGTGCGTGATCGGTGGTGGGGCCAGGCCTCCGCCAGAGAGGGTGAAGCCCCGGGGGGGATGGCACCGCGGCTGCCGGGTCTGTGCCAGACGACCGCTTCTCGCGCCCAGATCTGCTAACGAGGGGCGGGGGAGGGGGTTGGCGGAGAAGGAGGAGGAGGCGCTGGTGTTGGTGGCGGTGGTTGCCGCGGCTGCTTCGGCGGCGGCGGCGGCGGCGGCTAAGACCGCCTCCACCACGTCCCCCTTCCGCTTCCACTTCCACTTTCACTTTCACTTTCACTCACCCCATGGTGGGCACGTCCCTTCTGGACTCTGCTGCACCAGGGAGCCGCCTCCACATCTCCCGACAACCGCCCCCCCCCAACCCCAGGCACCCCGAGAACGACTCAAAGCCCCTGGACAATGGGTGGCCGGGCCCCACACCTGATCCTCAGAATGGAACACAAGGACAGCAGGGTCCCGACTCTGCCCCCCACCGAGTGGCAGCACCCCTCCAACTGCCCCTGCAGGTCTAAGGCACGGTTTCCAGGCTCCTCTCCGCCCCCCACCCCAGGCCGGGCCACACAGGGACCCCGCTGCTAGGGCAAGGGTCACGCGGCCCAATGCTCTCCCAGGCCAGAGTCCCAGCGCCCCTGGCCCGGTGGCTTCTCCTGGCCCGTTCGCTTGGTGCTCCTGGCCCTTTCGGGGCGGCCTCTTCCCCTCCAGTCCCGCCCAGACATGGCGGCCACCAGCGTCAGGAGCCGTGGCTGCCCGTGCCCGACCCACAGGGCAGCGGGACCTGGCGCTCTGTCCCGCTACCCGTCTCTGGAGCCTCCCGGGTCGCCTGCCTGCGGGAGCTCGGCACCTCGGGGCAGTCGGGGGGGTTGGAGGGAGGACCCCGTTCTCTGCCGCCCGGGACTCCCCACTTCGCTCGCAGGGAAGCCACGGCGCGGGGCTCGCGGGAAAGCGAACGAGTTCCGCTTGATGGCAGTGTTGCACCACGTATGCCCACGCGCCCTTCCCCCCAGGGCCTCTCCCTCCGCCCCTTGCGGAAGAAAAAAAGGCCGGGCCCAGTCCACCCGGGCTCCAACATGGCGGCGCCCACGGCTCCGCCACTCTGCGCGGGGGGCCCCTCCCCGCGTCGGACGCTCCGTGGAGCAAGCGCAGCCTCGTCCCCTCTGGCTGCTGCACTTAGCCGGCTCCCGGCTCCCGGCTCCCGGCTCTCGGCTCTCGGGACCGGAAAGCCAGGGCGAGGGGCATCGAGGCTCCCCGCGGTGGCCCTGAACCTCTCCGGGGCTCCGTCGTCGGGACCCCTGCAGGTCTGCAGCAGACCTCAGGAGACACACTGGTCGTGGACCCAGAGCCCGGGCCGAGCCCACCCCACCTGGCCGGTCGGAGCCCGACGGGGCCCGTGCTCCCCGGGAGCATCGTCCGTCAGGACTCCCCGCCAGGCCAGCCCCCAGCGGGAGGCCTCTAGCGGCCGGCCGACACGAAGGCGTGAGGCGGCCGGCGGGCACGGGCCGGGGGCTGCGGGTCGACACTGGCGTCCACCTCCCGCGGATCGACGACGGACGCGTCCCGCGGGCCTGGCCCGTCACCCACGGGGCGCCCCCGCGATTCAGCCGTGGACTGCAGCCTGGAGCCGCACCACAGTCGCCAAAGCGGCCTCGTGCCTGCCCCAGGCTCCGTCCCTGGACAGCTCCCACGGGAGCCAAGGCCGGCGCGCGGGCGACACCCAGCTGTGCCCACAAGCTCCGGGACCCGCGCCTCTCCTGGCACGGCCGGACGAGGCCAACCAACGGTCTTCTTTCCTGTCAACCGGCTCCCGTCCTCTCCTATGGTGAACACCTGACCCGTGTCATAGCGAGGGTACCCTGACCGCCCCAGCCCGCCTCACATTAGACGGCAGAAGAACCAGGTGCGCGCCTGCGCACGCACACGGACAAGCACGCATAATCACACACACACACACACACACACACACACACACTCGGCGGCAAACACCCTGAAACCCCATCGCCAAAACCCACACTCGCACACGCGAGCACACACACTCACACACGCATGGCCTAAACCCTCCGTCCCCCTTCCCGCCCCCCCCCCCCCCCCCCCCCGCGGAGAAAAAGGGAGATCACAGGCGGAGGTCATCCTTTTCCTCCTCAGGAGAAGGCCCACCCACTCCACAGCAAGTGCCTCTACAGGTCAATGATGGATGTGTGCTTTTACCCCAGTCTGGGTGCCCAAGGGCAGAAAGGGACTCCTGACAACCACCCGGACCCAAGGCACCTCGGGGAACACTTTCACTTTCTGCCCTGCAAACACGACCCGCTTCTTCTCCCAAGCGTCCGGCCCCAGAGGCCCAGCGCCTCATTCTTCCTAGGCCAGCGGGTGGATGTATTGGGTCCCAGCTGTGCACAGGCGCGTCGCACCCCCTCCCCGCACCCCCAGCCCCCTCTCCACAACCTCCCGTGCCCAGCCACGCATCCTCCACCTCGGAAGGGCCCTGGCCGTCCCTTCCCACGCTTCAGTTCGAGGAACCCTGGCGAATCACACCCCGGTGGACACAAACCCTGTGCACGTGGGAGACTCAGGCCTGGAGCAGGGCTGGTGCTGGCGGGAGGGGACAGAGAACCCACGCTGCAGGCGCTCTGTTGTTGGAACTTGGAGCCAAGCGTCCCGCCAAGGGACGCGCGCTCCCGGAGCCAGCATGGCACCCCGCCTGGTGGGACGACGTCCGATCGCTGGGTCCGGGCAGGGGCACACGCACGCATGCACGCTCGCCTCCGGGGCCTACGCGAAGGGTGCTACAGCTGCGGGGGGTCGCGGGAAGGGTACGGAAGGGAAGAAGGGTAGGGAAGGGAAGAAGGGTAGGGAAGGGAAGAAGGGTAGGGTAGGGTAGGGAAGGGAAGAAGGGTAGGGTAGGGTAGGGTAGGGTAGGGTTGGGTAGGGTAGGGTAGGGAAGGAGTGCCCACCACCCCTCCCGAAGGGGCCCGTGCCCGCACGGTCTCACCTGACACGCGCGCGCGGCGACACCCCTGCACGCACCCTGCGCGGTCCTCAAGTCCAAACGGACATTCCGGACACGCTGGGCTGCCCGGACTTCCGAGCAGGCTCACAGACACTTAGTTGGCCCTGCACACCGGCTGGACACCCAGCGTCTCCATTCTCCACCATCTCCTACCCACCCTGCCGAGGGCTTCCGTTCTGACCACAAAGCAAAGACACGCACAGGCAGGAGCCACGCAAGACCCCAAAGGACACAGAGAGATGAGCCGCAAGGGGAAGGAAGGACCCGGTTCCTAGAGAGGCGAGCCGCCCTGAACGTCGGGGTTGGGTCCACGTCAAGGGAGGGTACCCGGGTGCCCCCTGACTCGGGTGGGTCGGGCTCGGGCGCGTGGACAGCTCCCCCAAACAGAGACACACCCCCCACCGTCCCTCCACATCCCCCCCCCGCCCCGCCCCGCCCCGCACGCACGCCCCCGGTACCTTCAGGGCGCCCACCCCGGCAACTCTGACACAGGGTGTGTACACGCGCCCGGGTCCGCTCGGCCCACAAGGACATCGTCCTCGGGAGTCACCCCATCCAGGCCCCCTTTCCCCCCTGGCTGGCGACGGCAGGCCAGCGAAACCCTGCTCGTCGGCCTCGGGGCCAGCGTGACCCACTTCCTGTCCTCGGGGTGGGTACCCCAGACGGCAAGCAGGGCGCTCCGCGGGTCCGGAGACCCAAACCTCTGCAGGCGCACCAGGTGGCGCCGGGGCCCGGAGGGCACGCGGACACCTCCGGCGCTCTAGGGCAAGGTGCGGGGGACACGGAGGACTGGGAGGTCCGGGAGCTCCACACCGTGCCCCTGGGGTTGGGGTTCCAGGAACGCTTGAGCCGGCACACCCTCCCGGTGTACGTAAGCGGGGGAGCAGACACCACGTGCCGCCCCTCCCGGGCCTCACCCCGCGCCCCCCTCCCAACAACGCATTCTGGAAGGCGACACGTGTGAGGACAAGGGGCAACAGGCTGCCTTCAGCACTCGCAGGGGGCAGTGCCCGGCGGGAGGATGGACAGCAGGGTGTGGGGGGGGGGGCGTGAGGGGTGTGGTAAGACGCGCGTGGATGCCTGTGGACGAGTGTGGAGGGGAAGGCACGACCCGCCCCGGTCAGGGCTTGTGGGGACAGCAGAGGTCTCCACCTAAGGTCTGCCCCTCGGGATCCAGAGCGTCAGCCTCCTCGGTGGCGCTGGCAGACGAGTGCCTGAGTGCTGGCGCCGGTGGCCAGAGCGGGACCGGGCCCGCTAGCCCACGGTGCCTGGCCCTGTGAACGGGCAGGCGGGCTGGCTGTCCACACCGGTCCCTCGATGACCAGCTGTGAAGCAAGAGTGACATCCGGCCGCAGATGTCAACGGCCATTCCTCCCCGTTGCCCTGAACGCTCCCGTGGGACGTTGGACAGGGTGGCCCGGAAAGCTGAAGTGCGCCAACGCAGAGGCCTCGGCGGACGGCTCTGCCGAGGATCGAGAGCGCGATCCAGAATTGGGTGCGGGACCGAGACCTGAGTGCGTGATCGGTGGTGGGGCCAGGCCTCCGCCAGAGAGGGTGAAGCCCCGGGGGGGATGGCACCGCGGCTGCCGGGTCTGTGCCAGACGACCGCTTCTCGCGCCCAGATCTGCTAACGAGGGGCGGGGGAGGGGGTTGGCGGAGAAGGAGGAGGAGGCGCTGGTGTTGGTGGCGGTGGTTGCCGCGGCTGCTTCGGCGGCGGCTAAGACCGCCTCCACCGCCTCCCCCTTCCGCTTCCACTTCCACTTCCACTTTCACTTTCACTCACCCCATGGTGGGCACGTCCCTTCTGGACTCTGCTGCACCAGGGAGCCGCCTCCACATCTCCCGACAACCGCCCCCCCCCAACCCCAGGCACCCCGAGAACGACTCAAAGCCCCTGGACAATGGGTGGCCGGGCCCCACACCTGATCCTCAGAATGGAACACAAGGACAGCAGGGTCCCGACTCTGCCCCCCACCGAGTGGCAGCACCCCTCCAACTGCCCCTGCAGGTCTAAGGCACGGTTTCCAGGCTCCTCTCCGCCCCCCACCCCAGGCCGGGCCACACAGGGACCCCGCTGCTAGGGCAAGGGTCACGCGGCCCAATGCTCTCCCAGGCCAGAGTCCCAGCGCCCCTGGCCCGGTGGCTTCTCCTGGCCCGTTCGCTTGGTGCTCCTGGCCCTTTCGGGGCGGCCTCTTCCCCTCCAGTCCCGCCCAGACATGGCGGCCACCAGCGTCAGGAGCCGTGGCTGCCCGTGCCCGACCCACAGGGCAGCGGGACCTGGCGCTCTGTCCCGCTACCCGTCTCTGGAGCCTCCCGGGTCGCCTGCCTGCGGGAGCTCGGCACCTCGGGGCAGTCGGGGGGGTTGGAGGGAGGACCCCGTTCTCTGCCGCCCGGGACTCCCCACTTCGCTCGCAGGGAAGCCACGGCGCGGGGCTCGCGGGAAAGCGAACGAGTTCCGCTTGATGGCAGTGTTGCACCACGTATGCCCACGCGCCCTTCCCCCCAGGGCCTCTCCCTCCGCCCCTTGCGGAAGAAAAAAAGGCCGGGCCCAGTCCACCCGGGCTCCAACATGGCGGCGCCCACGGCTCCGCCACTCTGCGCGGGGGCCCCTCCCCGCGTCGGACGCTCCGTGGAGCAAGCGCAGCCTCGTCCCCTCTGGCTGCTGCACTTAGCCGGCTCCCGGCTCCCGGCTCCCGGCTCCCGGCTCTCGGCTCTCGGCTCTCGGGACCGGAAAGCCAGGGCGAGGGGCATCGAGGCTCCCCGCGGTGGCCCTGAACCTCTCCGGGGCTCCGTCGTCGGGACCCCTGCAGGTCTGCAGCAGACCTCAGGAGACACACTGGTCGTGGACCCAGAGCCCGGGCCGAGCCCACCCCACCTGGCCGGTCGGAGCCCGACGGGGCCCGTGCTCCCCGGGAGCATCGTCCGTCAGGACTCCCCGCCAGGCCAGCCCCCAGCGGGAGGCCTCTAGCGGCCGGCCGACACGAAGGCGTGAGGCGGCCGGCGGGCACGGGCCGGGGGCTGCGGGTCGACACTGGCGTCCACCTCCCGCGGATCGACGACGGACGCGTCCCGCGGGCCTGGCCCGTCACCCACGGGGCGCCCCCGCGATTCAGCCGTGGACTGCAGCCTGGAGCCGCACCACAGTCGCCAAAGCGGCCTCGTGCCTGCCCCAGGCTCCGTCCCTGGACAGCTCCCACGGGAGCCAAGGCCGGCGCGCGGGCGACACCCAGCTGTGCCCACAAGCTCCGGGACCCGCGCCTCTCCTGGCACGGCCGGACGAGGCCAACCAACGGTCTTCTTTCCTGTCAACCGGCTCCCGTCCTCTCCTATGGTGAACACCTGACCCGTGTCATAGCGAGGGTACCCTGACCGCCCCAGCCCGCCTCACATTAGACGGCAGAAGAACCAGGTGCGCGCCTGCGCACGCACACGGACAAGCACGCATAATCACACACACACACACACACGGCGGCAAACACCCTGAAACCCCATCGCCAAAACCCACACTCGCACACGCGAGCACACACACTCACACACGCATGGCCTAAACCCTCCGTCCCCCTTCCCGCCCCCCCCCCCCCCCCCCCCGCGGAGAAATGGGAGATCACAGGCGGAGGTCATCCTTTTCCTCCTCAGGAGAAGGCCCACCCACTCCACAGCAAGTGCCTCTACAGGTCAATGATGGATGTGTGCTTTTACCCCAGTCTGGGTGCCCAAGGGCAGAAAGGGACTCCTGACAACCACCCGGACCCAAGGCACCTCGGGGAACACTTTCACTTTCTGCCCTGCAAACACGACCCGCTTCTTCTCCCAAGCGTCCGGCCCCAGAGGCCCAGCGCCTCATTCTTCCTAGGCCAGCGGGTGGATGTATTGGGTCCCAGCTGTGCACAGGCGCGTCGCACCCCCTCCCCGCACCCCCAGCCCCCTCGCCACAACCTCCCGTGCCCAGCCACGCATCCTCCACCTCGGAAGGGCCCTGGCCGTCCCTTCCCACGCTTCAGTTCGAGGAACCCTGGCGAATCACACCCCGGTGGACACAAACCCTGTGCACGTGGGAGACTCAGGCCTGGAGCAGGGCTGGTGCTGGCGGGAGGGGACAGAGAACCCACGCTGCAGGCGCTCTGTTGTTGGAACTTGGAGCCAAGCGTCCCGCCAAGGGACGCGCGCTCCCGGAGCCAGCATGGCACCCCGCCTGGTGGGACGACGTCCGATCGCTGGGTCCGGGCAGGGGCACACGCACGCATGCACGCTCGCCTCCGGGGCCTACGCGAAGGGTGCTACAGCTGCGGGGGGTCGCGGGAAGGGTACGGAAGGGAAGAAGGGTAGGGAAGGGAAGAAGGGTAGGGAAGGGAAGAAGGGTAGGGAAGGGAAGAAGGGTAGGGTAGGGTAGGGTAGGGTAGGGTTGGGTAGGGTAGGGTAGGGTTGGGTAGGGTAGGGTAGGGAAGGAGTGCCCACCACCCCTCCCGAAGGGGCCCGTGCCCGCACGGTCTCACCTGACACGCGCGCGCGGCGACACCCCTGCACGCACCCTGCGCGGTCCTCAAGTCCAAACGGACATTCCGGACACGCTGGGCTGCCCGGACTTCCGAGCAGGCTCACAGACACTTAGTTGGCCCTGCACACCGGCTGGACACCCAGCGTCTCCATTCTCCACCATCTCCTACCCACCCTGCCGAGGGCTTCCGTTCTGACCACAAAGCAAAGACACGCACAGGCAGGAGCCACGCAAGACCCCAAAGGACACAGAGAGATGAGCCGCAAGGGGAAGGAAGGACCCGGTTCCTAGAGAGGCGAGCCGCCCTGAACGTCGGGGTTGGGTCCACGTCAAGGGAGGGTACCCGGGTGCCCCCTGACTCGGGTGGGTCGGGCTCGGGCGCGTGGACAGCTCCCCCAAACAGAGACACACCCCCCACCGTCCCTCCACATCCCCCCCCCCGCCCCGCCCCGCACGCACGCCCCCGGTACCTTCAGGGTGCCCACCCCGGCAACTCTGACACAGGGTGTGTACACGTGCCCGGGTCCGCTCGGCCCACAAGGACATCGTCCTCGGGAGTCACCCCATCCAGGCCCCCTTTCCCCCCTGGCTGGCGACGGCAGGCCAGCGAAACCCTGCTCGTCGGCCTCGGGGCCAGCGTGACCCACTTCCTGTCCTCGGGGTGGGTACCCCAGACGGCAAGCAGGGCGCTCCGCGGGTCCGGAGACCCAAACCTCTGCAGGCGCACCAGGTGGCGCCGGGGCCCGGAGGGCACGCGGACACCTCCGGCGCTCTCGGGCAAGGTGCGGGGGACACGGAGGGCTGGGAGGTCCGGGAGCTCCACACCGTGCCCCTGGGGTTGGGGTTCCAGGAACCCTTGAGCCGGCACACCCTCCCGGTGTACGTAAGCGGGCGAGCAGACACCACGTGCCGCCCCTCCCGGGCCTCACCCCGCGCCCCCCCCCCCAACAACGCATTCTGGAAGGCGACACGTGTGAGGACAAGGGGCAACAGGCTGCCTTCAGCATTCGCAGGGGGCAGTGCCCGGCGGGAGGATGGACAGCAGGGTGTGGGGGGGGGGGCGTGAGGGGTGTGGTGAGACGCGCGTGGATGCCTGTGGACGAGTGTGGAGGGGAAGGCACGACCCGCCCCGGTCAGGGCTTGTGGGGACAGCAGAGGTCTCCACCTAAGGTCTGCCCCTCGGGATCCAGAGCGTCAGCCTCCTCGGTGGCGCTGGCAGACGAGTGCCTGAGTGCTGGCGCCGGTGGCCAGAGCGGGACCGGGCCCGCTAGCCCACGGTGCCTGGCCCTGTGAACGGGCAGGCGGGCTGGCTGTCCACACCGGTCCCTCGATGACCAGCTGTGAAGCAAGAGTGACATCCGGCCGCAGATGTCAACGGCCATTCCTCCCCGTTGCCCTGAACGCTCCCGTGGGACATTGGACAGGGTGGCCCGGAAAGCTGAAGTGCGCCAACGCAGAGGCCTCGGCGGACGGCTCTGCCGAGGATCGAGAGCGCGATCCAGAATTGGGTGCGGGACCGAGACCTGAGTGCGTGATCGGTGGTGGGGCCAGGCCTCCGCCAGAGAGGGTGAAGCCCCGGGGGGGATGGCACCGCGGCTGCCGGGTCTGTGCCAGACGACAGCTTCTCGCGCCCAGATCTGCTAACGAGGGGCGGGGGAGGGGGTTGGCGGAGAAGGAGGAGGAGGCGCTGGTGTTGGTGGCGGTGGTTGCCGCGGCTGCTTCGGCGGCGGCGGCGGCGGCTAAGACCGCCTCCACCGCCTCCCCCTTCCGCTTCCACTTCCACTTCCACTTTCACTTTCACTCACCCATGGTGGGCACGTCCCTTCTGGACTCTGCTGCACCAGGGAGCCGCCTCCACATCTCCCGACAACCGCCCCCCCCAACCCCAGGCACCCCGAGAACGACTCAAAGCCCCTGGACAATGGGTGGCCGGGCCCCACACCTGATCCTCAGAATGGAACACAAGGACAGCAGGGTCCCGACTCTGCCCCCCACCGAGTGGCAGCACCCCTCCAACTGCCCCTGCAGGTCTAAGGCACGGTTTCCAGGCTCCTCTCCGCCCCCCACCCCAGGCCGGGCCACACAGGGACCCCGCTGCTAGGGCAAGGGTCACGCGGCCCAATGCTCTCCCAGGCCAGAGTCCCAGCGCCCCTGGCCCGGTGGCTTCTCCTGGCCCGTTCGCTTGGTGCTCCTGGCCCTTTCGGGGCGGCCTCTTCCCCTCCAGTCCCGCCCAGACATGGCGGCCACCAGCGTCAGGAGCCGTGGCTGCCCGTGCCCGACCCACAGGGCAGCGGGACCTGGCGCTCTGTCCCGCTACCCGTCTCTGGAGCCTCCCGGGTCGCCTGCCTGCGGGAGCTCGGCACCTCGGGGCAGTCGGGGGGGTTGGAGGGAGGACCCCGTTCTCTGCCGCCCGGGACTCCCCACTTCGCTCGCAGGGAAGCCACGGCGCGGGGCTCGCGGGAAAGCGAACGAGTTCCGCTTGATGGCAGTGTTGCACCACGTATGCCCACGCGCCCTTCCCCCCAGGGCCTCTCCCTCCGCCCCTTGCGGAAGAAAAAAAGGCCGGGCCCAGTCCACCCGGGCTCCAACATGGCGGCGCCCACGGCTCCGCCACTCTGCGCGGGGGCCCCTCCCCGCGTCGGACGCTCCGTGGAGCAAGCGCAGCCTCGTCCCCTCTGGCTGCTGCACTTAGCCGGCTCCCGGCTCCCGGCTCTCGGCTCTCGGGACCGGAAAGCCAGGGCGAGGGGCATCGAGGCTCCCCGCGGTGGCCCTGAACCTCTCCGGGGCTCCGTCGTCGGGACCCCTGCAGGTCTGCAGCAGACCTCAGGAGACACACTGGTCGTGGACCCAGAGCCCGGGCCGAGCCCACCCCACCTGGCCGGTCGGAGCCCGACGGGGCCCGTGCTCCCCGGGAGCATCGTCCGTCAGGACTCCCCGCCAGGCCAGCCCCCAGCGGGAGGCCTCTAGCGGCCGGCCGACACGAAGGCGTGAGGCGGCCGGCGGGCACGGGCCGGGGGCTGGGGGTCGACACTGGCGTCCACCTCCCGCGGATCGACGACGGACGCGTCCCGCGGGCCTGGCCCGTCACCCACGGGGCGCCCCCGCGATTCAGCCGTGGACTGCAGCCTGGAGCCGCACCACAGTCGCCAAAGCGGCCTCGTGCCTGCCCCAGGCTCCGTCCCTGGACAGCTCCCACGGGAGCCAAGGCCGGCGCGCGGGCGACACCCAGCTGTGCCCACAAGCTCCGGGACCCGCGCCTCTCCTGGCACGGCCGGACGAGGCCAACCAACGGTCTTCTTTCCTGTCAACCGGCTCCCGTCCTCTCCTATGGTGAACACCTGACCCGTGTCATAGCGAGGGTACCCTGACCGCCCCAGCCCGCCTCACATTAGACGGCAGAAGAACCAGGTGCGCGCCTGCGCACGCACACGGACAAGCACGCATAATCACACACACACACACACACACACACACACACACACACACACTCGGCGGCAAACACCCTGAAACCCCATCGCCAAAACCCACACTCGCACACGCGAGCACACACACTCACACACGCATGGCCTAAACCCTCCGTCCCCCTTCCCGCCCCCCCCCCCCCCCCCCCCGCGGAGAAAAAGGGAGATCACAGGCGGAGGTCATCCTTTTCCTCCTCAGGAGAAGGCCCACCCACTCCACAGCAAGTGCCTCTACAGGTCAATGATGGATGTGTGCTTTTACCCCAGTCTGGGTGCCCAAGGGCAGAAAGGGACTCCTGACAACCACCCGGACCCAAGGCACCTCGGGGAACACTTTCACTTTCTGCCCTGCAAACACGACCCGCTTCTTCTCCCAAGCGTCCGGCCCCAGAGGCCCAGCGCCTCATTCTTCCTAGGCCAGCGGGTGGATGTATTGGGTCCCAGCTGTGCACAGGCGCGTCGCACCCCCTCCCCGCACCCCCAGCCCCCTCTCCACAACCTCCCGTGCCCAGCCACGCATCCTCCACCTCGGAAGGGCCCTGGCCGTCCCTTCCCACGCTTCAGTTCGAGGAACCCTGGCGAATCACACCCCGGTGGACACAAACCCTGTGCACGTGGGAGACTCAGGCCTGGAGCAGGGCTGGTGCTGGCGGGAGGGGACAGAGAACCCACGCTGCAGGCGCTCTGTTGTTGGAACTTGGAGCCAAGCGTCCCGCCAAGGGACGCGCGCTCCCGGAGCCAGCATGGCACCCCGCCTGGTGGGACGACGTCCGATCGCTGGGTCCGGGCAGGGGCACACGCACGCATGCACGCTCGCCTCCGGGGCCTACGCGAAGGGTGCTACAGCTGCGGGGGGTCGCGGGAAGGGTACGGAAGGGAAGAAGGGTAGGGAAGGGAAGAAGGGTAGGGAAGGGAAGAAGGGTAGGGAAGGGAAGAAGGGTAGGGTAGGGTAGGGTAGGGAAGGAGTGCCCACCGCCCCTCCCGAAGGGGCCCGTGCCCGCACGGTCTCACCTGACACGCGCGCGCGGCGACACCCCTGCACGCACCCTGCGCGGTCCTCAAGTCCAAACGGACATTCCGGACACGCTGGGCTGCCCGGACTTCCGAGCAGGCTCACAGACACTTAGTTGGCCCTGCACACCGGCTGGACACCCAGCGTCTCCATTCTCCACCATCTCCTACCCACCCTGCCGAGGGCTTCCGTTCTGACCACAAAGCAAAGACACGCACAGGCAGGAGCCACGCAAGACCCCAAAGGACACAGAGAGATGAGCCGCAAGGGGAAGGAAGGACCCGGTTCCTAGAGAGGCGAGCCGCCCTGAACGTCGGGGTTGGGTCCACGTCAAGGGAGGGTACCCGGGTGCCCCCTGACTCGGGTGGGTCGGGCTCGGGCGCGTGGACAGCTCCCCCAAACAGAGACACACCCCCCACCGTCCCTCCACATCCCTCCCGCCCCGCCCCGCCCCGCACGCACGCCCCCCGGTACCTTCAGGGCGCCCACCCCGGCAACTCTGACACAGGGTGTGTACACGCGCCCGGGTCCGCTCGGCCCACAAGGACATCGTCCACGGGAGTCACCCCATCCAGGCCCCCTTTCTCCCCTGGCTGGCGACGGCAGGCCAGCGAAACCCTGCTCGTCGGCCTCGGGGCCAGCGTGACCCACTTCCTGTCCTCGGGGTGGGTACCCCAGACGGCAAGCAGGGCGCTCCGCGGGTCCGGAGACCCAAACCTCTGCAGGCGCACCAGGTGGCGCCGGGGCCCGGAGGGCACGCGGACACCTCCGGCGCTCTCGGGCAAGGTGCGGGGGACACGGAGGGCTGGGAGGTCCGGGAGCTCCACACCGTGCCCCTGGGGTTGGGGTTCCAGGAACGCGTGAGCCGGCACACCCTCCCGGTGTACGTAAGCGGGCGAGCAGACACCACGTGCCGCCCCTCCCGGGCCTCACCCCGCGCCCCCCCCCCAACAACGCATTCTGGAAGGCGACACGTGTGAGGACAAGGGGCAACAGGCTGCCTTCAGCATTCGCAGGGGGCAGTGCCCGGCGGGAGGATGGACAGCAGGGTGTGGGGGGGGGGGGCGTGAGGGGTGTGGTGAGACGCGCGTGGATGCCTGTGGACGAGTGTGGAGGGGAAGGCACGACCCGCCCCGGTCAGGGCTTGTGGGGACAGCAGAGGTCTCCACCTAAGGTCTGCCCCTCGGGATCCAGAGCGTCAGCCTCCTCGGTGGCGCTGGCAGACGAGTGCCTGAGTGCTGGCGCCGGTGGCCAGAGCGGGACCGGGCCCGCTAGCCCACGGTGCCTGGCCCTGTGAACGGGCAGGCGGGCTGGCTGTCCACACCGGTCCCTCGATGACCAGCTGTGAAGCAAGAGTGACATCCGGCCGCAGATGTCAACGGCCATTCCTCCCCGTTGCCCTGAACGCTCCCGTGGGACGTTGGACAGGGTGGCCCGGAAAGCTGAAGTGCGCCAACGCAGAGGCCTCGGCGGACGGCTCTGCCGAGGATCGAGAGCGCGATCCAGAATTGGGTGCGGGACCGAGACCTGAGTGCGTGATCGGTGGTGGGGCCAGGCCTCCGCCAGAGAGGGTGAAGCCCCGGGGGGGATGGCACCGCGGCTGCCGGGTCTGTGCCAGACGACCGCTTCTCGCGCCCAGATCTGCTAACGAGGGGCGGGGGAGGGGGTTGGCGGAGAAGGAGGAGGAGGCGCTGGTGTTGGTGGCGGTGGTTGCCGCGGCTGCTTCGGCGGCGGCTAAGACCGCCTCCACCGCCTCCCCCTTCCGCTTCCACTTCCACTTCCACTTTCACTTTCACTCACCCATGGTGGGCACGTCCCTTCTGGACTCTGCTGCACCAGGGAGCCGCCTCCACATCTCCCGACAACCGCCCCCCCCCAACCCCAGGCACCCCGAGAACGACTCAAAGCCCCTGGACAATGGGTGGCCGGGCCCCACACCTGATCCTCAGAATGGAACACAAGGACAGCAGGGTCCCGACTCTGCCCCCCACCGAGTGGCAGCACCCCTCCAACTGCCCCTGCAGGTCTAAGGCACGGTTTCCAGGCTCCTCTCCGCCCCCCACCCCAGGCCGGGCCACACAGGGACCCCGCTGCTAGGGCAAGGGTCACGCGGCCCAATGCTCTCCCAGGCCAGAGTCCCAGCGCCCCTGGCCCGGTGGCTTCTCCTGGCCCGTTCGCTTGGTGCTCCTGGCCCTTTCGGGGCGGCCTCTTCCCCTCCAGTCCCGCCCAGACATGGCGGCCACCAGCGTCAGGAGCCGTGGCTGCCCGTGCCCGACCCACAGGGCAGCGGGACCTGGCGCTCTGTCCCGCTACCCGTCTCTGGAGCCTCCCGGGTCGCCTGCCTGTGGGAGCTCGGCACCTCGGGGCAGTCGGGGGGGTTGGAGGGAGGACCCCGTTCTCTGCCGCCCGGGACTCCCCACTTCGCTCGCAGGGAAGCCACGGCGCGGGGCTCGCGGGAAAGCGAACGAGTTCCGCTTGATGGCAGTGTTGCACCACGTATGCCCACGCGCCCTTCCCCCCAGGGCCTCTCCCTCCGCCCCTTGCGGAAGAAAAAAAGGCCGGGCCCAGTCCACCCGGGCTCCAACATGGCGGCGCCCACGGCTCCGCCACTCTGCGCGGGGGCCCCTCCCCGCGTCGGACGCTCCGTGGAGCAAGCGCAGCCTCGTCCCCTCTGGCTGCTGCACTTAGCCGGCTCCCGGCTCCCGGCTCCCGGCTCTCGGCTCTCGGGACCGGAAAGCCAGGGCGAGGGGCATCGAGGCTCCCCGCGGTGGCCCTGAACCTCTCCGGGGCTCCGTCGTCGGGACCCCTGCAGGTCTGCAGCAGACCTCAGGAGACACACTGGTCGTGGACCCAGAGCCCGGGCCGAGCCCACCCCACCTGGCCGGTCGGAGCCCGACGGGGCCCGTGCTCCCCGGGAGCATCGTCAGTCAGGACTCCCCGCCAGGCCAGCCCCCAGCGGGAGGCCTCTAGCGGCCGGCCGACACGAAGGCGTGAGGCGGCCGGCGGGCACGGGCCGGGGGCTGGGGGTCGACACTGGCGTCCACCTCCCGCGGATCGACGACGGACGCGTCCCGCGGGCCTGGCCCGTCACCCACGGGGCGCCCCCGCGATTCAGCCGTGGACTGCAGCCTGGAGCCGCACCACAGTCGCCAAAGCGGCCTCGTGCCTGCCCCAGGCTCCGTCCCTGGACAGCTCCCACGGGAGCCAAGGCCGGCGCGCGGGCGACACCCAGCTGTGCCCACAAGCTCCGGGACCCGCGCCTCTCCTGGCACGGCCGGACGAGGCCAACCAACGGTCTTCTTTCCTGTCAACCGGCTCCCGTCCTCTCCTATGGTGAACACCTGACCCGTGTCATAGCGAGGGTACCCTGACCGCCCCAGCCCGCCTCACATTAGACGGCAGAAGAACCAGGTGCGCGCCTGCGCACGCACACGGACAAGCACGCATAATCACACACACACACACACACACACACACACACACACACACACACTCGGCGGCAAACACCCTGAAACCCCATCGCCAAAACCCACACTCGCACACGCGAGCACACACACTCACACACGCATGGCCTAAACCCTCCGTCCCCCTTCCCGCCCCCCCCCCCCCCCCCCCGCGGAGAAAAAGGGAGATCACAGGCGGAGGTCATCCTTTTCCTCCTCAGGAGAAGGCCCACCCACTCCACAGCAAGTGCCTCTACAGGTCAATGATGGATGTGTGCTTTTACCCCAGTCTGGGTGCCCAAGGGCAGAAAGGGACTCCTGACAACCACCCGGACCCAAGGCACCTCGGGGAACACTTTCACTTTCTGCCCTGCAAACACGACCCGCTTCTTCTCCCAAGCGTCCGGCCCCAGAGGCCCAGCGCCTCATTCTTCCTAGGCCAGCGGGTGGATGTATTGGGTCCCAGCTGTGCACAGGCGCGTCGCACCCCCTCCCCGCACCCCCAGCCCCCTCTCCACAACCTCCCGTGCCCAGCCACGCATCCTCCACCTCGGAAGGGCCCTGGCCGTCCCTTCCCACGCTTCAGTTCGAGGAACCCTGGCGAATCACACCCCGGTGGACACAAACCCTGTGCACGTGGGAGACTCAGGCCTGGAGCAGGGCTGGTGCTGGCGGGAGGGGACAGAGAACCCACGCTGCAGGCGCTCTGTTGTTGGAACTTGGAGCCAAGCGTCCCGCCAAGGGACGCGCGCTCCCGGAGCCAGCATGGCACCCCGCCTGGTGGGACGACGTCCGATCGCTGGGTCCGGGCAGGGGCACACGCACGCATGCACGCTCGCCTCCGGGGCCTACGCGAAGGGTGCTACAGCTGCGGGGGGTCGCGGGAAGGGTACGGAAGGGAAGAAGGGTAGGGAAGGGAAGAAGGGTAGGGAAGGGAAGAAGGGTAGGGAAGGGAAGAAGGGTAGGGAAGGGAAGAAGGGTAGGGAAGGGAAGAAGGGTAGGGAAGGGAAGAAGGGTAGGGTAGGGTAGGGTAGGGTAGGGAAGGAGTGCCCACCGCCCCTCCCGAAGGGGCCCGTGCCCGCACGGTCTCACCTGACACGCGCGCGCGGCGACACCCCTGCACGCACCCTGCGCGGTCCTCAAGTCCAAACGGACATTCCGGACACGCTGGGCTGCCCGGACTTCCGAGCAGGCTCACAGACACTTAGTTGGCCCTGCACACCGGCTGGACACCCAGCGTCTCCATTCTCCACCATCTCCTACCCACCCTGCCGAGGGCTTCCGTTCTGACCACAAAGCAAAGACACGCACAGGCAGGAGCCACGCAAGACCCCAAAGGACACAGAGAGATGAGCCGCAAGGGGAAGGAAGGACCCGGTTCCTAGAGAGGCGAGCCGCCCTGAACGTCGGGGTTGGGTCCACGTCAAGGGAGGGTACCCGGGTGCCCCCTGACTCGGGTGGGTCGGGCTCGGGCGCGTGGACAGCTCCCCCAAACAGAGACACACCCCCCACCGTCCCTCCACATCCCTCCCGCCCCGCCCCGCCCCGCACGCACGCCCCCGGTACCTTCAGGGCGCCCACCCCGGCAACTCTGACACAGGGTGTGTACACGCGCCCGGGTCCGCTCGGCCCACAAGGACATCGTCCACGGGAGTCACCCCATCCAGGCCCCCTTTCTCCCCTGGCTGGCGACGGCAGGCCAGCGAAACCCTGCTCGTCGGCCTCGGGGCCAGCGTGACCCACTTCCTGTCCTCGGGGTGGGTACCCCAGACGGCAAGCAGGGCGCTCCGCGGGTCCGGAGACCCAAACCTCTGCAGGCGCACCAGGTGGCGCCGGGGCCCGGAGAGCACGCGGACACCTCCGGCGCTCTCGGGCAAGGTGCGGGGGACACGGAGGGCTGGGAGGTCCGGGAGCTCCACACCGTGCCCCTGGGGTTGGGGTTCCAGGAACCCTTGAGCCGGCACACCCTCCCGGTGTACGTAAGCGGGCGAGCAGACACCACGTGCCGCCCCTCCCGGGCCTCACCCCGCGCCCCCCCCCCCAACAACGCATTCTGGAAGGCGACACGTGTGAGGACAAGGGGCAACAGGCTGCCTTCAGCATTCGCAGGGGGCAGTGCCCGGCGGGAGGATGGACAGCAGGGTGTGGGGGGGGGGGCGTGAGGGGTGTGGTGAGACGCGCGTGGATGCCTGTGGACGAGTGTGGAGGGGAAGGCACGACCCGCCCCGGTCAGGGCTTGTGGGGACAGCAGAGGTCTCCACCTAAGGTCTGCCCCTCGGGATCCAGAGCGTCAGCCTCCTCGGTGGCGCTGGCAGACGAGTGCCTGAGTGCTGGCGCCGGTGGCCAGAGCGGGACCGGGCCCGCTAGCCCACGGTGCCTGGCCCTGTGAACGGGCAGGCGGGCTGGCTGTCCACACCGGTCCCTCGATGACCAGCTGTGAAGCAAGAGTGACATCCGGCCGCAGATGTCAACGGCCATTCCTCCCCGTTGCCCTGAACGCTCCCGTGGGACGTTGGACAGGGTGGCCCGGAAAGCTGAAGTGCGCCAACGCAGAGGCCTCGGCGGACGGCTCTGCCGAGGATCGAGAGCGCGATCCAGAATTGGGTGCGGGACCGAGACCTGAGTGCGTGATCGGTGGTGGGGCCAGGCCTCCGCCAGAGAGGGTGAAGCCCCGGGGGGGATGGCACCGCGGCTGCCGGGTCTGTGCCAGACGACCGCTTCTCGCGCCCAGATCTGCTAACGAGGGGCGGGGGAGGGGGTTGGCGGAGAAGGAGGAGGAGGCGCTGGTGTTGGTGGCGGTGGTTGCCGCGGCTGCTTCGGCGGCGGCTAAGACCGCCTCCACCGCCTCCCCCTTCCGCTTCCACTTCCACTTCCACTTTCACTTTCACTCACCCATGGTGGGCACGTCCCTTCTGGACTCTGCTGCACCAGGGAGCCGCCTCCACATCTCCCGACAACCGCCCCCCCCAACCCCAGGCACCCCGAGAACGACTCAAAGCCCCTGGACAATGGGTGGCCGGGCCCCACACCTGATCCTCAGAATGGAACACAAGGACAGCAGGGTCCCGACTCTGCCCCCCACCGAGTGGCAGCACCCCTCCAACTGCCCCTGCAGGTCTAAGGCACGGTTTCCAGGCTCCTCTCCGCCCCCCACCCCAGGCCGGGCCACACAGGGACCCCGCTGCTAGGGCAAGGGTCACGCGGCCCAATGCTCTCCCAGGCCAGAGTCCCAGCGCCCCTGGCCCGGTGGCTTCTCCTGGCCCGTTCGCTTGGTGCTCCTGGCCCTTTCGGGGCGGCCTCTTCCCCTCCAGTCCCGCCCAGACATGGCGGCCACCAGCGTCAGGAGCCGTGGCTGCCCGTGCCCGACCCACAGGGCAGCGGGACCTGGCGCTCTGTCCCGCTACCCGTCTCTGGAGCCTCCCGGGTCGCCTGCCTGTGGGAGCTCGGCACCTCGGGGCAGTCGGGGGGGTTGGAGGGAGGACCCCGTTCTCTGCCGCCCGGGACTCCCCACTTCGCTCGCAGGGAAGCCACGGCGCGGGGCTCGCGGGAAAGCGAACGAGTTCCGCTTGATGGCAGTGTTGCACCACGTATGCCCACGCGCCCTTCCCCCCAGGGCCTCTCCCTCCGCCCCTTGCGGAAGAAAAAAAGGCCGGGCCCAGTCCACCCGGGCTCCAACATGGCGGCGCCCACGGCTCCGCCACTCTGCGCGGGGGCCCCTCCCCGCGTCGGACGCTCCGTGGAGCAAGCGCAGCCTCGTCCCCTCTGGCTGCTGCACTTAGCCGGCTCCCGGCTCCCGGCTCCCGGCTCTCGGCTCTCGGCTCTCGGGACCGGAAAGCCAGGGCGAGGGGCATCGAGGCTCCCCGCGGTGGCCCTGAACCTCTCCGGGGCTCCGTCGTCGGGACCCCTGCAGGTCTGCAGCAGACCTCAGGAGACACACTGGTCGTGGACCCAGAGCCCGGGCCGAGCCCACCCCACCTGGCCGGTCGGAGCCCGACGGGGCCCGTGCTCCCCGGGAGCATCGTCAGTCAGGACTCCCCGCCAGGCCAGCCCCCAGCGGGAGGCCTCTAGCGGCCGGCCGACACGAAGGCGTGAGGCGGCCGGCGGGCACGGGCCGGGGGCTGGGGGTCGACACTGGCGTCCACCTCCCGCGGATCGACGACGGACGCGTCCCGCGGGCCTGGCCCGTCACCCACGGGGCGCCCCCGCGATTCAGCCGTGGACTGCAGCCTGGAGCCGCACCACAGTCGCCAAAGCGGCCTCGTGCCTGCCCCAGGCTCCGTCCCTGGACAGCTCCCACGGGAGCCAAGGCCGGCGCGCGGGCGACACCCAGCTGTGCCCACAAGCTCCGGGACCCGCGCCTCTCCTGGCACAGCCGGACGAGGCCAACCAACGGTCTTCTTTCCTGTCAACCGGCTCCCGTCCTCTCCTATGGTGAACACCTGACCCGTGTCATAGCGAGGGTACCCTGACCGCCCCAGCCCGCCTCACATTAGACGGCAGAAGAACCAGGTGCGCGCCTGCGCACGCACACGGACAAGCACGCATAATCACACACACACACACACACACACACACACACACACACACACTCGGCGGCAAACACCCTGAAACCCCATCGCCAAAACCCACACTCGCACACGCGAGCACACACACTCACACACGCATGGCCTAAACCCTCCGTCCCCCTTCCCGCCCCCCCCCCCCCCCCCCCGCGGAGAAAAAGGGAGATCACAGGCGGAGGTCATCCTTTTCCTCCTCAGGAGAAGGCCCACCCACTCCACAGCAAGTGCCTCTACAGGTCAATGATGGATGTGTGCTTTTACCCCAGTCTGGGTGCCCAAGGGCAGAAAGGGACTCCTGACAACCACCCGGACCCAAGGCACCTCGGGGAACACTTTCACTTTCTGCCCTGCAAACACGACCCGCTTCTTCTCCCAAGCGTCCGGCCCCAGAGGCCCAGCGCCTCATTCTTCCTAGGCCAGCGGGTGGATGTATTGGGTCCCAGCTGTGCACAGGCGCGTCGCACCCCCTCCCCGCACCCCCAGCCCCCTCTCCACAACCTCCCGTGCCCAGCCACGCATCCTCCACCTCGGAAGGGCCCTGGCCGTCCCTTCCCACGCTTCAGTTCGAGGAACCCTGGCGAATCACACCCCGGTGGACACAAACCCTGTGCACGTGGGAGACTCAGGCCTGGAGCAGGGCTGGTGCTGGCGGGAGGGGACAGAGAACCCACGCTGCAGGCGCTCTGTTGTTGGAACTTGGAGCCAAGCGTCCCGCCAAGGGACGCGCGCTCCCGGAGCCAGCATGGCACCCCCGCCTGGTGGGACGACGTCCGATCGCTGGGTCCGGGCAGGGGCACACGCACGCATGCACGCTCGCCTCCGGGGCCTACGCGAAGGGTGCTACAGCTGCGGGGGGTCGCGGGAAGGGTACGGAAGGGAAGAAGGGTAGGGAAGGGAAGAAGGGTAGGGAAGGGAAGAAGGGTAGGGAAGGGAAGAAGGGTAGGGAAGGGAAGAAGGGTAGGGAAGGGAAGAAGGGTAGGGTAGGGTAGGGTAGGGTAGGGAAGGAGTGCCCACCGCCCCTCCCGAAGGGGCCCGTGCCCGCACGGTCTCACCTGACACGCGCGCGCGGCGACACCCCTGCACGCACCCTGCGCGGTCCTCAAGTCCAAACGGACATTCCGGACACGCTGGGCTGCCCGGACTTCCGAGCAGGCTCACAGACACTTAGTTGGCCCTGCACACCGGCTGGACACCCAGCGTCTCCATTCTCCACCATCTCCTACCCACCCTGCCGAGGGCTTCCGTTCTGACCACAAAGCAAAGACACGCACAGGCAGGAGCCACGCAAGACCCCAAAGGACACAGAGAGATGAGCCGCAAGGGGAAGGAAGGACCCGGTTCCTAGAGAGGCGAGCCGCCCTGAACGTCGGGGTTGGGTCCACGTCAAGGGAGGGTACCCGGGTGCCCCCTGACTCGGGTGGGTCGGGCTCGGGCGCGTGGACAGCTCCCCCAAACAGAGACACACCCCCCACCGTCCCTCCACATCCCTCCCGCCCCGCCCCGCCCCGCACGCACGCCCCCGGTACCTTCAGGGCGCCCACCCCGGCAACTCTGACACAGGGTGTGTACACGCGCCCGGGTCCGCTCGGCCCACAAGGACATCGTCCACGGGAGTCACCCCATCCAGGCCCCCTTTCTCCCCTGGCTGGCGACGGCAGGCCAGCGAAACCCTGCTCGTCGGCCTCGGGGCCAGCGTGACCCACTTCCTGTCCTCGGGGTGGGTACCCCAGACGGCAAGCAGGGCGCTCCGCGGGTCCGGAGACCCAAACCTCTGCAGGCGCACCAGGTGGCGCCGGGGCCCGGAGGGCACGCGGACACCTCCGGCGCTCTCGGGCAAGGTGCGGGGGACACGGAGGGCTGGGAGGTCCGGGAGCTCCACACCGTGCCCCTGGGGTTGGGGTTCCAGGAACCCTTGAGCCGGCACACCCTCCCGGTGTACGTAAGCGGGCGAGCAGACACCACGTGCCGCCCCTCCCGGGCCTCACCCCGCGCCCCCCCCCCCCCAACAACGCATTCTGGAAGGCGACACGTGTGAGGACAAGGGGCAACAGGCTGCCTTCAGCATTCGCAGGGGGCAGTGCCCGGCGGGAGGATGGACAGCAGGGTGTGGGGGGGGGGGCGTGAGGGGTGTGGTGAGACGCGCGTGGATGCCTGTGGACGAGTGTGGAGGGGAAGGCACGACCCGCCCCGGTCAGGGCTTGTGGGGACAGCAGAGGTCTCCACCTAAGGTCTGCCCCTCGGGATCCAGAGCGTCAGCCTCCTCGGTGGCGCTGGCAGACGAGTGCCTGAGTGCTGGCGCCGGTGGCCAGAGCGGGACCGGGCCCGCTAGCCCACGGTGCCTGGCCCTGTGAACGGGCAGGCGGGCTGGCTGTCCACACCGGTCCCTCGATGACCAGCTGTGAAGCAAGAGTGACATCCGGCCGCAGATGTCAACGGCCATTCCTCCCCGTTGCCCTGAACGCTCCCGTGGGACATTGGACAGGGTGGCCCGGAAAGCTGAAGTGCGCCAACGCAGAGGCCTCGGCGGACGGCTCTGCCGAGGATCGAGAGCGCGATCCAGAATTGGGTGCGGGACCGAGACCTGAGTGCGTGATCGGTGGTGGGGCCAGGCCTCCGCCAGAGAGGGTGAAGCCCCGGGGGGGATGGCACCGCGGCTGCCGGGTCTGTGCCAGACGACCGCTTCTCGCGCCCAGATCTGCTAACGAGGGGCGGGGGAGGGGGTTGGCGGAGAAGGAGGAGGAGGCGCTGGTGTTGGTGGCGGTGGTTGCCGCGGCTGCTTCGGCGGCGGCGGCGGCGGCTAAGACCGCCTCCACCGCCTCCCCCTTCCGCTTCCACTTCCACTTCCACTTTCACTTTCACTCACCCCATGGTGGGCACGTCCCTTCTGGACTCTGCTGCACCAGGGAGCCGCCTCCACATCTCCCGACAACCGCCCCCCCCCCCATCCCAGGCACCCTGAGAACGACTCAAAGCCCCTGGACAATGGGTGGCCGGGTCCCACACCTGATCCTCAGAATGGAACACAAGGACAGCAGGGTCCCGACTCTGCCCCCCACCGAGTGGCAGCACCCCTCCAACTGCCCCTGCAGGTCTAAGGCACGGTTTCCAGGCTCCTCTCCGCCCCCCACCCCAGGCCGGGCCACACAGGGACCCCGCTGCTAGGGCAAGGGTCACGCGGCCCAATGCTCTCCCAGGCCAGAGTCCCAGCGCCCCTGGCCCGGTGGCTTCTCCTGGCCCGTTCGCTTGGTGCTCCTGGCCCTTTCGGGGCGGCCTCTTCCCCTCCAGTCCCGCCCAGACATGGCGGCCACCAGCGTCAGGAGCCGTGGCTGCCCGTGCCCGACCCACAGGGCAGCGGGACCTGGCGCTCTGTCCCGCTACCCGTCTCTGGAGCCTCCCGGGTCGCCTGCCTGCGGGAGCTCGGCACCTCGGGGCAGTCGGGGGGGTTGGAGGGAGGACCCCGTTCTCTGCCGCCCGGGACTCCCCACTTCGCTCGCAGGGAAGCCACGGCGCGGGGCTCGCGGGAAAGCGAACGAGTTCCGCTTGATGGCAGTGTTGCACCACGTATGCCCACGCGCCCTTCCCCCCAGGGCCTCTCCCTCCGCCCCTTGCGGAAGAAAAAAAGGCCGGGCCCAGTCCACCCGGGCTCCAACATGGCGGCGCCCACGGCTCCGCCACTCTGCGCGGGGGCCCCTCCCCGCGTCGGACGCTCCGTGGAGCAAGCGCAGCCTCGTCCCCTCTGGCTGCTGCACTTAGCCGGCTCCCGGCTCCCGGCTCCCGGCTCTCGGCTCTCGGGACCGGAAAGCCAGGGCGAGGGGCATCGAGGCTCCCCGCGGTGGCCCTGAACCTCTCCGGGGCTCCGTCGTCGGGACCCCTGCAGGTCTGCAGCAGACCTCAGGAGACACACTGGTCGTGGACCCAGAGCCCGGGCCGAGCCCACCCCACCTGGCCGGTCGGAGCCCGACGGGGCCCGTGCTCCCCGGGAGCATCGTCCGTCAGGACTCCCCGCCAGGCCAGCCCCCAGCGGGAGGCCTCTAGCGGCCGGCCGACACGAAGGCGTGAGGCGGCCGGCGGGCACGGGCCGGGGGCTGGGGGTCGACACTGGCGTCCACCTCCCGCGGATCGACGACGGACGCGTCCCGCGGGCCTGGCCCGTCACCCACGGGGCGCCCCCCGCGATTCAGCCGTGGACTGCAGCCTGGAGCCGCACCACAGTCGCCAAAGCGGCCTCGTGCCTGCCCCAGGCTCCGTCCCTGGACAGCTCCCACGGGAGCCAAGGCCGGCGCGCGGGCGACACCCAGCTGTGCCCACAAGCTCCGGGACCCGCGCCTCTCCTGGCACGGCCGGACGAGGCCAACCAACGGTCTTCTTTCCTGTCAACCGGCTCCCGTCCTCTCCTATGGTGAACACCTGACCCGTGTCATAGCGAGGGTACCCTGACCGCCCCAGCCCGCCTCACATTAGACGGCAGAAGAACCAGGTGCGCGCCTGCGCACGCACACGGACAAGCACGCATAATCACACACACACACACACACACACACACACACACACACACTCGGCGGCAAACACCCTGAAACCCCATCGCCAAAACCCACACTCGCACACGCGAGCACACACACTCACACACGCATGGCCTAAACCCTCCGTCCCCCTTCCCGCCCCCCCCCCCCCCCCCCCGCGGAGAAAAAGGGAGATCACAGGCGGAGGTCATCCTTTTCCTCCTCAGGAGAAGGCCCACCCACTCCACAGCAAGTGCCTCTACAGGTCAATGATGGATGTGTGCTTTTACCCCAGTCTGGGTGCCCAAGGGCAGAAAGGGACTCCTGACAACCACCCGGACCCAAGGCACCTCGGGGAACACTTTCACTTTCTGCCCTGCAAACACGACCCGCTTCTTCTCCCAAGCGTCCGGCCCCAGAGGCCCAGCGCCTCATTCTTCCTAGGCCAGCGGGTGGATGTATTGGGTCCCAGCTGTGCACAGGCGCGTCGCACCCCCTCCCCGCACCCCCAGCCCCCTCGCCACAACCTCCCGTGCCCAGCCACGCATCCTCCACCTCGGAAGGGCCCTGGCCGTCCCTTCCCACGCTTCAGTTCGAGGAACCCTGGCGAATCACACCCCGGTGGACACAAACCCTGTGCACGTGGGAGACTCAGGCCTGGAGCAGGGCTGGTGCTGGCGGGAGGGGACAGAGAACCCACGCTGCAGGCGCTCTGTTGTTGGAACTTGGAGCCAAGCGTCCCGCCAAGGGACGCGCGCTCCCGGAGCCAGCATGGCACCCCGCCTGGTGGGACGACGTCCGATCGCTGGGTCCGGGCAGGGGCACACGCACGCATGCACGCTCGCCTCCGGGGCCTACGCGAAGGGTGCTACAGCTGCGGGGGGTCGCGGGAAGGGTACGGAAGGGAAGAAGGGTAGGGAAGGGAAGAAGGGTAGGGAAGGGAAGAAGGGTAGGGAAGGGAAGAAGGGTAGGGAAGGGAAGAAGGGTAGGGTAGGGAAGGGAAGAAGGGTAGGGTAGGGAAGGGAAGAAGGGTAGGGTAGGGTAGGGTAGGGTAGGGTAGGGAAGGAGTGCCCACCGCCCCTCCCGAAGGGGCCCGTGCCCGCACGGTCTCACCTGACACGCGCGCGCGGCGACACCCCTGCACGCACCCTGCGCGGTCCTCAAGTCCAAACGGACATTCCGGACACGCTGGGCTGCCCGGACTTCCGAGCAGGCTCACAGACACTTAGTTGGCCCTGCACACCGGCTGGACACCCAGCGTCTCCATTCTCCACCATCTCCTACCCACCCTGCCGAGGGCTTCCGTTCTGACCACAAAGCAAAGACACGCACAGGCAGGAGCCACGCAAGACCCCAAAGGACACAGAGAGATGAGCCGCAAGGGGAAGGAAGGACCCGGTTCCTAGAGAGGCGAGCCGCCCTGAACGTCGGGGTTGGGTCCACGTCAAGGGAGGGTACCCGGGTGCCCCCTGACTCGGGTGGGTCGGGCTCGGGCGCGTGGACAGCTCCCCCAAACAGAGACACACCCCCCACCGTCCCTCCACATCCCTCCCGCCCCGCCCCGCCCCGCACGCACGCCCCCGGTACCTTCAGGGCGCCCACCCCGGCAACTCTGACACAGGGTGTGTACACGCGCCCGGGTCCGCTCGGCCCACAAGGACATCGTCCACGGGAGTCACCCCATCCAGGCCCCCTTTCTCCCCTGGCTGGCGACGGCAGGCCAGCGAAACCCTGCTCGTCGGCCTCGGGGCCAGCGTGACCCACTTCCTGTCCTCGGGGTGGGTACCCCAGACGGCAAGCAGGGCGCTCCGCGGGTCCGGAGACCCAAACCTCTGCAGGCGCACCAGGTGGCGCCGGGGCCCGGAGGGCACGCGGACACCTCCGGCGCTCTCGGGCAAGGTGCGGGGGACACGGAGGGCTGGGAGGTCCGGGAGCTCCACACCGTGCCCCTGGGGTTGGGGTTCCAGGAACCCTTGAGCCGGCACACCCTCCCGGTGTACGTAAGCGGGCGAGCAGACACCACGTGCCGCCCCTCCCGGGCCTCACCCCGCGCCCCCCCCCCCCAACAACGCATTCTGGAAGGCGACACGTGTGAGGACAAGGGGCAACAGGCTGCCTTCAGCATTCGCAGGGGGCAGTGCCCGGCGGGAGGATGGACAGCAGGGTGTGGGGGGGGGGCGTGAGGGGTGTGGTGAGACGCGCGTGGATGCCTGTGGACGAGTGTGGAGGGGAAGGCACGACCCGCCCCGGTCAGGGCTTGTGGGGACAGCAGAGGTCTCCACCTAAGGTCTGCCCCTCGGGATCCAGAGCGTCAGCCTCCTCGGTGGCGCTGGCAGACGAGTGCCTGAGTGCTGGCGCCGGTGGCCAGAGCGGGACCGGGCCCGCTAGCCCACGGTGCCTGGCCCTGTGAACGGGCAGGCGGGCTGGCTGTCCACACCGGTCCCTCGATGACCAGCTGTGAAGCAAGAGTGACATCCGGCCGCAGATGTCAACGGCCATTCCTCCCCGTTGCCCTGAACGCTCCCGTGGGACATTGGACAGGGTGGCCCGGAAAGCTGAAGTGCGCCAACGCAGAGGCCTCGGCGGACGGCTCTGCCGAGGATCGAGAGCGCGATCCAGAATTGGGTGCGGGACCGAGACCTGAGTGCGTGATCGGTGGTGGGGCCAGGCCTCCGCCAGAGAGGGTGAAGCCCCGGGGGGGATGGCACCGCGGCTGCCGGGTCTGTGCCAGACGACCGCTTCTCGCGCCCAGATCTGCTAACGAGGGGCGGGGGAGGGGGTTGGCGGAGAAGGAGGAGGAGGCGCTGGTGTTGGTGGCGGTGGTTGCCGCGGCTGCTTCGGCGGCGGCGGCGGCGGCTAAGACCGCCTCCACCGCCTCCCCCTTCCGCTTCCACTTCCACTTCCACTTTCACTTTCACTCACCCCATGGTGGGCACGTCCCTTCTGGACTCTGCTGCACCAGGGAGCCGCCTCCACATCTCCCGACAACCGCCCCCCCCCCCCATCCCAGGCACCCTGAGAACGACTCAAAGCCCCTGGACAATGGGTGGCCGGGTCCCACACCTGATCCTCAGAATGGAACACAAGGACAGCAGGGTCCCGACTCTGCCCCCCACCGAGTGGCAGCACCCCTCCAACTGCCCCTGCAGGTCTAAGGCACGGTTTCCAGGCTCCTCTCCGCCCCCCACCCCAGGCCGGGCCACACAGGGACCCCGCTGCTAGGGCAAGGGTCACGCGGCCCAATGCTCTCCCAGGCCAGAGTCCCAGCGCCCCTGGCCCGGTGGCTTCTCCTGGCCCGTTCGCTTGGTGCTCCTGGCCCTTTCGGGGCGGCCTCTTCCCCTCCAGTCCCGCCCAGACATGGCGGCCACCAGCGTCAGGAGCCGTGGCTGCCCGTGCCCGACCCACAGGGCAGCGGGACCTGGCGCTCTGTCCCGCTACCCGTCTCTGGAGCCTCCCGGGTCGCCTGCCTGCGGGAGCTCGGCACCTCGGGGCAGTCGGGGGGGTTGGAGGGAGGACCCCGTTCTCTGCCGCCCGGGACTCCCCACTTCGCTCGCAGGGAAGCCACGGCGCGGGGCTCGCGGGAAAGCGAACGAGTTCCGCTTGATGGCAGTGTTGCACCACGTATGCCCACGCGCCCTTCCCCCCAGGGCCTCTCCCTCCGCCCCTTGCGGAAGAAAAAAAGGCCGGGCCCAGTCCACCCGGGCTCCAACATGGCGGCGCCCACGGCTCCGCCACTCTGCGCGGGGGCCCCTCCCCGCGTCGGACGCTCCGTGGAGCAAGCGCAGCCTCGTCCCCTCTGGCTGCTGCACTTAGCCGGCTCCCGGCTCCCGGCTCCCGGCTCTCGGCTCTCGGGACCGGAAAGCCAGGGCGAGGGGCATCGAGGCTCCCCGCGGTGGCCCTGAACCTCTCCGGGGCTCCGTCGTCGGGACCCCTGCAGGTCTGCAGCAGACCTCAGGAGACACACTGGTCGTGGACCCAGAGCCCGGGCCGAGCCCACCCCACCTGGCCGGTCGGAGCCCGACGGGGCCCGTGCTCCCCGGGAGCATCGTCCGTCAGGACTCCCCGCCAGGCCAGCCCCCAGCGGGAGGCCTCTAGCGGCCGGCCGACACGAAGGCGTGAGGCGGCCGGCGGGCACGGGCCGGGGGCTGGGGGTCGACACTGGCGTCCACCTCCCGCGGATCGACGACGGACGCGTCCCGCGGGCCTGGCCCGTCACCCACGGGGCGCCCCCGCGATTCAGCCGTGGACTGCAGCCTGGAGCCGCACCACAGTCGCCAAAGCGGCCTCGTGCCTGCCCCAGGCTCCGTCCCTGGACAGCTCCCACGGGAGCCAAGGCCGGCGCGCGGGCGACACCCAGCTGTGCCCACAAGCTCCGGGACCCGCGCCTCTCCTGGCACGGCCGGACGAGGCCAACCAACGGTCTTCTTTCCTGTCAACCGGCTCCCGTCCTCTCCTATGGTGAACACCTGACCCGTGTCATAGCGAGGGTACCCTGACCGCCCCAGCCCGCCTCACATTAGACGGCAGAAGAACCAGGTGCGCGCCTGCGCACGCACACGGACAAGCACGCATAATCACACACACACACACACACACACACACACACACACACACACTCGGCGGCAAACACCCTGAAACCCCATCGCCAAAACCCACACTCGCACACGCGAGCACACACACTCACACACGCATGGCCTAAACCCTCCGTCCCCCTTCCCGCCCCCCCCCCCCCCCCCCCCGCGGAGAAAAAGGGAGATCACAGGCGGAGGTCATCCTTTTCCTCCTCAGGAGAAGGCCCACCCACTCCACAGCAAGTGCCTCTACAGGTCAATGATGGATGTGTGCTTTTACCCCAGTCTGGGTGCCCAAGGGCAGAAAGGGACTCCTGACAACCACCCGGACCCAAGGCACCTCGGGGAACACTTTCACTTTCTGCCCTGCAAACACGACCCGCTTCTTCTCCCAAGCGTCCGGCCCCAGAGGCCCAGCGCCTCATTC